>NC_138101.1:163125510-164325510 GCF_964146895.1 Miniopterus schreibersii | reverse complement strand
ATCACAAAATAAAAGTTTAATTAAAAACTAGTAGGTCACAGCCACCAGACCACTACACACTCACTAGAATAGTAAAAATTCAGAACACTGACAACCAAATGCTGATGAGGATGTGGAAGAATCTCATTCATTGCTGGGGGGAATGCAAAATGGTACAGCTACTTTGGAAGCTAGTTTGATGGTTTCTACAAAACTAAGCATACTCTTGATGTAAGATCAAGCTACTGTGCTCCTTGGTATTGTCAACTGATGGTTGTTGGTGCCAATTCAACTCCAACAGGAATCCCCAATTTGGGGTGCAGTGAAGAAGGAAACTTTCTTCAGTGCAAAACAGCTCAACTGTGATAGAGCACAGCTGTCAAAACAGCACACTGTAGAGCCCAGCCGGGCATGGCTCAGTGGTTGAGCATGGGCCTAGGATCCAGGAGATCGCGGTTCAGTTCCCGGTCAGGGCACATGCCCGGGTTGTGGGCTCGATCCGCAGCTGGGGGTGTGCAGGAGGCAGCCGATCAATGACTCTCTCATCATTGATGTTTCTATCTCTCTTTCCCTCTCCCTTCCTCTCTCTGAAATCAATAAAGATATATTTAAAACAACAACAAAAAAAACCCCACAAAAAAACCCAGCATACTGTAGAACGCTCTGGATGACCCAAGCTCCACAGCTCTGATGGGATGGGGAAAGCCTCAGTCCTACTGGTTCAAACTGGATTCCAGGAACTCCTGTATAAGGCTGACTCTGCTAGAAGAAATGCAGCGCCGAGACAGGCAGTTCAGTGCAGGCTTCTCTGTAAAATGCAGTTTTCATGAGCAGCCCCTGTGCAGAA
This sequence comes from Miniopterus schreibersii, assembly GCF_964146895.1. Classification (NCBI taxonomy): domain Eukaryota; kingdom Metazoa; phylum Chordata; class Mammalia; order Chiroptera; family Miniopteridae; genus Miniopterus; species Miniopterus schreibersii. The sequence goes on along the minus strand of NC_138101.1, from coordinate 164,324,684 downwards.
ATGACTACTAGGCTCTGTTTTAGAAACTGAGCCCAGCAAGCCACCAGGAACCCTTCTTAGTAGGTATCTTTTTTCCCCCCCTCAGTGTTCATAGTATTTACCCAAAGGAACTGAAAACTTACGTTCACACAAACACCTGAATATAAATGTTTATAAAAGCTTTATTAATAATTGCCCAAACTTAGAAGCAAACAAAATATCATTTAGTGGGCAAATGTATAAACTGTGGTACATTCAGACAATGGAATATTATTCAGAGCTAAAACCAAATGAGCTATCTAGCCATGAGCAGACGAGGAGGAAACACTTAAATGCATATTACTATGATAAAAGCCAATGTGAAAAGGCTACATACTGTATGATTCCACCTAATGACATTCTGGAAAAGGCAAAACTATGGAGACAGTAAAAATATCAGTGATTGCCAGTGTTTAGAGGGGAAGGAGGGATAAATAAGCAGAGCACAGAGGAATTTTAGGTCAGTGATACCATAATGGCAGATACATGTCGTGATACACTTGTCCAGACTCACAGGCTGTGCACCACCAAAAGCAAAGCCTAATGTAAGCTACTGACTTTGGATTATAATGATGTTTCAAGGTAGGTTCATTAGTTATGACAAATGCACCACTCTGGTGGGGATGCTGATAATGGGGGAGGCTATGCATGTGAGGGGTAGGCTGTATATGGGAAATCTCTGTACCTTCTACTTAATTTGCCTACAACTGCTCTAAAAAATAAAGTGTATTTTTTAAAAAAGATAAAACAAAACACTAGCATAAAACAGGGGAATACTGTAAAATCTCAGAGTAGAAAAGGCAAAACACAAAACATAAAGGCGCCCAAAGAAAAAAATGTATCAATTTGATTTATAAATGTTTTAAATTTCTACCTGGAAAAGTCGAAAGACAAATAATAAACTGGACCAAATATTTATAAAAATATGACAAAAAATTCCAAATCTTCATTCTATAAAAAAGTTCTATAACCAATAAAAAGCAAACCAATAGAGAACTAAACATGAATAGACCATTTCCAGAAATAAAAATGTAAGTATGAAAAGAAGTCCAACTTCACTCATAATTAAATATACATTAAAACAATGACTACATAGCATTTTTCACCTATTGGATTGGCCAAAATGTAAATGTTTGCTAAAATATTGCATGTTCAAAAGTATGAAAAAACTGGCACAATTGAAAACTTATGTTTACACAAAAACCTGTACACAGATGTTTATAACAGCTTTATTCATAATTACCAAATCTTGGAAGAACCAAGATGTCCTTCAACAAGCTGGATAAATGGTGGCATATCCATACAATGTAATACTATTTAGCACTAAAAGAAATGAGCTGCCAAGCAACGAAAAGATGGAGGGATCTTAAATACATATTGCTAAGTGAAGTAAGTCAATTTGAAAAATCTATACATTATGTGCTTCTAACTATGCTGTATGACAATCTGGAAGAGGCAAATGTATAGAGGCTGTAAAAATATCAGTGTTGCCAAGGGTTGGAGGGGTGGGGGAAGATGAAGAGAGAAACAGGTGGAACAAAGGGGATTTTTGGGATCCTGAAACTATTTGTATGATCCTTTCATTTTGGATATAAGTTTGTCAAAAACCATAGACTATACAACACAAAGAGTAAACCATAATATAAACTAGGGACTTCAGTTAATAATAATGTGTCAACATTGTTCATCAATGATAACAAATGTATCACACTTATACAAAATGTAAATAACAGAGGAAACTATGGGGAGGAAAGAAAACTCTATAATTTCTGATCAATTTTTCTTTAAGCCTGCAACTGCTTGAAAAGACCAAAGATCTGATATTTTAAAAATAGGTCACAATTGGAGGATTTATGAACTAATTATTTTGAAAATTGTTAAACAAAGAGAAATATTTAAGCATCTGATGTATTTCCAATACACACCGGATTACTGGAAATCAAATAATAGAGAAGTTTCTCTATTATAGACATATTCCAGCTAATAAAGGAAGGAACACTATTTCCATTTTGTAATACCTGATCAATTAATCTATCTAGGTAATGATTATCAAAGGCTGCTAAAATTACAAAAGGAGACACAACCATGTGTAAAATATACTATCTTCACAAAAAAAGAAAAAAGAAAGAAAAAGAAAAAAGAAAGGCAAACCTGAGTCTGACATAGTTTCTAGATCCAACTACCAATTTACAGAAAATAGGACAGGAAAACATACATTAAGTGGCATTAAGGGGATACAATCAGCAAAATCCATACGGTATAAAACCATAGGTCAAATGACAAATTTCTTTGATAAATAGATTTCAAGGAGAAAAGAGTTGGAAAAAAATCTTTAGATTAAAGGAGACTTATGAGTCAAATCAACCAATCTCATGTATGAACTTTATTTGGATCTTGATTCATACAAATTCTAAATTTAAAAAATTATTAGACAATTGGAAATTTTAACATTGACTGAATATGTGATGATATTAAAGAGTTATAAAATTTTTATGTGTGGTGATATTGTAGTAGTGGCTTTAATAAAGCTTATAGCATGTCACACTGTTATATTTACAGATGAAATGAAAAAGTGTCAGAGATTTATTTCGACATTAAAATAGAAAAGAGGGAAAGGGTAGGGATTTAGAGAAACAAGACTGGTCATTAGTAAATAATTGTTGAAACTGGGTAGTGGGTACATGGGTTTATTATATTAATCTGTTTACTTTTGCACATGTTTGAAATTTTCCATAGTAAAATTATTTTTAAAAATGAGCAACAGTAAATAGTAAAGAGTGCTATTATAAAACAAAAACCATGTAGTCCTTTTTGTAATATATCTGATTGTGTGGCAATTATTTTTGATCCCTACTACTCCCTCAGTCCCCTACCCATTCCGTTATCAAATTCTGCTGATTCCACCTCTTTATGGCCACTTCTTTCCATTTATTCCAAGCTAAATTTGGCCTGTGTATAGTGTACTTCTATTTTTACTTTCCTCCAAACCTGGAGCCACAATGGTATTTTTTAAAAACCCATTTAATCATACCCATCACACCCATCCTTTGCTTAAAATCCACAAATGACTTTTTGATCATAGGATAAAGGCTAAAACCTTCAATATGCAGTGAAAGGCCTTTCTGACCTTGTGCCCTCACTGGCTCCATCTGGAGATGCAGCCCCTTGCCCTTCTCTATATGCCAGCAACATCCTGAATTTGCCATACTCACTCTCAACTCAGAGCATTCACACATACTGTTCCCTCTGCCTGGAACACCCCCTCCTCTCCCCTTCCCCACACCCTCATCGTTAGCTCTCACCTAAATGCTACCTTCTCAGGGTAACTTTCCCATTATTCTTGGTCTAGGTGAGGTCAACTTTCTCATACCTTCATAATAACTTGTCACAACTGACATTTAAATGTTAAAGTTATTTGTTTAGTGTCTGTATTTTCTACTATAATATAATCTCAAAGAAAGAAGAAACTAGATCTTATTATTGTATCCCCAAAACCTACCATTTTGCCTTGTACATAGTAAAGGGTCAATACATCTTTATTAAACTGTAAATGACTGGATTGACGAATGGATACATAAATAAATTTAAATATTGGTCAAATCATGAAACAGAATTACCTGTACCATAATTATAATATCACACAGTTAACTTTAATGACGTTAATCATACTCCCAAATAAAAGATTTGCAAAGCTTCAATGTTACACATATGTAAATAAACAAAAGGAGGAATAAATGAGAATGACTTCACTACCAGTTCCTCACTGATGCTCCAAAAGTACTTACCAACAAAGGAAAAGAGATATCTTAATATATCATCCACCTTTCAAAGAAGGCACAAATATATCCAAATAAAAGTAGTTTTGAAACAAGCTCTACTTCTCTATGCTATTCAGACAGAAAACTCAGATTCTCTGAAAGAGTAATACAGACCATATATCCTAAAAATGTACATTTATATGCAATCATTTAAAACAAGCTACATATATAGATTGCACAGTCTCTTAACTCTTATTAAATGGGTGAATTTAACTAACTTATTCAAGTAACATCAAAGTTTAAACATTTTAAAGATTAGATCTTCATAATTTTTTAAATCAATTAATGAAAGAAAACTACAAACTCCTGAACCAAAATTTTATTTTAAATTTTAGGCATATTAGTGTGTATGAAAAATGTTCATAGCACATGACATGTAAAGATGCTAGCACATTGAACTACAATAGAAAATATTTTTATACAACTTTTGGATCACTAGTATGCTTATTTCTCCTGTGAATGAAGGCCCAGTTTTCTTAAGTCACCTTTGTCATGGGATATCAAGTATGTTTAAAATTTTTATATTATTATTTAATAACCTCCTAATAAGGCTTTGAGTTTGTGGTCGACTTATACATAATGTTCTTTTCAATGTAAGGACTACTATAGCAGCTTTTTGTCTCATATTCAGTGGAACATATTTAATATTTAAATATTGAGATAACTTAGATCTAGAATTATACAGCATGGTAATAACAGTTTCCATGTCATCCATTCTAAAACCACTGCGTTCTAGTGGTAATCCCTGAGATTTATACATTTTTTGTAATCTGTGTTCTGCTGCTTCTGCTATAGCAAGGCTTCGTCTTAGGTGCTCTCTAGAAGCTTGAATGTCCTTTCTATATTCTGGCCTCAGGCTCTCAGTAAGAGGTACATGTTGCACTTCCAAACGAAGATTTGATATTTTGTCCAAAATTTCTTTACTCACAATTAGTGGGTTATTTTCAAATAATGCTGTATCATATTCGCCTGAGAGCTGAGGAACATCTTCTATTTCTGTGGAGGTTTCCCAGTAAGTGCTCCTACTTGAAGGACTTGGAGGTAATTCAGTAACATTTGGCCATAACATTGCTGCCCCCGTTCGTGGCTCTGGCAGTAACTCGGACTCTAGTTCTGGCTCTGGCTCTGGCTCTTCTTTTTCAATATAAGGTTCTTTTGTACGTAAAACAACAGAAACATTGTTTGGTTTAATTGACCAGAATGGTGTACTTTTAGTATATCTTTCCTCCACTTGTGCCGGTTGGAAGTCTCTAGTAGGTAAAGGTGTAGCTTTATTACTGAAAGGGTAACTTAAAATACCATTCTCAGTTGAAACTTTGCCAGGTGAAATTAACTCCTTAAGTTGTGATGCCTGTGGTCTCACAGAATGAACACTATGTGGAGTCTTTGAAATTTTCTGATGGCCTGACTTCTTAGTGGGAACACTTAGTACTAGCTTCTGTAAAACTTGTACATAATGATTCAAGTTTTTTTCTTCATCAGGTGTCACAGTTATTTCTTAAGGGGAAAAAATATCAAACAATAAATAACATTTATTATTATATGTGATATATTGACAAAATCTACTGACCCATATTTACTTCATATGCTACCACTTAGAAGTTAAAATAAAGCACCAAGAAATAAAGCATATCTGACAGTCAACTCTCACTTAAAAGAACAAAATTATTTTCTCAGATTCTTATTAAAATGAGCAAGATTAGTGCAAAAGTTGCATATTAACACAATTCTTTTTGCGAATGCTCTCCCATATAACTGATGATTCAGTAGGTAACTTATTAAAACAAAAGTCGTACCCTAGCCAGTTCACTCAGTGGTTAGAGCGTCAGCCCTCGGACTGAAGGGTTCCAGGTTTGATTCCAGCCAAGGGCGCGTACCTCAGGCGTAGGCTTGATCCCCAGCCCTGGTTGGGGTGCGTGCGGGAAAGCAACCAATCAATGTGTCTCTCTCACATTGATGTTTCTCTCTCTCTCTCTCTCTCTCCCCCTTCCACTCTCTCTGAAAAGCAATGAAAAAATTCTTATGTCCTCCAATAGTGGTGTGCTTAATTAGGTTCACACTGGCTCACCAGAGCCAACTGTTAAATTTTAAGAACTTTGTGAGCCAGATATTAAACATAGACATCATTAAAAATTAAATTATCTGAATTTGCATTTTAATAAATTGTATTGAAAATAAAAGTAATAAATATTCAAAACTCATCACTTTCTTATTTTATTTCATTTTACTATTATCTCAGTTCTTGAGGATACTTATATCTAGGGTATCTGTATGGTAGAAACACTAGAATGCTGTGCTACTGTATATCTCTTTCTACCTCCCTGTTCAGTGATGTCAAGTAAGTGGCTTAAAACCAGCAATGATGGGGCAAATGCTATAAATCAGGGCTTACCCTTCTTTCCAAAAAGCCAGTTAAACATTTACCAGTATACTACTGCCTTTAACCCAAAAAAGATCTAACTACAGCCTGTGGGTCATCTTCATCCAACTGTTTTTGTAAATAAAGTTTTATTGGAACCAACCAGTCTTGCCCATTTGTTTATGCTCCAACAGTAGAGTTGAGTAGTTACAACAGAGACCACATGGCCTGAGAAGCTGAAAATACTTAGTACCTGGCCCTTTATAAAAGTTTGCAGATTCCTCTCTAAAACGTCAACATTTCCCTTTTACAACAAAAATGACAGTTCTATTTGTACTGGTATTTTGCAGCATCTGAGTAGTGAATCCTCTCATTTCCAATGTGGAAAACAAAAAAGACTACTGAATAAGGTATTCTGAAATTCTGCTCAACTTCCCTACTCCTAGTCAGGAGTTTTAAATTTTAAGTGTTGGAACTTTGTATTGCATGTAATTTTGAACAGGTTTTTGCCACTGTCATGGATACAAATTGATTTAATTCAAGGAAGTAAGTCATGTTTTAGCAAATTCTAATGCATAACATCTACCTGAACCACCCCACCCCAACCCCAACCCCACCCCGCAGGCAAAATGAAATACAGTAGTAACAAAGTTTTTGTTCAGGAGGCACTTTTTATTCGGCTGTTTGGCAAGCACAAAATAATCCAAAAATACTATATATTTATACGTTTTGCCTCTCTTCCTTAACTCTTCTGTTACAACTTAGAAAGACCAGATGAAGTTTAATTAAAATTGAATGCATATTTCTAAATTTTAAAGAAGTGGTAATGAAAAGTTTAGTGAGGCAATATGAGAGTGGGAAGATACTAGATTTGTCTGAAGATCTAGGTTCTAAAAGTTTAGAAGAGTTTCATCACCCCCAAAATAAATCCATTCCTAATTGCCCCTATCCCTCAATCTAAGCAACCACTAATCTACCTTCTGTCTTTATGGATTTGCCTATTCTATACATCACATATAAATGAAATCACACAAAATGTGTTCTTTTGTGACTGGCTTCTTCTACTTAGCATGTTTTTAAGGTCACCTATATTGTAGCATGTACTTCAGTATTTTATCCCTCCTCCCCCCTTTTTGTCCTGTAATGTCAGTTGTTACTTCTCCTCTTTCATTTCTGATTTTGTTTATTTGGGTCCTTCCAGTCTTTTTCTTGATGAGTCTGGTTAAAGGCTTATTAATCTTGTTTATCTTTTCAAAGAATCAGCTCCTGATTTCATTGATCTTTTGTATATTTTTTTAAGACCCTATTTTATTTCTGCTCTGACCTTCCTTCTATGCACTTTGGAATTTGTTCATTGTTTCTTTTCTAAATCCTTTAGGTCTAAGGTTAGATTGCTTGAAGTTTTTCTTGTTTCTTGAGGTAGGCCTGTATTACTATGAATTTCCCTCTTAGGACTGCTTTTGCTGTGTCCCATAGGTTTTAGGTAGTTGTGTTTCATTTTCATTTGTCATAAGGTATCTTTTCATTTCTTCCTTGATCTCATTGTTAACCCATTTATTGTTTAGTAACATGTTATTTAGCCTCCATGTGTTTGTGTGTTTTTCAGTATTTTGTGGCTTTTTGTTGTTGTTGATTTCTAGTTTCATACCATTGTGGTTGGAGAAGATGCTTGCTATTATTTCAATTTTCCTAAATTTATTGAAATTTGTTTTGTGGCTTAACATGTGGTCTATCCTAAAAAATGTTCCATGTGCACTTGAAAAGAATGTATATTCTGCTATTTTGGTAAAATGCTCTAAAATATCAATTAAATCTATCTGGCCTAATGTGTCATTTAAGGCTGCTGTTTCCTTTTTTATTTTGTCTTATAGACAGCATATACAGGGTGTCCCCAAAAATGTATACACACTGTAACAGCTGATAGCTCAATTTTGGAAATGAAATGTATTTTAATAAACACTGCCTTTATAATTATTCAAAGTGTGTGTATACATTTTTTTGGGATACCCTATATATGGGTCTTGTTTTCTTATCCATTCAGTTAACCTATGTCATTTTATTGGAGCATTTAATACATTTACATTTAAAGTGATTATTGATAGGTAGTATCTATTGCCATTTTATTATTTATATTAATGTTCCTTTTTTCTTTCTTCTTCTTAAAGAAATCCCTTTAACATTTCAGCAATCCCAGAGTGTACTATATGTATCAATGTCACCTAAACTCTCCATATATGTTAGTCAGTTGGGACCTACTGATCTACAACTACCAAAATGCAATAACTGGTATTAGTAATAATGACCATCAGACCTCAAGAAAAAATAATATCATCTTCAGTATGTTCTGTTCATTTATGGCAAAGAACATTTTTTACAAAGATTTTTGTTTAAAACAACCAACAATCATAAATGCTAGTATTTAATGGACTAACTTATTTAAGGCGCTTTATCCAGAACTTTTGCAGCTACTAATTCATGATTTAGGTTATGTTGTATTTTCATTTTTAAAGTATAATTTCTAACTAAGACCTTTTAACAATTCTGAAATGTAGTCATGCATAACTAGCATGAATTTTAGTACTTTACACCTACCTATTAAATTTTATTTGGTTAAACCAAACCCTAACATTACAAAATGCTATGATGAACTATAGTTAGACTAGGCAGATAAGCCGAAAGTCGTATCTGGAATATCAGCTCTCAGACGCTGAACTTCACTACTTAAATACCTCAAGGTGACCACCTTATTAATTTTCCGCTATTGAGGAAGGACAGGTCGAAAGTCATAATTAACAAAGATTTCTAATTCGGTGCTCCCGAGGATGCTCTGTAAGAGTGCACAGGGGGTCAGTGAGTGTCCCAGACCGCTGCCCACTACCCACATGTTCTCCATGCTTTACCACAGGGGTTAAACTTTTTCTGTAAAGGGCCAGATAGTAAATATTTTAGGCTTTGCAGGCCATACTGTCACTGTGGCAACTAACTCCGCTGTTATAACAAGGGAAAGCAGCCATGGACAATACATAGAGGAATGAGTAGGGCTGTATTCCAATAAAACTTTATTTATGAACAATGAAATTGGAATTTCATACTTCTTCACATGTCACTAAAGGTCATATTTCATATTCACACTTAAAAATGTAAAAACCATTCTTAGCCGTCCAGCCGCCAGAAACAGGCCACCTTGGCCCGCTGGCCGCAGTTTGCCCGCCCCACCCCCCTGCTTATCACACGGACAGTGACTCTCAGACGGGGGAGGGGCGGGGGGACACGGACCATCAAGGACCCTCTCCGCCGAGGCAAGGTCACACCCGCGAGCCCCACATGCCCCGTCCGGAGCGCCCCGTCAGTCTGGGACCCACTGTCCGCATCACCGCGTTGCCAGGCCAGCCCTGCAGCGCGCAGGTCGGAGAGGAGGAGGCCGCGAGTAGAAGAGGACAAACGTCGGCGTTGGAGGCCAGGACCCTGGACAGTGGCGTGTGGGAAGAGTGTGGGACCCAGGCACAGAAGAGCCGAAACTCCGGCGGCCCCGGAACCCGGAGTTCCCCTAGGAGTGTCCCCAGGGTCGTTGCTACCTCAGGCCGGTCACTCACTCGGATACGCCGGCACGAACGAAGGCCAAGTCAACAGCGCAAATAGAAGGACTAAGGACTCCATGGGCATCGTCCGCACCACTCCGCCATGCGATGGGAACGTCCTGGGGCCACCGGGACGGGTACTTCAGGGCCAAAGGGGAGGGTCCCGGCGGCCGACGATCCTGACTCAGGGCCCTGGGCGCCCTGCAACCGTCGTCCCCAGCGCGCATGCGCAGACAGTGTCGGGGCAGGGAGCGCGAGCGGCCGAGGCCCGCCCCCTCCTGGGGCCGCGTGCAGGGGGCGGGGCGACCACGCCCGCCGCGCCCCGCCCTGTTGCGCATGCTCTCTTATGCCCTCGGAGCTTTGTGCCCAGTGTAAGCCTCGACGCCCTGACGCCCCGACACCCCGAAGCCCTGACGCCCCGACGTCCCGACGTCCCGACGCCCTGAGTGCAGGTGCTCCGGCCGATTGGGAGCGGCAGGCCTCGGCCCATTCAGGGGAGCTGGGCCTATAACTGTGCCCAAAGCGCTGTCCCAGAGCGTAAGGAACTGTCTGTGGGAAGAGGCAGGTAACCTGGCCATTACAACAACGGGGGGGGGGGGGGGGGTTTGTGATGGAGGAAGCGCTAGGCACTGTGGAGCACACCTCTGTGTGCCCCCCTCTCCAAGAGAGCTGGGAGGACGTTGCCTAGTTGGAGGAGAGCTTGGCGCTCCCCAAGAACTGAAAATAGTTCACTGTAATTGCAAGAGGCGGGGCGCAGTTGTTGAGGGAGGTGAGGGAGGCAGTGGCATTAAAGCCACTTTAAGGGGTTCGGGTTTTGTTTTACTTTTTCAAAAGGTTACATTCCTGTTTTGTGTTGTTTTTAAAAAATATGTCTCTATTGATTTAAGAGAGAGGAAGGGAGAGGGAGAGAGAGAGAAACATCAATGCTGAGTCATTGACCGGCCGCCTCCTGCACGCCCCCTACTGGCGGCTGAGCCCGCAACCTGACCGGGAATGGAACGGAGGTCGCCTGGATCTTAGGTCCATGCTGTACCGCTGAGCCAACCCGCAGGGCTTTTGTTTTGTTTTTCATTTGAAAAGACAAACCTGTAGCTATGGAGAATAGACCAGTGGTTGGTTGTCAGGGATTAAGGATGAGCGAGGGCATGAGTATAAAGAAAGAGCATAAAGGAGTTTTGTGAGGGTGATGGATAGTTGTGGTGGCCACAGAATCTAACGAAACATGTCTTAAAATTCATAGAACTGTACACTACAAAGAATCAATTTTACTGTATGATAATTTCTTAAAATTCACCTGTAATCACTGCCTCAAGAAGCAAGGGGCTTAGATTTTATTCTGAGGCATTGTGGACATACTGCAAGGTTTTGAGCTGGGAAATGTGTCATCAGACTTGCACTTCCGATGGCTCATTCCCTGTAGCATAAAGAATGGGTTGGAGGGAAGCCAGACTAGAGGCAGGGAGCCAAATGAGAAGGCTGTTCCAGTAATAGAGGCACGGATTAATAGGGGCCTGGGCTCATGGTGCCAGAGGGCGCGGGACATGTGGGCAGATTTGACAGACATTTAGAGCCAGAATCAACCAGACTGGGAAACTGAATGTGAGGAATGAGGGAGAAGAAGATGGTGCTCATAGTTCTGGCTTGGGTACCGTTTCATGTGGTATGAGATGGGTGATACAGGGGCGGAGGGGATGGAGGATGATAAGTTTAGTTTCAACATTGCTCTACTGAGAAGGGCTGCGACCTGCTGGAATGGCCAGTGTAGGAGCAGATGGATATAGGGCCCTGGAAAGAGCTGAGATGGAGAAGGAGGTTTAGGAGGCACCAGCCACTAGAGGCGGGGGTGCATGAGATCGCCTAAGGAGAGTCTTTAGAGTGAGAAGGTCATTGGGCCTTAGATAGACCCCTGAGTAGGCTAGAAAGGGGAGGATGGGCCTGCAAAGGAGACTGAAAATGGGAAGTGGGAAACCAGGAGAAAACAGAAGCTTCATAGAGGGGGAGGAGCACAAAACTGGCAAATGCTTCTGAGAAGTCACATGAGAGGAGGACTTAGATTTAGCAACAAGATCCTTGGCAGAAACAGTTTCAGTGGAGTGGTTTCAGCAGAAAGAAGCCAGACCACAGTGAGCTGAGGGACGACTGAGAGGTGAGGAAATGGCGATAGCTAGGGAAGACAACTTTTTCAAGGTTAGGGTAGGAGTCTTTAATGTGCTTAACCAGGGCTTAATCCAAACAGAGCAGCCTTCTAGAACCGAACAGTTACAACTATTTGGAAAGCAGTCTGGAACATGTAACAAAAGCCTTAACATACTATAAATACTATGACATAAATCATATGATATAAATTAAGGGGAGATATGTCCTGAGACACACACTGTAGTGGATCATATTTGAGAGATTAACTGAGGTTCACCCTCCTTGAGCTTACTTGTCCCTTACCTTTCATTCCACCACTGAGATATCAGTGAGCACCTTATGCACTTGCCTTAGGGAAAGACAGCTAAAATCTTGAACAGAGACATTAAAAAAGGGGCTGGATTTTTTTTTTTTTTTTAATTCATGGTGCATTTAAAAGTCAAAGCACTTTAGTAAGAGTGCTGTTTAGGTGAAAAGTTTTATTTGTTTTGTTTGTGTTTTTAGTGGACATGCTTAGCTTTGAGTATCAAAAGCCAAGGAACCTGGAGAACAGGAGAGCATAAACCATAGGTTAGGGGCAGATTTAAGATGATCTAAGGTCTGTTTCCCTGATCCAGGGTAAAGTTTCTGGGAGCAGAAAAGGGGGGTTGCAGTTTGCATACAGATCCCCCAATATTTCTTTTAGTGTATATCTAAAACTCACATTTACCTGCTTCATATTCTTTCTCCCAATGGGTTTTGTTGTGTTTTTTTAAAATATATCTTTATTGATTTGCGAGAGAGGAAAGGAGAGGGAGAGAGAGAGATAGAAACATCAATGATGAGAGAGTCATTGATCGGCTGGAGCCCGCAACCGGGCATGTGCCCTGACCGGGAATCAAACTCTGATCGCCTGGATCCTAGGTCGACGCTCAACCACTGAGCCACGCCCGGCCGGGCCCAGTGGGTTTGAATTAATAGGCTATGAGATATATGTGTCCCTCTGGGGGAATAAGCATGTTTGGGAATTCCTGCTCTTGTCATCATAGGTCACTTGCCACTGTTCCCACTATTTTCTTGGGACCAATGCACAGGGTAGCTCTGATCCATAGCAGTTTTCAAATGTCATATCACAAATGTCACTTCCTAACAGCACTTGTGACAATGCCTGGAAAAATAGTTTAAATTCTATATTTGTTAACTGAATGGACAAATAAGTGAATCCACTCATCTCCCTATCCATCCATCTACTCCATCATTCTAAAAATCACCATAACACTTAACAGCACCAGAGAACCTGTGGCTTTGTCAGAGAAAGGCTTCAGCCACCTGGGGGCAGCAGAGCCTCACCAATGACCAAATGGTACCTGGCAGTTACTTGAGAGCATCTCTCTAGCTGTGAGTCTAGGAACTGGATTCTGATTTTGTTGCGCTGAAGCTTGTTTTGCTATTGTGTGTTTTGTTTTACTTTCATACGTAAAATTCCAAATGTACCAAATAGAATGTAATAATATTTAAAGTGTTTCAAAACAACAGGCTTTGTTCTCTAAGTGAGATTTTCTTCATTACAGGCTGTCTACAGGAATGTTGCACATCTAGTCTTTCTCTGACTGTTAAAGCTGCTCCGTACGAAGCTCATTGCAGACAGACCTGGGCTGAAATCTGTTTGTAAAATGAGACCTGGGAGCACACAGAAGAGGCAAGATGACCCTTGGAAGTGCCCTCTTTCAACAGGTTCTGCCCCACTTAAGGTAAACAAAATGCATTTTTTATTCACTATACAGAATTCTGAATTGACTCCATGGGTGTTTTGTTTTCCCATGGGGTGTTTTTGTTTTGTTTTAATAAATAGGTGGCAAAGAAATCCTGGAACGAGAATGGGAATAGCTGGAAAGTGGTTGCAAGCATATGAACCTTGGAGTGTTTTTAGTTCTGTCCAGGAAAACCCTCCCTCATTCCTGTGGGTCTACCAAAGTCAGTGTGTAGCCTCATGAAAATCTGAGAATGTAGCTGGTGACTTACAGAGATGTCAGAACAATGATTTATTGCTCCATGAATCCATCCACCTAGGAAGGTCCTGGAATTCTAAAGGATTCCTCAATATAAATTTAATTTGAATTCACTTAACCTTTGAAAAATGAAATATGTCCATACTATGAAGAAAGGTTTTTAAGGACAGGGACTGTGTCTTTTTATGTTTGTAATAAGTCCCAGGGACTTTTTACAGTGCCTAAAGAACATGGGCTCTGTAAATGTTGTTGAAAAGCATGTGGCACTTTGTGGTGATGCCACCAAATCAAATAGAAAGTGACCTCAGGTTAGAAGGACCTTAATTCCTGGGATCTCATTTTCTTTATCCCTCAAATAACAACCCTTTGTATTTGAGTACTGGCTTTAGTCTAAACCTTATAGACTCTATATTTCCTTTAAGGGTAGGTTAAACAGATATTGACATCCATTCTCCATAGATGAGAAAACTAGGCTCAGGCTAAAAGGTTTGGCCAGGTCATCCAGCCACATCCTGAAGCAATAGCACTGCAAACCCAGGTCTTTTGACTCTAACACACTTTTCATTGAACCTTTCTGGATTAGAAGAGATCATTGGACTTGTCAATCTCTTGAAATACTTTTTCTGTCTCCAGCAGTGGATTTCAGTCCTCACAGCACATTAGAGTTAGTGCAGAGCTTTAAAAACAAATAACCACTAATCAAAACTGTGTCATATTGGCTGAGGGATAGACACAGAGCTCAATGGAACAGAATAGAAAGTCCAGAAATAGATCCAGACATATGTGCCCAGCTGATTCTTTTTTTTACAAAATGTAAAAGCAATTCAATGGGGAAAGGATACCCTTTTAAAGAAATGGTGCTAGAACAATTGGACATCCATAAGTTAAAAAAATAGAAACTCAACCTAAACCTCACACCTTTTACAAAAATTAACTCAAAATGGATCACAGATATAACTATATAAAACTTCAAGAAAAAAATAGAAAATCTTCAGGACCTAGGACTGAGCAAAAAGTTCTTAGACTTAACACCAAAAGCATGAGCTATACAAGAAAAAGAATGATTAATTGGACTTCATCAAAATTAATAACATTTGCACTAAGAAAGACCCTGTTAAGAGAATGAAAAGACAAGCTACGGACTTAGAGAAAATGTCTGTAAACCACAGATCTAACAAAGGACTAGTATACAGAATATGTAAAAAGTCCTCAAAACTCAACAGTGAAAGAAAAAATCAATTAGAAAATGGGCAAAAGACAGACACTTCACCTCAGGATAGACAGATGGCAAATAATGCACATGAAAAGATGTTCAATGTCATTAGCCATTATGGAATTGAAAAAGTCACCACGAGATACCACTGCACACTTATCTGAATGACTAAAAATAGTGACACCACATGCTGCAAAGGATGCAGAAAAATGGAATCATTCATGAATTGCTGGTGGATGTAAAATAGCATAGTCATTCTGGAAGGCAGTTTGTCATTTTCTTATAAAACTAAACATGAAACAACTGTATGACTCAAGAATTGCAATCTTGGGCACTTATCCAAGAGAATTAAAAACATGTTTTTACAAAATCTGGACATAAATGTTCATAACAACTTTATTCATAATAACAAAAAAAATTGGAAACAACTCTGTCGTCATTCAGTGGGTAAATGGTTAAGCAAGCGGTGGTACATCCATACAATGGAATACTACTCAGCATTAAAAAGGAATGAACTATGGATACATGCAACAACTTAGATGAATCTTCAAGGAATTATGCTGAGTGAAAGAAGCCAATCCCACTTTGTCATGGTGTATAGTCCTTTTTAATATACTGTTAAATTTAGTTTGCTAGTATTTTGTTGAAAATTTTTATATCTATATGTATATATTGGTCTGTAGTTTTATTTCCTGTGATATTTTTGTCTGGATTTGGTATCAAGGTAATAGTGGCTTTATGGAATGAGTTAAGAAGTATTTCCTCCTATTTTTTGGAAGAGTTTGAGAAGAATTGGTATTCTTCTTTAGTGTTTCATAGAATTCACCAGTGAAGCCACTTTGTCCTGGGCTTTTATTTATTGGAAATTTTTTTTATTATGGATTACATTTTTTCACTTGTTAATGGTCTGTTGATATTTTCTATTTATTCTTGAGCCAGTTTTGGTAATTTGTATGCTTCTAGGAGTTTGTCCATTTCATCTAGGTTATTTTTATTTTATTTGTTGACATACAGTTGTTCATAGTATTCTCTTATGATCTTTTTATTTATGAAAGATCAATATGTCTACTTCCTTTTCTGATTTTATTTTATTTTTTTACTTTCAATATTATTTTGTATTAGTTTCAGGTGTACAGCATAGTGTTTAGACAATCATGTACTTTACAAAGTGTTCCACCCAATATTTCCAGTACCGACCTGGAACCATACATAGTTATCACAGTATTATTGACTATATTCCCTATGCTGTACTTTACATCCTGGTGACTATTTTGTAACTCCCAAATTGTACTTCTTAATCCCTTCACCTCTCACTCAGTCTTCTTTTCACCCAGTCTCCCAACCCCCTTCCCCTCTGGCTTTATTTGTTTATGTCTTATCCCTTTTTTTCTTAGTAAGTCTACCTAAAAATTTGTTAATTTTATTGGTCTTTTTAAAGAACCAACTTCTTATTTCATTGATGATCTCTATGAATAGAATAGATAATTCTCTCTTGCTTATCTGTGCTCTAATCTTTATTATTTACTTCATTCTGCTTGCTTTGGGTTTCATTTTCTTTTTTAGATTAAATTAAATTCTTTCCATCACCATTTATCCCCCCCATAGCCTCTTCTACCTCTACCTATCCTCCTTACCCCCTCCCTACAATCACCACACTGCTGTCCATGTCAATGAGTTCTTTTTTTCCTTTTTTGCTCAATTCCTCCACCCCCCCTAGCCCCACCCTCCCTGACAGCTGTCAGCCTGCTCTCTATTTATGAGTCTGTTTGTATTTTGCTTGTTAGTTCAGTTTGTTCATTAGATTCCACATATGAGTGAAATCATATGGTACTTGTCTTTCTTTGACTGGCTTATTTCACTTAGCATAATGTTCTCCAGGTCCATCCATGTTGTCACAAAGGCTAAATTTCTTTCTTTTTTTTGGCCAAGTAGTATTCCATGGTGTAAATGTACCTCAGCTGTTTTATTCACTCATCTACTGATGGTCATTTGGACTGCTCCCAAATCTTGGCCATTGTAAATAATACTGCTAGTTTCTTAAGTTATAAATTTAGGTTGTTGATTTGAGGTGTATTTTTTCTCTTAGTACTGCTTTCACTACAATTCATAAGTTTTGATATGTTGTGTTTTCATTTTCTTTTGTCTCTAAGTATTTTGTAATTTCCCTTGTGATTTTTTTCTTTGACCCATTGGTTGTTTAAGGATATGTTGTTTAATTTCTCCCTATTTTTTAATATTTCAGTTTTCCTTTTGTTATTGATTTTTAGTTGTGTGGTTTGGTGTGTTTTTTTTTCATTGTGTTTGGAAAGTATACTTTGAATGCTTTCATTCTTTCTCAATTTATTGAGATTTTTCTGTGACCTAATATTGATGACCTCTCCTGGAAAATGTTTCATATGCACCTGAGTGGAATGTGTGTTCTGCTATTGTTGGCAGAATGTCCTATATATGTATATTAGGTCTAGTTGTTCTATAGTGCTGTTGTATTATTATTATTATTTTCCTATTTCCTATTGATCTTTTGTTTAGATGTTCTACTCATTATTCCAAGTGGGGTATTGAAGTCTCCAACTATTATTGTAGCACTGTCTATTTCCCCTTTCTATTTTGTCACTGTTTCCTTCATATATTTTGGGGCTCTGTCATTTGGTGTGTATGTGTTTATAATTGTCATAAATTCTTGATGAACTGACCCTTTTACTAATATATAATGTCCTTTTTCTCCTTTTAAAAGTTTTGACTTAAAGTCTGTGTTTTATTAGTATAGTGATTCTAGTTCTCTTTTGATTACTATTTGTGTGGAATATCTTTTTTTACATTCTTTGGCTTTCAACCCATGCATGTCCTTAGATAAAATGACTTTCTCGTAGACAACATACAGTAGTATCATTTTTTTAATCCATTCTGCAAATCTCTGCCTTTTGATGGGCAGTTTAATCCATTTACATTTAAAGTAACTACTGATAAGGAAGAACTTAATTCTGCTCTTTGCTATTTGTTTTCTGATGTCCTATACCTTTATCCCTCATTTTCTTTATTATTGCCTTCTTTTGTGATTAACTAATTTTTCTGTAATGTACCATTTGATTCCCTTTCATTTCCTTTTGTGTATAATTTTTAGATATTTTCTTAATAGTTACCATGGGATTATAATACCCTAAATTTATAGCAGTCTTGTTTGAATTGAGTCCAACTTAATTTCAATAACATGCAAAACTTTTCTCCTCTACAGCTCCATTTCTCCCTTTAGGTTGTTATTTTCGCAAATTACATCTTTATACATTGAACATGCACCCACTTACATAGACTTATAATGATTGTTTTTACTTTTGTCTTTTAATCATGTAGGATATAAAAAGTGGAGTTAGAAACCAAAAATACAATAATACTAGCTTTTACATTTACCCATGTAGTACTTTTACTTGAGATTTATATTTTTTCATAAGGCTTTGAGTTACTGCTTACTGTCCTTTGATTTCAACCTGTTGATGTAAGAAATGTCCAAACCTGTAGAGAATTTTTATAAGAGTTTATCTGAGTCAAACTGACACCATTGTTGGAGAACAAGATCTCAAATGCTCTGGAGAATAACAGTTTTGCAGCTGCTTTTATGCTTTGAGATTAAGGAAGGAACTAAGGAAGATTATATGGAGGTGGGAGGAAGCAAGGTGGGGATTAGGTTACAGCAGCGATTTTCAACTGGTATGTGACAAGAATTTTTAAAACATGCAATACCTGACTATTTAGTCAGAGGCAGTGACTTCTTTTTCCATAGATTGTCCAATTAAAAAATGACAACAGCCAGCACAATAGCTGTCTGGTGTGAATGAATCAAAATTATACCAAGTTTTTTGTCAGATCGGTAAAAAATATATTTTTTGGAGGATATGGTAAAGCAGGACATCTCCCTGCAGGGATCCTCAGAAGCCCCAGAGAAACTGATGAACTTAGTCACTCTTTTCCTGATTTTCTTGCATTTCTTAAGGAAGTTGCTGAATCATAAAGTTTCCCTTTGTAAGAGATAGACCATGTTCATAGATTGGAGAATTCAATATTATGTTCATGTCAGTCCTTTCCAAGAGAGCCCAGAAGCAGACCCACACATACACTGTCACCTGACACTAAAAACAAAACAAAACCAGAATTCCTGTGATATTGATTTAGTATTTTTTAATTTGGATACTGATTACATGGAAGTGTTGCGTTTATGAAAATTTAACAAGCTGTATACTTATTAAATGTGTACTTTTGTTTTTGTATATTATATCTCAATTAAAAATTTATTTTTAATCCCTTTATAAGAATTCAAATGATGTTTTCCAAGATTAAGCTGCTATTCAAAGCAATTCTCCTTAATTCTCTTCAGTTTTAATACTCTCCATTAGGTCTTTGGTTGCTTTCACAGATTACTAACTTGATTGACAGGCATTGTTAATAAGTGGGAACAGAAGTGCCATCTTGGTGAGTTACCCTTGATCTCTGGATAGTTGCTTTTCAGTCTCTTAATAATTATTGGGTCACTTGTTGGATCCCACAAGTATGTCCAGACTCACTCCATTTACCTAGCCCATATGGCAACTTCCAGAAATACCACTTCTTTTAGAACCACTAACAGGCAGCTTCTGCATCCTATTTTTAAAATATCTTAAAATTTACTTTAATTGAATGGTGTCTAGAAAGAGACAGATGTAGGCTTGGGAGACCCAGGAAGTGAGAAATAACTTAGGGAAGGAGAAGAAGCATTCTTTATATTCCAAGTTTAAAATAGAACAATATGAATAGGTATAAATATGTAATTTTAATTCTTCAAGTAATATATTATCTTTGTTTGATAAGTGACTTTAATGTGTTACCTAATTGAAAGCTTTGCCAAAAATACAGTAGGATAGCTCTTTTTTTTTTAATCCCTGTACTTGGGATGGTATAGAGAGACCTGATTTTACTTACAGGATCCATGGTATCTTTTTACATACAATCACCACTGCCTTTGGTCTCTGATGTGGTCAGTGCAAGAGAGAACACAATGATTTTTGGAGTCAGAACCTAACTGACAACATGCTCCACTGTTCTTAAAAGAATCTCTGCCTTAAAAAACAAAAAGTAATGTAAATACATCTTAAAAAATTCAAATGAAGCACTCTTACTCCCAGGCATTAACCATTCTTAACAGTTTGCTGTGAATATAGTATTTCCTGAATTATTTATGAGCACACATGTGAATGTGTATTCAGATTGCTCTTTTACATTTATTTTATAAAATAAAATTATACTATGCACGCTGCTCATCATCAACTTGCTATCATCTCCCCAATAGATCCCAGACTTACTTCCAAGTCAGTGCATGTAAATTAACCTCCTTCTTGCTGATGGCCGCATAGTAGTCACAGTATGAATCTACAATAAAGTTTTTAACTCTCTTGCTAGAATCTAGGTTGTCAACTTTCCACTTTCACAAATACTATATTTAGTAATGAGCTTTCCTTTTTCATATATTTTTTTAAACGTGCCAATATTTCAGCACACCAAATTCTTACAAATGGCCTTGTTGAATCAGAGGACATCATATTTAAAATTGTGTATATAGGGCCAAATTTCCCTCTAAAACATTTGTACAGTAGTCACCCATTATTTGGGGCTTCACTTTATGCAGTTTCAGTTACCCACAATCAACTGACGTCTTAAGATATTAAATGGAAAATTCCAGAAATAAGCGATTCATAAGTTTAAATTGCACTCTCTTCTGAGTAGCATGATAAAATCTCTTGCTGTCCTGCTCTGTTGTGCCTGAGACATGAATCATCCTTTTGTCCAGCGTTTCCACACTGTGTACACTACCGGCCCATTAGTCACTTAGTAGCTGTTTCGGTTATCAGATGAACTGTTGTGGTATCAAAATACTTGTGTTCAAGTAACCCTTATAACAGCCTAACGCTCCGTCACAGTGCCTACATTAGTGACCTCACTTCATCTCATCACAGAGGCATCATATCTCACATCATTACAGCAAGAAGAAGGGTGACTACAGTGCAATATTTTGAGAGGGAGAGACCGCATTCACGTAACCTTTAATACAGTATATTGTTATAATTGTTCTATTCGTTATTGTTAATCTTTTACTTTGCTTAATTTATAAATTAACTTTATCATAGGTATGTATGTATAGGAAAGAATAGTATATATCAGGTTCAGTACTATCTGCTGTTTCAGGCATCCATGGAGGCCTTGAAACATATGCCCTGAGGATAACAGGGGACTACTGTACTAAATTCCCTTCCCACAAACACAGATATAAGTGCTCAAACCACGCCCTTGTCGGGGAGGACTTTCTTATTTGGTTCTCCATTTTCACACAGGTGATCCATTTTCAATCATTCATGAATTACAGTGCCCTTTGTTTTGACTGACACTGCAGTTTAAATTTTCCTGGTGCTGCAAAGGGCCAGTATTTAAGTGGTTCAGTTAATGAAGTTTCTGTAACCTATTTATTCTTTTAACATGTTGATGATTATCTTTCAGGTCTAGAAGTCTTTTATTGCTTTTTAAATAACAACAGGCAAAGATGTTCATCAAACCTGATCACAAATGACTTTATTTCAAGGCTTGGGTCCTGCCATAAATCATTATTTATGGATTCCCCAGATCATGCCATTGGTTGGAAGGCAACATATGATGCATGAAAAACACCATCATTCTCTTTTACTACTATCTGTTTCAGCACAAAACCTCCACAGTGCAATAGCTTGGTTGTCAGTAACATTGTATATTGATTTTTTAGTTATTTAACTCGCAGGGGGTACAGCTTTAGCTGGACCATATACTCTCCAAATCTTTTATTTCATTACATATTCAAAAGTCTATATCCCTCAACAGTCTTGGATACTTTGAATTTCAGCCCTGGAATGCCAAACCTAGGGCTTTATGAATTTACATCACTTGGGTGTGGCAGCAGCCTCCAGGTGATTTTGAAAAAACAAAATCTCTGCCAGAAACTTAAAAATTTCTACATTCATCTTATTTTCAGTTTGTAAAACACACTACTGTGACATATACATAATTGCATTTGTTGTTGTTGTTATCAATAAATGCTCTATTAGAGTTAGAGAGAGGTCAGTTTGGGGAGGAGTGGGCAGTGGTGTATGGAGGCACCCAAGCTTCTGGCTGAATGCTCCTAGCGTGAGTGCCTGTTTGAGCATGAAGGGAAATCACAAGCTTCTGTTCCTCTCTAGAAAAGACTCCCAGGCTCAGCTGGTGAGAAATCAGACATCCTATGAGATCAGAGTGTGCTGTACTCTGAAGGGCTTAGGCAGGGTGGCCCAACCATCCTGGTTTGCCTAGACAGGACTGTCCCAGTTTTAGCACTGAAGTCCTGCATCCTGGAAAACCCAGAGGATTGGTCACCCTAGCCATGCAAACAGGCTCAACTACATCTATCACTTTGTCATTTTGTAGAAATGTCAAAATGGTTATAAAAATTATGGCACATTTTAACATTTACATATAATAAAATAACTCATTTTAAAACACCTCGAATGTACAGTTCATTATACTTGAGCTATTCACAAGAAAATTTCAGAATTTTTCACAATATTAATTTACACATAGCAGTTCAGTAATGGCACAAGTTAAAAATACACAAGTGGACATCTTCCTCCATTTTTTTTTTTTTAAGAAAACATGATTTTAAATATTCCTATCTTATTTATTTCTAAATGTCAGGATTATCAGTCAAACTTTAAAACAAGTCCTTGGCAATCTCCAGATTATTCTTGGTGACCTTAAATATCCATTTAGCTATATCTTGGGACTAGAAGGGCATATAAAGTCATTTCTTCTTCATTCTTGTTGGTCTATCCCTATGACTACAGGAATAGCCTCAGATAGTTAATATGGCTAAATTCTAAATGTAAGGCCCTCTGTGAATGCCAGGCCTGGGCCATGATAGGCTCTGAGGGGATGGGGGTAGGGGTGGGTGTGGGGTAGTCAGTGGTCATCTAGCCATTAAAGAGCAAAATGCAAGAGACTCAGGAGGGAGAATTGTCCGGGCAAAGTAAGCCTGCCCCTAGTGCAGACACTGGGGGACACTGAAGAGAATTTTAATACAATAATAAACTGAAAGGTGATCTGCTTTTAATTATCACTACTCGTTGACCATTCCAATAAATGGCAATGATAAAATACTCCTCCCTGAAAAGAATATGGTTGGCCCGGCCGGCGCAGCTCAGTGGCTGAGCATCCACCTAGGATCCAGGAGGTCGAGCTTCGACTCCCGGTCAGGGCACATGCCCGGGCTGCGGGGCTCCATCCCTAGTCGGGGGCGCGCAGGAGGCAGCCCGTCAATGACTCATCATTGATGTTTCTCTCTCTCTCCCTCTTCCTTCCTCTCTCTGAAGTCAATAAAGATATTAAAAAGAAAAAAAGAATATGGTTGGTCTAACGTTCTAAACAATAGCAGTTAACACTGCACAGGTAAGGATAGCTGTGAATTAGCACATTGGTTTATCACTTATACTTGGGTAAACATCACCCTGTTTGTGAGGGCTAATTTGGTGAACTCCCAGCTATACAGTTGGCCCTGACCCACTTTTTTCTTTTTTATAAAATGGGAGAGTGAGAATGCAGTCCCCCACTACCACGAACTATGCAGTTGAGTTCCCCACATTTGGGGAAATCGCAGGGGTCAGCACATGGGAGTGCGACAGATAAGACTCACTCTGGGAAAACCACCTTTGTGATCATGGTATCTCCTCTGCACTTTTGTTTTGAGGTTGAGTTCAAACGTTTCACAACTGTCCGAGCTCTCTTTGGTGTACTGTGTGCCACCAGCTCTTGTGAAATGACATATCCCTGCGTTTAGACAGATTTGATGTAGGCAGTGATGGGGCACAGTTGTAAAGATGAGGAAGCAGAGCCCAGGTTAATTCAATTCCATCATTACTTGTTTTTACTTGTACTTAAAATTGAAAACAGTGAAATAATGTGCCAGTTTTGATATATGTCTCAAAAATATATTGTGAGGTATAATTTTTTGTCAGTGAGTACAAATTTTAGTTCATACATGAAATATATTTAAAATGTGTATCAGTTCTTTTTTAAATAGTTGTATAAAACTAAGGAACAAATCAAGAAAATTATTACTGATTATTACAGAAACTGTCATATAGCAGAAAGGACGTGCTAAATATGTTAGTATTTACACGTATCTGCTTTAACATCAACTTTTAAAAACTTTGGTTTTGTCCTATGTCTATAAGTAAAGTGACTTGCCCCACATCATACAATCAGAAACTACAACAGCAGAAACTTTGTTTTTCTGACTCTGACATCAGTACTTCCCACAACCACACAATCATCTTTCAGCATCTGTCCTTGCTCTCTTTTCAACTGTAATTCAAAGTCTTAAAGACCTGGATCTAGAAGTTCAGTGGCAAAATAATCTATTTTTCAAAAGGCCAAAAGTAGCTATGGTTGTTGTCTATTTCTTTTTTTCCAAGTATAAATGAAGGTCTGTGAGACCTTCCGCCTAGCTCCTTTGTGAACTGCGGGCCCCTCTGGGATGCTCTTCAGTGAGCACATAGCAAAGCATGTTGGGAACTAGATCAGAATCAGGAATTTTCAGGGGTTTGTCCCCCATCCCTACAGGCTCATGGGCGAGGTGAGACCCACACAAGAAATAATCCCAAGAGTTAAAAGCAGTGGTTGGGGAGAGACTCATAGCAGGCACTTGAAGATTTTATATTGCTCTGCATGGCCAGTTCCATTTTGGTCCAATATGTATGTATGTATGTATGTATGTATGTATGTATGTATATGTTTTTTTCCAGCCATCCCTTGTATCCCTCTACCACATTTGTGCACACTGGTTTTTAGCATGCTTTCACTCCTGACAGCTAGTATCTGCAGTGTTGTCAAAGGGTTTCCGTAAGGCTGCTGGAGGCTTCTAAGCCTGTACACAGGGAGAGTCTGAAGTACCTGGGAATTTATGTCCCAAACAGTAGTTCTTAACTGATGACTGAGGGGTGCAGAGGCATAAATGCTTCAGTTCCCTTGCCCCAAGGGGATAACTCTTAAGAGTCACCCTACGCTTGTTTCTAGAAACCCCCTGTGGGACTTTGCTTGACACCACACCCTTACCAGCTTCCTTCCCTTTTTGGTACATTCTTCTACTCCCTTGGTCCAATATTTAGGTAGACACTAGGCATTGTGACACAGTGGTCCATTATGCTGCTAATGACAAGAACACGTCCAGGATGTTTTATGTGTCCAGTTAAGAAATCGGTTGTTCCACACCTTTCTATTTTCTTCCCAGGCTAGCTCTACCCTTTAGTGATGAATCATACCAATATCTGAAGCACATGTTACTACTCTCTGCTTTCAAGGATGGGAATTTATGGGTTTTCTTCCCCATGGGGAGGGAACATAAAATATAATGTCAACACAAACAATTTATATCTCTTACTAAAGCATGGTAAACTAGGGTGCATGTTGAACTCTAGCTTTAATTGAACACATTCTGGTCTAGGTAGCAGGAGGCCCTCAATGAAGTTTCTGAACATTTTCTGCTCTTATCTTTGAAAAGGTTGTACAATTTAGCTTGAACAATTTGGCTTGTTCGTTTACTAATTTGTAGAAGAATAAACTCAAGATGTCAGATGTGTGAAAAGTGAAATATTTTAATAACGTATTCATAATTCAACTGATAATATAACCCTGCTATCTTCACTCTGAATTATTTTTTAACTCAATCCTAGCCCCTGTGGCCTCTTGACTACTTGCTCAATTCTGACATACAGGAATGGCTGGAGGGCTCACGTAAACTTGGCATATATTCCTTCTTTGGCATCGTTTAAGGTATTTAAACCCAGTGGTGTACCTAGAGTCAGACAATGTCTTCACCACTGAGTTTTTAATATGTTAAGAAACATACACCAGCAGTGTCAAGAATCCGCCCTTGCTGGGTTCTCACTGGATTTGATTGCTTCTCTGGAACGTCTGGCCAGCCCACTCTGGCACTGTCTGTGGGCAGGTGGCCCTCTGTCCCCCTCCTCCCACAACAAAATATACCTTCTCTTTATTTCTTCATGATCCATTAGTTCAATAGACATGTTGGCTGTTATTTATTTTTCCTGTTTGTGAATTGATTTTAAAAAGTTTTTTTGAACTTCCCTTTAGGAGTACATTTTTAAACTAGAATCAGTCAGGATTTCACTTATAGTAATTTAAGAAATTGGCTTTCTTATTTTTAGAATAGTGCATGCAAACAAGGCAAAATTTATTGCTATTAGTGAAAATTAAGTGATGTTAGCTTATAAAATATGAAATAGGCACCCTGGCCAGTGTGGCACAGTGGTTAGAGTGTCAGCCTGCACACCGAAGGGTTGTGGGTTTGATTCAAATTTCTGGTCAAGGGCACATAGCTGGGTTGCAGATTTGATCCCTGGCCCCAGTCTGGGTGTGTGCAGGAGGCAACCAATCGATGTTTCTCACATTGATGTTTCTCTCTCACCTCTCTCTCTCTCTCTAAAAATCAATGGAAAAAAATATCCTCAGGTAAGGATTAATAACAACAATAAAAATAAAATAGGTGTCTGGCCAGTGCTGGTCAGTGGTTGAGCATTGACCCATGAACCAAGAGATCACGGTTCCATTCCCAGTCAGGGCACATGTTTGGGTTGCAGGCTCGATCCCCAGCTGGGGGTGTGCAGGAGGCAGCTGATCAGTGACTCTCCTCGATGTTTCTCTCTCCCTCTCCTTTCTCTCTCTCTAAAAAAATAAATAAAAACATTTTTAAAAATGAAATAGGCAAAATATTCAGTAATATAAAATGCAAGTCTATCTCTCATTTGTTATTCAGAAACATAAGGGAGGAAAGAAAAAGCTAGCCTTCATTTTTACCTGAAAGGAAACAACAAAATTGAACATAATATATCAAGACCAAAGCAATTTAGGTTTTGGCAGAATTGTTCTTCCTAGGTCAGCTATAAAGAAGCAACATGGGGGGATGCCCAGCCGGTGTTGCTCAGTGGTTGAGTGTCAATCCATGAACCAGAAGTCATGGTTCAATTCTTTGTCAGGGCACATGCCTGGGTTGTGGTCCTGATCCACAGTGGGGGGCGTGCAGGAGGCAGCCAATCAATGTCTCTCTCATCATTGATGTTTCTATCTCTGTCTCCCTCTCCCTTCCTCTCTCTGAAATCAATAAAAATATATTTTTTTTAAAAAAGAAGCAACATGAAGGTCTTGGTGACATTATAACTTCACTTACTAATAATTACACAAAATAGGAATTATTCAATATAGTGTTCAACCCATGGGTTTGTTATTTGGGAAAAATAAGTTAGATTCTGTTTTCATAGCTTATACCAAAATTGTCTAGGTAGATAGATCAAAGAGTTAAATACGTAAACATCAAGCCATAAATAGAAAAATGTACAATTACATATCTATAAGGTTGTATTCATTAAACAGAATCTCTCTAAATGGGGAAATAACTTTCTAAGTTTAAAAGAAATGTTAGAAACTAAAGGGAAAATGGCAGTAGATCTAACAACATTAAAATGTTTAAAGTCTATATGAGACAATAAACAAATTAAAAGACAAACTAGAAACTGGAAAAATTGCAGCAAATATGATGAATGGTAAATATCTTTACCAAATAAAGGCCTCATATGTAGAAGCAAGGAAGCAGTCAAAGTTCAAACAGAACAAAGGACAAGAGATATGAATAGGCAATCTGAAAAATAAAAAGTAGCCAATCAACAGTGTTCTCGGGTATGGTTCCTATAACATTAAGAACTAATAATACTTTTTAATCCAGAAGCCTGAGGAGAGGGCATGGTAAGAATGTACTGCTTATCTCTCCCTCTGCCCAATTACAGTTTATTGTGCTTTTCCTTCTCATGACTCTTTTAAACACACGTTTTATACCTATAATATAATATTTACTTTGTTATAATTACTGTATTTGAATTTGTCACATGTCAGCCTTCCTTTAGACTATGTTCCTGGGCGGAGAGTTGGGTGTGACCCATTCTCATCATAATGCAATTCTTCATCCCTGCCAAAGCCTTGCATCAGAAGGTACTCATTACGTGTGCTGAATTCAAATGAAATTAAAAGAATGGGAGAAGTTTTTATATAGAAATTTTTATACACATGGATCTGCTTTTACATAATCCTACATGGAATGATCAATGGAAATTCAGCCACTGAGACAACTTCGCACATAATACTTTCTCTTCCTCCCTCTGAAAGAAACAAACCTCTCCTCCAGAAGAGGCTAGGATCCTGATTATTTAAGCCCAGCCATGCTCGCTTTCTCTGCTAGACTCTCCATATCTATGTCTAAAATCCTCTAGGGCGACTTCCTAGCGGTGAATTTGCTGGGTCAGAGACAAGAGTTTCCATTCTCACCAGCACTGTGTATTAGCCACCTTTGTCAGTCTGCTTGATAAAATGTGGCACTTCTTAAGTTGCATTTCTTTGATTTTCAATTCTTTGCCTTGTCTCCCTCCTCTACTTTCTTCACCCACACACCTTTGACTCTCCCTAGAATCAACAACTTCCTGCTTTTAATGCTTTCTCATATTAACGCAATGAAATGAATAGGTAATCATCTTAAATCATCCAGGGACATGCTTGTTCACTTGGGGAAGAGGCCAGAGTCAAGTCAAGGAGGGCCTTCCTCCAACTTCATGGGCCATTTGCCCAATAAGGGCAAGGATACTTGAGGCAATTAATTGGGAAGTTCAGTATAATGCCCTGACCTAGTTAACTCCAACTCACTTTTCAGATCGCACTTCAAAAGGCAATTCTTCAAGTAATCCTTTGCTAACCTCCAGATGAGCTCAGGTTGCCCTATTCTTAGCTCTAATAACAATGAAAAATTATATACTTATTTTGTTAATATCTGTAATGTACATGAGGACAGGGGACAGGTCCTGTGTGTGTGTGTGCGCGCCTCATCTCTATCACAGTACTTAGCACCTAGTAGGAGCTCAATAATAATTTTGTGACTTGAATCAAAGAACACCATCAATTGTTAGTCCTAAAGGAAACCCCCCTAGCATATTAGAATCACTTGTGGAGTTTTTTTAAAAAACAATACCAGTGTCCATCCCTACCATAGACCTGTTTTGTTTTGTTTTTAAATAAAGGACTTCATTTTTTAGAGCAGTTTTAAGTTCGCAGCAAAAATAAGAGGAAGGTACAGAGATTTCTCAAGTACCATTTTACTATATATAAGCATATATAATAGACATAAGCATCACAATCAAATACGTTATTGCTATTATTATTTTGAGCAAACTGTTACCTGTTAGATCAATTAAGAATAAGAAAAACAAATGTTTTTATTTGACCTTCACTTAATTCTTCTTTGATGTTCTTTCATTCTTAATGTAGTTCCAAGTTCTGACCTATATTATTTTCATTCTCTCTAAAGAACTTTTTAAACATTTCTTGCAAGGCAGATCTACTGACAGCAAATTCCCTCCACTTTTGTCTGAGAAAGGCATTTCTCCTTCACTTTCGAAGGATAATTTTTCAGGGTACAGAATTCTAGGTTAATGGGGTGTTTTTTGCTGGTTTTTTTTCTTTCAACACCAAATATTTCACTCCACTCTCTTCTTGCTTGCATGGTTTCTGAAGAGAAGCTGGATGTGATTCTTATCTTTGCTCCTCTATAGGTAAAGTGTTTCTTTCCGTCTGGCTTCTTTCAGGTTTCTTTCTTTATCTTTGGTTTTCTGTAATTTGAAAATTATATGCCTAGGTGTAGTTTGTTGGTTGGTTGGTTGGCATTTGTGTTGCTTGGTGATCTCTGAGCTTCCTGAATTCGTGGTTTGGGATCTGACATTAACTTGGGGAATCCTCAGTCATTATTATTTCAAATATTTTTTCTGTTTCTTTCTCTCTGCTTCTGGTATTTCCATTACTTGTATTCTGCACCTTTTGTAGTTGTCCCACAATCCTTGGATATTCTGTTCTACTTCTTTTTCAGTCTTTATTCCCTTTGCTTTTCAGTCTGGGAGGTTTCTATTGAGACATCCTCAAGCTCAGAGATTCTTTTCTCTGCCATGTCCAGTCTATTAGTAAGCCTATCAAAGGCATTCTTCATTTCTATAATAGTGTGTGTTTATAACAGAATTTATTTATTTTTAATTTATCTTTATTGTTGAAAGAATTACAGATGTCCCATATAATAGTGTGTTTTTAATCCTGAGCATTTTTTTTTGTTTCTTTCCTGGTATTTCCATCTCTGCTTACATTGCACATCTGCCCTTGCATGCTGTCTATTTTACCCATTAGAGCCTTTAGCATATTAATTATAGTTATTTTAAATTCCTGGCTGATAATTTCAGCATCCCTACTGTGTCTGGTTCTAATGCTTCCTCTCTTCAAATTTTTGCCCTTTGGTATACCTTGTAATTTTTTCTTGGGAGCTGGACATGATGTACCAGATAAAAGGAACTGCTGTAAATTGGCCTATGGTAATACAGTGGTGAGGTGTGCTGGGGGAGGGGAAGCATTCTGCAGTCCCATGATGGTGCCTCAGTCTTTCCGTGAGCCTGTGCCTCTGGACTGTGAACTTCACAAGTGTTTTTAATTTCCTTTTCTCCCCTCTTAGGCGAGAGGGTGGCTAGAGTGGTTTGGAGCTGGGCATTTTCTGTTCTCCACGCTGGAGCTGACTGGAGCTGGGCATTTCCCTCCCCCTCTTTGGGTGGGCTTTGCTAAATACCCCAACACCTTAGGCCCTGCTTCCCTGGTTTCTCCTGAGGGCAGGTGTTGAGAGGAACAGAGTGCTCCGGCATGTTTTCAAGTGGCTCCTTTTCCTCCTCCCCCTGCCAGAAGCATGAGAAAATTTGTCTCTGATGTTTACCGTGGAAATCTGGTCAGCTCCTGTAGGTAAATCTCACAATAGTTTTTTGCTCCTCCCTTCCCCCCGTGTCTGTCTTGAACTCTCAGAGTTCCCAACTCTAAGCCTCCAGCAGAGTTCCCAACTCTAAGCCTTCATCAACTATTGTCCAGGTTTCCTGCTCAGCACCGGCTCCTGGACTGGTTTCTGCTCACAAGTGTCCACTCCATTGAGCTGTTATTCTCTGAATTCTCCTGCCAGCCTCTGCAGTCATGGGGGCAGCCATGTGCCCTGTGTTCTAACCTCTCTTACAGATCCTAGAAGAGTTGGCTTTTCAGTCTGTTAAGCTTTTTACTTGTTAAGATAGAGTGGTGGCTTCTGAGCTCCTTACATTCAGAACCAGAAACCAAAAGTCCCAAAGAACTTTTAAATCAGAATCTCAGAGTGATTATTAGCATGTAGCCAAGGTTAAGAAACTCACGACCAGTGCCAGGAACTTCTCAGACAGGGAAGGTCACTGGCCAACAGGCGGCGCCCAAACAACACCAGCAGCTCCAGGAACACACAGCAACCTAAGAACTCTCCCTGCTTGATAAGTTCATCTCTGTAGTGAAAAGTTTAGACACCAGTCTCTTTATCAGATTTTACTTTTGCAGGACACACACACACACACACACACACACACACACACACACACACATGCTTTGAACAGCAAACGCATCAAAGATCATGATGGTTATATGAACAGTGATTCAAAAATAATAAAGAATAGCCCTCACTCTCTAAGTGAGATTTGCCTCAGTCCAGGGTATCTAAACAAAGCTTTTCTGCTTGCCATTTCTGTTTAAAGCATATGATCTGCAGCTAAACTGAGGATGGGTCTCGAGCTGAGACTGCTTTGTGATATAAAAACATGGACGTGAGCAGTGGGCACAGGGTGTCCCTTGTGGTTGCTGCCCTACCTGGGTGAAGCAACATGAGGTTTTAATCCTCTGCTGCACATTGAATGGGCTCTGTGGGGCAGGAACAAACTGTCCTGTACCCTCAGGGTTCTTCTGGCTGGCTGGTCTCATAATCACGTAGACATGAGACAGATTTGCAAGAGAAAATAACCAAATTTAATACATACATATGTATGGGAATCCCGCATGCGTGGGAGAGTCAGAGACCCCACATGCACCAAAGGTTGAGAGACAGAAAAGGAACATGGGTATATAAGATATCCTGAGTTAGGGGAGAGGTAAGGTGCCTTGGGGGCTTCAAAGGGTCATTGCAGGATGATAAGAGCAGGTTCTTAGAAGTTCGTCCTGCCCTACAGTAGGTCAATAGAGGTCATCCCTGGTAATCTTTTATCACGGGCAAGGTCCCTAATTCAGGTTCTTCTAAGTAGGGGCAGAAGTATTTCTCTTGAGCCCAAGGTTAAAGGTGACTTTAGCTCAGAAAAAACTGCATACCACAGAGGTACATCTTGGGGTGACTTGTTCTGAACCCCATAGTTCTGTGGGCTGCACGGTTTGTTTTAGCACATGGATGGTGGAAAATTCTTGGTCAGGAGGCATTGCAATGGACAGCCCTTGCTTATAGTACCGTCACCTAGATGTAAAGGGGAGGATCAGGAGAATCCCCAGGTGGTAAATGTGCTGAGACTCTGAAACACTTCTACTGAGGGAGGAAACTTCTGCCCAGGGAATGCAGGGCTCCTCACATCCCATGGGGTTTGAATGCCCCAAAGGCAGGATGTGGACTGGGACAGCATGACACTTCTCATTGCTTCTGCTTAAATATTACCCAAAAGAATTTTACACTTTTTAAAAGTTGCCCTCAAAGATTTTTATCATGCTATTAATTAATTGCAAGTTGCAGAATTGACATTTTAAAAGAAATCTATCACATCGTTCTTTTGAATGTACACAATGGAAAATAAATACCATGCAATTTGATGGTTGTTGTTGTCCACTCAAAACATATGTGACTAACTTACCTTTAACAGTAAAAAATTCTGCATCATTCTTTTTCCTCCTTGAACTCATAATTTTCCATAAAAATCTACCTTTATATTTCAAATGTTTTTACCTGATTACCTATCATCCTTCCTCAACTAAAACATTGGAAAATTGATTTTAATTTTGAAATCTCATGTGACCAAGAAGCTCTAAATGTTTTTTAAAAATTCTAGATTGAGTTGTCCTTGCAATTATTATTAATATGAAATTAATTAAAACACCATAATTATACATTTTTATATTTCTTTAAATGTTATATTAAATATATTTACAGTATATTAAATTATATATGTATTTCTTAATGTAATGGCTGTGGTTTTGATTTTCAGTTAGTTCATATATCTGAAAAATATTACTGATTATTAAAATGAGACAGGGTTCAGCATAAATTATATTCCTATTTCAATTTCTATATATGTAAGTAATTAGAAAACATGTTTTACATATATCAGTGGGTTCAGCTGGAAGGAATTTTGTTATGCAATAATTCAACTCTTTAAATGTCCTTGAGTTATATGTCAAAAAATCCCATAGTGACCTAAAGCTACGTTGTGCTCTTCACACAACTATGTCTAACCAATGAAAACACAAAGCCTTGCCTTCCACTTACAGTGTCATGATTAATATGAATAATATTTCAGAGTACCCTTTGTTTGGTGTTCCAGAGCATAGTAAAAAGTGAAATGGGTGAGTGAGTTACCTTCCTTCTGTAAAGTGAGAGAAATAGGATTATAATGTGAGATGAAAGGAAAAGCTTCATGATACCTGGGCTGAAGACACATTATCAGGCAGATACAGGGGCTTTGCTTCCCTGCGATGGCAAGCTGGGTTAATAACATGGTCTTGTAATATGTAAAGCAAATTTTTCAGAATTATAAGGATAAATAGACAAATCTATAATTACAATGGAGTATTTTAATATACTCATCTCAGCAATTAATAGGACAAGCAGACAAAAAAATCAATAAGGGATACAGATTTGAACAGCATGAGTAACACAGTTGACATTATGCACATGTATGGACCTGCGACAACCATCTGG
This sequence comes from Miniopterus schreibersii, assembly GCF_964146895.1. Lineage (NCBI taxonomy): Eukaryota > Metazoa > Chordata > Mammalia > Chiroptera > Miniopteridae > Miniopterus > Miniopterus schreibersii. The sequence goes on along the minus strand of NC_138101.1, from coordinate 164,290,679 downwards.
AACATATACATCCTTTATATCACACATGGAATATTTACAAAAATGACTGTACGCTAGGCCATAAATCAAATCTCAGCAATTTCAAAGAATTGGCTATAATGCAATTAAGATAGAAATCAATAATAAAAACATAATAGAAAATCCATTCCTCCCAGTGACATGTTGAGAAAAGAAGCATAGCTGGTGACTCCAGAGATGGGAAAGCTGTATCTCCTTTCCAATGGGTCATACTGGGGTGTCCATGGGTGCCTGTCCACTTAGAAAAGTGCCAGAATTCTTAAGTAATCATCAATCCAAATCAGTAAGAAAAGGAAAACCCAGTAGAAAAATGGACAAAGTCTTGAGGAAGCACTTCTCAAAAGAAGAAATCCAAAAGGTCAATGTGGCAGCCATGTCATATCCAGGGGAGGCCCAGAGAGCTGAGGGATGAGAGGTGGCTCTACCACCCAGAGCAGCTGACAATGGTGGCCTTGTGAGTTTCCTTTCTTCCAGCTCATGACACTACAAGGCCGTTTACAGTCTCTAGATTATATGGATTCAGAGACTATATTGTCTCTTTTTAACTTATGTAACCTCCCAAAATGTTGTAAAGTTGCGCCTTCAACGGCCTTGGATCAAAGATAACACTAATAAAGCAAGCACAATTGAACAAAAAGGGCAAACCTGACCTATCTCTTGCCCATTTACAAGGCTGAAGACAGCAACCATCAAATAATCAGCCAAAAAGGCTTAGACTTATCGCCCGGCCGGGCGTGGCTCAGCGGTTGAGCATCAACCTAGGATCCAGGCGATCAGGGTTCGATTCCCGGTCAGGGCACATGCCCGGGTTGCGGGCTGCAGCCGATCAATGACTCTCTCATCATTGATGTTTCTATCTTTCTCTCTCCCTCTCCCTTCCTCTCTCTGAAATCAATAAAGATATATTTAAAAAACAAACAAAACAAACAAAAAGGCTTAGACTTATCAAGACGACTACAAGAGATACATTACACACACTACTGTTAACCATCAGTATCACCTCAAGTATATGTTAAGCCTTAATATGTTAGTTATGACAGTATAAGTCAAGACACTTAAATAGCTCCATGTGTGTGTTAGTTTAGAAAAGAGGCATGAGAGAAATTTCTCTTTTGTAAAGAAAATTCAAAATAATCTTTGCTGTCAATCGGAGTGTATAAATTATTTAATATTGATCACATTTGACATAAATGTATACAAGATGCTGTATGCAGATTGTTGCTAAAATTTCTGAACGTCTCCAGACTTTATTTCCACGAAGAGGTCCTAGTTAAAAAACATACTAGAAATGGTGAATGAGAATTAATGCTGGGGTGTTCTGTGTATCTTCTATCTGATTCATCAATAAGACATGAAAGAAAGGCTGCCAAAACTTGGTGCCAATATTATACATCCAATAATATATTTGAAATACCCATTTAGCCTATAATTAGGTGTATAGTTGTTTATCACTGTTCAATGCCAGGCTGTGAGCAGAAAGCTACAATATTTGTTTTGAAAAGCAATCAGAAATTATCTGGATTATTTTTTAATTCTCCTTTTACAAAGGCCACTAAATTGACAACTTGAGAAAAGAGAACTGTACTGCAGTTATTGGTGTCAATAATCAAGGGAAATTAAGTTGCTGCTACACATCTAGTGCAGGAAGGACCATATCTGGCACCTAGGGGTGTCACTGGGGTGCCACTTAGAATAGAGAAATATTGCCTTAGAGTAGGGAAATCGTTTTAAAAAATAGTAATTGCAGATTCAATATTAAAGGTCAATTGAAGACTAAAGTAACCCAATGAAGCCATGGAGTAACAAGGACTCAGACCATTCAGGTATGAAGGTATTTTCATCAAGCAGATAACCCCAACTGGCCAAGGTGCTAAGAACCATGGAATGGGTGGCGGAATAAAATATCAGTGATAAAGGGATATTTTACCAGTAATAAAACACTAATGATGGCCTTGTGACCAGTTAAGAAATAAGACCTGAAAGATCTATACATACTTTTTATGGGCATATTAACCATTGATATCTTTCCCCCCTTTGTTCCCCTGGCATTTTATGAGGAGTGTTGTTGGTGCTTGATTTCACAATGAATTCACCAGGCCACGAGAAGCCACATCTAAACTAGACAGAGAGCACTGAAATCCACCTGTAGATCAGGGACCTGAGATGAACATAATGCCTGATGGTATTTGCAGTCCCTCTTGTCAGAGGAAGAGGGAGAAAGTGTTTGCAGAAGAGGTTATTAAATACAGTTGGGAGGGTGAGCGTGGATGCTGAGTACTAAGAGGGGTGGACTGTGCCAGTGCTGGGTTTGTTTCCATAAGATCCATTCCATCCAGACCCTCTTCCCCTGCACTACTCTCTATTTCAAAGCTGAGCCCTGAAGATTCCATTTCCCAGGCCCCTAGATGGGTTTGGCCAATGGGAGGTTGTGGAAGATTATAAAGTGGGAAGAAGGGAGAATCCAGGTATTTTTCCCCCAGCCCTCTTCACTTCCGATGGCATTTCCTCCACAGTTCGAGCTTCTGTAGGAAGCTCTGCCATGCTTCTAGCTTCTACCAGGTAACCCTGGACCTGGGCTCTGGTTACACTGCCTTGCCCTCTCTTCTTACACCTAACGGTGGCAATGCCTTCTTGCTGTTGCTAATTCATGGGTAATTTAATTTGCCCTATTTTATTTCTCAGCTTTCCTATCACCTTTGTAACCAATTCCCTGCTTTAAACTCCTTCTGTTCTAAGCTCTCTCATATTGTTTCTATTTCTTACAGCTCCTGACAGGTTAACTGTGCAAGAAGAAGGAATTGTTTAAAGATGATAATAATTATCAGAGTAGTTTGTGTTTATTAAGAACTTACCAAGACCCAGGCCCAGTGGAAGAGATTTTCCAGGCATTAACTCATTTAATTCTCCCAATAACTCTGAAAGGCAAGTCCTCCATTTACTCCTATTTTATGGAGAGGTGGCACTTGTCTGAGGTTACACAGTCAGTGGCCCAAGTGAGACTTGAACACAAGTCTGTGTACCACCAAATTCATACTCATCATAGTCATTCATCACCATAGTGCATATTACACAAACTTCAAACAATATTTTCAAAAAATAAATATGTAAAAGTACCCATGATAGAATATTAAGTTTTTGAAAGTAAGATTAAAAAAATTCAATGTATAGATTCCTAAGAGGTTTTTTTAAAACTGAATGTGTATCTATTGACCTCATAAATGATACTGGGTATGTCACACCAAGCTATTTCTAGGAGGTGGAATTACTGGTCATTTTTATTTTCTTCCATATGCACCTATGTTTTCCCTCATTTTAAAAACATGAACTTTTTCTTTTTTAAATATATCTTTATTGATTTCAGAGAGAGGAAAGAAGAGGGAGGGAGAGAGATAGAAACATCAATGATGAGAGAGTCATTGGTCAAGCCCGCAACCGGGCATGTGCCCTGACCAGGAATCGAACCCTGACCGCCTGGATCCTAGGTCGACTCTCAACCTCTGAGCCATGCCCGGCCGGGCTACTTTTTCATTTTTTTAAGATATTTTTTTTTTTTGCATTTTGTAAAACTGGATGTGTGATCAGGTATCACTGAAGATTAGGTGTGACACCTCCAAGACTTCCTCAAAGACCCAGCTCATGCTCTCCTGTGGCTCCATGAGCCTTGGTGTCCCACTTCAGGGCCGTCCTATTTTCCTACCAGAAGCAGCAAAGAGGAAGGGAGCCTCCCTTTCCTTTGAAGGAGACTTTCCAGAAATGCCAAACACTCATGTTTCCATAGCATTGACCTTCTGGTTAGTCACAGGGCCACCCCAGGCTACAGGGGAGGGAGCAAAGGTAGCCATTCAACTAAGTGCCAGTGTGGGTCTTTGGTAAAGAATAGATATGCAGGCAGTTGGCATTCGCTTCCACAGACCATTATCGATATAAAGTAAAAACAAATTATGTTGCTTTAATTGCTCAATTCTACTGCATAGTATCAAACTGACTGGGTTCCATTTATACCTAGATAGAATGTTTGACCCTTCTGGCCTTTACAGAGGGTGTAGCATATAGGGCAGTAATTTCAAAAATGAAACTTTTATTTTTGGAATAATTTTAGACTTTCAGAAAAGTTGCAAATATAATATAGTTTGTTTACCCAGATTTTCCTCCCAAATATTATCTTCTTAAATTACCGTGGTGCATTTATTAGAACTAAAAAGACAACATTAAAACATTATCATTAAGTAAACTCTAGATTTTATCAGATCCACACATTACATTCAGTTATCATGTCTCAGTCTCTTCTGGTCTGAGAGAGTTTCTCAAGTCTTTCCTTGTTTTGTGTTTTTTCTAATGACCTTGACAGTTTTGAGGAGGCTAGGTCAGGTATTTATAGAATGTTCCTCAATTGGGGTTTGTCAGGTGTTTTCTCATGGTTGAACTGGGGTTACAGGTGTGAGGGAAGGGTAACACAGGTGAAGTGCCCTTCTTATCACACCCTACCTGGGGGCACCTGATATCCACATGGCATCACTGATGATGCTAATCTTCATCACTTGCTTAAGGTGGTGTTTGCAAGCTTTCTACACTGTAAAGCTATTGTTTTTTTCCTTCCTACACTCTACTCTCTGAAAGTGTGTCACTAAGCCCAGTCCATACCTGGAGTAGGAGGTGGGGGTATCTACATATATTATTTGAGACTCTTCTAAAGACGAGTTTCTCAGTGAGGGAGAAATTTAAGGCTCAAAATGCATTGCTTTTGCTTCGAGACAATGAACAAGTGATGGGAACATCTTATAGGCATCATGGTCAATGCTAGGGATACCCTGATATATCCATCCCTGGTTTCTAAGAACATACAATCTTGTCAGAAACAAACAAACAAAAAAGTAAGCAAATCATCATGGTCCAAAGTGAGAGTTGCTCTAAGCGGTGTGGGCCCAAGGTGCCAAGGAGCCGTGATGGCCCAAGTGAGAAAAGTTTATTCTCTGGGAGAGAGAGGACAGGAAAGGTCTCAGGAAGGAAATGATATATGAGATTAACTTGTCCGGTTAAGTAACTAGCTGGAGGTCCTATTAGCCAATATCCACAAAAAGGACCAAAAGCTGGTTTGTAGGCTGTGAAGCTCTCAGTCTTTGGTTTGGTGAATTTGAAATGGTGACATTTGGATCATTTGACCTGAGTCTTGGGAAGAAGAAGGAGTTTAAGGGACAGATGTGGAAATCTCAGCTGGGAGAAGGGAATCAGGGAGGCTTCAAGAGTGGTTAAGGTCTTTCCGATGGAGCATGAAGAGTGAAAGGGGCTGGCAAAAGGAGAAAGGGAAAGGCTCCAAGGGTCCCTCCTACTTATACCGTCTCCCCCCACACACTCTACCAGGAGACCCAGCGCAGGCAAAGGCACTACAGTGTTAGGCAATACCACATTTACTGGCGGGAAGGAAGTATGGATGCATGGAAATCAGTCTGCCCCCAATCTCAAAGCAAATAGGCTAAATAAAGATTTTTGAAAAACTTAGGAGCTGGGCTCATGGAAGATGCTGAGCATGACTTCTTTCTATCTCCCTGAACCTTTGTGGTAAGATCTCCATGCAAGATTAAAACCAAGAAAAGATGCCTTTTTCTTGACTTTAAAATGCTCAGGTATGTTTTTACTGATTATATATTATATATGTTCAACATAGAAAGTAAATAAAATTTTAAAGTAAGAAAATAAATAAAATTAAGAAACAAGTAGTAAAAATTACTCGTAATCCCACCCCACAAAATAATTAACTGCAACAAAAAGTTTCACTTATGAATACACACACATATACACACAAATAGATATAAAAAATACATAAATTTATATATTTATACTGTGTAAAAATTAGAAATGTAGATAATTGTAAGTAAAAATTGAAATCTATATGTATAGCCTCTTGGAGATTTATTTATACCTATGTGTATCTTATTTTTTAACCAAAAAATGGAATCATACTGTGTACATTGTTCTATGATTCTCTTTTAAAAATATGTTATCATTATTACCATCATAAGCATTACTATTTATTGAAATATGTATTTTAGGGAGGTGTCATTATCTCCATTTTCCAGATAAAGAAACTGAGGACAACAGATGTTAAGTAAATTGTGATCTGGAACAATTTTAAGCCACACACTTAATCTATGTCAATAAATGCTTACTTAAAATATTGGTTTAAAATTAATTGTTCAATTTATTAAAGTTACAAATACAAAATCCTGGTTCAATTTATGATATTAATTATTCTCTTATTTTTTCTTATAAATATATGCAAATTTAATAATTGTTAGTAAGAAGCCTGTGTTAATTTTGGTTCCATTTACAAATTTAATTAAGTGCTTTAATACTTCAAATTGAATTTTGAAATTTAAGATAGTCAATTTTCTTTTTAAATATTTTAAAATCTGATTTACAGAGACCTCACCAAAGTTTTTAAATAATATTTGTAAATTCAATAAGTTAAATATAAATATGAGTCTAAAATGCCTTTAATTGTTCCCATACTGTTTATAAAATAACTGATATTTAACATTAATTGACAAGTTCCAACCAATTATTCAATTATACATTATAAGTTAGAATCTCAAATCTAGCATGCTAAATTTTATTAAACATTACAAACACCTAAAGTATCGAACAGAAACAAATTCATTAAGACAAATATTAATACTGCTTGTTAGATTTATTTCTTCAACTTTATAGTTAATTCTAAATATTCTTGAATGAAAACATAATTATCCAGTTCCCGTTCATGTAATGGAGAAGTAGCCTGTATTAGATTAATTCTTTTGCCAATAACAATTATAAATCCTGGACAAAATATAAAAAGTAACTGTGTGAAGGCACTGGAGAGCACCCCAAAGTAGGGAAAAGTGGGAAGGATATTATCTTTGACGAAGGGAAGCTCACTGGGTGAGGTCCACATTTAATCAGCTTTTCCCGTGAGGGCACTTCATGGTTTACTTCAGTGCCTGGGGAAGTACAGCTCAAGCAGAGAGTAGTAGTTTTACTAGGCTGATGAGACAGAAGTCAGAGTTTTGGAAATGATCCAGAGGCACTGGAAATCAAATGGGGGAAATCCCAGAAAGGAATATGCCACAAAAGAGGAAGATCCAAAATTTTAATGTAAATGTCCCCTTAAATCCTTGACTGATTCCTAAATTGTATATGCACAGGACAAGACTCCAAGAAACCCAGCAAAAAGAAAAAGGCTAAGGAACTGAGCTGCGATTTTTAGCACCTGCTTAGGTCTCAGGAGTTTAAGTTTGGTGTTTAAGTCCAACCTTAAATAGAGGAGTTTGGTAAATAGCTTGGGCCTTCTACTGACATTCCAGAAGGGCCTCACCTTAGTAGTAAAGACCACATTTGAGGACCAAGGGCAAACTGAAAATACCTAACAAAGGCAAAACTAATCCCCCAAGGATCAAGGTGATCTGCTAGTAATTTTACTGCTGCCATAACAAACTGCAATACTCTTTAGAGGAAGATAATCTAACCCAGAGTTTCTACAACATATTATTCTCAATGACTGATATATGATAAAAACACTATTAGACGTGCAAAGAAGCAAAAAAGTGTAATAGGTCAGTAGAAGCAGACCCACATGTGACTCATATGTTGGAATTAGCTGAAAAGAACTTTAATACAGGTATAATACAATTGAGAATCTATAGGAAAATGTGGACAAAATGGGTGAACAGACAGAAAATCTCAATGGAAAAATGGGAAAATTTTTTTAAAGAACCAGATAGAAAGTCTAGAATTATAGAAATTCTATAAGAATAACTTAAACCTAATCATGAGAATTTTTCAGACAACTCAGACTGACATTCTACAAAATACTTTATTTTTTTATTTTTTATTGCCATATGATGTTTACAAATGCCAAAGCCATGAAAGTCAAGAAACATGAAAAACTCTTTTCTAATTCTTGGCATACAGATCCTGTATATTTTTGATAGATTAATACTCATCATAATCATTCATCACCATAATGCATATTAAACAGCCATCAGAACTATTTTCAAAAATATGTAGAGCCTGGCCGGGCGTGGCTCAGCGGTTGAGCATCGACCTAGGATCCAGGCGATCAGGGTTCGATTCCCGGTCAGGGCACATGTCCGGGTTGCGGGCTGCAGCCGATCAATGACTCTCTCATCATTGATGTTTCTATCTCTCTCTCCCTCTCCTTTCCTCTCTCTGAAATCAATAAAGATATATTTAAAAAAAAAAAAAACCTTTAAAAAAAAAACATAGGAAAGTGTTCAAGACATAATATTTTTTAAAGATTAAAAACTCAATATATAAAGTCCTAAGAGTTTTATATTTTAATCTAATAGCCATTTCTTAAATGTACTTGATACAATGATGAAGAAACCCTTCTTTACACAAGAATGACAGCTAACAAATATAAAAGTAATGATTAAAATTATCATTTTACTACAACTTAAAAAATAATTCATCCAGGCAGGCTCATCAATAGATACCAAAGTCTTTGAATAAAAGGTTGGTGGGGAACCAGCTGTTCATATATTCATGAATTTCACACCACAGGTGTGATCATTACAAGAGGGGGAAACTTACATTGGAGGAATCAGGTTGTCAACACCTTAACTCAATGATCAGTCTTATAATCCTGCATGGTAAGACAGCAAGACATCAGATGCCTCCTGGTGTAATGTAATATGAACAACATAGTATTACCTATGAATATTCTTGCTAAAAATGTTTAACTTGAGTTTAACTGATTATTTAGATCTAATTTTCATTTTATGAGAAATCTGGGGATGAAGAAACAGGTTAAATTGACACCATGAGGAGTTAAACAAATCAGAAGGCCCTGGCCGGGTAGCTCAATTGGTTAGTGTCATCCCAATATGCCAAGGTTGCGGGTTCGATCCCCCATCAGGGCACATACAAGAATCAACCAATGAATGCATAAATAATTGGAACAACAAAAATCAATAAATTAAAAAAAAATTTAATGTTTTCACAAAATAAATCAATAAGCCTTCCAAACAAATCCAGAAGGTAGAACACACCGCAGGACAACTGCCTAGTCTCTTGAAAAAACATGTCATGATGAAAATATGGATGTTCCTGACTGTGCTTGATCTTAAATGACTTAAAGATGTGTAACCATGTTACATTGGTCCTTGGTTGGATTCTGGTTTGAATGAATTAAAGTTTAAATATAGCTTTGGGGTAATTGGAAGGTTTCAAATAAAGACTAGGTATTAGATGATATTAAGGAATTATTGTTTAAGTGACAATGGAAATGCTTTAGTAACATATTATTGCCCTCAATTATTTTATCGCTGTTTCCTGGATAATAATTATATATCATCCTCTCCCCTCACCTCTTGCCCTGCAACTTGCAGGAATTCCTCTAGAAGGAGTCTATTTTCCCACCCCATTGACATAATGCTGGCCTTTGGTCAGTGAAATATGAGCAGAAGTGGCATGGGTCTCACACATACTTTTTTCAAGTACAAGCATTATGCATGTCTTTAGACTTTCTACATGTCTCTAAATTTGGAGAGGCCTTGGGAAGGCAGATCTGTGAGTACCCATGAGTGCCTGTTCCGGGCTCAGCCCCAGGTGTTGTGCCATCAAAGAGGCAGCGATGTGTGGGGCTCTGTGGCACTGCAGGCTCACTAGCAAAGTAAGATTCACGGAGGGACAATCATGAGACAGTGAATGGCAGGGGACGACAGGTGATCCAACGCAGGCCAAAGGCGGTGAGAGTAGCCTGCCAACAGTCGGGACAGCAAAGAAAGGAAGTTTGCACGAGGCAGGGAAGGGCAATAGGACTTAACCAGACAGAGGGAGGGGCGAAAGTCTGAGCGGAGGGAAATGATGTGACAGGAAGTGCAAGACAAGGGGCCAGCCTGAGTCCCCGAGGGAAGGAGGAGGGCGGTCAAGGTGGGAAGGCAGGGGTAGGCCAGATGATAACCTGCCGTCCAGGATGGCTGGGACACAGTGACGTGACGAAGCTGCACCTGCGGGAGGGTCTGTGGCAGGAACGTGAAAAGGAGGGCAGATGCGGTGGTATCCATGAGGCAAGGCCGAGACAACTTCCAGAGCAGAGACGACAGAGAGGAGTCTTCTCCACCAGCCCAGGCGCCAGTGATGAACTGGGGTGCGGCTGGGCAGTGGGGACCCACAAGGAAGAGTTCTAAGGCAGGCTCAAGGGCAGAATCGGCAGGATTTGGAAGGTTGGTGTCCCTTGCACTCAGACACTCGTGGCGAGCAAACTGGGTTACAAGCTGATTCAGTGTTCAGTGATTTTGAATGCATATGTTTAATGGAGGTCCCCCCTCACTGTTACCTCTACTCTTTTATCCTAAGTACAAAAATATAGTCACTTGGTAGGTGAACAGATATTTTCAGTTTATTTTTTTCATCCCTGAAAAAAACTCTAGTGTAAAAGCAAATCAAAAGTATGTATTAGGAAAGTTCACCTTTGAAAATTTTGTATTTTATACTGTTCATCTATAGCACTTAAAACCAATTTTATTTAGACTCACTATTTCAGTACTAATACTGTGTCCAACATATAAGCCACTATTGAGTATATGAAATGTGGCCAGTCCAAACTGAAATGTGCTGGAAAGGTAAATTATATACCGGATTTCAAAGGCAGTACAATAAAAGAACATAAAATATCTCTTTAATAATTTTTATATTCATTATTTATTAAAATGATAATGTTTTGAATGTATTGAGTTAAATGAAATGTATTTTTAAATATGATGATTTTACCTATTTCCTTTTACTTTTTAACATAACTATTAGGAAGTTATATATAGGCTCACATTTGTGGCTTGAATTATATTTCTCTTATATAGTGCTATTTTAAAAGCTTCATATTGTCTAGAAATATTATGTTATGGAATGGCCCATACTGCAGTTGATGACATTAACAGGATCTTGCATGCCCAGTGAAATGAAAAATTGTTCCATACATTTCTGTTTTCTTGCAGGCTGAATCTGTGATTTAGTGATACATCATACAAATATCCTGAAGCATATGCTATATTACATGTTTTCAAGGATAGCCATTTATGTGATTATAATTTCTTTTCCCATAGGGGAGAAAATATGAAAAAGATTTCAAGAAAAATTTCCATTCATTAAAAGTGTTAATAAATATTTTAGATTATCACTGAAGCATGATGAATAATGTGCCTGAATCATTGTAGCATCAATTTACAAAGTCTATATGCAGCCAGCAGGAGGCCCTTACTGAACAGGTGCGGTGTTTTGTTGTTGTTATTGTTTAATTAGGTCTCTCAAGTGTCTTTTAATCTACTGCAGACCCTTTGCTGCTTTTTTAAAAAATTTATATTTTATTGAATTTATTGGGGCGACATCGGTTAATAAAATTATATAGGTTTTTTTTAATGGCACTGACGTTTTGAAGATTTCAGGTCAATTGCTTTATAGAATATTCTACATGGTGTCCTTTAGCTTGTCTCACTATCTTCTGAATTCCTGGGAAATGAAGATCATGTCTAGAGAAGCTTGATTACACTCAGGCTACACATTTTAGGAAGAATACTTAATAATTGATGTTGTGTATGTAACATTGCATTATATAAGGAAGCACATATATCAGATTTTTCTATGATTGGTGATGCTGATTTTATCACTTGTTTAAAGTAGAGATTGCCAGATTTCTTCATTGCAAAGGTATATGTTTTCGTTTGCAACTAATAAGTGACCTGGGGATGATACCATGTGAATATTTGGTTTCCTAGTAATTGCTCACATACTGGCTGTAGCATACCAATCTTTGTGTGAAACAATTATTTTATTAGGAGTTGCAAAATGGTGGTTCTAAAATTCTATCATTTCTTTTACATCTATCCACTAGCACTCTTCTGCAAAGAATCACTTCTCTTTCTTTCTCTCCTTTTGTTTACCATAAGTTCATGGATTGTTATTTATGCAATATATAATCAATCACAGTCATTAGTCATTTGATGCTCAAATTGTCCCCATCATTACTCGAGTGCTTCCTTGCTTTCTGGCATAATGAAATGTCCCAGGCTCACCTTGTACTTTTACTGCCCCAGATTAGGTCCCTTTTAGTGAAGAAAGATATTTAGAAACCAAGATCCGGACTTTAGATATGCTCAGAGCTACAAGGGTCTCTCAGTGAAAGTTTTGTAAATTGAGATATAATTCACATATCATAAAGTTCATCCTTTAAAAGTTAGCAATTCAAAATGCAAATCAAAACCACAATGAGTGTTTGCTTCAGCAGCACACAGACTAAAATTGTGAAGCATAAAAAACCAAAACCAAATAAATAAACAAAAACAAAAAACCCACAATGAGACACCACTTCACACCCATTAAAATGCCTATCAGAAGAAAAACTTTTTTAAAGATAGCGTTGGTCAGGATGTGGAGAAACTGGAACTCGTGTGCATTGCTGGTGAGAATGTAAAATGGTTCAGCCACTATGAAAAACAGTATGGCAGTTTCTCAAAAATATAAAAATAGAACTTTCATATGGCCCAGCAATTCCATTTGTAGGTATATACCCAAAAGTATTGGAAGCAGGGTCTCGAAAAGATATTTGAACACCTATATTCACAGCAGCATTATTCACAATGGCCAAAAGGTGGAAGCAACCTAAGGGTCTATCAACAGATGATTGGGTCAACACAATGTAATACATATAGGCAATGGGGTATATTATCTCGCCTTCAAAAGGAAGGGAATTCTGGCATATACTCCAGCATGGATGAACCTGGAGGACATTATGCTCAGTGAAATAAGTTACAGAAAGAAAGAGTACAAGTCCACTTACATGAGGTACTTAGAACAGTCAAATTCATAGAGGCAGAAAGTGTAATAGTTGTTGCCAAGGGCTGTGGGGAGGAGGGAATGGCGAGTTATTGTTTAATGAGGTATGGAGTTCTAGTTTTGCACGATGAAAAGGTTCTGGGGATGGATGGCAGTAATGGTTGCACAACAGTGTGAATGTACTTAATGCCACTGAACCATACAGTGACAAACTGCTCAAATGGCTGGGCTGGAGTGGCTCAGGTGGTTGAGTGTCATCCTGTGCATCACATGGTTGCCTGTTTGATTGCCCTTCAGAGAACATACCTGGGTTCTGGGTTCAATCCCAGGTTGGGGCAACTTATGGAAGGCAACTGATGGATGTTTCTCTCTCTCCTTTCCTCTCTCTAAGCATGTCCTTGGGTGAGGGTTAAAAAAAAAAGTTCAAATGATAAATTTTATGTATATTTTACCACTATTTTCAAAGAGTGTACAATTCAATGATTTTTCGTGTGTTCACAGAGTTGTACAGCAGTCACCATTATCTAACTTTAGAACAACTTTATCATCCCCGAAAGAAACAGGCAGGAGGAACTGCCAGGCTTGTTTCCCACAGCAGCCACACCATGTACGCTCCTACTGGTGTATGAGGGCTTCAAGTGAACAGCTTTTAAAAGTTTCATTTTCTAAACTTTCTAAAAAGGGTTGTATATCTCGGGTATAATCGTATAGCTTTGTCCTTTGTTTTGCTTTGCAAATTTGTAATAAAACAAGCTGGGAATGCCATACCTGTGAAAAAATGGGTTATTTTAATAATGAAACCTATAATACAACCTCTGTTACCTATAATCCAGATTATTTTTCTATTTAACCGTAACACCTGTGGCCTCCCGGCCGCTTGCCTGGCTCCGACAGGTAAGCCCGGGCCTGCGCCTCAGCGCCGGCACGTGGCGCCGGGGAGCCCGTTGCGCGCTCGGCGGCCCCGCCTCCCCGCCTCCGCAATGCAGAGCGCCCGGAACTACATTGCCCAGAATGCCCTCCTCCCAGAATGCCCCCCTTCCTGGTTGGTATTTGCATGCGAGGAATTCGGGGGAAATTTGGAAGGCGTAAGGAAAAGAGAACCTATTATTCTCTAGAGGCGGTGACAGCCAGATGCCGCGCAGATGTGAGCGCCGCCGGGGCGCCCCAGCAAGCGCTCGGGAGCCGCCCGCTCCAGGCCGAGCCCGCCGGCGTCCGCGGCAGCTTCCTTCGCAGCGGCTGCCCCGAGCTCAGCTCCCTCCGCTCTTCCGACCGTGTAAGCCCCTAACGCCGTGTTAAACCCTTTGTGCCCAGAAGACGTAGAGTGGCTTGTGTTTTCCTGAACAAACCCTGAATAATACACGAGTATATGGGGGCAGAAGTACATTTAATGTTTAATATATTTGAAATACATTGAAGCGAGGTGGAAATGTGGCGTGTCCAGAGACTGGTTCTTCACCACTGGGGAAATTTGTCTTTCAGAGCCAAACTGGAGGCCAGCCTTACTGTCCTTAATTTATCATGAGCATTTAAAAAAGCATAAAAGAAAAACAACTTGTCGTTACAAACTCATTGTAAACACCATTTGATGGTAAACCAATCCATCAAACAGATATCCCATGATTTAACGAATTAGTCCCGTCATGTTGGCATTTAGGTTCTTTTTATTTAGGTTCTTTTTATTATTTTGGCTATTATGAATAATCCTAAAGGAGCGATTTAAAAAAATTACATCCTTTAGCCAGATTCCAAAAAGTGACATTTCTGCTTCAAAGAATATAAACATGTTAAAGATTATTGAAACACATTGCTTGATTGGTTTCCAAAAATGTAGCAATTTACAGTAGTGACCAAGAAGTCATCATGCCACTCTATTATGCTGTCAGATACTATAGTGTAACAGAGTTTGCTAATTTGATAGGTAAAAGGTCAGGTTAATTTTTGTTCACTTGTTGACTAGCCAATTTTTGTTCCCTCCCCTTCTTCCTTTTCTTCCTTCCCAACTTCCTCCCCTCCCTTCCCTTTCCCTCTTTTTTCTTTCCTTATTTTCTCTCTCTCCCTCCTTCCTTCCCTCCATTCTTCCTTCCTTCCTAGAATTCACATACTTTGCCTATAAGTATGTCAAATATCATGTTTTTATATATCCCCCAACTTCCTATTGCATTTAATTTTATATTTTTATATATCTTAATGTTTTCATGCAGCAAAAATCTATTCCTTTATATTCCTTTTTTTTTTTTTTTGGTATTGTTTACTTGCTCATTCAGAATTCAGATAAATATTAATGTCTATTTTCTATTGTTTATGACTTGATTTTATACATTAACTCTTTACCTGAACTTTTTTTTTGGTGGGTTTTGTGTGTGTGTGTTACTCTTTTTTAAAAATTGATTTTTAGAGAGAGAAGAGGTGAGGGAGAGAGAGAGAAACATGAATCTGTTGTTCCACTTATTTATGCATTCATTGGCTGATTCTTGTATGTGCCCTGACCTGGGATCGAACCCACAACCTTGGCGTATGGGGATGACACTCTAACCAACTGAGCTATCCGGCCAGGGCTTAAATCAATCTCTGTGGTTTAGTTTTGACTGTCCTTGACCTTTATATAAATGGAATCATAAACATGAACTCATCCATGTCTGGCTCCTTTCACTCAACATGTCTCTTTTGAAATTCATCCATGTCGTTCTGTGTATTAGCAGTTTGTTCTTATTTATTGCTGAACAGTATTCCATTCTATGGGTAAACCACAATTGACTTATCCATTCACTTATTGATGAACATTTGGGTTCTTTTTAGTTTGGGGCTATGTCAAATAAATCTTCTAAGAACATTCTGGTACAAGCCATTTTGTGGACATTTCTACAAGTGAAATTACTGGGTAATAGGATAAGTGTAACTTTAATTTTATAAGAAATGGACACACATTTTTTCAAAGTGGTTTACAACTTAACTACCTACCAACAGTGTGGGACAGCTGCTCCACAGCCTCACCAACACTTGATATTATCTTTTGTGTGTGTGTGATTATAATTTTAATAGTTTTTAAAAATTTTGACACAATCGCAAAAGTTGCAAGTACAGAACAAAGAACATTTTTTCTGTCACCATTTTAGAATAAATTGTCAACCTGATCTCCCATCTCCCCGTAATTCTTTAGTGTGTATTTCATATAAATGAGGACAATATCCTACATAACCATCAAAATTAGGAAGTTAATATTGGTTCATTACAACCATCTAACCCTCAGACACTATTCAAGCTTTAACAGTTATCCCAATAATGTTCTTTCTAGTAAAAGGATTCAGTTTAAAAAGTGTATGTTGCACATAGTTGTGAAATCTCTCTAGTCTCCATCAAACTGAAACTGTTCTCAATTTTCTTTTTTAAAGTTTCGAAGTTTCTAAACCAATTATATTGTAGAATGGCCCCAAATTTGGGGTTTCTGATGTTTTTTCATAATTATATTCAGGTTATGCATCTTTGGTCAGGTTATCATGAAAGCACATGAATTTAACTTGTCCCCTTACTGATGATGTTCAATTTTTTTGAATAAGGTGGTGTCTGCAAGGCTTCTTCACTGTAAAGTTAATTTTTTCCTTTTGTAATCAATACTTTTATGGGGAGCTACTCTGGGATTAGGTAACTATTGCATTACTTCCCAGACTTTTAATTTGTTTATGGATAAATTGATATCTATATGAACTCATAGTTTCCTGTGTTCTTCAGTGGGCAATAATCTATTACTATCATTATTTATTTTGATAGTCAAATTCTACCAGCTTGGACTGTACAAGCTGGCTTTTGTGTCCTTTGACATGTCCCAGACATTCTTGGAATAATTCTTTTCTTTCTGGCATAAAAGTATCGAGGATTACCTTGTATTTTCCTACCTAGCCCTGGAGTCACCCATTTCTCCAAGGAAGTTTTTTTTTGTGTGTGAAGAATGGTGTTTAGGCTATCAACAAAGTGAGAAAACAACCCACTGAATGTATCATTTGCCAATGATATATCTGATAAGGTGTTGATATCCAAAATTTATAAAGATCTTATACAACTCAACACCAAAAAAACCAATCCAATGAAAAAATAGGGCAGAGGACCTGAACAGACACTTCTCTAAAGGGGACATACGGATGACCTCTTTGAAAAGATGCTCAGTGTCACTAGTCATCAGAGAAATGCAAATTAAAACCATAATGAGATATCACCTCACACCTGCCAGAATGGCTGCCATCAATCAACCAACAAACAAGTGCTGGTGAGGGTGTGGAGAAAAGGGAACCCTTGTGCACTGTTGGTGGGAATGCAAATTGGTGCAGCTACTATGGAAAACAGTGTGGAGGTTCCTCAAAAAATTAAAAATGGGACTGCCTTATGACCCACTTCCACTTCTGGGAATATAGCTGAAGAAACTCAAAACATTAATTCAGAAGAATATATGCACCCCTATGTTCACCGCAGCATTATTTACAATAGCCAAGGTTTGGCAGCAACCCAAGTGCCCATCAGTAGATGAGTGGGTAAAAAAGTGGTGGTACATATATACAATGGAATATTATTCAGCCATCAAAAAGAATGAAATCTTACTGTTTGCAACAGCATGGATGGACCTAGAGTGTATTATGCTAAGTGAAATAAGTCAGAGAAAGACAAATACTGTATGATTTCACATATATGTGGAATCTAAAGAACAATATAAACAAACAAAACAGAAACATACTCATAGATACAGAGAACAGACTGATGGTTGCCAGAGGGGAGGAGAGTTGGGGGACTGGGTGAAAAAGGTGAAGGTATTGAAAAGTACAGATTGGTAGTTACAAAGTAGTCCTAGGGATATAAAGTACAGCATAGGGAATATAGTCAATAATAGGCTAATAACTATGTATGGTGATAGGTGGGTACTAGAAATATCAGGAGGAATACTTTGTAAAGTATATGAGTGTCTCACCACTATACTGTACATCTAAAACATATAAAATAATATTGAATGTAAAATGTAATTGAAAAAAAATATGTATAAAAAAATATTATTTCCAACCCCAGATTTAGGTACATGGTGTGCGCATTGTTATTAGCGTATCACTGCTCCCAGTGTCTCCCTCAGGAGAGAACTAGGGAACATATGGATGGATACACACATCCCAAGCATATACATTTACATCGATATTTATTTCTGTACTTCTCTTCATGTGTTGAAAACCATGAATCTACAGCAATACTTCCAGTTCCAATCCAACTCACAGGGTTCACTTTAGTTTTTCCCCTTTCCATATTTGTAGCTCCTGTCTCTGACGTGTGTTATCCCTGTTATATTTACTTATTTGATCAGTTCCTGAATGTGTGTAGTCCCTTGTGCCCACTGCCATCCGTCCCCCAGGTTGTCACTAAGCTTGCTCTCTGACACTCCACTCCAGATCACTCCTCTGCCAGCCACCGTCCTTTCCCTGCTCAGGCTCTGAATCCCTCTTTGCGCCTCCTCAGTTTGCTTAGGCTCCAAGGCTCCCTGCTGGGCCACCCTCGCGTGGACACCCTCCCTCAGCTCAGCCCTCCCTCGTGTTGGGCTGTCTCCCAGAGTCGCTCTGCTCTTTCTGTTCAGGCTCCGGCACCTAACACCATGCTTCTGTCTGTGAGCGCCGTGTCACCCTGCTTATGCAGCCGCACTGTGCCGCGCTGGACAGTCCCTGCACGTGGTGCCCCCGTCGCCCTGCTAGAGCCCTGATACTGTTCTAACCCAAACTTCCATCTCATGGCACCTTCCTCCTCTGATCGAGCATCGTGGCTCTAGGACTGAATCTTTTGGGAAGGAAATGGAAGGGAAGAAGACAAGGAAAGAGGAAGGGTGTGGAAATGCTATTATTTCTTTACATTTTGGTTATTCTAAAGGGTATGACACGGTATGTCATTATGTTTTTAATTTGGGTATCTCTGATGACTCATGGTGTTGAGCTTTTATGTGCCTACTGGCCATTTGTACGTCTTCTTTTGTCAAGTGTCTGCTTGAGGCTTTTGCCCGTTTATAAAGTTGTTTTTCTTTTCCTCATTGATTTGTGTTCTTTATAGATTCTGGACCCAAGTCGTTTATTAACATGTTGAGAAATATATCCAACCACTCTGTGGCTTTCCTTTTTTTTTTTTTTTCATAAGGGTGCTGATGGTCAGAAGTTTTTACTTTTTATGAAGTCCAATTTATGAGTTTTTAATTTTATGCCTAGTATTTTTTTTGTGTCCCATCTGAAATATTTGCCTACCCCAAATTAATAAAGATATTCTCCCGTGTTTTCTTTTAAATGCTTTAAAGGTTTAGATTTTATGTTTAGGTCTCTGAGCCATCTCAAATTAATTTTGTGTATACTGTGAGACAAAGGCCAAAGTTATTTTTTCCATACAGATATCCAGTTGTGATCTTCATTTCCTGATGAATGATCCTGGACCTTTGGTCAAAAAGCAATCATCATATATATGTGGATTTACTTCTGTACTTTTTGTTCTGTTCCATTGATTTATAGTCTACCAATATACCAGTACACCCCCGCACACCCCCCCCCATTGTACTTTATTGCTGTAGTATTCTCTATTTTTATTCTATTTCAAGATTATTTTGCTAGGTTCTTTGGGTTTTCATTTAAATTTTAGAATCAACTTGGCAATTAGCTACAAAAATATTGCGTAGGATTTTGATTAGCATTATGTTGAATCTATAGGTCAAACTGAAGAAAATTGTCACCTCAATAATATCAAGTTTTCTATTCCATGAACATTATGTATATCCATTCATTTAGGTCTTTGATAACTTTTCTCACAATAATTTATAGTTGGCAGTATAAATACTTTACAGATCTTTTATCAAATTTATTCCCATATATTGTTTTTGAATACCATTGTAAATGGTGGTTTGTTTTTTTTAATATATCTTTATTGATTCCAGAGAGAGGAACAGAGAGGGAGAGAGAGAGAGAGGTAGAAACATCAACAATGAGAGAGTCGTCATTGATCAGCTGCCTCCTGCATGCCCCCTGCTGGGGATCGAACCCTGATCTCCTGGATCCTAGGTCGATGCTTAACCACTGAGCCATGCCCAGCTGGGCAATGGTATTTTTTAAAGTTCATTTTTTTTCAGTTGTTCGCAGTACCTACCTATACAATTGATTTTGGTATGTTGAACTTGTATCATGCAATATTCTTAAATTCACATTTCAGTCCTAGTATTTTTTTCATAGATTTAAATTTTTTTCAATGTAAACAATTATGTTTTCTGTAGTAAAGACATTTTACTTTAATCTTTTTCAAGCTGTATACTTGCTTCTTTCTCTTGTCCTATCACACTGGCTAGGACTTCCAATACAATGGAAAATAGAAGTGGTGATAGTGAAGATCCTTGCCTTTTCCTGATTTTAGGGCAATATTTTTCAATATTTTGCCATAATCGTATAATGTTAGCTGTGAGATTTTCTTAGATGTCCTTTATCAGATTGAGGAAGTTCCCTGACATCCCAGCCTGAGATGTCTTAATTTTGAACTGATGTTCACTTTTATCAATGCTTTCTCTGAATCTACTGAGAGGATGATGTAGGGTTTTGCCTTTCCTTCAATAATGTGGCAAATTTCATTAATTGATTTTCTAATGTTCAACTGCCCTTGCTATCCTGGAACATATCTCATTTGCTAAATTTTGTTTAGGATTATTGTGCCTGTTTATGAAAGATATTGGTATGTAATTTTCCTTTTTTGTAACATCTTCATCAAGTTTTATATCCAGGTCATGCTGACTTCATATCGTCTATTTACTAAAATAATTTGTGTAAAATGAATACCTTCTCTTCATTAAATGTGATAGAGAATTGTAGTGAATTCCAGTGAAACCACCTGTGCTTGGAGTTTACTTTGTGGGAAGGTTTGTTAAAAGACTTGCAATTTGTTTAATAAATATAGGACTATTCAGACTTTCTATTTCTTCTTGATTATATTTTGGTAACTTGTATTTTTCAAGGAATTTGTCCATTCATCTAAATATGTATATTTGTTACCATATAGTTACTTATAACATCTCATTCTTCATATTGGTATTTTATATTTTCTATGTTTTCTTACTCAGTTTTGGTAGGAGTTTTTCAATTTTATTAATTTCAATAAACAGTATTTGGCTATGTAGATGTACTCCGCTGTGTGTATATTTTATCTTAATAATTTCTGCTCTTATTTTTACTATTTCCTTCCTTCTGCTTCCTTTGGATTTTTTTTGAGGTTCTTTTTCTAACTTTTTGCATTAGAAACTTAGATCATTGATTTACAACCATTCTAATATATATATGTAGGTCTATAAATTTATTTCTGAATGCTGCTTTAGCTGCAACTCACAAGTTTTGATAGTTTGCATTTCCATTATAGTCAGCTCAGAGTATTTTATAATTTCCATTGTACTTACTTCTTTGACCCATGGATTATTTTTGAAGTGTGTTCCTTAATTTTTAAATACTATGAGATTATAAAGTTCTGGTAGTTAGTACTAACTTAATTCTGGTGGTCAGAAATAATACACTATATATTTTTTTACTTTTGAAATTTGTTGAAACTTGCTTTATGGACCAAAGCATGTTTTGATAAATGACACATGTTCACTTGAAAACAATGTGTATTCTATACTTTGGGGATGTAGTATCCTATAAATACTAATTACATAAAATTGGCTGGTAGTGTTATTTAGATATTCTATATTTTAATTTTTTTATTGTTTTATAAATTACTCTGAAAGCTGTGTTGAATTCTCTAAATATGATTGGAATTGTCTATCCTTTTATTCTGTGA
Source organism: Miniopterus schreibersii (assembly GCF_964146895.1). Classification (NCBI taxonomy): domain Eukaryota; kingdom Metazoa; phylum Chordata; class Mammalia; order Chiroptera; family Miniopteridae; genus Miniopterus; species Miniopterus schreibersii. The sequence goes on along the minus strand of NC_138101.1, from coordinate 164,269,034 downwards.
ACTGCTGCTTTATGCATTTTAGAGATGTGTTCTTAGATGAATATTAATTTAGCATTGTTGTTTTCTGTTGAATTAACTTCTTTATCGGCATGGAATTTCCCTCTTTATTTCAAGTAATAGCTTCTTGCCCTAAAGTTTACTTTCTCTGATATTAACATAATAAATGTTAGGTGTTTGGTTAGGTGTTTAAATAACATATTCGATGCATCCTTTCCACTAAATTTATTTCTGTTTTCATATTTTGATGTGTTTTGATGTGTCTCATGTAAGCAGCATGTAATTGGGTCCTTTAAAAAATCTTCTAACAATCTGTGTGGGTTGTTTTTTTTAAAGAGAACGAATCCACATTTATTTATTTACTTTTCAATGAATTTAAATCCTTGAAGGGTAAAAAGTTACATGGGTTCTGTATCCAGTGGCCTTCACAGGAAGGTTGATTTGGAATTTGGCATGGGCTATGCCAGTTCCCATGAGTGTGAGTTAACTCTCACCAGATTACTGTGGTTTGGTTCAATTTGCCACTAGGAGTAACTGTATAATTCTTTGTTTTGTACACATAAGCACATCTCTTGCCTAGTTAGAATTCAGTTTCATCTTGAGCATAAACACCTTCCATTTTAAGAAGAGCTGTGTGTTCCTTCTGGTTCCAGAGACCCCATGTATAGCCATCAAAAATGGCCTTGGACCACAGCCTTCCAGAAATATTTGTCGTTGAGAAGTCCTGTTCCCAGTGGGCCTCCCCAGGCTCCAAGATGGTGGAAGGAGACAATCTAGTGTTTTAATTGGGAATTTCATTCCTTTACACTCACTCTAATTGTGAAATATGTAATTAAGTTGCGGTTAAGTCTACTACCTTGCAATTTGTTTTCTGTTTTTCCCATGTGTTGTTTTCTTCCTCCCTTCATGCCTTATTTTTTACTAATCAAGGATTTTAATATTCCATTTTACCTTTTTGTTTTACTATCAGCCTTTTAGCAGTTAATCCTAGGATGTTAAAAAAATGTATTCTTAACTTATTACAGTGTACCTGTCATTGTCACAAATAATGTAAGCATCTTAAAACAGTTTGTATCCATTTACCCCACCCATCATTATTGATTTTATATATTTCATTGCCTCCCTATGTATAAACCCCACAAATATTTGTTATGATTGTTGTTTCAATAGTCAAAAATCTCTCATATTTACTCAGTATGATGAAGTGGGATCATTTACCTTCAACCTGAATAGAGTATTTCGGGATTTATTATCATGTTAGCCTGCTAGGGAGATAATTTTGCAGCTTATTTGTCTGAGAACATTTTTTAAAACTTTCTTTTCTTTTTTTTTAGGTGGGGGGGCATGTGGAAATCTAGGTTAGTGGGGTCATTTATTTTTTTTCCTTTCAGCTGTTTAAAGATGTTATTTTACTACCTTCCAGCTTCCATACATTTTTGTTACAATATCAACTATTATCTTTATTGTTTTCTCAGAAGATATTGTATCATTTTTTTCTGACTGCTTTAAAGATTTCCTTTTTATCTCAAGTATTCAGAAATCTGACTACAGTGTGCTTATGTGTGGTTTTCTCTTATTATCTTGCTTGGTGTCTGTGAAGATTTTTGAATCTGCGAGCTTTATCATTCATTAGATAGGAGAATTCTCAGCCATCATTCTTTAAATGTTGCTGATGCTCGTCTCTCTCTCCCCTCCTTCAAGTTAATTGTATATTAGACTTTTTGCCTGTGGCCCAGATCTCTCTCATACTTTGTTCTTTTCCATTTTTTCCTTCTGTGTTCAGTTTAAATATTTTCTATAATTAACTTTGAGTCTAGGTTGGTGCTGTAACCATTCAGATAGTTCTTAAATTCAGATATTTCAATTTACATTTCTAGAATGTCTGTTTGACTCCAGTTCATAGACTCAGATTACCTGCTGGAGTACTGTCTGTTCATCCACTTTGTTCACCTTTTCCTGTAATTCCTTTAATATACCAATTATAGTTATTTTGAAGTTTTTATCAGATAACTCTAATGTCTGAATCATCTCTGGGTCTGCTTCTTTTACTGCTTTACCCCATGGCAATTTAGTTGTGTGTTTTCTTTTTTCTTTGCATGTCCAGTGAGTTGGGTGTTTTTGTTTGTTTTGTTTTGTTTTTCTGCTGGTTAATATAGTTTTTTGTTTTGTTTTGTTTGCTTATTTAACTGTTTATCTCATGATGATTTGTTTTTCTTTCTTATTTCTTTGCTTATCCAGTGAGTTTTTTTTATTCACTTATTACTGATTTTAGAGAGAGAAAGGAAGGGAGAGAGAGAGAGGGAAACATCGCTGAGAGAGAACCATGATCCGGTTGCCTCCTGTCCACTCCCGACTGGGGATCGAGCCTGAAACTCAGGCGTGTGCCCCAACCGGGAATCTAAATGGTGACCTCTTGGTGCATGGGACGATGCTCAGTCAACTGAGCCACACTGGCCAGGGCTTTTGTTTTGTTCTGCTTGTCTGCTGGTTAATATAGTGGTTATTACAGTGAAGAGACTCTAGGTTATATTGCCTTCCTCTGAGTGTTAAGTCTTGTTTTGACATCAAGTGTCTATTAAGTTTTGTCCTTGCTCCTGTTGTGTAACACTGCCCCTTCATGGTCCTTAATGCTAGGACGTGAACTTTCTGGGGTCTCCATTAAGTGCCTAGGTATTTATGAAGGTTTATATGTTCTAAATTAGGCTTGGCCTAACCTCTCATGTCTTCCCAATATTGTGCAACCTCTGAAATCTCTGTTCACCTCTCAGCCTCCCAGTCACTGTTCTCTGCTAGGTCTCCTGGAGTCCTGCTCTGCTCATACAGATCTTAACAAGTACCTGAGCAATTTTGGAATGTTCTTTCCCTGCAGCTCCCTCCTTTAAGGCACCTTGGCCTCTAAACCCAGCTATGTTAATAGGTCTGAACTTTGATCTCTGTTTCCTCTGGCCATGCACCACGTTCTCTGCTTGGGCTCCATATCCTTGTGCTGGTCTCATGTGCTTCCCAATTCTGAAGGGTAATAATCCTGCCTTAGTGGCTGTCCAATGCCTGCAGTTGTTGTTTTACACAATTTGTCTAGCTTTTATTGTTGTTTACAGCAGGAAGGCGAGTTCAGTGTCAGGTACTCAATAATAAATAGAGCTGAAAGTCAAGAGATTTCATATTTTAAAAGGAATGGATTAAAGGAACCACTGTTTTTTTCATCTCAAGCTGTAATGCCTGGCTAAACATAAAGAGCCTCTTACCACATGCTCCCACTCAAATTCAAATCCCAAATTGAAATTCCTGTGATTTTATAGGGTTCTATATTTTATTTTCATGCCTTTGTAAAAGTTAACAGCTTAATAAAGTATACTCATCCTAGTCTTTGTTAAATTTTCTATTCATATAATTGGAGTAAAACTAAAACATTTATATCTCGATTTTCATATTTCATAGACCATTACAGAAAACAATGTTAGATTTATTAGGCCAATGATAGAAAATGAAGGAGAAGTGCTAGATTTCCTTCAATTGTTAAATAAGAGTGAAATAGATGATCTTTGTCATCTCATTTCTTCTTTAATTTTAAAATTTTTCCCCCAATTTTATTGATATAATTGACATATAACATTGCATTAGTTTTAGGTGTGCAATATAATAACTTGATATATGTATATATTGCAAAATGATTATCATAACTTTAGTTAAGATCCATCACCTCACATAGTTACAAATTCTAAGACAGAAATGACTGTCTAAGCAACTTTCAAGTATACAATACACTGTTGTTAACTTCAGGCATCATTCTGTACATTAAGTCCCCAGAACTTATATATCTCATGAGTGGATGTGTGCACCTTTTCACTCCCTTCACCCAATTCACCCACTCCCTACCCCCTGCCCCTGGCAACCTCCAATCTCTTCTCTATATTTATGAGTTTGGGTTTTTTTTTAGATTCCACATGTAAGTGAGATCATACAGTATTTGTATTTCTCTGACTTATTTCACTCGGCATAATGCCATCAAGGTCCAGTCATGTTGTTGAAAATGGCAGTATTTCCTTCTTTTTTTTATGGCTGAGATATAGATATCTCACATTCATTATCCATTTACCTATCCGTGGACACTTACCCATTCAGCCATCAGTAGACACTTAGACTATTTCCACCTCTTGGCCGTTGTAAATAAGGTTGCAATGAACATGGGGATGCAGATATCTTTTCAACATAGTGATTTCATTTCCTTCAGATATAAACCCCAAAATGGGGTTTCTGGATCATATGGTAGTTTTGTTTTTAATTTTTTGAGGAACCACCATCCTGTTTTCCACAGAGGCTGCACCAAGTTACATCCCACCAGCTGTGCACAGGGCGCTTGGTCACACCCTCACCAGCACTTGTTATTTCCGAGTGTGTGTGTGTTTGTTTATAATAACCATTCTAACAGGCATGAGGCGATACCCATTGTGGTTTTGATGTGTAATTCCCTGATTATTAGTGATGTCGAGCACCTTCTCATGTACCTGTTGGCCATTTGTCTTCTTTGGAAAAAAAAAAAAAGTCTATTCATTTCCTCTGCCCATTTTTAAATTGGATTGTTTGGGGGGTTTTGGCTATTGAAGTATATGAGTCCTTTATATATTTTAGATATTAGCCCCTTGTCAGATATATGACTTGCAAATACCTTCTCCCATTCTGTAGGTTGCCTTTGCATTTTGTTGGTTTCCTTTGCAGTGCAGAAGCTTTTTAGCTTGACGTAGCCCCACTTGTTGATTTTTGCTTTTGTTGCCTTTGCTTTGGATATTAAATCCCAAAACTCATTGCCCAAACCAGTGCCAAGGATTCTACCCTGTATCTTTTCTCGTAGAAGTTTTATGGTTTGGGGTCTTTGAGCTTTGCCATCTTACTCATTCTTGTTTTTTGATGAATATAAAATCCAAAGGAATAAATATTATGTATTTTCACTAAAATTGGTGTAGACACAGGATTAGAGTTAGGGAGCTCTGTAATTCCCACCTCTGCCACAAATTGCCATTTAAGACAATTCAGTCCCTGGTAGAAGCCTAAAATAAAATGTTTATAGTAGAAAAGCTTCTGTGTTGTGGTCATAGAAATAAGAATTTTTCTCTCATGTTAGAAAGAATAAAGAAGTTACTTAGCAATCCCTGTTTCCCCAATATGCTATTGCTATTTGCTTGACATTAAAGATTATAGTAATTTAAATGTTTCAAAGGGACTTTTAAAGTAGGGTGCCCACTAGGTTCAAAGCATTTATTTAGTCATTAACTATATATTGAATATTTAATGTTCAAATAATACAGGGGGTAACAGAAATACGTCAGACATTATTCTTATCTTCAAGGACTTATTGTGGGAGGGGTAAGTTAGCATAGTACATGGAAGTGGCCCTATTGCCACCCCTTATAGTGTTAGGAAAGTCAAGAACAGGAAGGATCTTTGTTTGGGTGGATTAAAAAAAAGGTTTCATGAAGGCAGTGGTATCAAATTTGGTCTCAAATTTTGGGTAGGATTTGGAACTGGTGGGGGAAAAGGAAAGGGTATATAAGCTGGGAGAAACATAGTCAAAGGTAGGAAAAAGGGAATAGCAGAGCGTCCAATCTGTCTGGAAATTAGAAATAACAATGGGAAGGTAATGTGTGGTCTCTTTATTGGGAACTTAAACACATGGGGCTGGGGGGAGATAGGCCACCGGGAACTGGAGAAGCTGTTGTTGATGGGAGGACACTGTGACTGGGGCTTAGGAACATTCATTTGGCCATGAGAGGATATCAGGACTTCAGAGCCAGCGCTGGCGCACCAGAGAGTTTCCAACTTCCTGAGTAGAAAATCTTGAATAATGTGAGTTTGTATAAAATTAAATTCATTTAATATAAAGGACTCTCGTGTATTCCAAGGTTGAGCCCTTCCTACATTACTGTTTTAAAAAAATAGTCTGTAGAAAAGTAAATGATAAATGCCCATGTTAACTGAAACATTATTTATAATAGCCAAGACGTGGGAACAATCTAAGTGTCCATTGATGGATAGATGAATAATGAAAATGTTTTATTTATATATATTTATATTTTTATCTTTAACTTTATATCACATAAAGGACTTTTTAAAAAATTGCTTTTATCTTGCAAAATTAAAAGTTGGTGATGCTATGTTGGTCTTTAAAATGCTTTTGTTTTAGAAATGTTATTTGTGAGAAAACCAGAAGCACATGGGGTCAGTTTAGACCTGAGGGAAGTTGAAGCGGGTGTGAGCACTCTTGGATCTAGTGGAGAAAGTGGGCTGAAAGGAGGAAGGATATTTGGGAAATAAAAGTTAGACGATGAGGCAACCGTTTGGCTCTGTGAGTCAACAGAGGGCAATTCCAAGGGGTGCCACCGATAAAAACAGGAGCAAGGCCACGATGGTATTTTGGTAGAGGCAGAGCAGGCAGAGGCTGACGGCAAAGATTATTTTAGTTTTGGAAATGTTCTGTGGATGTTCCCATAGGAAACGTCTCAGGGGCAAGTGAAATGTCAGTCTGGAGCTTGGGAGGGAGGCTCATTTGTTGATGAAACAATAGACATTTACTTTATACCTACCTACTATGAGCCAAGTGCTCAATTCGGGGAAAAGAGGTATGTTTGTGTGTCACTTACCTAGACTTTCTTACAATGATCTTTTCTTCATTAAGTTCTTGTTACTTAATATAATTTTTTATCTCTGTTTTATGGTGCTTCTGAGAACTTGTAATTCAAAAACCTATTCCAAATATAATATTTGAAATTTACAGTTGATCTACAAAATCATAAATGAATAGAAAGCTAAGACTGATTAAAAAAAGCTTTATTAGTGTTAGTTAGCTTGGGCTGCAGTGAGTCTCAAACGTGTAATGGCACAGCACCATCAAAGTTTTATCCTGGTCACAGTTTGTCTCTTGATGAGCAAGTGAAAGGCTGGCCCACAGCTCTCTGTAGAGACCCAGGCCAAGGGAGGTTCCAGCCTCCCTTGAGCAACACATGGCTTCCAAGGTCACTCTGCCACCTCCACCCATCAGCATGCACTGGAGATTCCAGGCCTCAGAGTGACAAACATCACTCCTGCTCCCACTCCACTCTAGACTCAGTCCTACGGCCCAATCTAACTACAAGGGCAGCTGGGAAGCATAGTCAAGCTTTGCGTGCCAGAAGAAGAGGAAATAGATTTTGTTTAATAATTAGCAGCCTGTCATGACTGGCATTAAGTTATCTGGGGGGGGGGGGAAATAGTTAAATTCTGATAAATAAAACACTTGGTCATGAACAGCATTTTGTGTTTCAATGAACAGAATCTTTAGCACTGCGTCTCCAGAGGGAAGTTATTACCATTTATAAGGAACTTCTATTCATGTAACGGTTAAACCATGCTTTAAGAGTTGTAAAAATTAAACTAGAAAACAGGTGAATTCCTATAACATTGTTCAAAGTCCTTGCGAGGGTATCACCTGCTTTTTCTAGTTGAAAAGCAATCTAAGCTAAGTGACCTGAAATGATGGGGGGGGGCAAGAGGAAAGAGGACACTATCCCAGGATTAATATGTTTTCTATAAGCAGATCCTCCATGACCTTCCTCTTTGTTCCCAGGAATATGGGTCTCTTTGATGTGTTTGTGGTTTTTGCATCTTTCACCATCAGCATTTTTTTCCTTAAAAATTATCCTTAAAGTGACTGCATCTTTTTAAGAACACTTACTTAGTCTGTGACCACTTGCCTGCTTCCAATAAATTTTTACTACAAATCTCATGCCCTTCAGTTTAGTTCTGCACTTGAGCCTGACACGTGCTCAGAGTGGCAGATAGAAACCCATCAGCAGTAATACATCAGTACTCAAGATCTCATATTACTCGATATCTAGAGATCTCTGCATTTATTCATGAAATATAACATGTAGATTATTCTGTCTTTAGTGTGTCCCTTAGATCTAAATTTCTTATCATTTTAAATAAAATATCTCTACTGGGATCCCTCTCAAAATCTCAGTTACTATCAGCTCTGCTTTGTGAAGTACATCATTTACCTCCACAATAATATATTGTCTCTTCTGGTCTAGGATTTGGAAGGGAAAACATTTGAAAGAAAATTAAGGACTTCAGGTATAAGCTGGTTTTAAAAAAATAAATGTATTGGTTTTTGAGAGAAAACATCAGTTTGTTGTTCCATTTACTTATGCATTCATTGGTTGATTCTTCTATGTGCCCTGGCAGGGATCATACTTGCAAACCTTGGTGTATTCGGATGATGCACTAACCAACCAAGCTACTAGGCCAAGGCTCAGATCTTAGCTGTTATTAGCTGTTTTAGGTTGATCCTAAATAGGAGATGCTATCTTGTCTTAGTCCATTTGGGCTATAGTAACAAAATACCACAGGTTGGGTGGTTTATAAATTAAAAACAAAACTATTTATTTCTCACAGTTCTGGAGGCTGGAAGTCCAGGATAAGGTGCTAGCATGGTCAAGTGAAGACCCTTTCGGGTTGCAGACTTCTAGCTGTATCCTTACATGGTGGAAATGTTAGGGAACTCTGTGGGGCCTTAATAAGAGTGCTAATCTCAATCATGAGGGCTCACAACCTCGTTGCTTCCTGTTAGGAGGAGGTGCCACCTCCTAATACCATCACCTTGGGGATTAGGACTTCAACATATAGAACATATAGATTGGGGGAAGGAGATAAAAACATTCAGACCATATCAAGTCTCTTCCTGGTAAATAGTTAGGAGCAGGAGAGGAGCTAAGACAGGTAATTTGGATCATTAGAAAATCTTCACAGTACTGTTTAATCAGGATTTTGCTTTTGGTCACCCAGCATCATAATACTTTTTTTCAGAGGGTGACGGAGGCTGAATCCTAAAGTAAATGGGAGGCAGTGTCACACATCCCACTGTAGAAGCTAAAGGAGGCTGACAATCTTTTCCCCAGTTAGCTGGGGAATTTGCAGATGCTCCCAGCTAAGTGCTTTGAACCTTGAAGGAGTGACACAGAAATGGAGGCTCCTGAGAGATCACTTGCAGCAGTGGAGGGGTGCAGAGTCCATAGCTTAGAGATGACTTACAAGGTGAGGGGTCCCCTGCAGACTATACCTGGAGCAACATCGTGGCTGCTCCTGGCTGCCCAGCTTTCTCTGTTTCCTGCTCTTTTCCTGGACCATGTTCTTTGGTTCTGCAATAGCCTTATAAGAAATTCTGGTTCTGCTTTCCTTGGTCAGGGAAGGTCTCTGCCACCAGCAACCAAGAATTAGGACTAGACCAAACACACCCCAAATCTGCTATATTTTCCACTAAAAATAACTTTCTTATTGCAAAAATTCTTTCTCAACTGAAAAATTTAGAAAATTTTGAGGAAACACAAACCACTATAACCCCATCACCCATAGAGAAGCTTTCTAAAACAAACTTAAAACATTTTCTGGTGTATTCTCTCCCAGACTTTTTTCCTGGGCATATGACTCTATTCTTTCTCTCTCTTTTTAAAATATATCTTTATTGATTTCAGAGAGAGGAAGGGAGAGGGAGAGATGGAAACATCCAAGATGAGAGAGAATCATTGATCAGCTGCCTCCTGCACACCCCCCACTGGGGATCAAGCCCGAAACTGGGCATCGAACCTCCATCTCCTGGATTGCAGGTCACTGCTCAACCGCTGAGCCACGCCAGCCCGCTTCCTTCTCTCTTTAGCTTTTGTAAAAAGCGCTGTCACACTGTGACCAACATGCTTGTTATCTGCCTGCTCTTCTGCCTCATCCTTCAACACGGCTTCTCCATATGAACATGAACACAGACGTGATTGGACCCAGCCTAATGAAAAGTATTTGTCACAATTACCCAAGTTGCCTTTGCATAAATATATGTAGAAGTGATACAGTTCTCGTACACAGAAGGCATATAAAGTGATTTCCGGTAAATTCTTGGGACAAAAAAGCAATCCAGCGGAGTAAAGTGTGTATGTTATTCTGCTGGGTAAAAATCCCCAAACATCTAACGTGGCTCTCGTTTGGTCGTGTGCAAATGAATGCTTAATTTTTATATTCAAGTTGCTAGGATTCAGAATTTCCAGAAAAAGTGTAGGGTATAAGTATACTGTCCAAAGGACCTACTATTTCAACTAGAAATACATTTAAAAATTACTAATTTTTTAGAATGCATTAAATTGATCTCTAATTCAAGAAGAGTTGTAGTACGTATTTTAAAATACATAACTACTTCTAGGTACAAATAAGAACTATTTCAGCATACATAATTTGAGAGGACAATTTTACCATGTATGCTTAAAATTACAAACACTATTTGCAAATAGCAAATATATTAAAAGTTCTTAGGAAGTCTGTTCTCTATCTCATATCTTAATGCTGGCCAGTCATAAGTATACATGTTTCCATGTCCGAACGTTGCTGATCAGTCACAAATTAACTAGTGTCTGCACTTACATTAATTTAAGTAATTTTAAACACCTTGCTGACAAAAGTAGCCAGCCGCATGAGCAAATTCTGGCTCGAAAGAGCTGGTCAGGAAGGTGTTAATAGACTTTAGTAACCTTATCTTCACAGAGGTAAACTTCAACCCTAGATGGACTGAAATAAATTAGTAGATTCTAAGTTAATTGCATTTCTGTTTTTTCATCATAGATTGCCTTTAGTCCTATTTTTCCATGACTCCTCATTCCACTATTTGCCTTAAGGCATCTACTCTTTTCCTTTATAGCCATATTTTAATACTAAAAATAAGAACTTATGGCTCTGGGTTTCTTTCTGGTGAATGGTAAACAAACTTACCTCTTATTGCTACCCCCAAATTTTCTTTACTAAATATATTTAAGAAATAGATTCACAGAACTTCTAGTGATTTCCAAACAAGTGCATAGGTGAGTTTTTTTCCTTTTCAAAATAAATCACCTTTAAGCTTAAGATTTTTATTATTTTTGAAATCATATGTAATGACTATTTTTACCTAACAGTGCTTTTTCTCTATGACCTGCCCATTGATACGGGCATAAATTCAATAATTTAAAAATAAAACAGTCTAATGCTTTATTAAGCAAACAATAAGTAACTTTTTAGATCCTGGGCCTCAACATTCCCTTGCTATTCAAATCAAAATGCAGTAGTCATCTCACATTTGTTACCATGGACTTCAAAAGAATAATCTACATTTCTAAAACCTTTTTATATAGAAGGACAAAGAGAACATAATTAAGCTGGAGTCTTTCCATATCATTGTCTTTTGGGGTTCGGGCACTATGATGTAGGTGAAAACATATGGCCAGGTTCCAGTGTATGTGCTCAAACTGAAGAACAAAAAGTTGAGCTGTGAACACATTAGCTCAATTCATAAAAAGGATGCTACCTAGAGGGTCTCCATTCTTAGAGACCTAACAAGGGCAAATGAGCTAAAAATAGCAGCAGGATCAATGCGGGTTATTTATAAAACTGCTTTCTAATAGGCATCAAGAGGTTGAGGATGCGCATTGCTCATACCTTCTAGAGAACAAGATAGGCTGCTCATTTGTTTGGAATGGCTCTTGATGGAAAATATTCTGGACGACAGGAAGACATCTTTCTGAATGTGAAGTCCATCCTCCTTAGGGGCTCAAACTTTTGAATTGTATCTCATTTGTTATTCTCCGCGTGAATCAAATCCAGTTCCAGAGATTACAGACGCTCCATCTTCTTAACCTAACTCCCATTGTTAGAGCCATCTCAGCAGTTAGGAACTCATCCTGTTGCCACTCCACATCAAAATGTAGCTAAGATTCCTTGATTGGGGGCTGCTTTTCTTACTGTATTTTCTGATGGCGATATGCAGAGCAATGACTTACTACTATAACACGCAATTGAATGTAATTTAAGAAACGACCCTGTAAAATAAGGAATATAAGAGAGGGTGTATGTTTTTTTTAAATGTTTGATCAAGTGCTGTGGGGCAAATGGCCGAGTGTTAGCTGAGCTATATTCCTATTACCTTTTGATAATAAAAAATCAAGATCATTAAAATTTCCTTTAAAATAAGCTACAGATAAATCTATTTGTAAAAATGAGAGGAAATCTTTTCTTTCAGAGTACGTTGGAAAGATAGGACATTAAGTATTCGATTGGTTATATATACTTTTTGGACATTTCTATATCTGTAATGACTGACATCCGGTGAAGCCTTCTTCCAGTTTTCTAACACCAATACAAAAGCTGTTATAAAAATGTATAAACATGCTTCTCAAAATAAATTTAATATTTTGACTTAGTGATCCAGCCATAATTTTTTCAATCCTAATTTTAATTTGTATCTGTCCACTGTTTAATGGGGGTTTGGGCTTCCAAGCCATCCTCTTCCATCTTTGTACCATAAAGTGAGCTATTTGCTTCCGTTTAGCAGAGCTGCATGAGGAATATCCCTGCATTTGATTAGTTGGCTTTTAAGGGATTACTCACTCTTCTGGAAAGATGCTGTCCCACATCACATTGCTAAAAATGTGGACTTAATTGGGGTTAAATATTTAAATTGAAGCATTTACCATCAGAGAACATAAGGTTCAGGACTCCTATGTTACATAGATTCTGCACATCATATTGACTTAATGTGCTTATGATGAAGAGCTGTTTTTAAACAACCTTAAATACCATACCCAGAAAGAAATGACTGGCAAACAGAGGTAATTTGGGGTCCCAGTATGTTTTATAACGAAGCCAGTACAATTTTAAAAAGAATAAATTCAAACTACACAAATTGACTTATTTGACTAACAAAACTGAGGAAGATATATGTCAGCTATGTCAAGTCAAATAAAATATACTATTTATACACATATAAAACAATGACTTTCAATTGTTATTCCCCATTTCCAAGCTACTCAAAGAATAAACATCATCACTTTTCATATTCCATTTATTTTATCTGAAAGAATTTACTGAGCAGAATGCTTAGTTGCAGGATTTTACTTTTGTAATCCATCAGGTTACTATATTAAAGTTACTACAAGTTTCTTCCCCAGCGTAGGCATTCTGTATGTGTTTTATTTACATTCTGTCACTTTTTATTTCCTCCTAAACTTTATATGCCCAAGAATGAAACTGTATTGGTGTTATGTAACAACATTTCAAATTTGCAACATACATATTGATTTAGCTGTCCCTTGAACCCACTTCTCTGAAAAAGAAACACATGTATCCAAACAGAAACACATGTATCCATACAGTGTATAGGGAAAGAGTGCAGACATGTAGAAATAAAAGCATTGAAAAATAGTTGTATGGAAGGGTCAAGATGTCTTTCTTTGTTGACAACAACCCCCATGATTTATTAACAGCCATAGGCAGCCAAGATCCTAAGCCTGCCCATAGAAGTTGGTAAGCCAGCGGGAATTAAGGCTAATGTGATTCGAAAAACCCAAAGCAAACAAACCGAAAGGCCTGATAAAGTGCTCCAAATAGAGCCTCTTTGGCAACCCAAATTGAACCATATGACTCAGGTGGACGATTAAACTGTGCGCCGTTTTCTTTCACTAGGTCTATAAAGGCCATAAATTATGTTTGGTCCAGAAAACCATAAGTTATTAGCACCTTCCTTTCCCACTTTTTAGTATCTTATACATTCAGCAACGACTCTTAAGCCATGGTTTTCATTCATTTGTTGACTAAACAATATCCTGGGTGCCTCTTGGTGATCACTCCTTCCAACCTGACCTTATATGACAGCAATTTGAAATGCCCCCCCCTCGCCCCGTGAAAAGGGTAGAGACCGCGAGGTAAGTCATCCAAAGGTGGACGCAACTTGCTTTTATTTACTTATTTATTCGAGGGTCGGCGATGGCCGCGGCTGGACTAGGACGAGGGAAGAGGCGAAAGGGTGCGCGGGTTGTGAGCCACAGCCAAGGGTGGGAGCCCACGGAGAAGGGGGGCAGCAGTCAAGCTCCACCAACTCCGCCCGCCGGACCCCCAAAATGACCAGCCCCCCCCCCCCCACCGCACCCTTGATCGCCTCCCCCTTCCCAGGCCTTTTATCCGCCCGTCCGCCCAGCAGCCCGCGGCTCCCAGACCTCGCGCCATCCGCCTCCTTCCGCGACCCGCTCGGTCGGCGCGCGCAGGCCTAGGGTGGCCCGGCAAAGCCCTAGGCCCGCGAGGACCCCGATCAACCCCTCCGGCCGCGCCCCTCCCCCTTGTATAACGCACCTGCGGCCCCGCCCCCGGCCAAACGCTGAGGCGACGGCGGGCTGGCGAGGCCGGGCGGCTCGGCTCTCGAGGCAGTCACCTTCCCTTCCCCCGCCATTCCTCCCACCCCCCTCGTTCAGCCACGGAGCAGCGGCCGCGCTCCTCAGCCGCCCAGAAATCTAAAGGGGTCCGTCTCCGGCACCACAACCAAATGGCTGAGCCTCCCTGGCCGGCTGCGCAGCCCGCCCATTGGTCCCTTCCCCCCCCGCCGCTGCCGCCACTGGCTGTTGCCCGGAGATCCTCGGCGGCGATTGGCTGAAGCTGCTGCCGCTCTTCCGCGGGGCTGCAGATCCCGCCTCCACCGTGATCAGGTTTGTGTGCGCCGCGGGTGCTGGGGGCTCGAGAACCGAGCGGAGCTGGTTGAGCCTTCAAAGTCCTAAAACGCGCGGCCGTGGGTTCGGGGTTTATTGATTGAATTCCGCCGGCGCGGGAGCCTCTGCAGAGAGAGAGCGCGAGAGATGGAGATGGACAAACGGATTCATTTAGAGCTGCGGAACAGGACGCCCTCTGATGTGAGCATTTGCCAAAAATATCTCTGTCGGTCCATTCTCCTACTTTGTGTGTGTGTGTGTGTGTGCGTTGGGGGTTGAGGCACTTTTTTTTGAGGGAGGGGGAGCCCGGAGGTGTGGGTTTGGGGGTCGGACTGCAAATGAATTGCAAGGTTGGGGGGTTGCAATGCCATCCGAGCATGTTCCGGCTGCCGCCGCCGCCGCTGCTGCCCTTGGTGTGTGACTACCTGTGCGTGTGCTCCCGCGTGTGCGAGTGTGGGTGCGAGAGTGTGCGTGCGAGTGTGCACCCATCGGGGGCCAGCGGGCGCACGCGTCTGGGTCGGAGAGAATGAGGCAAAATGACCCTCTGAGCTCGCTGCTCCCATGACTCTGTCTGGGGGAAAAGATTAACGAGGGAGGAGGAGGAGAGGGGCTGCCTCCTGGATTTAACAACAAAAAGGGGGTTTATATTTTATAAATGAATACCCCCTTCCACCCCCCCCCCTCCCGCGCCTTACCCCTCCCTTTCACTCTCGCTCGCGCACACACAATAAGTTTTGGGCTTTGCGAGTCCGGTTTAGTTTCTGATAAATGTGGGCCGAAGCCCCCGGGGAGAGCGCGTGGGGAGGGGGCTGCAGTGGAGTTGGGAATGGCTCGAGTTTAAAGTGCGTCTTCATTTCTTTGCAGTGATGAGGCGAGAGACGGGGGAGCCATATTTGTAACTTTGTAGTGTTCGTGAACGCGCCCTTTCTCTCCCTCCCTCCCTTTCTCTGCCTCTCTTCCTCTCCTCCTCTTTCTCCCTCACTCTTTCCACCCCACCTTCGGGCCAGATGCTGATATTTCTTCCTTTCCTTCGGAGGGGAGGATAATGGGAAGGAGAGGGGGAGGGATTTTCGAACGTGCAAAGGCACAGATGATCCCCGCGCCTCCCCACCTCGCGCGATCGCTATTGCAAGTTACCCAAAGGCTACGTCCCGGTCCCCCCTCGCCCCTGCTCCTCTCGGATACCAGCCTTCGAACCCCTGGCGACTCCTGGCTGGTCTCTCTCCGGGGTGGGCTCCTCCGCAAGCCATTCGGTGCCTGGCTAATAAATGGTCATGGGAAACTTTGTCAGGACGCAAGCTGCCCGGAACTGGTGCCCGTGGTGGGTATTGGCTGGGTCCAGATTGATGCGGGCATAGCGCACACGCAGCTCCGGGATGGGAGTTTGCCTTCCCGTCGCTGTTATTGATTGGGCAGCGGCGGGAGTAGGGCCGAAGGAAACTTACACGGCAGGGAACTGGGAGCCTCGGCGAAAGCTCACCGCTGAGGAAGTGGAAGGCCAGGGTGGGTTACTCGAACGCTCGTTTTTTTTGTTTTGTTTTTTTTCCCCTGGCTCCCTCTCGCTTTCAAACAGTGTTTTAAGCGAGTTGGCGGCTCTGCGGAGGAGACACCCAGGGTCTGAGACGGAGACGCTGGCCGACTTTTCTACTGGCCCTTTGGGGAACCAGGAGAGCGCGGGAGAGCGAGGGCCGTCGCTCCCGCCTCGGTGGCCGGGGTTCCAGAGTTGGCAGAGCACTGTGTGCTGACCTGTGCCCCCCCCCCCCCAGCTGTTTAAACCCGAATCCCTGGCGAAGACAGGCCTTCCTTCCTCTTTTCTCTAGTTCCTCCCCCAAACCTGAGTGAGACTTTTGAAAACAAGATCCTTTTTGTGCCTCCCCCCATCATAACGCAGCTGTGGACTGTAGACGTGCAGAGCCTGATGGCGCGCAGGGCGGGGAGGGGTGCCCGGCGGAGAAGGCAAGAGTTGCCTCTAACAATTTGCGGGTGGCTTGCCTTTCTCTGGTCGGTTTCATCCCGGCTGGAACCCGGAGCCGGAGTATTTGGGGGCTGGGTGTGGTGATGGGGGAGGGGGCCCGAGCCTCGGTCTTCCCGCGTACTTTCCGGAAGCCCCCTGTGCGGAGGGGGAAGGGCGCCAGGCAGGGGGCCTGGGTCTCCACGGGCGGCTTCAAGTGGGGACTCGGGTCACCCGGCCAAGCCCGTCCACACTGCTGGCCAACTGGCAGCGAGCTCGAAAGCGGGTCGAACCGGCTCTTTAAACTTCCCCGAGTGTGTGCTGGGGGAGGGGAGCGCGCCGAGCTGGGAGTGATTTCTCACGCTTCGCCCCCTTGCCGCCCAGGCTCTCTGCCCACGCGCCTGCCCCGGGCCTCGAGGCCGGGTGGGGCTCCGGGAGTGGAGGGGGCACTTTCTGCACCTTTGGGGAGGAGGGGGAGAAAGCTAGCTAATGAGGGACAAAAGAGGTGGGGGAGGAGGAACTATTTTTTTTAACGTTCTTAAGACAAATAGCTCCCGGGGAGCGCCCCCTGCGCCCCAGCCCGCCGCGCTGCCCCCCGGGGCCCCCACACACCCACCTTCGGAGCCTCTCCCAACTCTGATCCCGGGGCTGGTGGCCACGCCGCGACGCTGAAATAGGATGAGCAGCCATGTTTCCCGGGTCTCGCGCGGCCCGCCCCTCCCCTCCCCCATAGTGCGGCCGGCGCGAGCGCGGGCCCCGAATGCGGGCGCCGGGCTCCCTGCGGGCTCCGGCGGGAGGGCGGCGGGGCCTGGTGCTGGCGAGCCCGGGCGCGGTGGCGTTGGGTTGGCCCCCGGGCGGGCTTTTGGGCTTCCGGAGCTGGTTGGGCCCCCGAGGTGTTTTATTTATTATTTCTTTAACGGCCAGGCCCACCCGAGGCCGAGCCCCAAGGGCGCCGAGGCTTTATTGGGGGGCAGGGGCGGCCGCCAGGGCCCTGTTCGCCTGTGGCACGACTGCCGGGCGCCAGGCTGCCATTTTGTCACCGCGGCTGTTGTCGCTGGGGGGCGGGGGGGAGAGCCTTGCGCCATCACCCCGACGGGCCTGGACGTGGAGGCAGCTTGGGGAGGTGGCCCCCGGGCCCTCAGATGTGCTCTGGGACCCGATGGGTGTTCCTTCCCGGCGCCACGGGCCCGAGGCTTTGCTGGAGCGTCGCAATCGCCGTTGCACTGGGAGGGCGACGATCCTTCGTGCCGGCCCCCCAACCCCCAGGGCGCTCCCTCACCCGCTTCAGCCCTGCACCCTTCCTCCTGAAGCCTTTTAGACGTAGTTAAATGTGGTCCCAGGGACGAGCCGGTCACCCTGGTGTTTGTTCTTTCCTCGGAACTGGTAGGAGGGTGGGGGAAGAAATTGAACATGAGATTTCTGTTTTGGGAGGGGACGCGCACGAAACTCTAGTGGCCCCGAAGGAAGCCAAGGACAGCGGCCGCTTCCCCGGGAGGGGCGGGCGGTCGAGGCGGGGGGGAAACGCCCTCGAGGCTGGGCTGGGGAAGGTAGGTCTTGCTCCGTGTCTCAGGTGGGTGTTGCGGCGCCCTGCAGGGTGAGAGGGGAGCGCCCCTCGCTCTTCTCTGCCCACTTATTTTTTCCCTAGGGGAAGGCAGCTACAGTAGTAAGTGTAACCGTAAACGGAAAAAGGGGAGTAAGGTTTGCTTTTTAAAAAGTAAGTGATGTCTTTCTGCCGACTCCCTTTCTCTGGCTGTTGACTGCAGAGCCAGACAAGGCGTCCTGTAGGTGGCATCTCTCTGGGACTTTTTAAAGCCGATAGGATGCTGATTAAACACCTCACTGGTTAAACTGGTGTCTGCCTAGAGACTAGCTTTCATGGCAGTGCCCAGCAAAGGCTGCCAGTGTGCCAGGTTTAAACTTTGACCTTTGGAATACATCGCATGATGTTTTCCAGTCTGACTTACTGCCTAATTGGGTTCAAGTAGGCTGATGTTAATTCCGGTTTATGCAAGCCAACCAGGAATCCACAGGCAGAAAACTGAGCACTGAGCTCGGGATAGTCACGAGTCAGTTATGTTCTGTTACTGAATTGCTGCTGCTGACCGTAGTTTTAAGTTTGGTGGCCGGGTCCATAGTAAGTCTTGGTTCTGGAACCACACAGACCTGAGTTTGAATTCCCTCTGCCGCAAAGAGGTAAGTTAATCTGCCCCTGTGATCTCAGGCAGATCAGCCTAACCTACCTTTTTGAACTTTGGTTTCCTTACCTGGAAAACGGAAATAATTCTATTCAGTGAGTAAGTGACTAAACTGGCTTGATCTGGCCCTCAGGTGTTCAGTCTGTGATAGTGTTGTTCTCTGAGAGATACTGGGGTGCGATGAGGCACGACTCTGAGCTCCTCTTCGGGTTAGAATAACACTGATAGCTAATGCTTACATCGTACCTGGAAGACATCATGCTGTGCGAGGCACAGTTCTTAGTAGATTATGCATATCAATTAATTTAGTCCCCACAACAGCATTGTAAGGTAGATACTCTTATTATTCTTATGTTACACGTGAGGAAATTGAAGACAGGTTATCACAGCCACTCTGCACTCAACCTCTCCTCTCAGCTGCCTCTCCTAAAGCGCCATTTTTTGTAAAATACCTTAGGGAAGGGCTTTTTTGTTTCTCTGGCTTTGAAACTCAGTCATCTTATGAGAGAGTAAGTTTCCTGTCATTGTAGGTACAAAACTGGAGGGCCTCTTGGGTGAAGATGTTGAGGGAGCTGGTCAGGATCAGAAGCTCTGTGGATTATCTTTTTTTTTTTTTTTAATTAAATTTATTGGGGTGACATTGGTTTAATAGGGTCATATAGGTTTCAGGTGTGGATTTCTGTTACAAGATCTGTATATCGCACTGTGTGCCCACCACCCAAAGTCAGATCATCTTCTGTCATCATATTAGTCCCCCTTTGACCCCGCCGCCCCTTTTAGATTATAATTTTAAGGGGAAAGTCATACAGTTTCTGAGTTTGGTTTAGCATGTCACCTCTGGTTAGGCTGAAGCAAATCTGGCCTTTTAGGTGTTGGGGGGCACATTTGGGGCAGTGAGAAGACAAGCAGGAGCCACTGTTAGGCAGTGGTTTGTATGGGATCTTATATGCAATACACTTGAAATTTTCATTAGTCTCCATCTATAGCCAAAAACTGAACAGAATTGGCATGTCCTTGGTGTCTAGGACTAGTTATACTAATAACACCTCATGGATCATCTGAATTCTCCCAACAAACTCCTTCAGGATAGGCCAAGAATTGTGGCACCCTATCCCTGTTGTAAGAGTGAATCATTGAGGGTGGAGGAGAGGGGGAAACAGTTGGACAGCAGGTGAGCAGCAGAGTTGGGTTCTCCTTCCACTGAAAACCAGAGGCCCTTTAGTTGGACAGTAAGGACTTTGAAAATTATATAGTCCATTGGGTCCCAAACATGGCCCATCACCAGAATCACCTGGGGAACCTGTTTTCTGTACAGCCCATGAGCTAAGAATATTTGTACATATGAACATTGCATTCAATTTGATGATATGGAACATTTAACTTTGAATCCCAGTTAAGCGAAATGTTACTCTCTCCGTGAAAAAGAATTCTGTGTTATACCTTTATTACAAAAATTACACTCATTATGTATTTTTAATTGTATTAATAAAAGAATTGTGGAAATTTGTTTTCTCTGATTATAAAAGTGCCTGTGTGATACTGTCAGTTTTGCCTCTAGGTAAAGTTTACTGTCTGGTCCTTTACAGAAAAAGTTTAGTAATCTCTGGTTTAGTAGACTAGGGGGAGGGACTCTGGGATCTAAAAAATATTAAGCATATGGCAAGCCATTCATATGGTTGGTGCTATAGGGGGCTTTCCAGGTCCTTTATGTCTGCCCTTTAACTAGTTGACACCTAGTGGAAATCAGTCTCAGTCCAAGAACCTGCATTAGAAGATAAATTGTTCTTGTTACCTGTTTAAAACTAAACACCCCTTCTATCCAGAGGGTCTGTGTAACCAGCTAAAATGCTTTATCTCACATACTCAGGATATTTCAAAAGGCTTTTGCATATCTTGTAGTTACATGGTTACTCTTAAATTTTAGATGTCTTCTCAGAGCTAGAGGGAAGGAGCTTTGAACTGCAACGGTTCAAGCTTTGAGGCCTGTGTAAGGTGCCGCAGCTGTGTACCCAGTGGCTGACATCAGACCCTCAGAGCACAGATCATTGAGTACCACAGATAATCCTGGAATCTCTTGTTTGAGCCTGCTGCTCTTACACCATGCATGTTTCCTGGGGAACGAACCAGCAGTAAAGTCGCTTTGGGTTTCAGAGCCCATCTTTCTACCTCTAGCCTCTTGTGCCTGAGCTAATGAACAAAAGGAATGGATGTGAGGTTGGCCAGGCCTGGGGGAGGAGATGTTAAATTGAAGGGACTGAACCCCAGTCTCCATAACTGTGGCCTGTACTCTGAGGATAGCAAACCACAGACTCAGTTCCCTGTCTTAACTGCTGCTGCACCACCAGCCTCTCAAGGTGATTTCCTCTAGACTTACACAATTCTTATTTGTAATACAGGCAACTGATTGAGCTTTGAGGGCTGGTCATCCCAGAGCTTCAGTCCAAATTAATCATACCACGTTGACATAGAAAACTTGGGGCTGTTGGTGATCCGTTATGGAGAGTGTGTAGGATTCTCATCAGGTCTCCCTTCCACTGTGCCTGCCCTCTCTACCTTGGTGTAGCCACTTAGGAAAGGAGCAGAGAACTTGTTGCTGAGTGGTGATGAGCCCTGGTAGAATGAACTTGGCCCAGCTGTTTGGCCAGAATTCTGACTTGGTAAAGAGGAGGCTCATTACGCTGGTGTCCAGAGGGGGCACTCCCATAGATGTTTGCTGTCATGCCCTCCCCTTCCCCACTGTGACCTGTCCACCCCCTGCTGTGGCTAGTTCTCTGGTCTCCTGTAAAGTATCCCCCACCAGTCCCTGTCACCACTGCCTTCCTGCCACAAGTAGAGAAACATGGATCTGACTCTGAATTATATATTTATTATTATAACATTACATTGAAATATAATTTTACAACAAATGATAAACACCCACCAGTGATGTTTTCATTACAGAGATGGAGTCTGGCAGGGATGGAAAATTGTGAAGGCATCTGTTGTTCAGAACTTCTCGTTTAATAAAATTTGTCGAAAGAGATGCACCAAGCACCATGGCCCAGGGCCACCTACCCAGACATGAAAGCCGCTTCCTTGTATAGAACCAGTTGTCCTGATGATATTGGTTCATACAAAGTCTGTAAACGATGAAATGCCTTTGCTCTACCACACCAAGCCCTGTCCTGTGTCTACTGGGTCACACCCTGCAACCCCCATGTTTTCACTCAAATATATTTTGTTTTGGCTCCACCACTGCCCTGATACACTCGTCTATCTGCTCTACCTAATCTTGCTCCAGGCAGCAGATCTAAAAGATCTGCTTGCTTACTATCTTTTACTCTAACGTGGATTAAAGTCAGGCTGTCTTTCCCAGAGGTGTTTGCATTTGGAGATTCCAGTTTGGTGAGGAAATTACCAGAGAGCTATTAGAAACTTGAGTGCTGTTCTCAACTTTGCTATTAACTAACTTGGGCATGTTGTTTGCTGCTTTGGGCCTCTGTTTTCTTCACTCTAAAATGAAGATGTTGAATTAGATTAGTGGCTTTCATACTTTTTGATCTTAATTGTAAGAGAGATGCTTTATACCACTGCCCAGTGTAGATACTTGCATGCCATTTGAAAAACTGACATTGAGCCTCCCTCACTATGTGTCAAACACTTTTTCATTAAAACAAGTGTGCTGGCTTTGACCCATAAATTGATTTCATTAATTGTTAGTATTTAAAGATGAATGTTAAGGTTCCTTCACACTCAAATGTTTTGTGGTTTGATTTGGGGAGATGAGGAAATGTCATTTGTAGCATTGTGACATCTGTCCCCTGAGGGTCAGTAGTGACTTCTGCTTTTAAGCCAGCTTATTTCTGAGTCCCATTTTCTCAAACTGCTCTCCTTTCTTCTGGCTCTTTCACAGCCCAAACTTTTTCATGGCACTAGAGAATTATCCTAAATTCCTACCCTGGATGGATGCCTTCAGGAGTTCCGGATTGTGTCAGTGACTCTAAGCCAAGCATGCTCCTCCAGCCCCTTCTCTCTACCCTCATCACCCATTGCCCTCCATCCTTGGGTACCACACACTGTGCAGGTGGCCTGGGGGCTCCCACATCTATTTACCAGTGTGGAGGAGGAAGGCTGGGGAGAGAGAAGAGTGCCCTCGGCTGCTGCTCCCACCCAGACTGCCTGGGCGGTCATCCTGCCCCCCCCTTCATCCCGCAGTGCCTTCCCTTCCTGTCTGTGTAAAATGACGATGCGATAGTACCTACCACAGCCTGGCACACACTAAGCACTCAATGTATTAATGTTATATGTTGTTGTTATGGTTGGTTTTGCTAGAACACCACATTTGGCATTCACTTACAAATAAATCTTACGGTATCAACAGACACGTTATACGTAAAAAAAGTAGCATTTGTTTCAGTAGGAAATGAGGTTAGAAGCTCAAGCCTCAAACTTGCCAGAAGTTATTTTCCCCCACAAACAATTCACCGGTAAATGTGTTGCCTCTGAACGGGAGTGTAACTCTCCCATCTACGCACTGTGGCGCAGCCCCGCGCTGGGTTCCCGGTGGCTTCTGCTGAGGACAGCGCTGCGACTTGCGGCTCTCCGGGGCAGCTCCTTTTGTCTCTGCCCTCGGCAGCTATTTCAGACTCTTCCCACACTGCCCGCTACCCCCTCAGACCCTTTCTCCCAGCCGCAAGCTCCTCCCTCACAGAGGAAACGGAAACCTCCTGGTTTCCAAAGACATTCCTAGACCAAGTCCACGCCCAGCTCAGCCGTCCGTTGGGTCTCATCCCTGCCTGCCCTCTGGTCCCCTACTTTGTTCTGGGCACCTAACCACTCCTCTCGGATGGATGCTCCTCCAGCGTGGGATGTTCCTCCCACCTTAAAGCGAGAAGCAAACCTCCCTCGATTCTTTGCTCTCATTGTGGCTACTGCCCGTCTCTCCCCTTTTACGTGCAGCGTGTTGAATTGCCTATAGCCCCCTCCGCTCCTCACTTCTCACACCTCAACCCTCTTCAGTCCGGTTTGCTTCCCACACAGCTCCCCAAATCCCAGCAGCCTTCCCTGTCTTCTCTTACGTGACTCCTCAGCAGCATTTATACCCTGACCTTCATGAGGTACATCCCTCCTTGCCTCTTCCCTTTCCCTGGTTTTTCTCCTGTAGCTCTGGCTGCTCCTCAGTCTCTGGCTGCCTTTTGCCTTCATTTGTGCAGCCATGGAGTACTGGACCCAGTTAAGCCTGGGCCCTGGGGCCTCTTCTGTATTCCCTCCCCACGAAGTTTTGTCCTCCCTCGTCAACAGCTGCAGTTTACATCTCTGGCCCTGACCTTTTGGCTAAGCTCAGGACCCACCTGGTGTCTCCACTGAGTATCCCCAAAGCACCCCACATTCAACATGTTCAGCGAGAACCCATGACCTCTGTAACCTCCTCCATCCCCCGCCCAGCATGCACGCATGTGATCTTTCTAGCCATCACAAGTCCTGTCAACTCAAAATATTCTCTACCTCTTGCCAGCTAACCTCCCTGCCTCACAGCCCCCTGGAAGCTATGCTTGGAACCGCAACCAGAATGCTCTTAACAAAACAGATGAAATCGTTACCCTATACTTAAAACGCACCATTGTTCTTAGGATCAAGCCCAGAGTCCTTAGTGAGACCAACGAGGTCCTGCATGGACTGGCCACTGCTGGCCTCTTCCTCTCACCCTTTCCCTTGCCCCCCTCCCGCTGTGCTGGCCTCACTCACTGCCTGTTACTTCTCAGGCCTGGTCCACACTTTACCTGCCACCATCACCTGCTTGGCATCTAACCGTCTTTACCATCTCCATCCTCCAGCCTCCTCAGCTCCAGGTCTGGTTCTTTTGTTAGAAAACTCATAGAGAAATTTCCTTCAAAGTGCTTCAGTTTGTAATTATATATTCCTGAGTGTGAGTGTTTTAATTAGCATCTCTCCGCCTGCTTAGCTGGTAAGCTGCTTGATTTTAAGGACCTGTTTCTGCTTAGCACTGTGTGTCCTCAGAGCTCAGCACTATACTTGGCTTACGGTGGCCATTCTAGACGTGTTGGTTGGAGGAAGGAACCATGGTACTTGCCATGGTGCTCTTGTCATTTTCATCGCCCTCTCTCTGGTGAGCCAAGCACACGGATGCACTAGCGGTTTGGTGCCCTCAGCTCTCCCCTGGGTGGGTGTGAGCTCCTGCCACTGGGCGGGTGGTTCATACCTTCTCAGCCCAGTGTTCCTCAACTTCTTCCAGCTTTTACACCCCATAATAGTGAAAAATTTGATCCTGAGTCCCAGTATGTTTACCATTTAGTTATGGATTATTCATACACTACATATATATATTATATATATATATGTGTGTGTGTGTGTATATATATATATAATAAAACATAACACTAAAAATTAAGGACAAGTTGGAAGATATTAAAAGTCCTAATACTTTCTTCCTGCATCCCAGTGGATTATCTTGGGTGATCTAGTTAGGAGACCACTGCTTTAATCAGTTGCTTATTTTATTTTTAATTTGGTGACAAAAGTTCATGTTATACAGTAAGTGCCTTTACCTTACCAGGCACTCTGTGCTTATTAAGATCTTCCCAGCCCTGGTGTGTGATGGGCAGGAGTGGAGGGCATTCTCAACCCTTCTTTGATAAATGGGAAATCCAATGGTCTGCCTGAGATTCCCAGCAAATCAAGTGTCCGTTTCTGTGTGTCACTCAGCGCTGCGTGGTTAGGCTTTGTGCACGGACCTACCCTAAGCTCCCTCAGATCATCCCTTAGGGTTCAGCCAAGGCCAACCCCTGGGCTGTTCCTGCTAGAGAGGCCCAGAAGTGTGAGGTGAGAGGATTCCATCAGCAGCCCTAGGCTGGTCAGTGGAGGGGCAAAGGTAGGATCCGCTTCAGGCTGCATGAGCAGGGATGGAGGGCCAGAGTGAAGCTGGAAAAGAGGCCTGAGGGTTTGAAGCACCTTAGCAAAGTGGTGCTGGGACCCGACAATCACGGGTGTCTTAGAAGGACTGGTTTTCCTGATCATGCTGCCTCCTGCAGAAGTCATGGGGGGGGGGGGGGGGGACGCCTAGGGAATGGTAGGTTTGAGGCAAGATCCTGTAAAATTAAAGGGATTACTTTCAGGGGCTTGCATCCCAGGGAGGGACTCATCCCATGTTATGTAACCACCAGCACCTTAGCTCTTGGCCTCACCTGCAGGCTCAGATGATGTGACTGGAGGGAGAGTGAAGAGTCCACTTTCACCGACAGGGTCTGTGTGCCCAGTCAGCATCCAGAGTGATACAGGTAGCTACAGGAATGCTACTTGGGTATCTGTATAGCAGATTGAATTTGTTGAATCCAGTTCCTGTGTCTTGGGGCGGGCGGGTGGGGGGGGGGGTGGAGTGGGTCTCAGAAAGGTGGTTGTGTGGGTGGTGGAGAACTCAGCACACAGGGAAAAAAGAGGTGTGGTGAGGGAGGCAAATTGCAACCCCAGTTGTATGTCAGAACCACCAGGGGAGCATTTTAAGAAATTCCCAGGCTTTACCAACTAAGGAATCTTCTCCGAGGGTGGTGCCCAGTCTGTATTTTTAGAAGTCTCTGACCGGGGCTCTGAAGCACAGTTGGGAGCCACCACACTGAGGCAGGTGCAAAACTTCACAGCAGGTGGGAAGAAATAAGCTAAGTGGAAGTAAAAGGAGAGGAAAATGGAGCAAGGAAAACAGGAAATAGGAAAGAAGGGTGCAGGACTTAACCTGCTGGAGGGCAGGGTTCCAGTCCTTGGCCTGGCCCCTGCATACCCCCTCATGGCCACACAATTCACACACATGCACATTCCTGCGCATGACACTTGTAATTTTTCATGTACCTGTATCTCATGAGGTTGCTGCTGGAGTGTTGAGTGGAATTTATTGAGCAAGCCTGGACTTGGCCCCTCTGTGATTTCCAGGAGATTGAGAGGCAAGCCAGTGGGCCTCTTGTAAGGAGGGTACCTCAGGGCCAAACATGTACTGTGCAGTGCCCAGCAATACAGAGCTCCACTGCTTGAAGAAATCTGGCAGGTACCCTCTTTGAGCCTCAGTTGCCTCATCTGTAAAATGGTGACTAACAATAATAATATCTGCTTCCCAGGGGGTATCATTAGGACCGAAAGAAATGAGGTTTGTGCCAGGTGTGTACTGTGGACAGCCCCTGAAGGTTAATACATTTAACCAGCCCAGACTTGAACAAGCTGTTTGGACAGGGGAGCCAACCTGTCTAAAAGGAGGCCCCTTACTAGGTGTCTGAGCTTGTAGATGGTGGGAGCAGTTCTGGGAGAGCTGTCTTTACCTGCCCCAGGAGGAGGCCTCACTTGAGCTGCTAACGCAGGTAGGAGGGGGCAGGAGGAGTCCCAGGGGGAACAGAGCCCCCATATTTTGAGGTGGGGCTGGAGCAACATCAGCCTAGCTGCAGACTTCCCATCGTGGGGTTGGGGTTAGGGGTTCTCTGCCTGGCTAGCCATTTCTGGAGCAGTCACTCTGTGCCTGTAATCCTTCCTGCCTCTTAGCTTACCTCCTGGCTGCAGAACTCAGTCTGCCCCTCCCAGGCCTTTGTCTTTCATTCAAACAGCTCCTGAGAGGTCTCCTCCAGGAAGTCAAGAAAGGGAGCAAATTGTGTCTTTCTACATCTACATTTGAAGTTGTAGAAGTCCCAGGACTTCAGGTGATTCTGAAGTCCCAGGACTGCAGCATTCTGTCAGCTAATTCTCGTAGCACATTCCTGGGGTGTGCACTGTGGCTTCCCTCCCCATTGGGTTGGTCAGTGTCTCTTCATCCGCCCTCTGGAGGGCAGTGAGGAGGGCTTGCAGAGCCCAGCATAGCTCCCTTGTAGCTGGGTGCATCAGGAAGGCTTTGTGATGACGTCATCTGGTTTCCAGCCTCCAGCTTGGCTGCCTGTGGGAAGGATCTGTCTGTTCTGGCACGGGGGCCTGTTCCATAGGGAGGCCCAGGAACTGGCCATCACATTCACCCAGGGCATTCCTTCCACTTCTGTACATCTCCCTTTCCTCATGGAATTTTGGGTGCACCCTGGGTGTGGCCTGGGGAGAGTGGGCAGGCATGTACTTTAGCAGAGCTCCCCAGCTGTCTCTGGTAGGCCTGACGAGGCCTATCTGCAGAGGTTGGCCTGCTGCCATAATGATTGGTTCTGCTGCTTTTAGCCCCCATCCAGTTTGCGGCTCTGTTGCAGACATGCCCTTATGTGTTTTGATTAAGAGAGCTGGTGTGTCAGCACGTTTAGGTGTGGTCTGTGAGACTGGGGAGGGTTCTTCAGAGTACGGTCATCCAGGATTGCTGTTTGGGGCGGAGGTAGAGGAGCAGGCCTGGGAGCTGAAATGGAATACTCTCCTCATATAAGCGAAAGGGTACTTGGTTCAGGGCAGGCAGCTGGCCTTTGTAGATAGACGCTCAGGAGTCTTCCCTCAGTTCCGGTGGCCAGTGTGGTCATTGTCGGGAACCACCACAGGGGAGGGTTAGATGTGAGAGTGAAAAATGCACCTTTGAGTTTGACCAGTGGCTATAGACTCCGCAAGGTCTGGATCTGGTCCGAAAGGTGCCCACTGAGCTGGAAACCAGGCCTGTATGGGCTTAACAGCCACAGGTGTCACCCGGTGAGCAGCATGGCCTGTTGGTATTTGATGTGAGCCTGAGTTATGAGGGTAGTTTCTGCAGATAGAAAATACTGTGTGTGGAGGGGTTCATTCTCACGTAAGGCACACTTCGAGTTATTGCATTTCACACAGATACTGCGCTCTTCACAAATTGAAGGTTTGTGGCAACCCTGCATTGAGCAAGTCTATAGGTGCCATTTTCCCAACAGGCTCTTAGCATTTTTTAGCAATAGAGTATATGTATTTTAGTTAAGGTATACACTTTTTTTTTTTTTTGGCATATAATGGTATCACACACTTAATAGACTATAGCATAGTGTAAATATAACTTTTATATAACTGGGAAACCAAAAAATTCATGTGACTCACTTGATTGTGATATTTGCTTTATTGAAGTTGTCTGAAACTGAACTCGCAATATCTCCAAGGTGTGCCTGTATTGATTGTATGCCTGCTGTGTGCCTGGTTCTGTTCTCTGCATTCTGTGTTGGAGTAGATGAGCACATCATCTATACTGCCCACGTGGGACTAACGTTCCATTGAGGGAGACAGTCAGTAAGCCAATCAAAGGCATATTGCTGGTGTTGTAGATCTGTGAAGACAAATAAAGCTGTGTGAAAGGGGGTGGGTGATCCAGGAAGGCTTCCCTGAGGAGGTGGCATTTGAGCAAAAACTGAAGTAACCTACATTGGACTACTGGCCCCCATGAGCCAGAACCTCAAGTATGTATCTGATCAGTAAGTACCTATGAATCACCTGCTGATGAGCAAACTGAGGCGAAGTGAGGTTAAGATGCAAATTCATGAGGTGATTAGTAGGAAAGATGAAATGATACAAAAGAGGGACAAAATATAACTGGCCAATATTCTGCTCACAACCTTGGGTATTTCCCCTGGCCAGCTGACCCTCTGTCTTTTCATCCCAGAATGTGTTTTATTATCCTTGAGACTCACACTCTGAAAAATTTTTACTTCCAGATTGCATTTATTAACAATAATAGATTTGTTTTCTCATTTATGGCTGAGTGTGTTGGGGGTTGCGGGCAGAAATGTTAAACACATCTGTAACTGCCAGTCAGCCCTCCAGGCCAGGGCTTAATCACATGGAGTTGGTCTTTTGCCTCCCTAGGCAGAGATATGGCCCAATTTTCGTAACCACAGGCTCTTGCTACCTGTCACAGTGGGATTTCCATTGGTCTTTTTGAAATGACAGAGCTTCGTGGAGGGGCCCCCATTGCTACTTTGGATTCTGTCTGGTCCAGGCCCTCCCTCCTAGTTTGAGGGTCCAGGTGCCTTTGGATGGGCTAGGAAGAATGTGCCAATGCCTCTGACCAAAGATGGTGAGGCAGGACTCAGGGCCCCCAGGGTTTATTTGAGGAGCTGAGAAGCCCACAGTTAGTTCAGGTCACAAATCCAGCCCTGACCCACCTCTTCCAAGGAAAAGGGTGAGCCTTAATTGGCTGATAGTTTTCATCCAGAAGCAGGTGTCCTGCATGAATTTGAAAGGAGCTTCTGGTGAAGTAAGACTCTGTTAATTAGCCTGTTAGGGAACCAGCTTCCCAGTATTATGGGGGCTGAATAATTGGATGCCTACTCTTCTGCTTTGAGCTTCTGAAGGGAAGGCACTAGATTTTTATCTTTTTACTAAATATTGAGGAAAAGTAGTATACATTTTGTTTATTTTTAACTATTGAATGTCTGTGTGCCAGACATGCTATTTATTTTTATTTAATCAATACAGAAATACTACAAAATGAGTGGGATTATTCCCACTTTAACAGATGAGGGAACGGAGGCTCAGAAAGCTAGTTCAGTAATTAGCGTAAGGTCAAATAGTACTGAGGAGCTGTGCTTGTGTGCAAAGCCACATCATTGACCAGAGCTATGCACGGAGCCTCGAATCTTCACTTTGACCTTCTGCCTTCTCCCTGACGCTTTGGGGCTGCTGAGAATATGGAAATACTCTCGTCTCCTGACTTCCATTTCTTTTCTCTCTCATAAAATCTGCTGCATTTGTTTCCCTAGGAAAGCGGAACAGATGATGCCAAAATTTCTGAGTTTTAAAAATGTTTTATTGTGCAGCACATAGAATATATATTAAAGAAAACAAAATAAATGTGAGGTCCAATGATTTTTCTCCTTTAGATTTTTCCCCCTTTGAATGATTATTTTACATGGTCAGGGTAAATCCCCGTGAAATCCACTTTTCGTGTTCCTGCCCTTGCCTTTCTGTGCCAGGGCCTTAATGAATATGTCTGGGTTTCCTCTTAGACTCTGACTTGCTTTGTACACGAGGGCTTGTAAACACAGGTGAGAAGGATGCCCAGGGTGCCTCAGATACTAAAGAGGGTCTGAAAAGTGGGAGAAGGCCAAATCGTTTTCCAGTTAAAGTAGGGTAAGGCATAATTAGGGACTGATGTGCTGCCTCAAAACCAGCAGCGGTGTATTCTGACCTGTGAGAAAAGAGTCATGGTTGTAGAGCAGGCATGGTAATGCTGTGTGCTTTGCCTGGAGTACCTTGCTGCCCTTGCCTTCAGCAAGACCCCCTTCTGGGACAGGAGCTTATTGAGCCCCTACTGTAAGTCTTGCATCATGCTAGGTTGTTAAAAGCATTACTTTTTTGTTCCTTGAGAACACCCCTAAGGTGTAGGTATGGCCACCCATTTCCAGATGGGGAATAGCCTGCCTTCAAGGCACACTGAACTAACTGTGCCTGTGTATTGTAGCAGTTTCTTCTGCTTGTCCCTTGCAGACTGGACACTGGGGGCAGGGGGCAAGGATACCTTTATTATTGATCCCATTGTCTGGTGCACTGACAGGCATAGCTGGATGTCTTAATAAATATAAATTTAAAGATTAAAAACAATTTTGAGCTCTAGCCAATTTGGCTCAGTGCTTAGAGCATCGGCCCATGGACTGAAGGGTCCTGGGTTCAATTCTGGCCAAGGGCACGTTACCTCAGTTGCAAGCTCAGTTGCCCCGGTCAAAGCGTGCGCAGGAGGCAACCAACCTATGAGTCTCTCTCACGTTGATGTTTCTCTCTCCCACTCTCTCTGAAAAGCAATGGGGAAAATATCCTTGGGTAAGGATTAAAATAAAATTTTTTTTTGGCATTTGGTAGGTTCTGGAGTAGCATTTATTGAGTGAGTGGAGGTGAAGTAACTTACCCACATAGGTACAGTGGTGAGTCCATTAAATTGGAGGACTCCAGCCCTAGCTGGTTTCCTCAGTGGTTAGAGTGTCGGCCTGCAGGCTGAAGGGTCCCAGGTTTGATTCTGGCCGAGAGCACATATCTCTGTTGCAGGCTCGATCTCCCACCCTGGTCAGGGTGCATGTGGGAGGCAGCCAATTGATGTGTCCCTCTCACATCGAAGTTTCTCTGTCTCTCTCTTCCACTCTCTCTCTGGAAAGCAATGGAAAAAATAACCTTGGGTGAGATTTAAAAATAAAATAAAATAAATTGGAGGACTTCAAGGCTCTATGACTGCCGCCCTTGTAGGTCAGAAATGAGATCTGATTCCAGCTTATCTGTATTATAGAATTAGTAGAGCAAAAGACTGGAAGCAACCCAAATATTCATCAGTAAGGGGCTGGTCAAGAAAAATGATGGCACATCCACACAGTGGAACACAATACAAATAAGAAGCATTTTTATTTATTTTAAAACCATAAGAGGATGGTTTTTGTGTACTATATCACACAAACTCCAGGGGAAAAGGCAAGGCAAAGATCAGTACAAAATATGCTTGTTTGGGTAAAAAGGAGAAAAATAAGATTCTGAATTTGTGTTTTTTTATATGTTTTTTTTATTAATTTTAGAGAGAGTAAAGGAGAAAGGAGAGAGAGAGAGAGAGACATCATCGATCAGCTGCCTCCTGCACACTCCCTACTCGGGATCAAGCCTGCAACCCAGGCAAGAGCCCTGTCCCAGAATCCAACCGTGATCTCCTGGTTCATGGGTCAACACTCAACCACTGAGCCATGCCAGCTGGGCCTGAATTTATTTTTATGTGTGTAAACAGACCCTGGTGAGATGGTTAACTGGATGGGATAGGAGGGAGAATTAACTGTTTATTTTATACTTTTTGATTTTGAAACCATGAAAATGAAAGTGTTACTTTTTAAAACAAATTTTTCTAAATAACAGAAGTTACTTTGGGCCAGTTGTTCTACTTATCTGGGCAATTGGATTAGATCAAAGCTTCATGTGGAGTGAAATGTTGCATACATTGTGACTCTGGCTTTTGTATGCTTTTCCAGGGCCCCTGACCCTGTTCTGGGATGGTATATAGTCCCGTCCATTGGTGGCTGGGACCTGGATTAGCTCAGGCTGTTTGAGAAGGGCTGGAGTGGCCTGGAGAACGAGGAACCTTCTACAGCGGTGTCAGGCCTTGTTCCTGTCCCCATTCCTGGAGTTTATCCTATGAGAACCCTGCCCTGATGTGACCCAGTTGGTTCTTCCTCCAAAGTGAAGGATTACAGTGAAGAGAGACTGTTCTGGAGCATTCTGGCAAACTGCAATTTCATAGGAAGAAAAAAAATGGCAGAATGTTTTCCCAGATTATTTTTAATGCTTTTTAGTTCAGCAAACATTTGTTGAGAGCTACATGCAAGGCAGTGGGGGAGTCAGAGCTGCATAACACCTCGTCTCTGCTCTCTGGGAGCAAAGCCTTGGGTAAGAAACTCGCTTGTAAAAATTCTTCCCCCGTCCCCTCTAGGATAGCAGTTTACCTCTTCTGGTCCCACAGAGACCATGGGAGTAGTAGGACTTCTTTTCCCCATTTTACAGATGAGGAAACTGAGTCTCGGTGAAGTCTTACCCACATCCACACAGTTCATAAGTGGTAAAGCCCAGAACCAAACCAGATTTTCTGACTACTTCACATGCGCCCAAGCACTCATAATCAACACATTCTGCCCTGGGATATTTCCCAGGGGTGTAGCCCTTTTCTTCCTGGAAACATTGGGTGAGTATAATCCTGAATACAGCTCCTTCTCTTTTTTTTCTTTTAAGGAAGGGCAGGGGAAATCCCAGGCTTATGGTCGGGTTTTAGGTCTTACCGCCTTTGCTGTGGTCCAAACAAGGCTGCTTCCACTGCCTGTGAAACCCACCAGCCTGCCAGCAGTGACATGCAGTATGTCCCAAATGTGTGACAGACAGCTGCCTTCCCCCTCCCCATGCTCACACCACCACTTCCTTTCCTTCTCTTCTTCCACACACTTTGTTGCTGCCACCTGTCCCCTTGGCTGTTCCCCGGAAGGGCCAAGCACACTCCCCACTCAGGGTCTTTGCCCTGCCTGTTCCCTCTGCTCAGAATGCTCTTCCCAAGGTCTTCACTTGGCTTCAAGTCCCCACTGAAAGCTCAGCTTTGGATAGGCTGTCCCTGGCCACCCTTTCTAAAGGAGTGTCCCTTGTTGCTATTGCTGTCCTCCCCCTTTTTTCTTTGTAGCACTTATATATATTATGTACAGATATATACATATATTGGTTTATTGTCTTGCTCCCCCACTAGACTGTAAACCCATGAGGCCAGGCACCTAGTTTTGTTTAC
Organism: Miniopterus schreibersii; assembly: GCF_964146895.1. Taxonomy (NCBI): domain Eukaryota; kingdom Metazoa; phylum Chordata; class Mammalia; order Chiroptera; family Miniopteridae; genus Miniopterus; species Miniopterus schreibersii. The sequence goes on along the minus strand of NC_138101.1, from coordinate 164,235,209 downwards.
TGCTGTATCTCTAATGCCCAGCATCCAATAGATGAACTGTAAATATTGTTGAATGAGTAGATGGAGCCCGTGGCCAAAATAAGTAACACTTCTTTAAAGAGGAAAGAATCAAACCATAGCTTTGTAAGAAAAGAAAAGACCCAAGGCTCATCTCTTGGCAGAGCTTCATCATGCAATATTTTTCATCCAGTAATCGTTCAGCACTGTTTCTGTGTGAAGTTCTTTGCAGACAGTCCCTTAGTAGCCTCCAATCCCTGTGCTTTTACAGGGACTCACTGATTTTTTAATTTTTATTTTTTCAGAGCAGCCCATATCATTTATGGGACAGTGTAATGATTTTAAATATCCTCTTTTATTTTACTTCAGGCCAAAAACTGCCTCTTTGTAATTCCTGCATGCTGATCTTAGTTCTTGAACCACAGAGGAACACAGAATAAGTGTACTTCTGTTTGCATGACGCTCCTTAAATAGTTGAAGAAAGATAGCTGTCGCGAGTCTTCCCCACCCTCCTGCCTGAACATCCCTAGTTCCTTCCACTCTTCTTCCAGTGTCAGTGTTCAGACGCCATCCTCCTCTGTCTGCTGTCCTCAGATTTGTTCTGCTTCAAGGTTGGGAATTTGAAGTTTGGCCCTATTGGAGCTTAGTGTTTGGGACCCTGACCGAGGAACCTTGGCCCAGCCCGCTTGTTTCTTTCAGCACAGCCCGGCATGGCCCTGTCTTTTGAGCACCTCTGCCGGGACCTCCTTCAGGGCTTGTGGTGAAGACTTAACAGCATGAGATGCCTTTTCATGCGTCTCCAGTTGTCCAGCCCCTCCCCGACTTGTCAAGTATTATAAAGATTGTGAGGTTTTTGGCTTTTTAGCATTTTGAGATTGAAGCAGCTATAGATTTGTGAACGACAATGAACTCAACTATTTTAAAAAACAAAAAGTTTTCTAAAGTTTTTTTTTAAAGTTGTGTCACCAAAATGCAGGTGAAGAGGGTAGAATTCTGGGTGTAAAGCAAAACCTATAAACCTTGTACCGGCCTCTTTTCTTCCCTCTGTTGACTGCCTGTGTCATTTTCTCAGGCCTGCCGGCCCCTCCCTCTCCCTCCCATGTCTCGCTCTCTTCTTCCAGCAGCCCCTCACCTCCCCATTCCTTCCTCGCTTTCTCTCATTCTATTGATTTCCATTTTTCCCCCTTCCAGTTACTAGGCATGTGGAACTAACATTTACTTACCTCTTAGCATTTCTTACACTTCCATCCCCAATACTTTTACCATAAGCATTTAATTTACACACTTTGGCAAGGTGCACATATAGAATTTCTCTGAGGGAGAAAAAAAAGCCAGGTTTTAACCACCTCTTATGTGCGACCTTGGATAGAAGGAACTTTCAGCCCCCAGCCTTAGGTTCTTCTGCATGATTGGTTTTCATTTCTGCCCAAATCAGCGGTTTCCGACTGGTGGTTGGACACTGGGGCTTCAGTGCAGCAGTGTTTGCTCTGTTTCTGTCACTGCCAATGCCTCTGTCGTTTTGGGTAGAGTTGGCAGGGAAGGAGGCCAAGGTCGAGGGTTTCATCTCTGAGGCCACTTAGCCTTTCCTGCCTCTTCTGCACTCCAGCCCTACTGGGGTGAGTGTGGAGGGAGTGAGGGAGGCTGAGTCGAGGCACGGGGCTCTTTTCCTAACAGCTGTTTTCTTTTTCCTCCTCTTGTTTTTCTGGCTTCAAGGAGTTCACTATGGAGAGGCCTGTGAGTTTGGGGTCTGGGCCCTAAGTTAGGAGAATTGAGACCCGCCCAAGGTTTGAGCCACAGTGGGCTAACTGACCTCGGGTGAATCACTGGGTTGGTTCAGTTGCCCAAGAGGCTGGATTGGATCCACTGGTTCCCCAGAAGTGTCCACAATGGGGTCTCTTAATTCTCTGAAGCATTTTTGAAAAGCCAGTTGGAAATTCAGCAGAGGCCTAATACTAGGGCTGTGGAAAGTGTCTCCGCCTCCAAGTCTGAGTGGTGCGGTATCTTCTTAGATGGGTTATGGTGGTGGGCTGGGCTGGACAGAAGCTTTGAACTGCCAGGTCATGGATCTCTGAGTAGAAAAACCGAGGAAATGAATTAACTTTTGTTTTGCAGGCTGTACTTCTACTCAGGCCCACAGGGAGTAGGTAGCCATCAGGGTCCACACCACACCCATGCCAGAGGTCCTGGGCTGTGTCCCCTTTTCAGACCCTGCTGATCCTAGGACTCTTTGGGATCTCTGCAGCAGGCACCCCCAGCTGCCCACAGGTGGTCCCAGCCCAGCCTGGCTTAAATCCTTGAATTCGATTGCAGGAGCCAAAATCAACCACATCAGTCAGCTGGGACAGAGGGCCCAGGAAGCCATTTTTAAAAATATTTTTGTTGACTTGCCCACGAGTGAAGTTAGTGGGGGGCACTTTGCTTCAGAAAGTGAATAAGAGCTTGGCCTTTGCCCGCCTGACTCCTTCCCCTCCTCTATCTTGAGTGACTTGTGTTTGCTGAAAGCTAGCCCCTCTGGGCAGAGCACCAGGGGCTGCTGAGACCCCAGCCCTTTTCCTCAAGGCTGTGTTTGGAGGAGAGACGGCAGGAATGGAAACCACCAAGTGTCCTGTGGCCGAGCAGTGGCTCTCAGAGAGCCCTGGTGGACAGGGACAGGTTCCCTGGGAGGGATAGGATGGACAGAATTCCAGTTGTCTGTGGACAGGGTAAATGTCAGGTGGTGCCACAGTGCTTGCTGCAGGTCAGGGAGCCCGGCAGAGGCGTGAGGTGGGGACAGACTACCTTCAGAGGCGGCATGGGGGGGTTGGCCAGGGAGCAGTGATGGTTGGGGGGCTGAAAACCCTCTGGATTTATGCTCAATCCCCACAGCCATTAAAGGCTTTGGGACAGGGACTGGTGGGACATGATGTGACATGATCAAAGCAGTGTTTTGGGAAGACTGACCAGGATTTACTCTCCTGGCTCTCTAGGCCCTCCTCTTCAGTCTCCTCATGACCTTTCTGCTGCCTGGGGCCAGTGCTGTGGCTCCTTAATGAGGTCCTTGTGGATGGTGTGGGTTTTTCTATGAACCGCAGGGTTGTTGAGCAGGGAATAGGACCCTGCCAGCTGAGGTGCCTGCCCCTGCTGCCTTGTGAGGTGGCCGACACCACACACGGGAGGAGGCCAGAGTTCCACATTTGGAACCCAACACTCCAGACCTCTAGCGGCTGTTTTGTGATCCAAGTGTGTTTTGAGAGACTACACAATTGATTTTCACATTTTAGTAATTATCGGGATAATTGCCCAGTGTCCTGGAATTCCTTTCTGGCATCCCTTAGTGATGAATTCTGGGCTTCTTTAGCCCATGAAATGTCCCACCTACTTTTGGGGAACAGTGACTGCGATTGGGTATGGGTGGGACTCAGTGTGTGGACTAGAGAGTTTTGGAACCAGAAGGAATCACATTTCTGTAGTCAGACTCCATCATTCAGTATATGGGTTAGGGGACTGGCAGAAGCCAGAGAGAAGACGTGACTTCCCTCAGGGCACAAGCAAGTTAGTGGCAAAGTGAGCACCAGAGTCCAGGTCAGCTGCCTGATGACTGTCCTTTGCACTGCACCTCCGAGCTCTTCTCCCCCATTCCTTCCCCTGGTCCCATCACACACCACCTGCTGGGACCAGTGTCTTCACTGTGCTTCCAACTCCTGTTTCTTCAGACCTCCCAGAACCTACTGGAGGTAGAAAGAGATGACCATTTCAAAGTTGCAGCCTGCTAGGTTTTTCAGTTGATCGTGTCACCCATCCGTTCCAAAAGTCTCACCGCTCCCACTCCGAACTGCTCCCCACTTCCTGGCTCCCAAACAGCCTTTAGGCCTATTTTCTCTCGCTCTGGGAATACTTTCCTTCACGTGCTCTTAATTCAGGCAGCGCTAGTGCAGGGCTGTGCAGTCAGGGAAAGCTTCCTGCAGGAGGTGGAACTGCCAAGTCCTTGAAGTGGAATAGACTGGCTGGACGAGAGAAATGAGGTTTTAGGGGAGGAAAGCAAAGGCATAACATCAGGGAGGGGCCGCAGCCTTGCTCAGGTTCACAAGCTAAACAGGCCTATCAGACAGGCCCAAGGCTCAGGTCCTACTCGCCCCCCCCGGGCGGTCCTGGGGTGGTAACTGCCCTGAGTCTGTCCTTCTGGCTGGAGGAAGCCTCTGCAGTGGAACCAGCTCCTCTGTCTTGGCGAGACGGACACCAAGCCCTCCCCACACCCGAGGAGGAGGTAGGAAGCCGGTTCCAGGCAGCCTGGGAGCCAGTGGCAGGGTTTATGTTAATACAGGCCCTCCCCCAGCCGCGCGCAGCCTATGACGCTCGCCAGCCAACAGCTTAATTACCGCCGCTGCAGCGCCTGCTCGCTTCCCTGGCTCCCTAAAATAATAAGGATGGCGTCACCGGCTTCCCGCGGCCATGCGCTCCCACCCATGCCTCCAGAGCTCTATTGTAGGAAACAGAATCCAGGCACTCAGATGCTTTTCTTCTTGGAGAGATTTTTATTTACTTATTTTTATTTTAAAGTAATGTGGGGCCCTGCCCTTTAGTTAAGATTTTAAAAGATCTTTAAGAGGTGTGGACACCTGAGTCTTAGCTACCATCGAGACTGCAGAACAGCCTCCTATTAGCAGAAACTAAAAGCTACATGGATGATTCCTGGGTCTTCCACAGGGGACTGTGATTTCTGATCAGAGCAGTGGTTCGGTGTGCATGGTATGGCAGAAGAATCACCTGTCCTGGGCTCTAGGCAAACCCTGGACCTCGCTTCTTTCTCTGGAAAAAGGTCTAAACTAGACCAGTATTTTGCAAACTATGGGTCATGCTTAAATTTTTTTTAATGTAATAGAAAAGAGTAATTTTAACAGGGTAAGGTTTGTTTCAGTGTATATGTCTGTAAACACAAAAACGTGTGCACTGAGTTAAGGTGCAAATGTATTTTTTACTGTGGGTTGTGGTCAGAAAGCCGCTGGCCTAGATGATCCCAAAGGCTTTTCTAGCTTTCGAAATGTCTGACTTTTCTCCCAGAGCCTGACTTTTACCCCATGGAACTGCTCTGATTTTTGCAGGTTTTGTCACACTGGCTGTGAAGCAAAAGTAGATTGTATGGTTAAAATGACAAAATCACAAGCATTTATCACTCTAATCGAACACCTTTGGAGAAAGAAGCCCGTTTCCCCTCTGCTTTGGTATCTCTGACAGTCTGGCCTTCTAGCTAGAAATCTGCAACAGGGGATGGCCCATTTAAAAGCTGACCTATTTAAAACCCATGAGCACAAAAAAAAAACAAAAAAAAAACCCAACACGGGGTCAATTTGATTTGTCTTATTTTCTGTGCAAGGCTGGAACCTGAAAACTAAATTGGTCAGGGACTGACAAGGTTGAAACCAAAGCTACAAATATATATTGAAGTCTTGCTCAGCAAAAAAAGAAAATCAAGAGTTGAAGTTAGTGGCAATAAAGAATCAGAACAAGGTGTGGCTGTGAAAAGCAAGAGGGGTGTGTTTTGGGTACACCATCTTAGTCTTCCAAAACGTTGAGAGGCCTTGTGTATTCCATGAGGAGGCCTTACAAACAGCTGAGGTGACTCAGATCCGCTGGCCCACCCTTGTTCTCACTCTTGAACCTTGACAGGGGACACAGCAATAAAGGTGACTATGAATCAAGGGAAGGAAAGCGGCTTTTTCCAAAGCTGGGGATGCTCTAAGTATTATTTCATTTAATCCAACCCTAGGTGACGGGCACTCTTATCATTGCAGGAAGCTCAGGAGAGGTGAGGTGAGCAAGCAAGTGCAGAATGGAAGTGAGCCAGGCCTGTCTTGACTCCAGAGCCTGCCTTCTGTCCACCTCTCCACCTTGCCTCAGGAAGTGCTGGAAAAATAAAGGGCAGTTCGCACTCAGGTTCCTTCTCTCTGGTTCTGGCCTCCAGAGGGCTCTGTTTGAGGCCCAAGCTGTCCATTTAAATCAGGGCCAGCTTCATGGGCACATGACCTATGTAGTGTCACGCAGGGCCCCATGCGTAGAATGGCCCTCTGCTCTTGTCTTGGAATTCTTAATAATTTTTAAGCAAGGAGTCTCACGTTTTCATTTTGCACTGGGCCCTACATATTATATGGCTAGTCCTGGCTTTGATATAGTGTGTCCCCTTTCTTGGTCTTTCGAGGTCCCTTAGTATGCCTGTCCTCACTGGGGTGGAGGCATTTGAAAAATGCAGTTTCAACCTCAGGCCTACCACCCGGGACACTGGACTGTAGTTGTTTACCAGCTGTCTGTCTCCTCCTAGCCGGCCACTGCACCTCTGCTCACTGTCGCCTCCTTGTCTCCTCAGCATGGGCCCAGGTGAACAGTGTCATAGGGGCGCCCTGTCTGGAGAGAGGTTTCTTATAGGCAGAGCTCTTGGTCAAGTCAGGAGGAGTGTGCACAGTTGGCCCACCTCCTAGGGACTTACACTTGTCTTCAGAATACAAGACATGCTGAGAAACATTGTTGCTGTTGTTTACAGAAGGTGGGGTTCATTCAATTTGTCTTGGACCAGTTACATTGTAAATTTCATGGTGGTTTGACTTTTTCTATATGCCTCCGCACCTAGTGCTGGGCCTGGCACATAGAACATTTGTTAAGTGGTTGCTCTGGTGTCCACTCCCCACTAGGCTGATTATGGAGAAGGACAGCCCCTGACCTCTAGGAGGATCGGATGCTTAATACATGATTAAATGATTCATGCAGCAGCTGCCCTTGGTGCCCTGGGATGCTCAGAGCTGGGGCCTTGTGCAAGGATGAGAGGTGGGGAGCAATGAGATTGGAGGAAGTGGGGGGAGATCAGAGTGGAGGGCCTCTTTGGTCAGTTTAGGAACTTGAATCCCTCTTTCCCCCAGGCAGTGGCCTGAAGCCAGGAATGTTTTTCTAGGCTGGAGTTTGCATTTTATAGGTTAAACCGATAGCATCCCCTTCCTGCAGAGGCAGAGCCTAAGATCTTTGGGGATAGAGTCAGGGTTCATTCAGCCAGCCAGCCAGGTCCTTGACCTCCAGTCGAGGCCTATTCCCAGTAGTCCAATGTCCCCACTGTCACAGGCCCCATTTGGAAGCAGAGCAGGCTTAGAGTGACTTGCATGACCATGACCAGGGCTGCAGTGTTGGGAACATAGGAATGGTCAAATTGGAGCTACAGAAAAGACACGATTGCACAGTTTAGAAGCAGCCCAGTGGATTGTTCCTCAGTAATAATGTGTTCGTGTTGATCATGGACCTTTTAGCTCCCGTTGGTGAGAAATGGCTGCCACGCTCTTGCTTTGAGGACAAGTTTTTCAGGAAATACTGGAGCTGGGCAGTCTGACTTCTAGGGAACTTTTCAGTGTCCCACTCACATCTCTTTGGGGCTAAGTATGGATATTTAGGCCTCTTTGGGGTGTTGGCACTTGAGGCATGAAGCACAGAGTTCCTGATTACAAGCAGTGTCGTCCCAGCTGTTGGACTAGAGAGGGAGTAAACCACATTCAGATATTTTTAAATGGCCAGTGGAATTGGGAGAGAGTCTAAACCCAAAGTACAAATTTTCAGTTTAATTTTAACTTTGCACTTAGCTCACACACAGGATTTGGCAGGAGGAAATGGACCTTATATTTCTTTTTCATTTTTTTTTTTTTTTTTAAGCAGAACACTCCCTGAATGTCAAAGGGATGCTCTCTTCACAGGGGAGGGTGTAGAGCATGACCACCACCGGAGGCGGGAGCAAGCGGGCTGCCATCGCAGCAGTTCAGAGGGATTGAAAGAACAGTGGGGTGGGTTAGAGGGGTTTTGTTGTTGTTGTTGTCTTTCCACTTTATTAAATTTATTGGAGTGACAGTGGTTAACAGGAACATACAGGTTTCAGGTGGGGTTAGAGGTTTTGAAACATGGTAGCCTTGCCCGGCCGGGCGTGGCTCAGCGGTTAAGCGTTGACCTAGGATTCAGGCGATCGGGGTTCGATTCCCGGTCAGGGCACATGCCCGGGTTGCGGGCTACAGCTGATCAATGACTCTCTCATCATTGATGTTTCTCTCTCTCTCTCTCTCCCTCTCCTTTCCTCTGAAATCAATAAAGATATATTTAAAAAAAAAGAAACAAGAAACATGGTAGCCTAAAGTGTGGCCCTCTTTGGAGGTAGGGGGTAGGCGGGTTGACTTCTGCTGTTGGGCTGGCATTTTTGTTTTTTCCTGTTTGGTCCACTTCAGACACTTAAGAGGGAGCTTACCCGCCATCCCCCATGTGACACATCACCCCACAAAGAAGAAGTAGATTTCCCCCAGGGTGATTTGTGCTTTTTGGTGATATTAGCAACCTGGGGTCTAAGCCTGGACTTGCCCCTCTTCTTTAATCTCTCCCCAAACAGTGTCGAAACCCTCGCCAGGAGGGAAGTGCCGAAACCCTGGGGACCCCACAAGCCCCACAGACCTGGCCCTCCAGACACCACAGGTTTCCCTCCTTCTCAGTGATTGGGAGCAGCCTCTTGCTCCCTGGGAAAGTGAGGTCCCCCCGCTCCTCTCCAGATCTGTGCTCCCTGACTTCAGCCTCATCTGAGCTAGGAGGGCTGGGTTGTTTTGTGCTTTGGTTACTGAGGAAATGTAACCAGGGTGGGGACTGCTGGGAATGGCCCCCACCCAGCTGGTGGAACAGTTAAAAGAGAGGCTAAAGGGGGGAGCAGGTGGCTGTCAGGGCAGCTTGTCCGATTGAGTTGGTGCTCTGGGAGGGCCTGTGCCCTACATTTGGGAATGTCAGAGAAATCATCAGGAGCTGTCGCTGACTACCTCTGACCACCTCGGTCCAGTAGACACACTCCTGCACTTTAGGGTAGTAGATAGGTGGTTCTGATGTGGCCGTAAAATGGGAGAATGCGCCATAGAGCTGTTATGAGGATTCAGTAGTGAGCCACTGTGGGTGAAGCACTTAGAGGGTGTCTGCGGAGGGCTCAGGAAAGAGCCCATGGTGGTTATTAATAAAACAGTAGTAGTAGTAGCAGTAGTAGTAGTAGTAGTAGTTACTTGCATATTGGTCCCGAGAGGATGGCCACCAGTTTGGGTATGGAGCTGGAACTGGAACCTCTGTCTGTAGAATTCCCAGCCACACTGTGCTGCTCCGGGAAAGAGGTCGACTTCCGGGAGGAATTCCCTTGACTCTCCAGCACCACCTCCCCCCACCTCTGGGCCTTCTCCTTGACTAATGGCCATAGGAGGAGGAGCCCTTGACCCGGTTAGAAAAACTGCATGTCTGAAATCGTTGAGGGTGGATTGGAATCCCTCCTCATATTTGTCTGTCTTTGGCGGAGCTTACAGAACTCCCAAGGCCTTCCAAGGAAACAGTAACTAAAGAAGACAGTGGGCCGTGTGACTCCAGTGTCTACTACAGCGTGAAGGAGGGGTCCTCCCTCCCCCAGTGCAGTTGATCTCCCTCGGTCTGCTCTGCTCCCCTGAGGCCTGGCTTCCTGGCTCTACACTGATTTCCTGCCCTAGGGTAGGATTTATTCCCAGGCATTCTTGCCACTGACCTTGAGAAGGTGACTTGACCTCGACATCTGGCCTCTCCTGGGGACTGAGAGAGTGGGAAAAGACAGGAAAGGCCCAAGGAAAGGTGGGCCTTGGCACCAGTGCTTAGGCCCAGAGCTTCCCAGCTGTGAGAGATTAATGCTGTGCCTGGCTTTGCCCGTCCTTGCAAATTGCCACTGTCCTGGGCTGAGCCGAGTGCATCTCTCTGCTAGGGTGGAAGAGCGCAGGGCAGCTTTGGGTCGCTGGGTCCCACATGTGCCCGGAGCTCCCCTGTCTGCTCACTGGCAAGGGTGGACTGAGGAGGGGCACCATAGGCCTGCTGTGGATCTGTTCCCCAAGTCGGCATTTGACCCAGAAGTGACTCAGTAGAAGGGGCACCTGGAGGACTGTGGCAGCACAGGCATCCTGTGCCCTGCAGGGAAAAGCTAAGCAAATTAGCCTGCTGTGGGGAAGCATGGGGGCAGCCCTGGCAGACAGGTCAGAAGGCCCGTCTGCTTATCCCTAAGAAGAAGAGGTTCTGAGGGGCAGGAATGACCTTTCAGACAATGTGGGACTGCTGCTGAGAAGGACAAGCCTCCACCATGTGACCTGTGGGTGAGAAGTCCCAGGGATCAGCATATCCAGGCCGCAGCAGTACGTGTTTCCTGGAGGCTGCAGGGAGCAGGCTGGGATGCTGTCAGGCACCAGGTGTGGCCAGGAGGGGTCCTCTTTAAGGTGCCTGCCAACCCTGGGAGAACAGGGACTGCCAGATTGCTCAGAGACAGGAGTGGGTAACTGGGCATCTCCCTGGAGGGCCAGCATCCTGGCCTCCCTGGTTCACTCCCTGGTCAGTTCAGGCCCGAGACACGATTACTCCTCCTCAGCTCGTCTCCCTACCATCTGTACCAAAGCCTGGCATCTCCCCTGGAGCCAAGTCTGCCTTCTAACAACCTAATGAGAGGGTAGCTTTTTATCAGTTCTTTCTGCCTTATTAGATATAAAGGATTTGGGGCACAAAAGAGAAGAGAAGAGAATTTTAAGAACTCAATAGAGCAAATTACCTCCAAAGAGTTGAGTAGGGGAGAGGACCACGGGGGTGCCTCCAAAGACCAGCTTTTGGACTTGGTCAACCTCAGCATTTCATAATGGACCCATCCTATGGCTTGTGGATTTCCATCCTCTCCTTCCGCATCTACTCAGGACCAACCATGAAGGGCAAAGTCGAGGGCCGTGGTATCTGATTGGTAGCTTACATGTGTCTCTTCACACATTAATTAAAACTAAATAAAATTTAAAACTCAGTTCCTAGGTCTCACCAGCCACATTGCAGGTACTCAGTGACTAGAGGCTCCCCTCTTAGACAGTGCAGAGCTTTCCATCTTCACAGGAAGTTCTGAGGGACAGCACTGGTGTAGTGAATAGAGAGTTGGAGGAGCCCCTCTTTGACTTTCCCTACCCTGGGGTAGGCCAAGCAGTGACTGTGGTCACAAATTCCAGGCCAGGTGGGCAGGTTCTGACTGGCAGCAAGAGAGGAAGGGGGTACATACACCAACAGTAAGAAGGTCACAGACACACAGGTGAAGGGAGCACGGGGACTGGGGATGGAAAGTGGGGGGCTGGCTTTGGGTTGGATTAGGCTGGGGCCATGATGGGTATGGGGTGAGGCTCAGAGATCCTCTAACATTAGAGCTGGGATCTGGAGGCTGTGGTATTGCAGGGTAGGGTTGGAATGAGATCACCAACCTTGCTAATGGCAGCAGAGCTTGAGTTTATCTTCTGCGGTTCAGCCACGCTTCCTATCTGGAGTGGCCCCTGGTTCTGCAGCTCTGCTCACCTCAACCCGACCCCCCAGGTGGGAAGGCCAGGGTGGGCATGTGCAGTGCAATGCCCCGCAAGTGCTGTGCGTAGTGTATGGTGGACTGCTTCCTGGGTTTGTCGCCCTGTCCTCCTAGGAGTCCTGACTCTCGTCTCCTGCCTCAGCCCCGTTCCTTGCCTCCATTCACACAGTTCTTCCCTTTCCAGGTGAAAGAGCTTGTCCTGGACAACTGTCGGTCAATTGAAGGCAAAATCGAAGGCCTCACAGATGAATTTGAAGAACTGGAGTTCTTAAGTACAATCAACGTAGGCCTCACCTCAATCGCAAACTTACCAAAGTTAAACAAACTTAAGAAGGTAAATAGAGTGGAGTGTGTATGTGTGTGCCCTCAAGCGGGGAGGTGGGGTGGGGAGGAGGAAGGGTCCTCACTTCGCATTTAGGGAGCATAATTTGCAGGTGCAACCAGCTGCCTGCCCCAACGCGCCGAAGATTCCCCGAGACAGTTTTCCCTTCCCTGCTGTCTGCGGAGAGCCAGGAGGCACTGAGCTTCGAGCCTTAATTTTAAGAGCTGTTTCTGCTTTTTATTTTTCTGCCTTGTTTAGCTTGAACTAAGCGATAACAGAATCTCAGGGGGCCTGGAAGTATTGGCAGAAAAGTGTCCGAACCTCACACATCTAAATTTAAGTGGCAACAAAATTAAAGACCTCAGCACAATAGAGCCACTGGTGAGTCACTGGGTCCTTCCCTCTCTCCACGGGGCGGGAGGCAGGAGGGACTGATATCAGGGAATGCTACTTTTGAGTTTGTGTAATGTCTTTTTTTTTTTTCTCTCCACTTACTTTACGTTTTTGACTTCATTTAACCCTCACTGTGTACTATGAGAGAGAGTTTGAGCAACTATTTCTGCTTCATCCATAGGGAAACTAAAACCTAGAGAAGTTAAGTAACTTGCCCAAGGTCACACAGCCAGGCTGGCAGTCAGGGTGAAGAGGGGTAGGACCCTGGCCTCTATTTCTGGCTGAGTGATTTTCCTTGAACAGTATGTACTTTGCTTTGGAACCTGGAGCTGTCATTTCTTCAGGCTCCTTGTCCCTCTTTGGGGAGGGAGGATCCATCCAGGAATTAAGCTGACCCTGGAGGTGGCCAACCTGTTTTCTCCTTGGGTCATTCGCCTGAGGCTGGTGCCTCTGAAGGGTGGGAGATGGATTGGCCCCAGCACAGGCCCCCTGGGATCGCAGAGAACTGTGTGGCCTGGGAGCCTCGTGCAGGCCTCCTCTGCTGTCCTCTTGGAGCTGAACACACCCCAAACTTCACGATTTACTAGCCAGAAAGGGGCAAGTCACGGTCAGAAGAACAATTTTTACATTAGCAGGATCTGAATGACCGTATTCTCTTGATTTTTTAAGGAGGTCAACTGTAAACTGTGTCTGTCCCTGATTCAGTAATAGATTTTTTTGAGAGATAGAAATACTACCACACAAAATAAACACTTATTGTAAATATACACCTAAGAGTCACTTCATAAGCCATGTGTCCTGGAATCAGGGAAAGACCCTGAGGATCTTTTGCCAACTTTCCCTTTCCCATGTTTATAGGGTGGAGGTTGGGACATTCCTCAGTTGGGTTTGTAGGGTTCTTGTCCAAAAAGCACTCTGCCCTCCTTGGACGCTCAAGGAGGGCGGGTGGATAAGCCAGGTGACAGAACAGGAAGCTAGTGTTCTTTTTCAAGCTCAAACTTTTTCTGCCTATCTGTGGCATAGGGTCAACCACTAAAATGTGCTTCCCATCAGACTTATTATAAAGTCTTCCACTGATCTGGGGAAAGCAAAACTAGTTTGATATACCCGAAAGTCTTCATTTCATAATTTCATTACAAAAGGAGAAATCTTTGAAGGTCTGTACGTGTGTTTGGGAGGCGAGGGACTGCGTATATAAAACAATGAGAATCAGTCATCATTAGAGATCAGATATAGGCAGGCACCCCCCCCCCCCATTCTCCTCCTGCCCAGACCACGCATGTTTTTGTAGCTTCCCTAGTTATCAGTGTGACTGATGTGTTACACTCACCTCTGGAGGGTGGGAAACAGCTTTGGTTGGGGGTGCTGGGTTTACCCACCCAGACCACAGCCCAGATTCCCTCCCTGCACTTGACCCTCTGCTGAGAATGACCAGGTCTCTATCCTGAGCTCTTGAGAGAGCAACCTGGCTCCTGACATTGACCCTGAGGGACAGTGGCTTTAGTCGCCAGTTCGGCCTGGCCCCATTGGAACGGGGAGGCGGGGAGTCCAGGTGCAGCTCTGTTTCTTGCTAGCCATCTGACCCTTTGACCTCCTAGGCCTCAGTTTCCTCAGGCACCAAACAGGAATAACGAAGGCTCGAACCCCTAAGGTAAAGCTTTGACAAAGCAGATGTGTTGAGTACCGTGGACAAAATCTGGACCCTCCGTCAGTTTCTCTCTTGTCCTTTCTGGCAGGCAGTGTGGCAGAGAGCTCAGGTGAGACGCGGGGCTGCAGATCAAACCCCAGCTCTCTCCTTCCTCATCCGGAAAAGGAGCGAATCATGATTTTACCTTCTCGGGGTTCTGGGGACAAGCTGAGCCAATACACAAAGTGCTGTGTTGACTCCTGTCGCTGTTGCAGCAGCAGGAGTTGGCGCGGTGGCTCGTGCTGCCTTTTTGGGTCGCCCCTGGCCCCTTAGTCACAGCGGCGGCAGCACAGCGCTTGTTTCATGCACCGAGAGCCCCACCTTAATTTCAAGCTGGTTGCTGTAAAGGCAAAAGCAGAATAAAAGTGTTGTTGGATGAGATTTTAACAATAAAGTCCAACCCCTCATTTTCCAGGTGAAGAAACTGAGGCCCATCATCCAGGGGCGATAAGTCTGGGCGGACATGTGGCCGAGCAGAACCAAATCAGAGTTTCTTTACCCGCCGAGCCTTGGCTCTTCACAGTGTCTCACTTGGTCCCCACGGCTCCCCCAGTGGTTCCCCCTCCCCTCCCGTCCCCGTCTCTCCTGCCTCCCTCAGGTCGCTCACTATTGACTTTATTGTTCCGCTTGCAGAAAAAGTTAGAAAACCTCAAGAGCTTAGACCTTTTCAATTGTGAGGTAACCAACCTGAACGACTACCGAGAAAACGTGTTCAAGCTTCTCCCACAACTTACGTATCTTGATGGCTACGACCGGGACGACAAGGAGGCCCCCGACTCCGACGCCGAGGGCTATGTGGAGGGCCTGGACGACGACGAGGAAGACGAGGATGGTGGGTGGCAGGCGAAGGCCGGGGCAGGGGTCCTCCCCCCAGGCAAGGGGCGGCCCGGGCGTTGGGAGGCTCCGGGCTGCTGAGGGGTATGGCTGCTGACCTCTATCCAAAGCTGTGGAGGGGAGTGAGGCTGTCGCCGTGTTTACTGGCGTCCCTAATCTAGGTCGTTGGTTGACTCTCCTGAAAGAACTCTCATGAGCCCCAGAGAAACATACATCCTAAGACTGACTTCCCTTTTTAAAAACCATCTAGCTGAATCCTCACGTTGATTTTTTTTTTTTTCCTCCCTTTCCAAAGTCTCCCACTGGGAATGAGATTCTACAGTGTCTGATATGATCCCAGACTCAGACACTGTCCCAGGGAGGGGGCAAGCGGATGGAGGAAGGTGGGGTATGGTCTGAGGGTCCTCTTTCCGCATCTAGGTGTCCAGTCAGGGAGCTGGAGGGGTTGTGGGGCCCTCTGGTGGCTGCAGCCCACAGAACCACAGTCCAGGACTTGCGGGTGTGGACTCGGGAGCCCCAGGGGCAGGAAAAGTGGAGGCTGCAGGTAGCATGTTGGGCTCCCTGGCAGCGTGGTGAGCAGCCAGGGTTGCAGGAAGGAAGAGGAAAGGGTGCCTCTTATCTTCCCACATCACCAGCACGGTGGCCTTTCTGCAGGTCCTCATGGCCAGAGTAAAGTTGAAAATGGAGACGCTTGCATGATTAATTCGGACCCGAGATTTTGTTTTTCCTGGTTAGATGGGAGTATTTTGCAGGATATTCATGCACCTTGTTTGCCTTAGTTTATCCCATCTTGTGATGCAACATAAATGCCCAGGACTGGAGTCCTGAGACCAGGTTTCTAGGCCCAGGCTAATCTGATGTGTGATCTTGAACAAGTCACCTCTCCCCTCGGCCTCAGATACCTCCCCTTTAAAGTGAGTGGTTTGGCTTTGATGCTCTTGCTAAATAAATTGGCTTCTCAGCCTTCTCGGGCCCTGTACTCTTTTCCTCAGATCCTTCCATTTCTCTGTGGTTTCAGCCTCCACAAAAGGGTCTTTCATTTTTGTAAAGCTGGGGGAGGGGAGGAGGGCTTATCGCTCAGACCACTTTAGGGTGCTCACCTTATCTTTTAGCTCACCTTAGGGGCTGGTTCAGTCACCTGAAGGCACCCAGGTTTGGGGCCTGGGTGGGGGTCAGGGTCATCGGCCCCCCGCTGAGGACCGCACCCCTCCCCGCCAGGCCCGCCAGCCCGGGGCCTGTGCCGCGTGGGCCGAGCCAGCTCGCCACCGGCTCCATTCTTGTCCCCATTTCCACTGCACAGAGGAAGAGTATGATGAAGATGCTCAGGTAGTGGAAGACGAGGAGGATGAAGAGGAGGAGGAGGAGGGTGAAGAGGAGGATGTGAGTGGAGAGGAAGAGGTAAGCACCTGGGCTGCGCGCGTCCCCTCTCCCTGAGCCCCTCTACTTGCTGCCTCTGAGCTGGTCCCGGCAGACGCCTCAGTGACCAGCCTTTGGCAGCCCAGGAGCCCTGGGTGGGGAAGTGAGTCCATTTCAGGGGCCAGCCTGCAGCAAGCCCTAGGTGGTTGGATTGGGGGGGGGGACTTCTGGGGGCGCCCTGCCCTGCGGGGGTAAGCCTGGCTCTTCTTTCTGTGTGTAAGTCAGTTCTTACTGCCCCCACGGTCCCAGTTTCTGCCTCTTGCATTCATCTGTTAATTCACTGAGCGCTTACAGTATACCAGGGAAAAACCAAAGGCGGTCTCGAACTGATGGCTAGTGGAAGACACTGCCGGGTCCCAAGTCAGAGCGACAAGGGTCTCGTGCACACAGTGGAAGTAGTGCCATTTTCTTAACACATTGGCTGGTTCCTAGTTTTTTGACAAGGTCTGTGATGTGTCTGTGAGTAGTAATTTAGCACAGAGATTTAGCTGTGTGTCCCTGGAACAATTCCTTGACCTTTCTGAGCCTCTTTCTTCATCTGTGAAATAGGCATCCGGATTGTAAGTAGGGATCATCTCACTGGATTTTCAAGAAGATAAACTGATTTATAAGTAAAATGCTTTTAAGGACAGGGTCTGACTAGGGCGTTTGACCACTTCCTATTTTAGGCTTTCACAGGCTTCCTTCTCTTATTATGCTGGCTCCATGTGCTGGGTTTTGTGTTGCGTGTTCTGAGTCTCTCTATAGCAGAGTCATTTTCCACCATTTGTTCAAAATTCTACATCAACTCTTGCTGATTACAAACGTGAGATGTGGAGAGGTTTAAAATGTTAACAGCTTGGACAAAGCACCTGGCTTTTCCCTCTTTCCTGTCTCTTGATCGAGCTTGCAGACACCCACCTGCCATGTAGACCCATATGGGCAGGATCTCCCGGCCAGCCCAGCCCAGCTTGGGAGGGGCAGGCAGGTCCAGGCGAAGAGAAGAGCTGGTGAGATGGGCTGGGTTGCTGCCTGGTCTGCAGTGGGGTTGCTCTTCTCTCTGGGGCTAGGCTGCTAGGCTCACCTCTGAAGCCTTAGGAAAACAGGTCCTCCTAGGACAGGGCAGCAAGTCATATTGACTAATGGACTTTTTTGTCCTCCTCTTCCTGCCACAGGAGCTGCAGCATGCAGGGTTGGGGGGTGGGGGTAATCTCATTGACCAGCTGCAGATTTCCAGCTTACAGTAAAGGAGAGTTTACACACACACACACACACACACACACACACACACACACACACAGTCTCAGCAAACAGACTGATTAAGGAACTCTTTGGTGACATTATAAAAGGGTATTTCCCTTGACAAAAAGAAGTCTATCACCAAGTTCTTTTTAAACAATGGGCTGCCCGATGCTTTAGGAACAGTGTTCAACATACAGAGATTTAATTAGCACATAACACAGGAGCTGAGAATGACGTCACACATCTCGCTGGATCTCGCAGGGCTGGGGTGATCCTCAGGGCTCCTGGAATTCATCCTTCCCTCCAAGGGATCCAAGTTTGCAAGGTGGTGACAGGCTGTGTAGGGTGAGGTTGGACTTGCCCACAGAATCTTTGTTTGCTGAAACGGGGGTCTTCCTTAAAGCCAGAACTAGATTGAGGACAAATGAAAGGATGGCCTACTTTGCGTGACAGAGAGGCGGTTTGGGAACTTGGTCTCCTAAGAGAGCAGCGGATTAGAAAGCTGCCTGGTTGAAGGGACTTCAGATAGTTCTTGACCTGGGGGTAGAACCCACAACCCCTCTGATACTGTGTGCAAACATTATATGTGATAGGGGTATTTTCTGGGGGAGGGGTTTAAAGCTTTCTACAGAATCTTAAAGGGGTCCTTGATGCAAATGTCTGCCTTAGATTCACCCTGAGATAGTAGGTCCATGCAGGTGGCTCTGAGGGGCTGGGGATGATCCCTGCTTTGTTTGAGGTCAGTGTCGGGGACAGTGGCTTCCTCAGCAGGTTGTGGCCAGGGTACCCTAATGCCTGCCGCACCTCTTCTGTCCTAGGAGGATGAAGAAGGCTACAACGACGGGGAAGTAGACGACGAGGAAGACGAAGAAGACGGTGGTATGGCAGCCTTTTTACCCCTGGCTGGTAGCGGCCAGTCCCTTCAGCTGGCAGTAGCTTGCGTAGGCCCCGAGGACCTGGCAGAGGGCAGAGCATGCCTGTCTGAGGCCCAGGCGCCTGCCTGGCTGTGCAGATGCCCTGCCTCCATTTGCCAGGACGGCAGAGCTTCCTAGATGTGTTGGGCCCCTGGTCTCCAGCGGGCGGACTGAGGTAGAGGTAGGGCCCTGTTTAATCTAAATGCCTTTTCCTTGCTCTTCCAGAAGAAGAGAGGGGTCAGAAGCGAAAACGAGAACCTGAAGATGAGGGCGAAGACGACGACTAAGTGGATAACCTATTTTGAAAAATTCCTATTGTGATTTGACTGTTTTTACCCGTATCCCCCCTCCCAAATCCCGCCCCCCCAAAACTTATTTTTTTCTGATTGTAACGTTGCTGTGGGAACGAGAGGGGAAAAGTGTACTGGGGGTTGTGGGGAGAGGGTGGGCGGGAGGGGGTGGAATAAAATACTATTTTTACTGCCACTCTTTATTTTTTTCCCCTACTTTTTTTGGTGTCTGTTTTTGTCCCTGTAATTGCAATAGCTGAGTACACACCAAGTGAGCATTTGGTCCTTACTCTCAAAGAGGATGGTTTGGAGGTCTCTCACATTTCCCGGTATTTTCCTGAGTCTCTTGAGTTGGTTGGAAGGCCGTGGCTGGCCTCAGTTTGGTTTCACAGAGCCCAGGAGGGGCTGAGCACCAGCCACATCTTACCTCTTGTTCTGGTTCACACGATTTCTGCATCTTGGGCCTGCTAGAGGCATCCAACGCCCTGGTTTTAAATAGCAACCTAAGGGCGTATTTTGGCACTGGTTGGGGGACAGTCCCCATCTCTCATTCCCTTTCCCTCTTCACAGATGGTGGTGGGCTTCGTTCTACGAAGACGACTCTGATGTCACTCTTAGGAGCTTATGAGCCAGAGAGCTGAAAACAGCAGGCTCATGGGTAAAATGGATTTTGTGATTATAATGAAAAGAGAAGCAGCAAACCCTTAAACGTCAACCTCTTTAAACGATTTTTTAAAAACTGTCCTCTCTTGTTCTGTAAAATATTAGAACGCTTTGTTTTACAAAATGACAAGAGAATTCTTCCACATGTACTTCTGTGCTTAGACCATTTTTACAAACCTAAGTGCAGAAGATGTTGCTGCATGTCGGCTGGGTTTTTTTTTCATACACCCGAGCACGGAAAAACTAACGCAAAATTGTATTTTCTTACCTAGTGGAAATCTGAAATGACTGCAAATTCCTAGTGAATGTACAGGTTTGCTTTCATGTCCCTCTTCTGGATTGCTTTAGAAGTGATGTGTTGTTTCCTAGCCTGTGTTTCATCTGTACAAAAGAGCATCTGCACCGGTTTCTCTCCTCCCCCTCAGAAGAGCCAAACTTTGAGTTTTATGTCTGTTTGTCATTGATAAATTTCAATAAATCTTTTTATACAATTTTTTTGGGATGGCTTCTTTGAGTCCAACAGGCCATTGATCTAAGATGCATTCCACACAACCTGCTAAGCCAGCTGGGGCTTGCTTACCTGATAAAATAGCTTTTCTCATAGGATATGTGACCCGATACTAAGTTTGGATAATTTGGGCCTCAAAGCAAGACTCAGTGGTGTGCTTTCTTCATTAAATGCTTCCAGGGGGTGGGGGTATGTAAAGAGAGAAAGATAAAAAAACTCAACAAAATCACCAAAAAGTTAGGCCAACCTTGGGACCAGACCTTATTCTGAATATCTTTTATTGTTTCATTTTTCAGACTGTAAAAAAGAAGACCTCAGGGACGTGTAAAATTTGTTCCTTTTTTACTTACCGTTATTACGATCATTTCTCTCTACCTCTAAAGGGTCTGCACAAGCACCTATCTAAAAAGGCTAGGTAGTGGTCCATTAACTCTTCTGATTCGCTTCATCCTAACCAGTGGTTGGATGTTTGGGTTATTTCCAGCTTACCACCACAGTGGACATTCTGTTACACTTTTTTTGGATTTCTTAGAGCAAATGCTTAGAAGTAATGCCATTGCACCAAAAGTTGACATGACTCATCGGCAAGGTTCCATGTTTTCCAGGAGGGTGATACTAATGTGCTGTGGTAGTTTATACATGTATCCATTCTCGGCCTTACAGCCTTGAACCCCACCATGAGCCCTGGCTCCTGTGCAGTTCCAGCAGGTGAGGGGCTTCTCAAGAGAGGCTGACACCCCATCCTCTGGGTGGTGCCCTGGGGCTCCCTGCACTTTTCTTTGGAGACATCCCGACTCCATGTGTAGGATGGACAGTGGCCTCCCCAGAGGCCCAGTGCTGTGTAAAGCATGGGGACTGTGAGGATGTGAACGAGGCAGGCACCTTGTGTCCCTCCCAGAGCTGGTGAAAGAACATGGGAATAGGGTGAAGTCAAGAGCTGCTCGGGCCTGGCCTCAGGTTTTCTGACTCTGACTCTTATGGGGGTTTTAAGGATCAGTTGACTGACATACATCTGGACACAAATGCTCTAAAATGTGAGGTCAAATAGATGACAAGGTTAATGCTGATGGGGCTGAGGGAGGAAAACTGTTTATCAGTCATAACGAATATTCACATCAACCCTCGAGTGAAAGTCTTATTGTACCTATTTTATGGATGAGGAAAACCAAGGTCCAGGGACTTGGAGGTAAGCAGAGGTGGATCCAAGGTGAAACCAGGTGTGGACTATTTTTGTCAAACCTGGACCTGAATGGCAAGGAGGCAGAGGGGGAGAGGCTGACCTTTATTGAGCTCTTGCTGTGTGCCAGGTACTGCGCTTTACATGTAGCATCTCGTCCACACTAAGTCCCCACAGCCACCTTAGGCAGGTGCCATTACCCTGTATACAGTTGGCTCAGGTCATGCAGCCAAAAAAGAGCATCAGGAATGACCCAAGGGGTGTGATTCCAGAGGCAGCCCTCACCTCATACTAGAGTGCCTCCCGCTCCGAGACACTCCTGTGTGAGCCAGCTGTGTTGACAGTCGCTCACCTTGCCCAGCATGCCTCTGGTGAGTGAGGTTTCCACCGAGTGCTAGCGAGTGCCCCAGTGTGGACCCTTGAGAGGGAAGGGCCGTTCAAAGTCACCCAGTCAACAGTCAACCCTCTCATTTGACGCAAGAGGAAACAAACCCAGGCAGGGTAAGTGGTGTTTCTAAATATCCCCAGTGGGTTTGGCTTCCCCATAGTGCCAGGTTGACCATCCCTGAGAAGGGCGTTGCTTGACGCAGACTGGCGCCTGGGGAGAATAAGGATGGTGTGGGTTCTAGGCCATGAGCTACTGTCGCGATTTATATCCATGGCCTCCCTATCCTCACGCAGGTGAGACCAAGGCTCAGACAAGCTAGATGACTAGCCCAGCTGGTAGGTGCAGCTTAGCTGCAAACCTGCGCCTGACACTGGAGGCCTCGTTCCTATCCACCGTGTTCAGAAGAGCCAGGCAGCCGGGAAGGGAGATGAGCGATTCGGTTTATCTCTTGCTGACTTGCAAAGGCTGTTTTTATCCTGGTTTAGAGACTCATTGTTCCTGGTTGAACAGATCCCCACAGTGGGTTTCTAGTAAGCAGCTTTGGACAATGGTGTCCCTGAGTCTTGACCGGCCCTTGGACAGGCTCCTGTGGCAGGCGGGGCCTAGGGGTGAGCAGGGCAAGGAGAGGGCTGGAGATGGTTAGACAGATGAGGGCAGGCCTGAGGCTAAATCAGCCTGGCTGAGGCCCTCAAGGCGGCTCTGAATGTTCCAGCAGCAGAGAAACTGGAGAGAGATTCAAACCTCAAGAGCCATCCGCAGACTGCTACCTGTGACCTGGAGCTGATGCAGGGGACATCTGTGGAGTTGCATCAGGTCCTCTTGGTCTGGCAACAGCACTACAGGAAACCACTGCAGAGACTCACGTGGACATGGCCCCTCTCCATTCCTGAAGTTCAGATGGTGCTGATGGTCACCTACCCGGTCCCTGGGGTGAGCAAATGACCCGGTGCTGGCCAATCAGCACATTCCAAACTGACCCGAGTGACTGGTCCAAGGAAGGTCCTGGGACACATGGTAAAATGAGGCTTGGTCCCTGAAATTTAAATGAGAAACTTCCTGTTGGGGGCATTGGGCTGGGAGGGTGGAGGCCTGGGGTTGTGGAGGCACAGCCCCTGGAGGGAGCCTCTGATGATCCCATTTCAGCCTGTAAGAGTCCTGACAGTGAAGTGAGGACACCAACATAGATTTAGAACTTACTGTTGGGCATTGTGCATTATGTTGCTTGTTTCTCATAATAACACAATCTGGCAGCCATTATTATCCCCACTTCAAAGATCGAACTCATATAAGTATTCTAAAAAAAGTGCCAGACACAACACTAAGTGCTTTATAGAAATCAACCTAGTGTTTCCCAAATTTCCCTGATAATCCCTGGGACTTGTCAGACTGCCAGGCCTCACCTCTGGCAATTCTGGTTCTATAGCTCTGGACTGGGGCCCAGGAATCTGTGTTTTAACAAGAACCCAGCAGATTCTCATCATCAGGACATTTGGGAAATACTGTATTAAACTCAATACCCACAACAGCCCAGTAAGGACAGTATTATGGCCATGCTTATTTAATGTTGAGGAAAGTGAGGCTCAGAGAGGTTAGGTAACCTGCCCAAGCTAACACAGGTGTTGAGTGGCAGAGCTGAGATTTGAACCTGGGTTTACGTGACTTTCACGGTTCTTGGAGAAAGGGGATGATAATACCTGTGTATTATCATGATACAGTTCATGAAAGATCTTAGTTGTAAAACGAAATGAATTGGCATTAAATCTTGTAGACCATCCAGTCTTGACCAGGGCTCGGAAGTCAGGAGACCTGGATTCTCTCCTAGCTCTGAGACTAACTAGCTCGGTGATTGCATACAAGCCACCTTTATGTCCTGTAAGGAGAGCCATGCAGACTAAATGACTTCCGACAGCCGTCGTGGATAGTTTGCTCTAATGTTCTTTCCCTCGTTGCCCTGAGGTCTCCAGGTAGGTCTGTATTGATGTGAAGTTTAGTAAAGGTGCTCCCTGCCAAAACTACGAGATGGCAGCAGGAAGGATCGGCGTGGGAGAAACAGCCTCTCTACTGAGGCCGGAGCACTCTGGTGCAGAATTAGCACGACTCCCTGAAGTCTGAGCATTTAGCCGGCGCAGTGTATACACGTTCACCATTGCCTGGGTAATCACCTGGGCTGGTGAGGAAGCTGAGATAAAACAGAGCTTGGCATGTGCGATCTCATTTCATTCTCACAGCAGAATTCTCTCTGAAGAGTATTCTACCCAATTTCCAGATGAGGAAACTGAGGTTCAGAGACATTATGAAACTCGCTCAAGATCACACAGCCAGGAAGGCACGAGCTGGTATTGGCACCCGTAGCTTCCTGGCCTGAAGGATGGAGGTGTTTCCTCAGTTCTCAGGTCCTATGCAGCCTACAGCTAACTGCAGCAAGATTCATCTCCTCCAAATTTTGGTTTGCCTAATTTCACACCTTTTCTCAAGAATCTAGCTCTCAGGCCCAGCACGGTCCTCCCACTCATCTCTGCAGCTCTCCAGACTGTGACAAAACCAGTCTTCCCATAGTCCCTGGGAACAGATGTCTTGCAACAAAAATGACTTGAACCTCAGGAACAAGGAGAACTGATTTCTGCCTCTGGAGAGAGGGACATTAGATGTTTTGAAAGAACAGCAGCTCCTCCAAGGCTTGAAAAATAGGGTAGAGGGACAGCTGGTGGCACAGGAGGCCTGTGTGACCTGGGACGAGCCCCCTCTCTGTAGTGCCTGCCTCCCAGAAGTGTCGGGAGATAGAGAGCATGTTAGTGTGCTGATAGGAACGATCCAGTGGAGAGGGAGGCATCGATGATGTGGAAGAGAGACAGAGAATGTCGGAGAAAATCAGAGGCCTGGGTGGGATCCTGTAACTAAATAGAAGTTTAGCCTTCGGTAGAGGGAAGGACGCTTCATCCTTTGTAACAGGAGAGGAAGGCTATGTAGGTCCAGGTAGGTACGTGGGTTTGGTGGGGGGAGGATGGCAAAGTTCCTGTCTGCTTTTGCAGAAAATATGAGGCAAGGTCATCAGTGGAGGATGGGGACAGAGAGGGGCAAAATGTCAGGAGAGACAGAAGCTGAGACAGCTCTGGAGGGTAGGAAAACAACCACTCCGGGACGCCTGGGAGGGGCCGATGGCCACTGTGACTGGTCTGACATGCGGACCAGTCACATGGCTCAGCGCTTGAGAGCAGGCATAGAGGTGGCAGACAGCTGCGTTTAACTAGCCCGGTGATGACCATGCATAAAGCAGGGGCGGGGATGATGGGTGTTTAGGTGATTGTAGGGATGGACCATGAATTATAAGGCATCCAAGGAGGAAAGTGAGTCATGGTTGATAAAGTGAGAAAGTGGGAGACGGTCAGAGAGTGGAGAGCTGCTGGGGTTGATAGGTTGCTGGGATGGGAGCACCAAGGTAGGCGAGCTGCAAGATGAGGTGGTAGTCAGAGAGTGGAGGTGTCCCGGGCGGTGGGTGCACTGATTCCTGAGAAGGTCAAGGAGGTAACCGTGGGTGAGGGAGGAGCAGATCTTCCTTGGCGGTGAGGAGTTTGCAAAACTGAGAGGCCAAGGTATTGGATGGTTCATGCTTGAGGTCATTGAAGTTTCTGAGAATAACAGGAATAAAAATAGGAAAATGATAATAAACCAACTGCTAGAGCCCTCCCTAGTGAGGAAGCAGATAACAGCAACGAAGAGGCCGTCATGTCTCTTTAAAGGAGGGGGGAGGGAGCTCCAGTGGCGCAATCGGTTAGCGCGAGGTACTTATAAAGGAGGAGGGAGGAGAGATGGAAGCAGGGTGGGGAACAAGAACAGTTCTCCAGCTCCAGCCTTTGGGGCACATGAGGAAGGGGGACAGCCTCCCTTGTGGCCCAGGAGACTGCAGGGGAAGAGGGGTCATCAGGTTGGAACAGCAACTGAGTTAGCACAGAGGAGGTCCATCAGCTGCTTACTGATGAGCCATACAAGGTTCCAGAAGGTCCCAAGAGGTGAAAAGGGTGGAAAATAGCCTTTCTTTTTCCTAATGCAACTTCAAGTTGGGGGTGGGGGTGGGGCAGGCAAAAGGCCGGGTATTTTCCGATCTGGAGTTTGTGGGTGTCCACGGAGGAGCTGGTTCTCTTGTGTCTGTTGCTCATGTCAGACTCTTTGGAACTTGCTGGCTTCTCCTCTTAGGGGCTGCTGGCCCCCCGCGATCCCATGCCCCGACTTCTCTGTTCTAGCCAGGTAGAGGGGGTAGTCTGTGCCTGCTGGCTCAGGCCCACCCGCCCTGAGAACTGTGCTGGTAAGAAGTTTCCTGATTGAGCATTTATTTAGCACCCACTAGCTGAATGGCTAAGCCAGGTGTCCCCTCTTATTCGCACGCTTTCAGCTAGTGCTCCAGACTTCATCGCTGGAATGCAGACGGTAGGGAGGAAAGCTGGAATGCCACCACAGCCTAGCCGCTCTGGGTCCCAGCCCCTCACAGACTGTACAGCAGGCATTTTGGAGAACTGAAGCAGACTCCTTTGCCCTCAGATATAATGGCAGCTCCAGGGCCTCAGCCATTTGGTGGAGACTGCTGCTCTCTGCACGTGTCACCCTTCCCTCCCCAGGGAGGTGCCTGAACTGGTTAGTCACCAACAGTAGGGAGCCCCCTGTTGGTCAGGTTCTGGCTTGGACACAAATCCCTGCTCCAATCACCTGGCCAGGGGGCTCCAACGTGAGTTATAAGCACTATTAAGTGCAGGAGATGCCTGGGCTCCCTTTCCCAGAGGCCATGGGCATGCTAAGCACTCAGAGCTTCATGGATTATCTGCAGAATCTGAATTTGAGTTTGGATGTCCACACTTCATGTACTCTAGATCTCTTGCGTGTTCTTGCCTACCTTGATGGGCCTCTGGAGGTCTCTTTGACCTCCATAATTTTGGCTCCTGACACAGTCCTTCAGTTCCTGACCAGTTCCAAGTCAGACATAAGAGTACATACTGCATGATTTCACTTACATAAAATTTAATAAGAAGAAAAGTAATCTATAGTGAAAGAAGTCAAGCATGGGGGCAGGGGACTGGGGACTGGTGGGAAAGGGGCGTGAGGGAACTCTCTGGGGTGATGGAATTATTCTATATCTTGATTAAGGTGTGGGTTACACATGTATACATTTGCCAAAATTCGTAAACACAAGATTGGTGTATTTCACTGGGTATAAATTTTAACTAAAAAATTAAGAACCGTAAATAAATATTTAACTAATGATATGCATGCTGAACTATTTAGAGGTGAAGAGCACTGATTTCTGGAACTTATTTTTAAATGCAGAAAACAATAAGGTAGATTGATGGATATTGGTAAAGTAAATATAACAAAATATTAACTATAGAAGCTAGGTGGTAATATATGAGTGTTTAATGTACATTTGTTTTAGGTTTTCTGTATGTACGATAAGATGGAAAACAAAGATACATTATAGAATTAAGATCATGGATGATTTTTTAAATCCCCTAAAACATTAACTTTGTATTTTATATTCAACTAAAATACTTTGGCATCGTTTTGGTATACCCAAGCTAAAAAAAATGAAAAAAGAAAAGCTTATTATAGAAGTTTTGGAATATGCAGAAAAGTAGAAAACATTGTTTTAATCTGTAAACTTATGACTCACAGAAAATCACTTAATGACATATTCATATTTTTACTTATGTCTTGAACATTTCCCTGTCATTAAATATTCTTAAAAACATGATATTTAGATAGTACTATATTCCATTGTATGCATGTACTATATATAAATTGTTAATCACTCCCTATTGTTAAATGTTGGCTTGCTTCCCAGTTTTCCCATCGCAAACAAAGCTGGGGAGAGCACTGCTGTGTGCACATCTTTGACCGCACTTTGATTTTTCCTTAGGGTGGATTGATTCCTTGAAGTTAGGTTACTAGGTCAAAAGTTAGAAACATTTTTTTTTTTTTTTTTTTACATGTAACACTAGCAAATTGCTTTCTAGGAAGGTCATACAAATTTATATACTTCAAGTACTTTACTGAAGTGCTTTTTTCCCTGTAACTTAGTCACCTTTGGATCTGTTTTTTTAAATTTAGGGGTTTTTGGCCAATTTCATAGGAGGAAGGCTGTATTTATTATAGTTTTAATTTGTATTCCTTTGGATACTATTAAACATTTATTTTTCCAAATTTTTATTAGCGATTTTCATTTCTTCTCCAGATTATCTGTCCACATCCTTTCTCTGGGGGAATTTTTACTACTTTTACATTCATTTATTAAGGCTTTAAAAATATTGATGTCAAGACTTTTGTAAATAGAGTTTATTAATCCCATGCCTTATGTGTTTGTTGCAGATATCTTTCCCAGTTTATTACTTCTTTTCCATTGAATTTTTTATTTTGAGATAATTGTAGATTCACATATAGTTGTAATAAATAATGCAGAGAAATTCTGCATTGTTCGTCCAGTTTCCCCCAATAACAAGACCTTGCAAATTATAATACAATAGCCCTGGCTGGGTAGGTAAGGTGGTTAGAGCATTGTCCCAGTATGCCAAGGTTGTGGGTTCGATCCCCAGTCAGGGCACTTACAAGAATCAACCAGTGAATGCATGGATAGATGGGACACCAAATCAATCTCTCTCTCTCTCTCAATCTCCTCTCTCTCTCCCTCCCTCCTTCCTTCTCTTTCTCTCTCTCTCTCTCTCTCTCTCTCTCTCTCTCTCTCTCTCTCTCTCTCTCTCTCTCTCTCTCTCCCTCTCTTTTAATGCAATATAATACCCAGGATATTAACAATGATACAATCAACATACAGAACATTTCCATCATGACAAAGATCCTGTGTTGCCTTTTTTATAAGCACACTCACATCCTTCCTGACCCCAATCCTTCCTTAACTCCTGATAACCACTATTCTGTTCTCTATTTCTATAATTTTGTCATTTGAGGAAAGTTATATAAATGAAAAAATACTATATATAACGTTTGGGATTGTCTGTTTTCACTCAGCATAATTCTCTGGAGATTCATCCCAGCTGTTGCATGGATCAATAGCTTGCTCCTCTTTTTAAAAAAATATAACTTTATTGATTTCAGAGAGAGGAAAGAAGAGGTGGAGAGAGAGATAGAAACATCAATGATGAGAGCCATTGATCAGCTGCCTCCTGCACGCCCCCCACTGGGGATCGAGCCCACAACCCGGGCATGTGCCCTGACCTCGAACCGAACCGCGATCGCCTGGATCCTGGGTCGACGCTGCACCTGAGCCGGCCGGCCGGCAGCTCGCGCCGTTTTATTGGTGGGTCGTCTTCCATGGTATGAATGTACCGTAGTTTAACCCTTCCACCTGCTCTAGGATATCTGGGTTGTTTCCAGTTTGGGGCTATTAAGCATTCATGTAAAGGTTTCTATGGGAACATAAATCTTAATTTCCCTGGAATAGATAAATGCCCAGGAGTGCAGTAACTGACTGTATGGTGGTGGCACATTCAGTTTTCAAACAACCTGCCAAGCTCCTCCAGAGAGGCCGTATCGTTTTACATTCCCACCAGGAAAGTATAAACGGTCCAGCTTCTCCTCATCCTTGCCAGCATTTGGTGTTTTCACTGTTTATTTTAGAAATTCTGATAGACATGTAGTGATACCTCATGGTTGATTTAATTTGCATTTTTCTGATGATTAATGAGGTTAAACGCCTTTTTATGTGCTTATTTGCCATCACTATGTCCTCTTTGGTGGAATGTCTGTCATATATTTTGCCTGTTTTCTAATTGGATTGCTTTTTTCTTTCTTTTTTTTTTTTTTTTAACTATTGAATTTTGAATCCTTTATATATACTAATTACTAATTTTTTGTTGACTATGTGGTTTGCAAGTATTTTCTCCCAGCCTGTAGCTTGTTTTTTATCCTTTTAACATGATCTTTTGCAGAGCAAACATTTTTAATTTTGATGAAGTCCAATGAACTCTTTTATAGATGATGCTTTTTGTGGCAAGACTAAACTCTTTGTTAGCCCTAGATCTCTGGAAGATTTTCTATTTTTTTCCTGAAAGTTTTATAGTTACATTTAAGTCTATGATCTATTTTGAGCTGATTTTTTATAAGATGTGAGGCTTAAGTTAGGGGTTTTTGTTTGTTTGTTTGTCTGTCTGTACATAAGCTACTGTACCATATCTGAAAATACTACCTTTCCTCCACTGAATTGCTTTTGCACCTTTGTGTATATACAGATCTCTATTTCTGGGTACTCTGTTCTGTTGATCTACATGTTTATTACTCTGCCAATAGCACACAGTTTTGATTACTGTAGCTATTTAATAAATCTTGAAATTAGGTAGATGGATGACTCCCACTTTACTCTTCTTACTCAAAATAGTTCTAGTTATTCTCGTTCCTTTGCCTTTCCACAAACATCAATGACGAGAGAGTCATTGATCGGCTGCCTCCTGCATGCCCTTTGCTGGAGATCGAGCCCGCAACTTGGGTGTGTGCCCTGACCGGGAATCGAACCATGATCTCCTGGTTCATAGGTCGATGCTCAACTGCTGACCCACGCTGGCTGGGCTCTGTGGGATTTTGATAGAAACTGCATTAAACTTATATTTCCGTGTAGAGATAAGTGAAGTCCTTACTATGTTGAGTCTCCCAATCCATTAACACAATGTATCTCCATTTATTTAGATCTCTGTTGACTTCTCTCATTAGTGTTTTGTAGTTTTCAGCACACAAGTCCTGTACATGTTTTGTTAGATTTATACTTAAGTATTTCATTTTTTGAGTAATTTTAAATAGTGTTTTATTTTTAATTTCAGTGTCCATGTGTTCATTACTAGAATATAGAAATACAATTGGTTTTTCTATGTTGATCTTTTATTTATTTATTTATGTACTTATTTATTTATTTTTAATTTATCTTTATTGTTGAAAGTATTACAGGTGTCCCATCCCCCCCCCCACTGACCCCCTCCACTTCACTCTCACCCCTCCCTAGGCCTTAACCCTGTTATTGACTGTGTCCATGGGTTATGCATATAACTTCTTTGGTTAATCTCTTCCCGCCCTCCACCCCCTTCCCTCTTTCCTCTGAAATATGATCGTCTGTTGCATGCGTCAGTGTCTCTGGATCTATTTAGTTCATCAGATTCTTTTGTTCATTAGCTTCTTCTTAAAGAAGACCCTTCAACTTTTCCTGTAGTGCTGGTCTGGTGGTGATGAACTCCTTCAGCTTTTTCTTAACTGTAAAGCTCTTTATCTGACCTTCAATTCTAAATGATAGCTTTGCTGGGTAGAGCAATCTTGGTTGTAGTTCCATGTTTTTCATCACTTTGAATATTTCTTGCCACTCCCTTCTGGCCTGCAAAGTTTCTGTTGAGAAATCAGCTGACAGTTGTATGGGTGCTCCCTTGTAGGTAACTAACTGCTTTTATCTTGCTCCTTTTAAGATTCTCTCTTTGTCTTTAACCTTTGGCATTTTAATTCTGATGTGTCTTGCTGTGGGCCTCTTTGGGTTCCTCTTGTTTGGGACCCTCTGTGCTTCCTGGACTTCTAAGTCGATTTCTTTCCTCAGGTAGGGGAAGTTTTCTGTCATTTTTTCAAATAGGTTTTCAACTTCTTGGTCTCTTTCTTCCCCTTCTGGCACCCCAATAATACAAATGTTGGGCCTCTTGAAGTTGTCCCAGAGGCTCCTTATACTATCTTCATATTTCTGGATTCTTTTTTTCTTTTTGCTCTTCTGGTTGGGTGTTTTTTGTTTCCTCATGTTCCAGATTGCTGATTTGATTCTCAGCGTCCTCTACTCTACTGTTGATTCCCTGTAAATTATTCTTCATTTCAGTTTGTGTAGCCTTCATTTCAAATTGGAACTTTATTACGTTACCAATTTTCTCAGTTATTTCCCTAATAGTATGCTTAAACATCCTTATAAACAAAATTCTGAATTCTGTATCTGTTAACTTGTTTGGATCTATTTCATTTAGTTCCTCTTCCTCTTCTAGAGATTTGTTCTGTTCTTTTCTTTGTGACATGTTTCTTTCCCTCCATATTTTGGCTGCTTCCTGGTGTTTGTTTCTATGTATTAGGTAGAGCT
Organism: Miniopterus schreibersii; assembly: GCF_964146895.1. Classification (NCBI taxonomy): domain Eukaryota; kingdom Metazoa; phylum Chordata; class Mammalia; order Chiroptera; family Miniopteridae; genus Miniopterus; species Miniopterus schreibersii. Next base: position 164,203,974 of record NC_138101.1, on the reverse strand, counting down.
GCTATGTCTCCTGGAATTTGTAGAGTGTCTTTGTGTAGTAGGTGTCCTGTAGGGTCCAGTGGCTCAGCCTCCCAGTCACCTGAGCTGGGCCTTCTAGGTGCTCCCCTGTGTGGGCTGTGTGCACTGTCCTGTTGTAGTTGAGCCTTGGTTGCTGTTGGCGTCACTGGGAGGAAATGACCCCCAGGCCAATCAGCTGTGAGGACCAGCGGCAACTACAGCCAAAGAGCTGCTGTGCTGGAGACACCCCTATGGAGCAGGATTTACTTCAGTGGGGCTTTGGTGTTCACCAAGTGCGCCCCTGAGTGTGTCACTGGTGGATGTGGTAGGGTTGTAATCCAGCGTGGTCGAGTCTGACCACCAGGTACACTGTCTCTGGGGCCTCCCGGGAGGTGCAAAGTCAGCCTGTGCCAGTGCCTTACCCAGGGCCACCCAGCATGAGCTACACAGCAAACCGTAGATGGCTGCTACTTGTGCTGGGCTTGGCATTGTCCAGGAGAGGCCAAGCTATGAGCCAATGCAGGCTGCCGCTAGTGCCTGGCCTGGGGCCGCTTATCAAGCCGTGTGGGGCAGCTGCTGCTTGTTTGAGAGATTTTAGGAAAGTCCTAAGCATGAGGCTCGAGAGGCCACTTGCACAGAAAAGCCCCTGGAAATGGCCTGGATGAGCTGCAGGTGGGGAGGGGCGGGGCCTCCGGGAATACGGGGCGGGGCCAACGGTGAGAGTCAGGTGCTGGCGATTCAAATATGGCGCCTGCCTGCCGGCTGTGTGCGGGGAGGACTCGCCCAAGGAGCCATGGCCTCCGCCAGCCCTTCTGCCTGGGAGGAAGCCGCCCTCCAGCTCTCGCCCGGATTATAGGCAGGTTAGTTCCTCCCCGTGTCCCAGGTCCTTTCCGGCCGCTGCCCGGCGCTGGGCTCAGAGGGAGCGTCCGAGTGAGTCTGTGCGCGGGGCCTTTAGAGGAGCTGCTGGGGCTCCCGCAGCCTCCGCGACCCTCAGCCACAGTCCCCGCTGGTTTCACAGCCTGGAGTTGTGGGGACGTCTCTTCCCAGCCTTGGGGGCCTGATGTGGGGCTGGGACCCTCCCTCCTCCGGGAAGCCTCTACGGCCTAGATGTCCCTCCTGGGTTTGAACGGCGGCACCGGGTGTGGCCTCGGCCTCATCTCCGCGATTCAGCCCCAATCCGCCCGCGTCTCCGCCCCTCCTCCTGGTCTTGTTGCTCCCTCAGTTCCCTGGTTGTGGGGCTTCTGTGCAGCCAGGTCTCAGGAGGCTCTGAGTGATGGTGGTTCTGTGTTTTAGTTGTGATTTTGATGTGGTTGCGGGAGGCAGCGGTGCAGAGGTTACCTACGCCGCTGGCTTGTTTCTCCTTCTATGTTGATCTCATATCCTGTCCCCTGCTGAACTCGCTTATTAGTTCTAGGAGGTTGCTTCCTTCCTTCCCTCCCTCCCTCCCTCCCTCCCTCCCTCCCTCCCTTCCTTCCTTCCTTCCTTCCTTCCTTCCTTCCTTCCTTCCTTCCTTCCTTCCTTCCTTCCTTCCTTCCGAGTTTCTGTGTAAACAATGACATTACCTGTAAATAGGGCCAGTTTTATTTCTTCCTTCCAATCTTTATGCCTTTATTTCCTTTTCTTGCCTTACTGCTGACTAGAACTTTCTGTACTATGTTGAATAAGAGTGATGAAAGTGAATGTTTTTGCCTTGTTCCTGAAATTTGGGAGAAAGCATTCAACCTTTCCGCAGTAAGTATAATGTTAGCTGTAGGCTTTTGTGCTGAAGTGAGGAAGTTTCCCCCTATTCCTTTTTTTGCATCAGGAAAGGATGTTGAAATCCGTCCATGCTTTTCCTGCACTGATTGACATGACGATATGATTTCCCTCCTTTAGACTGTTCGTGTGGATTACAGTCATTGATTTTCAAATGTTGAGCCAACCTCACATCTTGGGAATAAAACCCACTTTGTCATCATGTATAATTCTTTTTACATCGTACTGAATTCTATTTGCTAATATTTTGTTAAGAAATTTTGCATTTATATTCATGATGGATATTGATTTGTAGAGATTTTTTTGGGTACTGTTTTTATTTGGTTTTGGTATCAGGGTACTTAGTATTGGGAAAATGAGTTGGCAAGTATTCTCTTATATTTTCTTGGAAAGATTGTGTAGAAATGGTGTTAATTCTTTAAATATTTGGTAGAATTTTGCAGTGAAACCACCTGGGCCTGAAGGTTTCTGTTTTGGCAGTTTTTCAGTTATGAATTCAATTTTTTTTAACAGGTCTAGGGCTACGAAAATTATTTATTTCCTATTAAATAAGTTGTGCCAGTTTGTGTTTTTTTGACGAATTGGTCTTTTTTTGTTTTCATCTAAGTTGTCAAATTTATGTGTGTAGAGGAGTTCATAGTATTACCTTATTTTCTCATTGACCTCTGCAGGGCCTGTGCTGATATCCCCAATTTCATTCCAAATATTGATAATTTATGTCTGCTCTCATTTGCCTTGTCTTCCAACTTTGTTTCATTGATTTTTTTATCTATTGTTCTCTGTTTTCAATTTTAGTGATTTCTTGTCTTTATTATTTTCTTTTTTCTTCTTGTTTTGAATTTATTTGCTTTTTTCTGGATTCTTGAAGTGAGTTTCCATTGTTGATGTGGAATTTTCTCTCAGTCCAAGTGTACACATTTAGTGCTAACATTTCCCTTATAAGCACTTCTTTACCTGCATTCCACAAATTTTGATATGCTTTATTTTTATTTGAATTCAGTTCAATGTCTTTTTAAATTTCTTTTGGGACATCTTCTTTGACTCATGGATTTTTTTTTTTTTTTCAGTAGTGTCTTGTTTAGTTTCCAATTGTTTGAAATCTTACTGTTATCTTTTTGTTATTGATATCTACTTTGATTCCATTGTGTTCAAAGTATAAACTCTGTATGATTTTTATCTGATGTTAACATAGCTTACTCTTGCTTTCTTTTGAATGATATTGGTACAGAAGCTGTATTTTCTAAAGAGCTCTTTAAAATGAAAAATAAATGAAAATAATTCTATTTAAATACCTTTTTAAAGCACAGTCAATTCTTAGTTACCCATAGTGAAAAAAACCTAAAAATGCAAAGATCAAGTAGCATTGCTGGATTCATTTATTTTGCTTTTTGTCTTGTGGGTGAACGAAGGAATAAAACAATGGAGATGAACCCTAGTGACTTTGATACGCCCGACTCGAGGCTGCTTACACCAATCCCTGCAGAACTTATGGCAAAGACGAGAACTACAGTCAGAGGTCTTCTCCTAGTTTCTAATTTGTGAGAGCAATTCTCTCCAAACTATAGACTGTAGAATTTTGCTAGGTTCCCCCAGACCTCACATTCACAGGACATCTTAAATATAACATTTTTATCTTATATCCAAGTGAAATTATACATTTAACCACATAGACACGCCAACAAAGCTGAAAGATGTTTATCCAGGAGCTAATATTACTGGGCCACATAGCTCATGTGTTATGAATTATTATTATTATTTATTTATTTATTTATTTTTTAAAAATATATCTTCATTGGTTTCAGACAGAGGAAAGGAGAGGGGAAGAAAGAGAGGCAGAAACATCAATGATGAGAGAGTCATTGATCGATCCCACAACCTGGGCATGTGCCCTGACCAGGAATCGAACCCCAATCGCCTGGATCCCAGGTCGACACTCAACCGCTGAGCTATGCCCAGCCGGGCATGAATTATTATTTTTATGAATTCTGTAATTATCTTCTGATTAACACAAATATAGTGAATTTTCTTATTCCTGGGTTGTTGTGGGGATTTTGTATTAAAGGGGCCAATTTTTAAAAATGTAGATATTTAAAATATGCTGCAATTTTTTGCATCCCCAATGGGGCATTTCTTCATTTTTAACTTACCAGGAATCCAAAAAAAAAAAAAAAATGGCATTAGCTGAGATCTCTTTTGATGGTTTAAGTGCTCTTCAGTAAGCCCTGAGTCCTTTGAGGAGAGCATTACCTGAATTAGGGTGACTGAATTCATTTATATCAGCTAATTGTTTATGCCTTTATCTAGAAAAAAACAGAGCCCGGGCACTTCCTCCTCATGCTGGAACAGAACCTGGAAGAATCAATACTAGAAGGATGATTGCTTTCTACCCACCCTCTGAAATCAGGCTCAAATACACCATTTAACAAAACCAAAATGTATCACGTCACGTCCTTCATGTAAGAAGTAGCAGGGGAGCTTCACAAACAAAATACAGATTAAAAGTAGACATTTTATCATCTTCTCTGGAAAGCCACAAGCTTAGTCAAAATTGTTTGAAAGCCGATGCCACACTGTGTCATATAAATACAGGAGATCCAAGTCCTGATCCTTCAAGATAGGATTTTTGGGGGAACCTAGATATTCAAGAGATTTAGATCCTCTGAATTATGAAGGGAAATGTCAGAAGAGTCAATGGCCTTACTAAATTGAACACTGTAGTGAGTTAAAAGACTTAAAAAAATCAATATACAACATAACTGATGTTCATGCTACTCCACTGTTCAGGCCCTGGAGGCAACGGCCTGACACAGCATAGTGACCAGAGAAGGGTGGGGTTCTGCATGTGTTGATGTTAGCACCCTGCTATCGGCGTGGTTGGCAGACCGGTATACAAGGTGTTATGATGGGATTCAAGCTTTGAAATCATCGTATTTGTGACCAGAATTAATGGAGGTTTTCATCTGTTATCTGTTGTTACTTTAAAAACAGTAAAACAACATCTTTCGGAGGCTTAAAAGATAAATCCTGAAACAGCAAAAGGGTAGAGAAATCTCATTAACTGGATACTCAGGGCCACTTCTCTCACTCCACTGGTCTGTTCATTTGAAGCAAAGTTAAAATTGCACTTCTGTTTTAGTCCAAATAGGTAATACATTCACCTGGATCAAAAATCAAATATGCTTGCATTGCTTCCTTTCTTTCTCTTTTGCATTGCTTTTTTATTCCTTCTAAGACTCCATCTGCAAATATAAAGATATTATTATAACTCCCTCCTTTCTTTTTTAAACACAAAAGTAGCACAAAGAGCATGAAGAGCATGATCTCTGACGCCCGACTGCCAATGTTCTCGTCCCAGTTCTCCCACTGTTGTGTCTGTCAGCCGGTTTCATAACCTCGAAGTGCCTCAGTTTCCTCATCTGTATAATGAAGATAGTAATAGCCTCTGTCTCATATGGTTATTTGAGGATGAGATGAGCTAATAAATGCATAAAGCACTCGGGACAGGACCTGACACTCGGTGAGCCCTTTGTGTGTGATAGGCATGTGGTACAGTGTCGGGGATCTAAGAGCAGGGGCTCTGCAGCGGGACTGCCCAAGGTCAAATCTCGTTCCTTTGCCTGTAAAGTATAGAAAATAATAGTACTTACTCTCACCAGCTGTTGTGAGACTGAAATGAACAGTGCCTCGCGCTTGGTAAGCACTGCTGTATTTCATCAAATCCAAGATGCCATGGATTGTAAAGCACATCATTATTTTGTAGACTAGGAAAGGAGAACCATTCCAATTAAATTATGACATGCTTTTGACTATAACACGTCCTTATTTCAAAAGTGTTACAAAGTGAAAAAACACATATCTTAGAATTGAAGAAATATGGGATACAAGTGTTAGGTATCACCTTTTTATTTTCACTTAAAAATACATCTTGGATATTGTTCTGTATTGGTACAAAGAAAGCTTCTTTTCTTTTTTTATAAATGGCTGTGTAGTAATCCATTGTGGGGATGAGACATAAATTATTTAACGAGTCTCCTATTAGTTTCCAGTCTATCGCTGTTACAAACAATACCGCAATGAATAACCTTGTAGACATGTCATTTTGCAAGTCTGCTAGCATATTTGTAGGGTAAATTCCCAGAATTTGCATCGCTGGGTCAAAGAACATGCTTTTTTGAAATTTTGGCAAGTATTTCTAAGCTCAAGTTTAAGTTGCCAGGCTACTTGAAACTAAGAAGAGTGTGGGTCAAGAATGCTTGACGAGGACTGACCTAATAAAAGGGAGAGCAGAGGGATTCTGCCACAAGGGGTGGGAGTAGAACATTCTCAGTCACTCAGGGTGTCCATGTAAATTGGTCAGGTTTTTTTCTTTTTTCTTTTTAATTCTCACTCTTGGATATTTTTTCCATTGATTTTTAGAGAGTGGAAGGGAGGGAAAGAGGGAGAGAGAGAAACATCCATGTGAGACAGACACATCGATTGGCTGTGCCCCGACGGGGTGGGAGTGAACCCACAACCCAGGTACAGGCCCTTGACCAGGAATCGAACAGCGATCTCCTGGATCTTAGGTCGATGCTCAACCGCTGAGCCATGCCCGGGCCCGGCTGTTTCCTTCATTTCCAAGTCCTTTTTACTCCCTAGAATCTTCCCAAGCTGACTTGAATCTCTAAACACCTACCAGTGAAAGTAAAATTTAAGGTATTTTAAAGAACTTTAAATTTTATTTTTCAATTACAGTTTACATTCAGTATTATTCTGTATTAGTTTCAGGTGTACAGCATAGTGGTTAGACAATCATGTACTTTACAGTGCCCCCCCCCCAGATATTTCCAGTACCCACCTGGCACCATACACACTTACCGCAATATTACTGACTATATTCCCTATGCTGCACTTTACATCCCCAGGACTGTTTTGGAACAGTACTTCTTAATTATATTTGAAGAAACCCAAAACACTAATTCAAAAGATTATATGCACCCTTATGTTCACTGCAGCATTATTTACAATAGCCAAGATATCAAAGCAACCCAAGTGTCCATCAACAGAGGAATGGATAAAAAAGTGCTGGCACATATATACAATAGAATATCACTTGGTCATAAAAAAAAAAAAAAAAAAGAATGAAATCTTACCATTTGCAACAGCATGGATGGACCTAGAGGGTATTATGCTAAGTGAAATAAGTCAGAGGAACACAAATACCATGTGATCTCACTTATATGTGGGAGCTAAAGGAAATTCTTATGGAATCAGTTGAACTCTCCCAGGAAAACTGAGAAGGGAAGGACCAAAGTTTCATCTTCTAAAAAGTTTCTGTGCTACTAAGGTTTTTAGCAGGTTGCATCTTTTTCAGTACACCTGCCCCTCTAAGGATGACGTTGTTGGCAGTCCAGCTTCAGGCTCTGGATAAAGCTTCCATCAGGGGATCCTAATTGTTCAAGTCTCTTCTCCCTTTTACCTCCCTTTCCATCAGCCTGCCTTCCTCCCTCACCGTAGGAATTTGTTGTTCCCCTTCTCTGAGTGTTTGTGAGCTACGGAGCATTTGGAAACCTCATTTGGAGAGAGGTTCTCGGTTCTGCCTCCTTCCCTGTTTAACATGTGATGCTTGCTGTATCTTGGGGACTCTGTTTTACTGTCCCGTGCCTCACCTCATTTATTCTTCCCTGGTGTCTTGGAGGTGACTTGAAGGGGTTTCTTGAACTGATATGGTTCCTGAACTTGTAAACTCTCCCCGTGTCCAGAAGCCAGAGGAACCTGCTGTCTGGGGCCCTGGCCGCAGTCCCTGAGCGGGAAGGCCTGGCCGGGCCCTTACCGCAAAGAGGGACACGGCCGCCGAGGTCTTTCCCTTCGCTCCTGCTCGCTGCGGGGTACCTGCTCCTGGAGCTCTGACGCGTGTGCTGTTTCCCTTTCCCTCTCCTTTTCTTTATTTTCTTCGTTTAACTAAAACACTGTCTTGCCTTTCTTCCGCTTCGCAGACGTATTCGAAACTCTTCTTTTCAGTTGTTCTCTCACGATGACAGGGGGAAAGACGGAACCTGGAAGAAGCCTGCTTCCTGTTCCTGGGTCATCTCAAGGACGCCTTGGGATGAGCCCTCCTGGCGCTCCGGCTCCTGGGCTGCCCTGGGGATAGTATAGCCAGTGCTGTCTTTCTTCTCCTTTCTCCACAGTCCTCTCATCTCCTCTCATTCCCGAACCCTTTGATCGGGAAGCTCCCTGGGCAGCACCTGGACCGCGGCTTTACGTGAAGTACACGGCTTCCTGGATTTCATTACTTCCTGCACTCCGGCATCTGGCCGCCAGGAACCAACAACTTCCCTATTCGATTTTGTCCTTGTGACCAACAGGTTGCTTGGAAGTCACCTCCTGACTTTAGTCCCTGATTATAATATTGTGCACTTCAAAATTTACGAGGGTGTTAACTATTCTTATTGCAAACAGAAACAAACAAGGGACATAGGAAACGTTGGAAGGTGATGGATATTTCTATTACCTTCTTTGTGGTGAAGGTATCATGAGTGCGAGCACATGTCCAAACTCATAAAATTGCACACATTAGGTATGTGTAATTCTTTGTATATCAAGTACGCCTCAATAGAGGTGTTTTAAAATCAGTAAACTCAATCTTTTATAATATTCTGCCAGCAAATCTGCCCAACCTTTGCCCTGGAGGGACAAACACTAACTCTTTTTTTTTTTTAAATCCTCACCCAAGGTATGTTTTTATTGATTTTAGAGAGAGAGGGAGACTCATGAACCTACTCCCTCCCATATTAAGCAGAGGGGCCAACGTGTACAAAGGCCAGGAAGCAAGAGAGTGCCTGGAAACAGTTCAGAAAATCAGGAAAACAAAGCAAAACAAAAAGCATCCGTGTGGGATGCCTTCTGACCCCAGTCAATTCTCCAACACCAGATGAGTGCTTAGCAATTCAATTCTGAAACCAACTACGCAGAGTTGCTGCAAGCCCTACAGTTAGTTCAGACCCCAGAATTAGTGCAGACCCCACAGGACTGCCCCCATTTCGATGCCAGTTGCAGTCTCAGGCCACCCATATTTCTGACTGACAATAAATTAGAGGTTCCCATTTTCCCCTCCTTGGGTTTGATAGTTTGTTAGATCAACTCACAGAAATCAGAAAGGCACTTTATTTGTCAGTTTATTATAAGATACAAATCAATAGCCAGATGAAGAGGTACAGAGGGAGAGGTCAGGAAGGGTCTCCAGCACAGGAACTTCTGTGTCCACGAAGTTGGAGTGTACCACCCTCCCAGCACGTGGATGTAGTCACCAACTCCAGACCTCTTGGGATCTTGTTTATGCGTTTTTACAGACCTCAGCCTCCAGCCACCTCCCCCCAACTTCCAGGAGGTCAGTGGGTGACCTTCCAATCACTAGGTCTTTCTGCTGACTAGCCCCATCCTGAGGCTCTCTAGGGATCCCACCCTAAGTTGCTGTATTAGTATAAACTCAGGTGTGATAGAAAGTGACTCCTTATGAATAAGGGAAGATACACCTATTACTCAGGAAATCCCAAAGGTTTTAGGAGCTCTGCGCCAGGAAAAGAAACAAAGACCAAATACTTATTTTATTATATAGCATTCCACAAGGAACAAAGAGTTTCAGGTAACAAATGGCAGAGATGAGACCTGAGAAATAAGAGACAAGAAAGAGTTGTAGGTAAGGTTAAAGAATTTCTACGTTAGATTACACATTGGGGAGCCACTAAGAGTTTAAGTAGGGGAGGGACAGGGATGAGATTTGCATGTTCTTAAGATCACTGTTTGGAGAACTGATTAGAGGGACAAGCCTGGAGTCAGAGGACTAGTAAGAAAGCTATTACAGTAATCCTGGTGGAGACAATGGTGGCCTTGGGAGATCATAAAGATTGAAAGAAGTGGGTGGGGTCATGAGGAGGTTGAGTTGGCCCCATTTTGATTTGGAATGCATGGCGATTTCTAGCATTCTTACAACAATTAATTGTGCTTTTCCTTATAACTTTAATTTTTATATTTATTCCTACTTTTTTAATGCTGTTATTTGACTTTTCATGCATTTCTATCTCATCTCTTCAACATTCCTTAAGTTCTGAGATTACCTCTCACATCTAATCCAAATTTAATACTTGATCCTTTGGGCCTTCGTTTCCTCATTGTTAACATGGAATTGAGAGTCTATAGTTTTCTGGCTTCAAGGGGCTATTTTGAAGACCCAGTGTTCGATGAGATAAGATGAAGAAGCTTTAAATAACATGCATAAGTAATAGATTATTATCCTAAAGGAATTCCCTAACTGCATTAGATTAGCACTGCCCAGAGTTTATGTTGGTCAGGATGCAGTCAGAAAAAAGAAGTTGATGTACCCTCGTGTGGTTGGTTCTTAAATTGTGACTGAAGTTCAATCAATAATAGCCAAATAATATTGACTTCATCCAGAGAGAAGCCAGGAAAAATGTTTATCACCCAGAGAGAAGCCTGGAAAAATATTTATCATGATGATAGACAAGAATTGGATAGCTAATGGCTTCAGATGTCTATTGTGGTAATCCTAACACCTCAACTCTACATGTGGTAGATATTGTTAAAAAACAAAATTCAACTGAGTAAATTTGAAGATCTAATTGGCTTCACTGAGTGATTCATGAATTGGGCAGCATCCTATCTAGCAACTATAAGGAGGCTCGAAGAGGTTGTATGAAATGGATGGTTTTTATAGGAAGAAAGGTGGGACAGGGAACTATTAAAAGAAAAGAAAGGATTATTTTGGGCAGAGACATCATTTCTTTGGAGGAAGGGTTTCTATCATGCAGACTGCCTCTTTTTCTATGGGGGACAGAGAGGGCCCACATGACAGATTACCTTACTGGTGCTTGAACAGAAAATTCCAGAGTGCTTGGTTAAGATTATGTGTCTGGGAAGGGAAGATGCTGCAATTAGATGTGCTATTAAATCTAGGATTTGTATCATGGACATTTAGCACAAGTGATACCATTTTCGGTTCTGTGCTTTTCTCTTTAACTGTTTGAACCCCCATCTTACAAGGTAAGAAAACCCCTTTCTCCAAGACTTCTATGAATTCCCTGGACTTATAAATCTGTGTCACTTCTGGCTCTAAATATCTTTCTTTGCTTTCTTGTGGCTACACCTTTATCTCTATTCCAGAATTGCCTCCAAAGTTGAACACAGCCCTTTCTCTTTGATGTCCCATAACCCTGCTCCCACAAGGTAGTTTTGTGTAATAGACGTTTATTGGAGATCTGGGGGAATGGATTACATTGTAAAGAGGGGTGGATTGCAGAATTGCAGTCCAGAGATCTGTTATTAAAAAGCTTCCCCAATTTTCTTACCCACTAGGGTTTTAGTCTCTGACCACGTTGCTTAGTTTTCCTTTTTTCCTCTCTCCTCTGTTCTTCCTGAATCCTAAATTCTTGTTCATTTCTTAGGTGGAGCAATTAAGCTATCTTTGGCTTTTCCTCCCCACCCATGTCCTCAAAGCCTCACCTTCTATCCCAAGGGGCCTATCAAGGTATTTTCCTAAACAATGACACTTCCTTTCCTAAAAGGAACTCTGGTGCCAGCTGATAAAACAATAACTTCTCTTATCTGCCATAACAATAACAAGGTTGCCAAATCATGTTTATTCTTTGGGAGATTGGACATTAGTTGAGTCTTCTGGCCAATGGGAAAAGAAACTGGTCCTCACTCCTAGTAATTTAGGTTTCCAGCTATTATGTCATTAGATTTGATGCTCACAAGTTTGGGAGAAAAAATAGGTAATTCTGATGAGCCCATTTTATGAGGGGCAAAAGTGGAGTTTAGAAATGTTCAGTGACTGTACAAATGCGCTTCTGAGCTGAAACTTGAACCCAGGTCTCAGCTCATTCAATTCCGTTTCTCTTGAGAGTTTTCATGAAAACGGAAAATGTCCCTTGTTTGTTAGTCAAGTGAGCTGTTTTGAGAATGAACTTGGTGCCCCTGTGCAGAAGGTCAAAAGAGACATGGGCTATTTGGAGATAAGTTTTACATAAGTGCTGGAGGAAAAGATAAGCTGTCAGCAAATGCTTTTCTGTGTTGAGATTGAAATGTTATCCCCCCAAGATAACTATCTTGAGGCTGTTAGGAACGGCTAAGGCTAGGGAGGAATCCTGTAGGACTGCTGGGACCCACCTCTCAAGGCCTTTCTCTGCCAGGGACGCCAAATCCTCTCCTCTCACATCCATACCCTATCCTCTTTCAAGGTCTACTTTCTGCTCCCGAGCATCCTCTGGAAAGCCATCCCCGACAGCCACAGGACCGCGTCTCTCTCTCCTGGGAATCCCATTGGCAATTACTCTCTGCTTTGCACCATGAGTGTGTTCTAGATCAGTGACTTTCAAAATTGGTTGATTGTGAGCCACAGTGAAAAACACATATTTTACCCTGTATCTCAGCACACACACACCACCCTCTCCCTCTCTCCCACATACAGAGCAATACGCACATGTATGTTACTGAACAAAGTTTCATACACAGATATTTGCCCTTATTTTGTGTGATGGACACTTTCTTTCCTATTCTACTGAATTCTATTCTATTCTATTAAAAAAATGCTAGTTGCAACTCACAAAATCAATTTCATAACCCCTAAGAATAATTATTCCTTTAAACTCTCTGCAACTCAGAGTGTGGTATTTTATTACATACTGTGGGAGAGGTGTCCCACATCTCCTCCTTACTGCTTCTGATTTTTGAGTTCAGTCCCCTTCATATGTCACCTGAATACCAGAAACTCCTCATCAGGATTCTTGCCCTTAGTCTCTCTCTCTCTTTTCCATCTTTCCCATGAATTGTTCTCAAATTCAAATTTCATTTGATCATTCTGATGCTTAAAAACCTCCTGAGGCTTTCCGTTACTTAAAAGTGCATTCCAAATAAATAGCCTAAGTATAAGATCCTTTGTAGACTGTCCACTGGCCACCTCTTCCTTGGCTTCAGCAACTCCGGGCCTTTGTGACTTCATCGCCATCCACACCATGCCAGCTGTCCTCAGTGACTTTGCTCATGCGGTTCCCTGACTGGAATGACTCTCCCTTCTCTGGTGCAAAATTGCTTTCACTCCAAGAACTCAGGTTACTAGAAAGAAGGAAATCCTGCCATTTGTGACAACATGGACTTTGGGGGCTTTATGCTTAGTGAGATAAGCCAGACAGAGAAAGACAAAAATGGCATGAGAGCACTTCTATGTGTAATCTTAAAAAGCCCAACTTGTGGAAACAGCAAATAGAATAATGGTTACCAGAGATTGGGGCGGGGAGGGGGGAGGTTGGGGAGATGTTGGTCAAAGGCTACAACCTGTGATAAGTATGTTCTGGAGATCTAATGCACAGCATAGTGATCGCACGCAGCACTGTAATACATACTTCAAAAGTGCTAAGAAACCAGATCTTAAATGTTCTCAGAACAAAAAAGAAATGCTAATTATGAGACAGAATGAAGGTGTTAGCTAATACTATGGTGATCATCACACTGCAACATAGAAATGTATCAAATCAACATGTTAGACACCTTAAACTTACATAATGTTATGTATCACTTGTATCTCAATAAATAAAAACTACAACTCTGGTTGCCTATCACCATGAGGTCTTCCTCTGTCTTCTGTTTGGTTGTTCCTATATACGGCTCTGACACAGTACTTACTGTACTGGATTGTAATTATTCATTCAAACATCTGCATCCCTCAGCAAACCCAAGGTCAGTGACTTGTGTATCTCAATCTGTTCAATATCCCTGGCGCCTAATAGAATGTCATTGTCCAACAGATGTTAATCGGAAATCAGCAAAAGAACACTGTTTTTCAGTTCCATATCATTAATTAAATTTCTCCCATTTTATATGATCTTAGTCTCTCTGGCCATTTTAATGATCCAGTTACATACTGTGTGTGTGTGTGTGTGTGTGTGTGTGTGTGTGTGTGCGTGAGCGTGTGCACGCACACGTGTTCATGTGCACATGTGTGCATATTGAGGGGAGGGTGGAGAGAGTGGATTTTGGAAATAACAGTTTATCTGTAGTTCCTGATGCATACTGTCTCCACCCCAGCCAGAAGTATTTATTGCCCAAGGGAACATCAGTATTTTGAGAGCTGAAATTTTTAAAAAGTCATGGCTGAGACAATAGTCTTGAAATCCAAGAGTTTTGACTTGAAGAAGAGAAAGGGCTCAATGCCAGAGAAAGCAGGTCACAGGGTTTATGCCACAAACAGCAGACTGAGGCAAGGAGAGGTGAAGAACCAGTGTACCCTGTTCCTCCATAGGCAAGATTAGGAAGTGGGGCCACTTGGGGTGGAGGGGGAGGAGGTCAGTGGGTGGGAGCAGACCTAGAGGGATCAGGGAAGGCCAAGTCAGCCTCAAGTGGGTCCAGGGGAAACTGAGCCAAGGTCCCAGTGTAAATCTGTTGCCACCTCTGCTTGTGCAGGGATCCCTGTGAGCTGTGCACCTCAGTGGTGCGGAGCTGGGAGCCTCCTGTCAGAACCCTACCTATCAAGTAACCAACAGAAGTGACACCTGGCCAGAGTCTGCTCACCCCATCCACCTACCCCTGTGGGTGTGGGGGCACAAGGCCAGAGGGGCAGTGGTGATGGGGCAAGAAAAGTCCCGGTACCCATACCTGGTGAACTGAACAGAACAAGCCTGAGGTTCCAACCCAAGGGGAACAGTTGGGGGCAAATCCTAAGCTTTTCCATGTCTTTGGAATATCTTTAAAACTAAAGATATTCCTCTCATATTGAAAAAGATTGTTTATTATAGAAAAATGCAGCTATTAAGAAAGAATAGAATTAATCTGTTACCCCACCCTCCTGAGATAACCACTGCTAATCACCTCAGTCTTGCACACATTTTCTCTGCACTGCATAGAATTTTAACTGTAAAGCAGAGTGGAACCTCTTTGAGAGCAAGAACCACGTCTTGTTTATTTCCTTAGTCCCAGCACCTAAGATTATACCTGGTGTAGAAAAGGCACTTGATAAAATAGCTTTTGAATGAAAACTGTCTCCAATCTTCCAGTAGGCAAAGGGGGTAAAATTAGCCACTTACAAGATCATTGCAGATGATTTAGCCAAAGGACAAACAAATGTGCGAGGGGTTGGTGGGGGACAAGTCAGGGTGGGAGACTCCGGGGTGGGTGGGGGACTTTCACATGACAGTGCCAAGCAGCCCCAAGGGGCAACCAGGTCTTTCCGTGATAAATAACACAAGGTTTCTAAGAACGCCCTTCCTGTCAGCAAGTCCAAAGGACACTTGCTAAGCAGGGTGCTGCCAGCATCCTCTGAGGGCCCCTGTTGGGGGTGGCGCTGGTTTAAGAGAGGGAGAAAGCCTGCCCACCTCTGCCGGGGCCCGTCTGTTGGCAGAGGGAGGCTCATCTCCCTTCCCAGCTCCGGTTCCAGGCCGGGGCGCTCCCCCCGCCCCCTCTCCTCAGGCCCGACGCCCCTGACCAGAGACGTCCATTCCGAAGTCTGCCCTGACCGCGGCCCCGCCCCGCCCCCTGGGCTACCCCTCACCAGCTCCGCCCGGCTCCTGGCTCGGCGCTGCCCTCAAACCCTTTCCCCTCGCGCTGCCAGAGGGAGGTGTCCGTTCCCGCTGCAGGTCCTTCCTGGGCTCCCCGTCTAGGATTCAGGGCTCCCGAGGCCTGGCCGCGGCCCCTCTTCCTCCGTCCCCGGGGTTGTATCCGTTCCTCGGACGCCGGTCCTGTTTCTCTCATCAGGAACTTCCCGGCCAGGCCACCCGGCGGACTGGGGCAGCTGCGCGACCGCGACTCCCGCGCCGGCTCCTCCCCGCGCCTTCCCTTCGCTCCCCTCCCCTCCCCTCCCCTTCCCTTCCCTTCGCTCCCCTCCCCTCCCCTCCCCTCCCCTTCCCTCCGCTCCCCTCCCCTCCCCTCCCCTCCCCTCCCCTCCCCTCCCCTCCCCTCCCCTCCCCTCCCCTTCCTTTCCCTTCCCTCCCCTCCCCTTCCCTTCCCTTCCTTTCCCTTCCCTCCCCTTCGCTCCCCTCCCCTTCCCTTCCCTTCCTTTCCCTTCCCTCCCCTTCCCTTCGCTCCCCTCCCCTTCCCTTCCCTTCCCTTCCCTTCCCTTTGCTCCCCTCCCCTCCCCTCCCCTTCCCTCCCCTTCCCTTCCCTTCCCTTTGCTCCCCTCCCCTCCCCTCCCCTTCCCTCCCCTCCCCTTCCCTCCCCTCCCCTTCCCTTCGCTCCCCTCCCCTTCCCTTCCCTTCCTTTCCCTTCCCTCCCCTTCCCTTCCCTTTGCTCCCCTCCCCTCCCCTCCCCTCCCCTCCCCTCCCCTCCCCTCCCCTCCCCTGGAGCTCCCCGCTTTTCCTTCTGCTGCCTCCTGGGCCCCGAGCCCAACAGAACTGCGCACTCTTCAGGCTCCTCCCTATCATTGTCCCTTGGAGGGGAAGCTCAAGGTGACAGGACAGGTCAAGGGCTGGGCTGGGACGCGAACCTAGATCCAGAGGCAGCCTCTTTCCAACTATTCAGGGCAGGCGCCCCCCCCTCGGAAGGCGGTCAGGTGAGCGCCCCCGTCTGGTCGCTCCTTGGAAACGGGCGGGATGGGCGGCCGCCCCTTTTTGAGGCTCCCTTTGGGGAGTTTCACATCTGGCTACCCTGTGTGCCTGCTTTGCCACGAGGCCCTGGTGCCTCTGGTTGGCTCATTAGTTCTGGGGTGGGGTGGCAGGTGGCAGAAGAGGCCCAGTTTAGGAAAAATGGGCTTGGTAGGAAGGCCATAATCTGCCACCTGCTGGCTGGATTCAAGCTCCTGGCAAACTCTTCCTGGTCTTTGAATCTCACTGTGACCTTGAAACCTGGGATCTCTGACCTCACTTCCCTCCTCCCACTTGGGCCTCTCCTTTTCATTGTCCCTGTTTCCTTCACTCAGTCAGTTAGCCCTGTTCACATTAGCACTCCAATCGCAGGGATCTGAGTATGAAGAGGGCTCCTGCAAGGACAATGCTTAACCCAAAAGGATTATGGGCCAATGGGTGTGTGTGTGTGTGTGTGTGTGTGTGTGTGAGAGAGAGAGAGAGAGAGAGAGAGAGAGAGAGAGAGAGAGAGAGAGAGAGAGAGAGAGAGAGAGAGATTGATTGATTGATTGATTCCAGGCAGTGTGACAGCCAAGTATAAGGGAGAAGCCTTGGAGCAGGAGCTTCCTACAACTCCTCAGACCGGACCCTGTATGTGTTCACTTTGTCTCTAAGGAAGGCTGACCCGTTTGTGTTTGTTACCGAATTAAAACTCCAAAGAAAGTCAGGCTGCAGGTTGTTCCCAAATAGAAACAAACATGCACAGAATACAAGGAGCTTCTGCCAACAGCCAGACAGGGCCTTCTTCCCTCCCTGCGCCACAGGCCTGCAGTCCCCAGGCTGGCAAACCCAGCGGAGAAGGGGAGGGATGTAGCCATGCTTCCTGTGGTCGAGGGAAGTGTCTGCCCCGGCTCCATGCAGCAAGGCTGAGGGTGGTGGCCCTGCGTGTAGGGGGTGTTTTCAGTATGAGGTCATTTCCCTCAGTGAAGAAGCAGCCACGTTCTGCATGGTCCACTGGCAGTCTGGGATGTTTGCCCAGGATCAGGAGAGAGTCTAAAAATGCCCAAGTCCATCTCGGGATCTCAGGACACTGGCTGGATGAGAACCTGGGAGTCAGCAAATCCCACAAGTGCCTACTCCATGCTGAACCAAGCAGAGGGTGAAGCTCATTCTAGCCCCAAGGGCTCTTCGTCTTGTTAGGTGACATGATGCTATGGATTGACCACTGACCAGAGCCCCTCAAAGGCAGGTCTGATTCTTTCCTGTCTCTGGGTTCCCAGCACCTAGTACTGAGTAGACCCAGCTACTCTAGGGT
Source organism: Miniopterus schreibersii (assembly GCF_964146895.1). Classification (NCBI taxonomy): domain Eukaryota; kingdom Metazoa; phylum Chordata; class Mammalia; order Chiroptera; family Miniopteridae; genus Miniopterus; species Miniopterus schreibersii. The sequence goes on along the minus strand of NC_138101.1, from coordinate 164,186,367 downwards.
GTTAGACTGAGTTGAAAATCCAAGTAGGTGCTGGGTGGCAGGACAAGGAGTTCTATGCATGCCCAGGAAGGACCTCTCCATAGAAGAAAAGGGTCTGGAGTTTAGCCTATGTCCTCACTGGAGAAAAGAGGGAGCAAGTGCCTACCTGGTGGGGAACATGGCAGTAAGAACAGGTTCAAAGAGCCAGAGGGAACTTGCTGTTCTCCACTATGACAATAATGCACTGTGGTTGGCCGGGCCATCACTGGCAGCAGGATCAGCATGACAGACTAGGCATAATATATTGTAGTATATGAAGAACTAAAAGACACACAGACAGCCAATGGGGAGTTGTCCCTACTTAATGCACGCAGTTGAGAAAACAGGCTACTTGGGGGAAAATCACATTTGACCCTGACCTTGGACAATTTGCCATGAGTAATGATTAAAGAGCTGCCCAGTTAAGCTCAGAAGTGGGGATTGGGTGGGATAGAGACACACATGAGACAGATCACCTGGTCCATTTACCTGATCCTTGGGCCCAGGTGGAGTAGGATTTGGGGGGTATGTGTGGAGAAGCTTTAGTCAAGGAATTAGCTCCATCTTCCTCAGCATCCCAGGAGAAGCTTATGAAGGCCAGACTCTTAATGACTGTAGCAATTCTTTCAAGCTCAGGACTTTGTGAATTGATCTAAAGCAGAAACTCCTGGAGTGTCTTTGTCAAATTCATGTTTAGCAAAAGTACTTTTCTGCACTAAACCCTGGAGGAAGCCGTCCTGCTACTTCCCTTCTCCTGATGTGGTTTTCCTTTACACTGCTTGTGCCAGACAATGGGTGGGTCTTGGGGATTTGTCCCATTCTCCTAACTGCTGGTATAATAGAAACTTATGGTAGACCAGGAAGTGACTCTAAAAGGGGCTTGCCCCCTCATTTTAGAGATGGAGAAAGTGAGGCCCAGAGAGAAGTGAATTACTCAATGTCATGCACCCAGTTAGAGGCACAGCTGGGTGTGGAGCAACCCCTCCCAGTTTCTGGTGTCTTGCCCACTGCTCCTCTGCAGCCCTTATTCATTTCCTCTCCAGCTCTCTTTTCTAAGACTTTTATTGCTTTCTTCTGGCTCTCCTGTGTTTTTCTGTGGTGTCCATACTGTTACATGCCTGCCCACTTTGCAGCCTGACAACTCTGCTCCATGACAACCCTGGCTGGGTGACAGATGAGGGTGTCCCAGTGGCTGGCAGCCCCTGCTCAACATCCCTTGTCTATGATAGGCCCCAGTCCTCCCCCCAAGACAGACTTGGCCCAGCACTGACTGGCTAGAGACTGGGAGCTCGTCCCTTCTCTGGTTCTGGGCTCATAAAATACGCATCCCTTGTATGTCTTCCACACTATACCAGCTGAGTGCCTTGAGCATGTCACTATTCTGGACCTGACTGCTTTCTTGAAAATGGGAATATTAGAATGTACCTAGAGCTGCTGTTAATGAAGAGTCGAGTACGTGGAGCATTGCTTTGTAAACTGTGTATCATTTCAGTGTAAAATGTGAATGCCCCGGATCTCAACACAAGGCTGACACGAAGCAGATGCCTGCTGAGTAACTGTAGAACAGTGGTTCTCAACTGGGGGCTATTTTGACACCCCAGGGGGGACATTGGGGGATATCTAGAGATATTTTTATTTATCACAACTGTGTCGGGGTTGCTATGGCATCTGATCGTGGAGGCCAGGGATGCTGCTAAACATCTTACACTGCCCAGGACAGCCCCCACAGCAAAACATTATCTGATTTCAAATGTCAATAGTGCTGAGGTTCAGAAGCCTTGCTGAGGTGAATGAAAGTGTGAAATTATATCCATAGGTACAGATGTGGTTTGTTGTTCCAGAAAGGCAAAGGAGCTGTGGCTGGGGAGTTGGCCATCAAGATACTGTGGTAACCAAGAGCAGGAATCACCCAAATTTAAGTGAAATGGCCATGCCCAGGTTTGATAAGTTGAAAACATTTTATTTCAGTTCTATCCTTGGGAGGCAGCATAAATAATCACAGAAGACCACAAAGGTCAATGGGGAAGAAAAAAAGCTCAAGAAGTATGGGGGGGAGGAGATGAGAGCTAACACTGTCTAGCTGCAAGGGGTTGGAGGAGAGGAGACCCTGCTTTAGCTGGCCGAGAGGGTGTGGAAGATTCTTGGAGGAACATCCAGGGGTCAGAGGGCTTCCCATGCCCAGGTCACCTGGAGGGGCTAAGGGAGCCCTGACCTCTGTGGATGGATGTTCTGCAGGGTGGCCCTGGGAAAAGCAGGTGTGGAGCACAATGTGTCTAGTAGGTCCTAGCTAATGAGAGAGAGGGGTGGGCACCCATTTCTTGATTCCCAGGCCAGATCTCACCCCAAAACTGTGACTTTTCTGAGAAGAGCAGTGTTTATGGACACTGTGAGCAGTGGGAAATGGAGAAAAGGAGAGAGAAAAAAAGAAAATGAGTGGAAGACCAGCTGAAATGTGGCGCCTCAGAGTCCTGTGACCTCAGGCCCCTTCCCAGTTTCTTCACCTGCAGAATGGAAAGAGTGCTCCCTACCTCCTGGAGCTGATGGGAGACTCAAATGGGATCCGATGTGTCAAAGACCTGTGTAAACTTTAAAGTGCTATGCCGACGTGAGGGACTGTGGTCATTCTACAAGCATAAGGCTGAAAGTGGCTGAGATAATAGTGGCGAGAGACACACGCAGAGTGTCATCCACCCCTTGAAGCAAACAGATTCCTGCTCTGCCTTCTCCAGGCCCCAGCTCTACCCTCCTCAGCCTCAGCTTCCAGGAGGAAGAGGCCTCATCTCAGAGGGAGTCCTCTGGGGGGGGGGGCAGGGCATGGGGGCCAGGGAGATGGAGGGGCACTGAGTGTGAGGGGCCTCAACTGGGCAGTGTGACACATTGGCACTCCTGGTGCTGGGCAGACAGTAGAAGTGGCTTCCAGTTTTCATTCTCCACAGAGACTTGGGCACTGGTGAAGCCCCAGGGATTGGCATCTTGATGCAGTGGGAAGGGCCCTGGTCTGGAGTCGACACCCTAAATCCTGGGTCCACTGTTGATCTGTTGGGTGACTTAGTAAGTCATTTTGTCAATGCAACCCTCAGTTCTGTCATTTGTTAAATGGGAACACTATTCCCTGCCTGCTTCACAAATTAAATGGGAAAAGGGTATTGCAAGAGCTTTGAAGAGAATCATGGGAAGGCAAGGGGTCATTATGGCCTTGGCGAGCAATCCTCTTAATTCCCTGAAGACAAGAGAGTGGGGGCAAGAGATAGAAAGGAGAGGGGCTGCTTGCAACCCTTGTCAGGTGAATCTGGCTTCCAAGGCTGCAGAGGGAGGAAGAACAGGTGATGCCTGCCATCCAGCCCTTACAGTGTGGTCTATCAGGGATGCTGTGAGCCCCAGCAGAGGGTGCCGAGATGTCCTGGCAGCAGCCTCCTTTGCAAGGGAAATGTTCCAGTTCTAAGTCTACTGGGGTCCTGGTTTCCTCCTCTGCTCCTTGGGCCATTGAGGGCACCCCTCAGAGAATCCGTGGTCTTTGCCCAGCAGAGGGGAAGTGGAGGCTCTTGGGGTGGCAGGAAAAAGGGCTGCCAGCGGTGGGTCTCCAGGAGAGGCTGGGGACTCTTATTAGCATGAGGTCAAGAGGTCAAAGATCAGCTTCCAGTTCTTGAGATGGCAGGTGGGGTCCTCAGGCTCTCCCCCAGCTCCCATCCTGGCTCTGTCCCTGGGGTCACGGGATAAGGGGAAGTTAAGGGACGAGTAGAAACAACGGAGAGACCAGAAAGCAGCCCCACCGAGAGCTAATAGTTCTTCGGGCTGTTGCGCAAGTTCTTCAGTTCCAGCTGGAGCTGCCGAATGCGGATGTCCTTCTGCGCCAGCTCCTCTTTCAACCGCCGAATCTCGTCCTGCTGCCGGAAGAACATTCGGAGGAGCTGGGTGGACGAAGAGAGGGCCACAGAGGGCCAGGGGGGCCGGGAGAAAGGAGGTGAGAAGGTGATTTCTTGAGCAGGTCCCCTCTCCAGATCCCCCTCGGCTCCCCATAGCAGCCTCCGCCTTCCTCCCCCAGACCTTCCACTGCTCCCACCCTGTGGTGTCCCAGCTGACTGATGTCACCACAGCTCTGCCTTCTCCAGACTCAGCTCAAGGCTCTTACTTTCTCCTGTGAAGTAGGAAAAAAACAATAGACCTGTCCGGGGCCTGATTCAGGATCCCTGAGCAAGGGGTGAGTCCACACAGGCCATTTTTCCAAACATCTCACACCTAATACGTTTAGCTCCATTCTGGATGGAAACCTTTCTAAAATGTTTGCTTCAGGAGGCTCAGGATACAGAATGGAATCCAGCGTTTTTTCCTGCTGACATGGAACTATCACAGGTTCGCCAAAGTCTGCACTGGGCATTGATCCATTTGCTGGCATGCGCACAGGCAAAGACAGACCCTCATTAGACGACCCCTGGATTAACCCGTCTCTCCATTTGTTCTATAAAATGGACTGACAGATGCCCACAGAACACTGAGGCCTGGAAGGCCGAGGCTACTGGAGGACCCCACTGAATTGAATGTTACCAACAAACAGCTGGGTTCATCCTCAAACTTCCTGGTGGGAGTAGCATTTGTTCTTATAATTGCATGATTTAATGAAATATGATATAAACTGATAAAATGTGAGTACAAAAAGATAGTTGCTGCTTCTGTAAAAACTAAGTTGAATGCTTTAGAAAACTCTTGGTAAAGCTGATGCTAAACATGCAGCTGCTGAATGAGATATGGGTGACATAACCACAAAACTGGGGAATTTTCTGTATCTGGATGGTTGATAGTGGCTACACGACCATCAGAACTTCTTACACATTTGTCAAAACTCATGGAACTGTATACTATAAAGATGAATTTTACCACAGGTGAATTAAACCTCAATAACGTTGTCGTTTTCAAAAACTGGGGAAAACTTTGAAAAAACTAGGCTTTTGTTTTCAGATTGACTTTAAGTTCTTGTTCTTTGTGAAAGAAACTGGAAATTGGAGTTTAAAGTGTGATTTACTTGAACAAAACACAGCAGAGCCTGTCCAGGGATGTCCTCAAAGAAACGGTCTTGGTCCTGCTTCAAAATATGTTGAATGAATGTATATATTTTAAGTGAAAATAAATAGTTTAAAGACTGTATATGTCATTTTTATGATTTCCTCCTTTAACTGACTTTTTTTTAAACCAACAAACCAGTCCTGGTTTTGTCTGAGGGAAAATATGTTATTTGCTCTTACACACTCCTGTGTCTCCCAAATTCTCAAAATTTCTTTGCATAATTTTTTCAACTTTTGTATTAAAAGGCTTTATTGAGGTATAATTGACAATAAATTTCACTTATTTTAAGTGTACAATTCAGTGATTTTTAGTAAAGTTACAGAGTTGTGCAACCATAAGTCTCCTCCCATGTGTCAACCTACCAGTCAGTCATCTTTTCACACTTGGATCAATGTGTCTACTGTTTACAGCCCCATTTTCTAACTGGCTGCTTCCAAGCTGCTGTGAAGATTAAAACTGTGGGTAAAACCAGTTAGCAGGCTCTGAGTGAATTTCTTCACAATGAGGATGGTGCACAAGCGTTAGTGTAGGGAGAGTGTGGCATCTGTTTTGTCCGCTCAGAGACCCTTTACAATTTTCTTCCAGGTCCTCAGTTCTCATTCACACAGACAAATCTTTAGCTGAATGGCATTCAACTTAACTAGTAAACACTGCCTTCTCCACACCAGCACTAGAACTGAGCTCAGGCTCTTGATATGGCCTACCTGGGCTAGCAAAGCAACTCCGGTACCTCTACCTTCTCAGGGTTTGCAGAAAAATATTTTAATAGAAAATACCAAATATGTAAAAAAGTAAAAAGAGTAGCACCATGAATGTCCAAGTACTGCTCAGCCAGCTTCAACCAATGGCATGTGTTACTGCTTTCCCCCCTTGATATCTACCTATTCTTGATATCTGCTCCTGCCCACTTCTCCTGCACCCCCCACTTGGGGATTATTTTAAAGCAAATCCCATTTATCACATGATTTCATCCAGCCTTAGAAATCTCAACATCCCTCTATAATGGCACATAAGCATGTTATATAATAATTATGTTTGCCTGTCAATTTCTACTTTAAAACTGTGGGGTCCCAGAGGTCAAGAATAGTCTTATTTTTATGAATAATAGTGGTAATCATAAGTTGGTGTGACAAGAAGCCTCTAAGATAGCCCCCATGTTATCCCCTCCCCTCAAGGGACTGGACCTTGTGATTTGCCTCAAATGAAGAAAATATGGCAGAAATAATGAGATGTCATTTCCAAGGTTAGGTTCCAAAAGACTGTGGCGCCCATCTTGAACACCCTCTCCTCCTCCATCACTCTGAGGGAAGCCAGTTGCCTTGTTGTGAGTTTCCCTGCGGAGAGGTCCATGCGGAAAGACCCTGAGCGGGCCCCTCTGGCCAACAGCCCACGAGGAACTGAGATTCTCAGTCCAACAACCTGGGAGGCAATGAGTCCTGCCAGCAACCCTATGAATGAACTTGGAAGTAGACGAGCCACCAGATGTGACTGCAGCTCTGGATGACACTTCACACCCTCTTGAGAGACCTTGAGTCTCAGGCACCCACAGAAACTAAGAGATAATGAATGTTTGTGGGTTTAAGTCACTAAGTTTTGGGATTGTTTCATGGCAATAGATAACTAATACAGTAGTTAGCCTCTTTGAGCACTTAATAAGAGCTCGGGCTAGTGTTAGACACTTCAAGATGATCTCTTTCATGCTCACAACATTTCCTATTTCTGTTATGCCATGAGGAAATGGACTTAGAAAGGTCAAGAAACTTGCTGAGGCACAGCCAGGGAATGGGAGAGCCAGGATTCAAACACACGTGGGTCTATGCAGCCATCTCTACCTCGGCTGCATCAAGCCAAGTAACTGGCACACTGTAGGAGTTCTGCAGGTCCTGGCTGAGCTACACTACTGGCACCAGAGACTGAAGGTGTGGTTGGAAAGGGAAGCCTTTGGGGGCAGGGACAAGGCCCAGCTATGGTTGCTCCTGAATACTTCCATTGCAAATGGTACAAAGAGCATTTCCATAAACATCCAACATCTTCACAAAACAGGAAATTGTCAGGTCTCATTAGTACTGCAGCGCCAGGAAGGAAGGCAGTGCTATAATGCACGAGACTGGCTTTCCTCTGTGAGCCAGGAATTTATATCTCCTGTAACACCAAATGACAGCGACATTCTGGAGTGGATTCCAGAGGAGACTGCCAATCCACAGTAACTGTGTGGGTTAGTGAATTCGAGGGTTGGGGGAGGGGCATCCAATCCCTATGATATCTCAGCCTCTATTTACTGGGGTCAGAGGCAATGGAAGCCAACAGCAGGCAACTTATGGTGTTTGTCACAGAAAGAAAAAGGCCCCAGAATGGAGCTGGCTTATACCCCGAAGCCCATAATTGAAATGTAAAGGTCTCACTCTTCCAGGGCCTGTGGGGGTAATAACTTATGTTCCTTACCTCATTCTCTGTCCTGGGTGGGACATTTTCTAATAAATCTATTCCATTGACCACAACGCTCTTCTTTTCTTTGATGGGAGCCTTAAATACCACTTTCGAGGACTTCTTATAGCCTTCTTTCAAAGACATCAGCACGGGATCTGAGAAAGGCAAGGGACATGTTCTCACTGACAGTGGATGGACTGCCTCGTGATAGTCTTTCATTTACCACCTGCCTGACTGTTGGTCAAGTGTGAGGGGAAGTTCCAACAGGAGGATGTGTGAGGGGAACGGGGTGAGCCAGACCAAAGGCAAAGCTTGCATAGTCTTAGCTTCTTTTTTTAAAAAAAATGTGGTTTTTTTATTGATTTCAGAGAGAGAAAGGGAGAGGGAAAGAGACAGAAACATCAATGATGAGAGTCATTGACCGGCTGCTTTCTGCACACCTCCTACTGGGGATGAGCTCGAAACCTGGGCATGTGCCCTGATTAGGAATTGAACCATGACCTCCTGGTTCATGGGTTGATGCTCAACTACTGAACCACACCGCCCGGGCCTCTTCGCCTCTTTTTTGAAGCCTACCCCTTGCAGTACTTACCTCGGTTGATGCCTCCTAGCCATTCATCGGGAGTCAGGGCTGGCTCTGTGCCTGGCGTCATGGGGTAAATGTCTTCCTGGTAGGAATCTGACTGTAGAGGGGGGAGCAGAAGAGGGAACAGATGGGGGGCTGCTGAGAAAACCCCTGCTCTCCAGTCAGACTTTTCTCCTTGCTGACCTCCAACCATGCTACCTGTTTTCCTGCCTCCAAGCCTTTGCACTCACAGTGTCTCCGGCTTGGAATTCCCACTCTGAGTTTGTTAGCAAACAAAACTGTCCCACCTTGGAATGTCCTCCATTCCCCACCCCAAACTGGGACTGAAGACTCCAGTCCATAGGAAAAGGGCTCCTTTTTCCAGGCTCCTCCAGGCTTATAGTCAGCGGAGAGCAAGCTAGGATTCTATACAGGGGGCCCTCGGGAGTCCCGCCCAGCCCCACTCACCCTCCGGGGCACGATCATGGAGATGGGCTCGATCAGGCCCTTGAGAGTCACCAGCTTGTAGAAGCGGAACACCTCGCAAGCCGACACATCCAGCCCGTGCTTGGGCATGACCCCTGCGGACAGGCACACGTGGCTCCCTAGGGTCCAGGGGACTCCCCCCTTGGTGTCCCTCCTCCCTGATGTCCCTAGCCAGGGGAAAGGCCCCAGTGGTGGGCACTAGATGTGGAGCAATGACCCATGCTGAGGGCAGTGGGTGGGCTGAGGGTTTCTTGAGTCAGCTCTGTCTCTGGGTGGTGACTTCTCACATAAGCCCTGTGGGCCAGACCTGCCCCACCAAAGTGCATGCTTTAGAATTGGGGCCTTTTAGAACTGGAAGGGGCTGCAGAAATATTGGGATCTAATCTATTTTTTTATAGATGAGACTCTTGAGGGGCAGAAGGGAAGGGGCCTGCCCAAGGTCACAGAGTATTGTCACAATGTAGGCCACAGAGCCCGTCACCTTCTGAAATGAGCTGGCTTCCTGAAGTGTCTGTGCCCCCCGTCCTCAGAGAGAAAGGAGGAAAACCTTTTCCCATGCACCCTTGAGGTTTAAACGCAGCCTGTATGCTATTCTGTCGTAGTCTTCGAGGACAGAGAGCATGTGCGTGTGTACGTGTGTGCATGTACTGTCTGTGTGTGTGCATTAGCCACACTGTCCCTAACAGCCACACCCACTGATCATCTCCTGAGGGAGCAGTGCAGTGTGGTGTTAGGAACACAAGCTTGGGGTCGGAGAGACCCGGGTTCAAATCCTGCCTCTGTCCCTCTTTATGGCTAGGACAAATCAGGACCTCTCTGAGCTTCAGGCTCCTTGGCTGGTTAGCAGTCAGGGAGCTGAGTGTGAAGATGCTCATTAACTGCTCGGCACGGTGACGGGCTCAGATAACATTAGTTTCTTCCTCCATGACGCGAGCATGAGTTAAGGTTCTACCTCTCCTCACCTGGGATGGAAGGCTGCTCTTCCAGAAAGGGGATTCCAGGAGTGGAGGGAAGCGATGTAACGGTACCCAAGTGTGACTTGGAGCCAGCAGACTGGCTCTGCCACTTAAGAGCTACATGGCCTGCCTGGGGTGAGCTACTAAGCCACTCTGAACCTCCCAAATGCCCGGCTCATGTAAATGCTCCGCAGAGGCCACAGGTGAGGATGAGGAATGGTTACCGTGGCTCCTCCCGCTGCCTCCGCTCCGCCCCAGGGCCTGCTGACTCTGCTTTCTACACACCTCCTGGATTCATTCTCTTCTCCCCACTGGCATGCTGTCCCCCCAGTTACCATCCTTTCTTGCCCAGACGTCCACAGTGGTCTCCTAACTGGTCTCTTTGCCTCCCTCCTGCCCTTTCAAAAATCCATGCTCCTGAATCCACTCACCCCACAGAAGCCAGAGCAATCTTCAACCAGACCTTCAGATCACACCCCACTGTCCCATCTCCCACTCACCCGCCCAAGGAAAAGAAAACCCTCCACTGTCAGAGCCATGTTGGGCTTCAGTCTCCCCATCTGGAAATGAGGACACTGTGCACCCCCCTGGGGGCTGCTGATGAGCGGAGATGGCGGAGGATGGCAAACACCACGGTCAGGCAGCGGAAGACCAGCAGGCTGACCTTCACAGGGCAGCACCTGTAGGTTCTGTTCTGACTTCCCATGATCTGTGGCCTTCTGTGTCTGATATTTTATTGGAGGTGGGGGTAACCAATGAGCCAAATGTCCAGTCTCCTGTTCTACAGCCTAACAGCCAAGGCAGCTTCTTGATCCCTTACCAAGGCCTTTCTGCGGGGCCGGGGAGCGGAACTCCATGAGGTAACTCAGGTAGGGCTTCTCCGTGCTGATCTCATAGTACCGGATGTTTCCATCTCCCTGCGGACAAGGAGAGGGGGAGGTGAGGAAGGCGGGAGGCGGGGAGTAAGCCCTGGTCCGGGGGTCTGCTGAAGAGAGCCTCTGTTGTGCCTCAAAGGTGGTCGAAAACCAGAGAGACCTGGTCTCCAGGCCCCTGGTGGGCCTGCCACAAGGGTCTTGCTGGGTGTGGTGCTGCTGGTGGTGTGTGTGTGTGTGTGTAGATAGCTTTTCTGACAAACAAGGCCACATTTGTCAGAGATCTCCTGGCAGGGGCCTCAAAGTCCATCATTAGTCACAGTCCTCTACACTTCAATCTCTGATCCTTATACCAACATAAAACTCTCTCCAACCCACCTCTGAAGGAATTCTCAGTCATTGACACTTCAGTAAGAATAAGTGTCAGACTTGAGGGTAGGTTTCAGTGGAAGAGAGTGAGACCCAGGTTGGGTTAGGGGAAGGCCAGAGAGGTGAGGCTGGCTCTTCTTAGGGATGTGGGTAAGGAGCAAGGGCCGAATGGGGTCAGGGGTCTCCCACAGGCTGCCCCGGTCCCTCCCCCACCCTCTACTACCTTTCCAGCCAGGTAGAGCATGTGGGTGTCGGCGTCATAGAAGGGGAACAGGAGGCCGGAGAGCCCGTCAATTTCCTCCTCAATCAGAGGCATGGATAGGTCCTCCTGCGGGAGGGGGCAGTATCAGCCTGTGTCCAGGAAGGGCGGTATCTCACTTCTCAAACTCCTGCAAAGCCCCAGAGCTACAACCCTTTTAGGTCACACCCGGCCTCCCTGCAGCTGACCTGGTCCCAGAGGGCAATCTGTCTTGTGTTCCACCTGGAGACCCCTGTCGTGAGCAGCCGCTTCATGTTCCCCAGGAACACCACCCGGTTCACTCTGTGGTTTTTGCAGTTGGCTTCCTGGGGGAACAGAGAGAGACCATCAGCCAGGGTCCCAGATACTGGGATCCTGTTGTAGGCTCTTGGTGGCCCCCAGGAGATATATCCATGTCTTAATCCCTGGAACCTGTGAATGTTTCCTTATTTGGAAAAAGGGACTTTGCACATGTAATTTTAAGTTAAGGTCCTTGAGATAGGGGGATCCCCTACATTATCCAAATGGGCCCTAAATGCTATCACAAGAGCCTTATAACAGGCGGAGGGAGATTCCACAGACACAGAGAAGAGAAGGTGATGTGGAGGCAGAGCTTGGAATGATGTGACCACAAGCCAAGGAAGCCAGCAGTCACCAGAAGCTGGAGGAGGCAAGAAAGGATTCTCCCCTCAAGGCTCTGGAGGGAGTGTGGCCCTGCTGACACCTCAATGTCAGAATTCTGGCCCCCAGGACTGGGAGAGAATCCATTTCTGTTGTGTAAGCTACTCATGCGTGGTAATTTGTTATAGCAGCCCCAGGAAACAAATGCAGGTGCTGAGGAATAGTGGAGTCCTGAGACTGGGAAGCCAGGCCTCTCTGCCATGTCCCAGAGTGGGTGGGGGACAGGGGATGGGGGAGCTAATAGTGACCAAGCCCAGAATAGGGCCTGCAATGTGCCAGGTGCTCTCAGCAGGCTTCTCTTTTAACCTGCACAGCAATACCTACTGGCAAGAATCTCTGAGGACGAGGAACCCGAGGCTCAGGAGGACAGGGGACTCATGCTGGTTTGCTGTTTGATGACTCACTTCACCAGGGGTTCCTACTAAGCCATCCTGCCTCCTCTCCTGCCTCCCGGATCATGACACTTCCTTTTCCTCCTAACACACGACAGTCCTCTGACAGGATGAGTCAGCATAAGTAGAACCCAGGCTGGCATCACTTGCTCTGGATTTTAGTTCCAAGTTCCGCCAAAGAGGGACCCGAGAGGAGCCCCTCACCCTCTCTGGGCTTGTGTCCAGGGCTGTGAGGTGGAGGCTGGGTTCTCTGCCCTCTGGCACATTTTCTGCTCTGCTCCATCTGGCTGGGTTTGGATTCTAGCTCCATGACTGTGACATTCAAGTCTCTGACCCTCTCCAAGGCTCAGTGTTCCCACGTGTGAAATGGAAAGAGGAATAGTACCCACCTCTGAGGACTGTCATGGACTAAAAGAGGGAACGATGTGGAGCCCATGGCCCCCTACATGCCATGCATTGAGCTCTGAGTAAATGCTGGTTAATACTAGTGATGCTAATGACTAGAATAATTATCTGTAGAAACAGTAGCAGGTGACTTTCTGGCCTCACACTATTGGACTCTTCTTAGATAAACACAACCAGGTTACCATCAATCCTTTCTCGTGCAGTAGGCAAGTCTCAAATTTAATCCAAATTTTCCATGCCACTTAGTGACTGGCATGCTTTAGGTGCCCAGGACAGACGGGATGGCCAACAGAGGTGCAGGCCAGGTACATGAGAGAGGGGAGCTCGCTCGGCCTTTCCCAGGCCTGGCTGAAAACTGAGCCCCAGGCCCCAATACTTTCCCTTCCACTCAAAAAAGTGGGGCTTCACCTGCAGAACGCGGCCGGAGCGGGGCTCGATCACGCGCAGTTTCTTGTCTTTGCAGGTGGTGGTGAGCAGGCTGCCGTCCGTGTTGAAGGACATGCAGAGGATCACGTCTGAGTGGCAGTCGATCATCTTCACGGGCTCACCCACGTCCAGGTTCCAGATGAGGACCTGGGAGAACAGACGTGCAGGAGTTGGGGTCAGACCTGCTGCTGCTGTCACTGGGCACCTGTCCCCAGTCCGTACCCAATGGTCCTGGGAGAGATGCCCTGTGTGGGGTGGGGGTGTGCTGGGATGCAGGACGGTGCCCCTGAGCTCTATATCAAAGGCGGGTGTATCCCTATCTCACAAATCCAGCCTGGACTCAGTTTCCACAACAGGCAAGAAGGATGAATGCTCCTCGCCAGGCTCCAGTGGCTGGCACACCTCTCCTGAGGGCAGGCCTGGGGGTGGGGGCTGAGGCTCCATTCTCTTCCCTCCGGAGGCCCTGGTTGCTCTTCTTTCCCTACCAGGAGCGTGTGGACACAGGGTGGCATTCACCTCCAGTCCATCAGCACCAGAGAAGGCAGTACAGATGCCTCCAGCCTCTGTGCACCCCAGGAATGGTGGGGTGCACAGAAGATGCTCAGTTGTGTGTAGTGAATGAATAAATGAATGGATGAGACAATACCACGCTCAGGAAAGTCACAGCGCTTCCTACAGGCACCCAAAGATGCCCTTCTCTCCCCCTCCCCATCTCCACTGCCACCAGGCTGCCCACCTTGTAGTCATAGCCGGCACTGAACAGGATGTTGTTGGTGGTGGGGTGCCACTCGACCAGCCCCACACGCCGGCTGTGCCCATGCAGCTCCAGGAGAGCCTCTGTCATGCTCCGCTTCAGGCCGCCCTCGGGGATCTCCCAGATCCGCACCTGCAGAGGGAACAGAGGCCTAGGCTGGGTGGGCCAGGCCAGGAGGCCCACGCCTCTCCTCCCACACCAGGCTTCTGAGAGCGGCGTGGTGAGGCACCTCATGGCCAGGGTGGTGGGCAGAGCTGACTGAGGCCTGGGGGGAGGTTTGAGGGTGTGATTAGAGAGGGAAGAGGCCATCTCCTCCTCTCTCCCTTTGGGAGGGTCTTCTCTGAGAAGTCTCTGCAGACCTCGGCAACTACGATCACTGGCATGTTATGGATGTTGAGCAGCTCTGAGCCAGAGTTGAATTAAAGAGCCTATCTCTGCTTCCCTTCCCACATCCTTCTAAGGGTTTGCCTTTAGCCCCAGGTCCTCTGTTTGTACCATATGGCCTTGTCCCCCATTCTGTCCCCCAAATAGGATGGACACCTGAGCAGAGGGAAACCTTTCTGAGAGGCTAGGAAGTCCAGAGTCTCTCCCAAGATATAAAAAACCAAGGGGCAAAGATTCTGATTAGATGTTGGAGCCTGAGCTGAAAGGATGGGCAGAGCCTGCAGGCAGCTGCTATTTCCAGGCTTATGGATGCTGACAGAGAAGCAGAAAATGATAATCTGCAGAGAGGAGGAGGGGCTCACAGAGAAGCAGAGAAAAGAGACCAGGTGGCCCCAGAGGGAGGGAAACTGAGAGTTTCTCTGCAATCTTTGAATACCCCTCTCCCCTCCCATTATTCACACCAGCCCTGGTGCGCTTGTTTTTAAAGCCAGACAGGCTCTGCAAAGTTTCAACCATTTCATGTAGAGATGGGGGAAATCTTTGCCTGGCCTTGCCTACCGGCAGAATAAAATGAGATACTGCTTGTAGAAGTTGGTAAACTGTAAAGTTCTCTAAAGAACTAAGGGATTATAAATCTTGTTCTAATTGTTGTTGTTATCATCATTAATGCTATTTATTATGCTCTGACTGGTGAAGAGGAAAGAACACATGTGACTACAACTGAGGACACCTTTAAAACAAACCTTTTGAAAATCTGAACTCCACCCTTGCTAGTAGGGAGAAAAACAAGAAAAACAGCTCTGAGATTCCATTTATAATTTTCTAAAGTAGCCAACCTAAAGAACTGGTGTTGGCGGGTTATGTTGTAAGCTTAATTGGTGTTGGTAGTGTTATACATCAGTCATCTTTTGGAAGCAATTTGGCCATCTTTAGTGGAAACTGTGAAGACATTTATATTGTATTATTTGACTTAGTAATTTCACCCTTAAAATCCACTATAAGCAAAAATCTCTATGCATGAATATGCTCATTGTAACATCATTTATACAGAACATTTAGAAACACCCTAAATGACCAACACGAGGAGAACAATTTAATGTCATCAGTATGGAATATTAGCTATTCGATCACGATTCTGAAGCATGTTAAATAAAGCCAGTCTCAGGCAATTTCAAGAACAGGGGAGTAAGGCTGGGAACTGGGGCACCCTGAAGGGAATTCCCTTGGCAAGCTTCTCTTCTTGGTGTTTTCCCCTCAGACTATAGAAGTGAGTATTTTCCACACGTGTGTTCCCCTGAAGACCCAGACACGGGGCCTTTGGGGAGAGAAAGGCAGGTCGAATCAAGGATTGGGGTCACCCTTAGGTGTACCATTCTCAGTTTCAAAAACACACTAGAGAAAAAGTTTATAATCAGGGGACAGTTGAATGTTTTCCCATCCTCGCTGTCATCTCCCTTGGTTACTTCAGCTCTCCAGCAAAGTCCAGCGCTCCCAAACAGCCCTGCACTGGGGGAGGGAGGCAACATAAAGGGGGCCCAGCAGGCGCCATGGTCCTTTCTCCAAAGGCCCTGTGTGAGGGCCCCTGGGATGAGGTCTGATTTGGAAATGGAGTGGGGACCCAGGTGGACAACTCAGTGGTTACCAATAAGACATACTCCTTGTGTCCCCAAATGTACTAGAGGAAAGTGACCCTTGAAGAGAGGAAATTAATGTTTGGGTTACACACACACACACACACACACACACACACACGCTTTTCTTTTTCACCCAAAGGGATACTATTATACATGTACTTCTACAACTTGCTTTTCTCATGTAACAGCAGATAGCGGGCATCTTTCCGCACCGCTACATAGGATCCACCTTATCATTTTAAGTTGCCAGAGGGACATCTGCTGGGTGACTGTGCCATGATGGATTTCATCAACCTCTAATAATGAACACCTGGCTTCTGCCCGCTTTTTTCACTATCACAATCCATTCTCTGATGAACGGCCCTGTAACACAGGTTTGTGCATGGGTGTGAGTACTCCTGCAGGACACATGCCTAGAAGTGTTTCATTATAGTTTCTGTAAAACTGTTCCCAAAGCTGTTCCAGTTTCACCAGCAGAGTCTGCTTCTTTCCCGAGTTCTCTAAACTCTATCTTCAGAACTGGAGTTTTGCCCTTGGATCAAAAGTTGTTTGGACTTGCATTTCTTTGATTCTTAGAGATACTGGCGTCTTTCCCCCCCTGTTATTGGCCATCCCTGTGTGCACTTGGGAAGCTTGAGAAGCTTTCAGACTCAAGAGGATGAGACTTTAAGGGGCAGAACGATGGGTCAGTGTGGAAGCGTTTGGGGCAAAGGATTCTGTCTATGGATACCTCATATTGTCTCTCTTTTTTAAAATCCTCACCTGAGGATATGCTTTTATTGATTTTTAGAGAGAGGAAGGGAGAGAGAGACACACACACAGAGAAACATTAATGTGAGAGAGAAACATCAATCGGTTGCCTCCCATATGCTCCTTGACCAGGGATCAAACCTGCAACCTTTTGGTGTATGAGATGACGCTCCAACCAACTGAGTCATCCAGTCAGGACCCTCATTCTGTCTCTTGAGGACAGTGGACAAGCAGGTATACACATGAACACCAAGTCACTCAGCACGTGTTGACTGAGGCAGGAAAGTGGTCTCCGGCCTTGGAGGAAGATCTTTGAAACAGAGACGAGCCTCATTACTTCCACACACCCGCTAGGAGAGGCCCTTGTGGGCCAGTGGGATGGCTGCCGAGCTTGCCCGTGCCTGCCCTGGAGCGGCCTACAAAGGGGCTGACACAGAGCTGGGGGACCTCGAATCCAGTCTTGGGGTGATGAGTGGGAGGGTAGGGGAGAAGCAGGGTTAAAAAAGGGGATGTCGACCCAGGTTTGAAAAGACAGGTTGGGGGTGTAGGGAAGGCTGGGGACACAGAAAAACCGCCAGTGTGCATAGGTTCGGACACAGTGGGTGGGAAGACTGCAGGCAAGTGGGCCCAGCTGGTGTGCAGCAGGCTGGCAGGGGGCAGAGGAGGCTGGAGGCCGCGTGAGTCACACCCGGGCACCAAGGCCCAAAGGAGCACTGCTTCGGTGGCGTCTCAGGAAAAAACCTCTTCCCAGAACAGCCTAACTCCTGAGCAGCCAGGTAATCAAAGCGTCCCTGGGTTGTGTCACATAACAGGTTAAGACAGAGACACGGGGGAAGCTGTGAAGTGAGGGTCCACTGAGGCTCTAATCTCACTAACTAGTTGGATGACCTTGAACAAGGCAGTTACCCTCCCTAAGGCTCACGCTCCTTCTCTAGACGAACTGAGACATGTGCACCTTTTAGAGGTGTGTGGGTTAAAGTGAACTGGGCTCAGATCCTTGTGGGTCTGAGGCTTTGTTGGTGTGACAGCTCTGCCCAGAAACCTAGGGACTAAGCCAAGGGGATGGGGAGGGCAGGCCCTGTCTGTGCCCAGGCTCAGCCCCTGGACTGGATCCAAGTCCTGAGGGGTGAAGGGCTGCAAGGGAGAAGCCAAGGGCGGTTTTCACCAATAACTGCTGGAGTAGCATACCAGGCAGGGCTCAGGGACCCTGTTGGAAAATGTCCCACAGAAAGGGAAAGAGGCCCCTTGCTTTATCCCCATTTGTTATCAGCCACTTCCCTCCCTGCGCCCCAGTTTTCTCATGTGCACACTGAGAGAGTATAAGTTAATCTTTCAAACTTTTCTGCTGTTGACACCATTGAATGTATCCCTGTGGGGGAGAGACTAACTCTGATCCACAGCTACAGCTAACAGTTGGTGCCACATGCTATAGAAGCTAAGAGAAGGAATTGAGGGTCACAGTGGGCCTAGTAGCTGGAAAAGGAATTCCAATCCCTTAGTATTCAAGGGATTTGATGGAGGAAAAGAGTGAATGGGGGAGGGTAAAATGCTGTGGATCTTCCCAGAAGTTGCTCTAGGAGGTTACTTCAATTCAACAGGAAACCCAGTAGGGTCTGCCAAACCAGATTTCTGGAAGGAAGGGGAGGGGGAAAGTGGCAAAAGCATTCTCTCCAGCAAGCCAGCTGTGCCTGGGACTGTCCCCTTCATAAGTCCCTGGGTCAGAGCCCTATTTATCTCAGATACAGTCATCCAGCAAAATATATTCAGCCCCTCCCTGTGCCACACCCTTTAGACACCAGGGTATTATGGTCCTTGGTCTCAAGTAGCTCAAAGTCTTGTGGGGGAGACAGCAGACACCTGCAGACAAGGCTAAGGCAAGACAGCTGATAAGGACTATTAATAAAGCTACAAAACCAGTGACTGTGTGCGTGGGAGAGGGAGCAGCTGGCCAACAAAGAGAGAGCTCTGTGGTCTGATGCGCTCCTTTGAAATCTGGGCTCCAAACGTATTGGCTGTGAGACTGCAGCCACGTTACTTAGCCTCTCTCAGCCTCAGTCTTCCCATCTGTGAGAATAATTATACCTCTGATTATAATTGCTATGAAGACTAAAGATAAAATATATGCCCTACCAAGCAGATTACTAAGCACTTAGTATGTAAGAATGCTTGCTTAATATTAATTAAGGATCATATACAAGTTTTATATAGGTATACATTTATGTATTTATTTTTGTATAGGTCAAATTTTAGATGTGATTTATATTTTTCATGTATACTTTGTCTCCCCTGTGTAGTCAAAGTATATGGTATAAAGTTTGTCTCCATTTTACAGAATGCAGCATACATTTTCTCTTTAAAATTATTTTGTGATTATGAAGGTGTCTGCTTTTGACAAATTGAGGGTCATGGCTGCAGGTGACTTAGGGCCAGGGTCTAGTGAGAGCCTACTCGGTGCCTTTGACAACACTGTTCCTAAAGGAAAGATGTTCTGTTTAGGGGATCTGCTCTTTACACAGCTACTGCAAAGAGACAGTAGCTATTGTCTGTCTATATCTGTGGTACAGGGGCTCAGAGAAGGAGCTGAAGTTCACAGTGGTCCTATGTAGCTGGGAGAAGGTATAGATATAGATTCCAACTACTTAGTATTTACTTTTAAAAAACTCTATTTGGAACAGTGTGGAGAGAAACAGGAAAGCATATGATATGGTTTCTGCCCTCTGGAAGCATCCAATTTAGCTATACTACATTACAGTCACTGACCCCAGGGTGTCTAGCCAACCACTCCACAGATACAATGCCTGCAGCCGAGATCACAGCCACTCTCATGTCTTCTGCACCAAGAAGAGAGAAATGATGAGGGTCTTATGCAGAGCCAGGAGGCCCCCCGAACTCCCGCCTCCCCATTTCTTGCCAATTGTTCTGTTTACTACTAGAAAATGAGTTTATCGTCAGTCACCTAAACAAGAGGTAGAATCTCAAAGTCCACGTTAATGTTGATATCTTCTGATCACTTAACTGCTTCCCACTGTGAGAGACAAATCACTTCAAACCCAGGGAGGTGAGAGAGGCCCAGAGGGAAGCATGTTTGGGCATCTCCCACTGAGAGACCATGATGCGGCTGCTAGAGGATTCATTGAAATGGTAAATGTAGAGCTGGACACATGGAAGGATCCATGCTACCTATTATTATTATTTATTATTATTATTAACAATTATTCTTACACAGATAAGGAAATAAGGCATAGAGAGGTTAGGAAACCTACCCGGGGTTGCACAGCTAGGAAGGGAGAAGCTGGGATTCAAACTCAGGATTGGAGTCAGGCAAACTACCCTGTTCCTCTCTTCTGCATCCCTGCCCTTGCCCAATCCCTTCCTTCTCTCCTGGCTGGAATGTGACAATCTGTGTCTGTCTTGCTGATCTATTCTAGGAGAAAAGATGCAGCTCCCTGGCCCCAAGTATCTAGAAATCACCCTCCTTGGGGCACAGACAACCAGTGAGGCTTCCCACTGGATGGTCAACTCCTCATATAGGGGTAGGGTCTTTTCATCCTTGCCCTGTCTCCAGGGTAAGGAACAGTGCCTGACATATAACAGGCACCAAGGCAGACCTATTGGATGAATGAATCACTAGAAGAACCTGAGAAAACCCAGAGGCCATCAGCAGGTTCAGCAATGAGTCACGCCTGATTCGGGGCGAGCGGGTTGGCCCTTACTCTGGCTGGTGGTGAGCTGGACAGATGGGAAATCACCCCTCTCGTCCTGGTTTGGAAGAGAGGCTTGGTGGGGGAGAGGGGTGGATTTCTTTCCTGGATTTTGAGGCTCAGCACTCAGCTTAGTCCTTTTTGGAAACCAGTGATGCAAGGCCTATTTGGGGGCTCAACGAGCAGAACGAGATGTAGTAGAAAGAGCATTTACTGGGTGTCTGACTCCCAGCCTCTGGCCACCCCTCACTGGGGCCCATTATTTAAACTCTTTGGTCCCCACTTAAGGCTAAGGCTAAGAAAGCAGCAGTTTATGTTTACGGAGTTCTTAGTAGCCATGAAACACTTTTACATTCATCTCGTTCTCATGATGATCCCAATATGGTCCCAAGTTTACAGCAATTTACAGCAAGGCAACTGATACCCAGAAAGGTAAAGGAACAGGTCCAAGGTCACACACCTAGAAAGTGGCAGAGCCAGGATTTGAACCTAGGCCTATGGCCTCCTGAGCCTGGCTGCTCAACATGAGCCACAACGCACTGTAGCTGCTCAGTGCATTGGTGAGACCTCTTGGGACTACTGTCCTTCCAGCTCTAAGAAGAGTGTGTTACTCCCTCCCAGCTCCAAGACCTATTGATTCTCAAGTGTGTAGGAGGGCAGGGTGGTGGGTGGCTTCAGGCTGCTTCTAGCAGAGCTGACATCCCCCCCCTCCCACCCTAGCTTCTCAGGCAGGGGTACCATCTCTGGGGAGGTTGGGGTGGGGTGGGTGAGGGGAGCCACTGGGTGACGGAGCAAAGGATAGAAGGCAAAGGGAAGATGCTGAGCTTGGCCCGCTGGGGAGGGGGCCTGCCTCCCTCTCCCTCCTCCTTCCCTCTCCTGAGACCGCTCTCTCCTCTCCTTGAGATGTCAGAATCCTCTCCCTCTGTGGCGCTGGGAAGTGCTGAGAGCAGGAGGCTTGGAAACCCATAGCGCCCTTCCCTGCCGCCTGCCGCCTGCCGCCTGCCAGCCGCCCTCCCTAGCTGCGGCAGAAGCTATAAAAAGCAGAGCTTTCAACAATAGGTGACATCACCCAGCAGCAGAAAGAACTGGATTCTGCCAGATGCCAGGAGAACTACGGCCCCACCCCTCCCTCAGGACAGGGGCCCTTGGGAATGGGCTTTGGGTGTGCTCCACTGATCCCAGGAGGGGTGGGCTACACTCCTAGGGACCTCCTCACACTCTGGGGGACAGGAGGCTGGTTCTGAGGGACATGGCGGATGGATTTCACTGGAGATTTTTCAAGGGGTGGGGGATATGGAAAAGGAGCTGGGAGTGGATGGAAGCTTGCTAGATCCTTCCAGTGTCCTCTGAATGTTCTGAGACAAGTACAGGGCGGTGGGGGGGTGAGAGTGGGCGCAGAGGCAGAAGACGTGGGCAAGACCCGCTGTGAGCAGCTCTCTGTGCCCCTTCAGGCTGGTTCCCTACCCAGCCCCGGCGTGCAGCACAGGGCCTGGCATGCAAGTTTGCTGACTAGCCTCTCAGCCCTGGTTCTGGATGTCGTTTGTGATGTGCAGTAAGTTGACCATTTGGGCAGGAGTGGGTCCAGGAGGGGGGTGTCTCAGAGGCCTGCCCGTGAGGTGCTTGATGGAGGCAGGAAGGTCAGTGAGAACAGCCCTGGGGGACCAACAGGCCTCCTCATCCGCCTGGAGCTGCAGCTCCACAGCCTCTGCACCCCACCCTCCCAGGACCTGGCCAAGGTGCCCCCATGGGCTCTGCACAGAGAGAGGCCCAGGGGTAAATATTGAGCACTTCAGGGATTTGAGCCCTTCATGATGCTGAGCCTCAGTTTCCTCACCTATGAAGCTACGACTATTGGTGAGGTGCTCAGAATGCTGGCTGGGAGTCAGGAGACCTGGGTTCAGGCCCTGCCTGAGACACAGACTCCCTGTGTGACCTGGGGCCTCCCTGTGTCCTTCTCCAGGAGGGGCTGGGCCCCAGCCTCAGGGCCTGTTGGCTCTAGGCCAAGATCCTTGGCGTTGAGGCTGGGGAAGGGCAGAGACCTGTGGGACAAAGTAGGGCTCTGAGCTGCTGCTTCTGTGGCAGCTGGACTGGCAACCAGAGCAACAGCTTAGTTCCTCTCGGTCTGGAGACTTAATCTCCTTCTCTCTGGATCAGCAGCCTGGGCCAGTCCCTCCCTCCCTGTGTCCCCAAACCTGGTGTCCCTTCTCTTCACACCCCTTCCCCGGGTGCTCTCCTCTCTATGGAGCCAGATTCCAGCACTTGTCCAGCTGACTTGGGCCCCCTTTCTCCACAAAGCCTGTCCTGACCCTTCAGCCTCACTAATTCCCTTCTCCTGGTACCCCCTAGAGCATGTGGCGTCTCCCACACACTGCACGGCTGGTGTCCCAGCTTATGTTCAGATGGCTTGAGAAGCACAGGCCTCACTTCAAAGTGCAGCTGCTCACGCTGGCATCCCAAGCCTTCTCTCTCTGCTCCCAACCTCCCTTTGCATCCCTCTCCTGCCCACTCCCCTCCCTGGCCAGTTCCCCAGCGCTCCAGCCACACCAGATACTCCCATTTTCTAAACACATCATATGAACTCTGCTGTGGTCTGAATGTTCGTGTTGCCCCCAAATTCATATGTTGAAATCCTAACCCCCAAAGGTGATGTTATTAGTTGGTGAGGCCTTTGGGAGGTGATTAGGTCATGAGGGTGAAGCCCTCGTGAATTGGATTAGTGCCTCATGAAAGAGACTCTAGAGAGCTCCCCATCTCTTCCACAGTGTGAGAACACAGAGACACCTGACCAAGCTGGCACACGAATCTCTGACTTTTCAGCCTCCAGAACTGTGAGCGATAAATTCCCGTTGTTTATAAGCTACCTGGTCTGTGGTACGCTGTCAGAGTGGCTTAGGCTCCCTCCAGGCCTGTGTGCCTTTGCTCTCTCCCTGAGCCTCCTTAAACCCTCTCTGCCATCAGAGTCCTCCTTCTCCAGGGTCTAGCTCTCTCTAACCCCCTCTGCCCTGCCTGCACCTTGGTCAGAATTAATCCCTCTCTCCTCCCTGGGCGCACAGCCTTGTTTGACCCTGGCTGCGGTGAGTTCGGTCTGCACTGTATTTCAGTGAATGGGGGTGATGCTGCTCCTCTGCTGGTGGAGTTTCCAGCGTAGGACTGAGACTAGCAGGCACAGTGCTAAGCACAGACCTCCTTTCATCCTCATAGCACTGCTAAAGGTATGTATCCTCATTATTACTGTTAAAAGGATGGGCAACACTGAGGCTCAGAGAAGGTAAGTAACATGCCCTTGGTCATCCAGCTGGAAAGGGTAAAGCTGAGACTCAATCAGATTCCACCGTCAAGCTTGCTTTGTAGCCAGCATCCCGAGCATGGTGGTCACACTGTGGTCCTTTAGTCAGGGTGCGTGAAACTGAAGTGGGCGCTTGGCTTGTGTGGCTAAGGCTGGGGCTTTGGGCTTTTCTTGAACACATGACATGGATGTCTGCTTTATTAGCTGGGGTCCTGCAGCATGTGGTGCCTGACTCTCAGGTGAAATAAGGCGCTGAGCTGGAACTGGGCAGGGCCATCAGTGCCAAAGACCCCTACCACCTCACCCTGACTCAGGCAGAAGCTCACCCGAGGTGGAGCCAGGACAGCCAGTGACCCTGAAAGGCCTGTCCCTCCCCACAGCAAGCTGCACACTGCTCTTCTCTTTCCCAGCTGGCTCCCCTGGAGAGACATGAGACACTGGGAGGGGCCTGAGGCTTCCCACAGAACTCCGTGGATTCATGTCATGATGAGACTTTGTAAAGCAGGAAGCGCTTGGGACCACAAGCCCTCCTCGACTTCCTAGTTGTGTGACTGCCCCCAACCCTCAGTTTGGGGGTGGCAGTGCCTGGCTTGCAGGGTGGCTGTGAGGGCTTTGTGTAAAGTGCCCAGCCCGGACTGGGTGGAGGAGATGGGTATAAGGCAGCCCTGAGTTTTAGGGATGTTTGCTCCCTGGTGGCTGGTAATAGTCACTCAACACCTTAGGGGGCAGCAATGGAGCCGGCTGTGGTTGCTGGCACTCCCTGGGCTCCCTGCACTAAGAAGAGAAGGATGGGCAGTGCCTCCACTTGCCGTTTCTCCCATTGAGCCCCAGCCTTCCCCACACTGGCCTCTCTAGCCCCCACCAGCTCCAGCTGCCTCCTTCCCAGCCCAGAGAGCAACCAGTGACTTCATTCTTCCCGGGCTTCCAGACCTGTCCTGGGCTCCATCACCTTGTGTCCGTCCAGAACCTGTGCTCTGACCCCTGGTCACTGCCCCATTTAGCTGAAGAAAGTAACCAAACCTAATGGTCAGTGTCACCACCAATTCTTGATCCTCTGCTCGCATGGGCCCTGCCTTGCTGCTGCTGCTCTCAGGAATCCTTTTGGGTTGACTTAGGGCTTTGACCTTCAGGAGCTGGTCAAGCCCATTCTGTTCTCTTAGCCCCCTACCCACTATCCTCATTTACAAGGTTCAGTGCCAGCTGACCTCCTCCCCCCAACTTTATTAACTGGTGGAGACTATTGACTGGGACTCTCTCTCTTTCTTTGGATAATTGATTAGTTGGGCTACATTCATTCACTCGCATATTTATCTTTCCATTCATCCACCTATCTACTCACCTTCCTCCAGTCATCCTTCCTTCCATTCATCTATCATCTATCTATCTATCTATCTATCTATCTATCTATCTATCTATCCATCCATCCATTATCCATCAATTCAGTCATCTCTTTATCCATCACTGTAGTCATCCATCCAACAATCTGTTCATCTATCCACCCACCTAGCCGTCCATCTATCCAGGCATCCATCCATTCATCCATCCATCTAACCATCCGTCCCATCCAATACCTACTGAGCATTTACTAGGTAGGAGGCTCTGTGCTAGATGCTGGGATTCAGAATCTCTGTTCTCAGGAGCTCACAGTCTAGTTTAGAAAGAAAGGAGACATGAGCTTTGACGTTCCTTCTAGTTCCAATATCCTGGGAGCCTATGAGCTATACCCAGGATTTGCCAGCGGGCACTAGGCAGATACTTGTGGCCTGACTGAAGGCTGATCTTCCTTCACCTGGGAACACTGGGGGCTCAGGCAGCCCCTCCTCATAGCGCAGCTGAAGCTCTGAAATCCCCCTCTTGCTTCTAAGCTGGTGCATCGATGGTGTCCAAAGGCAGTGTGAGAAGAGACATATAGGGCCCCTCAACAGAAACACGGGGGCTCCTGCCAACACCGACCCCACCTCTGCCTGTGGAAACTAGCAGAGCTCAGGGAAAGGGTGGCCAGGAAACAACTTCAAAGTTTACTCTCCCTGGATTCTTTATCTCCCCTCTCCAGACTCTTTCTTCCCCTTTCTCCCTGCCCTCTCCATCTCTCCTACCGGTTCTCTCTTCCTCTTCGCTCCATCTCCCCCCTGCTCCCTCCCCCTCATTTCCCTTCTCCCATATCTTCTCTCCTCCCATTAAATGGTGGGACACATGGAGTTCAAATTCTGGGCCACCACTGTGGGTCCTTGCACAAGTCATGGCAATTCTCAGGCCCGTGTCCTTCCCTAAAGTCGTGGCTCCCAAAGGACAAAACCGGATGGTGCACTTGCCACGCCCAGCCTGCAAAAACAGGGGCTCTTTTCCTCAAGCCAGATCCACTTCCTGCCCTTTCCCCTCCCTCCCTGTCCACAGTCCCCCTCCTGCCTTCTCCTTCTGAGACCACAGACAGGCTCTGAATCACATATTTAATCTTGTCCTAATTCTCCCCTATAAAATCAACACCTCCAAACGAAATCACTCTAACGGCACAAGATCTGTCAAATAGTCTACAGACTGGCTCCCTCAGTCCTTTCCCTAACTCCCCTCCCCACCCAGGGTCAGAAGAAGGGCAAAGTTGGGAGCAGGAGGAGAGTTTAAGGAGGGAGCAGGGAGGAGTCCCGTGGGCCTGCCCTCCTCCCCTCCTGGGGCACCCCTCCTGCTCACCGAGGTGTCCTCAGAGCAGGAGGCGATGATGTTGTCAATGAAGGGGTTCCACTTGATGTCCAGCACGTTCCCCTGGTGACCACAGACCTTGGGGTAGTTGGGTTCAATCCTGCCTGTCTGTCGAGAAGAGAGAGAGAGGTTAGTTTGATGGCCCTGAACGGGGCCTTTATTCAGGGACCTAAAATGTCTGTGAGTTCCTGCAACAGGCTGGGCCAGATGCTCTGTGGCTGTGTCCTCCCCAGTCCTGAACGGTGATGGGGGAGGGAGTGGACGCTGCTGGTCCATACGACACCTTTGTGCAAATTAGGAAAAGGTGCCTCTTCCTCAAGTAAAAACTTCTAAAGTTAAGATGAATGACTTAAGGCTGCTGCTCTGGCAGGACATACACCCAGACCTTGGGGTGTATGCACTGTCCCCAGTGCCCATGCTCCCCACGGCCCCAGGAGAGGTGCTATAATCAGGTTTGGATCCTGAGGAGGCTCCTTCCAGGAGCCCACGGAGAGGCCCGAGCCTCTGCATCCACCTAAACACTGTCATATATATAAGTTATTCTGCCCGCGACGTGAGCCGCGCTGTCCTCGGGTGTGGCAGGCTTGTTCGATGCGCATCCTAAACACCTGTACACAGTGCCCTGTGGTGAAAAGCATAGTCCTTGGAGTCACACACACCTGAGTCTGAATCACAAGCTCTGCCACCTTTCAGCTCTGTGGCCTGGGGAAAGTCAATGAATTTCTCTTAACCTTCATTTCTGGAACGAGGATAGCAACACCTGCCTCTTAGGGCTGAAGATTAAACGAGCTAATGTGCTTAGCAAGGTGTTTAGTGTGGAGATTATCATCATAAAGACTGTTCAATATATGATAGTTATTATTGTACAGGCTAGATGACACCTTCTCCAGGAAGTCTCCCCTGATCTCTCTCAATGGGTTAAGAGCTCCTCTTCTGTGTGCTCACAGCATTCTGGGTTCCCTCCATTATAGCATCATCACGTGGAGTTGCAGTTTGTTTCTATTTGTGAGCAACTGAGGACAGGGTCTATGTCTTCCTTGTCTCTGAATCTCCAGCTCTTAACAAGCCTGACACATAGTAGGTGCTCAGTACATGACCTGAAAGACATCCTGTGAGGGGAATAGAGTCCACAAAAGGTGGAACAAGGGATGTGGGGGTGAAGGATACGGGAAGGGTAGGTCCATGCTTAGTGGCTATAAAGGTGGCAGGGGAAGGAACATTGTAGGCAGAAGCTGTGTCTCCACTTTTTAATACTAGCTTTTTGGGGGTTTGGAGGAAATAGAGTTTTTCTAATCACTGCCCATCTGCCAATGGTGGTTAGGGGGTCAGAGGCGCCTTAGGCAGGTCCCACCTCACCCTCACTCAGCTTCTGCCTACAATGCTCCCTCCTGCGGTGACTGCGGTGTTTGCGGCCATAACCTCTCCCACCCGCTTCCTGCCCGCATCTCTGTCAGCTCATTTCCAGATCCTTTGATTTTTGTGTGTGTGACACAGCAATGGCAGGACGGATAGAGAAAAAGAGCCCTAAGAGGAAATGGCAGAGGGATGGGCGGTGAGTAATGAGAGAGGAAACCCGTCTCAGAGGCTGTGCTCCAGAAAACTTGACTGATGCTGTGCACGGTGGGAATTAGAGAACGGAGGAAAGGGGCTGGGGAGAATGGGTATCAGTTAAGAACGGAATTCCCTTTGACATTCCATGAGGGATGGAATTCAGACTGGAATATCTTTTCCAATTACTTTCAGATTGTTGGACAATGTTTCTTTAATTGAGACTTTGAGCAGAGACTGAGCCACGTGTGGCCCTGGGATTTATGAGGGTTACATCTTATCTTCTTTAACTCTTAGGACAACCCTATGAATTAGGCATGAGGAAATTAAGGCCCAGAAGAGTTAAGCAACAAGCCCAAGGTTACCCAGCTGAAAGTGAAATGTGGATTCCCACCTAGGCTGCTCCTCAGAGCTGAGCTTTTTGAACCCCACCGCTCGTCTTTGGCCAGCTCCCTTCCTCCAGCTCTGACTTCCACGGGCAGACGGGCCCTGCACTGCCTGCTTCCACAGCTCACTCCCTCTCTGACAGAGCCACTCCTGACATCAAATCCCAAAGCTGCACTGGAATGATCCCTGGGCAAAGCTGTTTGCATTAAACTTTTGGCACCCAGCCCAGCCCAGGCAGATCTGAGGGGCACTGAATAGGTGGCCATCAACTAACAGCAGCGCTCTGGCCAGCAGCCTGTGGGTGATGCCCTAGAGAGGCCGAGGAAGTAACATCCCTGGAACCTGTTTGGAATGGGGAGAGGTTAGAGCCCTGCATTGGAAAGGGAATAAGAGTCTTTAAAACAGAGAATAATCCTGATGTAATGTATACGCCCAGGTGGACCTCTTTATAAAATGGATGCATCCCCCAAAGGGGTAGGTAATTATAATGACTTAATCACACTGTTGTTTATGTGAATGGTGACCCCTAGAGTTTTGCAAGACACAACCTGCTTGGCTCTTTGTGGCAGCCCTGAAAGGAAGGCTTTCAAACTGGCAGCTCTGATTTTCCTGTTGTATATAGTAGGGTTTCACATAAAATTCTGTTAAAAAGACAAGTTCCATTGCTAAGAAGAAAAATTTGAAAACCAGTGTTCTATAGAGAAATCAAGTAAATTAAAAATACAATTATTAACTCTAGGGAAAAAAAAGTTGCATAAGAAAGCTAATGCAATTATAAGGCATGATTTATATATAATATTTACATAGTTGGAATAATGGAAATCCCACATATTTATTTAAACAAGAGTTGTGCTTTAATGTGCTGGGAGGACAGAGGGGGGGTGTGTGTGGGGTGTGTGTGTGTGTGTGTGTGTGTGTGTGTGTGTGTGTGTGGTAAGGGGGAGATAGAGCTGGGAGAGAGCCAGGTCCCCATCATCCATAACAGGAGGTTGATAGACAAGGTCTAAGTTTTAAAAAATCCAGACATTGCAGTAAAAGCAGGTAATTAAGAAATGTGGGATAAGTGCAAAAAAGAAAGAGCTAAAAGCAATGAAAGTGGCCACCTTTAGGGAGTGGGAAATGAGGGGTGTAGCCAAGTGGGACAGGGATGGAGGGTAGAGGCCATGGTGTGCTGGTAAATGTTTAACAACTGGTTCTCCAGCTGGAAAAGGCCCTTGTTTGGAGCATTTGCCCATTTGAGTGGCATAAATATTCCACCGTGGCTAATTTCAAGTTGCCAGGGGTGGGGTGGGGATACCACCAAAAGCAGAGTTAGAAGAGACCCACAGTAGCACACGTTATATAATATTTCTATGATATAGATACAGTTGTCCCTTGGTTTCTGTGGGGAATTAGGTCCAGGACCTCTGAGGATACCAAAATCCGCAGATGCTCAAGTGGTTTAAATAAAATGACATAGTATTTGCTTACAATTTATGCACATTCCCCAGTATACGTTAAATCATCTCTAGATTACTTATAATACCTAATACAATGTAAATGCCTTGTAAATAGTTGTTATACTGTATTATTTAGGGAATAAAGACAAGAAAAAGTATGTTCATGTTCAGTACAGATGCAACTTAATAGGCCTAATTACACAGTACACATCAGCAGCAATGTAACTCCCCCCCCCACACACATTTTAGATCTGCAGTTGGTTGAATCTGGGGATGTGGAACCCCCAACTACCAGAGGCCGACTGTATGACAGATGCAAATCCCCAAGAGCACAAACTAGTAAAATAATTAGAAAGTAATGACTTTAATATTTAGTACCTCTGTTTTAATTTTTATTATTATTTTAAGATATATCTTTATTGATTTCAGAGAGAGGAAGGGAGAGGGAGAGAGATAGATAGGAACATCAATGATGAGAGCCATTGATCGGCTGCCTCCTGCACGCCCCCCACTGGGGATCGAGCCCGCAACCCGGGCACGTGCCCTGACCGGGAATCAAACCTCGATCTCCTAGATCATAGGTCGATGCTTAACCACTGAGCCACGCCCGGCCGGGCAGTACCTCTGTTTTTAATATAATTTATTTAATTGAAAGTTTACATAATTTAATGTTTAATAATGGCTGTGTTTAACAACCAGCCTGCAAAACTCCTAAAATTTTAACAGCAGGCTCTCTCACAAGCGGTGCAAGCCGACTGCAGCACATCGCGTGTGGTGCTGTCGGCCTTGTCGTGCTGTTAGACTTACAAACTCCGTCTAATTATTACTTTACTAGACAGAAACATTAAAGAGCAAACAAGTGAAATGCATGTACCAGGTGTTCTAAAGGAAGCTTGTTCTGAAATTTTAAAAAATGGGACCAATCAAAAAAAAAGATGGAAAAAAAATGTGACCAATCCTCTCCCAGACACCCTCACTCCCAAGTGCGTCTGTTTTCTGTCCCACTTCTGTATGGGGTGCGACTAGAGACCAAATCCGGACCTGGTCTTGACTGCTACACAACGCTACCTTCTCATACTCGTACACACACTAATACACCAGCACTAATAGCTAGTGTTACTTTATTACTTTATTATATTAATACAATCAGATTTAATCCTCAGAACCCCAACTTACAGCTGAGAAAACAGGTTTAACGAGTAGAGTCCAAATTTTTCAGTGTTTCATAACTTAGAATCACTGTTTAGATGGTCAGCTCACAGAACTGTCCCAGTGGTAGGGTTCTCAGGGGGCCTGGGTCTCATCTGCCACCTGACCCTTGAACCTCAAAGAGAACTTCAGCCTCAACAGAGCTTGCTGCACAGGGGTTGGGTGGGGAAATTCATTACTTGGCGTCTGCAATCACCAGGGAGATTCTTTGGTGGACCGTATCCTAAAGGCCTCAAAGGACAAGTCCAGTCCCTCTTTGGTGGGACAGACCTTCAACGTCAAATGTTGTCTAGCCTGAGTCTTCTCAGAGAGGAGCCCAGTGTGGGGGATAGGTTGTATCTCAAGTACTCTCTACCAAAGACAGAGTTGCAAGGGGCAGGACAAGGGCCTCTCTACAGGGTGGGAGGAAGTGTAAAGTAACCTGCAACCTTCCTGCAGGTCCATTTGACAGGGTCTCAAAGACTTTCAAAAGGTTCGTGGGCTTTGCCCTGGCAGGTGTGGCTCAGCTGGTTCGGTGCTGTCCCAGCCACCAAAAGGCTGCTGCTTCAATTCCTGGTCAGGGCACATGCCCGGGCTATGGGACTGATCCCTGGTAGGGGTCGCGCAGGAGGCAGCTGATCGGTGTTATGCTCTCACATTGATGTTTCTCTCTTCTCCCTTCCTCTTTCTCTAAAAATCAATAAACAATTCTTTAAAAGGTTCATGGGCTTTGACCAATAACTCCACTTTGGGAATTTATCCCAGAGAAGCAATAGAGAAGGACACTACTGTCTTACCTATAATAGGGAGCAATATTTAAAATGCCCAACATGGGGCATCACCAAAATGAGTCACAGTACACCAGCATAATGAGATATCATAAGCACATTTAAATCATATTGTCAAAAAATATTTAATAACATGGGATTTGCTCAAGGTCCAATGTTTAGTAAAACAGTCAGAATCCAGTTAATACATAAAAGGATCTCTACCTATTAAAAAATACACAGTCTGTAAGAAAATATGTCAAATTGTTAATAGCGGCAATCTCTGGCTAGGTAGATAGTAGTGGTTTTCAATTTTTCCACAATGAACATTTAAAACTTTTATTAAAAATATAAATGTTATTTATTTAAACACACACACACACACACACACACACACACCCTATAGCTTTGATTGAAAAATATTCCTCTCTGGTTTGGTCAAACAGGTTTTAAAAAAATAATATGCAGGCTAGAGTCTACCAGTTTACATGTTTCAGAGCTTTTGTGGAACATAAATGTGTTTGCTCATACAGGCTTTTCTACTCCCTTGTTGCCACAAGAATGGTGTGGAGTGGGGGATAAGATCCTTTAAATTGAATAAAATTATATAACTAATTGAAAGCAGGTTTCAGAGTGTGTGTGTTTGTAGTGTGTGAGCAGACTGCCAGGGCCAGGCCTCCCTTGGGAAGGTCAGCGGTTCGGCAGTTTGGCTAACCCAGCAGGCTGCCCAGGGGAGTGGCAGGGGCTCTGGGCCTCAGTCCAGGCTTTATCTGAACCCAGTGAACTGACTAAAGATGAGATATTTTCAAAACAACCTGCATTGCAGCTTCAGCTTCCTAGAATCTTGCATCGCTGCAAAGCTGGATTTTGTACACAGAAGCCAAATGTTTTCTTACCTGGGGAATCAGCTTAGCAAGGCAAAAAGAACAGACTGAACAGGAGGTAGGGTTTCTAGGCCCAGCTCCACACCCTTGAACATGACTCTGGCTTCTCTGGGCTTCCCAGATTCCTAGACCCTGGTCTAACGCCCTTTCTGCTTCTCGGTGGCTGCCCTTCTTATTTTATGAAGCAAGGCACACCTACTATCAGAAAGACACAGGATGGCGGTGCTAATGATAACAATAGAAAAGAGAATGCTGGTAATAAGAGACCACTCGACAAGTGCTTATAAAGTGCTAGGCCTAATTATTTTATTTACCTTTTGTAACAACCCTAAATAGTTCTATGAAATCTTTTCAACCGTCCTGTAACGGTCCATTTTATGGGTGAGAAAACAGCTCTGCCAAAGGTGACACAGCTGGGAGTCGAGTTGCTGCAATTTGTACTTGGCGCTGTCTGGCTCTGAGGCACTTCAGCTCTCCTATTTCAGAATGTGGGGGAGACACTTGATAAATTAGGGGGGAAGTGGGGTTCTAAGAAGGGGCTGGCTGGTAACTCCGTGTACCCCTTAAACTTGCTCTTGGAGGCTCTCCCTTCCCTCCTCTCTCACTCAGGCTCGACCCTCCTCCTAGTGGTTCCCAAACTTTGCTACATTTTGGAATCACCTGGGAAGTTTAAAAATCCCAGTGCCCAGGCTTTACCCTGTATCAAATTAATCATAACATCTGGGAGGAGGGAGCTAGGCATCAGTATTTTTTAAAGATCTCCCAGTGATTCCAATGGGCAGCGGAGTTTGGGAACCTCTACCGTAGATGCTCCCTACTCTGCTGGGGGCTCAGGGGAGCCGCTGCAGTACTCACGCATGGAAGAGGCTCAGCGACTGCCTGGCAGTGCTAACCAGTGTGGGCGTGGAGGGTGGGGTGAAATCAAAGAATATTATTGCACGCTTAATACAGTCTCATTTGCAGAAACCACAGATAAAGCAAATAGGAAGATGACAGTCACATCAGGAGGACCCAGGGTAATGGACAGTGCTGAACCCAGGAGACGGGTGATGTAATGGTGAAACCCCAAGCTTGAGGGTGGGAGATGTTTTTAATAGGCCACCCTGATCATCACATTCCTGCCTCCAAGAGCCACCCCATGCATCCCGGACTATCTGATCGGGCTGCTTGCAGTCTTCTCCACTTTCTCTCCTCTGGACGGACTATAAAATAGGCAATGGAGCCCTTCTCGCCAAAGCTCTGGGCAAAGGTCAGGCCCCCTGTGTCCCAGCCTTCTGGGTCTGAAGGAGGGATTGCCTCCTTCTGAAAGCACTTAAACATACATGATCTTAATTAATATCACCCAGGGAAGACTTGACTCAATAAAGGAGGAAACTTGTTCCTAGTCACTCCACCTCGCAGTGATAGCTAGAGACTTTGTGCAGGTTTGGAGCTCTGGGTACCACCACGGCCTTCTCGGCCAGAAAAGGAGAAGAGAGCGCTCACTCCGTCTGGAGGCCATCAACACTAGCACTGGCCTTCTCCTCCCCCATCACAGAGCCAAGTTCTCCTAGAAGGTGGGGAACACTAGGGATACGGGGCCTGGACCACTCTGGGGTTCGGCTACAGGCTTTTCAGTGTCTCCTGTTCTTGGCCCCAAACAGGCCTCATCCTTCATGCCCCTCCCGGAGACTCTGCCACAGAGAGCACCCCAGTAGAACCCCCTAAATGGGGAGGGACGAAGGTATGGATGACCTTGAAGTGGAATCCAGTCAAGGTCAGGGGCAGTTCCCAGGACAGCCTTCTGCTTTTCGGCCCAGAGGCCTGGACGTCTGAGGTACCAGGGACCCCACTAGAGCTTCTCATGATTTTCAGGGGCTGCTGCCAAGAGTATAAAAATCCCTCCTTCCATTTGCCCTCTGGTTCAGGGAGTGAGGGCAGAAAGGGGGACCCTCTGGCCTGAAGCTCCTCCTGTACCCTTCCCACATCCGTCTCCTGCTGTGTGAAGGAACCTCATTCAGAGCTATGATTTTTGCTCAGCCCATTTGGGGTTTGGGAGCATCACTAAACCTCTGTTTCAGTGGGAAGGGCAAGAGCCCAGGAGTCAGGGCACCTGGGCTCATCTCAGCCCTGCTGCTCACTGGCTGTGTGGCTGGGACAGGTCTCTGCCTCTCTGATCTACAACACTCCCTCTGAAAAGTGAACATGTTCTGGAGGGGCAGAGATAACAAACGTGGTCCACATGCCACCCTCAGGCTTTCGTCTCTACAGCAGGCATTGCTAATGGTTCACTGGGTCCTTCCTGCAGTGCTTCTCGGTGACCAGACTGGGCAAATGAGATGAAGTCTGTGTGTCTGCCTGAGGCCACATGACCCCCGGAGCTCTGACTGCTGTTCACATGGAGCACCTTGCTAAGCCTCCACCCCCAAGACTCGGGGACCTCTCTGCATTAATAGTGGATTCCCAGAGGCCTCTGATAACTTAATCCCACAAATGCCTTCACATCTGCCCCTTCCTCTCCAGCCCCCCGTGCCCACAGCCCCCCTGATGAGCCCCAGCAGCCTTCCAGCTGGTCTCCTTGGTGTTCTGTCTCTCAAACCCCTGTGCGAGACTGGAATTCTCTAATTATCACTCCCATTTTGCAAACCCTCCAGAATCTTCCATCATTGTAACCATTTGTAGGAATCTTGGCACTTGGGTATCCAAGATCCCTTCCTGAATTGGGGGACTCTCCCCCACTGTGTGATGCAGCACGTCACCTTTCATCAGGAGAGCTGAAATGGGGCTCCTCCTATCCAGGGCGCTCCTCAGGTCATGGAGGGCACACATGACCAGCTTGGCCCATCAGACCCTCCCACCCAGGAAGGCCCAGGACTGATTTAACTTCTTGCACCGGGCCCCCCAGAGCTGCCTGGTGCTCACCTGTGTTGCGAGTCTGGTTCTCTACTGCCCTCCGCCCCTTTAGTCTGTGAAGGCCCCAAATCCCTGTCCACTCAGGAGGGCTAAGGGTGACTCCTGTTGCTAGCAACCAACACCTAGCACAGTGCCAGGCACCTAGTAGACTCTCAATGAATACGCGAGTAGGAAGTAGATGGTATTTCCAGGAAGCCCCCAGCCCAGAGGCCAAAACAGGGACAGGCTCTTATTGTCAAGCAGAGCTAGGTTGCCAGAGGGCCGGGAGGGGATCACAACCCTCTAGTGCCTGCCACCTGGCTTCAGCCAGATCCATTATCTTTCCAGTCACCCGGGGCTACTCTAATTCTCAAAGGTAAAGGGGACAGAGGCCTGGCCTGTGTTGAGCGCTGGGCAATGCAGCGGCAGAGGCTGGAGGTTGGGTGCACAGGGCCTAAGTTTCGGGGGCCCCCAAGGGAGACAGTCAAGGCAGCTCCTCTGAACTTGGCTCTGGCTGCCCCCCTTGCAGATCCTTGGGAAGCTTCCAGAGGCTGCTGCCTTTTCCATTATTACCCAATGGCCCCGTGGCTACCCTCTGGGGCTCTGCGTGAAGAAGGTGGAGAGGGCTCCCATCTGCACAGAAGCTGGGGCTTCCTGGTCCCCCACAGCCCACACTCTGTGCCATGGAGCTCCGGGCATTCTGCCTGACTCTTCCCTGGGACCGTGCCTGGCCCAGTGGTCTCCCCAGACTGGATGGGGAAGCTTTAACCCACCCAAGGTTGCAGGCGAGCTAGCAGCCAGTGGCATGGGTGCTGAGCCACTCTCCTAGGGGTGTCAAGTATGCGTTAGGCCTTAGTCAGGAAGGGACAGTGGCACTTGGGGTGCAAAGGGGGTCTCTCGTCAATTGTAGAAGGGCAAGGTCAGCGTCCTGGGCCAAGCTAGGCCCCAGGAGGCAGAGGATTCTCACTGAGGCCTGATCTCTCTGCTTGGGAAGGGGAGGAAGCCCCCAGCCCCATCCAGCCTCATGTTTTTCCACAGTTGCAGAGAACCTGTGGCCACTTGAGCTAGGGGATCAGAATCTATTCTTGACATGAGAGTAGAGGGGACCTGGCCATCAAGGCATAGATAGAAGAAGAAGGCAGGAAAGGGGGAGGGGAAGGTGTCAGGAGAGAGGAGGAGGAGACACACAGAAGGAGGCTGGGCAGGGGAAGAATGGCTCCTCTGACCTAGCAGGGCTGTTTCATTAGCAACGGGGACAGGCTGGCCCAGGCTGGCCAATTTCCCAACACATCTTCACCAAGGCCTGTGGCAAGAACTGTTGTTTCCTTTCTGCCCATGGAGACCCTGCGTTCTCCCAGATAACCTGAGCACATCCTTGAAGCCACTGCGTCACAGCCTAGTCAACCCCCTCCCCTGCTTAGCCTTTCCTGGAAAAGCCACCTCCTGGCTACCCAAGGAAATGCACCAGAAAGGGGCCTTTGCCCTTCAGCCATGCCTGGTACAGGGAGGGTCTCAGTGCCACCCCCTGCACCACTGTGCAGCACTGAGCTGCCCCGTCCCTGTCTGGGCCCCACTGATACCATCTGTACAACGGGGCTTTGTGTAGGGTGACTTCTGAGGTTCTGGAATTTTCTGATTTGTAAACTCCACTCAGTGGGGTGAGCAGTGAGTAGCATTCAGTTGGAAGTGAAGGAGCTGTGCTGGAAGGGCTGAGGAGCACGCAGGGGCAGGACACCACAGATGGCCAGAGGGTCGCAAGCCCTGAGATGCTGCTAACAACACAGATCTTGGGCCACCTCCAGATCTACTGAATCAGTTTCTGGGGAACAAGCATTTTAAACAGGCTCTCCACATGGTTCCCATGTGCCCAGACCAGCAGGCATCAAGAGCCACTGCTGCAGCAGTGCCAGCACCAGCTTGGGGGGGCATCACGGCCCTGGGTTCAAGTACCGCCTCTGTGGCTTTCTGGGCAGCATAGCCCCACCCCACAGGGGAACAGAGACAGTGTGTGGATGTGCCTGGCACTTGGTGGGTTTAGTCAGTGGCGGCCATCCTTGCTATTAAAGCAGCCTTTCACCCCCTGTGATCTCAGTCCTGACAGTTGAAGAAAATGACCTTCAGTAGATTGGTCCTAGGAAGCCAAAGGCCAGGGTAGGTCAGAAGGAAGTTCTGTTTGAATTCGGGGTCCTCCCTTGGAGTACACAGCTCATGACTCCCTAACTATGGCCCTCAGCCACAGATGCCAAGGCTCACAGCCATGTTACCATCCCAACGCCACACACGCACTAACTGACTGGATCAGAATTATCATCTAATTTAAGCCTGAGCCAGTCGGATTCCCTGACTACCCTATTTAAAGTTGTAACTACCTTTCACCCTCCCACTCCTGTCCCCTTCCCTAATTTATTTCTCTTCCTAGCATTAATTACCGTCTATTATTTCTATGATTTACTTAATTATGTCTCCCCCACTAGAATGTAGGCCCCACAAAGGGCAGGACTTTTGCTACTCTTTGTTCTCTTCTGGGTCTCCAGTGCTTCCGACAGTGCCTGGCACATAGTAGGTGCTCAGTAAAAATCAGTTAAGTGAACGAATTCTCTCCCAGGTGATTGATAATGGCTAACATTTACTGAGCACCTACTTTGTGCTAGTGTTTTCTAAGCACTTTAAATATGTATTACTTGTTGTTATCTCCATTTTACAGATGACTTGTCTAAGGTCACATAGGGGGAGGGGCTGGGTGTGTTATGTATTTTTCTATCAATGACCTTGGTTTTATGGTTTACAAACATGTTAATAAAGATCTTACCTGAGTCTCACCACTCCCCTAGGGGAAGTATTATTTTCCTAATTTTGGAGATAAGAGAACTGAAGCTCAAAAGGCTTAACTGATTTGCTCATGAGCATGCAGCAAAAAAGGGATAGAACTGAAACTAGAACCTCAGACTTCACACCCTCCCAAGTTCCTAGTTCTTTCCAGATACCAGAGCATCCTTCCTGTGTCTAGAAAATGCTGTTCCTGCCCTCAGCAGCTTACATATTCCCTGGGGAGATGAGCTAGAGGAAGTATCAGATCTGCAGGACCAAGCAGAGGCTGACCTGGCTGAGGAAGGGGAATGAATACAAACTTGTTTCCCCTCAGCTACTGCGATACCCTCACAAGGGACTGAGAGCCAGGCAGAAGGCAGACGCTGAAAGAGGCACTCCAGAGCACACTGAAGGGGACATAAACACTCCAATTCATGCTGGATTAGAAGTATTTTCACCATCATGGCTGCCTTCTTCAGATTACCTTCCGCTCTATTTCCCAATTAAAGTATGGCTCATGGAGCTGAGAACAATGCTGTACTCCTAGCCTGTGGTC
The DNA here is from genome assembly GCF_964146895.1 of Miniopterus schreibersii. Classification (NCBI taxonomy): domain Eukaryota; kingdom Metazoa; phylum Chordata; class Mammalia; order Chiroptera; family Miniopteridae; genus Miniopterus; species Miniopterus schreibersii. The sequence goes on along the minus strand of NC_138101.1, from coordinate 164,147,823 downwards.
TGACCAGCACAAAAGGGAGAGGAAAGATTTCCTTCTTCTTTCTTGACTCTAACATTTTTCTGCCTTATAAAATAATCCCTGAATCTCCAGTTGACACATGTCTAAAGTTCTACCATTAGGGATTCATTCCTTTGGTACTATAACTTGATGCTCTTAACATATACATACTACTGAGAAGGGCATAGCGATAGGAGATGTTGGTCATTCTGAATGGGCTTTGGAGACTTATCTAGAGGCAGATCTGAAGGAAAGGAGCATGAAGACACTGGTGGAAAAGGTGGAGAGGGGTAGATAAGGAAGAAAGAATAGTTGCATGGTGTCAATGCAAACTCTTAACCTCAGACCTTGCCTGATGAGGTTGTTGGGCATCACTGAGTTTGGTGTTCTTCATGCTGTGTCCCACAGAGGAGCTCTCTGGTGGTCAGAGCCCCTGCTCCTCACCCCACCATCAGCATGAGGTCCAGAGAGGAAGGGCACTTGGTCTAGGACACCCAGTGAGTAAGTAGGTGATGGCTATGCCCAGGGCCACACCCAGGTTTGCACACACTCAGGTCAGTGCCCAGTCCTGACCTTGTCAGGTCTAGAGGCCCTGTCATAGGAAGGAGGCAGGAAGGTCACCCTGAGAAGACATAGGGCACACATCAGTTACCTGAGGGTGGTTCACTGGCTTCACTCCCAAGTTACAGACACTAGTGGGGCATTCTGCTGACCTCACGTGCCTTCCTGGCACATCTGTGTAGGGGACATTCCCATCCCCTTTCCTGAAGCCACCAGCAGGGAGCCCTCAGACCCAAAGGGCTGCTTCCTTTCTGGAAATCCTTGCCTGGCCAGAGGACAACCTAGTGGCCAAGCAAAGGAAGCTGAGCTACTGAAATTCCACCAGCAGAGGGCGGTGGCACCGCTGCTCTCAGCCACATTCAGAAATGCAGACTGTGTGGGAGGAAACTTGGCCCACCTGCTCTTCCTAAGGCCGAAGTCCTCAGACACACTCTGCTTTGGCTTGAATGCTCCTAGTGCTCAATTGACTAGAAAATTCTTCTTTATACTGGGATGAAAATTCACTTCCTTGTAATTCTCACCATCGCGCCTAGCTCTGCTTTTGGGGCTACACAGAAAAAGTCAAACACTTTCTGCTTTGCCAGCTCTCGGGGAGTTGGATTCCCTTTCCCAGTCGGCCACCCACAGTACTGTGTGACTTTGAGCAAGAAATTTTCCTTCTCTGGGTCTTTATTTTCTTACCTATAAGACAATGAGATAAATTAATTTTAAGGCTCCTTTCAATTTTGACATCCCCAATGATGCCTCTTTCACAGTTACCACTGAAGGGCGGAAGAGGGGACACCATGTGCCTCCCACTCTTGGCTTGGTTTCCAGCTCTCACAGGGGCTCCCAGGCACTCCTTTCCCACCCTCCAAGCTACAGCCTGTTTATAGACACTTTCCCTTGAGGTTTGGGTTCTCCTAGCTGCTGCATCTTCAGCCCAGGCCACCCCGACACTTCCCATTAAGTACATGTGACCCAACTGCCATGAGGAGGCTGCTTGCAGGTCACACACGCACACATTCACACCTCCACATTGCCAAGCTGTCCTATCCCCTATTCTATTATCTCCTGGGATAAACACTATCATTTTTGGTGTACGCCTTCCCCAAGCTGCTCTCAGTGAACAAGTGGAATAGTGTCCTTCCATCCCTGCTCACTACCCCTGTGCGCCCCAACACACTCTCCAGGGCTTCTGGAAAATATCGGGCATAGACAGAATTTTGCAAGCTACCCCATAGCCCTCTACTGCCCCTGAGCACACTACCTCTTCCTGTAAAACACTTTAACCCTGGAATGTGGTGGGAGGCAGCCTTCAAGATAGCCCTGCCATCTCCACCTCCTGGTATACACACCCTGGGCAGTCCCCTCCCACATTACCAGGGCTGGTCTGTGACGCTAGCAGAATGTGGCGAGAGCTGTAAGAGCTCCTGGTTTCCGTCTCGATGTCCTGCTTTCTTGGATCACAACTCAGGGGAGGCTGGCCACCATAAGAGAGGACACAGCCTATGGAGAGGCCCAGGTGTCAGAAGCCAAAGCCACTAAGTGCCCCCAAACGAGCCTTCAGATGACCGCAGTCCCAGCCGACAGCTCAACTGTAACCTCATGAGAGATCCTGAACCAGAACTACTCAGCTACATTTTAGGATAATTTGCAAAAAGAGAAAACTAATACAGATATAGTTCCCATTTGTTGTGAGGCAGGCAAACAGGTATTAGCATCTCAGATTTTGATATAGTAAACTGAGGCACAGAGCAGGTGAGCCATGTGGGCGAGGCTTTTACCTGCATGTGCGTTCATAGCCAATGAGGAGTGGACCTGACGTGTGAACTTTCTGGAGCCCCCGGGGGCTCCAACCCCTGATATCTTAGAGGCTCCCTCCTCACTTTTTAAGAAAGTTGGGAAATACTAATGAGGAAGGACTGATTTTACTTCTTAGTGAATATTGGCTTCATTTTATACCCAGAGAGAGGTGCTGTGTTTTTTTTCCCCCCTGTGCCATTAAATATTTTTGACATGACCGTATTTAATGGTAGCATTGTACTTCACAGTCTGGCTGTATCCCAGTATATTAGGCAATCTCCTACTTTTGGATCTATATGTGATTTATAATTTGCAACACTTTTAAAAAGCTGTAGTAAACACAGCTGAGTCTTTACACACATATGTGAATGTTTTAAAGGATAAATTCCTATCAGTGAAAATGCTGGGTTAGCAGGTCTGCACTATAAAATGCGCTTTTATTATAAAATTTTAATTGCCCTCCAAAAATGTTGTACCAGTTTGTATTCCCACCAGCAACTCAAGAAAATGACCATTTCTCCATACCCCTGACAGCACAGGATATTATAATATCTTTAACTTGCTTATTTTTAGGTGAAAAATAAAATTTCATTGTTTTTATTTGCAAGTGTTGGATGTCTAGTAAGGTTGATTTTGTCTTCATTTGCTTATTGGACATTTGCATTTCCTTGCCTGTGAATTGCCTCATTATATGAGATACTCAGTCTTTTTTTAATGGAATATTTCTCTTTTTTCTTAATGATTGACAAGAGCTCTTTGTATATTAGATATATTAACTTTGTGATAATTCTTCATCACATTTAATGTCCTTTTTTACTTTTGATCTGTCTACAAAAATGAATAATTCCAAATATTTCTATTTTGCTTCTATTTTTTTTAATGTCTTTATTGATTTCAGAGAGAGGAATGGAGAGGGAGAGAGAGATGGAAACATCAATGATGAGTCATTGATCGGCTGCCTCCTACACCCCCCCAGCAGGGTATCCAGCCTGCAACCCGGGCTTGTGCCCTGACCGGGAATCGAACCAGGATCTCCTGGATCCTAGGTCGATGCTCAACCGCTGAGCCACGCCAGTCGGGCATCTACTTCACTTCTTGGTCTCTATTCAGTTCTCTACCTAGTTGGTTATCTATAAACAACCTTTTATTAGCAGGGATTTCTTTGTAGAGCCCCCAAACCACCCTTGGAATGATCTCTCCAGTAAGTTCAGACTGACTTCTGGGGCTCAGAGGCATAAAATCACAGCAAGTTCAGATACAGCCTCGCTCATCACTCAGATAAAGTGAGGTCAAGCCGAGATACGCCGGAAGTCAGGCGCAGTCACGGGAATGGATTCCTGTTGTTAGCTCTCCTGGCCCTGGTTCCCTCCTGTACTTATGCACTGCAATTCCCTCAGAGATCACATCCTACCCACTGGGCCAGAAAAAACCACCATACTCTTCACATCCACACCCTTTGCCCTGGCCAGAGAGAGGTCCTGTTATGGTTCCCACCAGGGAGCCTTCGAAATTGCCAGTTGCAAAGATGCTCCTGTAGATATCCAACACCCAGATGCAAATAAGACATGGTCCCAATGTGAACAAGGTGCCCTGCTGCTCAAGGTCATGTCCTAGCCTGGGCTTGCTAAGGAATGTATTATTATGTGTATTTCTTTGCTTAGCTCAAGTTAGAAATCCTCCAGTGGCTTCCTACTGTGCCTAGGTGAAAATCCAAACTCCTCAGTGTGATCTCCAGGGTGCGGGGTAATCCAGCCCCTTCCTATTTCTCCAACTGCATCTCCCACTGCTCTCCTGCTCGCTCACGATGCTCCTCTTACAATGACTTTTTTTTTGCCTTGGCCCTTAGCATATGCTACTCCCTCTTGCTAAGACACTTCCCTAGGGTCTTCTCATGACTGGCCCCTTCCCATCCAAGTTTTCAGAGGGGGCTTTTTCACCATCTGAGTCGGGTCTTTTTTCACAGCTCTTACTGTTCTCATACAAGTCTTTTTGTGGACACATGTACCCATTTTTCTTTGGTATAAACCTATGTGTGAAATTGCTTGGTCCTAGTGTAGACATTTGTTTAACTTTATTACACATCTCAAAACAGTTTTCCAAAGTGGCTATAACATTTTACACCCCACCAGCAAAATATGAGAGTTCCAGTCGCTCCTTATCCTTGTCAACACTTGATATTGTTGTTTTTTCCAATTCTGGCCATTCTAGTGGGTATATAGTAATAACTCATGGTATTAATTTGCATTTTCCTAGTGAGTAATGATGGGCATAGCATGTAAACAAGTCACTCAAAAAGGAAGTACAAATAGGTCTTAAACATATAAATAGATTTTCAGCCTCTGTCTTAATGCTAACTGAAACTACTTTGATGAAGTGGCACCTCTTCATAGGCTTCTTAGCCATTTGGACATCTACTCTTATGCAATGTCTATTTAAGGTTTGCTTTAAATAGGGTGTGGGCTTTTTGCCTATTTTAAAACTCAGTTATATATTATGGATACCAGTCCTTTTTTGGATATATGCATTGAAAATATTGCTCCCATATCTATGGTTTGCCTTTTTTGTTTCTTAATGGTATATTTTGATGAGCAAAAATTTCCATTTTAATAAAGTCCAATTATCAGTTGTTTTTACAATTATTGCTTTCTGTGTCCTGTTAAACAATCTTTGCCTGCTACAATGTCAGGAAGAAATTATCCTCCATGTGCTAGTGTGTGTGTGTGTGTGTGTGTGTTGTTTCCTGGAAGAAAGCACATACCTCTTGAACCACCAATGCAATGTTTGGAATTTATTCTACAGATATGTGCAACAAGGTACATCCTTAATTATTCTGTGTGGCACTGTTCATGACACTGAAAGTATGGAAATAATCTAGATGCCCATCAGTAAGCTCTATCTATAGCTCAACAAAAGATGGTACATCCAAGCAGTGGAATATTGGAACACTATTCAGACCTGGCAAAAATGAATGAGGAAACTTTCTGTATTTAATGTGGGAAGATCTCCAAGATATATAATTGCATGGAAAAAAAGCAAGATATAGAGAGAACAATGGGAGTAGTGTGCTATCTTTGCATATAAAGTGTTTATATATATATATATATATATATATATAAAATTTTGGGAAGGACACTTGAGAAACTGTTAACACTGGCTGCCTCCTGGTAGAGGAACTGAGTAACTAGAAGCTGGGTGTGAGAGACAGACTTCTAACTGTGTGTTCTTTGACTGCTTTGGAAGTTTAAACCATCTGAAGGTTTTACTATCTGAAAATAAATACTTATTTATAAGTAGAGGTTATTCTAAATGGGTAAGATTTTCCACTTGTGGATATTGGTGAGTAAGGGCAGTCCAGAAGGGGAAGGAGCTGGAGCTAAAGTGTGGACAAGGGAAAGCAGACTGCAAAATCAGTGTGCCTGGGGGCCTCAGGAGCCCCCAGGGACAGACCCCGGGACAGGCCTTTGTCCAGGGTATCATCATGGCCTCAATGTCAATTCCAGGGGCTTCTGCTGTCCCAGGGGGCAAGCCCTCTTGGATGGCCTATAGCACTGAGCAGCAGGTAAGTGCCTACCATTGTGTTGGGGCACTACATCTACCCCATGTCATTTAAACCTCATTCTGATCCCAAGGGGCAGTCTTAGGAATGATGTCTGTTGGACAGAGGAGGAAAGTGAAGCTCAGAGAGTTTAAGTAACTTGCCCAAAGTCATAGTAGACTAACTGGTCCTCAGGCTGTGCATCCTCCTGTCTCCAGAACACTATTCCGACCAGGGTGGGAAAAGGGAGGGTGGAAAGAGTTAAGCATCCAAGAGGAAGCAACCAAGCACTTCCATGGCTTTTTCTGGGGCAGCCCCTCCCGCTCCCACCCAGGTTGCTGTCTGGCCTTGGGCCCCATCGGCACCCCCTACCCACCCCCCACCGGCCTACTGCAGGAAGGAGGCACAGATGGCAGGCGAGGATGAGGCCCCCAGCCAGGCTCACCCAGCTGTCACGTTGGAGAGCACCGAGCATCTCCTGCTCCTCCTGCCTGGAACAATTGGGAGCCAGCCAGCCTGGCCCCAGCTGTTCCCTCTCCCTGGTCCGGGGCTCCTGGTGACCCAGGCTTCTGAGGCCTTTGTCTCCAGTGGAGGAGAGACATAGACTCCCAGCACATCAGGGCTGGGCAAGGCCTCAGAGGACACTGGGTCCAACATCACCTCTTATAGAAGGGGAAACTGAGCCCAGAAAGGCCAAGGGACCTGCCTGAGGTCACAGAGAACCAAGCAGTGAAGTCAGGTTTTCTCAGTGCCAGCATATCTTAGGATCTGGGGGCACCCCACAGGGTAAGGGACGCTTAGGCAGGATGCATTGCCCCCTCCCCACCAAGCTGTAGCCAGGACAGTTCTGTTTGTCCCTATTTTATACAATGATAATCCTTCTGCAAAGATGCAGTAGCCTAGCTGGATAGGTTCCAGAGGTCTGTCTTTAACCTGAGCCTACAGACCTGTTAGCAGGTCAGTGAGCTGGGATAACAGAAAAACTGCATTTATATTTTTACTAGCCTCTAACTAAAATTGAAAATTCCTTTTGTTTATAAATGTAGGCAACAAACCCCATAGAATTAGCTGAACCTATAACTTTCCATCAATAGACAACACAGATATTTTCAGATCACGTTACCCTGTTACCACTATCTCAAAAACTGTTTACGCTCCTCATTGCTTTGAAAGTACAGTACTTATTAGGTCCTCCGCTGGATCATGATGTTTAATATATTAATATAAAAGCACACATACTACTACATTACAATTCTTCTATACATTTTGATAACTGTATTTCAATATAATTGGTTTCCTTTGTTATTTTATTTATTTTATTCTATAGATTTAAAAACTTTACTCTGGGAAGAAATCCATGGGATTTTCCAGACAGCCTAAGGGATCTATGAACTTCCTCCAAAGTTAAGAACCTGTTTTATTTGGACAAAATGTTCCAGTGTTAAAAAGTAAAGATTGAAAACTTTTATACTATATCTGTAACCTTGATAAGATTGAGGTTGAACTCCCTTCACCTAAAGAAGTAATGGGGGTTGGGGGGAAGGTATGAGGGGGAGTGGGTAGGGGGTGCTGGTGCCCAAAGTGAGGAGCCTGTGTGCATGCCCTGTGCCAGGCACCCTCCCAGGCTTTAACATATCACTGAATTCTCAGAACAGTCTTGAGATTGGGACTAAAATTTCTCCCATCTTGCAGCTGAGGAAGCTGAGGCACACAACAGTTAGGTAACTTGCCCAAAGCACATGGCTAATAAATGGTGGAGCAGGGATTTGAACCCCGGCTGACCGACACCAGAGCCTTTGTGCCCCATCATTGGGTGTCCTGTCTCTCCCTCTGCCTCTTATAGAACATCCCTAAGGTGTTGCTGCTGCTTGGGTGCATCTCTTGGTGGGGGTGGGAAAAATAGGGTTCTGAAGGGTTTGCTGCCCAAATTGATTGTCTGACACATGGGGCATGAACTAGCTGTGTAGCCTTGACTAAGTCCCTTGCCCTCTCTGGGCTTCAGCATCTCCATCTTTAAAAGGCAGCATTCTAAGCACTGCCATCCCTGCTTTCCCCCTCAGTGTTCACCTGAGGGACAACCCACTTAGAGACTTAGGCACAGGTTGCTTAGCAACTAAAATCAAGGTCTTGGCTGAGTGGAATGGAAATGGGGGAGGACAGGCTAGCACCATGCCTTGCTGATGCCACAGAGCCCTCTCTTGTTCTGAAAGGCCGTGAGTGCTGTGACCTACCCCACCCCTCCCACATCCATCAAGGTGCCCTGTCCCTTTAAGAGCCTTGGGTTGGGGTTGTGGTCAGGGACATGAGGAAGGCCATCCTGAAAAGGAAACTGCCCTTAGGACTAAATCAGGCCTGGAGTTTCTCAGGCAAGGCAAACACATGCTCATTGTTCTGGAAGCTGCTATGGGATAGGTCAATTAGTAGGGGTCTTGGTGAAGGCCTCAGGGCCCCATTGGTGCCACTGGCCCCTTGGGAGATGCTGTTTCAAGCCAGTCACCTTCGTTCCACTTGCCACACCCCTGTGTACCCTGTATTACTTTTGCTGAGGTGTCGGGAGTCCATGGACACAGGAGGAGGGAGCTCTGAAACTGTGGCCTCAGGCCTGACAGCACAGGCGAGTCTCTCTCGAGGGTGCGGGGCTGGCTGTCCTGCGGGAACAGATCTCCTGTGGTCTGGAATTCCACTCTTAGCAATACATTCCTGTGGGTCTCAAGAGTTTGCTCTCCTTAAATCTCACTCTAACCTTAACCAGATGCAAATCCCTTGTAAAGGGAAGCCACTGTCATCACCAACACCTTAGTAGGTCTGATTTGGGGGCTCTGAGAAGTGGCTGAGTGCAAGGATTCCTGGGAAAGGGCATGCGGGCCCACACATGCTGTGCAACCTTGGATAAACACTTCTTTGTGGGGCCAGGATTACTCATGGGTGCCGCATGGGAATATGTGATTGCAGGAGTCTCCGGATCTGGCAGTTGTCAGTGTAGACTGGAACTGGGACTCTGGGGAGGTGGGTATAGACTGTGGGGATTGAGTGGCTTTGGGCCAGCTCAGCACAGAATCTTAAACTCATGCCCACCCAATGAGCCTGCACTTCGGACCTGAGCCAGGTAGATTCCAGAAAGCTCCTGCTCCCAATTTCCAGCACCCTCTTTCATCCACTAACAGGAAACTTGTTCTAGTAGCTGTAATAATAGAAATAAAAGCAGTATAGCTTTTTATGACCAGTTGCTGTGTACCAAACACTATGGTAAATCCTTCCATGCCTATCTCACTTTCCCTGGCTGACAAGCCAGATAAGCAAGTCGACTGACCTCGAGGTGCATGATCCAGCACCAAAGCAGGTCCAGCCCTCCCCTCTCCAAATTCTCCTTCCTCCAGGACTCAGCCTGGTACAGTCCCACCAGTCACGCTCCCCTGGAGACACCGACCACCATCCTCACTTGCTTTTGAACACAAATGACTGGGCTGTGGGTGTCTCCCCCTCTAGGCAGGGTGGGCTCACTGCTGGAGAGCTCAGGGGCTGTACCAGGCAATGGGAACAGTAGTAAGAAAGCCAAAAAGAAGCCTCCCCTTGCTGGCTGCAGGCTGGGCAGCACACAGGCTATTTCTGGGCCTGCGAGGGTAAGAAAGGGGAGTGGGTGGGGAAAGCCATTGGCATCACACAGCTCCTACTGACTGAGCGCACACCATGTGCCAGGCTGGCTGCTTTACCCTCCCAGCACCTTATTTAATCATGGTGGCAGCCTGAGAAACAAGTACCACTGCTATTTCAGAAACAGAGAAAGTGAGGCACAGAAAGATTCCGTGCCCAAAGGTTCACAGCGAAGGGGTGGAACTAAGCTCCAGGCCTTAGAAGAATGGAGAGCAGATCAAGCTAACTGCCAAGCTGGTCTGGGTCCAGGCCGGTGCCCACGGGCAGAGTTAGGGTCCACAGTCTAAGTTCACAGAGTCCTAGTGAACCAGCCCGATTATTTTCAGCCTCCCTGGCTCTCCTAGGAATCAGGGGAGTGCAGCGAAGGAGCAGCTAGTGGAGGCCCTGGCCCGAGGCAGAGGGACGGATTCTCTGACCTCCCAGCATGCCCACCAGCCAGGCTGCATCCCTGGTTCCCTCCCTGTACCTCAAATCCAGATAACGCCTGTCCCATAACCATGAAGTAAGGAAGGAAGCCACATTTCCACTGCTGCTGAAGGCCTTGCCTTCACTTCTCTCAAAAATAAGCAGTCATTCTTCCAAAAAAGGGAAAACACAAAGCAAGACTGTCAATCGAGGGCAAAGCAAGACTGTCAATCGAGGGCTCAGACAAACGGAGTAAGGTGGGACTTCGCTCTCCTCCAGCGAGCGCCTTCTCCCCCTTTCCCAAAGTCACTTACTGTACATTGGGCTGTCACAGCCTTTGAGATGCAAATCATAGCAAGCAGAAGGCAGCTCAAAGAACAAAGAGCCATTGAGGAAATATCAGAAAAATGAATTTGGAAAAGACTCTCTGAATTCCCCCAGGAGAGGGGGAGACATATCCGCAGGGGGAGCAATGATGACGATTTGGGGCCATTGTATGGGGCAGAGGAGGACTGAGGAGCTCCATGCTGATTGTGGGGAGCGATGGGGGGGAGAGAAATCTGGAAATCTGGAATGGAAGTATAGGCTTTGGATGAGCAAAACGTTCTGATTTTATTACAGTTTTAAGCACTGAGCTGGGCACTTTCCCCCCACCCTTTTGAAAATATTAGGCCTCAAACATACTGTGAGTCATGGAGCTAACTGGTTTGCCAACTACTGGGGTCAATTCCAGAGTGAGAGCAGCTGGGTGAGGGCAATACTGTTCCAAGGGCTTGAAGGGGAGCATGGAGCACCCTTGCAGTCTGGGAAGCCCCTGAAGGGAACCACATTGTCCCTGAGGCCTGGTGGGGAGGGGATCCCAGGACCCATGAAGGGAAAACCCCAGCTGGGGAGATGGGGCACAATGCCTCTAGGACCTGGCCTCACCTCAGCACAAGGTTTCCTTGCTGAGCACCTACTGTGTGCAGGCCCTGTATAATTCAGACATGTTCCCCACTTTCTGGGGCTCTCAGTCCAATCAAGGTGGCTAACTGGACTACAAACTCCATGCCCACAGAGACTTGGCCTTGTTTACTGCTGCATCTCAGATCCTGGAACTGTGATTAGAACATAGTAGGTGCTCAATATACAACTGTTGGATAGATGGGGGGATGGGTGGTTGAATAAATGGATGGATGAATGGAGGGGAGGGTGGGTGGATGGATGGATAGATAAATGAATGGATGAGGGTGGATATGGATGTGTGGATGGATGGATGGATGGATGGATGGATGGATGGATGGATGGATGGATGGGAGAGGGTGGGTGGATGGGTGGGTGGATGGATGGATTAACCACCTAAGATCATAAGGAATCATATAAAAAGTACTTTAACAAGGATAGATACAAAATGCTTCTGGCTAGGTATGGGATGGGGAAAGCTTCATGGAGCTGACCCCATTTGAATTGGGTCTTGAGGGATGAGAAGAAGCCATTCTTGTATTCTGCACAGTAGCTACCCGCACACTGGTGAAGGCATATTTGACTGAAAAGGTGTTAGAAGGGAACAGAATGTGAGTGCTAAATTGAACTCTAGAGCTCATATGGTCCAACCCCATCATTTTGCAAAAGGGAAAACTAGGGCACAGAATGGTTAAGTGACTTACCTAAGGTCACACAGAAACTACATGGCAAGGCAGAGATTCAAGCAAGGTCTGTCTGCTTCTAGAGCCTTATTTCTTAGCTCCTGTCCTGCACTACTCTTCTGCTCCAGGGCTATGCTCTTCCCATGGAGATGCCTGTGGATTTTTGCTACCATTCCTGCCCCAGATACCTTCACCACCCACCCCCACAGGGCTGTGGAGACCGGGAGCAACTGCTCAGTCCTGGTTAGGCCTCCCACCCATGAACACCAGGCACAGAATAAGCAAGAAGGGGCCATATCTATGATTGGGTTGGGGGAAGAAAATGCAGCACCCCAGCCCTAAGACCGAGGAGGAAATCTTTTGCCACCAGCTTGAGATTGAGCAGGCATGGGGTGGGGGGAGGCCACAGGGCTTACACAAGGGGGTAGGAGTGACCCTCACCTGGAGACCAAGCCCAGCATCCCAATCCCAGGATTGGGTTATTTTCATTATATGCAGCTAAATCTGAGCATAAATTAAGCAGGGACTCTAGTTTCTGGCAAATGCAATTATGCCCCATCATTTGAACTACTGGCAGGAGCAGTTAAGACGGACAAGTTCAATAGCTCCCTCCACACACCACACCGTGGAGTTGGCTTCTTGAGCAAAACATGGACGGGACCCTCTCAGAGAATTCCCACCTGCCTGGCTTGCCAATGGGATGCCCCTGTGCCTCTAAGACCAGGCCTGATGTTACTGGGTCCTCAGTGCCTGGCATGGGCTGAATGCCCAGTCCATGCCCCAGGACTAAAGGATGGTGCTATCTTGTCTGGTCCCCTGCCCCAGGACACTTCTCTCCACCTCTCCTTGCCAACCGAAATTGCTGCTTCAGTCCTTCAGAGAGGAAGCTTCCCCATAGAGTCTGGGAAATGCCTGGCTTCCAGAAGAGAGGGACCCATGTGGTGTTGGCACATCAGAGGAGCTCATTTAGTACTGGTTGAATTAATGTTCAAGGAAATCCTTGGAGACATGCAAATGACAGTAAGAATAACACAAGGCACATCTACAGACATGCCTTTCCCTAACTCTGTATAAGGTGGGCAGGTGTGTGGCTGGGAGAGCCCTGGGTTGAAATTCTGCCATTAGTGTGCTGTACAGGAGTCACTTGACTTCTCCAAATCTCTGTTTATTCATCTGTAAAATGGGGAGACTAACTGTACTTTCATCATGGGACTTGAGGTGAGATTCAAAAACAGCAGATGTGTTAGACCCTCAAAAACTCCCTAGGTGATTCTATAGTGCAGCTAGGGCTGAGAGCTGCTGAAGAGAACCCAGACTCCTGATATCCAAGCCAGGCTTCTTTCTTTTCTACCAGGTGCCAGTTGGGGTACCATGTAGCTGGCTAAAGCTCAGGCATGCAAGACTGTGCTTCCAGCTTTGGGCTTCTTGGGTCTGGTTGGGGCAGCCCTGGTGGAGTGGCAGGAAAGGGGCGGTGCACCCAGGGAGGCCCAAGTGGTTAATCAGGCCTGGGCACAGTGCCTGGTCTCTGGAATATTCATAAGGCCCCTCCAGCTGTGCCAGGCAATCAGGGTGCTGATTGCTCCCCCATCTGCAGCTTAACATTCCACTCCAGAGAGGAGAACGCTGGCAGCTGAATGTTAACTAGGGACAAAACGGGCTCTGGCCTTCACAACAGCAGCCTGAACAAGAGCCCGGGGAAGACAATTCCACTCCTTAGGGATCGGCCAGCCAGAACTTACCCGTTCTCCAGCATCCTGGGCCGTGGAAAGAGTCGGGGATTCAGAAATAAGAGAGCTGATTTCAGGCCCAGCTCCTGCACTGGCCAACTGTATGCCTGTCTCTGCAGCCTCAGTTTCCCTGAACTGTAAAATGGGGACGGTTCTACCCAGCACCCGAGAGCTTTGGTTAAGCCAGAGTTTGTTGGACCAGAGTGCTGTACAAGGCAATGCATCATCATTGTTGTTTGGGGTTGCTGTGGACATGGCTTCATACCCTGGAGAACAGTTTTGACTCACAAATATTGAACTCTCAGGCCAGTTGGCTTTGAGGGAAACGGAACAAAGGGAGAGACGCTTCTTGGAGGGGTAGGAGCCTCTCTCTGAAGGCCCAAGAATTTGGGGGTTCTGGGCTCATACTGGCCTCATCTGGGCCAAACCTCTAAAGAAGCAAGAAAGGAATGAGAAGGACACTGACAGTAGACAGAAAACAATTCAGAAAAGATCAACAACAGACTATGTTCTGTGGCCTTTTGGTTGCTCAGGACAACAGTCTGGAGCCATTATCGGGACAAAGCAGTGGAGGGACAAAAGTGTGCCACATGAGTTCACAGTTCCTAATTAACACTCCAAGCAATGATTAGGATTCATCGAGAAATGGCTCCAACCTTTTCTGTATTTGTATTGAATAACACAGGAAACTGCTTTTTTAGAGATTTCTATCAAACTGAGGGAAAAAACCTGGAGCTAAAATAATACAACCTTCTTCCTAGAAAATCAACCAGCACGAAACAGCTCATCTCTGCTGAGTGAATGAGGGGTTTCTGAATTCAGCATTATTGTTATTGCTGTTTATTAGCCCTGCCTCCCCCGCACCGTCCAGCCAGGCCCTTGCCTGCAGGCCCCACTCTAACCACAGGGGGCAGGATACGTACAGCCTTCACCCGGGCAGCAGGGGAATGGGGTCTGATTTCCAAGCAGACCCTCTTTGGGGGCAGGACCCTGCTCCACAGAATCCAGGGTCCTGGTTCAAACTAAATGGACCACTTAGATCTAGGAGCTGCCTCATCCTCCCAGCCATCCACCACCCTCACCCCTACCCCCACCCCATACCTTCACTATGGGTTAAGTTTGCATTTTCTCCAGCAAACTCATAAGCATGTGTTACTCTGAGAGAAAACATTTGCAACACACATAAAGGAGTCCGGAGCGGAGCCAGCTTTGGGCTGTGCTGCCTCTGAAACCTCAGGGGCTCCCTCTTCACATCAGCAAACTGCTTTTATTAGGTCTCCCCCCTCCAAAATACAAAACATTAAGCGTTCATCTAAAACAAAATTTTAGAAAATATTGCTATGGAAAACAAAGACAATGAAAGAGCACCCATGCTCCCAGTACACGAAGATAACACTTTTAATATTAGGTGTATATTCTTTAAGTCTTTTCCAGACAGGCGGATGGATACATGGATATAGGGTATCCCCCCAAAAATGTATACACACACTTTGAATAATTATAAAGGCAGTGTTTATTAAAATAAATTTCATTTTCAAAATTGAGCTATCAACTGTTAAAGTGTGTATAAATTTTTTCGGATACTCCATATTTTTAAGTGGGATATTTTAAATATTTTACCATTTTTTCACTTAACAGTATGTCATAGATAGTTTTCTCTCATTAAATATTCTCCTACACCAGTGGTTCTCAAAGTGTGGTTTGGGACCCCTGGGATCCCAGGACTTCTTCAGGGAGTTTGTTGGGTTAAAACTATTTCCAGCCCTAGCCGGTTTGACCCAGCGGTTAGAGTGTCTGCCTGCGGACTGAAGGGTCCCAGGTTTGATTCCCGCCAAGGGCATGTACCTCGGTTACAGGCTCGATCCCTGGCCCTGGTTGGGGTGCTTGCGGAAGGCAACCAACTGATGTGTCTCTGTCACATCAATGTTTCTCTCTCTCTCTCCCTTCTACTCTCTCTGAAAAGCAATGGAAAAATATCCTTGGGTAAGGATAACAACAACAAAAACTATTTTCATGGTAACACGAAAACATTATTTGCCTTTTCACTCTCTTCTCTCAGGAGTGCACAGAGGGGTTTTCCAGAGGGTACATGATGTGTGATGTCACAGCAGGCTGAATGCAGAACAGATACACGAATCCTGCTTGTCCATTAAACAGACTAACTTAAAGAGATTTGCGAACATGTAAAACAATGCCCCTCTTCTCATTAATTTTTTGTTTTGTTTTGGAAAATATAGTGTGTGTTTTTTCATAAAGATATGTTTTTTGGAGAACATGCAATGGTTTTATTGTTATTTTAAGTAAATTAACATGTATATTTTTGAAATTCCTTTGTTTTTATTTTAAATGTGCTAAATACTGATAGATATAATGCCCACTTAAGCAAGAGCTCCTTGGGGTCTGTAATAATTTTTAAGAGAGTCAGGTGATTCCGAGGCTGAACACTTGAGAACGTCTGCCCTACATCACTAGTGTCGATGACTGCATGGCATCCCTCTGTGTGGCTGACCCTAATTTGTCCACCCAGTTCCTTACTGATGGACCTCCAGGTTGTTTCCAATTTTCACTGTTATAAAAGTGCTACAAAAATCGAGTGAAACTTCATGAAATGAGAGAAAACAACAGAACCCAACTGGCAGTATGAGCCACCTCTCTCAGTCCATTATTAATCAAATTAGACAAAGCGTATCAGAGAATGTGAACAAATCAAATTGAAAGCTATGTGTACATTGACTATGTATGTATGTGTGCATTTCTATAGAGAGAGAAACCTTGTGTATTTCTATAGAGAGAGAAATACTCTGTAAAAAATACTTTCTTTTCCACTGTCCATGAAGTGTTTACAAAACCTGATCATATGCTAGACCAGTGCTGCTCACAGTATGAAACTCTGGTACCATTACAGAAATCGAGAGGAAGAGTTTAGAAACTTTTATGCAAATTGAGAATTTTATTTTTGTTGGAAATAACAAAAAGTTGATGTTTGTAAAATAAAATCAAGTACTAAAAAATGCTACAAACATTACTGGAGTATATTTCTGTAGAATGGATTCCTAGAAGTGGAACTTCTGGGCCAGCGATAGGCACCTTTAAGTGTCAATATATATCACCAATCTACCTCCACTGACCTCTCACCATGTAAGACACTAAGAGTGTATTTGAGTGCCCGCTCTCTCACAACTTTGCCAATACCAAAGATGACTACTCTTTTCAATCTTTTCCTATTTAGTAGGTTAAAAGATATATTTTGTCTTCTGAGAATTGCTTACTCATACCCTCAGCCCATTTCTATTAGGTTCTTATTGATTTCTCTGGAACCCTTATATATTCTGGACATGAATCTTTTGTCTGTTGAGTACGTTTTAACTATTGTACTCAATTGCGTGGTTTGCCTCTAATTTTGCTTACATATCTCATTGTAGTACAGAAACTTTACCTTTTAAAAAATTAATCTAATCTATTAATCATTTCCTTTATGGCTTAGGGATTCTTGTCTTGCCTTAGAAAGCCTTTCCTCATTGCATGATTTAAAAAATGTTCTCCATTTTCCTCCAATATACTTGCAGCTTTTTTTTTTCTTTGAATGTTTAATCCATCTGGAAATAACTTTGCTATGATGTGAGGCACTGACTGTTGACCTTTGCAAGCCATCACGTGGAGTATGGCAGGGGGCCAGCAATGGGCTTGAGCCCCAGTAGGAACGTAACTGGGGGCCTGCCGGCTGGAGCTGAGCTAGTTCTCGAGGGAGACAGATATCTGAGCCCATCTGGTTTGGGAGGGGAGGCAAGCTACATTTCTGAATCCTTTCGAATGTGTTAGAGCCACTGAGGACATCTGCAAATTGAGGAGCAGAGCTGATGATTCTCCCAAGAAAGCAGCAAAACATATTAAACATGTCATGTGATCCACAAGTTTTCATGTCCATTAGCCCACTCAATGCCAACATCTCAGATATAGGTGGAGGAGAATTTAGGATCCAGACTATACCATTACAGAAAAATAAAGTGCAAAAAGGGCAAGTGACATGCCCAAGGTCGGTCATACGGCTGGCAAGTACAGAGCCCAGCTAGAACCCAGACCTCCTACTGCCAAGTCCACTGCTTCTCAGACCTCTCTGTGCCTGGGGCCGTGTCCTCAGGATCACCACAGCTGCCCCTTTGGAGGAAGGGAGGATCCGGCCCAAGTCTTTCCCAGATCTGTGCTCTCCCACCGTGGGTAGGAGAGGCTGGAAAAAGCCATCCCCTACCACCAGCTGACGGCGGGTTTCAAGAACCAAGGCTTCCTCCTCCTGTACCTTCTCCTCCCCTGAGCAGTTTGGCAGAGGGTGGGAGTGGAGATGAGTCAGGCCGGGAAGGGAGAGCTCAGCCATAAACAATCAGGACTGACAGCGAGCACTTTTCCTGAGGCGCGTGACCTCCCACGGGCCTCTGGGGACTCTGCCTGAATGGCAGAGCTTCAAAATTTCATGATCTACGCTTTGCAAATTTAATTTGCTATATTTACTAAGGCAGCCGCAGAGGGGGAAACCTGTAGATAGAAGGTGAGGGATGAGGGAGAAGGTAAATGATTGCCAGTTTCTCAGTGGAGAGCTCGCAATGTTTTTTTTTAAAATAAGTGTGCCATTTTTGTAGATGCCCAATGTGCCTATGGTTGGGTCTTCCTCCCTTCCAGCTCCAAACCAAAAGAACATCCAGAACACAGAATGGTAGAGCTGAACCTGGTCTTATAGATCAAATGGGCCAATCTCTCAGGTTAATGAGAGCCCCAGGCACCCCGAGGAAAGTGACTTGTCCAAGCGCACACCTTTGGGGACGTTCTGGGAACAGATCTCGGTCTCCTGGACCCAGCCCGCACTTGTTCTGGTGAATCTCAGGAAAACCTTGGGAAGGCACAGACACTGGACACATGACAAGGAAGTAAAAGGTGGTGGTGGGTGCAGAGAGAAATAGGGGCAACCGCCCAGTAATGACCAAGGAGGGCTTCTCTCTGCCCTGGGGCTGCAGCAGGGGCTAGGGAGGTGCCAGGCACCTACCTGCTCCAGGGGGATGACTAGGAAGGACCCTCCTCCTGCGCTCTCAGTGACAATGGCCAGGAAGCGGGCGTTGACGGCACAAAAGTGGTTGTCGTGCACATTCTTGGTGATGGGGATCCCATCGAAGCAGTGCTCCCGGTTGGCCACCTTCCCGTACACGTTCCGGAACTTGGAGCTTCGGTATTGCGGACGCCAGGACATCTGTGAGGGGCCAGGAGAGACAAGGGTCAGGCTGGGCACTGCTCCCTGATGGCCCTCCACTGGACACCGGTGGAGGGAGGCTGCTCTCCAGGGATGCAGGAGGTGGGCCAGCCCTGGTGCTGCCCTCAGGACACAGGAAAGGGTCAGGGACCTCCCAGAATTGTGTGCCCAACCCTGTGCTAGAGGACTTACTCTTAACAAAGTCCTACAGGAGCAAAGACTGGCATGAGGGTATTCATATGTTTTCTGCTTTTGGTACACACGCCCATCCCACCTTCCAGAAAGGATGAGGGGTCCTTTCACTTCCAAGGGATGTGCCATGTGATAGAGCAGACCACCCAACAACCCGTGTGGGCTGCCTCCTGCGAGCCAGAAACTGCTCAGTGCAGTACAGGAGGCGCAGACGGACAAAGCTGGGTGTTCACAGAAGAGAACACTGCTCGTGGCAAGGGGAGGAAGGCGTCCTCTCTATCTGCAGGGAGGAAACAACCACCCATTATCATCCCTCTTCTGATTCTCTCGGGCTTCGAACCCGGTAAGTTCACCCTCAGAAATCGTTTAGTCCCATGTCGTCAACATTGTGACCAGCAGGTACAGAGAAGTGGAGTGACCTGTCCAAGGTTACACAGCTAAAGTGTGGGACCATGAACACAGCTCTCCTGGCTGGAAAGCTAAGACTTTTTCCTACGCCAGGCTACCCTTTGGAGAAAGGCTTGTTGATGTGTGGCCCCCAGATCACTTGTATCAAAATCATCTGGTGGGGGGGAGTTTCTGAGCTTCCTTCCAACACCATTTATTAGAAATGCTGATTCCTGGGTCCCAGTCCAGACCTTCTGAACTCAATATTTGGAGGATGGAGCGCAGAAATAACCATTTTAATCAGCTCCCTTTCCCTGCAGTGAGACTCAAGTTTAAGAGTCCCTGTTCTAGAGAGTGGAGCGGTGCACTTCCTCACCCCTCCCTGCCCACCGTCCATGACACAGGCTCTAACCAGTCATCCAACCAACCAACCAACCCACCCACCCCCTGGTTCCTATTGCATGCCTGTCACGCGATATGCACAAGTGGTTGGGTGAAGACTGGATGAGCAGCCTGCAATGGAGTCCAGCTTCACTGTAGGATGGCGCCCCTTATGGGTGACCCTACAAATGGACGCCATCACAGGTGCAGCCCTGGCAGACACACATCCAGGAGCGATGAGCCACAAGCAAGCACCCAGCCAGGGCTGGACATGCAGCAGGAGCTCAATAAATGCTCTGTGAAATGAACACGCTCTGGCCTGACTTCACCATTATCCATCACCTCCCGCTCCTGTCAAATCTCTTGATGTGCCCTGCGTCTCCCACCCCATCTCAGGACAGAAAGGGGCAAGCTCATTTCTTCACGTGAAGTTTCCAAGGGGAAGAAAACAAAAGGAGACACAGCCACAGAACCAGGAAACCAACTCTGGGAATCTGCCTGAAATAAAAACTTTGCATTTGATTTAAATAAAGCTGGGAGCTCAGCCACAAAGGTTGAGGGACTCTGCAGTCCTGTGTTTCTATCTCCCATTCCACTCCTAGGGAAAGACATTTTGCTTCTCCAAGTATCAGGCGCTCCATTTCTAAAATGAGGTCCATAATTTCTAACTTTGTGCGGTTATTTGAAGCATCAAAATGAGATAACGTAGGTGCAAGGCCGCATTCAGGATAAACTATCACTGCTGCCCCCACGGGCCCTTTCTATTGAGAGGTGCCTGGAAAGCACCAGACACAGACTCTGCTTATAAATACATTACAAGCCGGTGGAAGAGATAAAACCAATGCAAATTCAACAGACATCTGGTGGCAAACAGACTGTAGACTTGTAAGTGCTACAGCAATGAGAGGTCAGGGAAGGCAGGAGGGATCAGGGCAGGCTTCATGGAGGAGGAGTCCATCCACCTGCACTGAGAGAGCACCAGGCACTGCGCACACATTGCTTAGTCTCATAACCCGCCGTCAGGAAGCTACAGGTGCTTGTGTAGGGTGGGAAACAGACACAGCCAAAGTTCAGACAGCAAGCGCAGGGTTGATTTGAACCTGCTCTTTCTTTCTTTTTTTTAATCTCCACCCCAGGATATTTTTTCCATTGCTTTTCAGAGAGAGTGGAGTGGGGGGGGGGCAGGGGAGAGAGAGAAACATCGATGTGAGAGAGACACATGGATTGATTGCCTCACACATGCCGACTGGGGCCGGAGACGGAGCCCTTGGCGGAATCAAACCTGGGACCCTTCAGTCCATGGGCCGACGCTCTAACTACTGAGCAAAATCGGCCAGGGCTGAACCTGTTCTTTCTAGCTCCGCAGTCCATACTGTTTTTTCCAACTTTTTTAATGAAATATTTCAATGTACAAAAGTAGTCAAGAGAATGGTGTAATCATCACCCACCATCTGGGTGAATTATTGTTTTGCCATACTTCTCTGTGTGTGTATGTGTGTGAGTGTATGTGTGAATGTGTGTGTGTGTATGAGTGTGTGTATATGTGAGTGTATGTGTGTGAGTGTGTGTGTATGAGTGTGTGTGAGTGTGTGTGTGTGTATGTGTGTGTACTTCTTTCTTTTTCTTTCCTGGAATCATCTGAAAGGAAGTTGCAAAGGTCATGCCTCCTGCCCCACTATTGCACAGCATGCATCTCCTACCAAGGAGGACAGTTTCCTAATTGGCACATCATGATTATCACATCTAAGAAAATTAACAATTCCTTGATACCACCTAATACCCAGCTCATACTCAGAATTCTCCAGAATGCCTTTTACAGCTATTCCATATTTTGACACCCGGCTGGGGAGCCACATTGCTCCCATGTGTTTAATGTGGTTGTGATCTTTCTTTTTACCTCCTTTAAATCTACAGCACTCCCATCATGTTTTAAAAATATATATTTTTAAGTGACACTGACTTCTTAAAGACACCAAGTCAGTTATCTTATAAAATGTTCCAGCGATTTGTCTCATGTTGCTTTGTGACATCTTCAAAATCAATCTTGTATTCACTAGAAGCTTCCAGAGCTGGGTAGAAAGCCTTGATTCAGTGCAGGTTGAAGACACCCCTGTTATTAACTGGCTTTGCTGGGGTGAGGCTGGGAGGTGAGGGCAGAGGAAATGTGTGAGCACCCACCTTGCAGGACTGGCAGCAGAGAGGGGGTTGGCTGGACAGTGCCAAGGGTTGTGTTGAAGGATGGTGGGCAGAAGGCTGGAGGACCTGGGAGTCCAAGTCAGCCCCCGGCACACAAGTGGCTGAAGTGGGGCGCCTGCAGGGAGGCTAGACTTCTCCACAAGCGGTTACTAAGGGGCTGACTTCATTCTGAGATTAGGTGCATGGGTGTGCAGGCAGGGATCAGAGAAGACTCTTCCCTACTCTGCCAGAGGGATGAGGCCACACAGAAGCTGGGACTAGAGCAGCTGCCAGACCTCAGAGGGAAATTGGTGGGGCGGCCAAGAGGTGACCTGAAAATCTGGCCCTTTGCCCTTTGCCCCTAGCCCCCAAACCCAGCCCAAATCCTGGTGGATTTCCCCAGCTAGTTCGAGTGAGAGAAGAACACACTCTCTGAACCTTTCAGGACAAAACTGAGACACATTTGAGCTTCCCGGAAGGAAGGGCTTTCTTAGTGGCTAGAGCTGCCTGAGATGGAAAAGGAAGCTGTCTTGATAGATAATGAGCTTCCCATCCCTGGAGAGGGGTCACGATTCAGGTGGATGACCTCTTGTTAAGAGTAATGTGGAACAATGGATGGAACTGGATGGTCTTCCAGCCCGGAGATAATAGCACTCCTCTACTTTATGAAAAACACTGTGTTGAGACAGAGGAGCACAGGGGTCAGAGTGCCCAGAGGAACCCTGGTTCTGCCACCCTGGCCAGGGACCAGCCTCTTCTGTAAAACAGGGATCGCAATGCCTCCCCGGCTAGTTTGATGTGACCCTGAATGACAACGGCTGTCATGGCAATTGCTATCTCCTCCTAGGGCAGCCCACAGAGGTGATGAATGATCCACCACTTCTTTTAAGCTGTAGATACACATGCTTTCCCTCTCCTGCTACTAGATAGTAAGTTATCTGATCATCTGACTCCTCCTGGCCCCTGTACAACCCCACCCCACCCCACCCCACCCCAGGCCTGGTCCAGGATTCCTGTCTGGCAGGAGCCTCCAGTGACTCTGGTTAATAATCTCTCAGTATGGTGGGAGACCAAGAGCCAAGGTCAGGCACAAGTGCCCTGTTCCTTAGATGCTGTGGGTGCAGCCTCCCTGAGGACCTCACCCAGGGCTGGGACTTCAGTTTGCTGCGGTTATGAGCTTCATTTTCAGGATGACGCTCCACTCCTGCCCACAGGACAAGGGTCTGGTTTTTACCGCATGACCACTTCTGGGTCCAAGCCTTTTCTCTGCAGTGTTTGTCCTTCTGGTCATGCAGACCCAATTCCTCTGAACAACTTGTTAGCAGGACACCACAGCTTCTGGACTTAGTGAGTCCCTTGCTGCTGACAGCATAGCATCAGCAAGGAGACAAGTGCCTGTAGAACTGCCCCCCAAACCACCCTCGGCCACTGCCATGACCCTCTCTAGGCGCCACCTCATTCTCACCTCCCCCAGATGACCAGTGGGCAGAGCTGGGCAGATGCTATAATCCCACTGAAAACACACAGTATATATGTTACTAATTTGAGGCTCAGAGGGTTTATGAGACTAGCCCAAAGACACAAGCTATGAAAGTTGGAGAGTCAAGACTTCAGCCAAGAACTTCTGACTCTTAGTCCATTGCTCCCCTCCTTCAGCCTGTCCACCCAAACTCATATCTGCCCCACCCCCACACACATTGCTCCATATAATACACAACACACAAAAGTGTAAAAAACTGTACAGCAGCCGGGGTTTTGAAAGTCAGAAAGACTTCAAAGGCTTCTACCTTGCCGCTGTCATTTGTTAGCTGTGTGACTTTAGACTACTCAACCTCTCTGAGTATCAGTTTATCTGTAAAATGGGAATAATGTCACTGAGCTCACTGGATGCAATGAAGTGGCTGAATGCAAGTGCCTGAGAAGGTATCTGGCACAAGGTGGGTGCTTTCCACACACTAGTTCCACCCTCTCCCTTTCTCCTGTAGGGAAAGGCTCTGACCTCAACTGAGTGTTTACTTGGGGAGGCCAGGCTCTGCCAGGGGGAGGAAGGGGCTGGGCTAAGCCAGTGGTCAGAGGAAAGGAGGGAGAGGCTCTGGCCTCCAGATGTGTGCAGCAGCTGGACCCACTCCCTGGAGGCCTCTCCCTGGGCCAGGGCCATCCTAGTCTCCCTCCAAGGGGGGGGGGAGGGCCCGGAAGGAAAAAGTATTCATTTTGCAGCTGAATGGCCCTTATAGCCTCTTAAGAAATAGAGGCTGGCTTTTTTCTCCTCTGAGATAATCACTATGTACACTCCACATGGAAGCAAATTGTATCCTTTCCTCCGATGCGGAAAATGATTTATTGTGGCCAGCGGGTGCAATTTCTAGATGATGACGACTCAAATCCAGTCACTTAACTGGAACACAAAAATACACAAGGGCATCTTCTTTTCTCTGGCTCAGGTAAGAGGGGAGCTCGTGGCTACATCCTTGGAGAGCCATTGGCTGGGGGAGCCCAGGAGACTTCCCTCTGCAAGAGCCGTTCGCTGTTCACATGAGGCCAGAGAAAGGCTGGCATTTTCAGTCTTGTTAGGGTTAGGGCCACACTAACTGTGTGGCCTGGGATAAGTTGCTTTCCTTCTCTGGCTCACTGTCCTCTTCCATGAAATGCAGATATCATCCACACTTAGATCCTAGAATCCTTATGAGGATGAGGAATGAGAACACAGGGCACAGGGCACAGATATTAGTATCAGGGCCTCTGCTGCATTTCGCCCGTGACTTTCTGGGCCCGTGAGCGGTAGCTGACCACCTGGCCCTCCTCCAGCTCTGAGCCCGCTCTGCTTCCCCAAGCCCCGGTCTGGGCACACGGGAGGAACACAGTGCACGTTCCCAAGTGAGGGAGCAGAAGTGAATCAGCCCAGGCCCTGAGAAGCTCATTAGGCTCGGCAGTAACCACCTTTCGGGTTCTATCTTTCAGGTTCCTCCTCATTAAATGAAGGACTAGGATCTTTTCCTTTTAGCAGGAGAACTCTTGCCCCTAATAAAATATTATTCGGAACTCCAAAATGTAAAATGGACAAAGACAGAGCTGTGTGAGTTCAAGTCAAGAAGGAAGCTGGGCGTTCCTTCAAGCCATGGGCCTGGGACTGCACTGTGGCACCCTATCTGAGAACCTCTGGTGTGAGCTAAGATGCCAGAAATCTGTGTCCTGGCCAGTGCAGCCACTAACTCACCATGGGCCCTCAGGCAGGTCCCTCCTTCTCCCCCAACAGGAGGTGCTTGGGCCAGAAGGCCACCATCTAGCTCTGCCATATCATGGTCTAGCCCAGGACACTGAGTTCTCATTGGTTTCCAGGACTTCTGAGAAGTTGTAGCCATTCAAGAAATTTCCAGCATGGAGAAGCTGGACCACACATTTTCTTTCTTAGATGCTCTCTGATTGCTGAATCCACTGGGTTTGGGTCTTCAGAGACCCAGGAATTCCTTGAGGGCCTGCCTTAGAATTCTTTGACCCCTACAGCACAGCTGACAGCAGCAGGGGGCTGACTCGCTACCCGGGTCCCCCAGGCTCCCCCAGGCCGAGCTCACAGCTCAGCAGTACAGCGGTGGTGAGGAGGGAGGGCTCTGTAGCCAAGTGACCTACATTTGAATCCTGGCTCCACCTCACCTGTCTCCTCATCTCACCTGACCCTTTTCCTCGCTCACCACACTGACAGCAATAGCCAACATTTATTAAGTGCTTACTATGAGCCAAGCATTTTACATTCATTGTATCCTGTGATCCTTATAATAATCCCAAGGAATAGATGCAACTATTATCACCATTTACAGATGCAGCTGGGCTTGTCCAAAGTCACTTAAGTGGAAGAAGTGGGATCTCAACTCAGATCTGACAGCAGGATCTCTGCTTCACGTGCTTACTGCGGACCACAATGGATGGGCATGAGGGCAGAGACTGCGTCTCTCCTCATTTTCCCAGGGCTTCTCATTAGGCTTAATACAGTACTGATAAATATTTATTAAATGCATGAATGAGTGAAGGAATAAGAGGACAGGAGTAAGAAAGAGTGACTGTTACTTCCCCTCAAAGCCTCCAAAAGCCCCCTTGGTGCTCCCAGATCACAAACCTTGTCCACCTCCTTACGGGATCTGCAGGATGCGTTCCCAACTTGTCAGATCCAACCTGGGCAGAAAGCCGGGGAAGGAAACGTCTGCCTCCCTGTGGGCCCAACTTTTCCTACATGTGGTCCTGACACAAAAAGGCTTTCATGGAGCATAGCCTGCCGGGGCAGAAAAGGACCCTGGGTCCACTAAAATCCAGCCTCTCATTTCACAGAAGAAGGAAGTGACTGGTCCAAGGTCACACAGGAAGGTCACCTGATGACTAATATACACTGTAAGCCTGTGTTGGAAGTGGGGGTGGGTTTGAGAGGTGGAGGGGTAGGACATGGTGCCACTACTTCTCTCAGCAGACAGACCTATTGGGGTGTCTGGGTCCAGCAGGCCCCACCCAGGGAAGCACCCCCCCTCTACCAGGGTTCTGAGTTCTATATTCCTCTGCCCATCGTGAGAAGGGTAGTGGAGCTCAAAGCACAGGCCCAACAGATGGTTTCTATTTGCAGGCACTAAGCCTGGTCTTTCCAGACTCCCGACCTATTTTGAGGAACCGAGGGCTCTGCTGGCTCAGGGATGGCCTCCTACTCACACCCCTTAACCCACAGCTTGGCAGAAGATCAGATGGGTGGTTCAGGGCCAGTGGAAAGGGGGAGCAGAAGAGGAAAACTGGAAAATGAGACTGGGATAGATGTGTTCAAGCTGGAACCCTGGGAAAGGTATCCTGCCTCAGAGTCTCCTGGGGTATTTGTGGAAATCCAGGTTCCTGGGCCCCTTTTCTGGCCTGCAGGATCACACCCTGGGGCTGGGCTGAGGAATCCGCATTTCTACCAAGCTTCCTAGTGTACTGTCTGTGGACCCACAGCACTGGCTTTATCTGGAAGCTGGTTAGGAATGCAGACTCCTGGGCCTCACCTGAGACAGAAGCAGAATCCAGTTTAACGAGATCCCCAATATAGCAGATGTGTTAAAGTTGAGACACTGCTCTCCTCGGGTGTTACTCAGACTTGATTGTTCACCAGGATCACCTGGGGAGCTTGTTAAAAGACAGGTCAGGCCCTGCCCAATGTGGCCCAGTGGCTAGAGCATCAGACCTTGCACCAAAGAGTCATGGGTTCAATTCTCGGTCAAGAGCACGTATCTGGGTTGCGGGTTCGCTCCCCGACCCAGGTCAGGATGCGTGTGGGAGGCTACCAGTCCATGTGTCTCTCCCATTGATGTGTTCTCTCTCTCTCTCCCCCTCCCTCCCTGCCTTCTACTCTCTCTGAAAAGTAATGGAAAAAATATCCTCAGGTGAGGATTAACAACAACAAAAACACACACAGATTGTTGTGGGGTGGGGCCTGAGAATGTGCATTTCTAACAAGTTGCCAGGTGATGCTGAAGCCACTCAGTCCCTGACCTGTCCTACAAGCATCATGCCCTCTGAAGCCCCAGCTCCTAAATCCCTTTACCTCTCTGAGTTTTAGTTTCTCATCTGTAAAATGGATATATAATTCACACATTTTTCCTATGATAGCTATGAGGCTCCAGTGAAATAATAATGTATGTAAAAGTGCTTTATGAACTACTATACAAATATTATATAAATCCATTTGATTAATTAATCAATCAATTAGAAAGGACTTAAGGTGATCTCTTTTGTCCTGGACGGTCTCCCTGACTTACAGCAAGTCAATGGGAGAGCTGGGCCTAATGCAATCCTCTGGGGCTTTATTCCACATTCCCAGACTGCCAAGCACAAGACCAGGTGTGCAGTAAGCACTCAAAAAGGGCTAATGGAATTCTCTTTCCACTGCAGCCTCTCTTGGTAAGGTAAGGATGAGCAACTTTTTAAAAAAAGGTTGTTTGATAGTTGAATCAAAATGCTGAGCTGCCACCCCCAAGGCTCCCACTGGGAAAATGCCCTGCCTGACTCGAAGCATGATTTGGGATCCCGAGTTCAGAGTTCCTGGCCCAGCCCCTGACACACAGTGGGTGAGCCCTCATTGTAGTGGTCCCTCCCCACTGGCAGTCCGATCATGCTGGTGTCCCTAAGCCAGGGCACGTCAGGGCTCATGTATTTATGTTCATGCAGACCTAGCATGGGCTGATGCTGCTCCCTGTCAATGAAACCTCCCGAAACAACATGTGAGTGTGCTGGCCAGGGCAGGAGGTGATCACAGCCAGGTCCTACTGAGGAGCCCTTCTGATTATTGGTGCCTGTAACCAGGGGATCCTCAGACCATCTCATAGACCAGAACTCTAGCTCCCCATCACCTGGCAATGCAGAAAAAAGATGGGTTGATCAACTGTCCCTGGGGGAACATGGTAACTCGGCTTGGGCTTTTCCTTTCTCGTGAGATAATTTATCTAAATTGCCACCAGGGCAGGACACAGAAGAGAAGGGTGGCCTGTGTGCTATGTTGTAGCATGTCTGTTAGAGCACAAAGGAGGCCCGCCAATCTCTCAGTACCAGAGATGAGAAAGAAAACACTGAAAATCTTTACATTATGCTAATCATCTTGAGTATAAAAGAAGGCAGTGTATCCACTTGCCCACAGAGAAGCAGACACCAGACACATGCCCAGAGCTTGCTGGGGACAAACTTTGCATTGTCCACCTCGCACCGTCCCCACAGGATGTGCGTGTGGTGTGTGGTATATATGGTGTGCGATATGTGTGGTATATATGGTACACATATGTGTGCGTAGCAGTCACCATTTCCTCCTGGACTTTGATAACAATTCAAGGGGCCTCACCAGCTGAGGGTTTAAAAATGACAGTGGGGGAGGGGGGGAACAAGACGGCGGCGTAGGTAACAGCTGCACCCGCCGCCTGCCGCAACCACATCAAAATTACAACTAAAATACAGAACCACCATCGCTCAGAGCTTCCTGAAATCTGGCTGCACAGAAGCCCCACAGCCAGGGAACTGAAGGAGCACCGAGACCATAGGAGGGGCGGAGACGCGGGCGGATTGGGGCTGAATCACCGAGACACAGCCGCGGGCCCACACCACACCAGGTGCCTCGGATTAAACCCGGGAGGGAATCTCCGAAGCGGAGGTTTCCCAGAGGAGCGAGGTGTCCCAGCCCCACAGCAGGCCCCCAGCCCAGGGCTCCAGGGCCGGGAAGAGACGTCCCCACAACTCCGGGCTGTGAAACCAGCGGGGACTGTCCCTGAGGGTCTCGGAGGCTGCGGAAGCCCCAGGCTTTCCTCTTAAAGGGCCCGCACACGGACTCAGACGCGCTCCCTCTGAGCCCAGCGCCCGGCAGCAGCCTGAAAGGACCTGGGACACTTGGGGAGGAACTAACCTGCCTGGAATCCGGGCGAGAGCTGGAAGGGCAGCTTCCTCCCAGGCAGAAGAGCTGGCGGAGGCCATTGCTCCTTTGGCGAGTCCTCCCCATACACAGCCAGTGGGCAGGCACATTTGAATCGCCAGCACCTGACTCACACCTTTGGCCCCACCCCGTGATTCCCGGAGGCCCCGCCCCTCCCCACCTGCAGCTCATCCAGGCCATTTCCAGGGGCTTTTCTATGCAAGTGGCCTCTCAAGCCTCATGCTTAGGACTTTCCTAAAATCTCTCAAACAAGCAGCAGCGGGCCCCATACAGTTTGATAAGTGGCCCCTAGCGGCAGCCTGCACGGGCTCATAGCTTGGCCTCTCCTGGACAATGCAAAGCCCAGCACAAGTAGCAGCCAAGTCTGGTTTGCTGTGTAGCTCATGCTGGGTGGCCCTGGGCAAGGCACCAGCAGAAGCTGACTTTGCACCTCCCAGGAGGCCCCAGAGACAGTGCACCTGGTGGTCAGACTCAACCACGCTGGATTACAACCCTACCACATCCACGAGTGACACTCAAGGGGCAAACTTGGTGAACACCAAAGCTCCACTGAAGTAAATCCTGCTCCATAGGGGTGTCTCCAGCACAGCAGCTCTCTGGCTGTAGTTGCAGCTGGTCCTCACAGCTGATTGGCCGGCAGGTCAATTCCTCCCAGTGATACCAACAGCAACCAAGACTCAACTACAACAGGACAGTGCACACAGCCCACACAGGGGAGCACCTAGAAGGCCCAGCTCAGGTGACTGGGGAGGCTGAGCCACTGGACCCTACAGGACACCTACTACACAAAGCCACTCTACAAATTCCAGGAGACATAGCAGCTCTACCTAATACATAGAAACAAATACCTGGAAGCAGCCAAAATGTGGAGGCAAAGAAACATGTCACGAAGGAAAGAACAGAAGAAATCTCTAGAAAAGGAACTAAATGAAATAGATCTAAGCAAGCTAACAGATACAGAGTTCAGAATTTTGTTTATAAGGATGCTCAAGAATATTAGTAAGAGTATTATGAAAACAACTGAGAAAATCGATGACAGTATCAAAATAAAGTACCAATTTGAAATGAAGCCTACACAAACTGAAATGAAGAATAATTTACAGAGAATCAACAGTAGAGTAGAGGACGCTGAGAATCAAATCAGCAATTTGGAACATGAGGAAACAAAAACACCCAACCAGAAGAGCAAAAAGAAAAAAGAATCCAGAAATATGAAAATAGTATAAAGAGCCTCTGGGACAACTTCAAGAGGCCCAACATTCATATTATTGGGATGCCAGAAGGAGAAGAAAGAGAGCAAGAAATTGAAAACCTATTTGAAAACATAATTACAGAAAACTTCCCCTACCTGGGGAAAGA
This sequence comes from Miniopterus schreibersii, assembly GCF_964146895.1. NCBI lineage: Eukaryota > Metazoa > Chordata > Mammalia > Chiroptera > Miniopteridae > Miniopterus > Miniopterus schreibersii. Next base: position 164,117,393 of record NC_138101.1, on the reverse strand, counting down.
CATAGACTTACAAGTCCAGGAAGCACAGAGGGTTCCAAAGAAGAGGAACCCAAAGAGGCCCACAGCAAGACACATCAGAATTAAAATGCCAAAGGTTACAAATAAAGAGAGAATCTTAAAAGCAGCAAGAGAACAGCAGTTAGTTACCTACAAGGGAGCACCCATACAACTGTCAGCTGATTTCTCAACAGAAACTTTGCAGGCCAGAAAGGAGTGGCAAGAAATATTCAAAATGATGAAAAACATGGAACTACAACCAAGATTGCTCTATCCAGCAAAGCTATCATTTAGAACTGAAGGTCAAATAATGAGCTTCACAGATAAGAAAAAGCTAAAGGAGTCCATCACCACCAGACCACCACTACAGGAAAAGTTGAAGGGTCTTCTTTAAGAAGCTAATGAACAAAAGAATCTGATGAACTACATAGATCCAGAGACATTGACGCATGCAACAGATGATCATATTTCAGAGGAAAGAGGGAAGAGGGGTGAAGGGTGGGAAGAGATTAAACAAAGAAGTTATGTGCATATAAGTGTAACCCATGGACACAGTCAATAACAGGGTGAAGGCCTGGGGAGGGTGTGGGAGCAAGGTGGAGGGGGTCAATTGAGGGGGAAAAATGGGACACCTGTAATACTTTCAACAATAAAGATAAATTTAAAAAAAATAAAAATAAAAATGACAGTAGAAACTTTTTGATTAAACTGCATGTTACTGGGGAAATAAAATGGCTTTTGCTTGCAAAGCCCTCTGACTGATGATTGTCTCATGATGATCTTCTCCACCTTTCACTCACTGCCTTGTCAAAAGAGTCTATTAGTTAATTTAGGCCCAGCAAGGAAAGGGGAACCTGCCTGGATCTTCGACCAGCAATCCCCCTATGATAGCCTCTGTTCCCCACACTCACAAGGGACGCAGCCTTATCTAGGTGACCCTGTTGTGTCCCACATGACTGCCCCCCCAGCTCAGCTCCAGGAGGAGGGACCCACACTCAGTGGTGACTGGCTCAACCACCCAGCTCAACCACCCAGACTAGAGAGGCTTTTCTCGACTCCCATCTGCCTCTGTTAGCAAATGAGGAGTCTCGCCCTGCTGCCTCGGTGACAGGGAGGTCCTGGCCCAGCACCAGAGGAAGGGGAGAGCCTCGAGGATGGAAAGACAGAGACCAAGAAGGGAAACGGAAAGGGAAATGCATATTCAGATATGTGTCCTGATTTTTCCACACTTCAGAGCCAAATCTTAGGTGGACATGTACTCAGTGGGTTGAGGGTGCTGCCGATGGCAGAGGGTAGCAAGGTTTCTCTCCAGCTTCTTGGATAGGATGCTAGGAGACATACCACTATTCAGATGGCCCTGCGCCAAATAAGAGGTGGCCTCACAGAACGAAAATGGCCAAGGGAACTGGCCAGACAGACAGGGCCAGGCATGCACTCCTGAGCCTCCTTCAGCTCTGGCTGGTGGAGAGAATGAACCAACCCTGCTCACCCCTGAGGGAGGACATGGATGATCTAAGAAGCACAGGCCACCAAGAGGTTGCCATGGTGAAGGGCAAGTCAACTTCATCAGAGGCTGTGGGCAAGACAGTCTAGGCCTGGGGCAAGATAACAAGTGAGCCAAGGCCCATCTGGGGATGGACCTTGGACCACCTGGGCCATGGGTTTGTCAGCTGCAGCCTTCAGTGGCAGGTGCCCAAAGAATCCCCTGGGATGGGACAGACCAGCCACACCTCAGTGGACATCAGCTAGGACATGTCTAAGGACCAGCACAGAGCCAGAGGTCCCCCTTCCCCTGACACCTGAGGTCACTTAAGCCTCGGCCATCTATATCCCCAGATGCCATTTTGAAAAAACGCCAGAGGAGGAGGAGCTCTGCCAGATGAGCCCTTTGCAGTCATTCAAACAGAAGCCAAATTACCCCTGAAGCAGGGCCTTCACATGACAGGATTGTTTAAATTACTGAATTAGACTGACGCCACTGGATGAAGCTGAATGTGTTTATCACTGTACCCTGTGAGGTGGGGCTCCTGAATGAGATCAGATTAGCTTCTGAGAAAGTAAAGAAACTGTTTCTTCTTTGTGCATCCAAGTGGTCAGGGCTGCCTTACCAGGCCATGAGGTTGTGCACTGCATAGCTTGACCATGTGAATAGCGCCCCCTGGAGTTATGCAATGTGTGTGTGTGTGGGGGGGGGGGGCACTGCAAGTCCCTTCACATGAAGTGGTTGCAGAAGCAGGAGGGAGAGTCAGAGAGCTTCATCACCATCCCAGAAGCCAGGCTTGAGCAGACAAGACGACCAAGGCAATCTCGTACAATGGTAGCTCTGAACCAGCATTCCAGCCTTCTGACTCCTGCTCGTGTGGCTGCCCCAGGAATCCTAGGAGGCCTGCCTGCTGGTCACTCTCTTGCCTCTCATTACTAATGGTAAACAGAGACAGTCTGTTTCTACAAACCAAGAGAACCCACTTAAGCCACAGGGAGGGACTTTTGGCCTTCTCAGGGCAGCTGCCCTGAGCCATTCCAGCAGCCAGTCTGCACTGGCAGGTGTCTACACTGGCAGGTGTCTACACTGGCAGTGGAAGTGGCTCATCCCTGAGAGCTCAAGGAGCTCTCTCTGCGCAGGTGTGTCAGGACTTTCTCTGGTGTGTTTGCTGCTGTTGAAAAGCTAATAAATTGGCCCCCATGCATCTCTGACACTCTGTTCCTGGGACTCACCCTTCCTGAGCATCTGCAGTGTTTCTGGCTGCAGTTCCCTGTGGACACTTGGCATATACTTGATGGTCTGATTGGTTCTCTTATATATTAAAGAAAGTTCTAGAAAGCTGTAAGCTGGGCCCACATGCCAGCTTTGAAGGGTGGAGAGAGCAGGGACTCTAAAAATAGAAAGGCCTGGGTCAAAATTCTAGCTTACCACTTACTAGCTATGTACCCTACAGACTTTGGACAGGATCATTCATTTTTTGGAACCTGCATTCTCATCTGTAAAAATGGAGAATACAATGCCTACTCCTCAGGGCAGTTTCCATCCTCTTGGCCTCCCTCAGTGTCCTGCACACACAGTCAATAACCAACAGTTGGGTAAGACATGACTGGCTTTTTTGAAGTCAAGCATGACTTCAGAGTAGTTCCATGATTCTGCCATCTGGGTGTTCCCTGGGAGCAGTTGGACAAATGCTTGGATGCTGCTGACCGGCTACATACCAGCCACTCCCACCCTTTTCCACTCACCTCCAGGGCAGGAGGGCTATTCACTGTCCCAGTATCCCTCACACTTAGGAGAGGCCCTATGATTCAGTTCTGTGTTGGGGGACTTCTGGGAAAGTCTTTTCTTATTAATAAAAGAAAACACATAAGAAAAATCTTCCTTGATATACTGGATGATACACTGTTTCCGGCCTTTGTTTGCATTTGAGAATGTAAAGCCTGGGGCTGTGGCAGCCACCTTGGGTCCATGAGGTGACAAATCCCTGATCCAAAGCCAGCATGATGAAAAGGCAGACCAGAAGGATAGAAAAGGTCTAGGTCCTTGATGACACTGTTGAGCCACAAAACCAAGCCTAGGAACTCCTTCCTCCAGGCCTCTTGTTCAAGAAACCGTAAATATGCCTACAGCTTGAGTCATTCTTGGTTGATTTTTGTTGTTACTTGTAGCCAAAAGGATAGAAGATGAAGAAGAGGCAGGAGGTAGCAGACGTCTGAGTCTTTGGACACTACCTGTGATCTATCTCTTTGAGATCTCTATGTCTCAGAGGCTCTGCCCTCACTGCCAAGAACCTAGAAATTATCAGGAGGCTCAGACACCACACAGCCCTGCCCATGCCCAGCAGGATGCCCCTGCCAGAGGGCAAAGAAAACCTAGGGCCCCTCCATTCCCTGCTAGGTTTCCTCTCATCTCAGCAGGGTTCCTCGGGGTGGGCTGATGCAGCTCCCTCTGCTCTGCCTCTGCCTCTGTGCAGTTGCTGGAAGAGTTGCACAGCTCCAGGGGTGACAACGATGGCCATTGGGGGAGAAAAGCAATGATCAGATTCATACTGCCCGTTGCTACACAACCACCCACACAGCACTTCCCGGGTCCAACAACACTATTGAGACCTGAAAGGAGATCCCTCCCCTCACTTTTTTCTTTATTTCTCTGAAGGCTGTCATTTCGATAGAAGCCAGGAGGAGGAGGGGTGGAGATGAAAATGAGGTCATGTATGTAAAACATCTGGCACAGGGCCTGGTGGGCAATGAGCAAACACCAGCACCCTTCCCTCCCCCTTTCAACATAATGGCAATGTGGGTGACAAAGCAAGGCCATTGGGCAGCTGCTCAAGGGTGGTGGTGCCTCTGTCCTTTTGGGATTCTTGCTTTTTGGGATTCTTTGCTTTCTCTTTTCCCTCATGGTACACACACACACATACACCACACACACACACACATGCACGCACTCCTGGCACCTACCCTTCTGCTGGTCTCCCGTCCACTTCATGAGCACATTACGAAGCCCTTGAAGTTTCTCAGTGCTCAGCCTTTCCATTCACATCATTTCCTCCGAGTCCTGGTCCCAGGCTGTGTTCTTGTTTCAGCCCCTCCTGGTCACACTATGCAAATCAAAGCCAATCCACTGGCATCATCTGGCCTCTGCAGACTCACCTCTGCAGATAAGGTCTCTCTACTCACCTCTCCCCTGGAGTGAGAACCACCCCAGTCTGTAGGACACTTTTATGAAAATAGAGAAAGGGACCTCCTCCTCTTGGCAGAGTCAGCTCTGGGCCAGAGCCCACAGCTTGGTGAGCAGAACATGGGCTGGATTTCAGCCTCCACTTGTTCCTCTCCCAGGTGCCCTTGTGCAGGCGCAACTCACGCAACTGTACATGGTGGCCACGCATGGAGCCTTTCCAATTACCTTCCAGAGTCTCTGACCCAAATGCTATTCTCGGGCATGGACTACAGAACTTCCAATGTGGAGCAGCCCAGCTCAGGGGGCAGCAACTTTACAAAACACCAAGACCTACTTAGTTCTCCCCAGCATGATCCCATGGCTCACCCAGTACCCCTTGTAGGTCTCACCCCCTAGGCTCTTCTCTGCTAACACTAAAGCCACAGCACCTCTGCTGCCCAATTCCAGTTCCTTCCCCCCTGCCCTGTCTGGAGGTAAATCACTCATCTGTTCCCAGAGACACGGGGTCTCTCCTCCCATGTTCTCATTCCACTCTGGTTAGAGGCCTTAATCCTCACAGAACCCAGTGAGGTAGGTGCTATTATCTTCCCCTAATTACAGGGGAGGAAACTGAGGCACAGAGGTTAAGTAACTTGCCCAAAGTCACCTAGGGAAGAGGCAAAGGAGGGATTCAGACCCAGGCCTTTCAGCTCCACTGAGTGTGTACTTAACAAGCAGGCTACAGGGCTATTGTGGGAATGAAACGAGATCAAGCATGCTTGGCACACAGCAGGCACTCAATATACGGTCATTATGCTAACGTATCATTATTGTTGAACATTTATCATCATTATTACTCATTGTGCAAAGCGCGAACCAAAATCAAGCTGCCCCTTCTTCCCTTCCCTTCTCTCCCTCCCTGCAGCACTGATGTGGCTGTGTTTTGGGGGGTGGGTGGGAGTCTTGGCACTCTTTATAGAAGGTTTCCTGCTGGGTTTCCAGTTGGGAGCAGGGAGAGAAGATTTGGGGTGCAGAGGAGAGGGTGAATAAACCCCCTTGGCACATCAGCTCAGAGCAAGTTACACTGGCTACAACAGGATGGGGCTGATGGGGCTGCGATATGGGGGTAGGCGGGGGGGGGGGTCTGGGGCAGAAAGGAAGCCATCCCCATGAACCTCGGGGTCTCGGAGTAAAGAGAAGACCAGGCTACCCCTGCAAGATTCAACTCAGCAAATGATAACTGAACTGTCTAATACAATCCCTGAGGCCCAGGGCAAATGCCCCGTCCTTCAGGAAGCCTTTCTAGATGTCCCCACAGAATCCACTCCTTCTGCCCCTCTGCTCTCTGAACACTTTGTATTTCAAGCCAAGCTCTGCTCATATTACATCTACCTTTTTTCAGATTCACAGCACAAAGAGGCTGAATGCCTTTTTGACTATAGGATTCTGGAGAGCAGGGACCAGGTCTATAACATCTGTACGTACAGTAGAGACTTCATGAACGCTTGTTGAGTGAATAGTGAATGAATGGGACATAGGTCCCACCTGCTTTGAGTCTCTCTTTTCTGTGACCTCATCACTGCAGAGCAACTACGTGGTTGGTGAGACCTCAGAGCTGGCCTGGGAGGTAAACATGAGCGCCCTGAAAGTGACAGGCCAGTGGGAGAGGCTACCGCTCCTTTCCACTTACGACAAGGCTCTGCCCCACCAGGAGGGCGGCATCACTCCCAGGCCGCCTTCCCTTCCCTGACCCTGGGCTGGGTCAGCCCCCAGTCATCCCCTCAGTAAGGTCTCAGCCTAGATCCGTCCAGGCCCCTCTCCTTTTTGCTGCCCGGCAGATAAAGACCAGACTTTTCACAGTGCCTCCCACAAAACCATCGTCACAGGTCTCCTCTCCCACTAACTGTTTAAGCTGCAGCCAGACTCATCTCACTGCCCCTGGCACGTGGTTACTCCCCCTCAGAAATGTTCTAGATCACGATTGATGGTGGTTACACAATCATATGCAGTTGTGAAAACACACAGAATTGGACACTCGAGAGGATGGCTTTTACTGCATGTAAATTAAACAATAAACATGACTTTAAAAAATTCCCTAAAGAAATGTTTGCTCTGGTCCTTGGTCAAGAAAGTTGCATAAAAGGAACTGTGGGAAATTTCCAGCTTAGGGACTCCTAAGCCCTGTTTGGTGGTCCGAGGAGACCTGGGTAACCTCTACTCACACAGTGGCATACTCTGAACACCCACTACGGCAAGGGGCCTTAGTGGAGTACAGAGAAAGGGTCCCTGGGCAGGCTGCCACTTGCCCTGTAGTGTTCCCACTCTTCAGCCCCAATATTGAAGTTAAAAATAGAGACCTCCCGGCCCCACTCCTTATCCACTGAATTAGAATCTCTGGGAGGTAGACCCCAGAAACCTGCTGGTGTGATGTTTAAAAAGCTCTGGAAGTGCACAACTAATACTTGAGATACATCATATATTGGTTCCAGGCCCTAGAGATAGCAGTTCCTTGTATGAGTTCTAGGCTGGGGGAAACGGAGGATTTGTGCATCACCAGTATTTGTGTTAGAAATTGCGTTTGCTGTCAATTCTAATACCTTACCTTGGTAGGGTGCTTCAAGTTTACAGAGCACTCTGACATGGATTACCTTTTCAAAGCCAGGCTGCTGCCTGGTTTTCATCCCTGTTTATCAAATGGGGAACCAGAATCAGTTCACCTGCCAAGATGGGGCAGAGGCAGAACCTGTAACCCTGGTCCTTTGAGTCCATCTCTCATCTCTCCCATCATTCTGAGTCAAAATCCTTCCCACAGGCTGAACCCAAAAGGGCTGGGCAGAGTGGGAGGAATCAAAAAGGGTTTTCTCTCAATCCAGCGTCAAGAAACATGTTTGTGCTCCCGGAGCTCAATGGCAGAGTGGCTGCTGAGGTCTGGGATGTAGGCAGTGAGGGGTGGGCTGCTCAAGGCACCCGCCTCCAATCTCACTCTCAGCAAGTGGCACCAACAGGGGGTACCCGGAGCTGTGAACCAGCACGTAGCCATTGCACCCAGCTCCTGGGTGCTGGATGGAGAAGACCGGCAGAATATCCAGAGCAAAAGAGCCTGCAGGCTGTCCTTCCTCCCAGGAGCCCGCCCACTGCCTGAGACAACTCTTGGGCACTGTCCACTACAGCCTCAGTCCACACTGCAGCTGGGAGAGGCTGGTCTCGCCAACTTCTGTCCCTTTGGGATGGGACAAGGTGGGGCTGAGGAGGAGGGTTGTGGTTGGGGACGGCTGGAGGTCACTCATGTCAGCTTGTACATGTTAGACACTCCCCAGGTTCCCACATGACCTTCCAACCATGTGCAAAGGGTCCACAGTATCACTCCAGCTGCTTCAATTCTGGCCCCAGTTCTGCAGCTCTGGCAAATCTTAAGGCCTCTATTCCAGAGCCGGTGCAGGGTGGAGGTGAAAAGAGCTGGGCCATTTCCTTGCTGTGTGACCCTAAGCAAGCAACATCACTTCTCTGAGCCTCAGTTTCCTCATCTGTAAAGTGAGGATGATATTAATAGTGCTTACTGTACAGAGTTTATGTGAAGATTAGATTTCATAAAGTATACAAAGCACTCGAAACATTCTTGGTCTTTATAAACTTTAGCTATCATCACCGCCACCATCCTGTGTCCTGGTCTGTTAAATGGGAATAAGCCTAATCCCTGCCCTACCTACCTCACAGGGGTGTTGCGAGACAAGGTAAATAAAACTCTATAAACTCCATGAGGACAGGACCTGTGTTTGTCTTGTTTTCCTGATGCATCGCCAAGATTTAGAATGGTGCTTGTCAACAGTAGGTGTTCAGCAAATATAGATGGATGGATGGATGGATGGATGGATGGATGGATGGATGGATGGAGTGTGGGGATGTATCTTGTGACTCTGAGGGCAATCCACAGGGGTGAGCTGCTTTTGTTTCTAATGAGTAGTCAGTGATGTCCAACAACAGAATGGATTGTGTTGGGAAGTGGTGAGTTCCCTATCACTGGAGGCAATTAAAGAAATTGGAAGGTCACTTGGCACAGGTGTCAGAGATGAGGCTCACAAAACAGGTTCAGGTTGAACTGGATGACACCTCAAGAGTCCTTTCCAATTCAGAGTAAAGGACAAGCTCACTCATCCCATCCCAAATCCTTCCAGCCAACAAGAGCCCTCAATCAGGTCTTGTCTAGTCAACTCACCCTCAAGTGAATGTAAAACCAACTGTCACATCCTCATATGGTGGTCACAGTCTCTACCAAGGTGGGCAGTCTCAAAAACACACTCATGTCCATACACACTCACTCCACTTCACACACAGCCACTTACCCAGCAGCTGCCGTGTCATCATCATGGAAACAGTAGCAGCTAACGCACTGAGCTCTCGAACTAGGCTGTGGGCTGTGGGCTCGGGCCTCCTCCCACTTGGTCTCACTGAATTCTCATTCCTCAGAGGAAGGGCTCATTATCCCCATTTTAAAGACAAAAAAACCAAGGCTCAGAAGGTGAAACAACTTGCTCAAGGCCACACGGTTGGCCAGAGCAGAGCTGGATTTTGAACTAGCTCTGTGTCCAACCACCAAACCAAAGCGAGACCAACTAGTTCTCACAAAGTTGCTTCCAGCCCAGCCGTCTTCAGGGACGGTGGAACCAACTGGGCAGCTGCCCATTGGGAAAGGCAGAGCCGTGAGGTCAAAGGCACATTCTCACCTCAGGTCTTGCCAGGTTCATGCAAGTGTGAACCCCAGCTTTCTGTAGACTCCTGCTCGCCAATGGCTCTAACCCACCGTCGTAGCTCGTCCTGCTACTGCCTCCCTCAGCCCTATATCGCAGCCAAACTGGACCCTTCCCGGTCACCTCTGGGTCAGGAATGCCTTCTCCTCTTTTCTCGGCAAATCCTATTTAAAGGCACAAGTAGAGTTCAGATGTCGCCTGCTCTGCAAAGCCTCTCCGACCCCTGCGAGGGAGAACCAGCTGCTCCCTCCTCTGTGCTGGCTCCATAACACTTGGTCCATTGCTCCATCCCAGCACTTACCGCATTGTTCTCTGGCTGGTTGTTTATGGGTCTGCCTCCCTCACCAGACTGGGTCCCTTGGGGTCAGAACAGGGTCGGAAACAGTGTGAGAGTTCATCTGCGAGCACTGTAAAGATGCCCAATAAATGTTGTGGTTCCACTGCTTATGGTCAGGAGGGTCCCCACGCAGGACGCTGGCAGGGTTTGCAGTGGTCACATAGTTGAGAATGTTCACTGCTGATGTCATCTGTCCACACCGAGCCAAGTAACTAGCCCATTAACAAGCAGGCAAGGAGAACATCTGGGCTCCTTCAGAAACCATAGCTTCCTGGGAGGGAAGCAGCGTGGACTCGGCGTGAACTGATCGCGATGCTCCCAAGTGAATCCTGGCCAGCAGACTGCTCTGCTTTCACCCAGCCAGCTCTCCACCATGCAGGAGGGCATTTCATCACGGAACCTGGCTCCTCTCCCGACCCTGCCTGACACGCATGGTGGGGAGGCCTGGTCCCGCCATGGCCGGCTGAGTGATGGCAGACTCACCCTCTCTCTGGGCCTCAGTCTGTTCATCAAAAAAACACACAGGAGAAACAAGAACCCCTGCTGCATCTGCCTTGTAGGACTGGGGGGAAAGGGGAATGAGTTGGTAAAAGACAGAAGGCATTGGGAAATATAAAAATTATTCAAAAGCAAGATGCAGGCCCAGATGAGGTTGGAAGGGAAAGGCACTCTTTGCCCCTGTGGCTTAAAATAACCTACAAAACCCACAGACAAGGGCCTTTTGGGGCAAAGGTTTTATCATTTTTCAGGCGAGGGGCTGAACTGAATCAGTGTTCTCCAAACTTCATAATTTGTGCACCAACACGCTTTTGCCATCTCTGCAAATCACTTGAATTATATCTATTTAAGAATTTCGTTTAAATGGACTCTTTAAAATTTAAATATCTTCCTGAGCCTCATTCTAAGCAATTTTATCCATGACGTCACTGGTTTGATGTGTTCACTACATATTTTACTAATACATATTAAATAAATATGCAACAATTAAACCAAACCATGTTCATCTAGGCCTCACTGAAACTGCCTTGCACACCACTGGTGATCCACTCCCATTCTTTGAGAAACAGAGAAAGATAGGATCCTTCCAGCCCTTCCAGTGAGAGATTTACATCTACTCGCCTGGCACTCAGCCCTGGGACAGAAGCTCAGGAGATGGTAAGACAATCACCACCCTCCAGGAGCTTCCAATCTGGTCTGCAGAGAAAAAGCCTTCCAGTTGCTTCACTGTGTTTAACTTTGTGTTTGATTTAAAGTCTGCTCCAAGGCATTATACAAAAATGCATATAATACAGTGGGATGAAAAAAATGAGTACATAAAAGGCCTACTGGAGTTCTCAAATGCTCCCTAGAAGTGTATCACATAGTGAAGTCCTGAGCTTCCTAGCAGCCAAAGTAAAAAGGGAAACATGATTTATTCTCCTTTATTCCCCTTTCTCTGTTGACTGAAATCCTATCATTCATCCCAATCCAGCTCAAGTGCCACTTGAAGGCTCAAGTGCCTTTCCTGATTTTCTCAATCAAAAGAGCCCATTCCTTGCTCTCTTTTCCCACATCACATAATTTATATGCAATATAATAATGCAATAGTATTCAACACTCAACTGGTGTTTCTCACTCTGGAGGGTCACCTCCTACTAGTAGGTTGTGAAATCAAAGTGGTAGGTTGCTATCAGCATTTAAAAAAAACGAAACAGAGTAGATGCCCTGGCGGGTGCGGCTCAGTGGTAGAGTTCTGGCCCAAGCACCAAAGGGTCTCAGGTTCGATTCCCAGGCAAGGGCACATGCCTGGGTTGCAGGTTCAATCCTTGGCCCTGGCCAGGGTGAGTGCAGGAGGCAACCAATCAATGTATCTCTCTCACATCAATGTCTCTCTCTCTCTCTTCTCCTCCTTCCCCTTCCTTCCCTTCTTCTCTCTCTAGAAAAAGCAATGGAAAAAATATCCTAGGGTGAGGAAGAAAGAAAGAAGAAAGAAAGAAAGAAAGAGAGAGAGAGAGAGAGAGAGAGAGAGAGAGAGAGAGAGAGAGAGAAAGAAGAAAGAAAGAAAGAAAGAAAGAAAGAAAGAAAGAAAGAAAGAAGAAAGAAAGAAAGAGAAAGAAAGAAAGAAAGAAAGAAAGAAAGAAAGAAAGAAAGAAAGAAAGAAAGAAAGAAAGAAAGAAAGAAAGAAAGAAAGAAAGAAAGAAAGAAAGAAAGAAAGAAAGAAGGAAGAAAATATCAGAGTGCATGGCAGGAGTTTCGGTTTTGTGTGTATATATGTGTATGTGTGCACATGTGCATGTTCTTGGTCACAACATAAAATTATTTTCTTACTAAGAATTGTAGCCAAAAAAAAAAAAGCCATCTGAAAGCCACAGCATTAACTGTAGCTTCTTGGAGGGCAGGGACCAAGCCAGGTTTATTTCTGTGTTCCCAGTGCTTAGCACAGAGCCTGGCACATAGTAGTTACTCAATAAACATTTATTGAAGCAACCTGAAAATCCAGTAACCCAGAACAGTGTATTTACTAGGGTATTTCAGGTGCCCAAGATTCAGCTATAAACCCCCATGTTCAGCCACAATGTCTGGGGGCCCTTTCAGGCACAGGACCCACCCAGCAGGATGACAGCCACCCACTGGGGATCTCAAGATCAAGGTTGTTGGGTGTGGGTAGAAAAGAACAATATGGCTTAGTCCAGGCTAACCCAGGACCCCCTTTCAAGACTCCACTTTCATGGTCTATAAAATGGGAATAATGATGCCAGCGTCACCCATCCCACAAGAGAACACGGTGAAGAAAGGTGTAGAGTTCGTCTGGTCCCTCTCTTTACATTGAGTTTGCTGAGAACTAACAAGCACACACTTATACACATATACACACATACACACATGCATATACTCAGACACACAGGCATGCACGCACACATGCTACTCTTCATTTCAGATGTGGGAACATGAAGGTCCAGGGAGGGCAAGTGATTGCTCAAGGTCACACAGCACCAAGTCCCTTGGTTCCCAGACCAGAGAGAAGAGGGTACAGATGAGGCATTAAACAGAAAAGTGCTTAGAAAACCATGAACAGTCCTTTTCCAGAGTAAGACATGGTGTCAAGGCCCAGCTCCAGGATCTGCAGAGACAAGAGGCCACAGTGGCTGACATGCCTCTCTCCTCCCTTGTTGCCTCTGGGTTTCTGCCCGTCCCCAACTGCCAGTCCCCCAGGGCCACCTATGCCAGGACAGCACCCTGTCCAGCTTTGTAAAGCTGGAGGAAACCGATGTCATGTGAAAGCATGAGCTTGGAGGCAGACAGACCGGCTGCAACTTAGTTCCAACAATCCGTAAACTATATTCTTAACCCCTCTGAGCCCCGGACCCTCATCTGGTAACCAAGGTTACTGCTCTCCACTTCCATGGTTCATAGGGGATTAAATGAGGCAAAGTAAGTTAAGTACCTGGTAAGTGTGTGTAAACGTTAGTTCCTTCCCTTCCCCCTCTCCCTTGAAACCTTTTATTTCATTCTCAGAGATTTCTTCTAAATAAAAACAAAACACCTTTGACCATCTCCTCCTTTAACACCTTCAATGTCCCTACACTCAGGGAATAAAGACCCAACTCCCCAGCCCAACACTCAAAGTCCTTCGTGGATTGGATCCTAGTTCTTTATCTCTTTAGCCCTTTGTCCATCAGTGGGATGGACCAGTCACCTGTCACTTGGGATCACAGAGTTTGCTGAGAATGAACATGCACACACACAGCACACAATTACACACACACACAGAGCACACAATTACACACACACACAGCACTCCCCTCAGACTTGCCTGCCCCACACCCTCCTTTCAAAATCCCATCCCGAAAGGAGACCCATGAGGTTGGAATGAGTCTGCCTGTGTGAGCCAGGCCTCAGAACCAAATGCACTCAGCACACTGGGCAGTCACTGGTCGTGTGCCTGCTTGTCTTTCCCATGAGGCCGTGAGCACCTGGGAAGCGAGTTGCAGACCTTGGGCCCCTGCGTAAGTCCAGACCCTGGCAGGTGGGGATCTCACACACAACTGCAACACGAGATTCCCTGAGCGTGTCACGGTCCGTGTGTGGACAGCCGTACTCACTTCCTGTCAGAATCATACGAGCTGCGGCCTAGAAGACTTGCACAATTGCCCTGGGCATCCAGCACTCCGAATCTGGCTCCTGGGAGGCCACCTGATTTAGGGGGGCACAGCCCTGCAGCAAGGCCAGCAGGTCAGGCAGCAAGAGGCCCTGGTGGGGGCTGGGTGACCTGAAGCAAACCCTTCCCTTTCTGTTGGAGTCACAGTAAAATCCTGAAATCTATAAATAACACTAAAAATATAGCTAAATAGTTGTCTGAGAGAAACTAGGACAACTGGAGAGCTTTTTCAAGCAACATGAATCCTGCCCAAGATTCTCAACCTTCCTCCCCCTGGTAAATGTATATCAGAGCCTGGGGTAGTAGAGAAAAGGCATGAATATTGTTTTGAAAAGGCTCCTGAGATAACTCTGATTAGTCACGTCCAACAGCAACCCAATTATGCCCATCATTAAACTGTTCACGACCAAATCACAAGCTGCAGGCAGTCCACGGGCAGTCCAAGCCAGGACGCAACGCCTCACCAACCCGAGCCGCCTCACCAACCCGAGCCGGGACACGCGCTCCAATCAGAGTGGGGGCAGCGGATGAAGGGTCTCCCGGCGCAGAATGGGGAAAGGGCTCCTGGGACAGGGCTGCTGGGGGTTGAACGGGAGCCCTGTCTATCAGCAAACCTATCAACTCACCGGCAGCGGGCCTGGCCCACAGTAGGGGCTCTATAAATGGCAGCCTCCCAACCCTCCTCAGCTGGTGAAGTTTTCCTTCCATCAGGCAGTAAGCATCTAGGAGGGAGGGCTATGCATCTTCCTTCTGCTTCTCCCCTGTGCTTGAGCCACAGCTTCTGGCTCAGGAATGGGCCAGAAAGGCTCGGAAACCCTTTCTCATTCCACAAACATCTACTGCACGGTCGCCCTGCATCAGACCCCCCAACTTAGGGGCTATAGAGAGGAGCAAGACCCACCTGCACCTCTCAAGAGGCTTTTCCATCCAGGGTCATGACTGATTCTCTGTTCACTTGAATTAGGAAGGTCAGCATTAGTCCCGTCTCCTGGGTACCTAAGACCCTCAGGCCACATCCCAGGTACCCCAGAGAATTCCTGGCTGATTGGGGCCAGCGTCAGTGTGAGAGGCTCTGTTAATGACCAAAAGGTGCATTGTGAGTGAGCTTGGGAGCCCTGGGAGGTGGAGGGGCCGTTTCCCTGGCTGCCTTGAACTTGAAGAAAGCCATCACTGCTGCTTCAGCCAGGAAGGCCTGCAGGGGCACCAGGACCCCTCACCTCTCTCCTCTCAGAGGCCCCCTGCAAGGCCTATCTCCTGTATGCAGCAGCCCCCACCATCCCACCCTCTGGCCATCCAGTGCCTGGTAAATAAAACTATGTGGGGGGCCAAGCCCTCACCCCACCCAGCTCCCACACACAGGAGCTTTGTCTGAGCTGCTGATGCATAATACATGGGCGCAGGCCCGGACCAGCCACGCGCCCATCTTGGACAACAGGCCCGTCACTAAGAGGCTGTGAGGGGCACAGCCAGGACACAATGTGCTCCAGTCAGGACCCAGGGCAGTGGATAAAGGGCCTGCTGGGACCCTGGAACCGGCCCCTCCTCCAGTGCACAGTACAGGGGTGGAGAGGAAGGCGGTTCCCAGAGGGCCCCACAGGGCGGGGTCAGGGGTGGTGTCCTGAAATCCTCCCAGCCACTTTCCAGTGCAGCCTCAAGCCACATCCTTGACTCTCAGGCTTAGTTGCTTTCTCCCCTGTGACCTGTGGAGATTCCTCCAACACCCCTCCTTGTCTTGGTCCCCATATTCTTTCTTTAAGAGTTTTTCCAGCAAGTGTTGCCAACTGTCAGGGTCTAATATGCTCCTTCAGGTCTTGGCTCCTTGCTCTTGGCCCGACCAGGTGCCCCTCACCTACCCACGCTCAGATGTCAGTGGGAAAACAATGTGGGGCTAACACAAAGTAAGAGAGGGGCATGAATCACCTACCACATACTTCCTAAAATAAGCTATGCACAATTTTCTGTGATAAAACAACACATTTTCTCTTGCAGTATATTTAAGTAGAATAAATCCACATGCAACCCATTTCTATAGAAGCAGAATTAGGGAATTACGTGCACAGTTGCTTTAGCAATAATGGTCTGGGCAATTTTGTTTTTGAACCACCATGCAAACACATTAAAGACGTGTTCAGAGGTTCTCGCTGGCACAGATGTGCTTATTCTGGGGCCCGTTACCAGAGATTCTGATTCAGGTCTGGGCAAGAGTCCAGGAATCTGCATTTTAACCAGCACCTAAGAGATTCCAATGTAGGTGGTCCACAGATGATACTTTAAGACACAGTGGTTAATGAAAAATTATAGGTTTCAAATATGCAAATAAGTACCACACACTGGTGGTTCAGTAAACAACCCACAACAAACTAAATCAATAATGATGGAGCTAAATTCACAGCAATCTATTTAAAAAGCAGGAATAGCAGCAATTGAATATTAGAACCAACTCAAGATGATACTGAGGACAAAGTGTCCTTATCGGAAATTTTAGAAGTTCTAGCAATCTATACAGGACTGCAAAGGCACCAGCCATCTTCAAAGAATACTGATTTCAAGGCCCCAATAAATTATAGGGATTATTAATTTGGGTTTATAAATACCGTTTTTGCTAATCCTTGTTTGATGCAGAAAGATATTTGTAAGCAGCCTTTGACTGTGTATTAAAATAAAAATCTGTGAAACTGTGCTTCATTGGCTCTTAAAAATCCAAGGGCTTGCAATTCTGAATCTTTTGTCAGTCCTTCTGGGAGAGCCTTGCCACCCAATAGTGGACTGAAGACTTGTCCTTCAAGATTTACTGCACAGAGAGAAAGGAGGGAAGGCATCCCAGGGTTGAGAAGGAGAAAGAGATGGATTCAATTATTTTGATGAATCTCAATTTGGTGAGCCATTTTAATAAGCTGCTGAAGCTATCATACAACTATTTGGAGTCCTAAAGCTCTGGGCCTTAATTAACTTACAGAGATTGCTCATTTCCCCTCAAATTCTATCTTCCTATTCTCATAGTAATAAAGTCTCAGTTTTTAGCAAGGAAAAAGACTACGTTTTCCAGACACCTTTGTTAGTAATATGTAGTCATGTAATGAAGTTGTGGCCAATAGGATGTGAGCAGTAATATCCTGTGGCAGCTCAGGTCATTCCCAGTAAAGGAAAGGGGTGCTTTCCCTTTCTCTTACCCCACCCCTCAGGTAGAAACATGGACATGGGGTGAGTGGTCTTAGATGACAGAGCAACAAGAGAGAAGGAACCTGGGATGCTAACCACTTTCAAAAGAAAAGCCACGTTAACAGTCTGGACACATATCTAGACTATGAGATATGAGACAAAAATAAACTTTAATTTTGTTTATGCCACTTTGGGTTTTTATTAGAGCAATCCAAACCATGTCCCAACCAAAGCACTGTTTCATCACCCTGGGGATGGGAGAGTAGTTAAAGGGGTTTGTTCTTTGATGCTGAAAGGCCAGGTAAAATAAAGCACATAGCTAGACTTAAGGCTTCCATACCTGCCTCTTCTGGAACTCCTGGGGAAGAAGAGAAAACAGCAGGTTTCTCTGAAGGGTTGTCAGGAGTTTTGCTGAAGTTAGGAAGGGGAGTCCGATGTCATGCTAAACCTGGCCATACCAATCCTATGTGCACTACCAGGGGTACTTAATGGCTCTGACATTCTACTTGGGTAAGAGATGCCAAGAAAGTTGTTCCAGGCCCCAAAGAACCAGAGGTAAGGGAGCTGGAGTCAGTTAAAAACCAACTAATGTCATCTCTCCCCAAATGCTGGGAACTCCATTATACATCTGCAGAGCTGGAAGGATCCTAAAGATCATCCAATCGCACCCCTCATTGACAGGGGAGAAAACTGAAGTGTGAGGAGGGGAAGTCATGTGTTCAAGGTTGGTTAGAGAGCAAGTTATCAGCAGGCCAAGGCTTGAACCCAGGCCTACTGGCTCCACCCAGTACAGTACTTTTTCTAGATTTTGTGCTCCAACTGCTGGAAATTAGGGGTATGTAAAATCTTACCAGACAACCTTCCCTCACTCCAACAGCTCTCCTGCCCATCCCAGACCTCATGGCACATACTCCTACACCATCCATTCCAGTATATAAGGGCTCTCTTGCAGCATTGGGCATTTCTTATTTCCCTATTCTCTCCTATTCTATCTCCCATTCTCTCTCTCTCTCTCTCTCTCTCTCTCACACACACACACACACACATCCTAATAAATAAATGGAGTTACTCAAAGCTGAATTGTCCTTATGATCATCATTTCAAAGTCTATGCACAAAGAACTTAATAGAAAATAAGAACTTGCCAGCTGTAATGCCCATTTTTATCCCTGTATAATCACTTTGGGACTTGTCAATATGTACATGTGTCTGCATCAAAAGCTTTTAAGACCTTCATTCATTTTGTCTTATTAAACCTATTCCTGGGAATCAACCTCAATAAACAATGGGCATTGTGACATATTTCACATATAAGGATATTTCTTTAAAAGTAGAAAGTTGGACTCATCTAAATGTCCATTAATAAGATGCTAATAAAATCAAATATGTTTATGTTCTTATGACAGACTGTTATACATGTATAAAAATCATGCTTTTGAAGCATATCCATATTTAATCAATCTAATTCAATAGAGGACTGACCTTTATTTTATGTTCTGAGAAAGAAAAACATGTAGTAATCAACTATGACATACTATCAATTGAAGACATATCCCAATTTCAGAGGTCACAAAATGTGAAATATTATAATCAATGAAATATAGTATAAATAATACTTTGAGGAAATGCTCCTAAAGCATAGGAAAAAAGAAAAAAAACAAGTGAAAGGAAAAGCACCAAATACAAAGGGTGGTGTCTTAGGAGGGTAGGATAAAGGGTGATACTTTATTTCCATATTTGCACTTCTTTGATTTTCCAAATTTCCAGGATAAACATATATCGTTTTTATAATGTGAAAAAGATGTTACTTTAAAAATAAATATGAAAATGAATACAACGGAACACGTAAAACCATGGTCAGTGTGAGCGTGTCTACGGAGAGCTGGTTCCCATGCACCATGCCCTGGCTGGGGTCTATCCCTAGTGCTGAAGAACCATAGTTGGCTTCACTTGGTTGTTGTTCAGTACATGGACTGTTTCCCAATTTTCTGCTAACACAAATAAATCTTGGCACAAAATGCTTCTTTAATTTTTCTCTCTTGGGTTATTTCCTTGGCTGCTTCCAGGGTATGGAATGGAAGGTGCTACCTCGCATTTCTGGGTGCTAGTTGGTGTCTCTGTGAGTTGGAGTCAGGGGACAGGGTGGTTCCAAGGTCCATTTTCACTCTGATGCTCTGTTTCTATACGTGAACATTCTGGATTGACCTGATGCCATGTTGGCCTCCCAGGCCACCTGACAGGACCTGAAATATTTTGACTGCTGAGCAGGACATCACACTCTGCAAGGCGATAAGCCATTTTAATCAGTGAAACAAAACCTCAGTTCTTTGAGAGATGAGACCCTGGGAGAGATGTACCCTCAGGTATAGAAGATGGACGTAGGATCTAGTCTGAGACCGTGTTTCCACAAACAGAATTTAAGGCTCAGGGCGCCTGTGGGGGGAGGGGGAGGGAGGGATGGGAGAGTAGAAAGAGGTGTATGGGGGTGGGGGAATGAGGGAAATGCAGAGGGACATGACACCAAAGGAAAGGGCAAAGGAGAGGAGAGCTGGGGTATGGGAGACAACCTTCTCCAGAGAAAGCAGCAAGCTAGGATCAAGGTCTCCTTCCTGCAGAGCCAGGGAAATGCCAGTCTCTACCATTGTTGGCTCCCATACCAAACTCCCTAGAGGCATTCGGATCAGTAGGAAAAAATCCAGGAGAAGGCAGGAGTTGAGCAAAGGGGTGTGAAGATGGAGGATTCTCACAAAGGATCCACATCCACGTGAGGATGGGCCCTGGACGTGCCCATGCCCAGCAGCCCCAAGGAACCGGCCAACATTTCAGGAACTGTCAGAACACTGGACTAGGACAAGCAAACTAAGGTTTGAATTGTGACTCTTTCAAGTGACCTTCAGTATGTCACATGCCCTCCAGTGCTCAGTTTCAGGAAATAAACCAAGTGATCTGTGAAGTCCCTTCTGATTTGGACATCGTATGGGGCCAGTAGAGGTGACAGTCAAGTCACTTGTTTTTTTGTTATTTCTTTTTTAATAATAATTGTATATATATAAGTTGTAAAAAATATTTGATCTACATATAACTTGATTACTACAATCAAGCTAACTAACATGTCATCTTTTCACATAATTACCATTTTTGTGTGGTGAGAGACCTGAAATCTCTCCCAGTAAATTTCCAGTATTCACTACAGTACGTGTACATTGACTAGAGTCATCACGCTCTTCATTAGACCTCTAGACTTATTCATCCTACATAACTGCAACTGTGTACCTTGACCAACGTCTCTCTATCTCCCCCACCTCCGGGCGCCTGGTAACCACCCTTCTGCCTCTATGTATTCTGCTTTTTTAGATTCCACGTATAAGTGAGATCATGCAGTTTCTGCCTGGCTGGCTTACTTCACCGAGCACATGTCCTCCAGTTTCATTCACGTTGTTGCAAATGGCAGGATCTCCTTTTTAAAAGCCAAATAATATTCCATTGTGTATATATACTACATTTTCTTTATCCACTTATCTACTGACAGACACTTAAGTCGTTTCTGTATCTTGGCTATTTTAAATAATGCTGCAATGAACATGGGGGGTGCAGATAGCTCTTTGAGAGAGTGATTTCCTTTCCTTTGGATATATTCCCAGAAGTGGAATTGCTGGATCATATGATAGCTCTAATTTTAATTTTCTGAGGAACTTCCACACTGTTTTCCATAATGGCAGCACCAATTTACATTCCCACCAACAGCATACAAGGGTTCCCTTTTCTCCACATCCTGGCAACACTTATCTTTGTTTTAAATCACGGCCATCCTGACAGGTGTGAGGAGATATCTCATTGAGGTTTTGATTTGTATTTCCCTGATTACTAGTGATGTTGAGCACATTTTGATACACCTATTGGCCATTTGTATATTTTCTTTGGAAAAAATGTCTAGTCAGATCTTTTGCCTATTCTTTAATTGAGGTTTTGCTTGTTTTTTTGCTATTGAATTGTGTAAGTTCTTTTTATATTTTGGATATTAACTCCTTATCAGTTATATGCTTTGGAAATACGTTCTCTGTAGGTTGCCGTTTAATTTTGTAGATGGTTTCCCTTGCTGTGTAGAACTTTTTAATTTGAGGTTGTCCCACTTGTTTATTTTTGCTTTTGTTGCCTGAGTTTTTGGTGTCATCCAAAAAGTCATTGCCAAAGCCAATGTCAAGGAGCTTACTGCCTATGTTTTCTTCTAGGAGTTTTATGCTTTCATGTCTTACATTTAAGTCTTTAATCAATTTTGAATTAATTTTTGTGTATGCTATAAGATAAGGATCCAAGTTCATTCTTTTGTATGTGAATGTCCAGTTTCCCCAGCACCATTTATTGAAGAGACTGTGTCCTTTCCCCGTTGTGTATTCTTGGTGACCTTATAGAAAATTAGTTGACTGTATATGCTTGGGTTTATTTCTGAGCTCAAGTCACTCATTTTATTCATCAAACAATTACTAAGCATATTACCTATGCAAGGCACAGCATTAGGACCACAGGAGCTGCTCAGAGAAATGGAAGGAGGGAACCACACTTACAGAACACATAATGCTTGAGAGGCATGCAGCCACCCTACCATTAGTGATGATCCTAAGAAGCAGATATTCTTTTCCCCAACACTGAGGCTCAGACCTGTTAGGTCGTCTGCCCAAGATCGCAGAATGGTACGTGGTTAAGCTGAGAGGCTAACCCAAGTTAACTCACTATGCCTCATCTTCCTTCTGAGAAAAAGAGCACCACATTTGCCTTCAAAGAAGCCACAATCCAGGGAGTGTCTGAGTTAGATAACTAAGGGCAATGCTGAGCAAGAGTCAGAACAATATCTGATTGACCCTGACAGAGAGATGGGGAAGGAGTTGAGGAAAATCTGGCCTGGGAGCCTGCCTGAGCTTGACTCAGAGTCCAGATTCGAGTGCAGAACCAGGGCTGAGGGAGGGGAGGAAACAGCACAAACAAAGGCATGAATGGAGAGAGGTTAAAGTTCATGGGCCATTAGGGAAAGAGCAAAGAGTCTGTTGTTGCTGGAACAAGGGAGTCTGGAGATCAGTGTGGGAAACAAGCCCGGGAATATGTGTGGGGCCAGCAGCAAGGGGTCTTGGATGTGAAATTAAGAGCAGCAGTGAAGGGGTGCACCCAGGACCTAAGCGAGCCCCCAGCCCTTCCTCCACAAGGTCATGAGGAAAATGCAGGACTTCGGGGTAGGCAGTGGCTTAGTACTTGATCTGTAAACCAGGCACTGGAGACCCCATGCCATCTTGCAGAGCCCCAGCTCCACTTATAAGCTGCATCTATCCACATTTCCTGAGCAATGGGGCCCTGAGCAAAGGGCTCCTGGAGCTGGGGCCAGAGGACTACAGGCTCCCTGAGCATAGCACACATTTGGGACAGATATTCAAGACCTACCCAGCAAGAGGTGCTCAATAAATATTCACCTAGTTAATTCTGAGTAACAAATGGCATCGTCATTTTCTCTCTGTGCCAGAGTCTGTGGCCTGGTTTCTACCAAGAAAACTGGGGGGTGGAAGGGAGAGGCTGGTTGCACAATTACAGGGCCCCCAGGGATGGGCTAGCTGGCCAGTCTGGATGACTCATACGGATTCCAGGTCCAGCCAGTGTACTGAAAGGGACCTCTTCGCACTCCCCCACCCCATTCCATCCTGTCTGCCATCATTGCCAGTGATGAGGCCCCAAAGGCCCATCCACATGGCATGTGGTGAATGGCAGCTCTCCAATCCCATGTCCTCACTGACTGACCCCAGCTCACCCCTGGGCAGCCAGAGCAGCAGCCTTGCACTAGTAGCTTTTATGCCTTTGGTGAAGTCACACAGATCGCTCTGGGAAATGAACAGTGGTGGGGGGAGGGGGAGGCGAGTGGCCAGAACAGTGGCCTCAGGAAAGAACTGGGAGGCAGGCAGCTAAGAGAAGATGGAGACCCCAGTTACTTTAGACTCCACATCTCCCCCAACTGCAGGGAAATCTTCCATCACAGACAGTCCAGCAGCTCTTGTGTTAGGCAGCCGCCAGGCGGGAGGCAAGGCCCACCCCAGAGTTCAATATTTCCCTTCCTTTTCCTCTCCGTTGCTCCTGCTCTTCTGGTTCAAGTTCCCGCTACCGCATGCCGAGACGCGTGATGTGGGCCACAAACTGATCCTCTGTCCCAGAGCTCACGCAGCCAGGGCCCTCCTCCTAAATACAGGCCCCGCGGGAGAAAGAAGAAAGACGGTTCCTGGGGGCCTGGTGTGACCCAGTTCACCAGGTCCTCTTTCCCCTCGGGAAGCAAAGGCTCAAGACAGGGAGGCTGGAAGTTCTCGTGACATAACACGTGCCCTGCAGGGCCACTGCACCCCGGTCCTGATGAGGCCTCACACTCAGGTCATTCCTATCACCATAGCGCCCCCCCCCCATCTGCTGGGCCGGATCCCAGCCATCCCCAGGCCTGGCTCAAATGCAGCTGCTTCGGGAGCCCCGTCCTGCCCCGCCTCTCCAGGGTGCAGTGCTCGCACCCTGGGGCTGTGCTGCTCCAAGGCACCGCACCCCCTACCTCTCTGCTGCCCTTGAGTCAGGGCCTGAGTGTGAGTTCTTTCTCTGGGCCTGCCCTGAGTAGGAGTTTGAGTAAATAACTACTGGTTACAACGCTTATTGAATGGACAGATGGAGGGCTGGAACGGTGGACACGGGGGGGGGGGGGCACGGTGATGAGGAGGAGGATGAAGAATTCCAAGGCCTCTCCCAGAGCCCCCTTCACTCCAGCTGTGAGGGGCCTGGGAAGGGGCACGTGGGAGTCAGGGCAGAGCCCTGAGATTCCAAGAACAAAGTCTTGAGGCTCCAACCATTCAGAATTCAAAAATTCTGGTTTCTTGGGGCATTCCCTCTTCAGGAGGGGAGGAACTGGGGAAAAGAGGGGAGCTGTTCCTTGGCCCTTGATCCCCACATCCTCCTCCAAAAATCCCTTCACTACACAAAGAGCCAAATCCTTGAAAAACAGAAATGCGCAACACGCACGCACGCACCTGCACACGCACACGGTGGAGAGAGCTGGGCCCCGTGCCAGCCTGCGGTCAGCATGCACAGATTGGCCTGGCCAGGGGAGCTGTCCCCAAGGCCAAAGGCTTCCAGGAACCAGAGCGTGGGGGAGGGAGAACCTGCCTTGCTGGCCCTTTTCCCAGGGGCCTGGAAACTGTAACTACTACCCCTCAGGTCTGGCTGTGGACAGCCAGCCATAGGAGGCCAGACCTTGATCACATCCCCCTTGAGCACAGCCTAGCCTCTGACTTCCAGCTCTGGGCCTGCAGTGGTCAGGATGAGGCCACCAGACCTGGGTTCTGTTGCCTTGGTCCAAGGAAAGGGAAACACTGGCCCAGAGGTAGGTGGCAAGAAGGGCAGCATTGCGCAGTCTATACCACCTTCCCAAGCTGTAGGCCAGTAGCCACAGCTGAGCCCTAGGGTGGCCTCTGTGCACACAGGGTCCTTCACTCCCAAGCCCCTACTTCATGAGATGCTAGGCCGGGAAGCATCTGGTTTTGACTGAAAGACGATAAAGACTCTGGGGTTTCAGGAAAGGCAGGGCCATGAACATCATGTCTGTTCCCAGAGACCCAGTCTGACTAACCTTAGAGAGCGGCCGGGAGTGACAGCCAGAGATGTGCTTTCTGAAGAGGACTCTTAGACGCGTTCCACGTCCTCTCCCCTTGAATCTGGTGCGGAAGGGACACTGTGTGATTCTGGGACTAGGTCATGAGAGGCCATGCTTCTTCTGCCTTGTTTGCTGAAAGGCTTGCTCCCTGAGTCCACCTGTAAGAAATCTGACTGCGCCGGGGCTGCCGTGCCACCAGGAAGCCAGGCCACACTTAGATGGCACGTGTAGATGCTCTCATCCGCAGTCCAGCTGTGCCCAGCCTTCGGATCACCTCAGTCCAGGCACTAGACATGAAAGTGAAGAAACTTCCAGAAGATTCCAGCCTCTCAGATGTTCAAGTCACTCCCTAGTCATTTGCATTATCCTAGCTGAGACCCCAGACATTGTGAAACAGACAGTGTCTGAATGCCTGAGCCACAGAAGCCAGGCAGCCCCTTGCCAACCCCTCTGCCTGCTCCAAAGGCCCAATATCTGTCTCCAGCCTGGTGAGCCAGAGAGAACGCCAGGAGGGGCTTGGGATTGGGGGGAGTCTCCTTCATGTGGTGCCCCTTCTGCAGCTGTGAATTAATCCAAGTTGATGGAGGACATACTGAGCACCTACAAATCCCTGCTCCATGCCAGCAGCTCCAGGAGATGCCAAGAATGTCTCCCATGCCCACCCCTCTGTGCTCAAGAAACTTACTCTCTATCTGGAGCCAGATTGGATGCTGACCAGAGATACTGGGGAAAATGTCACTCCATGTTCAGTTTTGCTCCGGACTTTTCTGTGTCTGTCCCAGTTTCAAATATTCTGCCACACTGTACCCATGAGCTATCAAAACATCCCTGTCATTTCACTGTTTCTCTATCCAAACTGCATTTTCTACATGGCCTCTCCCACCCAGAGGCAGTGCAAAAATCCTGCAGACTAATGTGCCAGAATTTGGGGTATGGAAAACGTTTACTTTACAAAAAGTGACTGGTGAACAACTGTTCTGTTCAGTTAAACTGAATGAACGCTCACAGCTGGCAGCCCACATGTAAGGCCCTGCACTGGGCTCTGTGGGGCCCATCGAGTCATGGGAATCCCAGAGCTAGAAGGGCCTCATCCACACTGCTAAGTTCAGGGACCAAGGCCTCATGCTTGCCCTCTGGACAGCAGATGGTGAAGTTGACCACTCCCTCCTCCCTGACCTTCCCTTGGCCACACGTTCTCTGAAGGCTTTTCCCCTTCTCACTCTCAGCCACAGAGAGCTTCTGGCCACTCCTCCCACTTTAAACCCACCCCCATCGGGCCAACCCCACCTCAGACATTCTGACTCATCCGCCCGGAAGGACCCTAACAGTATCTATGGATGAGACCCTCCTACCCCACCTCTTCCCTGCCTGACATCATCCACACTCAGAGATCTAAAAGCCATTTACAAGATGATGGCTCCAAAATTTCCACTCCCAGCCTGGGCCTCTTCCCTTAGCTTCATATCCATTCATTTAGATTCTTCCAGACATCTCTGACTTAACATGCTGGAAACTAACTACTGACCCTTTCCCCATCCCAATCTGTTCCTCCTCTGCCACCAGGACTCCCTGCAAATGGGACTTTCATCCACTCAGCTGCACAGCCCACAAACTGGAGAGACATCTGTGAACCCCGCTTTTCCCGGGCCCACCTCTAGGTCCTGTCAAGTCTCCCTTCACTTTTCAGTCTAATAGTATCTGTATTTTCCAAAGAACTTTTACACAGTCATAATCACAGTGTGCATAAAACTTTATAAGCCACCTTTTTTACTCAGCATGAACATTTTCCCACACTGAAATAGCATTTTGGTATCATGAGTTTTAACGGCTGCACAATGTTCCCTTGAATGAATGCTGCCTAATCCATGTAGCCAGGCCCATGTTGTGAGGCCTTTATTTTGCTTCCACGTTTCAATTGCTACAAATAACGGCGAGATGAGCATTTTTATGCACAGAGCCTTCCCTGCCTTTAGATTTTTTCCCTTGGACACCTTCCCGGGAGTGGGATTACTAGGTCACAGGATATGGACATTTTTATAGCTTGTGATGCACGGTGCCAAATTGCTCTCTTTTACTTCTATGTGTCTTTGATAATGACTTATACAACGTTGGAATATGCCACCTATGATTCCTGGGATGGTCCTGGGCACCTGGGAATTAGGTGTTTTTCCCTTTTCTAAAAAGATTTCTTAAAATTTTGCTTAATTTTCTCCTAATTATCAGTATAATAAACGCACAATCTAGAAAACAGAAAGGAATCACCTGTTGTTCTCAGGTTGTTTGTCTTACTGAACCTCCCTTTATGAAACTCACACCTACCATCCTTACCCCAGGGCGGGCAATAAAGGGAGGAGAAACCCCATAACAAGCAAAACCATGGGACCCCCACCAACCAGAGCCCTGGGAACCATAGTGATGAACTGGATCCTGCTTAACTTGGTACATGATAGGGATGGATAAGAGGTAAAAACACATTATAAAGGTTGTCAGAGCCTTTTGGGGCTTATCTCTCTCTTAGTGGCCTGAAATGTCTATATCAAGGTGAATTAAAGCATCTAGGTGAAATGTGTGTGTCCAGGGTCAGACTTAACTTGGGCCAAATATCCCAATCACCTCAGCACTCTCCCTGACTCTCAGTGTTGCCTTCCACAGCACCAAGCGTCACCTTAAATGAAAAACGAGAATATTTTCATTTTTAATCATAAAAAATAAGTGCCAAGGTGATCTTTTTATTTTGAAAACTTTTATCTTTCTTGTTGAAAGTATTACAGATGTCCCCCTTTTGGTTCCCCATTGACTCCCTCCACCCTGCTTTTTAAAACATAAATCTGGTGTCACTCCACTGCATGAAGCCAGTAAGCAGTCCCCTCCCCCACCAGCAGGATCAAGTCCATGGTCCTTACAAACTGGATTATGATGGCCCTCCTGAGCCTGGGCCCTGCCACCGCCCATCCATGCTCCTCCCGCTGTGCTCAAGTTTTTCCTGTTCCTCAAAGCCTTTGTCTCTCCTCTCCGGGCCTTTGCACCTGCCACCATTCCCTCTACTGTGGCCATTCTTCCCAGCTGTTCACGTGGCTAAACTCTCCTCCTTCAGGACTCTGCTCAGGGCCACTGCCTCAAGCTGGCCATCCGTCAGGTTCCCCCTAGGCTGTGTTAGCTGCTCCTCCTCTGGGTCCCCATGTACCTCCCTCATCCCAGCATTCGTCACTCTGCGCAGTAACAGATGCCCGGTCAGACCCTGTGCTCTGCAGGCCCACAGTGCCCTTGACTGCACGCTCCCTGCAGGCCAGGCCAGAGCATCTGCTGCATTCACCACTATATCTTCTGAGCCCACAGAAACGCTGGGGGAGGCTGGCTGAATGAAGGCCCAGTGGCAGGTAGGCCCCTCGACGTCTTGGCGTCGGCCTATCCCCCAGCCCTCGGGGCCAAGGGCAGCATCTCTTCCGTTTCTACTTCTCCAGGAGGTGGCGCGGGGCTCGGCATATAGCTGGTGCCCAAGAAGTGTTTGCTGCATTAAGGGGAAGGGCTGTGGAGAAGCGAATAGAAAACTCAGCTTTCTGAATAGATTTTCAGTCTCCACTTCGGTCCGTTAGCTGTTCGTACGCCCACACACCTGCATACCACCTGTCCCCTGGATGAACACACACCACCACAGGGAGTGCCACTGCCTTAAAGGCCAGCTGGGAGGTGTTCTGAACTTTTTAATTAAAAGCCAGGCAGGCAGCTTCCTCCCCACTCACTCCTGTCTCCCCAGGTCATTTCTGGAGCTGAGACTCAACAGGACAGCTGAGAGGGAGGTGTGGTAAATGTGGAGAAATTGCTGGGTTTCCATCCCCCCCTACTACCCTTCCCCTCACACTATTCGGTTTTCCTACGGGTGGCCAGGCTGAGGGGCTGAAGAGCCAGGGGTAGGGGAGGCTCAGTGGCCAGGAGGCTGGGGGCTGGGCCAGAGCTGTCCCCAGCTTACTGTTTTCACTTTAAGTCTCTTTTTCTTTTGCATTTCTTCCCCAAAGACCCAGTTTTAGGGTGTCCTCTCCTTTCTCAGGTGGGGAAGGCAAAGCACCTGCCTCCTAGCATGACCCACAGTCATAGGAGGCAGGAGGGTGTCTGAAGGCCCTTGGGAGCCACATCAACAGAGAGGCTCCCAGGCCTGGGTCCTGGGGTGGGACCGAAAGCACAGATGGGTGAGCAAAGACTCCCTTTCTCTTTCTGACTGAGCCCTGTGGAGGTCCAGGTCTGGGGCTCCAGAGAGGAAGGCAGGGCGTTACTCATGCTAGGAGGTTGTCACCTGGTACAAAGCAAGTTGTGCAATCAGCAAACCACTCCTGGGCAGAGTGTGCTGAAAAATGTCCCTGGGGCACAAACCAAGTACAGTGGTAGAATGGGGTTAAGAGAGAGACAGGCATTCCAGGAAGGCTTCCTGAATGAGGTGGCATTTGGGCCAGGCTTCCAAGAAGGAGTGCAACTTCCATATTTTAAAGATTTACAAAACAAACAACACTTAAATCACTGTGTTTTTTTTGGGGGGGGGGGTGCACATACGTTAGATGAAGGGCTATTTGTTTGTGAAAGGAAACTCGGGCCAGTAATAAGGCATTTCTGTGAGTATCTTTTATCCCTGTAGTGCTGAAAGGAACTGTGGCTCTACCACAGGGGTCTCAGCGGCTGCTGCACAGGCTGCCTCCATCCCCTAGCCCAGCCCAGGTCCCCTCTGGAGCAGGGACAGCAGCAGCACTACACACAGAGGAGGCAAGGGACTCCTGAGCCAGTCTCCAAGGACGAAGTTCATTAGGGCACATCCTCCGCTGCCATGGAAACTCTGGGTCCACGGAGCCCAGCTAATAGTCCCTGAACTCACTCAGGCCTCGAGCACAATTAGACAAGATGAATTTTTGAGTTGGACTTAATGAGACCCGGATGTCCGGAAAGCATATGGCAGCCTCCCAGGGGAGGGCAGAGCCCCAGGAGAGCACACTGCTGTCACAAGGTCACCAGGCCGCAGCCTGTTTTGGGCAGGAGGTCTGGGAGGCACTGGGGAGCACTTTCCCTCCTTTAGAATTCTTCAAGGGCCGCAAGGCTTCTTTGTGAGCGGTGCTGGGGGGATGGGAGAAAGGAAGAATGAGCTCCCTGTGGAGGTCCTTAGGCCCTTTGGGATCCTTTCTTCTGCACCCTCTGATGGATTTGCCAACAAATGCATCTCTCACATGGCTGAAGCTATGTAACAGGATCAGAATAGATTCTTCTATCCATGCAAAAAATACAAATATGTCATTCAGAAATTTCTACTGGAACATCTATGAGCCAGGCACAAGTGAACATGCCATGGGATCCATGGCATCGCATGTTCCCTCCCACACAGGACATGGGCCTTGTCCTCTGGCTGGGGAAACAGGGTGTGGGCAGCTACAACCATCTCAACACAGCTGCAACATGGGAAGGGCAGAGTGTGCTGTGAGGAGAAATCAGAGAAGGCTCCATGGAGGAGGTAGCATTTTTGCTGGGCTTTGAAAGCAGGGATCAGGAAAACTTTCCAGTAGAGAAAGAACAGAAAAGCACAAGTTTGGGGGCAGCAAGCAGACCAGTGTGGCTGGAGGGCAGGCTCTGGGCCCAGGCCAAGGAGGTAAATGGTGGGAAGCCAGAGAGGGGGAAGGCTTTGAATGCCTGGCTGTGTGGCCTGGAAGTGGGAAGCCAAACAATACTGCCACCCAGGTGGGCAATGGACTCCAGGAGTACAGACTGGTAGGTCTCCAACCCCAGTCCCCAATCCCAGGGCAGCCCCAGTCCCAGCACAAGCTCACAGCATGGCTGCCCCTGTTCCCAACCCCACAGCTTCCTTCAGTGTCACTTGCGCAGAAGTTCCAGTCAGAGTAGAAACTTTCTCCTGGCCAGGCTCTGTGCAAACCCTGCAGTGTTCTGAAGACAAAGCCATTTGCAACCTAGTCCTTTGGTGCCCAGCAAAGAGTGGAGGGAGGAGGGGAGTTAGGTCTGCTGCAGAGTTAGAAGTAGGAAATAAGGAGTTGTAGAGATAAGGTTGCTACAGAGGGACAATCCAGGCCCGATGGCTCTGGGGAGACACTCACCAGGCAGGAACTTGCCTCTCTGGGGCACTAAACCCTCTGACTTTTCTAAAGTCCAGGTTTTTTTAGAAAGCAGGCCTACTCTCCTGAGAAAATGAGATTTCTGTCCTTGAAACATTTTTTTTCCCCAGGAGGTTATTAGTAAAAATCACTGACCGTGCATGATAGAGGAGCTGAGATAGCAAAGCTGCCTGTTTGTTTTCTCTCCCTGTCTCTGCCTGCCTCTCTCTCTCTCTCTCTCTCTCTTTCTCTCTCTCTCTCTCTCTCTCTCTCCAGGAACCCAGCTCAGTTCCCCAGGAGCAGGACACACCCGTTCTAGCCAGCTGCCACCCCTCTTCTCCAGCTGCCACCCCTCTTCTCCGGATGCTGCTTGCAGGGCCTGAGGCACCAAGCTTCGGCTTCTGCAGAATCTGATTTTCTGAAACTGAAAATGCTTAGAAAGCTACCAAGTCTGTGGCACAAGGTTCATTTACAGGAGGAGGGGCTGGATGTGAAATACAGGCCACTGACCAGAGCCACATCTTCCTCAAGGGTTCTCCATCTCCCTCAACGTCAAGGCCAGGAGCCCGTCATCCACTGGCTTCTCCCTCATACACACCTCCACCGACTCTCCAGTCTCCAAAGCACCACCCCATGTTTTGTTTCCTCTCCAGCCCTTGCTGTTTCCACCAGGCTGGCTCAAGCCTCTCCCCTGGACCACCACAATGGCCCCCTAAATGGTCTGCTACCCCCAGGCTGGCCAAGAGCAACGGGTCTAACTGTGCAGGTCCCAGAGAGGGGCAGGAACAGGGTCACAGTACAGCCAGTGGCTCCTCTCTGTCATGGTTCACCTCCATAACTCCACCGAAGCCTCCGTGTCCACAGCCACAAGGGCTTTTGTGCGTTGGTTTTGTTTTGTTTTGTTTTGTTTTTCATGGGAGAGAAACAGAAATTAAGGAGAAGCTATTGGCTAAATACAATGCTTTTGAGGGGCAAACAGCCAGGCAGTTAAGGGAATGGGGTCCGAGTGCATCAGGAATGTGAGAGCACCCTGGCTCTAACTCAGTTTAGTAGCTGTGGGATCTTGGCATGTTATTTAATTCCTCTGAGCCTCAGTTTCCTCATCCACAAAATCAACATAAGAGTAGCACCCCCCAACACCCATTTTTGATAATAACTCAGCAAAGTGGGAAT
The DNA here is from genome assembly GCF_964146895.1 of Miniopterus schreibersii. NCBI lineage: Eukaryota > Metazoa > Chordata > Mammalia > Chiroptera > Miniopteridae > Miniopterus > Miniopterus schreibersii. The sequence continues at coordinate 164,085,469 of NC_138101.1, read as the reverse complement.
AGAGGGATCATACCTAAACATAATAAAGGCCATATATGACAAACCCACAGCCAATATCATACTCAATGGGCAAAACTAAAACCATTTCCCCTAAGAACAGGAACAACAGGGGTGTCCACTTTCACCACTCTTATTCAGACAGTACTGGAAGTCCTAGCCACAGCGATCAGACAAGAAGAAAACATGAAAGGCATCCAAATTGGAAAGGAGGAAACAAAACTGTCATTATTTGCAGATGACATGATATTGTACACAGAAAATCCTAAAAACTCCACCAAAAAACTACTAGATTTAATAAATGAATTCAGCAAGGTAGCAGGATACAAAATTAATACCCAGAAATCAATGGCATTTTTATACACCAATAATGAACTCTCAAAAAGAGAAACTAAAAAAAAAAATCCCATTTACCACTGCAACTAAAAAAATAAGATACCTAGGAATAAACTTAACCAAAGATGTAAAAGACCTTTACTCAGAAAACTACAGGACACTGAAAAAAGGAATAGAGGAAGATATAAACAAATGGAAAAATATACCATGTTCATGGATTGGAAGAATTAACATCATTAAAATGTCCATACTACCCAAAGCAATCTATAAATTTAATGCAATCCTTATTAAAATACCAAAAGCATATTTCACAGATCCAGAACAAACACTTCAAAAATTTATATGGAACCAAAAAACACCCTGAATAGCCATGGCAATCTTGAGAAAGAAGAACAAAGTTGGAGGGATCACACTACCAGGTATCAAGTTATACTACAAAGCCACTGTAATCAAAAGAGCCTGGTACTGGCACAAGAACAGACATATAGATCAGTGGAACAGAACAGAGAACCCAGAAATTGACCCATGCCATTATGGTCAATTAATATTTGACAAAGGAGGCAAGAACATACAATGGAGTAAAGACAGTCTCTTCAGTAAATGGTGTTCAGAAAATTGGACAGGTACATGCAAAAAAATGAAACTAGACCATCAACTTACACCATACACAAAAGTAAATTCAAAATCAATAAAAGACTTAAATGTAAGACATTAAACCATAAAAATCCTAGAGGAAAACATAGGCAACAAAATTTCAGACATCTCTTATAGCAATATGTTTGCTGATACATCTCCTAGGGCAAGAGAAACTAAGGAGAAAATAAACAAATGGGACTGCATCAAAATAAAAAGCTTCTGCACAGCAAAAGAAACCATCAACAAAACGAAAAGGGAGCCCACTGTATGGGAGAACATGTTTGCCAACGACACATCTGATAAAAAGTTAATATCCAAAATATATAAGGAACTCATACAACTTAACAAAAGGAAGACAAACAATCCAATTAAAAAATGGGCAAAGGACCTAAATAGACACTTCTCCAAAGAGGACATACAGATGGCTAAGAGACATATGAAAAGATGCTCAATGTCGTTAATCATCAGAGATGCAAATTAAAGCCACAATGAGGTATCACTTCACACCTGTCAGAATGGCTGCCATCAACAAATCAACAAACGACATATGCTGGCGAGGGTGTGGGGAAAGGGGAGCCCTAGTACACTGCTGGTGGGAATGCAGACTGGTGCAGCCACTATGGAAAACAGTATGGAGGCTCCTCAAAAGATTAAAAATTGACCTGCCATTTGACCCAGTGATCCCACTTCTAGGAATATATCCTAAGAATCCTAAAACACTAATCAGAAAGAACTTATGCACCCCTATGTTCATAGCAATGCAATTTACAATAGCTAAGATGTGGAAATAGCCCAAGTGCCCATCAGTAGATGAGTGGATAAAAAAGCTGTGGGACATTTACAGTGTGGAATACTACGCAGCTGTGAAAAAGAAGGATCTTTTATCCTTTGGGACAGCATGGAGGGAACTGGAGAGTATTATGCTAAGTGAAATAAGCCAGTCAGAGAGAAAGACAAGTACCACATGATCTCACTCATATGTGGAACATAATGAACAAAATAAACTGATGAACAAAATAGATCCAGAGACATAGAAGCATAGAACAGACTGAGGGATCTCAGAGGGAAGGCGGGGAGGGGGGAATGGGGGGGGAGAGAGATTAATCAAAGAAGCTATATGTTTATAAGCATAACACATGGACACAGACACTGGTCTGGAGAAGGCCTGGGGGTGGGATGGATGCAGGGTGTAGGGGATCAATGGGGGTAAAAAGGGGGCATCTGTAATATTTTCAACAATAAAGATAAAGAAACTTAAAAAAAAAAAGGAGTAGCACCCTACCCTGTGCCTCACAGGCTGTTGAAAGGGTGATAAGATGCACGTAAAACAGCACCGACCCTGGAACGTGGTCAGCAACTAAACAAACACTACTCATTAGTATTTTGTTACTGGTGAATGTGAATCCGACAGCGCCTCCCTCCTTGCCGCTCCAAAGCCAAGCCAGCCCAGAACAGATGTGCGCAGCTGCCAGCACCGCTGCTCCCCTCCATCAGTTCTCCTTGACCCAAGAAGGCTGTGCCTCTTAATTGCTCTTTGGTTTTACTCAATTTGAAACAAGCAGGGCACCAATTCCCTGCAGGAAAAAATAAATATGCTTCTGCTCAAAATATTAATGAGGTTGGACGCAAGATGAGGCTGGCTGGCAGGGGAAGGCGGCCCCCGAGGACTTCCCTGAGCCCTGCCAGCCCTGCAGGAGGAGGCGGCCCAGTTTGGAGCATCTTCGAGAGGGCAGGTGGGTGGTGAGGCTCTGGCTCACTCCACAGGCCCAGGTCAGAGGCCATCAGGATGAGGGGCCCCATGGGAGGGGGTGTGGGAAACCTGCTGTGGTCAAGCCCCATGGACTCATGGATCCAGTTGTCTCCGGAAAGCTCTGGTACCACCCAGCTGTTGTCTTCCTTTCCTCCCACCCAGTCACCAGAGCCTGCAGATTCCTCTTCCCTGTACCACTGAGCTCTGGCTCAGACCCTCATCAGTTCAAAGTGGTTGCCAGGATCCCATTCTGCATCTTCTCCCTGCTCCTGTCTTTTCTCCCCTAAGGGCCACTCTCAAATAGTCAGTCAGTAAACATTAGTGAGCAGGAAGCAAGTGCTAGCCTGTAGGAACAGGCCTCATTGTGACTCAGATCCAGCTTCACCCTTTTTCCTAACCCTCTCCCCTGAGGCTCCCCAGGCGAGGGCCTCACGGCTATGCCTTCAATGGCAGGCGGCCTCCGCTTCAAAGCCCATGAGCGTGTGGTTCTCTGAGCCAGATAGGTCTTCCCAGATTCCGCCACATGCCTCCCTCATTCCCTCCTGGGCCCCGATGTCCCCTTTTCACAGCCACCCTATCTACCTGTCCCATTGCTCTGCCTCGACTGCACTGCATTTGTCTGAATACTGTTTACCACCACCTGACATCCAAATATTTACGTACTTGTGTTCTGTCCTGTCTCCCCACCCTCCAGGGCCAGTCCCCTGAGGGTAGGGACTTTCTGTGTTATTCACTGATGTTGATTTGATGTGTCCCATCACCTAGAACAGTTGCTAGCACAGGACGTGCTTACTGAGTATTTATTATCGTGGAATCTAATGGCTCACTCATGTCTCTTTCCCATGAAAAGCTCTTTGCTGACTTATGTACTACCTGCCCCAGCCTCCAAATTCACCTCCTCTCTGGCTACTCCCAAGCCCACTTCCCACCTTCCCAGGCCCTGGTCCTTCACATTCAAACCTCCCTAGATGACATCCAAGCTCTGGAACACCCAGGAACACCGCTGCCCTTGCTTTTACTGATTTTGCACCCCACTGTTCCACCCTTCCCCAAATCCTACTTACCCTCAAGTCAGACTCAAACCCCACCTCCTCTCGGAGGTCTGGTCCAGCCTCCCAGTGCCCACGGCTTCAGGACCTGGGTTCCATGTTGCTCCGATCACTGCATTCGCACCTGTATCTACCTCTCAGGCAGAACTCAACTTCTTTAAAGTCAGGGAAATTGGTCCCCTCTGTGTTCCCTGAGCCAGTGCAGTGTTCCCTGGCAGGGAGCAGGTGCCTAGGAGATGGTAGTTTGTATTAAGATTCAGATTGTTCTAATGCTAATAACATTAATTATTACCTCTAACAAGGCCCACCATGGGGGACAGAAGGCAGCAGGCCAGCCACAGAGCTAGGAACAGAACTCCTGCCCTGGGAGAAGGCCCTGAGGCTCTGCACCAGGGGCCGAACTCAAGGCAGGGGGGTCCTGGTGCCCTGAGTGTGGACAGCCGATGATCTGAGGCCTGCCACAGGCGCAGGGCACAGAGCCACACTCTCACATCTGAAGACAAGGTCAGTCCCATTGTAAGGGGCGAGTGCCGCTTTTCTCCTTGGTGCTGGCAACTCCCGGGGGATGTAAACCGGATACCCACATCCCCTTCCTGGGAGGAAATCCTGCCAGAATTCTCAGGGACGTGGGACAGCAGAGCTCAGCTGAGGAGGAAGAAGGAAAGGGGCCCCAGGGTGGGCCTGGGTCTACGGAGCATTCCCTCTGGCCTGACTCCACAGGCCACAGCTGAGGCTGCCAGCTGGGCTGGCCACTCAGTCCTGCTACCAGTCAGTTCTGTCCTTGAACGCTGCACAGCTGAGACTTCTGCATGGTACATTGCTCCCTACACCTCTTCCTACCCTTCACTGCCTCAGAGCGAAGCAGCTCCACAGTTCATCTGACTCTAAACACTATTAAGGGGAACACAAGACTGGATTGCTACCTCCTTCTTTTCAGAGTTGGAAACTAAGACCCAGAGAGGTTAAGCAACTTGCCCAAGGTCACACAGCATGTTAGAGACAGAGCTCAGAATAGAAACTAGGCTATGATTTCAGTTGTTATTATTTGGAATCACCAGGAAAGCATGTGCTGAAAGGCCTTCCTGGGACTGAGGCAGGAGGTTGAGAGGACTTTCTGTCCCCTCCAGAAATCTACCCCCCACCCTTCCTTCTGCAAGTACACAGGCTCTGTCTGGCTTTAAACTCAAAGAAATTCCATCTCTGCTCACTGGCTCTCAGACACGGGAAGCAGCCCGTTCCCTGTGGCTTCCTCCCCAGAGGATGCGTCCAATAAACAGAGCCCCTTTTTCATCTTCTCGCATAAATATTTCAGGAGACTGAGAAACAAACAGATCTGCGTTTGATCTGCTGCTGGCTACTCAGAAATGGGGGCTGCTCTGTCCCAGGGAGGACCCTCACCCCTCTCCAGGCACTGAAGTGTCCACCAAGCCATGGGAGATACAAGACGGCAAGGACAGCCACCTTCCTGCAGGGGCTGCTTGTCTGGGTTGGGGAATCTGGTGTGGGCTGGAGAGCAGAGCCCAGTTTTTACCAGAAGCACCCCCTGACACACACACCCACTGCTTATTCCTAGAAATGGGAGAACATGGTCTGCTCAGTGTCTTCTTAGAGATGCTTCAATCATTCCTGCCCAAGAGCACACACAGCAGGGAACACGAGGTTCCTGCACAGCCAGGCACTGCGGGGAAGAGAGTGAAGAGCCTCTGAGAACAGGTGGGCCTCAGCTCTGGCTGGAAACCTTGGCGACTTAGCAGGCTGATCCCCCTTAAGTTTCCCCCAAACACCCCTTTTGTTTATTCATTCAAATGTTCATTCATGGAGTACATTATTCTTGGACCCAGGACATTCAGCGGCTCCTCACTGCCAACAGGATTTTGACTTCTCAGGCTGTCATTTCCTGAGCTTCCCAATCTTGCCCCACCCCTCCTTCAGAACCACATCTCTGCTCAAGTCACACTCACACACCAGTTAGTCTGGCTCCCCCCCCTCCCCCAAATGAGTCCTTCCCTTTCCTAAATTTTGTTCTGCCTTTGCCCTTTCTTCTCCCCCATTCTTTTCTCTCGCCATTCTCAGGAGGGCGCATGTGCCGCCTCCTCCATGAAGCCTTCCTTGACCATCCCACCCCACAGCGATGATCCCCCTCTCCTCCCTGAGTTTCTCATGGATCGCTGCCACTGCTGCCACCAGGAACTGCTCCTGTGACACTCTCACGTGTGAGGTCTTATCATTCCAACTCAGTTACAAGCATCTAGAGAGCTAAGCTAGGCTCCAGCTTCTGTTTCAGCCAAGTGTCTGAGGATAAGGGCTGCACCTGGAAGGAAACTCAGCTTTGAAGAAATCCTGATGCCCGGGCCTCACCTCCCAGAGATTCTGATTCTATCGTTCTGAGGGAAGGAGGGAAGGAAGGACCAACTACATAATTTGTAGGTCCCCCTGATCAACAATTATGAGGAATTTCAAGACAGTGTCAGAACGAGCATCTCATAGGTCGCACACCCATGAAGCTGGCCCCAGGACAACCATTTAAACGTCCCCAGGTGATTTGCAGCTAGCATTGAAAACCACTAATAATGGCAATAGGGAGCCACTGCAGGTTCCGCACCTCTGACCTTCCACGACAGCACATGCATCTGCATCTCCTTCACCTCTGTGTGCCTGGGCTGCCTGGGGCACAGACAATTATTTGTAGAGTAGATGAATATATGAATGGATGGAGAGAGATGGCACTGCAACAGGAAAGCTGGGAAGAACCTTTGGTTTGTTTGTTTTTTTTAAATCAAATATAAATATATTAAATATTAACATTTTATTATACTTAAATAATAATTTTATGTAATAAAATATTAACATTCAGATATTGAAATATATCTGACATGCTTATAGTGCACAAATATTAAGTGGTCAGCGTGAAAAATTTTTACATAAGCATACATTCCCCTAACCTTTACTCCAGAAGGTTCTCTCATGACCTATCTCAATTAATACTATACTCCACCCCCAACCATGTCACCACTGAAAGCTAGACAGAATTTTCATCAGGGAAGGCTGTCTGGCTGAACAACTTGCTTAGAGTCACAGGGCAAGCTCATGGGAGAGCCAGAACTTAAACTCTGGCCCTCAACTTCCAAGTTTCATGAACTTTCACAGCCCTCAGCAGTCTAGATGAGCCTGTGTGTGCACTTGTGTGCCAGAGGACACAGCTCAAGAGACTCTAGCTGCAGGGTCTGGGAAAGCTGGGGGAGGGAGGTGGGAGGGGCTGGGCAGCAGCAAGGCACAGGCTCTGGGCATAAGCACATCCATAAGCTCACTTCTGCACCCAGGAGTGAGTGCAGGAACTGGGTGATATTATCTTAAGATAGTTGGAGAAACTGAGTCCAAACCAGAGGGAGAATTAACCCACCCAAGATCATACAACCACATAGTGCCAGAGCTGGGATCTAGGCAGGAGCCTCCAAAATCCCATTGCAGTGGTCTTCTCACCAGGCCATAACCAAGTCTCCTTAGAAGGAGACTTATGGCCCTCCACCCCCTCCTTCTGTCTTCTCAACCCCTAGGCCCATCCATGGGAAAGGTCAGTGCCATGGAGTGGTCCCAGCCACAGCCCTTGACATGTGCAGCACCCACTCCCAGGCACAGGGAGATATCTGGGCTGTGGGCCGGAGCCTGCACCCCCACCTCATTGCACACGGGCTTTGTAAATGACCACTCTCCTCTCTGCCTCTAGGGCCACCTGGGCTGGGGTGGAACACCCAATGCAACTGAGGCCAAGTCGCTCCTCTACTTAAATCCCTTCGAGGGCTCCCGGGCTCACAGGGCCAGCTCAAGTCCCCCTGGCTCCCACCTGCCTCTCCAGCCTGTTTCACCACTGCTATCCTACCCTTTCCACTCAGCAGCATCCACCTCTTGTCTCTCTGAGAATAAGCCACACCCACGTCCTTTTCTACACCTTTGCTCACACCACCCCATCCACCTGGGATGCCTTTCCCTGCTCTTCACCTGCCTCTGCCTACTCAATCTTGAAGACTTGAACTAAGATTGCTGCCTCCAGAAACCTCCCCGGCCTCCCCACCTGGTCCCCTAGGGCTTCAGAGCTCTGTGGACACAGCTTTGTCACTGCTTCCCACACCCCTGGCTCACCAGCTCCCTTCTCCCATATCCCTGCAGCTGTGTGTTCTTCTGAGAGGCCAGTTTCCCCCACTAGACTGGGATCCCCCTGAGGAAGGGACAGCTTGGGTTCATCCCTACATGCTCCATGCCACCTGCTTTGGGCCTGGCACACAAATGCTCAGCAAATGATTTTTGAATGAATCTGGAGGACTCATTTTATTTAACTAGGGGCGAGGGGTGGGGAAGGAGGTGTCCCCTCCTGCTTCACTTTCCCCCTTAGAAACCTCGCCTGACTCTAATTACTTAGGGTCCTGCTATCAGTCAATGCCACCCACTTAAGGAATTACCTCTCTCAGGGTAATTTACATTTTAATAACATCTGAAAAGCCCAAAGGAACTGAATTCTATGGTAGTGGGCCCTGGGCACAGGGACTGGGAGGGCATTCTTGAAAAGTCAAGCAAACAGCATGACCAGTCTTCCATTGCCAGGCCAGCGGGTTGCTCAGTGTCCACAGGGCTGTGCAACCAGACATATAGCAGGGACAGGTCCCAGGCCACCCATCCCTACTGTGTGAGCGAGGGCAAGTGCCACCCTCTCTGAGGTTCAGTTCACTACTCTGTAAAGTGGGGATACCAGCAGAGTTGTGGGGTTACATGAGATAAAGAATGTCATTCTTGGCGTGCAACTCAGGAGAGCTAGCTGTATCATTCCTGCTGCTTTTCCAAAGTGAAGGCAGCAGCTTGTGGCTCCCACGGCCAGCTCCTGCACCGGTTCTCCAGGGGCGGGGATGTGGCTTTGTTTGTGGATCCTGAGCCCCCTCTCCTTCCCTCCACCCACTCTCTCTTCCTCCCTCTCTCCCTTCCTCCCTCCCTCCCTCCCTCCCTCCCTCCCTCCCTCCCAGCCAAAGTTCCAGGGAAAACTTTGCCTAGAGACTTCTCAAGCCCGTGATAAGGTCTAGCCAGCAGAAAGCTCTTAGCAACCAAGGTTCCCAACCCAGAGGCCCTTCTAATGGTTTCAGAGAAACAAAAGAGGGAAAGATCGCCTTCAACCCAGGGTGCCAGGAGGGCCAGCTCTCTCTCGGCTTCCAGGAGGGAGAACTGGGGTTCATAAGCCGCTTAGGAGGCCAGAGTGGTGTCCTGGCACATAAGACATGTGGCTGCCTGATCTCAGTAATCACAGCCCCCTGGCTGAGCAGGCAGAACCTCAGAAGTCACTCTGCCTGCCTCTGCTATAGCCATGTCCAGGCCTCAGAGAGGGGCACTTCTGGCTGGTCACTTGGGGGACCAAGCCTCTCCATTCAGGTGCCCCCTGTCATCTTGGCTAAGTTCTCAAAGTCTCCTTTCTGATCCACCCACTTTTGGATCAGTCCTTGGCCTTATTTCTGCCAGAAGCCTAGAAAAACCCACTGATCTGAAACTCATCCAACCTGAGCCCATCATTATCCCAAGGGAGTTCCAGGTCTTGCTTGGCCACTTGTGCGCTCTTGGGCGGACCTTTTGGGGCCTCAGTTTTCTCCTCTGCAAAATGGGGGAGCCCATAACGTCTCTTTAGAGTCCCTTCTGGCTCTAGAGATCCATGGATCTATAGGAAAAAGGGCTTTGCCCACGCAACACCACCACAGAAGTTAGGCCTGCTACAACCCTACCCAATCTTAAATCTTTACACCTGTTACCCCAGAGCCTGGACCACAATCTTGATGAGTGCGGGGGAAAGTACTAAAAAGGATCAGACATAATCCCTGGCCTCAGCAAGCTCACAGTTAAGCAGTCAAGATCCATGCTCATAAAACAATCAGCAAACAACCTAACACCTTAGACCTTTGCCTGCAGCTGGTGTAGCAGAGGCTGGGGAGCTCCAGGAGCTCCAGCTAGAGGAATTTCCAGACCCTGAAAAGGCCAATTTAACAGAACAATTTGGGCCCTGAAATAGCCTCAATCCATAGCAACTTGAGTTTGTTCTCAGATAGTACAGTGACTACGGCAGGAAGGCAAACCCAGGGCCTTTAGAGGACAGAATTGAGATAATAAAAAGTTATCAGGTACACAGAAATCCCCTTTCCCAGAATCCTATATTTCTCAAAATACCAAATTTCCCCTGCATTCTTGCAAACCGACCTTTCACCTGGAGGTTGGCAGGGCAGGCATAAGCAGCATTTTCTTCATGCAGTTGAACAAAAAACTCAGAAATTATACATTTTTTTGGTTCTCTTCCACCAACACCTTTCTTTCCAGCTGTTCCATGTCCTGGAAATTCCCCTGGGCCCCAGATCAGAAAGCCATTAGTTCTGAAATCACACTCGAGGTATTTAAGTGGTTTCCTGCAAATGCCTAAAGCTAGTCAAAGATATTCCTTTCCATAAACCCAAAGGAAAAAGTAGACCTGAGCCCCCCGGGGTGTCAGAGTGTGTCTAGAGCAAAGGTCAAGGTCATTTGCCAATGGGGCTAGGTGTCTCGGCACAGAGACCTGGGCAAGATTGTGCCCTGGGACCCATCTTGTCCACCTTCCACAGGGAGCCAGGATGATTCAGATCAAGGTTTAGATGTTTTATTTGGCTCACTTTTCAAATGAAAGCAGGACATCCAATTTTATAGCCAGATTCTTTGTCCCAAGCATCTTAAAGCAGCCAAAATAGAACAGGAAGAGAGGAAAGCAAGTTTTCATCTGCACCAAACGCCTGACAGAATAAAAACACACAGAGGCTGTTTAGAAGAGATTAACTCATCTCCTCCACCAACAGAGTATGAATCAATTCTGGTCTGGACTACAGCAGGGGAGAAGCGGGTTAGCTGTTGGCGTAACTGCCTAACCCCGAAGGCCCAGAAACACTGGTGGTGGGAGGGGCAGAGGGGCCGCTAATTCGACATTACAATAAACCTCCCCTTCCATGACATCTACAAAGCACTTTACTTACATATTTCCGTGTTACTTACATATTACAGCACTCTGGTGAGGCTGAGTACTAACTCCATTTTCACAGATGAGAAAACATAGGCTCAGAGACATTGACAGGCTAGCCCAAGGTCACGCAGTAAGGAACAGAGTCAACGGCCTCCTCCAGATCCCCAGCTCCGGACACATGTTTCAGGCTCATTCCAGCCCGACAGTGGCCAGACAGAGGCCTGGGAGGTAGGCTCAGCCCCTCACCAGCTTCGTGAACCTTAGTAACCGTTACCTCTCTTCCCTCCCTGGGTCTCTTTTTCTGCAACTATAGAAAGGGGACCAATGATAGCACAGATCGCAGAGGTTGTCATGAAGATTAAGTGAGTAAATATATATGAAACACTTTTTATATGCCTGCCATAAACTAAGCACTCTAGAAAGGTTGGCTACTTCTGTTGTTATTGTTTATTTCACTGCTGGTTCCTTAAAAGCAGGGACCTAATACCTGGTAAAAGGCTGGGAACTGTCTACTAATAAATTGTTATTTATTAAACGAATCTAAATTAAGATTAGGAGTCATTCTCATGTTCCTAGAAAGTGTGGAATGCCAGAGAGGCAGAAGGCTGGACTCCATGACCTCAGCTGGCTCTGGAGTGAAACACTGAGCATGGGGGCATCTTCTTAGGGATTAGTGTGAACGCCCACCCAGCATGAGCCTCCCCACACCCCCCCTCTCCAGGCAGCCAGAGCCTCCAAGGGTGTCACCATCTGTCTCACACAGGGGCCAGTAAGTTTAAGCCTGTGGCACGAACTCCATGTAAAATGTCCACCTTCCCTGAGCTAAAGCAGAGCATAAACCAAAATGCAGCCACCTAATGGACTTTTAACATTAAAAGTTTTATATATATATATATACACATATATACATATGTGTATATATATATATATATATATATGTGTGTATATATATATGCCTATAGTTTTACTTTAAAGACCAAGGCCCAATCCAGATCATCAGAAAGATTTAAAAAATAAAAATGGTCATAATTGGGTCCAGTAAAAATATAATGTGGAAATTTTCCTGACAGAGCAAAATTTCCTTTTGGAAAAATAAATGACCCCTCCCCGGAGCTGCCTGTGAGCCAGGAGGGCTCCTGCCCTCCCTTACACAGCCCAGGGAGGCCCTGCAAGGGATGGCAGAGGACTGGACAACTGAACGTGGCACTTGTGCACCCCTCCTGCCCAGGTCAGTTTAAGTGGCCCAGCTACAAGCCATCCTCCCTGTGATCATCAAACCACAGGGAGGAGGAAGTAAGAGTGCCAGAGGCAGGAGGCTGGGACTGGACCAGCCTCTATTCTGCCTTGCTGGGTGACTTTTTGCTGCTTACTTGGCCTCTCTGTGCTTGTTTTCTCCTGAGTAAAGTGAAGATAGCAACAGTAACCTACACCATGAAGTCATTCTGAGGATTAAATGAGCTCATACATGTATCACGCCCTCACCACTGCTGCAGGAAGCAGTCCTGGGGTGTTGTCTTTGACTCCAGACATTTGCCTGTGCTGTTCCCTCCGCCTGTTATCCTTCCCTCAGCTCCCTCCTTTCACCTACTACCTCCTACTCAACCTTCATGATTCAGCTTAAAGTCACTTCCTGACCCCCTGACTAGGTCAGGCCCCCTTCTATTATTCCCCAAGTTCCCTGTACATCTCATTTCATAACCTCCAGGACACCCATTGTCGGCATTGTTTTAATTTTCTGTCTTCTGGATGTTAATAGCTAACACTAACTGCTTCATGTGCATCAGCTCATTTAATCTTTATAATAATTCTTTTCAGTAATATATTAATCCCAATTAGTGGATGGGGACACAGATGTTCAGAGAGGTTAGGCAACTTGCCCAAGAACACACAGCAAGCAAATGATGCTGTGCTGTCTAATTCTAAAGCTGGTATTCTTTAGAGTTGGCACCCCCTGGGAATCAAGGGCCATATCGAGAGGACACTTCTGTAAGGGCTGCTGGCCCCTCATGGAAATGGGGCAGGTGGTCCTGCCTCAGTTACACTTTGTTCTGCCCCTGGGCTGGCCACCTTGCCTAAGCAGCCCTATCTGATGTCAGCCACCATGTATAGGATGCCTTCCTCACCTGGCACCCTTCTTCAAATTATTTACCCGGTTCCTAGCTCCAGCAAAGGCTACAGGGAAATCTAAGCAGGACATATACACGGTGTCACCTTCAAGGCAAGCAGCATTTGTCAAGCACACCTCAGTGCCAGGACCACAGACACAGATAGGAGCCCTCCGCCTGGGGGGAGAGTAGCGGGGTAAAGTGGAACACCAGCACAAGAGGCCTGGAAGTTAGAGGAATGTGTGCTCTGGGGTCAGGCAGCCCAGGCACAGATCGCCCCTCCTCCACCCACTAAACCTGCCACCTAGAGCAACTCACCTACTCTAGATGAGCTTCAATTTACTCCCCTGGGAAATGGGATCATCCGATGACAGAATGAACCTCATGGTTGTACAGGGTAAGTGCGATCATGCATGTCCAATGCCTGCTTAATAACTTATTCTCGAGATGATGGTGATTAATCTTCCCAGGATGTAGACCATTATGTGATCGGATTGAGAAGGTTTTGGCTTAAAGTCAGAAGATCTGGGTGTGCATCCCAGCTCTGACCCACATTAGCTCTGTGACCAGGGTGTGGCCATCCCTCTACTCAGACTCTGTTTAGTCATCCATAAATAGGGGGAACCCTCCCCCGCCATGGGACCTTCGAAGGGATTCAGTGCAGTAACCCATGTTTGTAGTATGTAAGCAGGACAGTTCTGAGCAAGCCGGGGTGCCTCCCATCACTGTGTTAATTAATTGGAAGGAGGGTGCCGCCAGAAACCAATTACAAAGTCTCTCCAGGGGCCTCTGCAGGGGAGCAAAGGGGAGGGGGCAAGGAAGGGTGGATGGCAGCTCCTCCTCTACTTCCCACCCTCCTCCCCCACTTGTGCTCCTTCACAGCTGGTCCCACACTCCAGGCCCACAAAGGGGAGGGCTCATTCTAAACAGCTTCTTTTCCTGCGGAAGCCACTGGATTTGCATCTGTCCTTCCCTGGCAGGGCCTGCTCCAATGCCAGCTGCTCTGAGGCTGCAGGCTGCTGGGGCTGGGCCTGAGCATGAGCCTGCAAGGGTCCGCAGGCAGAGAAAAGAAGGGGAACAGGACAAACTGATCAGGAGAAGAGGAAAGGAGAGGGTGCTGCACACAGAGGGAATGTGCACATTCTCTCATCTCGTGGACACCAGACAAATTCTGTGGCCAGCGTATCCAAATCAGAATCTGGGCTGCCCGGTGCCAGGAGCCGGCGGCGGCTGAGGCCATGTCTGCTCCAGACTAGCCAACCCCGGAAAGAAATGGAAAAACTCACTCCATCGCTGAGCTGCCAGGGCCTGATGCTGCCAGGCCATTGGTCCAGCCAGCGTCCATACTCCCAAACTGGCCGAGCTCAAGTCTATGCTGACTCCACAGGGTCAGCCAACTGTGTGGTGATTCTGGGGCCCTGGGGAGCCTCACGATCCTTCCCACATGCCTCTAAGTGCTGCCATAGGTGCCAAGGTGGCAATTCCCCCAGGCAAGAAAACACAGGTCTGTAGGCAACCTCAGATAACTCACCAGAGCTCTTCTGGAGAGAGTTTCATTGCCTAGAAGGAGAGACAGCAGGGAAGGAACGAGCCTGCATTTATTGAGCACTTAGTGTATGCAGGCAAGACAGACCCCTCCCAGTTTGTATCCCCTGGACCTCAAGACACCTAACTCAGGAGTTTGGCAAATCTCTTTCCATATCCATCTCCTCAAAAGTTCTGGATAGCAGGGGCAATGGCTTATGCATTCTGCCACCCTAATGCCTAACACAGGGCCTGGCCCAGATTAGGAGCTTCGAGGGTGCTGGCTAAACAAATGACTGAATGTTAGCCTCACACCTTTGGTATGAGAATGCTAGGTATCTGGAAGAACTGACAGGAAGGAGGAGGTAAAATGAGTGCATGAAGCAGAGAGGCAGAACCCCACTCCACCTCCAAGTATTTGGGAGCTGGGTGTGTGCCTTTTAATTGAGGCTCTGTGACATGCTGGTTCTCACATCTCTTCTCTCAGTAAGGGCCAGACAGGAAAGAGGTGCTGGGAAGGGGGATGTCTGGAGGGGATGGGGCACAGGCATCTCCTTCATAGGCTAGATTCTGGGTCAAGGATTTGGAGATAAAGGGGCCCTGCAATCCCTCCCTTCCCATCCTGACCCTGGGTATAGCCAGAGCTCCCATGTACCTTGATCCCCAACATTTGTCTCCAATGGAAGAGGCTGCCCAGCAGAGGGAAAGCCAGACACCAGCAGTCCAGGTTGGGCCCGTACAGTGGGGTAACTGGAGTGGAGCCCAAACACCTGCCCCTGGTTGGGCTGTCTGAAATCCCCCTCACAGGGCAGCCAGGTGTAAGGAGCACTGACTGGCCAGCAGTCAGGAGGACCCAGGTTCAGACCCTTCAGCTTCAAACTTGCTGCATGACTTCAGGCAGGTCTCGATTCTGCACCCTGGGCCTTAGCTCCTTCCTCTATCTAGGGAGAGGGCTGGATGATTTGACTGCTCAAACGTTCTGTTCTATGAGCCACTCTATAGGGGCCCTAGAGACACATGATCTTTGTCAAACAATTAACTGTTATTAGTTACCTGGGAGAGCAACACCGTCCTCAGTCCTATCACATTGAGCAGGGGCCAGGGGCTCCCAGCAGTGAGCTGAGCTCTGCCAGGACAGGGGCAGGAGAAAGAAGGCCGACCTACAGAAAGAGGGACCAGGGTGTGGCTGACATGCCGCTCGTGGACCTGAAATGGACTGCTTAGAAGGAGTGTTGGCATCCAGTGTCTCCTCTTTGCCCACATTCCTTCTGCTTAGTCCTTCTGAAGTGCAGCAGGCATTCCTGCTGTTCAGGGTGCTTTACTCCTGGACAACAGACCCACTAAACTAGCCTCATGAGCTTGGAAAGCACTGAGCTGATGGGCATCTAACCTACCAAGGCACACCTGGGAACAAGGCAGCCCAGTCACTACAAGTCGCCACCTTTCTTACCTAGAAGTCCCATCTCTGTTCACATCACAGACAAAAGCCAGGAAATCACACCAAAGGACCTCTGAGCAGCAAAAAAGGAGGTCGAAACATCCTACGTTACATCTTGCAGGCTTTTCTTATAGCCCATTGGCTTGTACTCTGCACACAGTGCTATTTTTGTTGTTTTTCCAGTTGATGGCAGTTTAGAAGCGGACATTTAGAACTGGAGCAGCACTGTTAGCCTGGCATATGACTGATATGGAATACAGATAGAAAAATTATAAAAAGCAGGCCCAAGAACACAAAGAATAAAATCACCTGGAATAAAAGCATATGGTTACTAGGAAAGCGGCCTTCACTCCCTCCCCCGACTTGCCCTATGGAAGGACCCTAGACTAAACCTGGGAGGAGGCGAAGCCTTAATCTTCTGCGGATGATGAAGGTCTAGGACACTGCTTCTGGTCCTTCCCTCTGCTCTCTTTTATTTTCTTCCTTTCTTCTCATCCTCATTACATAAAGAAACTAAGGTAGCTTATTAAAATACACACAATAAAACAGAGTTTAAAATGCCATACCCAGGAACAATGCCATCAGGCTACACGCTCACAATCTGCATGGCTCTGTATCTCCAGTGCTGATTAGGGCAGGAGTCCCTCCAGGAACGCCCCCCCCCCCCAGCTTTATCTGCAGCTTCACCAGCTGCACCCCATAATGAAGGAGAATAGGTATATATGTGAGAGGCAGAGTGGTAAATGGAAAAGAGAGGCCGAGGCCGCCTCCTCTCAGGAAGTGCTACTGACCATCTAGCAGCTGCCCCTCTGATCTGCCCTCCTCCACTTCAAGACTCTCTGGACTAACAAGATGACCTCTTGCAATCCACACCTAACCCTGCCCTAGAACTCTGCCCTCAGGGGCCCTGACACAAAGGCTCAGTCCAAGGTGCAGGGAGCTAGGGTCCCCCAAAAGGGAAGACCTGGTGCCTGGAGGAGGAGCAGAAAGGGCTGTGATCTAACCCTCTAAGCCACTGCCTCCCCTGCCTCCCACCCCCAGTTTGTAAGCAGTGATCCCACCTCCCAAATGTCCTTTGGGTTCTTCTTCATATCTGTCGTATAACCAGGCCACCTCCCAGAGAACAAAGAGCCCTCCCCTTCTCCATGAGAGCTGACTTCCTTGCTGAAGCTGAAGATGTTTTAAGGCCCAGCAGAAGGGAGCCTAGACATCATCAAAACCAATTCCTGCATTTCACAGATAGGAAAACAGAGGCCTAGAGATGACTGGCCCAAGGACATATGCCTTCTTAGTGGCTGATTTAGGACTATAGTCCAGGCCTTCAGACTCCCAAAGCACTGTGGTTTCTTCTAGAACTTGTGGAGGCACCTCTTCCAGTAGGCTTCCAGGTAGCAGGGCTGCACCCAGGCCTCTCTCCTGCATCCCACCTGCTCCCAGCCCTCCCCACAGGAACACTGTAAAGGACTGGCAAGGGGAGAGAAGATAGGGTTAAGGTGGGGATTTTATTTAATCCTCCAAGCAGGCTTAAACTGATGCCACGTTGGTAGAGCAGGAGGAGAGAGACACAGAGGGGCTTTAGGGGGGGGGGCATTAGTGAATAATCACTGGATATCAAGAGGGCAGGCCTGCCAGTGGCTTTAATAAACAAGTACCCACTTTCATGGACTCCTCAGGGGCGGTCCCCCAAGTAGTGACCCTCCACCATGGAAATAACCCAATCTCCAGGGTGCTCAACAGTGCACAGCAATGGAAAGATCACAGGCTATAGATTATGACAGACCTCAGGGCAAACCCCAGCTCTGCTACTGACTTGCTGTGTGACCTTAGGCAAATCTTATATCACTCTGAGCATCAGTTTCTTCCTCTGTTAAAGGGTGCTAAATACATCTTCCTTGTAAGCCTTCTGGGTAGGTAGGCAGCCTGGGCTCATATACATAAAGAGACACAGGGGAGGCACTGAGTCCATTATTACAAATCTCACATCCTTTATCTCTCATCCAGGCCATTCCATTCTTCTTCTTCCCTTTGACATTAATAACCTTAATAATAATCATCCTTCCTAGCTGAATGGCATTTGTAGCATTTCAAAACACTAAGCATCCTACCCTCTGTGGGTCCAGGCAGCCCTGCCAGTAGTAGCCATAGCTAAGGTGGTCCCTCAGCCCCCAAGTTCATCTTCCCACAATGTTTCCAAGTCCCAATTTTGGAATTGAGCCCAAAGAACCTGAACAAATATGTCGTCTTGTAGGAGATCTCCTGGGGGCATGGGTAGCCTCTGACTTATTAGAAGAAGACAGAACCACCCCTCCAGTTGCTTCCATGGCTGACCCTCCATCTGGTCCATTGCTCTTACCACAAGCAAACTGCCCTTCCCATTTTGGCCTCCAACTCTCCAGTGCTGACAGCCAGCTGGACAGCTAGTGGAGTATGGCCTTGGGTGCATGGATCGGCAAACCCAAGGCCAAGGCCAGGCTGTGAGCTCCTGACAGTGACAGAGCTCTATCAAAAATGTGGGTTCACATCCTTGATCTTATTTGTTCTTCAACTGCCCAGCAGGACCCCCAGGACACATATTATCATCCCCACATTCTACAAAAGGAAACAGGCCCAAAGCAGAAGGGCCCAGCCAAGATCACCCAGGGTTTGGGGTAGAGCTGGGGAGTGAACTCACGTCTCTCTAGTCTCCTAATCCTGGGCACCTTCCACTACCCCGTCTGCTTTCCTCTTAACTCCTTCCTCCTCACAACAGAGAAACCTCAAAGTCTCTCCAATAAACCTGGGCCCCTATGGCAAGGTCCAAGAACCCTCCTCCAATATTGGGGCTCCCAGAATGCCCGTCTTACCCTCCCCTGTCACATTCCTTCCCTACATCTTCAAGCTGGTCACCTCAGAACCTTTCCTATCGCCAGTAGCAACTCTGGGGAGTGGGGAGCGCCTTCTCCAGTGAGCGGCTTTGGCGTCGGGCCAGCGTCCCTGGGATTGGCGGCCGAGGCCAGCAGGTGTGGTGGGCTCCCCCTCCAGGGGCCTCCTCCGGGCGGCAAGCCCATTCCCACACCACTGCCCAGCAGCGGCCCCTGCCAGCGACTCTCCCCAAGGCGCGCTCCGATGGGGGACACCGAGGAGCTGCCCAACACTGCTCTCCGGGGGTTAAAAATGCAGCATCCTAAACAGGGGTTAAAAATGCAGTCCTGGGGTTGGGCCGGTAAGAAGGGACGTTGTCCAGACCACGGCGGCTGCCAGAGCGGCATCCTCCCTCTTCCCTCCGCGGTCCTGGAGGGCCAGAGCGCCCCGAGCAGCTGAGGGGGCGCGCGCCGCACCTTCCCAGTACCGGCGCCCCCTCCCTCGCCCCCACCCTCGCGCCCCCAGCCGCCGAGGCGGAGGGCTGCGGGCGCCCGCGCGTCCCGGGCGCTTACCTTTGTGACAGTCATGCAGGAACTCCGGGGCGCTGCCGGGGCGCGGGCGCGGCGTGCGGGGGCGACGGCCGGGGTCCGCCGGGGCCCAGGCGGCGGCGGGAAGGGGTCCCGCGCGGGTCGGCGCGCTCGCGGCCCGGGCGGCTCTGGGCGCGCTCCCCGCGCCGCGCGGGAGGCTCCGGCGAGCCGTGGGGCCCGCGCTCCGGGCGGGCAGCGCGCGGGGACCGCTCGTCGGCGCTCGCCTGCCGCTCCTCGCTGATGTCAGCCCCGAATGTGCATTTATAATAGATGAGCCTCTTTCGCCGCAGGAAGGAGAGGCAGGAAGAAAGGGAGAGGGGGAGCGGGCCCGGGCTGGGGGGCGGGGGGAGGAAGAGGGGCCGGGAACTCGCTACAAAGGAGGAGGCGGAGGGAGGAGGAAGCGGCCGCCCGCCCGCCGCCGTGCCCCGCGCCTCGGGGCCGTCGCGATGGCCGCCGGGCACGGCCGCTCCGGGGCCCGGGCCGGGCGCCCAGGCCGGGGGCCTTAACCCCTTCGGGCCCGCGGGCGTCAGGCGGCGGGGCGCCGCGGGCTCGTGGCACCTGCCGGTTGGGGGAGTGGGCGGCGACCGGGTTCTCAGCGCCCCGCGGGCCGGGGGACTCCGGCGAATCGCACTCCGGACGGCGGGGCGCCGCGTGGGCAGAGAGAACCGCCGGCCTCGCCCCCCCAAAGGTCCGCCAAGTCGGCCCGCGGGCCACGAGCGGCGCTCGGCGGGCAGAGAGGGGCGTGGCAGACGCGGGCCTCGGAGCGCTGCCCGCCGCCCTCCCTCACCCCAACCCCACGCACAAGCTCGCGAAACGGAGTTGTGCGAGCGACCGTTTGAATCTAACTCTCTAAGCGATTAGCTAGCCCCTGGGGAACGTGGCCGGTTTTAGAGAGGAAGAAACTGCGTCCTGGAGCGGAAAGTGGCTGAGACGGGGGCGCGCGGCAGGACTGCCCCCGGGCGCGTCTCCGGGCGCCCGCGCGAGCTCCCCACCGCACCCCTCGGGATAAAAGGCGCATTCCAGAGACGGGGCGGGCCCTGCCCCGCGTGTGCCCCGCTACCCTAGGTGCAGCGCTGGTGCTGTGCGGTGAGTTCTGCGGGGTGAACTGATCCTGACCTGGGTCACACCACATCCTGGAGCTGCTGCAGGGACTTGAGGGACAATCACCTGAAGGTGACCCCGACCGTCTTTAGCAGAGATGCCCCGCCCCAAGTACCTGAAAAGAACCGGTTTTGGCCATACTGAACCCCTAAGACTGAGCAAGGAAGGGGTTAACCCGGATGGAGGGCTCAGGGCTCTTCCATGCATCACCGCCTCCCTGCAAGCCCAGAAGTGCTGGCTTCCTGCTACTGCAAGATTTTACATCGCCTTAAGTTGATCAGGACGTTGTCGACGCTGTCACGATGAGCGAGCACCTGTGTGTGTGTGTGTGTGTGTGTGTGTGTGTGTGTGTGTGTGCAAGGTGCCAGGTGAACAGAGAGGAGACCTGATGCTTGCCTTCAAGAAGCACACTTTTTACACTACAGCAGTAATAACTGGCATCTGTAAAGCACTTTGTGGATCATCACACTATTTTTATTTGCATTTCCTCTTCTAATCCTAAATGCAAGTGTGAGGAAGAAATTACCATCCTCATTTTGCTGAGGAGTGAACAAAGGGGAGAGGGGACCTGCCTAAAGTAACACAGTGACTTGAACAGAAGTCCTTTGTGCTTTGGATCTGTGCATTCCAGGGCCACTCAGACCGGCTGCCTTCTTTGAGCTTCCCACCTGTCTTGGGAGCTAGATGGATGACTATTAGTCTTGGTTTCACACGTGAAGACTTTGAGTCACTTTACAAAATCTCTTGGGAAGCAGATGTTGACACAGGCCTCAGGCATCTCATTTGTGCAGACCCTTCCTAGGTGTGCTCCCATGCTGGACCTCATGCCTTTGACCACATCATTCACCTGCCAAGAATGCCCTCCTCCTACTTCTGCACTAATCCAAACACTCCCCACCTCTCACCATCCCACCTCCTTGCAGTACTCCTGACAACTCCAGCGCCCCTGGTTCCACCTGTTGCATTTGGATGTGAGTGTCTGGACTTATTTTCATGAGCTTCCTGTTGGTGTAGACTGTGAGCTAAGAAGCATCCTGAGCACAAGGCCATATCTTCTTTTACTGTGTACCCCTGGACACTCAGTAGGTGCTCAGCAAATATTAGCTACCATCCACAACAAATCAATCAAAATAAGCCTTAGACCTGCAGCAGAAGAAATTTACTTTAGACCCACAAAAGCATTTGCTCTCAGCAAGCTGTCCAGCTTCAAATGTGGTCACAGTCCCTGTCTGGACTGTCTTGGGTAGGTCAGCCTCAAGACAGGAGGATGCCCCTAAAGACCTTTCCAGGACCATCCAGCCCTTGGAAGCCATTAAAGGATAACTCAAAGACACTAATCCCCCTTTCTCCATGGCTGTGACTTGTCCACTTTTACCTCTCATGGATGTTTCAATTCCCAGATTGCCATCCTCTGCTACCCAGCATGCCTCTTGGCACCTTCCCCACCATCCACGGGTGTTGTAGGCTCTGGGAATGAGACAAATACTTAATATCAGCTTGAGGCAAATATAATTAGGAACATCAATCTGCTGCCCACAACCCACGTGGCATGCTCCAAAGGCAGAAAGAAAATGTTTCTGATCCCTCAAACGTTGCTGGCTCACCCTCTTGTCACATCTCCCCAGTCAGAATGGAGGTCTGGAAGAGGAAGGGCCCTGTCAAACGCCTGGCCTGCAAAAGATACTCAGAAATGTGTGCTTTTTCTGTGGGGCAGTGTCTATGCCACAACGCTCCCTTCCCCCGCTCTGGGTCCCCAGCAACATGGCCCATCTTCGTTTGGACTCTCCCCAAAGCAGAGCCTGAGAAAGGAGTTGGATGCCGGTGGTTTAATTGGAAGGTGTCCCAGGAAGCAGGAGTGGAAGAGTGGGCTGGGGGTGGGTAGTGAGATTGGGAAAGAGGAAGAGCCAGTATAAAGACTGGCTTTATATTGTGTGTTCTCAAGGTAACTGCTGGAGGAAAGAGAGCCAGTTCCCAAGAGACCGCTGGGCTGTGTCCAGGACTGGCTGCCGGAGTCAGCCAGCAGGCATTTATCCACAGGCTTCTCTTCCTCACTGTTTGAGGGCTGCCCCCTGGGGCTTGGACAGCGCCCTGGGGCAGAAAGTGGAAAGATCTCCCCCGCCCCGCCCCACCCCAGCTAACTTGAGATGAGATGCAGTCAGCTCAAGTCTGAGCTTTCTCAAACCATCGACTGAGCTGCAGGTGAAACCAGAGGGCGGCGGGGAAACGTGTTACAAGTTGTAGAGTAAGAACGTGCAGTAGTAGCTCTGGCCTCCTCCAGACACTTTCATGGCTCCATGGGTTAGACCGGGCTCTCTCGTCAGCCTCCAATGCCTTTACCCCTCTTTCTCTGTGTAGCAAGCTCTTTTTTTTAAGAATCCTCACCCTAGGATATATTTTTCGATTGCTTTACAGAAAGAGTGGAAGGGAGAGAGCGAGCGAGCGAAACATCGACATGGGAGACACATTGATTGGTTGCCACCCCCATGTAAGCCTGCAGCCAAGGTACGTGCCCTTGGCTGGAATCAAACCCAGGACCCTTCAGTACGCAGGTCGATGTTCTAACCACTGAGCAAAACCGGCCAGGGCAGTGTAGCAAACTCTTATTCATCTTTCAAAGCCCAGCTCGATAGCACCTCTTCTATGTAGCTCTCCTGACACGACCTCTATGGTGGCCTAATTCATCCTGTATTATAATTATCAAAATTAAATATATTTGTCCTGTATTTTTTGATGGGCCATGATTCTGTGTTTCTCTCTCTCTGTTTCTCTGTCTGTCTGTCTCTCCCTCATCACAAGGAGTAGCAGACATATAAGAGATGCTGAATGGCTGCCTAACCAATCAAAAAGGCTGCCACAGGCACCTTTCGCTTCTGTCTTAATAACCCATTGGTTCAAGTCCCAGCACCTCATAGGGAGGCATCGGGCTTCTTGACCTCAGGCTCTACCTTGCCTAGTGTGTTCACTTGCCCAGGCCCTATATGGGGTGTCACTGCACAGAATGAGAAGTGAACCAGGAGGTCACAGTTCAGTTCCCAGTCAGGGCACATGCCAGGGTTGTGGGCTCCATCCCCAGTGGGGGGCGTGCAGGAGGCAGCCAATCAATGATTCTCTCTCATCATTGATGTTTCCGTCTCTCTCTTCCCTCCCTTCCTCTCTCTGAAATCAATAAACACATATATTTTTTTAAAAATCAGGCGTTGCTTTGGGTTGCGGGGAGGGAGGGCTGAGTAGGCAGAGCACAGAGGAATTTTAGGACAGTGAAATTATCGTGTATGATACTGTAATGGTAGACACATGTTATTATACATTTGTCAAAACCCACAGAACGTACAATACCTAGTGAAACCTAATGTAAACTATGGACTTTGGGTCATTATGATGTGTAGGTTCATGGTTTGTAAAAACAGCCCACCCTGGTAGGAATGTTGATAGTGGGGGAGGCTGTGTCTGCTTGGGGGCAGAGGTATATGGGGACGCTGTATTTCTTGCTCAGTTCTGCTGTGAACCTAAAACTGATCTAAAATATAAAAATCTATTTTAAAAATTGGGGGCAAAACCACCCAGATCTCAGGCTGGGATAAACAGCTAATGCCCATGGAAACTGTTTAAAGGGCATGCTGCTTTTGTGCTCTAAGGGATTGGTGCTATTACATCTTTAAGTCCCAGCTGTGCCAGAAATCTTCTGTGGGAGTTCAGGTGGGTCGTTTTGACCTTCTGAGTCCCAGTGTCCTTAGCTACAGACCAAGACAATAATACTTGTTGTTGATGTCCATCCCCATGACAAACTCTCTGAGAGTTAAGTGGCAAGTAGTGATAATGGTGATGATGGCCACCATTTATGTCCGGGCACTGTGTTAAGCACTCTACACACATTATTTCATTTAATCCTCACAACTGATTTTCAGATGAAGCATGAGGTTGGGGGAAGAGAGGGAAGAGGAGGTGGGGTGGGGGACAGGCAACTTGCTCTGGGCTGGGCAGTGGCATAGTAGGTTCTGGAAGACTCAACGCTTGTATTCAACCTCTAGCTTTGCCCCCATGCCTCCCAGGCTGGCCCTGGAGGGCACACAGGGGGTGGCCCCATTGCCTGATCACTGGGGACTGGCTTCATAATAACAAACGATGATCACAGGCAACCTTTCTGTAGAACTTACTATGAGCCAGGGCCATTCTTCAGCCTGTGACAACACACCGGGTTCATTTAATTCTTACAGTAACTCCCCAAGGTCGTTACTATTATTATGTGCATTTTACAGATAAGAAAACAGAAGCACAGAACTCGAGGAACAAAAATGTCAGGCCCAAAAGGGAGTGTGGGGCTTAGCTGCTCCCAGTCTTTTATGGGACATTCTGCCTCCCCAGGTGGCCTCAGGTCCTCCAGCTATTACAAGGCCCCTCCTTCGCACCTGTGTGTGTGTGTGTGTGTGTGTGTGTGTGTGTGTGTGTGTGTGTGTGTGTCTGATGCACACTGCTGTTGCTGCATTGCTTTCTTTTGGGACCCATCAGATCAATAGTCGAGATAGGCCACACCTGGGCCTGCAAGGGCCCTGTCTCCTGCTGAGTTCACCCCAGGAATACCTGGCAATACAGGCTCCTTCCCCAAACCAGAATAACTTTTGTTTCTATGTGCCAGGCAGGGGAGGAAAGTCAGAAGCAAGGAGCCTAATTTGAGTCTTAACCATGGAGGAGGCCTGTGGAGCAGGAATGGGCCACAGTGGGGAGTGGGCAGGGGAGGAAAGCAAAGCGCCTGGGGCCTGCAGGCCAATCTATGTAGTGTCCTGACTTCCTGCATGCTGGAGGGGATGGGAGAGGCCTCCTCTTGGTCCCCACAGGACCCGGTTTTGAGTGGGAGTTCCTCAGAAGACATTCGTGTGGGGATCAGGACTGTAAGGCTTTAGAATCAGTTGGCTCTGAGTCCCAGTACCCTGTCTCTGCTGTTCCCTGGCTTTGTGACCTGGTTTGAATTACTTCTCCTCTCCAGGTAGAAGACCCCAGTGTCCCCCCCATCAAGTGGGGATAATGATGGCAGCACCTCACAGGGCAAGGTCTACACCTGGCCTGGGTCAGGGACTGGCACAGAGCGGGGCTCAGAACATATTAGCTGTTTCTCGGCTGTCAAATGGGATTTCCATTAGTACCTGCCTTGTTATGAAGGTTAAATCAGTAACATACATGGAAAGTGCTTAGGAAGGACCCTGAAACAGAAAGTGCTGACATTTTATTATTAACATCTTCTCTCCTTTCCTTTTCTCTCAGTCCAGGCAGGGTGCCTAGGGCCTGGAGAAGGGGGCTCCCTGACTTCAGGATGGGAAGTGCAGAGCTGGCGTTGTCCTCAGCGGCCTCCCCACAGCGGGGGAGGAAAGATGGGGCTGCAGGAATTCATTAGCACCAATTAACACAGGAGGCTCCCTCAGCTCCCACCCAGGTCTGCCTCCCTGCTGGCTGGGGGCCTGCGACCAAGTGTCAGAAGAAGCAGCCAGGCTTGAGGGGAGGGACTTACTGTGGAGCCATCAGCTAAGGCTGGGGCTCCCCAGCAGAGCCCAAGCAAGTATTATTCCTAGCTGCACAGGAAGGGTCCAGAAAAAAATGAGGCAAACATGAAGCATAGGAGGGCCTCAGGGCCAAGGACAAATGCATCTCCCAGCCAATGGCCCTCCTGGTGCATCTGAAACCCAGAGTGGGGTCATCCCTCACCCTCAACCCGACCCCATACAACAGACACTCTCAGTTATAAACTTGCCATGAAAGAAATCATAAAAATGGCTGGAAAAGAAATGCAGAAAGTAAAAATGTTTATTTCTTTGAACTTCATATACATGTTCATACCAATAAAAAAACTTTTAAATAAAAATATGAAAAAGGAAAATAGTAATGGATTAATACTTTTAAATTACACAAATGTGTTTTTCAGAACAGGGAAAAACTTATATTACTATATTAGTCTGTCACAGTGGCAAATACTTTACAGTTTCTGCAGATCTGTGACTGATGTCCAAATTGACCTCAAATTCATGTTCAATTGACTGTAAAGCCATATTTGTCCATCTATCTTTACTCACAATTCACTCAGGGGCACTTTTTATTAATTTTAACTTTGAAAACTTACTTTCACATGAAGCAACAGATAAGCAGTTAGAAAATGTCTTAAATATAAGGATAGATTCGTTAGAGATTCTAAAATTTTCATTTCACAAAAAATTCTAGAAATTGCAATAATACTTATACCTTTCTTTAGTATTGATTACAGTGGTTTTCAAATGTTTCTTGGTGTCAAAAGTTTCCAGTAAAATGCTTTCACCAGAAATTTTTCTACTCTAATTGGTAAAACCTTCTGAAGTTATTTTTTTCTCCAAAAATCAGAGAACATGGCTGAAAGATAGAGAATATGATCTGACCCATTGCTCCAGGGGTGAGGAATGCCTGGCCTGTGGGGTGGGCTGTAAAATCATTTGGTCTGGCGCTACCAAGGCAACCACAGGCGGGACTCGAAATTCAATAAATCCAGGAGCTTTTTTCATAGCTAATTTTTAAGTTGATAATTTTGTATAGTCCATGAATGATGTTATAAATATCCAAATGGCCCTTGGCAGGAAAGAGGTTTCCCACCCTAGAAGGATGACAGACTTGAGTAACTAAGTTCTACTTCTTCATTTTTGCAGTGATCCTGTGTTCATTGATAATTTTGAATCTACTGAGACACAAAACCATGCCAGAAGAAGGTTTGAAAGATTTCACTATAATTAAATCCTTCTCTAAACAATTCCATATGGAAGCTTAGTTTACATGTGTCAAGATCCGCTGTATAATTGGGAGTTTTCCTCATTGACTTACATGTCAAAAACAATGTTTATTAAAGGGTAAATCATAAAATGTGCTAACTTACAATACACTCCCCCCCCCCACTCAACAATAAATACAGCAATTATTTAGAATTTAGATCATCTAATGTACATCAGGGATATCGGCCTCTAGTGTGTTTTTTCTTGTAACATCTCTGTCTAGATTTGGTATAAGGGTAATGCTGCCCTCATAGAATGACCTACGTAAGATTCCTACCTCTTCTATTTTTTTGGAAGAGTTTGAGAAATTTGTCGTTGATTCTTCTTTAAATGATTAGCAGAACCCAAAGTATCTTTTCTTCCCACAATGAAATAAAACTGAAAACTAACAGCAGAAGGACAACTGGAAAATTCACAAATATGTGGAAATTAAACAACACACTCTCAAGTGACCAATGGGTGACCAATGACAGTGAAGCTGTCTGGTCCTGGGCTTTTCTTTTTTAGGAAGTTTTTTATTATTGACTCAATCTCTTTACTTCTTATAGTTCTGTTCAGGTTTTTTACTTCAGTCAGTTTTTTACTTGAGTCAGTTTTGTAGTTTGGGTCTTTTAGAAATTTGTTCACTTCACTTAGGTCATCCAGTTTTTTGGCATACAATTGTTCATATTCTCGTATCTTCTTTTTTATTTTTGTAAAGTGGGTAGTAATGTCCCCAATTTCATTTCTGATTTTAGTAACTTAAGTCTTCTCTTCCTTTTCTTAGTCAATCTAGTTAACAGTGTGTCAATTTTGTTGAACTTTTTAAAGAATCAACTTTTGGTTTCATTTATTATTTTTCTAGTCTCTATTTTGTTTATCTGTACTCTAATTTTTATTATTTCATTCCTTCTGCTGGCTTTGGTTCTGTTTGCTCACCTTTTTCTGGTTTTAAAGGTTCAAATTTAGGTTATTGATTTGATGTCTTTCTTCTTTTATAATGTAGGCATTTACTACTATAAATTTCCCTCTAAGCACTGCTTTGGCTGAATCCTAGAAGTTTTGGTATGCTGTACTTTTGTTTTCATTGTCTCAAAGTATTTTCTAATTTTCTCATTTCCCTTGTGATTTCTTCTTTGACCCATTGGTCATTTAAGAGTATGTTGTTTAATTTCCACATATTTGTGAATTTTCCAGTTGTCCTTCTGTTGTTAGTTTTCAGTTTTATTTCACTGTGGGAAGAGAAGATACTTTGGATGATTTAATTTTTTTAAATTCATGGAGACTTGTTTTGTCTCACATAGTCTATCCTGGAAAATGTTCCACATGCACTCAAGAAGAATGTATATTCTGATTTTGCGTGGAGTGTTCTGTGTATGCCTGTCATGTCTATTTGGTTCATAATTCTGTTCAAGTCCTCTGTTTTCTTATTGATCTTTTTTTTCTAGTTGTTCTACACATTATTGAGAGCAGAGAATTGAAATCTCCAGCAATTATTGTAGAATTATCTATTTCTCCCTTTAATTGTGTCTTTATATATTTTGAGATTCACCTTTTTATAAATATATAATGTCCTTCTTTGTCTCTTGTAACAATTTTTGACCCAAAGTTTATTTTGTCTGATATTAGTATAGCCAGCTCAGCTTTATTTTGCTTACTATTTGCATGGAATATCTTTTTTCACCCTTTCACTTTCAGCCCATTTGTGTCTTTGGGGAGCTTCAAGTAAAGGGTTGCCAGATTTAGCACCCAGTGCTCAGAACCCTAAGTTCACTTCTTCACCCAGTGGGTAGGAGCTGGGGAGCCCCAGCCAGCCTGCTTTTGGGAGCAAGGTCTGTGGGAGAATAGGGCACTCCTCCCCCTAACTCATCTACATTCATATGCATGTGCACAAACTCACAACACACACTCACGTCACACTCACAGGTACGCCTTTACTATATGCACATTCCCATGCATTACTGTACCCATAGGCCCACCAAATACACTAGCAGGATAACCGTAGGCTGATACACACAACCCCACTGAAACATGCTCTATTCACAAGGATACACGGCCCTGCACACATTGGCATCCTTGACCCTGCATGCCAAAAATGGATCACAGTCACAAGAAGCCTCATACATTCTGCCTGTAGTTTCTCAGGCTCTAGGTGTGTGTGTGTGTGTGTGTGTGTGTGTGTGTGTGTGTGTGTGTGTGCATTTTCTCCTGCCATGTCTATCTGGATATCTGTCTACCCTCCATTCTCCCACCCCAGCCGTCTGCCTCGCTCCCTGCTGGAAGGCTGAGGGAGACTGGGCAGGCCTGGTTTCCATGACAACCAAGGACCCTCTGCCCTGGAAGGAGAAGGTGCTGGGAGGCAGCGCTGGCTTTTACTCAGGCCCTCGCTGAGTGGGACTGGGGTGAAGGCAGTTGGGAGAGTGGGGGGGTGGAAGGGATGGGGTGACCATCTGGACCTGGGAGAGTGGAGCTGCAGGCACTGCCCAAATATGGCAGATGGGCATCATGGTGCCTGAGAGGAACTGGGAGGAGGGGCAGCCCAGTGTGGCATATGCAGGAAACCCCTCACTCCACCCCTCACCTTGTCTCCCTGAGCATCCTCAGGTCTAACTGATTCTGGTTCTCAAAGCTCCCTTTCCTGGAACCCAACCAGTACTGAGAGGTGGAGTTGTGCTGGGGGTGAGGGGAGGGGCACAAATGCCTTAAAATCCTCTAGGTTCTTGTGCCCTTTCTGTGCCATTCCACTGGGGGAATTGTGGCCTCTCTGACATTCCTATTTTGGACCCTATTCCTGAGGCTGGTGGGGAGGATCACGCTGATTGTGCCATGGGAAATCCAGAAGGGTGGGTGCTAATTTGTGCAAACCCCACAACAGAGTGAGGAGAGCTGGGCTCAGGTTCCTCTGGGTGCCTCGTACCGAATGCATTAGTATAAGACCTGTTTATGCCCAGCACCCTGCCCTCGAGGTCCTGAAAGCTGGACTTGAAAGGAAGGCGTCCAGGGAGAGCAGCTAGAGAGGGGCCCTGACCAGCAAGGAGCACAGGTGAGAAAAAGGGGGTGTTTGTGGAGGACCGTGCTCTGAGAGATAGGAGGCTGTGCGCTGCTCTAGTCCTCTTCAGGAAAGAACTTGCGTATCAGCCTCGGGGAGTGCAGTTAGCGGACCTCCAGCACCTTCTGTCCCAGGAATGTGAAGCCCCATCTTCCCAAGTGGCCCTCAGCCAATGACTGAGCACAGCGAATTTCAAGGGCCTGCCGGTTTCAGTCCATCCAGGACTCCTCACACGGGGAGTCTGCGCTCAGAGCTCCCCGTTGGGTGGGGCTTGGAGGGGACTTTGTCAGAATTGCATGGGGTCTGAGGTTCCCCCTGCCATCCAGCTGCCTTTCTCCTGATCTTTCACAAGGTTAAGCCTCGACTTGCACTGCAAACTCCATTTCAATGTCTGCTTACCAGAGGACCCAAACTGACACAGATGCCGAGAGAAGTATGTGTGTGTGAGAGAGAGACAGAGACAGAGACAGAGACAGAGACGGAGAGGGAGAGAGAGACACACACACACACAGAGACAGAGAGACGGGTTTACAGTGTTCCTCTGAGCCCTGAAGTTCCTAAGTATGTGGGCCACCCCGCCCTCTGGTGGAAATTCCTTGGAACTACACCTCCAGAGGGGGAGGCCTAGGGAACATGGAATGGTTCCATCGCAGCCACAGGCTCAGATTGTTCCCTGTGAGAACTACAGCAATCACTGTACCATAGGGGAAACTGAGGTCCAGAGAGGGAAGGGATTAAAGACAGAATTGGGGGACATCTTGTCACCACCAAGGTTGTTCCCTCTGCTCCCCCTTCATCCCTTCTTCTGGGCCCCATGCTATGAGCTTTCCCTCTTCTCCCGCATCAATAGCTAGCCCCTCTCATGCATCCTTCCTCACCCTGGCCTTCATCCCCACTCCCCAGGGCTACGGTGTCTGCCTCCCCACAGGCCCCTTTGCTCCATCTACCTCTCTGCACCCAGGTGACCTTCCTGAAGTACAAGTTAGACCCCATTCCTTTCCAGCCTAAAGCCCATCACTGCACCCAGAGCACACAGCCCCCTGCACTGCGGCACTGCCTCCCTTCTGGCTCATTCCCTACCCTGGCCTAGTTGTCACCGAGCACGCGAGAACTGCAGAAGTCCCATGTCTCCTAGCCCAGTTGAGGCTGTTTTTTGCACATAGAGTGAGCTCGCTGCACCCCTCCCCCGCGGCCCATCTCAGAGCCTGCCTGACATCCCTCTTCCCCTCTCCCTGACCACCGTGGACTGACCTTTATCCCACATGGCAGGTATAATCATTCTTGCTGCTGCTATAACAAATTACCACAAACCTGGTGGCTTGACAACAACTCAAGTTTATTTTCCTACAGTTCTGGAGGTCTGAAGTCTAAAATTAGTCTCACTGGGCTAAAGTCAAGGTGTCAGCAGGGTTGGTTCCTTCTGGAGGCTCATTATTCAACCTGCCTATTCAGGCCACTATTCAGTAGGTGAGATTCAGTCCCTGCTTTCACAGTGTAACAAAGGGGACAGATTTTGCCCTGGCCAGGTGGCTCAGTTGGTTGGAGCATCGTCTTGTACATCAAAAGGTGGCAGGTTGGATCCCCAGTCAGGATGCATGGGGGACGCAATTGAGCAATGTTTCTCTCTCACATTGATGTTCCTCTCTCTCTCTCTCTCAAAGTGAAAAAAAGAAAGGGGACAGGCTTTATTTCTTAAGCCAAGTTGACCTTTACCAAGGCATTTCAATATGTATTATTTCTCTCCATGCCACCAAGCAATTAGCCAATTCTCAGCAGACACTGACCAGGTGTCCTACAAATTCAACTCAATTCTGACACTATTTAGATGGAGTTAGACTATGACCCCACAGTTTAAGGCCTCAGTCCTCAAGACTGCCCCTGCCCTTTCGACACAAATGGGAAGTTCCAAGTTGTCACCTATGCTTCTGACCCACCAGCTATAGATCGGAGGTTCCCATGACTCCTCCTTGGATGTGATCACAGAACTCAGCTCACAGAACTCAGAGAAACATTTACTGATGCTCACCAGTTTATTATAAAAATAAATAAGTCAGGAACATCCAGATAGAAGAGGTGCCCAAGGCAAGGTATAGGGAAAGGCTGAGAGCTTCCATGCCCTTCTGAGCCTGCCACTCTCCCCAAATCTCTATGTGTTCACCAACCTAGAAGCTCATCCTTTTTTGTCTTTCAGCAGTTTCTGTAGAGCTTAATCTGTAGGCTCACTTCCCAGAGGTTGGTGGGTGTGTCCGAAAGTTCCCACCCTCTAAACCCTTGGTCTTTCTGATGACCTGCCCCCTCCTGAGGCTATCCAGGAGCCCTACCCTAGGTTACCTCATTAACCTCTATTCAGGTGTGCTCAAAAGAGACTCCTAATGAATGAACCCTTTGGAACAGTATGGTTGGACCTGGAGAATATTATGCTAAGTGAAATAAGCCAGGCAGTGAAAGACAAACATCACATGATCTCACCTATATGTGGAAACTAAAGAACTTAATAAACTGATAAACAGAATAGGTTCAATGACATGGAAGCATACAT
The DNA here is from genome assembly GCF_964146895.1 of Miniopterus schreibersii. Taxonomy (NCBI): domain Eukaryota; kingdom Metazoa; phylum Chordata; class Mammalia; order Chiroptera; family Miniopteridae; genus Miniopterus; species Miniopterus schreibersii. The sequence continues at coordinate 164,052,753 of NC_138101.1, read as the reverse complement.
AGATGAGACTGACGAATGTCAGAGGGATGGAGGAGGGCGGGTGGGTGGAGGGGTAGAGAGAGTAACCAAAGAATTTATGTGCATATATGCACAACCCAAGGACATGGACAATGGTGGGGAGAGGGACTGGGGAGGGGGAGGGGATGGGTGAGATGGGTCATTGGGGAGAAAAAGGAACATCTATAATATTTTAAACAAAAATTAAATTTAAAAAAAAAAAGACACTCGTAATACTTGGGAAATTCCAGGGGGTTTAGGAGCTCTGTGCCTGAATCTTAACAAAGACCATATATATTTCTTTTTACTTGACAGGCACCAACCAAAGTTGCTGGCAAGAAGTTGGCCATGGACTTCTAGACACCAGGAAACTGTTGCTCAAGTGATTCTAAGTTTATTAGATGTCTTGCAGTAGGGAGAATCCACCCTGACCAGCTCTCAGCAGTGTCCAAAACAGGGAAATCAGGGAGGGGTATTGATAGGATTTGAGGGCCTGAGCTTACTTACAGCAGGCAGAGAACTCATTGGGATTGGGAGGAACTGACAGAGTTTTTCATTGGAGGGCACAGGGATGTGAGAATCTTGAAGTGAGTCTTGATAATCTGGTTGTAATAAACTATTTAATTAGTTCACAGTCTTACCATTCCTGGAGCAAGTAACTAAGTCATTTTTTGCTTGGTCTCTGGATTGTTTAACACAGGGATGGGGGATTGTCTTAGTTTCATTTCACACATAACTTCAGCTGCATCAGATTGTTACCAGTGTTGGGGTTCTTAGACTCCCCAAGACAGAAATGGAGAGAAAACCCAAGAGAAATTTCCAGGCAGATTTTATTAAGCTTATGCTTGAGCACCAGGGAGGCAGCACAGAGGAAAGGAAGGTCCTCTGAACTGGCTCAGGGGCTGACTCTGCTTGGTTGTTTATACAAGCTGGGAACAAACTGGGCATGTGAGAAAATGTGGCCTTTTTGAAAAAGGCAGGCTTGCAGAGTTTTCCATTTCAGGGTCTGAGTGACTTCCTTGTCCAGCTGTGTGGTCTGCTGTGTTCGCCAGTACCCTGTGCGGGGAAGAGGCGGACTGCCCATGATCGCCACCCTAGGAAAGTCACATAGCGGTCAAGCCTTGATCAACTGTGCATGCGGGTCAGTAGTTTAAACAGGCAGTTAGAGGGGAGATAAAATCAACTACCTCTGCATTTTTTGAGTAGGGCATGTAGGGGTGCTGACATTTTTGTGTTCCTTCCAGCCAGCTGGTCTTAACTTGGCTTCCTGGCCACCAGGCATTTTCTATTCCGGGGCCCAAGTTCCTCTGCTGTCTCAAGGTCACTGCCCAGTGCTGCCTCTGCCTTCCCACTGAGCATGCAACTCCCGGAGAGGGGCTACAGGGAGCAGAGACTCCTCTCCTAGGTATGGACCCACTACTGGGATTCACCCTTTCCCCCCACCCAGCTGTGAGTCTCCCAGGGCTCATCCAGGCTGTCCCTCTGAGGCCCTAGGGCCTTGTGTGGCCTGGCCTCTGACCTCCCCAGGCAAGGCCACTACCTACTACAGCCCTCAATGCCCATAATGCTAATCTCACATTTTGTGCAACCCAGCCCAGTCCTGCCAGTGGCCTAGTGGGGATTCTCAGACCTCTGTATGCTCTAAATCTTGTGGGCAGCTTGCTAACATGCAGATTCCTGGGCCTTGTCTCCAGAGATACTGCTTTAGCAGAGTAGAAGTGGGGGCTGGGATTCTGCTTAAATAAGTGCTTCTAGTCATTCAGACCTGGGGTGGGGGTGGGGGGTCCTCTGACCACACAGTGAGAAAGACCAGAACTTCTAAAATGAACTCACTTGTGGAAGCTCATCAAAGACTTTTCATTCCCCCTGGGCAAGGGAGCCCCAAACTCCCCCAAGGCTGCCACTCCTCCTGCCAGTGGGCAGAGGAAATCTACTCGTTTATAATTTTTTTCTTATGCAAATGCTCTTGGCAAACAAAGCACAGGGTAATTTATACATTAAAGTACTAATAAAACACACTAGCGGGATGTCACTGAATTATACTTGCCCCCTCTTGTTTGCTGCTCCTCTGGTGAAAACAGCCACTTCTCACGCACATATGTTACCCACTCCCTTCTTAGCACATAAAATGGCGTCCAGCAGGTAACACATGGTCAGTAAATATTTACTGAATAAAACTGAAGATGATACAGCAACAGAAGAGAAACATGCTCACTCCTCTGTGGCCTGCACAGGTCACTTCTTCATCTATTAACAACTCCTGCATGGGGTGAGTATCAGGACCTGGAGATGAGGGAACTAAGGCTCAGAGAGGGGAATTAACTTGTCCAATGTCACACAGCAAGACAAGGCCGAGCTGGGATTTGCCCTAAGATCCATCTGTCGCCTTGCGTCTCTCCTACAGCCACTGACAAGGAGCTAGGAAGAAGATCAGCGGCCCATATCCTCCTCTCCCTTTTATCTTGCAGACCACATCCGTCTGGAGTGCAGGGGAAGGGAGTTTGCTTCCTCTTCCCCACCCCTACCCTCCCGGCCATCCAGAGCTCCAGCAGGATCCCTGGGCCTGGCAGGCGGTGGCAGCAGGAGACGGCTTCTGGAGAAGCTGGGCTTTTAGCCCAGAAATGCATTATGCATGGGGGTCCCCACTGAGCCCCACAGTGCATCCCCACAGAGAGTGGGATCCAGCCTCGCGCAGCAGCTGCTCCTTGTCTGCCCCCCCGCAGGCCTCTACCACCCCTGCTCAGCCATCTCCCCTGAGGAAGCCTCTGTTCCCACACTACTGTTGCTTTCAGCAAGGTGCCCATGGGTACCCACCTGGCTGCCCTCTGAGCCACTGGGTTAAGACGTCTCTCAACTGCCAGGACACCCCACAAAGACCAACCACAGTGCCTAAACGTCACCACTGGAGGTATGTCTTCAGGGCCTTCCAGAGATGAGCTCAGTCTAACTGGACATTACCTGGGAGGTGTGTAACACAACTGTCGCATCCATCATTCGCTTACCCCTCTCCTTGCTTAACTCCTGGAACAGCATGACTCAGGCCTGTGGAGTCCTGCTTAGCAGCGCAGATTCTGATATCAGGCTGCCTGGGTTCAAGTCCCAGCCTTGCCACCCACCAGCTCTGTGACCTGGGACACTTACTTAACCTCTTTGTGCATCAAAGAGGTCATGAAAATCATGGCACTTACCTTCCAGGTTTGCATGTCAAGCACTCAGATCAGTGCCTGGCCTGGAGTAAGCCCGTGCAGATGATTCTCTTCTGGCCAAGTTGTCGCCTGACTTTTGCAAAGTTGAGCATGACCTGGGTTCCCCCCCTCCATCCCCAACTGCATTCTGGGTAAATTAGCCCTGAACCCTAGCTTCCTCATCGGTAACCTTCCCAGGCTTCTGTTCAGAAGTAAACTCTATTTATAATTCTCTGTGTCTCACCTTCAGAGTGTTGGAGAAAGTGTAAGTGGGGCAAGATCATGTGTCAAGCTCTGTATTCTCATCAGCAGTTCAGTGAGGCAGTCAGGCTTGGCATTCTTACCACAGGGGGCACTCACCGGCAGACCAAAGCCGGAGTTGGCAGCAAGAGCCACACCTAACTTTGGGGTTTTGTTTCCAAAAGCTGGAAGTCTGTTAGAGGCAGTGGTTATGCCAAGAGTCTTTGAGATAAGTCTGCAGGGACTGGTTCTAAGAAGAAAGGAGAAGGGGAGAAGATTCTCATGGGTCCCCTTCCCACCAGGAAGGAAGGGGCCCATGGGTTGCACTAAGAGGGAGCAGGGCTGACTCTACAGGTGATTTAAAAGGGGATAAAAGGACAGGGTCATTTTTCCAGGAATCTAGTCAAATGCCCCAGCCTGAGCAATGGCAGTCATAGGATCTTAGAACTGGTATGCTTTTTCTGCTAGGTCTGCAAAGAGAAAGGGGCCTGGGCTGAAGGGCTGCCTGAGGGAGGAGGTAAAGATCTGTTCAACATCAAGGATGTTCTCATTGGAGAGGCTGTGAGGAGGAATGGGGGAGAAGGCACAAAATGAGGCAAAAAGGCTCCTATTCGTGTTTAGGGGGCCTCGAATGTGGGCAGGAGGCAGTCTGCAGTGTGTGTGTGTGTGTGTGTGTGTGTGTGTGTGTGTGTGTGTGTGTTGGGGGTGGGGGTAGCTGACTCCAGCCAGCTGGTGCTGAAAAGACTGGAGACTCATAGGCACACACTGCACACAACCTCCCTCTGATGGGGCTGTCACCGAGGCAACAGATGAGTCTGGTTGCCCAGCAACAAGGCCCTGCCTACCCCTTCCCTCCTATGGCCATTTCTGCGCCTTGGGGGTTTGTGCCCTTCCTGGATTGCACCAGCGTGTAGTTGGAACCAGATTCCCCTTGCATCCAAATACCAAGTGTAGCAGAAGAAAGGGACTGCTTTTGCGATTGTGGTGGCTTGGGCCTCGAATTCAGCATCAGGAGAGAGGAGGCCCAGGTGGTCTAGGTGAGGAAAAGGGAGCCATGTTTCAGCCTCAGTCTTTATTGGGTGTTTTCCCCTTTCCATTCTTACTGAAGAGAGGCAGGAAGTACGCCTGCCTGGGGTCAGGAGAGTGGGTGCCATGCCTAGATCTACCTCTCTTTGAGCATTATCAGCAAAGGACTTCTCCCTGGCTCTCAGTTTCCCCATCTGTGAGAGGAGAGTTGGAGCAAGCTCACTGCCAAGGTCTCCTCTGGATCCAACATTCTGTGACTGCAGAACCTCAGGGGCAGAGACAAGCAGAAACCATGCTTCAGGCCCCAGCCAGGTTTCTGCACTGACCCACCACCTCTGCGCCCCCTCAGGCCTGCGGCATCTAGTTATGGCTTCTGGAGGGAGGGGAAAGGCCACTTGGCTCTGGACCTCACATTCATGAAGGGCCCCAAATCTAGACTTTAGATGTCATGTCAAAAAAGTTATAGTCACTGTCATGTAAGTGAAAAAGCATTAATCTGTAACCATAAGCATTTGAAATAAGCTGTGGTCTTTGTAACTAGTTGTCATTCTTCATTTTTCAAATCTGAGGAGCAGCAGCCTGGGCTCCTTCCTCCTGGAGAGTCAGGAATTTTCTCTCCACCCAGACACATGCCCAGCACGCTTTGCCCACCCAACAGCCCATACCCGTGGAGACAGGAGGCTGGCAGATGGGGGAGGGAGACTGGAGGTGTGGGGAGAGAAAAGTGTCTCCCTCTGGGAGGCATGTGGCCTGGGTTCAAGCCCTGGCTCTGTCATGACTGCAGGAAAGCAGCGTGCCCTCTTTAGTCTTGAGGTCTCTCTCTGGAGAACGAGGGAGCTAGACTCCCCAGAGTCCTTTCCATCTCAGATGCACTCTGGCTCCAGGGACCTCCCTGCCTGCTGGAGAAAATCTTCCCACCAAGCCCCTGGAAGAATTGTTCTGAGACAGCACCACCTGCTGGCCACTCTAGGAATGACGCCCATCCTTTCTCCTGTGACTACGGCATCCTTGAAACTCTGCTATGCAGGTAACAGATGTTGTCAAAATGTATCTGTTGAGCTTTACTTTGCACTTGGATCATTTCATTAAAATTTTACAATAAACTATACGAAATAAGTGACATTGTTTTCTAATTTTATAGATTATTAAAGTGAGCTGCAGAGAGGTTAAATAACCTGCCTAACTGGTAAGGGGTGGGGCTAAAATTCAATGCTGCCATTCTGACTCCATAGCCCCTCATGTCACTAACTGGCCCCCCCTGAAGTGAAGTTTTCAGAAGGGGCCCTGAGGCCCAGGCTGACTGATTTGCCAAGGCCACATGGCAAGTCAATGACAAGGTAAGGAAAGAACCTAAATCAACTAGAGGTAGCAATCCATCCCAGGGGGTTCCTCCCAGCTTCCTGTGGAGACTTGTCCAAGAAACTGCATTTTTATGCTGACAAGAAAGAAGTAGCCTCAAATCTGCCTCAGGCAAGCAGATTTCTCCCTGGAGAACCCTCAGCTTCAAGCATACCCGGGGCCTGGCATCTCCCCTGTCCACCTCCTTGGCGGACTCTACCTTTTCCCAGGTCTGGAAAACCGACCAGGTGTGGTCTGCACCCTCCAGGAAGCAGGCATCAAGGAGCTTTCCAAGGCGGAGAGGAGCCCGCCACTTGCCCCTGCTCACCAGCAGTTTCGGAGGAGCCCGGACTGCACTGGAGTGAACCACTTGCCAGTTCAGGGGTTTTCCCATTTCATCCGCCCTGTGGCCCCTTCACCCTGCCCGGTGGAAGCCTGAGCTGGTTCAGCCAAAGGCCGCCTAAGGGCCAGAGCCGGAGGAGGAGGGAAGGGGCTGGCAGACTTGCTCCAGGCAGCAGGAGGCTGAGGTGCCACAAGAGCAGACACATTAGAACAACCAGTCAACCAATAAGAAGACAACAGGTCCAGATCTAAAATGCCAGGAAGGAAAACGGACAGATTAATAAGTGGTAAACCAAATCCTCAGAGAGCTGAGCACTGCACGCAAGCTGCCCTCAGCGGGCTGGCATCACTGACCCACGTGGAGGGACAGTATATATAATATATATAATATAATATATATTATATATATATGGACTGGAATGGAATATACCAACATGCAGACAATGCTTATTTTTGGGGAGCAGGATTGTAAGTGATTTCTCCTTGATTATATATAGTCTCTAATGTTTTCTGTATTGTTCATGTAATAAGACAAAAAGTAATTTATAAAAAGGAAACAAGGAGGAGATTATCTTTATGATTTGGGGAAGAGAAGGAAGAATTTCTTAAACTACAAAAAGCATAAATCAATAAAGAAAAGATTAGAAACTTAGACTTAAGATATTCACCACTCATATAACAGACGAGAGATGAGGATATGATGTGGGAAGAATTCCTATTGATCATTAAGAAAAAGATAAATAATTCAAGGTCAAAATGGGCTAAGAATATGAATAGGAAATTTGCAGAAGAGGAAATCCAAGTCATCAACAAACACATAAAAGGCGTTCGGTCTCACCGGTTGTACCATTTCTCATTCATCATCTTGGCAAAAATGGACGTCTGAATGCAGCGAGTATTGATAAAGATTCGGAGACAGGAAATACTCTCCTGTGTTGCTGGAAGGAGTGTAAATTAGTAAGGCCACTTTGCAGAGCAATTTGGCAACAAGTGGTTAACTTGAGAATGCCAACAGCATCTTCATTTTAAGATATATGCCCAGAGGAGCCCTGACATATATGCTCAGGGAGATGTGCATGCCCTGGTATGCCAGAGCCAACTTGTACCTGCTCACAAGACCGGATTATGTTCAACTCTCCCCAGCTCTGCATCCAGTGATGTTATGTCAGTAGCTTGAAATCAGTCAAGGTGAGAATATTTACACCATGGAAATTAGCAAACACTACAAGCCAGGGTGTTTTGTTGCTGTTTTTGCAAAGAGCTGATAGATAAAGATTTACTTACACAGCACTGCAAATAGGTTCTTGGCAGCTTTGATTTTAATAGAAAAATATGGGCTAACCTACATGTTCATTAATAGAAGGATAGGTTAATAAAATATGGCATATTTATTCTACAAAATAGTATACTGAAGTTAAAAGGATTAGATTTATGGATCAACATCAACTGAACTAAAAACATACTGTTAAGTTTTTAAAAAGTGACACTGAAATCTTCAGTAGGATATGGCTATGTAAATTAAAAACAATATTATTATTTATGGAACATATGTCTGTGTTTTAAATTGACTGCGAAGATAAACACCAAATTCATCATGGTAGTTCTTTTGGGGAGAGAAAAGTGAGAAAAAGGAGATAGAGGACTTTATCTGAGGTGTTTTATTTATTAAAGTAATGCTGACAAAATATTAACAACTGTCATTGTAAATGGAGGGTTTGCACAAGTTTGTGATGGTCTCTGTATTTTCTATATTTTTATTTTATTTATTTATTTATTTTTATTTATTTATTTATTCATTTTAAATATATCTTTATTGATTTCAGAGAGAGGAAAGAAGAGGGAGAGAGAGAGATAGAAGCATCAATGATGAGAGAGTCATTGATCGAGCCCGCAACCCGGGCATGTGCCCTGACCGGGAATCGAACCCCGATTGCCTGGGTCCCAGGTCGACGCTCAACCGCTGAGCCACGCCCGGCCGGGCTCTATATTTTTAAAATGAAGGAAGTAGTGCTGTGAACCTTCTTGCTCTATTTGTGGTTACTGAGGCTATAAATATGGATGCAGTTGATTTATTTGGACTCTCTTTATGAGGAAGTGTAATTCCAGGAGCAGTTGGGAGTCTCTAATTTGTCTTTATCTAGGGACACTAAGGAATTCTGTAAGTACATGTAATAGGTTGCCCTCTTTGCATTGGCTGTTAGGAAGCTCAGTGGCAGATATTTGCCGTCTCTAGCAATTATACTGGACCTCCCAGTTTGCAATTTATCTCAATCTTTATTTTTACCTTTTTTTTAACCATCATTTTCCCTTTGCTGTGATTTTTGCATTTGTTTGTTTTATAATTTACTTTACTTGTATTATATTTAAACTTATAAACTGATCTGAGTCTTTTCTGGAATGAGGCTGATTATAAGTTCATTTATTTTTTCAATACATCTGATAGGTAAGATGTGATCCAACAAGAGAAAGAGAAAATATCCTGGGTACTTGCCTAAAATATTAGCTAATATTTGTAGTGTTTTTTTGCTTTTGTTTTTTGTCCAGACCTAAAGGGCCAGGTAATGGAATTGGACAGGGCGCAAACAAGGTCAAGGCCAAGGTTACTCCTCCCAGTAACCTTCCCAGGAGGGTACTGTATTATCATTACGCCCCTTTTACAGTTGGGGAAACGCCCCGTGTGAGCACTAGGGGGAGCACGGAGAAGTCTGTGGAGTGGGCCCCATCCTCCTAAGAGGTTAGGGTCAAGTTGGGGTGTGGCGCCCTTGCCCTTGTCCATCTTGGGAGCCCAGCTCAGGTGTCCCCCCTCCAGGCAGAAGGGTCACTCGTTCTCTGCTCCCACTGCACAGACACAGCTCCGGACACGCATGTCCCACGGTGTCCAGACTTTGTTTACCTGGCTCTCCCCTAGTTTAAGGAGGGCTCCCTGAGGGCACAGGCTGAATCCTAGGCATCGTTAGCTCAGAGCATGGCAGAAATGAGGGGCTCAGTACATGTGTGCCAAGTGGGTGGTTCAGCAGATGGGTTAAATGACGATTAGTGCCACAGGTCACTAGTGACACACACAGCATTTGTTACGTATTGTCTCAATTACTCCTCCCAGTAACCTTCCGAGGAGGGTACTGTACTATCATTACGCCCCTTTTACAGTTGGGGAAACTGAGCCCCGGAGAGAGAGCCACTTGCTCAGGAGGGTGGAGTCAGGGTGGATATGCCCCAGTTGGGTGCTCGTGCCTCTGCTCTCGAACACTGCCCCTCCCAGGCGGCTGTCTCCAGTGGGGGCCAGAAGAGCATGGGGCAGGCTGGTAGTCATCAGGGTGGGCTCTGAGACGCCCTTTCGACAACCAGAGAAGGACGGGAAGAATGTTCCAGGAGAAAAGCACGTAACTTACCCAGCAGACTGTTGGTGCTGACTAGAGGGTGGGGAGAGGTGAAGGATCCAGGGTTGCACGGGGGCCTCATCCCCTCACCTGGGCAGCCTTGGAAGCTGCTGGCAAGGTGGAGCTGGGAAGGCCGGGCTGGCATTCCTGAGCAGGACGGATGGGGAGGGGGAGGGGTTTCTACAGTTGTCTTGGGGGGAGGAATGGAAGCCCTGAGCTCAGAGACAGGCAGGGGGTCTGGAAAGGAGGCATCAATTCAAGAGTACTTACAAGGGAAGGGTCCTTGGGAGCAAACAGGAGGGTCTCTATGGAAACTGTGGACTCAGCCCTGGGAAATTGGCCTTGCTGGCCTTAGAGTTGAATTTTAGTCATTCCCACAAGCCCCTGGGATGACAGAGGAAGGAGGGGAGACAGTGCAAAGTGGGGGTGGGGATGCACCAGCCCCTCAGATGCTTTTAGTCTCTATGTGTCTGCAAAGTCAGGAATGGGCTCAGACACCAAGATAAACAACTTGTTGACCTGGCACAGGCCTGAGAATGATGCTGATAGTGACTGTGAATCAGTCCCAGGCTCTGGTCCAGGACATTTCCCAGCCAGGGGAAGGGAATGAGCCAGCCACTGTTCTGGAAATTTCCACTCACATTGTCCTCCTTTCAGAGGGGAGAAAGCTGAGGGCTACAGACAGGACAGGGCTTGTTCAAGGTCATCTGGCAGTGGCAGAGCCAGTGTTAGAGAACGCCTCCCTGGGACCTAAGCCCAGGGTCACTGGGATTGTGGGCATTTTTGGCTCCCAATGCCGCCCCCTGCTGGAAGGCTTCCTGGGTTATCTGCTCCAGTCTAGCTTGATGCCTTTTGGATTTGCATTGCCTTGGTAGTTAAGAGTTTCCTTTGTTCCACAGTAAACTCTGACAACCCAGTAGAAGTCGGGAACAAGGCTTTGTTTTATTTTGTTTTGTTAAATTAGCCAAATGTGGAGCATCACTCAATCAACCACATATTGACCACTGATTATCAAGTAGGCATTGTGTTGGGGCTGGTTCTGGGCACATGGTAAGATTGTACACCTCTGAGCTCTTTGGAAGTTAAGTAAAGCCATGTGACTTTCCCCCACCTATGAAATGTGAGCAGAAGTGACGTATGACCCTTTTGGAAAACTTTGAGAGCCAGTGTACAATTTCAGCCATGTCTTCTTCCTGCTCAGCAACTGAAAGCAGGTGCTGAGAAGGAACCTTGGATGGCCTGGTTGCTGAGCGACTACCGTGAGTGAGGTCCCCTTCCTTCTGGTCCACATTGGACCTGTAGTGTGAGCCGGATATTAACTCTTGTTCATCTGGGGGTTGTCGTTAGCATAGTTTAGCCTATCCCATTCCGACTGACAAAGAAATTTGTTTCTGGAAGTGGGATGCTGTTGAAACCAACTAAAAGATGTGGCATTCTCTTAAAGGTTCAATGGCAGGCAGTAGGGAGACCGTGTTGGAGGTTGGGAAGAGGGCGATCCATGCAGCAGAGAAGCATTGGGTAAGACGATTGCCTGTGGTTACTTGGAACGCACCCTAGGGAAAGAAGTTTGAAGACAAAGTTAAAAGTGTGACTTGCTTAGTGTTGGCTACATTTGGCAAGGCGGTGCAGAGAAGTGACGAGCTCAGAAATTATGTGGTTGAGGCTGGGTCAGGCTAATTCATAGGTGCACAGTTGGACGAGATCACGAACTCTTGAGGTCTTCTAGTTCAGCCAAGAGGTAAGAAACTGATTGACTGGCCTACATGAAACAAATAAAATATGAATCAGCTGTTTTCAATACACTAGACCTCAGGCAGCAAAGAACAGTGATCCCCAAAATGCAACGAGACGAGCCCTCTGAGTGCCCCATCTTGCTGCCTTGAGCTTCCAGGCCCGAGTGCAGGGAGAGGGAACACAGGCAGGTCCCAGCAGGCTCTCTGAGTTGAGGGGACAGAACTGAGTGTAGGGAGACCAAGGCAGCTAGCATTCACCGGGCACAGTGCTGGAGAGGAGAGGGCCACACAGAGAAAGAACCCCAAAGCTCCGAGGAGGGTCTGCCTCCAGTCTTCAGCAGGCTGCAGAGACGCACAGGCACTGGGGAAACTGCAGGAGCCGGGGGAAGCGCCCCCTGAAAGGATTAGCGGGAACAGCAGCAGAGGCTCACGCTGGGCCCAGAATAATGCTTGCGCGCCAGGCGGGCTGAACCAGGTCATAACTCACAGGGCGCTGGGAGAAGCACCCAGAAGGGTCTTGCTTCAGTAGTGGGGGATAATTAGCTCTAAATGATATTATTTTTATGAAACTAAATCACCACTGGCGCTATGATTATGGTACAGACGGCAATGATACAGACCCCTTTGGGGTCAGCATACTATTATCTTGTGTAATGATCCAGCGCTCCCATCCCTTTTCCCTCTATCCGAGCTGCTGTGTAATCTGTGTTCACATAGTTTGACACCCCTTAGTGGGAACTCCTTATCCGTGTGCCATGCCTCCTCCTAGTCTCTCTAGCCTTTAAAAACAAAATAGTACTACTTGGCCCCAACAGGACTCTCAATCCAAATGAAAATTGGGCCCTGAAATCACCTAAATATATTTAGTTATAAAATGTTTAACTAGGTCTACGATTTTCAAAGTGTTAGTCACAGAACCCTGGAGGTTCCTGAGACCTTTGGGGGGAGGGGCCTACAAAGTAAAAACTATTTTCATAATAATACTAAGACATATTTTCCCTCTTTTTGTGTGTTGAAGTTTACACTGATGGTGCAGAAGCAGAGGTGGGTAAAGCTGCTGGTGCTTAGGGTGAGTGGGGCTGTGGCACTGGCTGTGCTAGGGCCATTGACTGTGTTTCTCGCCACCACACACTTCCGGGGGGGGGCAGTTTGGCTTAAGACTGTCTTTGATGAAGTAGCAAAAATTACTCAATTTATTAAATATCAAACTTGATATTCTATCTTTAATATTCTGGTTCTGTGCGACAAAGCGGGGGAAACGCATAAAGCAGTTTGGTGCACACAGAAGCATGAGGCTCGTCTGGAGGGCAAGGACGCGTGTGACCGACTGAGTTGTAAGCTAAACGAGGCCCTTTTTTTCATGGACTCTTATTCTTACTTCAAAGACAGACCAAGTATACTTATTCAGATTTGGGCATTTGGCAGACACAATTTTGAAAACGAATGAAATGAGCTTACTACTTCAAGGAAAAATAACTGACAATAATTGTTGCCAATTATAAAATTCAAGCTATCAAGTACAATTGAGAATTTTGGAAAACTTGTATTTGCTGCTGTGAAGTTGACAGTTTCTCAATACATTGTGATTGTTTGTGATATTAAGGATGTTATATTTTTATATTGTATCATGAAATGTATCAACATTTGGAAGCTCTACATAATAACTCAATGAATCAATGTTTTCCAAATGGTCAATGAATGATGTTTCAGGACCATGGGTAGGCAAAAGATCCATTTAACGTGCAAGGCTGACAAGTGGATTTTGATGTAACAGAGTGAGAAAGTTCATTGATATGACTTCTGATTCCTCATTGCAACTAACCTTTAAGAAACTACCTCTGGTTGAGCTTTGGTGCACTGTCCAAGAAAAATAGTCACAATCCATCTTTTAAAACTATTTAAATACTCGTGCTATGTGAAGCCAGGTTTGCTTAAAAAAACCAACCAAACAAAAAACCCACAACCTTTTAAAAACCTTTTACTGAGATCATGGACACATAAAAATTGTATATGTTTAAGGTATATGACGTGATGTTTTGATATATATTCATTGTGAAAAGATCACCACAATCAGTCTAATTAACATATCATCACCTCACATAGTTACCATTGTGTGTGTGTGTGTGTGTGTGTGTAGAAGCAAATTTTCTTCATATACCTCCACCAAAACAACATATCACAATAGATTGATTGCAGAAGCCAGTAGGAGAATCCAGCTGTCTTCTATTAAGTCAAACATCAAAAGGATTTCCAGAAATCTAAAACAATGCTACTTTTTTCACTAATTTTATTTGTTTTGGAAAATAGTTATTTTCATAAAAATGCCTAATGACATTGTTAATACCTAATGGGTTTATTGTTATTTTTAAATGATTAATAAATATTTCAAAGATCTCAGTTTTCTAACAAGATAATTATAGACAGATATAGCTGATATATACCAATTATCAGTTTATTGGTTATTAGTCCTTCACTGGCAGCTCTGCAAAAATAGAGCTGGTCCCTTTAAATATTTTTTCTTTGCCAGCTGGCTAAATATCAAGCTTTGTCAGTAGAGGGTGCTAGAGAGACATTGCAGCAGGAAGGGCTTTTCCTTTGTGGTTCAGTATGCTCTTTTGGAGACTCCTGCTGCTTGGTCTTCTATAGTTCCCAGGTCTGGTATATTGTGACTAAACTTTCTTTTTGGTCCCTGAGCCATCTCCTATGTTGTAGAAGCCTATTAATGTTAAATAGCATAATACAAATCACATATAATGCAAATTTTTGAATTTAGGCGCAAAAACTGGAATATTAGAGTGTAATTACCATTCTGTAATATAATCAACTAAAAAGAATGAATAGTTTTCCAAACCATCAACGTCTCAGGATTTTAGTCGGCTCAGTTAATAAAAATGAGGACCCTGAGCCATCGCTTCTTCTCTGATGAGACAAAGTGGGACGCAGATCTGTGAGAACCTGCAGTCTGCTATAATGGTACCTAGTCCCCTCCTTAGGGGACTCAATACCCTACCTAGAGTGCAAAGTCCTAAAAGGTCCAGGGATCCTCATCTTCTCTCCCATTGGGTGTAGGGAGGTTTGGAGATGATAAAAAGCTAACTTTTCTGTTGTATTCATAAGCTTGTGAGTTTCCTTCTCTAGATAAAGACTTATTTATTTAGAGTGAACTTGAAGACTAGGCTTCAATTAAGAAAACAGGCAGCAAGAACCAAAGTGGGTCCAAATCAGCTGGGGTGATATGGATTCTGACCATGCAGAGGAAATGGGAGTATAATCCATAAGTTATAGTAACCACAGACTCTAGAAGTAGATGCCAGGGCTACACCCTGGATCTCCTCACAGTCACCAGCCCAAGGAGCACTCAGGATCAGTCCCTCTGCAGCTGAATTCAGCAATTCCAGAGGACATGGCATGAATCCAATGACCCATTTCTCCCTTGATTGCCATATCCTGGCCATTTTTACCTAAAGAACAAGCATTGCTTTAAAAAGACTAAATTATTTTATGCAATTAAAAATTATTGGGGTAAATTGTAATGTATCTTGCCTCTGTTGCCCAATGGATAGTGACTTGAAAAAGATCAGATCAATTACTAGGGAAGAAAAATAAAATTATATATTTCTTTGAACATCTGAAGGTAACATAAATAAGTCTGAGACCCTGCTACCTGGGTATACTTTATTATTTCCCCTGAATAATACCCATTCTATGAACAATCCTCTTGCCTCCTCCTATACCAGACATCTGATACTCAATAATACTTATTAAAGTTACTGAACCCCAATTATGTACTCTATAGTGGGAATTGGCAAACTTTTTTGTACAGGGTCAGATAGTAAACACTTTGGGTTTCATAGGCCACATATAGTCTCTGTAGCAACTATTAAACTCTGCTGTTGTCATGTAAAAACAGCCATAAACAATATGTAAACATAGCTGTGCTCCAATAAAACTTTATTTACAGAAACAAACAGTGGGCCGGTGTGGCCCATGGGCTATAGTTTGCTAAATCTGCCCATGCTGTTGCCCATTACAATCTCTGGAGACGGATGGCCCCTCCTTTTTTACCTTCAATATCTCACATGAGTACCCCTTACAGGCAAACTCTAATCCAGAACCACGCTGAAGGGAATTCTGGGAAATGTAGTTCTTGGCTTCTCCTCTTCAAGAGGGCAACAGTGATACATAGTTGGCAACAGATAATTCAGCATACCAATGTTTCTGAATCACAGAAGACTCACATGATTCCAGAATGACAGATACCACATCCTCAGAATCACCTACTGTTCTTTGGATTAAAACAATGGATTCAGCTTGCTTAAATGAGGCAGTTGAATTCTCTCATATCATGTATCGTTGGGATGGCACCCCCAGCATCAGGCGCTCAGGGCCCTTTCATCTCAATGCTCCATGATTCATGGCTTGTCTGCCAAAGTTATTTTTATGGTTCAAGGTGGCTGCTGGAGCCAAGTCCACATTCCAGCCAGGAAGGAAGATGGGTGGAAGAAAGGCATAGCCCATCTATGTATGGACATTTTCTAGCACTTGCGTGTGCCAATTCTGTTTACAAGTCATTGGCCAGAGTTTAGTAATAGGACAAACCTAGATGAAGAAAGGATAGGATTTAGTTGTGATTTCAGATGGCCATGTGCTCAGCTAAAAATCAGGTGGTCTATAACCAAAGAAGAAAAGAAGAACAGATATGGAAAGACAAGCAGTGAATTTTGATACACAAAGGTTTCAGTCACACCTTGTAAAGACTAATGTTCTGCAATCACACCATGCTGCTACAGGCCAGTTACATAGTTGCACTGCATTTGTACTGGCTGAAGTTCTGAAGTGCTCTGCTGTTACAGGCCAGGATTCCGAATCACATACTAATCTCACTGGCGAAGGTTCTAGAATTAGATAAGATTCCTTCAGGCCAAAATTCTAAGTTCACATAAAATCTTACAAGCCAAGAATCAAAATCACAAAATCGGGTAAACCAACCTTCCCAAATCACATAAGCTTCTTTTGATCAAGCATTCAGAATTATATAAGATTCCTGCAGAGCAAACTTTCAGACTCATGCAAGATTCCTATAGGCCAAGGTACATGGAGATCAAAATTCCAGAATTATCCTAAATTTCTTATAGACTAGGACCAGAATCACATAATAGTCATGTAGAGCAAGTTTCTGAAATAGCACAGTGTCATTACATGATATCCTGATAGCCAGGATCCTAGAATCAAGCATATTTCTTTCAGGCCAAGTTTTCAGAATCACATAATCTTTTAATCAATCAAGTTTCCAAAATCATGTAGGTTTATTACAGGTCAAGTTTCCAGAAGCACACAAGGCTATGGAATGGCATAATGTTGTTATAAGCCAACACTGCAAATCATATAACCTCTTACAGGCGAATGTTTCAGAATCACTCTGTTTTTTGCATGCCATTGGATCTAGAATCACACAGCATTCCTAGATCCTCATGTTCCATAAACTACAATTCTCAAAGACCCAGCTTCCAGAATCTTATCGTGTTCTTAAACAATCTGAGCTCTGGAACCCCAAATAATTCTTACAAGTGACATTCCTGGTCTCTGGTTCTTACGTGTACCACTGAGCTGGCATTGATTGACTGAGTCTGCTTTCAAGTCAGGGCTCACAGAGCATTTCCCCTTCAATGCCACAGGCAGGCACCCTTCCTTTCTCTAGGCACGTCCGACTGTTGCGTAACCCCTAACACGTTCTAGAAGTGTTTATGTCTTTGTGAGAGGCAGAAGGAGCAGAGAGGTAGTATTATCAGTGTATAAAGGGTTCATAACGATAATAATAATTAGAACAACATTTACTAAACGGCTACTATGTGCATATACTAGTTACTGACATATTTTATCTATTTAACCATCCCAGCAACCCTGTTATTAAATTATCATTATAATTGACGGCATTAATAATTATCATCAATACTCCCATTTTGGGGGAGTATTGATGATAATTATTGACATGATCAAGCTCAGTCTCAGAAAAGTTAAGTAACGTGTCCAAGATCATACAACTATGAAATGGTAGATTCAAAATTTTAAGCCTAGCTGTTTGCTCCGGGACTACAGGGAGATACCTCTGGCTTTGGGGCAGAGCATAAGGAAAAGACCCTCCCACGCTTGAAATCAAAAACTATTAAATTTCAACAGGAAAATGATGAATGGAGCCATCTAGAGAAATAGTCCTTCCTTGGCGTGAGTAGAAAGCGAGGAGCCAAGGAGATTTGGGGAGGCATAAATCTTAATCAGGTGGCTGGGGCGAAGCCCTGAGTACATTCACACATCACTAAGACCCGTGTAACAGAACGCGTTGTGCTGGCACTTGCAGAAAGAACAGATGTCCTGGCAAAGTGGCCGTAACCATCAGTGAGTTTTCAAAGGGTAACTCAGCAGTTTTTAATCAGCAATGAGTAGGGCAAAGGATGCCTGGATTGGCTGACATGGGTATTCTGGTTTACTCGGCAGACAGATTCCTAGGGTGGAAGTGAGGACATCATTCAGCAGTCATTTGTTCAGCTTCTATCATGTTCCTTGGTTTGGAGATAAAATGCCATACAAATGTATACGGCAAAAGATTTGTCTTTAAGAAGTTCTACTGTAACGGGAGGCACAGGTGAACCACAGTCAAACATGAGTGGGGGGCAGCGTGCGTGGGGGTGAGTGGAGAAGGCTCCACGGACGTGGACGTGGACATGGCGGGCTGGATCTATAGACACAGGATAGGAGAAGTCTGCTAAGTGGGGTGAAACTGGCAGAAGTGGGGGGAGGCCTTCCCATCCAGAGGACACCTGGGTTCCCCAGGCAAAAGGATAACTGTGTGATGGAGAACCATGAGGAATTCTGCCTGCCATGGACATAGGGCTCATCCCTTAGGAAGCTTAGGGAGCAGGGGTATTAGGGCCAGACTGAGTCTTCCTTGGATCTATCAGTGGTCACAGAAAGCTATTGAACATGAGGTTCTAAGATGGGGTGCTCTGCACAAGCATGCGTGGGGTGTGGTGAGAAAATAATCACAATAAGGTCCCCACACTTTGATTACCTTCTCTAGGTTCTCATATTTTGGGTACAGATATTTCCAATGAGTAGTTCATACTGCTTACCCTAACAAATTTTTATTATTATTTTAACAATTGTCACGTCAAATGTAACCTTTGAAAATGTTGAAAAGACCCTGCTTTTTGAGACAGTGCTTGGGGAGTTTTGGCTGTTTACCTCCAAGATCTCATTTTCTCAATAATCCTGCCCCGGGGAGGGCCAGCTCAGGTTCGACTTCTCTCCCCTTCCCACAAAGGAGTGGCGCTATCACCAATCAGCTAATACCCAGTGACTCAACCCCCCCCGCCCCCCCCCCCGGCTTCAGCTCCACAGTCTAGCTACTCTATGGGCGAGCCTACCCCTGGTTCCTCTTGGTTAGGTATACATATGTGTATATATATATACACACACACATATATATGACACATATCTGTTTAATCTGCAAACTTATTAGTACACCTGTGCTTCGCCCAACCTAGTTGAGAATTTCTGAATTAAAATTCAGCACACAGGATTTCCACATCTGACCAAGATAGAGTAACAGAGTTCAGACTTAACCTTCTCACCATAATAAACTAGCAACTGATCAAAATATATTAAACAATTGTTTTCAGACACTGGTTAACAGGCAGCATGGGGTACGCTCCATGAGAGTAGGAAAACAAATAAGATGAGCCCAGTGATGTTTATGGACTTGTGTCTAGAGGCACATTCTGGACTGTGATATGGGAGGGAAATATCAAGCAGAGCACACTAGCCTCATTGTGTTAAAGAGACAGAAATAAAATTTCAAGGATGTCGAAGTAGCTAGAAATGTGGGTAGAGTTCTAGAGAGAAGAGAGCTATGCAGAAAACAAAATTTAAAAATTGCATAGGGTTTCCCTTGAGTGTTTGCCAAATTATAAGCCATGCCCATAGAGGCTGAAAGTCCATGACTACATACAAAGAACAACTGTGGATTTGTAAGTTGAAAGTTTACAATGTTCATACCAGGGAGGAGATGATTAGACTCCAACCAGACACAGTAAAGTTTTTATTGATCACCCAGTACACTCAGCTCCCAATCTGACCTAACAAAGGTTTAAACAAGCCTTGAAAGAAGCAAGTTAATTCTTTAGCAATTTAACCTCCTGATATAAAAATCATAGCATTCTTTACAGGAAGACAAGAAAATATTCAACTGTATAATATTCACAATTAAATAAAAATGTAATTAAAAAATTACTAGACATGCCAAGAAGCAGGATAATGTAACTCAAAACAAACAAACAAGAAAATCAAGTCAGTAGAAGCAGAAAAAGAAATTAGAGAATTTAGAATTAGCAGAATTAGCAAGCAAGACCTTTAAAATAGCTATTATAAATGTACTCCATATGTTCAAGACTTAAAGAAAAACATGAACAAAATAATAGAAAACAGAAGATAGAAAAAGAACAAAAAAGAACCACATGAAATTTTTAGTAGCAAAAATACAACATGTGAAATGAAAAATTTACTGGATGGGGTTAAAAGTAGATTAGAAGAAAGCATCGGTGAACTTGAAGACATAGCAATAGAAACTATCTAAACTGAAGCACAGGAGTAAAAAAGGCTGAACAATAAATAAACAGAGCCATAAAAACCTATGGGACAATAGAAAGCAGTTGAATATATATGTTGCTGAAGTCCCAGAGGTGAGGAGCAAGGACAGAAAAATATTTAAAGATCTACTGGGTAAAATATTTTCCAAATTTGATGAAAAATATAAACCCATAGATCCAAGAACCTCAATAAATCCCAAGCAGAACAAAAACAAACAAAACCAGATAAAGGCACATTATGATAAAATTGTTGAAAATCAAAAATGAAACTATTAAAAGCACCTAGAGAAAAAAGACACTCTATGTCAGAGAGTAAAAGATAAAATACTACAGACTTTTTTTCACAAATTATGCACAGCAGAAAACAATGAAATATCTTCGAAGTGCTGAAAGAAAAAAATACTCTGTCAACCTAAAATTCTATGTCCACAAAAAAATATTCTTTAAAAATGAAGACAAACTAAAGACGTTTTCAGCAAACAAAAGCTAGTAGAATTCATTACAGACAGACCCACAGTATAAGAAAGATTAAAGAAAATTCTTCAGGTATAAAAAAATTGATACTAGATGGACACTTGGACCTACTGAAAGGAATAAAGAGCAGAAAAATAGTAAATATCTTACTAAATTAGTAAATTTGGGAGTGGCATCACCAAAATGGCAACATAGATCATTCCTGGCTTTCCTCCCCCCTCACAAGAAGAGCAACTAACAACCATTCAAGAACAAGGCACCACTGAGAGCAATTTATTTTCTCACACTTCTGGAGACTAGGAGTCCAAGATCAATGTGCTGGCTGGTTGGTTTCTAATGAGGCTTTCCTTGGCTTGCAGCTGGTTGCCTTCTTGCTGCGTCCTCAAGTGGCCTTTTCTCTGCACGTGCACATCCCTGGTGTCTCTTTCTTTCTCTTATAAGGACACCAGTGCTATTGGATTAGAGCATCACCCTATAACCTCATTTAACCCTAATTACCACCTTAAAGACCCTATCTCCAAATACAGTCCCTTGAGGGTTAGGGCTTTAACATATGGATTTTAGCAGATACATAATTTAGTCCATAACAGTCTTCATCAAAATTAAAAACTTCTGTTCTTTGAAAAACATCTTTAATAAATGAAAAACAAGCCATAGGCTGAGAGAAAATATGTATTTTACATATATCTGACAAAGGACTCATATCCTAAATATACAAAGAACTCTTATGACTCAATAAGAATAGAAAACCCAACTAAAAATATTCAATAGATTCAAAAGATACTTCACAAAAGAAGACATCAGAATGGTCAATAAACATGTGAAAAGATGCCCAACATTATTAGGCCTTGGGGAAATGAAAATCAAACACCACAATGAGATATGATGACGCATTCATTAGCATGGTTAATATTAAGAGCCAACAACGCCCAAATTTGGAAGGATGTGGAACATTGTTGGTGATAGTGTAATATGGCACAACCCCTCCAGAAAATTTTGGCAGTTTTTGTGATGTTAAATAAATATTTATCGTATGATCCAGACATTCTACTTCTGTACCCAAGAAAAATGAAAATATTTGTCCATGAAAGACCCATACATAAATGTTTATTAGCAGCTTAAGAAAAGCCCAAAACTAAAAATAACCAAAACGTCCATAAACTAGTGAGTGGGTAAACAAATTGTAGCACATCCATACAATGGAATACTACTTGGCAATGAAAAAGAATGACTATTGATACATGCAACCACATGGTTGAATCTCAAAATAATTATGCAGTGTGAAAAAAACTTTATTTAGGATTTCATTCATTTGAAACCTTAGAAACTTTAGAAATAACAAATGTATGCTATAGTGGTAAAAAGCCGATCAGTGGTGGCCTATGGCTGCATTGACTGGGACAGGGCACATGCACATTTTGAGGGTTAAAGGAAGTGTTCTATATCTGGATGCCATTTACATGAATAGATAACACTTTAAATGGGTGCATTTTACTATACACACAAACACATATACACACATATGTGTGTGCATATATAAAATACCTCAATAAAGTTGATGAAAATAATGTTAAAAATCCAGCAAGCCAAGTCTGACTCTCTGCTCAGCAGCTCATTCTATAAACAATGTTGACAGCTTTGATCTTCTTCATGAATTGTGGTTTCATTCTGTACTGGGGACAAATGTGAATTATACTGAACTTGTTACAGGAGTTTGGAAATCTTCATTGAGTGAGCAAGTAACAGAAACTGCATTTCTACTTTTTAACAAAGAAAAAATATTTTCCCCAGACCCTGCAAAAGGCTCTGTCAAGAGCTGAGTTTGTCTCAGCTTGGTAACCATCAGCCTTGTTGAATCCTCCAATGACCCAGGAGGAGGGGACACTAACCTTTTCCAGATTTTTGACAAGCTCACCAGTAATTTGCTTCAAGCCATTTGTTGTCCTTCCTGGCTTTTTCAGCAACATTTCACAGACAGGTCTTCTTTTCAAAATGCTTCAGAATTTGCTTTGGGGAGAAAAAAAGGTTGTGTTCCCCCCTCTAACCTCCCACCCCTGGAATCTTGAATGATTTATTTCAGAAATGGCTTCAATTTACATGCCTGTCATTTTAGACCATAATTGGCCTCGTTAACTATTAAATGATGTAAGTTTTCTTTTACTTTTCTGTTTTGGTGGGGGTTTTGTTGGATGAAGCTGCCGTTTGAGAGAGGCATATATGTCTCATTTAATTATACCCAGATGTGCCTAACTATAAGACATATACTGAGTAAGAGCATTAGTGGATTTATGTTGTATTTCTTATAAATTTCTGTTGGTTTCTTTTGGCATTTAATTTGTTGTTCTCGGTTCCTTTTCAATGAAATCTGATGCAAGAGCTAAGGACCAGTGTCAGGCTGGGAGCCTCCAACTCTAATCAGCTGCTGCAACACAACATAATTGAAGTCAGCAAGTATTTCTTGCACTTCTGTTGTGCGCTCAGATCTTTGGTGAGCCCGATAGAATATTCAGAAAAAGGTGCTGGCTTCAGGGAGCCTACAGTAAAAAAGAAGCATGAATGATGACTAAACTTTGAACTCGAAAACCTAAATTTTAGTTGGGAATCCTCTACTTCATTAGCGGCACTCATTCAAGAATTCATTTAACTTCTTTGTTAAAGAAGTTTTAATGAGCTTCGGTGTCATGATTTTTAAAACAGGAAAAATTATCTCTATTTACTTTACAGGATCGGGGTGAGATTCAAATAAGATAATGCTTAGGATGTCAGTTTATAAAATATAAATGCAATGAAATTATAAAGTTTATTTATTTATGATTGGGGAGATTAGCCTAAGAGGACTCAGCAAAAAAAGGCATGAACATATTTATGATATACCTGTGCCCTCATGGAACACCAAAGAGGGGTTAGGGAAAACAACAGTTTCAATTAACTTGAAAATCATTAAAACAAGATTCAAAAGATGAAGCATTGTTCCACTTCTGGCTATGATGAAGGAGCTTGTGTCAGATAAAAATTTTCACTGGGGTCAACTGAAATAGCTGGATAAAAAAAATTTTTTAATTTCTTTAAAGAGTTGTAGGACTCTCAAGGCAGCCACTATTCAAGGGGCCAAGATTTTGGAGGGGAAAAAAGAAAGCTCTTTGAAAGATCCCAACACTTGGTCATCATTTTTACCCTTGGGACATTTGGTGTAGGGTGACAGGCAGAGGGGTTTACCCACAAAGAGACAGAGAGGCCAGCAGAGCTTCAGGTTATCTCACGGAGAAGAGAAACCAAAAGCGCAGTTCTGGGTTTCTGAGGCCACCAGGACTTGAGGAGTAAAGATCCAAGAGGTGATGGAGGCCCAGAGAAGTCAGCCTGGCAGTTGGCACTTTTCTCCTTGAGACAATTTCCAGTTCTTAGCCATACAGGATAAAAGGCTAAAAAATAACTGTGACTAAGGTCCATAAAAAGGTATAACAAGATGGAGAATTTTACTTGGGAACTGTAATCTTTAAAAAAAGAAAGAAAGAACCAAGCAGAAATTCTAACACTGAAAGAGAATGTAATTCACAAAATTAAGAATTTAATAAGTGGCTCGATAGCAGATTGGAAGAGAGGAAGAGACTAGTTAAGTCACAGTTAGACCATTAGAAAATGCAGGCTGAAGTCCAAAACAAATCAAAATACTGAATAGAAGATAAGACACATATGGACATGATGGCAAGTTTAAATATACATTCCAACATACATATAACTGGAGACCCAGAAGGGAAAGAAAAAAGAATAGAGAAGTGGTAGATAAAGAAATAATGCCAAGAATCTTCTAGCAATGACAAGACATCAGCTAGAGATTCAAGGAGTGTTGCAAAGTCCAAATAGGATAAATATAAAGAAAATCTCACTGAGGAACATCCTAGTGAATCTTTGAGCACCAGATAAAGAGCATATCCTTAAAAGTGGTTCCAGGTTAAAAGATGCATACCTTCGAAAGCACAATAAGTCTCTGCCGTGCGCTGCTCAGCGGTTGAGCATCGACCTAGGATCCAGGAGATCATGGTTCGAGTCCCGGTCAGGCCACATGCCCGGGTTGCAGGCTCCATTCTCCAGCAGGGGGCGTGCAGGAGGCAGCCGATCAGTGACTCTCTCATCATTGATGTTTCCCTCTCTTTCTCCCTCTCCCTTCCTCTCTCTGAAATGAATAAAGACATATTAAAAAAAAAAAAAAAAAAAAAGGAACAATAAGGTAAAGGTCAGAGAAAATGGACTAGTATCTTCAAATTGCTAAAATCATCATCATCTTCATCATCAAACTAGAACTCT
The DNA here is from genome assembly GCF_964146895.1 of Miniopterus schreibersii. NCBI lineage: Eukaryota > Metazoa > Chordata > Mammalia > Chiroptera > Miniopteridae > Miniopterus > Miniopterus schreibersii. The sequence goes on along the minus strand of NC_138101.1, from coordinate 164,028,097 downwards.
ATACCCAGTGAAAAAATCTCCCAAAAGTGTACGCAAAATAAAGTTACTTCCAGACAGACAAGAACCAAGAGAATTCAGCACCAGTAGACATGCACTAAAATAAAAGCTACAGTGAGTTCTTCAGGCAGAAGTAAGATAATCCCACAGGAAAAAAAGGTGTAGGAAGAAATGAGGAACAACAGAAAGGGTAAATGTGTGGGTGTTGATAAGTCTAAATGAATACTGACTTTACAAGATAATGAAATATGAAGTTTCAAATATATATAGGATTGAAATGCATGACAATAACCCCAAAAGAAGGAGAATGAATGGAGTTAAAGCATTCAAAGTTTCTAGCATTATCTAAATCATTACTTTATATTAGACTCTCATACATTAAAAAATTGAGGGCAATCTCTAAAATAATAGTAAAAGAATGTAAAACTGACAAGCTAATAGGGTAGACAGAATAATAAGAAATATTTTATTAATGCAAAATAATGCAAGAAAAGAAAAAGGAGAATAAAACAGGTAGAAAAATTAGAAAACAAAGAGTCAAGATAGTAGATATAAAACCAAATATGTCAGCCAAGGAACTAAATACTCTGATTAAATGTAAAAAAGGGAAATGCTGAGAGGAGGTAAAAGACATAGAGAGCATGGACTAAATGCCCTATTTAAAAGACAAAGATTTTCAGACTAGATTTTAAAAACATATCTGCTGCTTATAAGAGACACCTTAAATATCAAGTTGAACCACATGAAAATGCCAATATTCAATCATTCTTGACTTACAAAAATGGTGGTTTCATATGATTCAACTGAAAATTATGGCGCTATGAAGCTGGAGGTAAAGGGATAGAAAAAATATACTGTTGTAAACAGTAACCAAGAAAAAGTAGGTTTTAAGGCAATAAGAATTACTAGAGTCAAAGAGAGACATTTCTTAATGAAAAAAGTGACAATCTATCAGGAAGATACAGCTCTCCAAAATTTTTGTGCACCTAATGGCATAGTTTCAAAATATATAAAGCAAAAATTAACAGAACTAACAGGAGAAATAGAGAAAAGTCACAAATATAAGGAGAAAACTTTGATATATCACTTTTAGTAACCAATGAAACTAGCAACAAAAAATCTGTAAGGTTGTAGATCTGAATGATAGAAGTGACAAAATTCACCTACCTAGCTTACACAGAATCTGCGCCCAACTTCAATAGAAATGGGGAGATGTTGGTCAAAAAGTACAAACTTCTAGTTAGAAGATGAATAACTTCTGGGGACCTAAAGCACAACATGACAACTATAGTTAATAATACTGTATTATATACCCGAAAGTCGCTAAGAGAGTAGATCTTAAATGTTCTCACCAAAAAAATAAATGGTAATTATGTGACATGATGCAAGTGTTAGCTAACCCTATGGTGGTAATCATTTTACAATATATAATTTTATCAAATCAATCCTTCATACACCTTCTGCTTATACAATGTTACATGTCAGGTATGTCATTATTATATCTCAGTAAAGCTGGAAAAAAGAAAATAGAATTAACAATGTAAACTTAATATGGCAGAATTAACCTGCCTGACAATTTTGAAAAATTCTTGGCCATTTTTTCAAATATGACTTTTGCTCTATTTCCTCACTTTTCTCTTCTTGGGATGCCAATCACACACTTATAGATGTGAGCTTCCTTGGGTTTGTACACTTTCTGAAGAATCAGATCTCCGTGGCCTTGTTTGTCCTAGTGGTATTTTCTGCAGGCTACTGGGATCGGGTTCTCCCAAGGAGTCTCTTGCAAGATACTTCTTTCCTGGGGTGGGGCAGGGGTGGGGCACAACCACATAGCAGTGGCCCCTGTGCCCACAAGTGTGAGGGGCTCTCCGAGGCCCTGCATGCTCTGCCTTTGTTCCTGTGTGTTAGGGCTGGGGCCTGGAGCTGGATAGCGGGGCGTACTGTCTGAAATCAGTGACCGGAGAGCAGAGCCCCAGCCCAGGCTCCTCCTCCTGGACTTGAGGTCATTCCAGGGCACTGAACCAAGGGTCTGGAGACCCAGGATCTGAGGGATCAAGCACATCTGGCTTGCTCTGTGTCTATAAAGGCCCCTTGACCTCTCAGTGTTTACAGTTATAAGCAAAAGAGCTCTCTTTCTTTCGGCCAGTCCCTGCCTTACCCCCAATCAGAACAAAGCAAGATAGGTCATCTCAGGGTTACCAGGGAGCCCCTGGGAAGCCTTAGGGTGGAGAACAGCCGAAGTGTGTCTACAGCTGCAGCTGAAGTGCATGCCCAGATGGTCCCAATTCTAGCAGCAAGACTGCACAGAAAAAAGGGACAGGAAGCTACTTTCTGGGAGCAAGGACAGGAAAGCCCCAAAGCAAGAGGAGCGAGAGAAAGGGAGAAGAGAGAAAGACTGACTAGGAAGTTGGGAGGGAGTAGACTTGGTGAGATAGAGGTGGGGGGAACGAGGCCAGGGAGGAGAGAAGCAGAGGGGAAGTGGGAGAGGGCAGAGAGGAGAGGAGCCTGTCCTAGGTCGCTGCCACCCACACCTCCACAGCTGGCTGAAAAGGGTTTGATGCTGCTGGGGATGGTGCCTGCAATCTTAAAGCAAGAAGCATTAATGGTGGGACTTCAGGCACAGGGCTCTCAAATGCCCGAGACGCCCCTCAGTTTCAGGGGCCTCTAATTCCCAGCCTCGGTTTAGGATTCATCCCGGGAAACTGGAGCCTAACCCTGGCAACTGAGAGCTGAAATGGGAGAACTTTCCTTGTGTGTTTTCAAAGCCCCTTTCAAAACAACTTCTTTCCAGTGAGGAGCCTGAAAACCAAAATCACTCTCAAAGAATTAAAACCGCCTCCCCACCCTTGTTCTAGCTCCCAGAAGCTTCTTTCTCACCCTGGGACAGTGTGCTCAGACGCCCCAGGCCCCGTGAGGACACAGACAGCGTGAGGAACATCATTTCAAAGCCGGACTGACAGATTGATAATAAATCACCATCACCATGTATGGTTTGGCTCTGTGACCCTTCTGGGAACAGGGATTCAGGGCAAAGGAATCTGCCCTGATGGATTTTCCAAAGGCCCAGTCTTGTGCTTTTGTGATCCTGGCCCTAGACGCCCCTTTACCTCTGCCGGGCCCTTAGCCAGGACCATCGCCTCCTCGTGGCCTGAGAGGCGGCCCTCAGCTGTCCGAGAGATGGATGGAGAGGGCCGTCCATCCGGCCAGGAGGGAGGCAAGCAGGGCTACCAGCTGCAGAACAGAGCACCAGGCCAGGCCGCCGCTGGCAGGGAGGTGGCTTTCCAAGTGGAAAGCGGTGAGAAATATGTTGGAATCTGTTTCCAGAGTCATGGAATTTTTAAATGTCCTATTCAAACACATACTTTGAAAAAATATTTAAAGGCAGGGGAAATTAATTAGGGCCCTTTTGTGCTGGAATCGTCTTCCCAGAGCTCCTCTAGCAAGAGAAGTAAAAATAGAACCTGTGAGGGGTTGCAAACGCACTGCACACAAAGATCATATTTAAGAGCCCAACTAGGCGTGACTGTCCAAATAGGAAGAAAGGAGCTAATTATTTCCATCGCTGCAGAGGGAAGCGGCGGCGGTCTCCTTTGGGCTTGCTGAGAACAGCCTGAAAGCGGGAAAACCCCCGGGAGGCTGCGAGGAGAGGCCTTTCCAAGGGACAGGCCCTGCTTGTGCCCCTCAGATAATCATCACTCTGTCACTGAGGGGGAGAGAGGAAATCAGGAAGGAGAGGAGAAAAGCAGAGTTTGGAGGGTGTTTAAACAGCTCTGCTACTTATGCAACACTCTGATCTTTGAACTACACCCTTCTACTCATTGACCCTCAACTGTTCCCCAGGAGGCAGGCCTCCTGGGAATGCCAGCGAGTCCAAAAATGACACAATGGTGCTGGCAGGTGGCGTGAGATCCAGAGTCAGATGCCTGACTCCCAGCCTGGCCATGGCTGGGTACAGCACAGTGGTGACGAGTGCAGGCGCTGGAGCCACAGGGGCTGGGGACAAAGTCTCAGTTCAGCCACTGGAGGTAGAGGGTGCACCCTAGACTAGGGCGGGTGGAGCGTGGTCGCCATGAGCGAGGACTCGGGGGCCGCCGGCCAGCATGTGTGTGACTCCCGACTCTGCACCTATTGTGTGACGTTGGACCATCTCCTTGACCTCTTTGTGCCTCAGCATCTCACCTGCACAAGGTGGCGAGGACTGAAAGGCCTTCTTCCATGTAAAGCGCTTAGTGTGCGATTAGCACTCCTGCGATGCTGGCTGTTCCGAGCGTTTCCCTTTCCAGGGAGGCTCAGAAGGGAACGCGCTTTGCCCGTGGACACGTGTCTAGTGAGAGGCTGAGCCTGGACTTGAAGAGTGTGTGACCCCAAAGCTGGTGCTCATCTCTCTGCATTTGCAGTAGCCCCACCAGGAGGCTCCAGGAGGATGAACAGTTATCACCTTCCATCGTCATCATCGTCATCTTCCTCCTCATCATCATCATCACACCATCCCCGACTTTCCAATAGCACTTTACAGTTTGAACTATACATTTCAACAGTCTCTCTTATTTCATCCGCATAGAAATTCTGGTTCCCACTTTGCAAATAAGAAAACTGAAGTTCAGAGAGAACCATGACTTACCCAAGATTGCTCACTCCTTGGTGGGGCAGGCAGGACTTGAACCCAGGACTCTTCTGCCACACAGCAGTGCCACTGAGTAGCACGTGCAGCATGTTGCCTTAAAGCAGCCACATTTTCCTCCATGGTATGTACTAGGTTAGCCTCCAGCTTCTCTGGAAAGGGAAGTGGGGGGAGGAGCTGGCTCCAGGGAGCAGGGCAGTGCCATCTCACAGCAGTGTTACCTGGGTGTGTTGGAAGCAAAGTGACAGGCCACCCCCAGGGCTGAGTGGAGCCCTGTGAGGGGGCAGGGCCAAGGTTTGCAGTGGCCCAGGTTGCTAAGAAGGAACTGGCCAGAGCACACAGCTATGCAGAGGACAAGAGCAGAGGCAGTTTGGCCAAAGGGGTCAGGTCTGGGGCTCTCTGCAGTGCACAAGGTAGTGAGAGCTGCTTATGGGCCAAAGCCAGCACGGGCCACATGGGGGCTGCTCTCTGGTCCGTGGGCCCAGCCACACACTGACTTCTAACCCCAGGCAGGACTGAACTCAACCCTGGCCACACACAGACCCTTAAAACTAGATACAAACTGACTCCAAACCTCAGTCATAGGCTGACCATGAACCCAGCCACAGAGTTACCCCACCTAGACACCGACTTAGAGACAGGCTCTGAGCATGAGCCATACTTGAATATTGATGCCAGTCCTCAAGGGTCGCCCCTAGCTGCCATGAACTAACCACATACTGACCACAGGCTGACCTCTAACCCCAGCTCCACACTGAACTGTTGCACCCTGGCTAGCCCGACCCTAGAACAGCCAGATCTAAAACATGTGTCATTGGTCATACAAGTAAGAGGGGCAGGTGGGTTTACCCAGCACATCTGCACTTAGAGCCCCATAAGGGGACAGGGCCATCTCTAAAACACATAAGTAACCAATATTCTCTGGGGGAAAACCTTGATGTGGCGAGTTTGTCTCAGCCACCTCCTCCAGGAGTGGGCAGCACTGGAGTTCACCCTGATAGAAATCCTTACAGGAAGAGAGAAGTCTGCCTCACTGTTTTTATGACATTCTTTTTAAATTTGTTAAGAACAGGAAAGAAAAAAAAAGAAAATTACAGACTATTTCACTTATTGCTATAACTGTAATTCTTCATAAAACATTAGCAAATTATTTTAAAAACAGCACATCATGACTAAGAAGGGTTTATGCCAGGAATGTAAGGATGGTCCGGTGTCAGGAAATCTATCCTTGTATTTTACCACATTAATAAACAGAAGGAGAAACATCACATGATGTCTCAACACATGCTTGAAAGTATTTAAAAATTTCATCTCTTTATATAAAAACTCTTAGAGGCTAAAAATAGAAGGGAACTTGTTTAACTTTAGAAAGGTTCTCTACTGAATATACTGAGAAAGAAATTTTTTAAGTTTGATACATTCTTCTTACATTAAGGTACAAGACAGGGGCGCCTACCATGACTGCTATTATTCAATATAGTACTGGAGGTTCTGGTCAATGTAATAAAATAAGAAAAAGAAATTGGGATTATAATATAACTATTGTAATGGAAGATGTGAAACTTTCAATTATAGATAACATGATTATCTTCAGATAAAAACTAAAACTCATCAGACAAACTAATAGAACTAAATTAAATAGTTCTTCAAGATAGTTGGATCTACCTACAAAACTCATGAGCATTCCTCTAAAATATCAATAATCAATTATAAAATATAGTAGAAAATAAACTTTTATTCACAATAGCAGCAACTTTACAAATCATCTAGGGATTAACCAAGCAAAAAATTAATAAGACTTTTGTGGATAAAATTGTAAATTTTTATAACAAAGCTAAACACCAGCTGGATGTAAAAAGGTAAATCTAAAGTCTTATAGAAGACATACAGAAAGAATAGCTTTCATCTGGGGGTGGAGATGATTTCTTATGCTAGGCCCCAAACATACAAGCCTTAAAAGGGAAAAGTACTAATTTGTCTACTTCAAAATCAACAATTTTTGTTCAATGAAGAATGCAATGTACAAAGTTAAACAAGTTATAACCTGGGAGGAAATATTTTCAATGACTGAAATGGAGTATGGCTATAGAAAGATACATAAGGAACTCTTGAAATCAGCAAGTTAAGACACACAACCCAATGCCAGTTGATAAATTGGCAAAGGGAAATATGCTATTCCCAGAAGAAAAATGCCACATAGTTGAGAAGTATATGAAGGTATACTCAAGCTCATGGACATCAGAGAAATGAAAATTCAGACAACTATGACATGTCCCCTTATACCCATAATTTTAGCAAAAATTAGAAAGTCGAATAATACCAAATATTGGAGAAGTGGGAGCAGGAGCCACTTACCTACATGGGAGCATCTATTCATAAGAATTGGCCATACTTAGTGAATGAATTTCATACATATACGTGGGCCAACAATCCCACCACTAGGTGTACAATCCAGAGAAATGATCTCACTCTCCATGAAGAAGGATGTGTGAGGATGTTTACCCCAGAAATGCTGGTGGCAGCAGAGCATTGGCAGGAACTTTAGTGTTTGTTCTAAGTCAGATGTGGTCGATGTGTACTGTAGAACCCATGGGGCCGGCAGGTGCACACACTGCATGTACACACAGCAATATGGATAAAACTTAATATTGACAGAAAAAATGTAAGAAAGTGTGAGAGTTAAAGCACAATAACATTTATGTAAATTAAAACATAAACACATAAAAGAGCCCCGTACATTCCCCCAGGACACACACATATCTAAAGACAAATAGGACACACATTGAAGTGGGGGCCAGTGTGAGGGTGGGGAGCTAGACTAGTTGGGGGGATAAAAGCAAAAAGTAAAACAAAACAAGATGGGTTGTATTTGTTTCCTATTGCTGGTAACACATTTCTACAAACCTAGTGGCTTAAAACAGCACAAATTTATTATCTTATGGTTCTGGAGGTCAGAAGTCCAAAATCAGTCTCACAGGGCTGAAGTTAAGATGTCAGCTGGGCTCACTCCTTCTGGAAGCCCCAGGGGAAAACCTGTTTTCTTTCCTGTGCCTGTCCTTCTAGAGGCCGCCTGCACTCCTTGGCTCATGGCTCCTCCGCCCGTCTTTGAAGCCAGCAGTGTAGCATCTTTCTGTCTCCTTCACTGATTCTGCCTCCATCATCACATCACTTTCTGTGCCTCCTGCCTCCCTCTTAAAGGACCCCTGTAATCACATTGGGCCCCCCCAGATAATCCAGGACAATCTCTCCACTTCAAGGTCCATATCTTAATCACATGGACAAAGTCTGTTTCTTCATGTATGGTGACATAGTCACAGGTTCCTGGGATTAGGGCCTGGACACCTTTGGGAGGCCATTATTCTGCCTACCACAGAGACTTTGCATGGAAAGATGATGTTGGAATCCCATGAACCAAAGAGAATTATTTCCTCAATGCTCTGTAATTCAGGTTTCACAGGAAAGTGCTGGAAGACTGCATGTTGCTGGTACTGTGTCCCTTCTTGGAAGGCTTGGGTGGCTTTCCTGAAGATGTGGCATTTGAGCAGATCTCTGAAGGTCATTCAGCAGGGCCAAGAGGGTGAGAAAGAGGGAGGTCTGGAGGATGCTGGCACTGAGCCTCTTTCTAGACCTCTGTGCTCCCACAGCCCCCTCTCTGTCCCCGCTGCTGGCCTGTGGACTCTTCCTGGACCAGCTGCCTCCTCCGCCACCCCCCCCCCTTCCTCCGTGGTGCCCTCTCTGTGGTCTCTGGGTTCCAGCCCCTCTCACCTTCTTTGTTTTTCGCTCTCTCCCATTCTCAGCCTCTCCTCTCTATTCCACTGGGGGTGCAATGCGTTTGTTCACATCATTCCCATTTCAGAGACAGGAAACAAACAAACCGATCTCCTTTCTTCTCTAGCCCAATTTCTGCAGAGTTGTCCACGCACACGGTGCTTGCCCCCTCACTCCCCACCGCAATCTGGCTTTTGTCCCTACCTCTTGTTATGAAAAGGCTTTTGCCAAGATTGCTATTGACCTCCTTGTCAAGAAATCAGGGGGATACACTTCTTTTCTCACTTTCTTGGCTTCGAGACAGCATTTGACACTGCTGGCCATTTCCACCTTGTCGAATACTACGCGTGGCTTCATGAAACTTCTCCTGTGGGTTCCCTCCTCCCTCTGTAGTCTCTAGCCTTTGCTCTTCAGTCTTTGCAGATTTCTTTCCTCTAATCATTCATTACAGTTGGATGCTTCTTAGGGTTCTGTCCCAGGCCACTTTCTCATACCCCTCGGTGCATACGCTCCCTTGGAGCCACGTTCATGGCTTCCAATAGCTTTTCTAGGCAAAAGACTTCAGACAGGTGATGCGCCTGTATCAGTTTCCTAGAGCTGCAGTAACAAAGGACCACAAACCGAGCGGCCTTAAAGAACAGAAATTTATTCTCTCACAGGTCTGGAGGCTTAAAGTCCCAAATCAAGGTATCAGCAGGGCCATGCTCCCTCTGAAGGCTCTGGGGAAAATCCATTCCATGCCTTGCTCTTAGCTTCTCGGGTTGCCAGTAGTTCTTGGTTTGTAGAAGCATCACTCCCATCCTGCCTCCGTCATCGCATGGCATCCTCCCTGAGGGTCTCTGAGTCTGTGTCTCTCCTATTCTCACTAGAACATCAGTCATACTGGCTTAGGGCCCACCCTAATGACCTCATCTTTACTTGATTACATCTGCAAAGACCCTGTTCACAAGTAAGGTCACATGTACAATACCAGGGGTTAAGACTTCAACATATCTTTTGGAGGTACACAATTCAACCCATAGCAGTGTCCCTGTCCCACAGCACAGCGCACTTGTCATACTATATTGCAATTGCTGGTCCACCTGCCTACTCCTCTACCAATGGAGCTCTGTGACACCAAATCTGTAAGAGTCACACTCACCATTACATCCCAGGGCCTGGCACAGAGTGCATAACATATTGTTTGAATGACTGAATGCTGACGTAATGAGTAGATGGATCCCTGCACCTACGGTGCCTGCTTGCTCTTTCTTGCCTGCCTGGCCTGCCTGAATCTGATTGTATCTGCCACATCACACCTACTTAGCACCATGGAGGAGTCTTCGTTTGAAAGGAGTGGACAGGAGGCGTCACAGAGCCACATGCGTGCAGCACCCCAGGAGCACAGGGTGCACACACATCGCCAAATGCCCCACCTGCAAATTCACTTGGAGGCTGCAGTCAGTGCTGGCCCAGCTTCAGTGATCGCAGCTGCGCAGGCTCCCCTTTCAGAGGGGAGGGGACATGCCGCGCAGACGGCACCCCAGTGGCTCCCCGATTCCTTATCTGAGAGCTTCCTCACCGGAGTCAGAGGTGGGGTGGGCGAGAGGAGGTAGGTGGGAGGGAAAAGTAGGGAAAAGCAAACCCCTTCCACCTGGTTCTCATTTAGAAACCGTGAGTCACTCATTGCTGTCACCTAGAGAGTGAAAGCTCGCTCAGAACAAGGGAGAAGCCTGCGGGCCCCGGTCAACTTGCCACTTGGGTTTAATGAGGGGACTTGGACTATGCCGTGGCACTGCAAATGTCAGTGCAGACACCCCCCCTCGATTAGCAGCATCACCCCGTTCAATTACTTACTGGGAGGTACGGAGGGGGTAGCCTGAGCTATTCATGAGAACCTCGAACCAAAGAAGCACAAACTTCTGCAATAGTTGGGGCGGCAACACCTGACATAGTTACGTCATCAGGTTAGTTCATTTGCTCAATGGCCTCGGGAGGTGGGAGGAAAGGAGTCGTTGAAAGGGGGATGCCGGCCATGCCGAAGATCAGGCTGAAGGCCAGGCTGCGCTTGCAGGGTCCCAAGCCTGGGCTTCCTGGCACCTTCTGGCTGGAGACCTAGTTTATAACAATGGGATTCCACCACATCCAGTAAGACCCCAGGTCCTGGAAGTTTCTAGGAGGGTGGAGAAGGCTTCAGGGAACCTGACTGGGATCCTGGGACCCCAAGTGATGGCTGTCGGGATGCAGAGAGCTGCTGTGCACGGGAGCTGGGAGACAGGCCTTGGGGCCTGCAAATATCATTACCCCAAAGAGACGTGTCTGGCTGTCCAGAACTTTCAAGTCTTTTGATGAAAACCAACCTATTAACGCTCCAGGAATTTGCTGCTGGCTCTGGAGCAGCCCACTCCCCTCCCTCCTCGGGATGGAGTTTCCAGCAGGACCAGACCAGATGTGGGCCAGCAGAGTGAACATGAGGGCTGGTGAGAGCGTGGTTCAAAGACAGTGAGGGGGTGGGGGTTAGGAAGAAACCTCTGAGGCCTGGACAGGCTCCAGGGGCTCAGAGCAGGCATTAACATCTACCTGGAAATGACAAATAAAAACCCTTCGCTGACAGATCCTTCCTCCTTTGAGGCGCTGCTCAAAAGCTTCCCCTTTGCTGCGAGATCTGACTTCCCCTCAGACTCTCCCTATGACCACTCTGTGTGGGTCACCACACGTGCAAACAGCCCACACTCTGTGCACAGCCCAGGAAGTATCTGCCCAGCCTGACAAGCAGTCTCAGGTGCATACACCCACTTTATTTTCAAATCTACAGATTCCGTTTGTTCGAATCCCCAAGCACTGCGCACCCCCATCTAATCAGAGCAGAATCACACTCTTTATCCTGCTGCTGCCAAACTGTTTTCCCAGTTCAAGGGGCTCTGGGATCCAATCATGTTATTACAATCACATCTCTCTATCAAATTGAAATATTGCTGTCACCATTCACCGTTCTAACTTTCTTTAACTCTGAATGGCACTCTTCCCCTGTCCCTCTTTTCTATTTTTTTGTTTTGTTTTTTGTTAATCCTCACCTGAGAATATTTTTTCCATTGATTTTTAGAGAGAGTGGGAGGGAGGGAGAGGGGGAGGGAGAGAGAGAAACATCAATGTGAGAGAGACACATTGATTGGTTGCCTCCTGCACGTGCCCCGACCAGGGCCTGGGATCGAACCTGCAACCCAGGTACCTGCCCTTGACTGGGAATCAAACCTGAGACCCTTTGGTGAGTAGGCAGGTGCTCTAACCACTGAGCACACCATCCATGGACCCCTGTTTCCCTTTCCTGACTTCAAACACTCCTGGGGGTGCTGTGGTAGCTTCCCTCCAAGATGGATGGCCCCCATGACCCACCTCCTGGTGTTCACACCCCACATAGTCTCCACCACCTGGCACCAGGTTGGTCTGTGTGAACTATAGGATATGGCAGAAGTGAGTGTGTGACACTTCTGAGATTCGGTTTTAAAAGACACTGCAGCTTCGGTCTCGGGGGCTTCTCTCTCTCTCTCTCTCTCTTTCTCTTTTCCTCCCTCCATCCCCCACTTTAGGCTCTCTCTCATCACTCACTCTGGGGGAAGCCAGCTGTGTGTCAGGAGCAGCTCTAAGGAACCGAGGCCTCCTGCCAACAGCCACAAAAGTGAGACTGGAAGCAGGTCCTCTTGCCCCGGGCAAACTTTCAATGTCTGCAGCCTGGGCTCACAGTTTGACTGGAACCTCCTAAGAGGCCCCTGAGCAGAGACACGCAGCTAAGCTGCTCCTGAATTCCTGCCCCTTAAAAACTGTGTAAGACAATAAATGTTTGTTATTTTAAGCTGCTAAGCTTGGGGTAATTTGTTATGCAGCCACAGATGGAGACTCTCGGGTGGGTAGGAGCTCAGGCTCAGCCACAGCCAATAGCCCACTGGGGCAGCAGAGAGGAGGGGAGATTTCACTCCCACAGAGGCACAGCTGGGAGAAAAGAGCCCAGGTCTGACTTGTTTCTGTCTAATGGAGGTGGCCTGTGTAGATGGGGGGCCCAGTGGGTGGGCATGTCCCTGGCCAGGGCACTGCTTCATGTCACTCCTCTGTGGTCAAGGAACCCTTGTCTCATGTTTGATAAGTGGGAGTTGTTGCTTTGACTAACTGTGCCATGCTCTTGGTTTTGCCCCTCTAAGGATTTCCTTTGGTAAGAAGGTGTCAGGTTTTTGCAAGTTCTGGAAGGTCCAGCTGTGGATAGTGTGGATTGACTAAGTCATCACTGGGGACAAGGCTGCCACAGGCTCAGCAGGGCAGGTATTGGTCACACAGGGCTCTGCAGGGATAGCCAGGACAGTGAGCCACTGGCCTGTCTTCCAAGTGAAACCAATGGGTAAGGGAAGAAAGAAGCTGTGGCCCAGTCTGTGGGCACACCAGGCTTACCAGGCCCCTCCCTGCCCAGAGCAGGTAGTTCCAGCCCTTGCCCAGTGGGGTGAGGGTCCTGGAGGACACACTGCCTGGTCAGAACTGGCTCACATTGTGGGTGAAGGGGCCTGAAAGTCTGTGGCCAAAAAGAGATGTGACTGGAAGCCAGAGTAGCCAACCCGATGGACAGTCCTGTCGTGGCAGGGCCAGTTGTTCAGCCTTCCCCCGCGCCAGTCTTAGAAACATTCCCAACCGTGGCTCCAGGAGCAGCGAAGACTCTCAGCCGCAGGGCAGACACCCAGCTCGATGCTGGCGACAAGCAACGCTTACTCAGGGCTTGTATTTGCTTCATGCGCATCAATGCACTTCTCCCTCCCCACAACCTGGGCGTGGGAAGTCTCATCCCATTCACAGCTGAAGAACATGAGGCAGAGAGAGGACTCGCCTGGGGCCCCTCACCTCACAGTTTGGCCTAGGCAGCTGGCTGCCAAGCCCATGTCCCAGACCCCCACTGAGAGGGCCATCTCAGAAGACATGTCCCTTCAGGTATCCCTGCATCTAGAAGCTCACACCATCTCACCAGTACCTCCTCTCCTCGCTGTCCCTAAGCCAGCTCTTGGTGTTGACTTCCACCGCAGGACTCCGTGTTTGGCTACCAGCAGCGTGAGGGATACGCCATCCCCAGTGATTCAAATTAAAGCCCCAGAAATGAGTCTCACTGGGCTACCTGGGGTCCTAGGCCCACCCTCAAGTCACCCTCTGTGGCCCAGGGCATCTGATGCTCAAAAAAATCAGAGTTGTGTCAAAAGCCCTACCTGGGAGCCAGGGTTGGAATCAGAACCCCAAACCCCTTGGCCTGAGAGTCAAAGAGACATTTGTCCAGAAGACAGCATTTTGAATGCGTCTGAAACAGCATTACTTACTTCCAGTGCTTTCTAATGGGGGCAAGGGGATGTAACAACACCATTAAAGAATGTTCAGGAAACACACACATACACACACCCCCATGCCACACTTTAAACATCAATTCTTTTTACTCCTGCATATTACCTCCAGGCCTTGTCCTCATGCAGACACCTTGTGAGGCAGTTAGAGCCAGAGTACAAGTCACCTGTCTGCTTCTCCAGTGATTAGACTGGAGGTGGTGTCTCCGATTCCATCAGGGTTGTTTCTGGGGTGCTGGGATGGGTAAGACTGGGAGGTGTCAACTGGTAGCACTGGCCCTGACCTCCCCTTTCCCCACACCACACAAACAGGCCTCTCCAGGGTCCTTGACAGAGGTGGCCTTTACACTTGGGCTCACCCTGTGTGAGTCCTTGGTCAGTGCCTGGGCCTGCAAGCTGATGGCTGGGATCATTATTTAAGCCAAATGGTCACAGAGGAATAGTCAGCACTTTTTTCGAGCACGTTCTCTATGCCAGGCACTGTGCAAAGCTTTTTTACATGCGATCTTTCACTAAACTCTCATAACAACGCTCTGATATAGGCACTATTGTTGCCCCTATTTCACACATGGGGTTATGTAAATGATCTCATCAAGGTCATACAGTTAAGATTTAAACCCACAGTCAGACTCCATGTTCACAACCACTTAGAGAGAGGGAATGGGAGGTTAAAGGGCACAGACTCTGGACCCAGACTATCCAGAGCTTGTCCCACGCTTTGCTACTTACTGGCTGTGTGGCTCTGAGCAGTTACTCAATGTCTCTGTGCCTTAGCTTCCTCATTTGTAAAATAGGGTAATTTAGTACTTACTTCACAGGGCTGTTAGAAGAGTACATAGTAATTGCTCAGTAAATACTAGCCATTAGTATCACCTGATGCACATTCTTGAAAAATAGTCTTCAACAAGGAGGCCGAGTACCCAGTTCAAATGGGACACTGTGCTTGTGCTGGGTGGGGTGCAGGAAGAGGGATAGAGCAGAGATACATGGGTAGGATAACAGATATGTACACTAAAGCAAAATGACTGTGATTCGTTCTAGCATACCTTACAGATGTGTGCTCAGAGACAGAGGGAAAATTGTTCGGTTCTGGGTGGAAATCTGAAAGGGCTTCAAGGAAGTGGCAGTTTTTGACTTAGATCTTGACAGAAGCCCAGGGCCCTACAGTCGGATGAGGAGAAGACATTTTAAACAGAAGCAAGGAGGTCAGGGGTGTGTGGGGTCCTGGCATGTAACTGGAGACAGTGCTGGGACAAAAAGATGGAGGGAGATGTGGAGGGAGGGGTGGGAATGGCAAAGGAACCTGGAGCGCCGAGCAGGGGTCCACAGGAGCTGGGAAGTGTTTGCTCCAAGAGGTAGTAGCAGAACTGGGGTGTTTATGATAAAGCCCTACAGCCTGGGCCATGCTCCCCGCCGCCCCACCTCTGTGTGTCCAGGACCCATGGTGGCCACAGCCTGGTTCACCACCACCTGGGTGGGCTGTGCTGCTTGGCACAGGATCACTGGCGGCCAGCTCACACAGACCCCGAGAGGGAAAGCAATCGCCCTGCTCAGACGCCATGCCTCTCCCAGCCCCTTCCCTGAACAAAGCCAGCATTTACAGCTTGGTGCTCTGGGGTAGGGTTACTGGGGCTGTTTATGACTTGGGATAGAGGATTTTCCTGGAGAGCAGAAGCCCCTTTCTGTCCTATTTGAAAGCCATTTGGGATTTTGGAAAGGGTCCGGGTGATGGCATTTTGCCCTTAAAAATACAGTGAAGACCAGAGACTGGAAAGAACTCTGATGACGTTATTCCGTCTTCCAGAGACCTGCGTAGGCCCTGGCAAGACTCCAGGTTTCAGAAATTTGGGAAGCCGTCAGTCAGGAAGAGCTGCGTTCCAGAAGAGGGGACCCATCATACCCCAGCACCAGGCCAGCCTGCCGGAAGCAGGGGGAAGACCACCAGGCCCCCGCCCATGTGTGCCAGGACCCGACCATCTCGCTCCTGTTTGGCCCAGGTGTTCCAATGTCAGGAGGAGATGGGGGAGACGGGGGGCAGGACCAGCTGAGCTCTAAGGCCCTCTGCTGAAACTCCTTCTGCCAACAAGGAGGGGGGACATGGGGGAGAATTTCAAGTTGCTTCTACCCTCCTTACTGAGAACCATGACTGTCCCTCTGATGCCCAAGCTCAGACTTAAGGCCTTTACTCATCTCATGTCCCATGAGCTGCCCAAGAATCCAGGCCATACAGAGAGATAGGTGATCTCTAACACCTTGGTCCTTGTCAGGGGATGCCCCAAGCTGTCCCCACTTCCTACTGCTTTGTGTGACTGAGGGGCTACAGGAAACCTCTTTCCTTCCCCAAATGAGTCCTCCAACCCCAGCCTCAGGCCTGCTCTGGGGCCAGGCATTTCCACAGTCAGATTCATAACTTGGGGCCTAGGAATTGTGTCTGGAGAAGGCTCCCCTTCCAAGTAGGCATCACATGCCAGGAAAGGGAGTGGCGAGTTAGGGACAGGGAATTGGGAAAAGGAGACGGCCGGGAAGGATTTGGCAAACTCTGGAAAGATACGGGATTTAGAGAAACTTTTTGACCAGAGTTTAAAATCTGGCAGGGCAATGAGAAGTAAAGAAGAGGAGAGTGGCAGTAAGAAAGGCTGCAGGAAGGAAGGGATGGAGAAGTGAGGGGACAGAGGGAAAGAAAGGCAGGGGGGCTGGGAACAAGAGGGGAGGAGGGGAGAAGGAGGGCAAGGAAATCGGGGTGTTCTGATGGAAGGGAGAATGATGGGGGAGAGGGGAAGGGGAAACAGGAACGGTATGAGGAGAGCAACACTTATTCAGAGCTTATTCAGGACCTGGGCCAGGCCTCTGTCCTGAGTGTCCTGTGTTAGGCCCTAGGGAACAGCCAGTGCTTCCCAGTGGGGGTTTCTCCTCCCAGGTTCTGGGCCAGGAGTGGTCCTCACCTGCTGTTTGACCTCGGACTCCTTACCCACTTTATGGCCTACAATTAGCCTCTCTTCTCATTCTGAAGGAAAGAATATAAGTATTCCCAGGAAAGCTCATTAACTTTGCGGCAGACCCTTGGTTACCTATTCAATGGACAGACAGACACGCACACTCACGCGCACACACACACACACACACACACACTCTCTAGACCTGCCAAGCTCCGAATGGTAGGCATACTGCTCCACATTGGGCAGCACAGATAAAGGACATTCCCATCATTGCAGAAAGTTCTCCTGGACAGCGCTGCCCCAGGTTCCTCACTAATAAGCAGAGACATTTGGAGGCAAACACTCTTTTCCTTCCCTGAGCTCCATCCTGCCTGGGTGAAGCCTCTGAAATGGCCACAGCCACCCTGCCACTCACTGGCAGTGACACTGAGTCCTGAATCCATCAGCTCTGGAATTGCTGGACTGCTGGCTATGTGATGTCATTTGTTTTTCTCATGTTTTAGTTATGAATTGCTGCTTGCAGCCAAAAGCATCCTGATACACATAACAGTGTTTAATGAAAGCATTTATTAGCTACTCCCTGGAAGCTGAAACATGTGGACTGACCCAGGCACAAGATGAATATTTACATGGGGAGGCAAATATTTGACTTGTGGCAAGTGGAAGGACATTAAACTTGGAATGACCAGAGCCAAGACCCAGGCCTGAAACTTCTACCTTGGACAAGTCAAGTACTGTCTCTGGGCACGAGTATTCCCCCCTGCGAAGAGGGGAGAATTTAACATCCTTCGTAGAAAATGTGTGGGGTCTAAGGCAGTTATTATGAACCCCTTTCCTTTGTACAATTGATAAATATTTTTGGTTGTTTGATCTATGAAACTCTACTAGGTCAGAGTTATTGCCTCCCTTTCAGAATGGCCCAGACTGCCTTAAGGTTTGCCCAAGGCCATACCTGGGGAGTTGCAGAGCTGGAATTTGGACCTAACATGAATCCTGGGCTCTGTCTATTATGACCTGGGAGGGGCTGAATAGCATTCATTCACACTTTAGAGTAAGTTAGCTTTAGACTGTCCAGCTGAGGGTGGTAGCTGAAACCCAGGCTCTAGGGAAGAGGCTAAGGTTGGAGAAGGGACAGGTGCTTGAGAGGACTGGAGACCTGGCTCCACCTAAGAGAGGCAGGCAGGTGAGCTAGCCTAGGTGCTAAGCGGTGGCAAGGGTGCACGGGCTACCACATCAGAGTTGGGAGCTGGCACCTTCAGAGTTACCTGGTGTTGGGCAGAGTTCTGGCTGAGGCCTCAGGAAACCTGGGTTCAATTCCCAACTGTTCTTTCTAGCTGTGTGATCAAAGGCAAGTCTCTCAATCTCTCTCTAGCTTCACTTTCCCCACCTGTGAAATGGAAACAATAATCCTTGCCCATTCCATGCTGATATTATTTAGGTCAACTGAGGTGCTTCATGAACTGAAATGCATTAGAGAAGTTTAAGCCATTACTTTCGGGGGGAAAGAACATTGAGAAAGACCTGTATCTGTTGACAGACAAAGCACAAGGCTGCTTGTACAGTAGGGCCTGGGTCCTGCTGTGGGCTTACTGGGGATTTGTCCCAGCACCAGGAGAAACAGCAGTTTGCCTGGAAAACATCGGCAAAGAGTCAGAGCGTGCTAAAGGGCAGCTTGTTAAAAACCAACCTGGTGAGGCCCACCATTAACGAGGTGTGATCCTGCAAGAGCAAGACCTGGGTGGATTCGGCAAGAAGCCTGTTGGCTTTGATCCCCCTTCTCCTATAAAATGTTATTTCTGCTCCCTGCCCCTCAAATTCCTAGACGGACGAATCAGACTGGGCTGCCCGTGGAATTTGAAAAGAATAAGTTTTCAAAAAACCACACTTGGGAACAATGGTTACCGGAGTGTCTGGGTCTCAGGAAAAACAAACACCCTAGCCCCCGCTTGCAAGGGTTTCCCAAACATCCCCCCTCATGCCTCCCCCAGCCTTTCCCTCCCAGCAGGCCGAGTTTAATGAGGAGCCAGTTCACTCTGTGCTTCTGAGGCATGAGAATAAAACGCGACCAGATGCGCCAGCTGGGACCTGGGGATCCCCGACACCCCTCCCTGGGAAACGAAGGGCCCAGAGGGCTGAGGGCTTGCTTCCTCCAGGCCTGTTTCTCCTGCAGGTGTGGCACAGAAGTCAGGCTGCTGTGTGGGATCAGCAGCACTCGACTTGTCTTTACCTACCTTTAAAATGTTTTAGTTGAATTTTTAATTCTAATTGAAGCAATATACCATAAAATTTATAATAAAACAGCTGTATCCTGATTTTGAAAATGAAGCAACCATTTCCAACACTTTCTGGAGCGCGTTTACCTGCAGGTTCCTACATCACGAGCTTATAATTCTGATTCTTAATTTTCCAGTTTTAGACATTAGCCATTAACTGTCAGAGATGACAACTTAGTTCTCTTACACTTCTGTCCCAACTCTAACACATGCACATGCGCACACACTTCCTAATCTCCCATCCTTTCGATGTAGTTGCATCACAGTTTTTACTGAAATCTCTATTTGGTATTGACATAATTAGGACTATAGCACACATAATATACTATGATTACGTTTTCTTTTTTTTTAAACAGCTTCCCCCCACCCTCACCAGGAGTTAATAATGGCTTTCCCCCTTTCATTTGTTGATGATCCATGAACCTGGGATTAATTCCACCCCTAACTTTCAGTCAAACTTTATACATTTCTCCAGCAAGTTCAATCCACCTTGTAAGCTTGGGCTCTTCTTCCTGAGCCATCCCCTTCCGAGAGTCTGCCCTCCTGCTCTAGTCTGAACTGGTTGCCCACCGAGCCTGTGTGGATCCTGGGCAATGACAAGAACCAGCGGGGTAAACAGGCTGGAGAATGACTGCCTTGGTCAGCAGACTCGACACAGTTGGGAGCCGTGCACTTGGGCCCACAAGCGAGTAGCCTACGAAGTGTGCTCAGTGTTGGCGGACAGTGAAGGGGGTCTAAGGAGCGTGTGTCAGTCGGGCCGGCTGGGAACGGAGAGCAGTAAGCATTCATTCTGATCATGGAAATCAGAGAAGTCTTCCCAGTGGAGGTGGCATGTGAGCTGGGCATTGGGAGATTAATAAGATTTCAATATGCTAAAGAACGGACAACCCCAAAAGGATTTGGGACAGAGGAAACAGTGTCAGGAAGGGAGCCAGAGACTGAAAGTGCACTGTAAGGAGTGGTTGTGTGTTGCCAGAGCATGAAATGTGTGGAAAGGACGTGCTGGGAATGAGGCCGGAGGGTAGGAGCAGGCCTGGGTACAGAGGGCGAAGCGGAGACCCACAGATGGATCCCAAGGAGTGAGTGCAAGCACAGCCACACACAGGTCAGTGTATTCCATTCTCATGCGTCTCCTGCTCTGACAAGGAATCTGCACTTCATCCGTTGCTGAAGCAGAGACACTGAATATCAAAGTTTTGAGCAAGAGAGTTGTCCCTCTGCTGCAGGACAGGATGAGCAGAGGCCAGAGGGGAGAGTTCGGGGACAGGGGGAAGATCACAGCCAAGAGCTTACTCTATAAAATGGAATGGCAAAATGTGTTATTTTCTAAAAGTTTGTCTTAGCCCCAGAGCCTAGACGGTGCATGCACACTGTGTGTTTGGGTGAATATTTGATGAATGAATGAATGAATGAATGAATGAATGAATGAATGAATGAATGAATGAATCTCCCTAAGCCCATAGTTCAGCCATTGCCCTAGAGAGTGGACCCACAAACCCATTGACTTCCAGCACTTTTCCTGAGGGCTGGGAATCTCCACTGTCTACTGCTGCAGGAGAAAGAACATTCAAAAAGACGACTGTACACTGGCTGCCCAGAGTCACTCCCTGTCCCCTTTTCTGGCACCATCTTCTCTGTAAGCTTAGGCTTTGTCAGAAACCTCAAAAGGAGATTGTTTCAAATTCACTTCTCTTTTGTTCTGCAAACATCCCCGAGGAGAGGAAGCCCAAAAACCCAGCTTCAGCCTCAGTGGCAAAGAATCAATGTGAAAAGGGCCCAAGGAGGTCTCATCCTCCCAAGCCTGCCACAGAGCAGAAGTAAACACAAACAAGCATCTCCGCACTTAGCCCACGCCTGGCTGAGGGGCGCTCCAGTCTTCCCACTGTTATCAGTGGTCCCTGCCCAGTGCTGCCTGGGGTCTTCCTTGGGTGAGATGCTGTGGGAACCGCCCTCCCTCCCCAGCTCCTGGGCAGCAGGGCCCTGGGAGTGATGCCAGATCAAGGTCATGCTCCTGGCCACCTTGGCACGGTCTCCACTGGCTCTGAGCCCTCTGCATGCTCCACTGCCAGGCCCTGGGGAGATGGGCTGTGAGGTCACCTCTGGCAAAGGCGCTCCCCTCCACATCCTCATTTTCTTGAGTCAAAGCAACCCGTGACTCAGCCTCCAGGAAAGAGGAGTCAAGAGGAGTTTTGAAAATAACCTGAAGGACATGAGGGAAAGAGGTCTGGGACAGGGCTGACAGGAGTGGGGACATTGCTTTTAGAGACAAACTAAAACCCTGCTCTCTGCCGACTACTAGTTCTGTGTGAGCTCAGGCAGGTTGTACACCTGAGCCTCAGTTTTCCCATCTGTAAACTGAGAATCATTGTCCCTGGCTCTCGGGTAGGTGCGAGGTTTAAAGTGGACAGTGCCCATCCATAAACTGGGTTTTTACTCGTCTGCAGTGGGATGAAAGTAGAAACAGATGGTAAGAGTTCAGAAACGTTTATAGCACTTTGAAATCGCCCGACATCCTTGCCCAAGATCAGGGGCCTGTCTCACTGGACAGGGTATAGACCGAAATATTGATCCTCTTTGAACTAGAAATACATTTTAAAGACAGAAATCAAAAGCCAAAACACCTAGTCCTTCACCACCAACAGTTTGGGGGTCACTGTTGTAAAAAGGCTAGCTACCCAGCTCACGACATCAACATCATGATCAGAGCAGGGGACAATCAGGTCAGCATCGGGGCAGGTGCGCTTACCCAGCCCCAGCAGCACAGGTCTGTCTATTGCAGCCTCCCGCTGCCTTTCTTGAGGTCTCCTCCATGCCTGGCACTGAGCTCAGGACTCAACTGTCCCCTTTGACTCGTGCCTCCAGCTCAGTCTTCACATCCAACCAGGTGGTAAGTCCTGTCTCACCCACTTCCTATGTGTCCCTCGTTTCTGCCCCCTTCGCTCCGGTCCCTCTGCCACCAGCAGAGAACAGGTCTCCACCTCCAGGAGGATGCTGTGGCCCTCCACGCTGCCTGCAAAAGGAACTGTTTTAAATTTATTTAAGTTAACTTTTTACTTGAGAATAGTTTTAGATTAACAGAAAAGTTACAAAGGTAAAGAGTTTCCATTATTAACATCCTAAAATAAAATTGTCACAGCTAGTGAACCAGTATTGGTACATTACTATCACACATCTCTATGTTCATTAGTTTTTCCCTAAATGTCCTTTTTCTGTTCTAGGTGCTCATCCAGGATGCCTCATTGCATTTAGGTATCAGGTCTCCTCAGCTCGCTCTGGTCTGTGATAATTTCTCAGCAGGGAGAGTATTTTAAAACAAACCTCCTGGAATCCTGCTCTGCAAAAGCCTTCAGTGGCTCCCTGTTGCTGAATTCCATGGCTTTCCATGACCTGACCCCCACTACTCACCCTCTTCTTCCATCCATTTCATTCTCCAACCATCCCAATGTCAATAACAGACAGCTCTGGATGTGGCTTGTCAGTCCAAATCCAAAGGCCTGAAGACCGGGAGAGCCAAAGTGTAGACTGTCTCAGGGCAGGAGACTGATGCCTCAGCTCTGCAGGCAGGCAGAGTGGCTTGGCAGCTCTCCAAGGCTTTATTACCCTCTGTCCTTTCTCAGTCTATGAACCCTTCTTATCTTTCAAGAACCAGCTGGCATAAAATCTCAGCCTTTCTGATCAGCTATGCATGGCTCCTCCATGGCTCACTATTTCTGCCTCTACTTAGCCTTGAT
The DNA here is from genome assembly GCF_964146895.1 of Miniopterus schreibersii. Taxonomy (NCBI): domain Eukaryota; kingdom Metazoa; phylum Chordata; class Mammalia; order Chiroptera; family Miniopteridae; genus Miniopterus; species Miniopterus schreibersii. The sequence continues at coordinate 164,005,429 of NC_138101.1, read as the reverse complement.
TTTGTTCAACTCCCATATGTTTGTTCTCACTGCATAGATCACTCCACAAGCCAGGAAGTTTGCAGTGCAGAGTCAAACAGATAGGACCAACCCAGTTAAGTTTCATTAGACAAGTGTCTTAGCCTCGCTGTGACTCGATTCTGTTATCTGTAAAATGAGGTGAAAAATTCAGTCACAAGATTGGGGAAGGGGTTAAGTAAGTAATATAAGCAGAGCACGTCATATAGTAAATGCTCAATAAACAGTAGTTATAGTAATGTCACTATTACTACCTTTGTATCTACCCCAGCCCACCCCTCTACAGAGGCTGGCAATCAAGAATTGAATTGAACTTAAAAGCTCCATCATCCTGCTAAGGTTTTTAGCATTTATAAAGAGCCCCCCCCACACACACACACACAATGCTGAACCCAGTGGAATAAATCACAAATGGTGGAATTTCAGGCACCAGCAGAGTTGGTGTCTGGGAAAAGACATTTCTTGTCTATGCTTCTGAAGTCACACCCATCTGTCTATGAACCCTGACCACAGTGTTCTTGAGCCCTGGTCCTGGAGAATCCTCACCAACTCCACAAAAATGCCGATTCCCATACTATCAATGTGAGCAGTTGTCTCTGGGGCAAAATCACGCAGCCAACCCAGAAGTCAGCTTTGGGGACTGACATACAGGCCCCGTTTAGGCAGATATGGCAAGCAGGGTTTCCATCCACACAGGCAGCTGCTGTCACATTAGTCAGCAGTTGTCAGCAGTAAAGGGGTCCTTAGACAGATCTCAGTGGACAGATGGGGAAACAAAGGCTCAGAGAATAGAAGGGGCTTGCCCACTATTGGTCATCATTCATTCATTCATCACTTGTTAATTCACTCATTCAATACACACTTGAGGAACATCTTCTGTAAACCAGGCCCCATGCTGTTGGAGACAAAATGATGAATGAGATTCCACAGTTACAAAAAAAGCTGCCCAGGCCCCTGACACAGAGGCATCCCCAGAACTCCTTCCAAGCAGCTGCATGGCCCCCCTTGGAGGCATGTGACTCTGTGGAAGGCTCCTGAATAGCTCTGGACAATCTGTATGGAGCCTGAACCCCCACCCGGCCTCATTCCTTCCACTTAAAGTTGTGTCTCTCTGAGCCTCAGTTTCCTCCTTTTTCTCACAAGATCAAATGAGACCGCACTTCACAAAATACAAGGTTCTTCATGTGTGTGCCACACAAAGGATAATCTAACAAAACAATTTCCTCACATTTGTCTTTTTGTTGTTTCATTTGTTCTGACTCAGGTGGGCAGCTGGTGTTAGGGAAGGAGAGTAGGGGCAGGAAAGACTCCAAGCAGGGGCTCTCGGAAATTTCACTGGTGTCATCAGCCACTGAGATTTGGGGATTATTTGTTACCACAGCATTACCTAGACTATCCTGACTCATATGGGGCCCCTTTGGGAATCTGACAAAAGCTTGGACCACAAGAAAACTACACATTCGTGCAAAATTAAGAACCCTTCAACTTCAATGTTGTAAGATTTCCTCTGTGTTTCTAAGATCCTTGATGCCCATGGCCTCCTCAGCCTTGAAATCTGGGCACCTGGGTGTGAATGATGCTGGGTCAGGGGTCAGGAAGGGTCAGGAAGCTGAGCTGTGTCAGAAGGGAACTGACCCTGTCACCATGGAGCTAGGCCAAGGGTTGTGGAAATGAGTCAGGAGCTGGGGAGAGGGCTTGAGCCCAAGCTTGACTATTTTGGATGCTTCCTTGTATCTCAACTTGTTTTCCAGATGCTTTCATGAGCCTAAGCTTATGTTTTGGATACTTTCTGCTGCCAGTTGCTTTATAGCCCCGCCTTGTGTGACAGCATCTTATTATCAAAGGGGTGCTTGTTGCTATTGTGAGCAAACACTGCATAAACAATTCGCTCACACTGTCCCAGAGCATGTGACCAATGGCTTGGCGCAAGTGGAGAGGGGCATTTTAAGGTCAAGGAAGCATCACTTGGGGCACCTCCATAGGTGGGAATGGACAGTCATTGACAAGGCCACACACCCAGAAGAGAGTCACAGCTGCCGGATGGAGCTTTGAACACCAGGTGTTTTAGCAACCTAAAGAGTCCACACTTGCAGCTTGAATCACGCTTGGAGCCTTTCCTGGGTCACACATTCCCCTCTGGCTCACCCAGCTGGTGAGTTCAGAGGGCTGCCCTGGGATGTTTCTGGTCACTCAAGGACGTGCACTTGACAGTGAACAGTGTGGGGGGGTCAGGACTCTTGGTTCAAATCTTAGCTTTACCATCAGGCTCCTGGGCAGTGGGGCTAGGTCACCCCTGGCTGGCTGGGCACTGAAGGTGCTCTTCCAGCTTTGAAGGGTCTTGCTCAATGGCCTTTGCCAGCTCCAGGTTAGGGCTGGCCTTTCAGGAGGTGGCGAATGGTCAGCTGGTGGAGCTTGATTACCTTCTCCTGCCAGATGCTCACAGTTCAGTCCCTGGGCAGGGGTCACAGGAAGTTCCCCTCTCCCTATATCTCCCCACTGGTTATTATTATTCAGTGTAGGACGGGAGACCACTCACCTGCAAAACCAGCAAAAGACCTGAGGTTCCAGCATTAGAGCTTCACGCTTAGGATGATGCAGTGTTTCCTACTAAAATGCAAATGCCCCAGGCAAAGGTAACTCCTAAAGCTGTTGTCACTTACATACACCTTAATAAGAACTGATTAATAGGCCTTCTTGAGAGCCAGCTGGCAGGGAACAGATTGGATAAAAGGAAGAAAGGAAACTTGGATGCCTAGAGGGCGAGAACAAATTTGTGTGGGAGCATGGTAATAATATGGGTAATAGCAAACACCATACATCACGTGTTATGTGCCAGGCGCTGTTCTAAGCAACAGATATAGATATAGATGTATTCATTTAATTCTGACCATAGTCCATGGTGCACGTGTTATAGCATCGCCATTTTACAAATGAGGGGACTGAGGCAGAGAAAGGTCACATGTGCTGGCCTTTGACCTCCAGACTCACCCTCCACCTTTCTCCCCACTGCTCTGTGCCCTGAGAGGTTGATCTACAGTCATTTCCACTCTCTCATGTCTTCTGGTTTCTAGTTGGATTCAGCCAACGGGGACACTGGCAGGAGGAGAGGGAGGTCAGAGCATTCACTTGGCTTCCTCCCTGCTGGATACTGTTTCCTCTCTGGTCACAGCTCCCATCCTCCGCCTTTCTCCCAGTGCTGCAGCTCTCGCCAGTTCCCATCACACACTCCCTGCCCATGCCCCTTCCGACCTAGAGGTGGAACAATATCCTCTCTAGGAGTCACTGGGGCTGCCCCATCCTTTGTGGACTCCCTTACCCCTGTGCATGCATCTGTACACAGCCCCTTTTGCAAACTCTGCTCAGTTAAACCCTGTGAAGAACTGTCTGTTTCCTGCAGGACCCTGCTCAACATCTAGTAAGAGGCAAAGCCAGGATTCAAACCCTGGCAGTCCAGCTGCAGGCTACCAGGAGTCTCTTGTCCATAAAGGCCAGCAACCCCCAGACCTGCCACACAACAAGGTCTGTAAGATGGAATCCAGTTGTCCTGGGCCCTGAGGTAAGTGTGTACAGTGAACACGACACACCAGGTGTACTTAGCTCAGTAGGATGTTCTCTCCAGGTGAGGTTCACAGCCATGAGACTGACTGAGGGCCCAGAACATTACTGCCACTCAACTTGCGCTCAGTCTCGAGTGCTCTTTGAGTGAAATGACAGCCACAATCACCCAGCAACGCTTAAATTCTCTCCTATCACCAGTCATTGGAGCATGCATACTTTACTCCTTGGCAGTTCTGAAGCCTTTATAGGAAAGGGATTGTGCTGATGTAGCAAGGTGCTGCAAACCCAGAGGAGGGGAAATGTAAATACTAAGCTTGCCTTCAAGTCATGGGTGGGGCAGGGAGGTCTGTAGAGGTCATCTGGTCATCCCCCACATCCCTCTACCCTTTCCTGAACCAATCCAAAAGGCAGGTGGTCATCCGTCTGATTCTCCAAGCATGAAACCAGCTGAAGAAGCCTCCCTGGCCAGCCCAGCAGAGCCCAAGTGTAACATTCTCTTCCTCCTAACCCGTAGGATGAATGGATTTTCCCCTAAAGTTCCACTCACTATTCTGAATGGGAGCCCCTGCCAGGCTTCAGCGTCTCTGATTAGTCTGTTGACAAAATAATACAACCCCTAAACCTAACAAAATGGTCTAAGCCCCCCAGGGGGGGGGGGGCGATGGCTATGGAGACCCCTGCTGCTCCTCCCACACCAAAGCACACGGACCGCATGAAGCCAGATGGGCCCTGAGACCATGCGGTCCTGCTCCCTCACTTGCAGAGGGGAAACTGAGGTCCCAAAGGAGCGTGACTTGCACCAGTTCTCCTGGCTCCCAGTCCACTGGTATTTCTCTGGTACCCAGCTGTCAGAGGAGTTATTCAGCTCTGGGCAGACAGGCCGACAATTTCCACTGGAAAGAGCCAAACGTGAGGTTGGCAGGAGGGGTCGGAGTTCAGTGTCCTCGCCACTGCCGACATTCCAGGCTCCTCTGTCGGAAGCTTTCTTTGGAGTTTATAAGCTGGTAGTTGGGAGAAGTTGGAGTGACTCATGTATCAAACGCTGTTTTTGTTTTTCTTCTTTCTTAAAATTCTCAACTATTGGCTATTTTTATTTCAGGGCCAGATTCGATTTCATCTTTTTTTTTCTCCTTTCCTGGGATTCTTTGCCCTGTTGCCATGGGAACCCTGGCCCCCCTCCCAAGCTGTCAGGAAGGTGCCTGCCTGACAGTCAGGGAGATGATAGAGGGGTTCAAAGGCCACCGCAGCAGCCGCAGCCAGGGCAGGACTGAGCTTCTGTGCCCCATGCCTCGCTCTCGGGCCAGCCCAGGACGCCTGCCTCGCCTGCCCTGTGTTCTTGTCCTCAACTGACCCTTCAGTCCCCCAACACTTGAGTCTCCTGGGGACCAAGACCTGCTGCTCCTTACTCAGGTCCCACCTTGGCGCCCTTACCCCAGAAAGTTCCTCCACAGGCCCTGCTCTGTGCCCCTCCCGATGGGCCTCCCCTGGCCTCCCCGGGCCTCCCAGGGCCTCCCTGCCTTTAGTCTCAACACCAGCATGATCCTTGACAGAGCTACCGAAGCCACCTTTCATTTAATTTGTATCTAATCAAAGTAGCACATGCACATTATTTTTTAAAATTGTACTAAAAACTGATGAAAAACTGTAGCCCTCTGTCCCTACCCCTTGATTCCTCTCCCGAGTAGCATCAACTTTCAATTATTTTAGCTCTCTCTTCTGGTGTTCATATTTTTAGGAAGAAATATATGTGTGTCTATACTGTTATTTCTTGAATTGTTTGGCTTTAGCAGAATCTCTTGGCTTCTTGTCATGGTAGTTTGGGATTTAATCCTTTTACCTATGATTCTCCCATTTTCTTACTCCCATGTTTCCAAAAGCACAGTTCTCAGTAAAGTCAGTAGCAGTGTTCACAGTATTACACCTGTGCAGAAACTGTCCCTGATGAGCCCAGTGGTGACTGTGTTTACTTCCCTGAGCACATAACTCTGTTTTCCCCTTGGACTTAGTCCTCAGACCTGGCCCTCAGGTTCCTACCCTGGGCCCCATGCTGGCCCTCCTCTAAGTGCATTTCTCTGGAAGGCTTGAGGAGTCCACAGGGCCAAAGGGATATCCCTTCCCAGGGCCCACACCTTTGCCCTCTAGACCCTGTGTTGGGTTCCTAGGACCCCAGAATTCCCTGGCCAAATGGCCCAAGCCGCATCCAGGGAGTCTTCTCTAGAACCATCTCTCCCAAGCAGGGTCCCCACTTCTGGGTGCACACCCCTAGGCCCACAGGTGGCTGAGATGGTGCTTTCTGGAGAGGTGTAAATGGACCTTGAACACAAAGGCTGGCATGTCTCCACACATGTACACAAGGCCCATCACATGGTGGGACATGGGCACGGGCCTCAGGGCACTTGTCCTCTGCCAGCAACAGGACTAGACTTACTAAAGGCTTTCTTCCAGCCCCCCACTCACCTCCATTTACTTGAGTTTCTGTGTTCCCATGGCCACTTCCCGAGAGTGCGCCAAAAATACCTGTCCAATGATCATTCTTAATTTTACCAATGCCCCAAATCCTTAAGTCATCTAACCCATCCATTTCCCCCTCTAGTGTGAAGAACTAAAGAAGAAACACTCAGCCCCGCCAGGTGTGGCTCAGCGGTTGAGCATCGACCTAGGATTCAGGAGGTCGAGGTTCGGTTCCCTGTCAGGGCACATGCCCGGGTTGTGGGCTCGATCCCCAGCAGGGGGTGTGCAGGAGGCAGCGGATCAATGACTCTCATCATTGATGTTTCTATCTCTCTCTCCCTCTCCCTTCCTCTCTCTGAAATCAATAAAGACATATTTTTTTTAAATATATGTAAAAAAATTTTAAAAAAAAAGAAGAAACACTCAGCACCTCCTGGGTGCAGGCAAAGTGTGAGGTGCCGGGGGACTCTCATCGAGCAGGGCCCAGTGCCCATTCTCTGGGAGCTTGTGAACTGGTGAGAAGTATGGGCTTCGAGGCCGCTTGCTGAACGTTGCACAGGTCCAAGCACCCCCGGGGGCTGCGGGGGACTGAGACACACAGGGAAAGACAGGCAGGCGGGCCAAGGGTATGATGCTTCCATATTATGGATCCATCAACTTCTTAATGTGAAATTCTTTCAAGTAAATGGAATGGGAGAGACATAAAACCAATAAGGGAGATAGAAGCAACTTTTTATAGAACACGAGGTGACTCAGAGCACAGTTTGAGGACCACTCTCGAGGCTGTTATAACGAAGTTGTTTATAGCCATGTTGCCTCTTTTGTAGCTATAAGTGCCAAAAAGGGACATCACTTGTTGCTACTTGCTCCATACATGAGTTGAAATGAAGCCAAGGCTTCTTACTTCTGCCTTAATTCACAGCAGTAAATGGCTAATGGCAGACGTGAGGGGCAGCGCCATGCTGGGGGTGTTTGACCCAGGGGAGCTGGAACCTGCGTTCCTCTAATCGTATCACGGAGACAGCCACCGGCTCCAAAAGCATCAGGAGACCCCATCTGTCTGACACCCATCTCGCCATCCATTCTTCCATTTACTCAACACACACTTGGGGAACACTAGTACATGCAGGTTCTTTGTCAGGTGTGTGGAACTACAGTGATGAACTGGAACCATCTTGGGGATCAGTAAAGGAGATAAGGCCTGTGCCACAAGGGAAGTACCGGTCAAGTGTCATGGGAACTCAGAGGTGGGAGAAGCCCCACTCCCCAGGCTCAAGGGATCTGGAAAGGCTCCCTGAGGAGATGGCCCTTAAGCTAAGCCTTGAAAGCTGGTGAGACCTGGACATGGGGAACCAGAGGGGGCCCATTGCAAGCCAATGGGGAGGCATGAGGCATAGTTTCTTTCAGCCAGAGCACAGGTGGGTTGGAGCAGGACAGAGCAGTGGTGAAATACACCCCCCCCAAAACTGCTCTGAACCCAGACCCATTTGGACAAAACTAGCTCACATGTGCATCTATGTCACTGGGGACCCTTTCCCAGGTTTTCCATGTGTACATCTTGTCCTATCAACTCTAGCACGAGCACCTCAGGGGCCAGTGCTGTTTCTTCTTTCATGGGACTGGTGGCTGCATGAAGGGAGTGTGCAATAAACGCTTGCTCGCTTCACTCATTCATTCAGCCGATGCTTACTGAGCACCTACAGGCCCTGTTCTAGGGGCCAGGATACAGAAGTAAACAAAGGAGATGGTGGCCGCCCTTGTGGGGTTGACACTTTAATGCAAAGCAGGATAAGCTCTTTCGTGGCTGGATAGGAAGTCAGTGCCCAACCTACCCTGAAGATAGAGAAAAACAAACAAGGGTTCTGTGTGGACCCAAGGAGGCCTGGGTTCTCAGCCCCCTGCTTCGCTGTGAGACTTAGGGAAAGCTGTTTCCTCGCTGAGCTTGTATCCCTGTCCATAGAAACGGTGTTTATAACACTACCCCACGATGCTGTTGGGGGCTAACATGGAACGGTTTGGAAAAGTGTCCAACACAGTGGCCTGGGAGTGGCTCTTTCACAAGCATTAGTCCCCTTACCTTCTCCACTTTGAGGCCTCAGTTTTCTCATCTTCATGACGATCAGTTCAGCCTGATGATTTCCTTGCAAAAGTTCTCACAGCTATAACACTTCGTGAATCCAAAAATCCCAAAAGGCAGGGGCAGTGGGAGCGCTTGTGTATTATTCTTTGCCATAAACCAGGCCCTGTGTGAAGTCGCCTCGCCTCCCTGGCGTGCGTCAGGTTTTCCCTTTATGTGCAAAGGCGTTTGGAACTTGCTAACCACCCCCCCACCACCACCCAAGCCACACTGGCTGCCTCTACGAGTGTAAATGGCTTTACCATCCGTGTGCAGCTTCACCATCCCCCTGCAATCCCACAGGGAGAAAAACAGGCCCTTCTTATGCAACCCTGTCTGGAGAGACAGACAGCAAATGAGCATGGCTAAAAATATTGCATTTTCCTGTGTGTGGTGGGGGGCTGAGAGGAGGGGCTGGGGGAAGGTGGGTCACATTCCCAGATGCTCTGGATTTTTCTCTGCACTTTGCTGGGAATACAATAAATGAGGCACAAGAATGGCAGCTCTGGCCACCGTGAATCCATCCCATGGTGCTTTCAGTCCAGGATTCTGAAATGTCCTCTTCGTTCTCCTTCTTGGACCATGCCTCTAGCCTCAAGGTGCTGTCCCAGGTCTCAGGAGTGGCCACAGTGATGCCCCACCCAGATTCTCTCAGCTTCCATTCCCCAGCTTTCTGGGGCTTTGTTGCTAGTGGCTAGCACCCATGACCTTCAGCACGTCGCTCTTGGACACAGAACAGCCTCACTGCAGGGATGGCTAAACGTGGCAGGAGATGATCCTCACCCCCCATCCCATAGCCAATGGCTGATGGCATAATTCACACTTCAGAACTCCCCTGGGACCAGGCTGAGCGTGGGACTCCACCTGCAATTGCACCCTGCTTGGCTTCTCCCCCCGGCCTATCCCTTACTAGTTTTCTGGGGGAACACACCCTTCACCAGTCCATTGCCATTGATGCCTTGGCTCCCGGGCTCCTGGGAGAATCCCACCTAGAAGCCCTTCGGCCAGGAGCCCACCCTGACTCTAGAGCAGCTGCCTTTTCTACGCTTTCCTAATGAGCCCTTCCCTGGTTGTCAGCAGCAGGCTTTGAAGTGCTCCCTTTGCACCTTTCTTGTCTTTTTCTCTGGTCACTAGTGTGACACCAGAATGACCTGGATTTTGATCAGCCTGCCCTACTCCCCAGGTTGTTCTTGTGCACACTACATTTTAAGATCCTTGGCCTCGAGGATTCTTGGAGTGTTTCTTATCTCTGTTGCCAGACCGCAAGTTCCTTGTAAGATAATAACTATTTTCTTACATGTTGTGCAAAAAATGCTTTGATACGCGTCAAGCCATCTGACCCTCCCAGCCACGCCATGTGCCAGAAAAGAAGACAGTGGCTGTTGTCTTCGTTGTAGAAAGAACAAAACTCAAGAAAGTTCAGTGGGAAGGTAGAAAAGATTCAAGTATTGGATGGGTGGTCTACTTGACCTCCCTTCCCGCTATGACCTTTTCATCTATTCTGTTTTAAAATTCTCTGTGACTTTACCCAAGTTAATCAACTGGTTAGGGGAAAGGAACAGAGATTTATGTGCATGATCTATTTCAGTACAACAATCCAATGAGATTCTTATTTTTACATTTGTGTAATAAATAGATAAATAAATGTATAAAGTAGATAATAAAACAGGCTCAAAATAGTTAAAGGAAATAATGATCACAGTACTTTTTAATCTGCCAATGACACAAACCTTGCTCAAAGGATATTTATTGAGTAGCTGGCTTCAGGCCTGGCTGGATCTAGGAGCTCTTACATTATCAAGTTATTGCCTCTTCCCATGGCTGGGGGCAAAGATCCCAAGGGGTTCCCATGTCATTCTTAGAGTTATGGTCCCAAAGGAAAGGAGAGTGCCCTTTCTGACAGGAGGAGGAAGAAGGGGAAGAGGAAGAGGAGTGGGAGGAGGGGGGAAAAAGGCTCAGGAAGACTCTAATTGGCCCTGCCTTGACCATAGTCCAATACCAGAACCAATCACTTTGGCTAGATTGATGATGAGTCCTTGAGTGGCCAGGCCTTGACCCTGTGCCCACACCTGGCCATCAAAGGCAGGACAGCCCCATCTGACCCACAGGGAGTGAAGGAGAGGATCAGGGCAGACCAAGGAAGTGATCCACAAATGACTTGCCAAAAGTCAAGGACTTAGTAAGAGGTAAAGTTGAGATTTGAACCCGGGTCTTCTGTCTTGATTCCAGGGGTTGGTTCCTCTCTGCCACAGCTGTGATCCATAGCCCTTAGCTAGTTCCAGAAGCACCGTCATGGTCAACATCAGTAGCCGCAGCAGTTGTTAAATCCATAGGTCACCTTTAACTTTCCAAATTTCTTTAACCAACCCTCTCTTTTCCCCCATACCCAGAAAACTGTGAGATATGTAGATTAATTGTAGATTCACATGCAGTTGTGAGAAACAATATAGAGAGATCCATGTATATTTTACCCAGTTTCCCCCAATAGTAACATCTTACAAAACTATAATACAGTATCATAACCAAGATATTGATATTGATACTGTCCAGAGGACACAAACATTTCCAACCACAGGGATCTCACATGGTGCCCTTTCATAGCCACATACATTCTTTTCCTGTCCCCAGTTCCTCTTTAACCCCTGGAAACCACTGGAGAGCCACATTTTCTATCGTCTTAACATTTAAAGAATGTTGTATAAATGGAATCATACCTTGTGTAACCATTCACCTGTTAAAGGACATCCAGTTGGTTCCATTGGGAGCCTATTACAAGCAAAACTGTTGTTAACATTACTGAGCATGTTTTTATGTGAACCTCAGCCTTCATTTCTCTAGACTAAGTGCCCAGGGGTACAAACGTGGGGCCCTATGATAGTTGCATGTTTAGTTTTCAAAGAAACTGCCAAACTGCTTTTCAGAGTGGCTGTACCATTTTCCATTTTCACCAGCACAGTGTGAGCGATCCAGTCTCCGCACTATCACTATTTTTTATTTCAGCCATCCTGAGAGTAATGATACCTCATTGCAGTTTTCATTTATGTTATCTTAATGGCTAATGAGAACAAACATCTCTCTGTGTGCTCATTTGTTCACTATATACCCTCGCCAGTAAAATGTCTGTGTAGGTTGCCTGTTCCCTAATTGAATTGTTTGAGGTTTTAACTGCTGAGTTTTGAGAACCCTTTAGATATTCTAAATACTAGTCCTTTGTCAGTATGTAGCTTGCAAATATTTTCCCTCAGTCTGTAGCTTGTTTTTCATCCACAGGGTGAAACAAGATACTTTTCAGAGTAAAAGTTTTTAATTTTGACGAGGTCTACCTTATAAATTTTTCCTTTTATGGATCATACTTTTGGTGTCAAGTCTAAGAACTCTTTGTCTAGCTGTAGATCACAAAGGTTTTCCTCTATTTTTTTTTCCCTTAAAGTCTTATAGTTTTATGCTTTACAGTTAATTCTGTAAAAATTTTTGCACACAATGTGAGGTTTGGATCAAGGTTTATTTTTCTGCCTATGGGTGTTCAATTACTCCAGACCATTTATTGAAAATGTTGTCCTTTCTCTATTGAATTGTTTTTGCACCTTTGTCAGAAATAAATTGGGTATATTTGTGTGGGTCTATTTCTGAGTTCTCTATCCTGTTCCATTGATCTATGTGTCTATCCTGCCATCAATGCCACACGTCTTAATTGCTGTCGCTGTTTAGTAAGTCCTGAAACTGGGTAAACTGATTTCTCACAACACTTTTTTCCCAAAAAAATTTATTTTAGCTCTTCTAGTTCCTTTGTATTTCTATATAAGTTTTACAATAATATTGTCTACATCTACATAGTATCTTGCTGGGATTTTTATAGGAATTGCATTATACCTATATATTAATTTGGAGAGAATTGACATCTTTACTACATTGAGTCTTCAATCCATGAACACGAAAACACACAAATACACAGCAGCACAATACCACTTTTATAAAAATTAAAGACAGCCCAGTTGGAGTGGCTCAGTTGGTTGGGCATTGTCCTGTGAACCAAAAATGTTGGTTTGATTCTGTCAGGGCACATACCTAGGCTGCAGATTCGGTCCTCGGTCAAATCTGTCTCTCTCGCTCTCTCCCTTCCTCTCTCTCTAAAATAAATAAACACAAAAACACTTCCCCTGAAATGTTTTGTTCCGCTGGTGCCTTATGCCCAAGGATCGTCACTGGGCAAGTGGCCCAGCTCAGCCTGTCACCACCATCACCCCCACCTGCCGGACAGGTACCCAAGGAGCAGGGTGATGGTAAAGCCTTGATCATAGTGGTGTCACTTTCAGATTCTTCTCTGTGGGCTTGAAAAGCAGATCCCACATGCTCTAGGACATCCCTCCAGGGGGAAGGGGTTGGGGACCTCTGTGGATGTGGGGGTGCCAGCACTACCAGAGCACTGGTTAACAGCCTGCACGGCAAGCAGAGAACAGAAACCTTGGAAGGGCCTATGTAAGAGAGGGCTGCTGAGGCTTCGTGAGCAGCACTGTCCATCACTTCTGGAACCACAGCTTGTGAGTGATCCATTCTGCTCCTCGGAGGTCACTAGTGAGGAGACAGACCCCCCAGCGCTGAACCAGTGGTGGTTGCTGCCCCTCTCTGGAGCTCCCTCTGGAGGGAAAACTAGAGCTTGTTCACGTAACAGAGGACATGAGAGCGGCCAGACCAATGGCCTCACCCGCATTTCCTGCCTGGCTGTATTTAGTAATTTATTCAACAAATACTTAGTGAGCATCTACTATGTGCCAGGTTCCCTGCTGGACACTTGGGTATCACAATGGACCTGCCCTGGGAGAGCTTCCTACAGAGATGGGGTCAGTTACAGTCTGCGCACTCCTCCCTCCCTGAGCTCAGCGTTCTGGGCCTTGGGCTCCTCTTGCCCCTGCTTCTTACTCCATCACTGTCATGCGTCTGTTTCACACACGTTGGTTCGTTCGTGTCTGTGTCCCCAGCGCCCCGCACATTGCTCAGCACGCAGCTGGAGTGAGTGGTGAGTGGAGCCAGGCGACCAGATCCCCAGGGCAGGGAGACCAGGAGGCGGCGCTCTGACGGGGCCCAGAGGGGCTCAGAGCTGGAACCCGCGTGAGCAGTCGGGGAGGGAAGCAGACCTGTGGCTTTGGCTTCTGAGGCTCCACGGGAAACGGGCCACAGCCACTGCAGGTATCTCTCCACGCCACCCTCAGGACAGTGGGGAATCACGCTGGGGAGGAGGGACAGCGTTCCTGAGCGGGGGGGGGGGGGGGGGGGGGGGGGGGGAAGAGCATCGTCTGCGCTTTGGGAACAGACAGCAGCAGGCTCGGATCCTGCTACCCCGCTCACCTCTCAGCAGCCCTGGCCCCGCAGCCCTGCACACCCCTGACCTCGCTGTCTGTGCGGGGCCAGGGCGCAGGCCCAGCACCGTCTCCCGGGAGGGTGGCGGGAAGGCTGCTCTTCTAGAAAGCCCGCAGCGGCTCAGGATGGACTCTCGGCCCTTCTGGTCACCACAAAGCCTCTCAGTCCCCAGGCCTGATCTTACACCTGAACATAAGCTCCAGGAGGTCTGGGGCTAGTCCTTCCCACTGGGCATCTAGGACGGTGCCTGGGATGCGGCGAGGCAAGATAAATATTTATTAAAGAATGCAGGAAAAGATTATACTGTGGAGATATAATGAGCAAAAATTTGTATTGTCAAAATGACACATCATGAGGCTAGCTGCTTTGGTTAAAACAACTTCCCAGCTATAAAAAATTCTGACCTCAAAAATGTGTTTTCCACTGTTCGGGAAGACAAATGCCAGTTCAGTGCTATTTGAAGAGCCCTCTCCCTTGCTGATGCTATTATTACTAACTCACTGCAAAAGTTCGATTGCAGGCTAGTCGGAGCGGAGAACTGGACTGGGACAACACTGTCACAGGTCTCAGCTCAGGTGCCAGAAAGCAGCACGGCCTCTTCCCTCCTTTGACTTCTGTGTCCCAACCAACCCCCAGCAGCTTTTGCAGCCCCGACCTAACCCCATCCCATACTTAATCTCCATACAACAAAGGAAGAAGGGTGACTTCGTAGGTGTGTGTACTGTGTGAGTGCGTGCATGGGTTTGTACATGCCACCGGGGTCTGTGTGTTGTCCCTCCCTTCCTCGTCAGGTGTTCAGAACACCGTCCACTTGTGCCCCTGGTGAGCCCTGGGGCCAGGCCCTCCACTCTCTCGTACCCCATTTGTCAGGAGAAGGGCTAGTGCACCGTGTTCAGTAGATATGGAACCACATAAGGATGAGACAAACCTACACATCTGCTCAGAGGCTCTCCAGCCCTATCCAGGTTACCGAGACCCACATGGAAACCTCATCTCCCTGTATACACGGCTCTACAGCTCGCTAAATATCAGGCTCACACCTTCTCACCCTGACATGCACTTCCTTCCTTGTCTTCCCACACCCCTATCTACGGCCACTACCTGTCTACAAGCTGTCAGTCTACTGCACAGATCCTGCCCCCCTCTAGTCTGACATAAGATCCAGTCTCATCTTGGCATAGTCCCTAATAACCCTCAGAGGCCCCCACTTTCCCCATCCCTTCTATGCCCTTAGACATCTCCTTTATGACTTCCTCATGGGCTACCTCTAACTGTTAAGTATCAACCCCACATTTCATTGCATTTTATTCCCCGAGAGGAGAGCTAACATCACTCACCTGCTGCTATAGTCTCCTTCCTTCCTCTTTGTCCTTGTGAGCCTCTTTTCCACTACAAAGTAAGCTCTATGAGGGCAGGATTTCTACCTGTTTTGTTCACAAAAGTATCCCTAGTGCCAGGCACAAAGTAGGTACTCAATAAATATTATTGAACACAAATAAATGCATAGTATGGTAGAACAAATAGCCTGTGCATTTGGAACTAGCTCAATTCATCAGCTTCTGGAAACCCCCTAATAACCCCGGAAAGGATATTACTCAAGTCCCAGGAAAGGAACATCCTATTACACGGTAAACAACCTCCTCTTGTCAAAGAAAAAAACCCACTTATCTTCTCCCCACCACCAACTCCATCAAGAATTCCTTTTTTTTAGCCAGATCCAACTGGGGAGTAAGAGCAATGGAATGTGCAAGGGATCCCAATTTTACTTGGTGCATCTCAGGTTTCCTTAGAGCCATGGTTTGCCATTTTAACTGTGCATCATAATTCCTGGGGTGTTTGTTTAAAACACCATTCCCGGGCCCTATCCCCTAAAGCTTGGGGTTTTAGTAGGGCTGGGATGAAGCCCAGAATCTGCATTTTAAATAATCTCCCTAGACAACTTAGAGGCAAGTGGCTCTCACATCTCATTTTGGGAGACTGTATCTTGGAGTTTATTATAGCAAATGAAAATTCAGCTGAGTGTGGCCAGATAGAACCTGATGTAAAGGAAGTTAAGTGGAGATGGTTGATGAACTCAATATGGCAGCATCAGACACTCTATGAGCCACAACCGGAAAAAGACAGATATGAGAGCTGAAAGGACACAAGACACACAGCCAAGAACAAGTGCAAAAGCATTATGTGGAATTTTTTAAAATCCTCAACCAAGGATATGTTTTTACTGATTTTTTAGAAAGAGAGAAGCATCGATGTCAGAGAGACATCAATCGGTTGCCTCACATAAGCGCCCTGACTGGGGATAGAAACTGCAACTTAGGTATGTGCCCTGACCAAAGATTGAACCCACAACCTTTTGGTGTATGAGAAGATGCTCCAACCAACTGAGCCACCTGGCCAGGGCAGGATGTGAATTTCTTGACAAGGCTGAAGACTGGAATAAACTAAGGGGAGTCTCTTAAAGGAAATTGACGTGGGTATTTGAGCACTTGTCCTGTGAAGGAGAGCATGGACTTCAGAGTTGCTGCTTCAGAGGGTAGAAGTTATAGGGAAACAGATTTCAGTTCAAGCATAAGAAAGGACTTTAGCCCTGACTGGTATAGCTCAGTTTGTTAAGTGTTGTCCCATGGACCAAGAGGTTGCTGGTTCGATCCCCAGTCAAGGCATATGGCCAGGTTGTGGGCTCAGTCTCTAAGAGGGGATGTGTAGGAAAGCAGTCAATCGATGTTTCTCTTTCTCTCTCCCTTCTTCTCTCTCTAAAATCAATAAAAACATATTCTTTAAAAAAAAAGAAGAAAGAACTTTATTACAGACTCACCCTGAAGTGGAATGGACTCATGATTTGCTTTAAAAATTAGAGAAAACTGTATTTACCAAAGAAAAATAATGACCAGTAGCTGGGTTTAAGAGCAGAATAACCCCCATGGGGAAAACGTCCATAAGAAAATGTGATTACTGCTATTAAATTAATGCTGGGGAAGATAGGTCTGGAAAACCATGAGCTTTTATTTTCCTTCATGGGGAATGCAAGTTGGGGCCAGAGCTGAACTGCTGGACAGAGTAGTTAAGAGCTGTATGGAGAAACAGTGGAGGAAGAGTAACACTGCAGCATGGGGGGTGGGGATGGAACTTGGGGAGAACAAACCTGATGAGAAGGATGTCTGGGGGCTTTTACTGTTCTGTTGTGGAGTATAACATACAACCTTGCTTTCATCCTTCCTCAAAATCTTCATTGAACTTTATGGTTTTCACTAAGGCCCTGGACAGTGAATTTGCTCTTGAGGGACAAGATAAAGTCTTGATTCCTGATCAACAATGACCTAGGACAAAAAACAAAGCTTGCTCATAGAAGAAGAGCCAAATATGCGTCTTATTGAAGTTGATAGCTGGGAGCAATTAAGTTCATTAAATCCAGCATTATATCTCATTTTCACCATAATCCCATGAGGTAGAAATCATCATCTCTCTTTCAAGGAAGGAAACTGATGCTCCAAAATGTTAAATGGTTTGCTCAGTGCTGAAGCTGCGATTCCTTCCCAGGCCTGCCTGACCTCCTGGTGTTTTTAAATACTATTTCCCCCATCACTGGAATGTCCAGCCTGAGTCTGGTGACCCTTTGTCAGCTAAGTAGTAGAGGGACTTCTGCACTGACAGGAGTTTGGGTCATGGAATTATGCCTGCACATAACTACAGTAGATGTGAACACTGACACACACATTCACACTACACGCACATACTTTCTGAAGATGGGTATATGTGTCTTTCCCATACTGACAAATGGACTAAACTATCCACAGCTCTCAACTCTGCCATGTCTTTTTCTCAGAGCCCTGTGAAACCCCCATCAGGAGCTTCTGGGTCATGGGAGTTTAGCACCCTTGGAAGATGCTTCTCTTGCTCTACAAATATTGGTTGGGCTTTTGCCCTGTACTAGGCACTGGGGATACAGGAGTGAGTGAAAGCAGGCAAGGCCCCTGCTCTTAGGGAGGAGACAGGCATGAACCAAATAGCCACACAGACAAATGTGCAATTGCACCATGACTCTGCTGTGATAGGGAGGTCCGTGGTGCTGGGTGGGAGAGACGGAAGGACTAAGACTGAGCTGGGTTTAGAGACACGTGGACTGAGGTCTGAGGGTAAGCAGGTGTTATCAAGTAACAGATGGAGAAGAGCACTCCAGACAGAAGGATAGCATGTACAAGGGTCCTGTGGTGGGAGGGAGTGTGGCCTTGGGGAAGTGAAGGCAGACTGGTGCTGCCTGGGCAGCGATGGAGGTGAAACAAGGCCCGAGAGACACTGGAAGGTAAGTGGGCTGACCAGGAGGGTTTAGGAGGCATGATAGTGACAATTCCCCAAAGCAGTAAGGAGCCATTGATGGGCTTTAAAGAGGGGCACAGAGGATCATAACACATTTACATTTTAGAAAATAGACTCTGGCTCCTTTGTGAGAAGAAGATGGAGGGAGACTAGCAGGGAAGTGGTAAGCCCTGCTGGGAGGTGACTGCTTCGTCCAGAGCCATCACTATCAGAGATGATGGTGACAGATGCCAAGGTCTTTTAGGAGTGAATACCAGGTTTTCACAGTTCGAGTCCTCAGCTCCGTCTGCTGGTCACTGGGGTCCAGAAAGGGATGCCCCACTTGTTGGCCTATCTGAGAACAAAAGAGGCACCTGGAGATAACAAGAAGTCCCTGCTTTATTCTCCTAAGAACCATCCACTTTGGCTTAGCTCAGGCATTTTGCTAAGTGGTAGGGGAGACGGAAAGGGTGAAGAAGGAAGGCAAGCTCTCTAATTTCTGGACCATTTTCCCATTTTTTTGTGGGAAAGTGCCCTGCAGTTATCTGTACAGATTGTCAGATAGTTTGGCAGAAACCCCAGCTGGGGCCCTTTGGAAAGAAGAAATGCATGATTCAGCCAGTGGGATAGAGCCAGAAAGGTTTGCGATTGATGAGAGAGGCCAGAGGGAGGCTGGGGGTGAGGGGTGAGGAGTGAGGGGCCTGGAGTCCTCCTGCAAGACAGCTCTGGAGAGCAAGGCAGAGACGGTGATGAGGCCAGCGAAGAGCAGGCCAGTGCCCCAGCCATGCCAAGCAGAAGGTAGGCTCCTGTGCGCCACTTCCTGGAGGCAAAGCTGCTCAGCAGGGAGCCAAGAAATAATCAGATAGGTCTGATTAAGTGACTGATTCAGCAGTGGGGTTGCTCTTGGTCCAGGCCCAGCTTGGAAATTACAGGCCTGGGTTGCAGCTTCCGGGACAGCTACTGGAATCGGGGGCCGGTGATTGTGGTCTATGGCCACATGGCCGGCCTGCCTTCCTGGGCCATGGTCATCAACTGGGGGAGGGGCCCCGACTCCTGGTCCAGGCTAGAGAGCTGCAACCATGAAGGGCCTGCCAGGCCGTGAAGGCCCCCTGGCAACGCAGATATGAGAGAACACTCCATCCACTACCCACTGAAAAGATCAGCCTGGCTCACCCAGGTCTGCAAGCCAAGGATGGTGAACTCGAAATCTCCTTTCGCAGTGCTCATGGAAATGCAGGCCTGTGTGGGTGTCATCATGGTACAAAGGAGACAGGAGGTGGCTTTCTAATACTAGCTCTGCCGTTGCTGTGTGGCTTTGGAAGATCTACTTCCCCTTTCTGAGCCTCGGTTTCCCAACCTGTAAAGGGAGACATAGCACCTGCTTCGGCTCACAAGATTGCTGTAACGGCCAGAGTGAAACACTTTGAAGGAAAACAAGATAAAAATGTAATGGCCATGATGACATCCCATCTGCCCTTCACCTTGTGAGAAAAGGACCCTTAATCTTATCTTAGAAATGAGAAAATGGAGGCTCAGGGAGTTAAGTATCTGACTAGGATCAGCGGATGGTGAACAACTGAGCCAGCACTCCAGCCACATCCACTGACCCGAAAACCAAGGCTTCCTCCACCACCCCACGGCTGCCTGGGGGTTTATCTGGAGCCAATTTGCATTTAAAAGGTGTGTTTTTTTAAATACATTAGTCCTGAAATTGGGAACCAGAAACAACAGTTGCCTTAATTTTCAGACTTAAAAGTAAGCAAGACAGAGAGGGTCAGCTCACAGCAACCTCTCCGTGAACTCCAACCAAATAAAATATCTGGAGATTTGTTCCCAAAAATCTTTGAAACAGGAGCAGCAAGATTAGAGTTAGGTGGTTTTTTGTAGAGGTCAGGTCTTTCCCTCATCTTCATCTTACAGATAAGAAAACCGAGGTCCCAAAAGGGAGGGACCAGCACCCTGTCGTCACTTATCCAGCTATAGGCAGGGTTAAGAGGAGAACTTGAATCTGCCTTATTCTCCATATGATGATCTCTCCAAAACAGCAGCAGTCTTGTGAAGTCATCGCATGTAACTAGGTGATCTCAGGAAGTGAGGGGTGACACTTGGAAGGAGCCCTTCAGCAAGTCACAGGGGTCCTTGCCTCTGGAAAGTACTAAGACCTTTATAGGCAGAGGTTCAAGGCCCATAGTCACCCCTCAAGGCCCATCAGGTCCTACCAACTCTCTTCCTCACCCCTCAAGACTCTCCAGCTTCTTCTCTGTGCTCTTCAGCCTGGAGGGCTTCTCACCATGAGCTTCCACCTCCACCCACTCCTCCTTATTCCCTGCCTCAGTTTCCCCCACTGCTACCATTCTTTCCACATGTCCGCTTTTTACTGTTCTTTGAAGGGAGTCATTCTGCTTGAGCCATGAAGCTTAGCTCGGGTTCTAAAGGCCTCCTGCCTTTCTTTGAACCAGGATAATAATACTATTATAGTAAGTAACATTTATTGAAGGTTAACACATGCCAAAGACTATGCTAGGAGATCACCTCGTAAATCCTAGGTGCATCATCACTCGTCAGTGGGTGCTGTTTTTATTCCTATTTTGAAGGGAAGGAGGAAATGGAGATCTAGAAAGTTTAAGTAACTTGTTGAAGATTACACAGCTTGTCAATGTTAGAGCTGGGACACAAGCCCAGGGTTGGCTGTGTAAGGCAGGAGCCTTGCTCTAACCATTAAGCTACACTGTGTTTGGGGATATGGCTTGTAGCTCATTCAAACTTTACCACCCATTCTGGAAGCTTCTTACATCCTATCTCATTGTATCCATTTTCCATGGTTAGTCCTGTCTGACCAGCTAGACTGTGACCTCTCAAGGGAAGAATCTGATCATTTCACTCTCCTTGGTTCCTGGAGAAATAAGCAGAGTTGGCTCTCAAAAGAGACCATCCTTCTAGATTCTAATGTAAAAATTGCCAGTTATAAAAACAGTCATGGGGTGTAAAGTACAGCAAAGGGAATATAGTCAATGATATTGTAATAACTATGCATGGTGTCAGATGGGTACTAGACTTATGGGGTGATTACTTTGTAAGTTATATAACTGTCTAATCACATGTTTAATATAATATTGTATGTCAACTGTAATTGAACAATAAAAGACCATCCTTACCTCACCTTCCAGAGACAGTGTGTGGGTCAGATGGGGAAGGACTGGCCATCTATGGAAGAATGGAGAAAGGGGATGTGCCCGGACCAACACTGATAGTGCCTGGAAATGCAGGGAGGGGAGGCCCTGGCCCATGGCCTGGCAGCATTTTCATTCACAGAACAAATGCATTTCATTCAATCTCTAACCATTCATTTATTCATCAAGCACACCTTTGCCAGACACTCCTCTAGGGTCTGAGATTCATTGGCGAACAGAAGAGATGAGTTTCTGTTGCACTGATGACAATTTGTAACTTTATTTTTGGCTGTGTGGTTAGTTGGTTATGTCCTGCCTCCGGTTAGCCTGTAAGCTCTGTTACTCTCAATGCTGAATCTCCACCATGGGACCTGGTTCATAACAGCACTTGATAAATACGTATTGGTTGAATGCAGGACATGTCATCCCTGTTGAGACAAGAGATGCAAGAAAGTGTGTCAATAGACTGTGAAGATGGCAGCCTCACTAGTAAGGCCACCGAGGTGTGAGAGGGACCGTCCCCCTGTCCTCACTGTGAGCACACTGAGCCACTTCCTGCTGGAGATCAGAGTCCCCATCTAGTGCCCCCTTCAGAAAGAAAATGTGGGCACACCACGCGAGTACCTGCAAATTAACAATGTAGATGGCCAGCCCACAGTCCCCAGAGGCCATCCTCAGTGTCAGCCTGGGGGACCTCCTTCCTCACAAAGAGCAGGTGCAGGGTCACTCCCTCCTGGAGCCCCATCGCGTCTGCACGTAAGCACCACTTCTGCTCCTCTGTCACTGCCACCCGCTGGTCAAAGAGCTTTCAGGGATTGTCTAAGCCAGCTCCCTCACTTGACTATTTTTACTTCTTGTTACATGTCATACACACAGGAATGCACAAGAGATGTGTTTAGTTTATAGAATCATAAAAATGAACACCGTGTACACATCATCCAAATTAAGAAATAAACTATTACCAATACATTAGAACTGCCCTCCCCATGTCCCCCCACCCAACACACACACCCTAGGGGTACTCATGTCTTGATGGGATTAACCAATCTTTACTTTTGAAGGTAGTTTTACCACCTGATATGTATTTTTTATTATTGAGTTATAATTACATACCATAAAATTTACCCTCTTCAAGTTAACAATGCAGTGGTTTTTAGTAGATTTACATGGTTGTGCGACCATCACCATCACCTAATTGCAGGATGTTTTTACCACACACACTTCAAAAAGAAACCCCATACCCGTGAGCTGTCACTCCCCATTCCTCCCTCTCCATAACCCTGAGAAACCATTAACCTACTTTTGGTCTCTATAGATTTGCCTATCCTTTTTTTTTTTTTTTTTTAATATATCTTTATTGATTTCAGAGAAAGGAAAGGAGAGGGAGAGAGGGAGATAGAAACATCAGTGACGAGAGAGTCACTGATCGGCTGCAGCCCACGACACGAGCATGTGCCCTGACCGGGAATCGAACCCCGATTGCCTGGATCCTAGGTCGATGCTCAACCGCTGAGCCACGCCCGGCCAGGCAATTTGCCTATTCTTGATGTTTCATATAAGTGGAATCATACAACAGGTACTGTTTTATGTCTGGCTTCTTTTACTAAGCATAACATTTTCAAGGTTCATCCATGTTGTAGTTCCTCATTTCTTCTTTATAGCCAAATAATATTCCAGTGTATAAATACCACATTTTGTTTATCTGTCCATCAGGTGGTGACAGATATTTGCGTCGTTTCTACTTTATGGCTATGATGAGTAATGCTGTATAAACATTCATCTATGAATTTTTGTGTGAATGTTTATGTTTTCAGTTCTCTTTGATACACACCTAGGAGTGAAATTTCAGGTCATATGGCAACTCTATGTTTAATCATTTGAGGAACTGCCAACTGTCTTTCAAAGTGCATCATTTTACCAAAAACAATGTATGTTCCAATTTCTCTCCATCGTCTTTAATACTTGTTAGTCTCTCACCCTGTGGGTGTGAAGCGGTATCTCATTATGGCTCGGATTCCTATTCCTCTAATGACTAGTGATGCTGAGCATCTTTTCCTGTGCTTATTGGCCATTTGCACCTCTTCTTTGAAGAAATGTCTATTCGAATCTTGTGCTAATTTTTCAAAATTAGGCAAGGTGTAGTTTTTAAAAATAAATTTCTACATACAAAAGAATGAAGTTGGACTCCTGCCTCACACTACATGCAGAAATTAACTCAAAATGGACCAAAGACCTAATGTGAGAGCTAAAACTATACAACTCTTAGAAGAAAGCGTGTGTATATCTTCATGACCTTGGATTAGAAAATGATTTCTCAGAAATGACACCGAAAGAACAGGCAACAGAAGAAAAAAGAAACTGAACACAATCCAATTAAACCTTTCTGTGCTTCATAGAACAGCATCAAGAAAGTGAAAATTTTTGCAAATTATGTATTTGACAAAGAACCTACATCTAAAATATATGAAGATCTATCACAATTTAATAATAAAGAGACAAATACCCCAATTAAAAATAGGCAAAGGATATCTGAACCTTCTATTGAGAGACATTTAAGTTGTTTCCAGTTTGGGGCTATTACAAAGAGTTACGCTATGAACATTTCTTTAAATGTTCCCCTGTACACATATGCAAACATGTTTTTATCTAAGAGTGGAATTTGAGTTCTAGAGTTTGTGCATGTTCACCTCTACTAGGCAATGCTAAACTGTTCTCCAAATAGTTTCCTCAGTTTATACTCCAGCCAGCGATGAAGGAGGGTTTCATGGCTCCGTGTTCTTACCAACACTTGGTATCGTGACTTTCTACTTTTTGCCTATCTCATGAGTGTGTAATTGTATCTCATTTTAACTTGCATTTCCCTGATTACTAATGAGGTCGTCTCTTTTTCTATACTTACAAGCTACTTATGTTTCTTTGTCTGGGATATCCCTGTTTATAGTTTTTGCCTATTTTTCCACTGTTTGTCATTTTCTTGCTGGCTCGTATTTATATATTCTGGATGCTATTAAACCCTTTGTTAGTTTCATGTGTTGCAATTATCTTCTGCTCATTTGTGGTTTGTCTTTTTAGTTTTAGGTCTTATATTTTTCAATTCTCAATCTACTTGATTCTGTTTCAAATCGGTTTATTTCTCACCTATATTTACAGGATACTTTTTTATCTTTAAATGTATTAAATTTAGTTTTTCTGTCTGCTATTTCCAAAAGATGAAGTCATTGTGGATCTACTTCTGCTGTTTGCTGTTTCTGCTGATCTTACTTTTTGGTGCCTTATTTCCTTGTGTGTTTTGTTTCATTTTGTTTTTACTGTGAGCTGTTCATTTTCCTTGGAAGTTTATTTGTGGGAATCCTTTGAGGGATGGATTTACGTTTAGCTCCTCCAGAGATGATTCATGTTTGCTTCTTCCAACACAGGACCACTTAAAATTAAATTCTCCATTTGAGGTTTTGGGGCCACACTGATAATATGAATTTGAACTGCACTCACACAAAGATCAGCTTATAGTTTTGAATTTTCAGAGGTTTTTTTTTTTTCCCTCTCCATCCACAATAAATAAAAAAAAATTTTAAGGCTAATTTTCGTGACTTATCCTCTGCAGAGTTCAAGTCTTATTCACTTATGATGAAAATAAAGCTTTTTACAGATATCCTGGCTTTGTGAAAAGAGATCGCCTATCAGATTTTCTGCCTTGGGTGAACCCTAAGCTTACAATTGTGTTCCCTGATTCTGTAAAACCATAAACAGAAGCTCAAGATCCCCCACATTTGGACAGAGAACTACAATTCAAAAGAGAGCTTTCGTACCAATTTATAACCAAGGATTTCTGGCTTCCCCTCATTTGTGATTCCTTACCTTTATGACAGCTCAGTAATGCCATTAAAAATACTTCTTTCTTCTCTACGCAGCATTGCCCACTATTTTATTTGGTAGAGTCACTCATGGTATGTAGTCTGCTGTCATGCAGGAAAAAAGAAGTCTCCATCATTTTGCATAAGAGGAGACTACGTTCTGGAGAGAAGAAGCCAGCTCACAGCCACATGGATGCTGACACTGTCACAACTGTGAAATGAGTCCACTGAGAGTATTGCTCATAGAAGGATCCCTGGGGCAGAGCTGACCTGGCGGGTGGCCCAGCATGGCCATGTGGGTAGCATGGCCAGGAGAAGTCTCTGAATTGTGGTCAAGGAGGGTCAAGTGTCCCCAGCACGCTTCTACTGTTCCAAGCCTCTTCCCCTGCCGTACTTACGCCCCACCATGCATGCTGTCACCTTGACTTCATGAGAGGGTGGCATGGAACACAACAGGAGGACAAGGCCTGTCTAGTTGGAGGTGGAATCATGAGCTTCTCCCCAGTTATGGTCACTCCACAAAATGTACTTTGCCTCTTCTCCTGGCATCCGTTGGCATTTATTGGGTTTCGGCTAGCCTCTGTGGCTCCCTGCCTCGCACCCAGGCAGCCACCTAATGTCTAGCCTCTGGCCCCCTGGTGGCCAGCCAGATGCTGCTTAGGTTCTCGGGGAGTTAAGGGCTACCTTTCGCTGTGCTCGCTTTGGTCTCTGTGCCAGGAAGAGCAAGTAGAAGAAAATCGAGTCCAACTGAGCACTCAGACTCATTACCTTCATTGTCTTGAGAGCTCATAACTTATTTACTGAATGCTTTCTTTACATTAGGCCCTGTGCTCCGCTCTTTATGTTACTAATTTATTCTAATTCTCAAGACAACTCTGAAGTTAAAGAGAGGTTAACTCTCTTTCTCAAGGTCCCCTGTTGGTAAGTGGTGCTGGGATTTAAACTAGGTCTTTCTGATTCCAGAGACCATGGTTCAACCCCCTCCTAGTACTTTAAAACCTGCAGTGACCTTCTGGATAATCTAATACAGTCCTTTCCTTTTGCAAAAGAGGAAACTGAGACTTGGAGAGGTGAGGCAATTGGCCCAAGGTCACACAGCTTGCCGGTGGCAGTGCCAGGCTTGCATGGTTTTCTTGTTGATCCCGTTTAAAAGCAGAACTTGGACCCTGGTCAGCTTGGCTCAGTGGTTAGAGCATCAGCCTGTGGGCCCAACGGTCACGGGTTCAATTCCAATGAAGGGCACATGCCTAGGTTGCGAGTTCATTCCCAGCCCCCAGCCGGGCTTCAGTTGGGGCACGTGCAGGAGGCAACCAATTGATATGTCTCTCTCACATTGATGTTTCTCTCTCTCTCTGTCTCCCCCTCCCTTCCACTCTCTCTAAAAAAAATGGAGAAAATATCCTCAGGTGAGGATTAACAACAATAACAAAAAAAGCAGAACTTGGACGCTTTCGTGGATTACAGGCCAGAGAAGAGTCCCACAACATTGCCTCTGCAAAGCCCTGAGCTAGCCAGACCCCAGACACACAGGACCAAGGGAGCCCAGGACCAGGCACTCTCTTTCACATCTACACACTCAGTTGAAAGGGGAGGCAAATTCCCCACCTCATTCTCTGGGTCCTCCCCCCGCTGCCAACCCAGCTGCCTGCCTGCCGCCTACCCACAGGGCTGTGGTCAGGCCAGGCAGGGAAGTATCGGATGCTGCTGGATTTCCATCTTTCCATCCAGCTTTGGAGGGGCCCTTCCAGATCATGAGCAACAAGCGGATTTGAAGAAAACGGAAAAGTTGGCTCTCTTTTTCTGAAATCCTGTGGAGCACCAAGCATGGAATAAAAAGCAGAGCCGCTGAGCCATGGAATAGCCTAATTGAAAGATGAGAGCCCCATTTGGGGAAAAGTGAAGCTGCCCAATGAATGAACTGTGCCAACCTTCAAAGACAGACAAAGGGGCCAGTAATGGCCTTTTCTTTCTACTGGATTTTGTTGCTTGTGTTGCTGTTGTTTCATATGAGTGTTTTTGATCTGAGGTTGGGAATCTGCAGTTGAGAATGTGGAAATACTGTTTCCCAGCCTTGTTTGGTTGGATCCATGGATGTGAAACCTGCTGGTAGGAAGGGCCAACTGTATTTATGGAAAAAATCCATGTATAAGTGGACCTGCACAGTTCAAACCCATGTTGCTTAGAGTCAACTGTACTTTTCACCTGGAAGCAATTATCTGAAGAAATCTGTCCCTGGCCCAGGAAAGTGTGTTGTGTGGACCAGAAGGATGTGTGTAGTGTTTATATGGGATGGAGGAGGAACAGTGGTGGGTCCATGGAGTAGGGGTCTCATGAGACACAGTGTTTGAAAACATCTCCTTAGAAAGTGCTGGAGGGACCTTCCAGACCACTAGGCCCAACACCCTTGTTCTACAAATGACAAAATTGAGGCCCAGAGAGGGGAAGGAACCTGCCTGAGATCACATCACCAGTGAATGACAGCTTCAGTTTAGGAGCCAGAGTATCCTCATGCCCAGGGAGTCTTAGCTTAGTCAAAGTCTGTTCATTGCCAGCCAGAAACCCCCAGTGGGAAATTTCTCTCCCTTATAGAGCACACAGGGCGTCAGCCCCAACTGCCATGGGGGAGGGAACAGGAGGTATTTTGATGGGCTGCTTTGGGCCATTTCCCAGTGTCTGTAGGGCCCACATCCCACCTCCAGGGCTTCTGCTCTTAGTTTATCCTTGACACTGACCTCTTGTGGTACAGCACTCATATCATGTCTATCTCCTCCATCAGACTGTAAGCCTTTAAAGATCATCTTCCTAGTGCTGGCACCAGGCACATGGTAGGCACTCAATAAGTGTTTGTTGCATGAATGAACAAATAAGTGGACAGATGCATGTGTGTTTAGTTGGATGAATGGATAAATAAACCAGTATCTCCCCAATGAACAAGATCGCAGTTCAATGTTGTACAAAGTTTCCAGCATCTGGAAACAAAAGGCAGGTGGTTAAATCTGAGCTCGCTTCTTACCAGCCATATGACCTCATGCAAGTCACTCAGCCCATCCCTGGCACTTGGCAACTGCTACACCCACTATTTGCCAGTCTCCGAGTTAAATGCTTAATTCACATTGCCTCATTCAAAATTCACAAATAGCAATGAATTAAGCACCACTGTTCCTGTTTTACAGATGCAGAAACAAAAGTGCAGCAAGGTAAATATGTAAGGCCTGAAATTAAGGATCAATATTCTGTTCTGAAATTAGGAGGGCCCTAAATGCCCTAATGGCCAGTGCCCCTCTGCACTCAGCTCTCGGGGATAAAGGCCAGGTGCAGGTCTTGCTTGTCGCTCAGCAGCAGGTTTCAGCTCCCTGCCAGCCTGCAGAATTATTCATGCAAACCAATCACATCCTTCTGTGGGAATCAGGAGGCACCACAGCCTCAGGTTACTGCAAAGCCTGCCTTGCACAGACCCACTGTTCACCCTGGTCCCAAGTGAAACCCTGGCAGTCCTACAGGTTGTGTGGTGTCCTTCTCCCCAAGATGAGTGTAAGTGGCTAATAAACTACTGTTTATCTCATCTGTCTAGTGTAGGATGTTGTGTGTACAGCCATCCCCATAACCCTAGGATGGTAATCTCCCCCTCAGCAGTGGCGTGAAGAGGAGATGATCAAAACAAAGACTTGCCCAAGGTCACATAGCCAGTGAGCCATGAAGCTGGGACTTGAACCCTACCATCTGGTGCCAGAGCCTACAGCCTTTACTTTTGTGCCAAGCTGCTCACAGTGAACATTCAATAACTGTTATCCCATTAGTCTGCTTTGATCAATTCTCTGCAAGCAGCATAAGGCCAAGGACAGTGTCTTGTCTGGAACGACATCTTTCAAGTCTAGCGTAGCACTGGGAGTACTAAAGGATACAATAAAGTTTTGTTAAGTGAGTAAATGGATGAATGAAACTCACATTTCTGACCTCCGTTTCCTCATCTGGAAAATCAGAAGAATCATCTCCATTTACCTTGCTAGAGAGAATTGATCAAAGCAGATAAAATCATTAGCTTTGGAACCAGGTGACCTGTGTTTAAACCCAGGTTCCATCAACCATATAACCTCCTCACCACTGCGACTCAGCTTTGCCGTTATAAATTTAGGGCAATAAATAGGACTTGCCTTGTGGAACTGTCCTAAGGTCTAAATGACTTTACCTATATGAACACTTAAGTAATGTTAGTTATTACTATTGGTTTATGGGGTTATTTTGTAGAACGTGTTAGAACACATATGTATAAGATGCCAGGGGAATTGTGGAATGGGTGGTTTGTCTTTGGTGACATCACCTCTACTACCAACCCCCTGTAGTGGACACTGGTGGTTCTCTGCCCAACAACCATTCTGCTCCTTTCTTCTTCCTTCTTACTAGAACCCCAGTCTTGTTGAGGAATTGGCCTGTCCCACATATGACTCTGGGCAAGATGGCCCCATTTCCAGCCAGGAAGAGATTTGATTAGTCCAGTCCATTGTGGGAATTTCATTCCTTTTGTCAGTGATTGGAGAAGGCATGTGACCCATTTCTTCCCAAAGAAAAACAAAAGGAGGTGTGCTGGGGGGATTTCCGTTTTTCCTCTAGGTGGTTTCATGGCTGGATGAGACAAATGGACCTTTGTCTTGTACCAGCTCGAGGATAGCAAAAGGGAAGAGGCAGAGGGGTAGCTAGCATCCTGATGACCTCTGTCTAAGCTTCCCCCACCTCTACACTTATTATTTCTTGAGGGATAATACATTCAGTCATTATTTAAGCCCATTTGGGTCCAGTTTTCTGGTGCCTGCAGTCAAAGCATCACAATTGATATAATTCTTCTTGTGCTTGGCACCTCATCCTCTTCGTATTAGATCAATTGTTCTCAGTCAATTTTCCTCTCAATCTGTCATCACATTTGAGTATAGCTATTTTTTTATTTGTCTGCATCTCTCTCTCTCTCTCTCCACTTTAAAGTTTGAGAGAGAGGAGAAGGTGTCTGCTTTGCTTACCATGATATTTCCAGGGCCTAGATCAACACCTAAAACATAGCAGACACTCAATAAATATTTGTGGAATAAGTAAATGAACTAATCTTCTAGCCCCTGAGTTGTTTTAAGAGTGAATAAAATCACCATCCCAGAGTATTTGCTTTTGAGTGGAAATTCTAGAATGCTCATGAGGAAATTATTGCTGAGTTTTATGAGATATTATTAAAGGTCTTCTTGAGGAAATGATATTGTCATATTTTGTATTACATTTCCAATCTTGGCAGATTGAGCAATGTAGACAAATTTTCCCCCTGAGGAGAACTCAAAAAACTGAACAAGATATTTTCCAAAAATCAGCTTGTAAGTATGGAAAAGCTATCAAGGTAGCAAAAAAAAAAAAAAAAAAATACTGGATTGAGATCTAAAAGAGGAAAGAAGGCCCAGAGAGGGGAGCTTGGCATTTGGAGCTGCCTTTGCCCTGGAGGTACTTCCAAATCCTGATGATACAGCTGAGAAATTGGGAAACATTTTTTGCAATGTTGGTAGGAGGGAAAGTAGTAGTTCATGGTCTAAATAAGTGAAAATCATGGTAAATCTCTAGCACTGTTAAACCCTAAGAGTAAGGGTAACCTGTCAGTAAACCCCTCCTCACAGAGACTGCAAACCAGCAGCTAGAGAGCTGGGTACCCAAGAAAGTCTCAATCCTAAAACATTATTAACATTATTAACAGTATTAAACTGATCTGAATGGCCTCAAGAGCCTACCAGGAGCAAATAATCCACTTTGGAAGATAAAATTAAAGCTCTTAATTTATTTTTACAAACATTTTTTAAGTACAATGACCAATGCACAATCAAAGGTAGCCAGTCCCATGAGGAGACAAGACATCCTACGTGAGGATCATGAGAAACAACATACAATAGAAACAGACCAAAATAACTCCAGTTGATCAGATTCAGACTTAAAATTAATGATGTTTCCTGTGTTTGAGGAAATAAAAGACAAGATTTAAAATTTTTACAGAGAGCTGTAAAGAACCAAATAAAAATTCTCAAAGTAAAAAATTAAATAATCCAAATTAAGAACTTAAAGGATAAGTTTTGAGTCAGCTGGGGGAAGGCTTCATAAATTGGAAGATAAAGCAGAAAAAAAGATCCAGAAATAATTGGAAAATGCAGAGAGATGATAAGAGGCAGGAAGGGTACTGCCTTAGTTCATTCCTATTGTATGGTACAGCAAAAAAACCATAGGCCAGTGGCTTAAACAACAAACATTTATTTCTCACAGTTCTGGAAGCTGGGAAGTCCAAGATCAAGGTACCAGCAGGACCCACTTCCTAGCTCAGAGATAGCTATCTTCTCACTATGTCCTCAGGTGATAGAAGGGGGGAGAGGACACCCTGAGGTCTCTTTGATAAAAGTACTAATCCCATTCACGGGGCTCCACAGTCATAACATAACCACCTTCCAAAGGCCCCAACTCTTACTACTATCACATTGGGGGGGTTAGGATCTCAACATATGAATTTTTTGTGAGGGAACACAAGCATTCAGTCCATATCAGAAACAGTGATAAATTGTGATAAATGTTTATTGGAATCCCTGTAGGAGAGGAGAAATAAAATGGAACAGACACAATGTTTGAAGAGGTAATGGTTAAAATTGATGAAAGGCTTAAGTTTACAGGTTAAAAAAAAAAAAAGCCAAATTAATCTCAGGAGGACAAATAAAAATAAATCTACATCATAGCAAAACTTCTTAAAGCAAAAATGAAAAAGAAAAATCTTAAGTGCAGCTGAAGATGGTATGGCCAGAGAGCTAGTGTGGGGCCTTATGCAAGCCACTGAACTTCGGGCCTCCAAGTCCTCACTCATCCAACAATCATGCCCCTCTAAACTGCCCCACTGCCTTCACAGGGTTTCAGGGAGGGCTAAAGGAGACATCATTGAGAAAGCCCTTTGAATTACACACAAGGCTAAACAAATGTCAGGCATTGTTAAGAATCTCAGATGGTGTGTGGATAGCTTGACTAATCTGTTTTACACCATTTCATATGTTGTTAATAATAAAAGCTAACATTTATTGAGAGCTTGCCATGTGGCAGGCACTGTGCCATGCAAGCCCTTTATAAGCTGCATTTTGTCTTTTTCCCACAGCAACCCAAGAGGCAGAGTGGTCGAGGGTGCTGCAGCCAGATTGCCCCAGGCAATCTCCAGGCTCCACCACTTACCAGCTGAGTGTCCTTGAGCAAGTTAGTGGCCCCCTTTGGGCCTCAGTTTTCTCATCTGTAAAATGGGAATAATAATAGCACCAACTTCATAGAGCTGTTGTGGTCATTCAATGAGTTAATACATGCCAAGTGCTTGGAACTGTGTCTGGCACTTAGTAAATGGCCTCTGGGAGCTTACTTTATCATTTTCATTTTGTAGGTGGTGAAATGTTTATAAGTGTTAAGTCACCCAGCTGATGAGGGGCCAGGCTGGGGTTCTAACCCAGGTGTCTCTGATCCCAGCACCCACGTGCTTAACTACTATGCTCCCTACCCCCACCGCCCCATGAGCAACTTCAGGGGCCACCAGCCATTTGAAGCTCTGCAAGGGCCAAGGAGGCCACTGTCTCTATTCCCTCTGCAATAATTCTCCCCATGATGCTTAATGGTTGGCCTCCATTGAGGGAAAGTACTTAAGACGCCTTAAGCCCAGCACTTGCACCCACATTTTTCTCACTAATGCTCAGAGAGAAAAAATGCTCTCAGAAACATTTGTTACCCAAATGTCAACTAAAACATCCATACTCACCATACCTCTCCCCCCATCCCCAACCACCACCACTTAGCCTCTGCCCCCAGCTGCAAATTGCTCGGGAGATGTTTATTTCTGGGACATGCTTGGGGATGAGCAGCAGCAGCTGGGAGAGTCTGGGGACAGCATCCCCTGGCAGAGCAGGAGGTCGGCCCTGTTTAAGAAAAGCATAGACAAGCAGAGTCTCCAAGCAAGCTCCCACGGGTGGCTGCCCTCACCTGGCAGGCATTTGATCACAGGGACAAGGCCAGCCCCTCAAGCCTGTCACAGAAGGGGAGGTAGAGGGAGGTAGCATCCTTTTAAAATTCTTGTCACTGCAGGTTTAGCAAGGCTGGCTGGAGGTGGAGATTAGAGAGTGGTTTCATCACTGGTCATATTGTCATGAATCTTCTCTATGGTTTGTCTTGGGCTGCGCTCCCCATCTTTCAACTTCCAAGATCAGTTATGCAACTTGTGATGCTCAGAAATCCCTGCATGTCCTTCCCAGCTGAGGCCATCAGCCCAGGGAGCTCGGACAGGCCCTCAGCTAACCAGTGAAACAGGACACGCTCATCTTTGTCACCCTTGCAGCTGACTTTCCGAGGGGCTGCTTTCTCCACCGGGGGCCCCCAGCTCCATGAGGGCTGGTGCTCCTGACTCACATTTCCTGCAAAATCCTATCCCTTTCTCTCCTTATTAAAGCTCCTACTCTGTACAGGGACCTTGGGGAAGAAACTGATGTGGTAAAAAGTTCTTGCCGCGGATGAATGGCTTGTATTACCTAATAGATTGATCTGTTCCCCGAGGGGGTTTTTCTTTTTCAAAGAGCCAGAAACTAAAACAGCAAAATTTCTGGCATCTCAGACATTCCAGATGCTTGGACAGATGTGAGAAAGTCTGGAGGCAGCATAATTAGAGTGGTTTGGAGGCACTATACGTGTTCCACCCACATCTCCTGGATTCAGATCTCGACTCGGCCACTTTCTAGCAAGTGGCTTCACCTCTCTAAGCCTTCTGCCTACGTCGGTTCCCTGGAAGTAGACCCTGATAAAAGGACGTAACTGTAAGTATTCTGAGGGGAGGTGGTCCCGGGAAACAGGAAGACAGGGGAGGGGAGGAGCAGTAGTGAGCAGGTCGCCATTGCAGGTAACTGGGGCTCAAGTCCACTGGGGTCCCCTAGGCGACTATAGAACATACCTCAGAGTTGTCCCTCGGGAGGAATGTCTTAGTCCATTCAGGTTTCTATAAGAAAAATACCACAGACTGGGTAGCTTATAAACAACAGAAATGTATTTCTCACAGCTCTGGAGGCTGGGAAGTCCAAGATCAAGGTGCCAGCAGGTTTGGTGTCTGGTGCGGGGCTGTTTCCTGGCCCATAAATGGCTGTCGTTTTGCTGTGCCCTCACATGGTGGAAGGGATGAAGGATCTCTCTGGAGTCTCTTTTATAAGGACTCAAATCCCATTCATGAGGGATCTGCCCTCATGACCAAATCACCTTCCAAAAGCCTCACCTCCTAATACTATGACTTAGGGGCTAGGATTCAACATATGAAAGGCGGGCATAAACATTCAGTCCACAGTGAGGGGTGCTGGAGGGAGCACCCCTCCTCCAGCTCCCAGCAGTCACTGGGTAAGGGCTGCTCCCGGTAATTCCCCAGCACTCAGCTGCTCAGAGGGCTCCGGGGGCCAGAGAACTCTTTCCAGCTTGTAGCTGGAAGCCATGGGATGTGTCTGGCATTCGCAGGAATGGAGAGTGCCAAGGGAATACATTAGTGTATTGACAGCGACTGCAAGGCCATCCATTCAGTGGAAATAGAGAGACTCCCTGTATGCTGAGCAATTAGATGAGAGGGTGTAAGGCACTCAGCACATCTAGTCCGCGGTCAGCAATGGTCAGTGATGGTCAGTGATGGTTGTTGATCCTATTATCCGTGCTCCGGGCATACTGAGTACTAGCCACACATGGTTTGTCTTGAAGAGAAGTGGGAAACAGATAAGAAAGGCAGGAGTAAGTCAGGTACACAGAGCTTAGCTTTGAAGGGCAGGCAGGGCACAGGTTTGAACCAGTGGGCAGCAGGGCTGGGAACAAGCCGGGCTCCATGGGGAGCAGAGGAAACAGAACTCACCAGAGCCAAGGCAGGAAAAGAACAGCATCTTTCAGAAGCTCAAGCAATGTACACGAGAGCACGCAGTGTCTCGGGGGAGCGTGACGGGGTGTCTGAAAGATGGTCCATGAGGCACTGGCACCGCCTCCACAGAGCCTCCCTGAACTGGTCACAGGGCCTCAGGCTTCTGTCCTCCTGACTAATTTGAACACAGACCTACCTCCCTTCCCCCATCTCACTCAAAAACTGCTGAAGCCTTCTCATTACCTATCAAATGAGGGTCGATTAAAAATCCCCCACAATGGGACCCAAAATTACTTTTCTACTCTTACCTCTTAAACCCACCCTCTTTAAAAACGAATTAGGATTTAGCTTCTTGGAATCTGATCTGCTCCCAGAGTAAAGAAAGGGATGAAAATGTAAAAGCTTTATCTGGGCCTTTTTAAAGCCAAGGAGCACCTTCAGAGGCCCTGTGCCTGGTATTTAAACATGGATGCAACCACCCAGCCCTTGGGCCTCCTCTGAAAGTGGAAGAAAGCCACGAGGAACCACCACTGCTCTGAGCAATAAAGGAAATTCTGCCTCCACAATGCACGGGCCAACCTGTACATTTGAGGTTTACTTGGAGGAATGTTTCTCTCCCCAGTGGATTTGGACTGTGCTGGATCAGAAGAGCATTATTTACAGTTGGGGTGGATGTGCATGCACATTTGTGACTGTGTGTGTGTGTGTGTGTGTGTGTGTGTGTGTGTGCGCGCGCGCACACGCGTGCACTTGCCTGTGCATGTGTGTTTGGCCCAATCACATCCCCTGGGAGCCCACAGTGGGGTACATATCGGCACATCACCCCCTCTACCGATGGAGAGACTTGAACCTGACCAAACTCAGACCAAAGAAGTGGCTCCCAAGGGGCTAACGCAGGAGAAGACACAAGATAAACTCCCTGTCCCCAAACACACCAGAGGGAGCTCACCTTTGAAGGGACAGAAACCTGAAACTTGAGCTTCTTTTGTTCTTGCACTTGTGCCACCTCCAATTGCCCACCATTTCCTGGGCTCAGCCTGAGCTCTTGCACAGACCTGTGCCCATTTGCAGCTTCTTCTACTTAGGATGACCTTCCCCACGTCCCCTCTGAAAAACTCCTGCTTCCAAGGCTCAGCTCAGATGTTACCCACTTCCCTGAGTCCCCTCTGTTGCTGCCCTGGCACTTGGTGGCACATCCATTAGAGCCCTTAGCACTGTCCCATCCACCATCCGGCCCGCAAAGCAATGAAGCCAAGGGGTTAGGAGCTTGGAATCTAGGACCAGGCAAAACCAGATTCAAATCCTAGGTCTGTCTTTTACAAGTTCTGGGACCTTACCTCTCTGAACCTCAATTTCTTCCCCTGTAAAATGCAGACAGTAATTATGCTGCTTCCTAGGCTGGTGAGGATGAAAGGAAATCATATAAGGGAAGTGTCCAGAACAGTAAGTGGCCGATAGTGGGCACTGCCGTTTTGAGTGTTACTGGACATGTTCTGTCTCCTTTCCTAGATTTGAAGCTGCTTGGGGGGGCATGATCCACATCTGGTCTGTCACTGCATCCCCAGTGTGGTGCTCGGTAACAAACTTACTGAAGGCCAGTGTCTGCCCCTTGCACCTGGCCCATGCGCGCTGTGGGACCCTCTCTACCCCACTCCTTTGTTTAATGTCATGACTCTGCTTCCTGCCAGCCCATCCTGACCCTTGTGCTCTCCATGCAGACCCCTAATAACGCTCATGGCTTCTCCCTGCCGTCTCAGCCCAGCCAGGGTCACGCTGAAAGAACTGGACACCCCCCCCCCCCCGGGCTGTGCTGATCACTGAAGGAAATGATGCAGGAGGGGCAGTTAGTCCATACTAAGTGCTCAGTTGAAGGCAGTTATCTTCACACTGGTGTTGCTGTGATAGCTTTCTGATGTGGCTCTTCCAGCCTGGTCCAATGTCAAGGGTTTAGCTCATCTACGCCTCATCGGAAATTGTTTCTCAACTAGGATGTTGACGGCTACCTCGACTTTTAAGGCAATTTGTATTCTCTCATACCCTTTGACATACTTTTCTTCAAAGGGATGTTTCCTTATCTATTCTCCGTGTCTGTTTGTGCTGTGGCCATACTCCTTCCCTTTGATTTCTTTACTGCAAATGCTGTACATACTTGTGGCTTGAGAAATGGAGATCAGAAAATAAGTTCCTACGTTGGTACAGGTTGTACACAGGGCTTGATCCAATATAAATCCCAGTCACTGACCGTCAACAACAGGGCTGAGATCAGGGCTCAGGCACAGCATCTGGAAGAAGGTGACACCCACCCAGCCCCAGCATTTTCGACTGGATTTTCTATTTCAAGGGGAAGGTGGCTGGGGCAAGCATAAGCGACTGGTGCAAATGCACTTACTCAAAGCTAACATCCTTCACCCTGTGGGCAGGGATGAGACCTGGCATGACAAACAGAATCCAAGGGAAGCCCCCTAAGCCCCTTCGTGTGGGACAAATGCAATCACCTCCCCATCATTCACGTTTTTGGCCCAGAACAGAGGCACACATCACTCAAAGAGAGGAAAACAAAAGCAATCTTGTAGCTTTCTTTACTACTTTTGTTTTGTTTTGGCTTTGGAGTTTATTATAACATTTTTTGGCAAAAGGTGTGCCTTCCCAGAAATGGTAAGCTTGCTTCAGTTTATCTTTTTTTTAAGTTTGCATTTCCTAAGCACAAACCAATGGTCAAGGAAGGCATAGGGAGGAGGCCAGATCTGTGAAGGGAACCTGGGGGGCAGAGAAGAGCCAGGAATCCAGCCTGCACCTCAAGGTGGACCCCTCCTAATGCTCACATGGAGAGTAGATGTATTAGAGGCACCTGGAAGCAGAGAAGAGAAAGTACACAGGAAAAAAAAACAGAGGATGAGAGAGAGATAGGAGGTGGAGAGAGGAGAAGTGTTGGAGGGGAAAGTTGAAGTGAGGCAGAGGGTCCAAGATAGACAGAGATAGTGGATAAGGGGACCAATTTGTCCCAGTTGGCCAGAGATTGTCCCAGTTTTAAAACTGAAAGTCCAGTAACCCAGGAAACCCCTCAGTCCCAGGCAAACCAGGACAATTGGTCACCTTAGGTCACAGTGGTGAAAATGCAGAGAAAGGGTGGAAAAAATGAAGGCAGATGGGGCCATCCCAAGTAAGTTGCTGGATGAAGAGTGTGTTAGTCATAGAAGAAACAGTCATCTGTCATCAGTGCCAAAACAACTGGGCTCCTTTGGAGGGGATGGCATCTCACTCACCTTTTCCTCCTAGAGAAGTCAGGTGCTCCCCAGAGGAGGGTGCTCAGACCCCAAGCTAGAGAGCCAGAGGACACACCCATAGGACTCGGGGCTCATGCAGTCCTGGCCTGAAATACTTGTTTCCCTCATCCAGCTGTGATGCGGTCATGAGTTCTGAACCTCCTGTCAGAACACCTGGATTCTCATTCCGGTTCTGCCATGTAGGTGCTGTGGGATCTTGGGCGAATACCTTGCTGCTTAGAGCTTAGATTTCTCAAGCGGACTTAGCAACTATGGACTTTGTCTGTCCATTATATTTTGTCATCCCCTTTTTCTGTTTCCTTTAAGGAACTTCTCTCCTATAATATGTGGTCTTGGTGGGGCTGTCAGTCATAATGCCGTTTTCTTCCCAACCCCTCAGGGCTGGGCATGTGCCCCAGACTGGGCCAATTATAGTACCAAGTTCTCCAGACACTGATTGGTTTGGGGGGGGGATGAACAAAAACCCTGGACTTTTCTGCTGGATCCAGGAGGGAAGGCTGTCTTCTCCCTTCAGATTCTATAAAGTATAAGCTTGGGACTGCTGGCTACATCTTTCTAGCCTGCAGGAAAGTAAAAGCAGATTGAAGTAAAACTAAGAGAAGACAGAGAGAAAAAAGACAAGAATCTCCTTTGAGATTCTTGATCCAGCCATACCTACAGCAAATCACCTTTGCACTTCCTAGTTACAGGAGTTTGTACGTTTTCTTTTCTGATTTAGTCACTTTGTATTGAGTTTCTGTTACTTAAAATTGAAAGACTCCTCACCAATACAATCTCTTTATCTATAAAAATGAATATAAGTTCTTGCAGGTGTGGGGGAACTCGCTTAGAGATGCAATATGGCTCCAGCAGCAAAGGCGTCTGGGAAGTGTTGGACTCCTGCTTAACCTGCAACTCTTTAACTCTCTGTAGCCTCAGGCTTGGCCGACTACCCAGAAAGCCAGAATGCTGCCCAAAGATAAAGTCAGGCCCGGGAAGGATGTTAATGAATGTATAGAGTGTGGATAACTGCCTGATGTTATCTGTTAACTTAGAAATGCATTGTTCTTTCTGGTGGTCTGCCTGACTACCCACCATATGCTTTTACTATTAACACCCCATAAAAAGGGACCCTGTCCTGGGAGGGGAGTGGATAATTCCTGGCTGGTCACCACTGGGAACGCAGCTGGTCTGCCCATGTATGTAAATTTCTCCTATTAAAGCTCTGATGAATTGGAATAAGGCTCCGTGTCACTTCTTTAGAATCGATCCTGAATTTAGACTTAAGGGGCTTTTCCCCAATACAGGACTCTTGTGAGTATTAAATAAGGTCATAGGTGTGAAAGGGATTTCAAAATTAGTAAATACCATGCACAGCCCTCATACACTGCTGGTGGGAAAGTAAAGCGGGACGGCCACCGTGCAAATGGTCTGGCAGTGCCTCAAATAATTAAACAGAGTTACCATATGACCCAGAAATTCCACTCCTAGGTATAGACCCAAGAGAACTGAAAACACATGTTCACACAAAAACTTGTACACAAATGTTTATAGCAGCATTATCCATAATAGTCCCAAAGTGGAAACAGCCCAATATTCATCAGGATAAAAACAAAATGTAGTGTATCCATATAATGAAATGTTATTTGGCAATAAGAATGAATGAAATACTGATACATGCTATCATAAGATGAACCTTGAAAACAATGTTCTAAGTGAAAGAAGCCAGATACAAAAGGCCACATGCTCTATGATTTCATTTACATGAAATGTCCAGAATAGACAAATCCACAGAGACAGAAAGTAGATTAGTGGTTGCTAAGGGCTGGGGTGAGGGAATGGATAGTGGCTGCTAATGGTTACAGGGCTTCTTTGGGGGATAATAAAAATGTTCTGAAATCAGTAGTAATAGTTGCACAACCTTGTGAGTATACTAAAAATTGCTGAATTGCTTGGTGAATATTACAGTATGTGAATTATATCTCAATAAAAATAAATAAATCCATGTACTATGTATATGTAAAGGATTATTATTTTTATTATTATTACTGTTCAGCTCAAATCCCAGCTTCCATAAAGCCCTTCTCTGAGCTTCCCCAGACTCAATGTGGATCGCGCATTTGTCACCCATAAGCTGCTGCCTGGTGTGATTTAAAGAGTGTTTAAAAATCATTAAATAATAAATGATTTAAATTAATGATTAAATAATAAATAATGCCTGCCAATACATATGAGGTTATGTCTCGTCTTTTCAGCTCCTTCACTAGCTCCTCGAGCACAGGCTTCTCTTATGTGACTTTCAGAGCGCTGGGGGCACAGTAGACACTAAAATATTTGTTGAAAGAACAAGTGAGGGCACACCTCCCCCCTTCCACCCTCCCTGGTTACACAAAGGTAAGCCTGCTGGATTCAGGACGCCCATGCCCTGAGGAGGACAATGCGAGTGAATGAATGGTAGAATTGTTACCCAAGGGCCAGCAGCAGCACGCCCCCTGCAGAGCCCTTACGGCAAGCAGCATGCAGTCTGAGTGCGGGCCTCAGCCCACCTACACGCGGGATACCTGCAGTGCCCACCAGGACTCCCTGACATTTGGGGGATTTTCACTCTTCAGAAGGGCTCCAGGCAACTCCCATGCACCTCAGTGTGAACTACTAGGGAGGGCACAAATTTGTGCGAGGCAGGGAAGTGGTTTGCAGCCCACCGGATAGCTGTTATCAGGATGCTCTAGGTTCAAAGCATCCTGCCTCAAACCCTCTTACACAATAAAGGGGACATTAGTCACATAATTGGAAAGTCTTCAGGGGAGCAGGCTGAGGGGATGGGTTGATTCAGTGGCTCAACAAGACCCTCGTGGAATGTGGTTCCTCTATTCTGTCATCCAATGTCTGCC
Organism: Miniopterus schreibersii; assembly: GCF_964146895.1. Lineage (NCBI taxonomy): Eukaryota > Metazoa > Chordata > Mammalia > Chiroptera > Miniopteridae > Miniopterus > Miniopterus schreibersii. Next base: position 163,964,565 of record NC_138101.1, on the reverse strand, counting down.
TCATCCCAGTGCTAGACCTCCCTTTCCCGGCCAGGACCCTGTCCACGTCAAGGCCTATGTGATTCTTTGTCCCATCCTGGGAGGGGATGTGAGTTTACGAGAAGGGAGGAGAGAAAAAGTTGGTGAGTTATGTAGTTAGTTAGTTCTAGGAACTCTTTCAGGAGAGTGAGAAAGCTTGTTTCTCCGAAAATCTTTTCCTTTGTCATGTTGCCCTTTTTAAAACTAAACCACATGTCCTCCCGCCCCACCCCACCCCACACGCCCCACACATAGCCCAGGGATGGAATCAGCTTCCCCCCAAGTCTGTAGCTGATAAGGAGAGGTGAGGACACCAGAATAAAAAACAGGGGAACTGCCACAGAAAGAGCACAGTGCCTACTACTGTACCTGTGCGAACACGGGCTTTTTCAAAACCCACCTCATCTCCAGGACTCGCCTGAACGCCACCTCCCCTCGGAAGCCCTGCCAGCCCCTCCCAGGCAGAAAACTACAGCCTCTGTGCGCCCATAGACCCCTGCACCTCCCACCCACCCATCCACCCACCTACCAGGTTCCTGGTTTGGGGGGCTGGGTGCTCCATTGTGAATTAAATAGAGATTTCTGCCCTAATGGTGTTTTCAGTCTGGACAAGGAGAGAAAAAGTTAATCAAATGATTACACCAATTGATGTGTAGTTTCTCTACTAAATCCAATGAAGAGAGAGAGAGAATGGCAGGTACCTGGGGATGGGAGCTGGTGAGGATAAGGGGGGGTTAATGGAAGGCTTTCCTGGGAAAGCGATGAGGGGCCTCTGCCGTAGCTTTCACCACACTTGCCACCGTCCCCTCCGTCTCGGCTCTTCTCCCACTGGAGAGGCCAGCCTCCACACCCATGGGTTGCGGTCCAGGGCCTGATTTAAAGCTTGTGCAACAACTGTGCATTGAATTTAATTGTCAGCGGTTAGAAGAGCTGGGAAGGATGGTGGCTGGGTTCCAAAGAGCTTCACCGTTATGGCAAAAGTAGGCATAGAGCCCTCCTGGAGGCTTTGGAAAGCCTCAGGTGTGAGGGATGGGGAGAGTGGAGGGGGAGGGGGACTGGCCTGCATTTATTCCAGGGTCAGAAGAAGTGCTGTGCGCTTATGTTCATTCCAAGCCCCAGGGTGCAGGGAGGCAGGGGTGGCTCTGAGAATACACTTTTGAGGGACATCTACTCCCCTTGGCTAAGGGGACACCTGAGTCGCCGCGTGTTCCTGGGTCACCTTAGGTACCCTTCGCAGCTTTGTGAAGCTCTTTCCTCCGGGAAACGAAAATATAAACCATTTTTTCTGAAGGGACTTTAATTGGGTGACGGTGGTATACAAGAAGGTGCTCCCCTGGCGAGGTGGTGCCCAGGATCAGCTCTCCGGGGCTTCCTCCTAAGGCAGAGGTGGGGGCAGGGGAGAGATCTGACCGCGGCGCGGAGAGCGCAGCGTGCCGCCTGCCCAGGTGGCAGAGGGGCCGGCCGGGCCCGAGCGGTGCCCGCGCCCCTCCCCGCCGCCGAGCCCTCCCACTTCCTCTGAACGCGCCGCTGTCAGGGCGCCGCGCGCGGCGGGCGCGCAGTGCAGGCTCCGGCGCCGCGCCCAGGACGCTGCCGCTCTGGCTCGCCGCCCCCGCCGCTCCGCACCGTGAACCCGCCGCCGCACCGGGGCCATGGACCTGCCCGCGGGCCTCCTGGTGGCCTGGGCGCTCAGCCTGTGGCCAGGTACGTGCCCCTCTTGCCTCCCTTGCCTCCGGAGCCGCTCCCTGGCCCGCCCGGGTCTGGGGTCCAGCTGCCAGGAGCGCGACGCCGTGCGCCTCCAGGTCCGACCTTGGCTTCTCGTAGGGACGTGGGTACCCCGGGAATTGGCTGCAGACTGGGGGCTCGGCCAAGTTCCGCAAAAGAGCGAGGCTCGCGGGAGCGACTTGGAGCCGGGAGTTTGGTGTGTTTGGGAAGAGTTGAAGAGGCTCGAGGAGCAAAGCGCTGCGGTCCAGTGGCCCCAGGGGATTCCCCGGCTATCTCCAAGGGCCACGCGGGGTTCCCGCGCCGCCGCCGGGGGCACTCGAGCGTCCCGGGAGCGCCAAGGGCTCGGGCGCGGGGCGCGGGGCGCGGGGCGCGGGGCGCGGGGCGCGGGGCGCGGGGCGCGGGGCGCGGGGCGCGGGGCGCGGGGCGCGGGGCGCGGGCTGGGAAGGGGATGGGACGCGCGGAGCCAACGCCGCCCCGAGCCCCCTGCCCCGAGCGGAGGGCGCATCCTGCAATGTGGAGAGCCCGACGCTGACCCCCGGGGCGCTGGGGAGACCCGGGAGCCCAGAGACGGAGCGAACCCCAGGGCTTTCGGCCCCAAGGCAGTGGCGAGCCATCGACGGCAGGCCAAGGGCGGCCGGGGTCAGCGGCTTCGCAGTCCGGAGACCCCAGAAACGTTATCTGGCACTCGGGGTAGGGACAGGGCATCGCCCCCCCACCCCGTGCTCGGAATTATGCAATTATTCAATAATCCGGGGAAGTCCGGGTCGCCGAGACGCTCGCCGCCGCCCGATGCGGGCCAGGTGAGGGGCTCGGTGGGCGTCTCCGGCGGGCGCGGCGGGAGCGAGAGGCAGCCCTGGGATCTCCGCTCTGGGGCACCCCGCCTGGGCTTCCCCACACCGCGCGCCCCGGCCCCACCCGCAGCAACGCGATTCTATGGACCCCGAAAGCTTTGGGGGCCCCTCCACCGGGTGGGGACCAGCGCCCACCTTAGGGGCTGGCTGCCCGCCCTTGCTCCCCTTCTGTTTGTGCTCCGGTACTGGGGGGTCAGAGGCCGTGGCCGCGGGAGAGGCACCCTCAGGGAGCATGGGTGGAGATGCCCCTCCCAGCCCACACTCGTTCACCCCAGTTCAGAGGTACCGCGGAAACAAGTGCACCCCCCACACACACACATTGGTCCGTCTATAGCAGAGTTTCCAGGAGTGCCTGTATTTGAAAGGGCCTCTGGTTGGTGGGTTCAATTCAGACCCTAGTGCTACAGTTGAAAACAAACATTGATGCATTAAGTTTTTTTGTTTTTTCTTTGGGGGGGCGAGGGGGGGAGACAAGGGAAGGGCTGTAGCCAGGCCAGCATACCTCTAGAAACTAGCTTCAGGAAGAGGTGAAGTGTACTCTGGGTCATTTAGGCCGGGGGCAGACAACTCCAGGAACTGTCTTCAAATCACTAGGAGATCCTGCCACAGAAAGAGGGTGCACTCCTGTGGGACTCCAGATGGGTGGAACCACCCGGACAGACCCTGAGATGGAGAGGTTGCCTTAGGGGCCAAAGACAGTCTGGACCTCAGGAAGCTAAGCAAAGCCTTTGAAATCAGACTTGGCTTCTAGTCCTGGCTCTGCAGCCCACTCTCTGTACAACCTTGGGTAGGCTAGGCGATTTCTCCAACAGGTTTCCTCCTCAGTGGAATGAAGATAGAAGTTGAGTTCATAATACTATCAGGATGATTAAGAAAAGTCCTTAACACGGCGCTTGGTGCACAGTGGGGCTAAAGCAGTGGTTGTTAATGTGTTGCTCACACAAAGGTGGTGGGGGTGGGGAAATGGGGTGAAGGATGGGGACAGGATTTGTGACTCAGAGCTCCCTTTATATGGAGAAAATCACACCGGAGTTATGTTTGGTCAGTTTGGGTTCTTGAAATGTGGGATTCATTAAATATATCAATCAATGTTGGAACGACATCTGTTTGCAAGGAGCTGGGACTGTGGCCCAAGCATGTAAGCAATCTGGGCTCTGCCCAGAACTGAGAACAAGGCAAGATCAGGGAAAGGTACATAAATAGAGGCACTAGGGAGTGAATGGCACAGAGAAGGTAAGGGCTACGGTTCAAACGAGTTCCGTTCCACTAGGAGAAGTAAGGGAGGCTTCCTGGAGGAGATACTATTTGAAAGGGGCTTTGAAGGATTGCATAGAGTGTGGACAGGCTGTAATGTGGGACTATTCATACATTAGAATTTTTTCCTAGGACCAGTTAAAGAACAAAAAGGCAAATATTTTAAAACCACAAAGGTGAGTCTGGTCAGTGTGGACTCTGAAGGTTGGCACTATGGCAAGGGTCACTGGGCCCATTCCCCTGGCTCCACAGCAGTATTGGTGTTTATCTCTCATTTGTGCCTCACACGGAGTCAATGAGAGAATTACCAGGAAGCTTGCCTACAGTGACGGCACAGCTTGGCTGGGCAGGGGACCTGTTACAGGCCAAGTTGGAAGTAAGTTCTCATTGAGGCTATTATTAATTCAGAGTCTATCTTTCTAGAGCCCCTGCTGCACTCTGGGCAGGGTGATTGAGTGGGCAAAACTATCAAGAAAACCAGAAAAAAAGTGGACCAGTCCAAAGACTTTTCCAGCTGACATTCAGAGAGAGCAGATCCATTGACCAGAACTTGACTACCATAGCACATCTGTAGTAAGGATTAATGACATGATGATTCTTTAAAACCCAGTCTTCACTGAGCACCTGTTATCTGCCAAGCCCCATAAAAACACACTGGGAGATCAGGCACAGCTGGGAGTGAAAGCCCTGGGGTCTCACTGCCTGGGGTGGGTCTGGGCTCTGCCAGTTCTCTGTGCCCTTGGCAAGTTACTAAATGGCTCTGTGCCTCAGTTTTCTCACCTGAAAAATGTGGGTAATAATAACAGAACTTACAGATTTATTGAGAGTTAAATGATCAAATGTATATAAAATTCTTGGAAAGTTCCAGGCACATATTAAGCACTCAAGGAGGATGTGTTTCTTCTCTGACACCAGCAGCAGCAGCAGCACTCACGATACATTCCATTAAGTAAGGAATTTGAGGACGCAGAGATGTAACTTCAAGCTCAAGTCCGTAGGAGAAGTCTAGAGGGAGTACTGGGGCACAGGAGGCTCAGAGGAGGCCTAATGCCACAGCTCTAAATAAACCTAAACGTCCTAGCCCTTTCTCCCAAAGACCTGGCCCGAAGCCTTGATCATAATAGGAACTCTGGTATTTTTTGCCATTGAGGCTGTCTTAAAGTCAGTATGATTTTAGTGTGAGTGTTTTGTGGTGTTGAAGAGAAGAACCATACCACTCGGCACAGCCTTTGTGTGTCCTTGTGGGTGGAGGTCTTATTGAGCAGAAAACCTTGTATGGAAAAAGCACAGTACTAGGCACTATGGGTGTGCAAAGCCTGAAAAGACCTCAGCCCTGCTCTCCAGTTCTGGAAGAGCAGGGAAAGAGATGAAGTTGTCACTTTGCCTACCCCACTGCCCACCCTGCTGGAAGTTTGCCAGCCAAGCCTCTCACCTTCCACATCAGGCACTGGGGGCCCTAAAGAGATGGTGTGGAGTGTCACCCTCTTTCTCCTTATTTACCACGCCGCCTTGTCAACCCCACAGTGGACCCCCAGAAATGGGATGTCTATCTCCTTGCCATTCTCCCTGTCCCAAGCCCGCCCATACAGGGCTGTGGGCCCTGGAGGACTTACGATTAATTTGGACTCACCTTAATTTTGCCCTCTCTGACCTTCTTTCTCTCCCCTCCTGTGGTGGAAGCTTCTTCCAGCAGCTGGGAGCTTTCCTTCTGTTCCCTCTCCTCATCACTTAGGCTAAAACTGTTCTGAGCTGGCCTGGTGCGGCTCTTGCTATATAGAAGGGAGGTTGGAGAATTTTAAAAGCCCTCTTTTCTCTCCAGGATGCCTGACTTTGGAGATTATCATCTCACTATAGGTTTCAAATCTTACTTTGGGAGTCAAAGTTGAGCCCTATTCTATTGCAGTTGCAAAAAGAAAGGATCCATCATAATCCTTCCCAGGCAGCAACAGCCTCTGGCTGGCTCAGGAAGGATCAGCTACAAAATAAGTTTTTAACAAGCAGTCGATTTTTAAATGTTATCTCTGCTGGTTCTCATCACTTAATGCCCCATCCCACCAGCCCGTGGGCTACCATCAAGGATTCACAGTCATTTGAAGCTATTTTCCCCCAAACAATTGTGAGCTCCAAAGATACCCACAGGCCCTCAATATGGGGTGCTTGCTACAGGGAGCTGTGCTCCAGGTGGGGACTGTCCCCAGCCCCCAACATGTAAATCCTAACTGTATGAATTGTGTTACCAGTGAGAAGGGGGAGAGAGAGACTGCAGTTGGTCATCTTGTAAACCAAAAGTAAATAAGCTGCCAAAAAATTCCCTGAAGGGTTTTCATACTGTGTACTCATCACCTGAGTCACAAAATGAGTAAAATCCCACCTGGAGGAAAAAGTCAGTGTGGTCCAACGCCCTCCCTGCCTCTGCCCCTCATTCCCCCTTCGCGCGCGCGCACACACACACACACACACACACACAGGCAACAATAATAATCGGCGTGCCTGGCCTGGGGACCCAACTGCCTGGATTCAAATCCTTTCTACTTGAACGACCCTGGATAAGCCCTCTGGGCCTCATTTTCCCTAACTGTAAAATGGGGGGAGTAATGACTTCTCAGGCTGATGTGTACATTACATGATCTTAATGGTTCATTCATCTCAAGTGCTTAGGACAGCATCTGGCACCCAGTAAGACCTCAATTAACGGTAGCAATTCTTACCCTTCCCATCATTTATCATTTGATTGATGCCAGCCACTGTGTCAAGCACCACTTCACATCTCAGGCCTTGAAACAGTTCCATCAAGTCACTACTGCAATCACCAGGTTACACATGAGAAGTTAAATGGCTCATCCATGGTCCTTCGGATTGAGTAAGAGATGGCGTCAGGATTTGTCTGAACCCAAAGCTGCTGCTCCTAATCCATGCATACTATCTCTTTAGAAACTGGGCCTAGAAAGCATAGAAAGACCGATAAGATGCCCTTGCTAAAGAAGCTGTCTTCATGGGATCAGTGTACATCTGGTCCTTCTCACAGGGCCACCAGCCCAGACAGGCAGCTCCCTTTTTCAGCTAGACAGTGATTTCTCAGTCAAGGTGCTGGCTTGGTGAGACGTGGTCCTCACATGGTGCCCCCTGATATAGGATCCTCTCTCTCACACTGCATCCTCTTTGAGAGCCAAGTGAGGCTCTTTCACCTGCCCCCAAGTGCCCAGTACTCTGGACCAGTCTGCCCTAGGGCTCCCTCTCTAACCACCCTCATGGTCCAGGCTGGGTGTTCCTCTCTTCCCTTCCTACCTCTTTTCCCATTCCCCTAATCAAAGCTTTCTCTGAGCTCCATGCCTAATGAGTTCATTCATGCTGAACAGCACTAACGAGTGATGAGAACTTCATGTGTCCTACCCAAAGGGGTTTGTATTTTAACTGGCTGTGCCTTGAGTCAGAGGAGTAAAGGGCTAATGGTGGAACTTCAGACACCAGCACCAGCCAGCAGACAAAATAATTGAGGCAGGGGTACCTGTCTGGCACAGTTCAACTGCTCAGCCCATTTCCATCACCGGCCAGGTGCACCTACCCTGGCCCTTTGGACGATGACAGCCTTATCCTATGACACAGAAGAAGCCAGTCTGTGGCTTGGGTGATGCTGTTCTAAAGCAGGCAGAGGTTTTTCCACGTGGCGTGTGGGGCGAGTTAGGCAACTTGCTATAGCAACGTGCTCTGGGATTCCAAACAGGATGACACAGAGAAGTGGCTCCTGCCTCTGCAGCTGGGGCTAACGGCTTTCTTCCACCAGCAGCATCACTCAGCTGGGTCAGGCCGCGAGAAATCCTGACCCTGAAGGTTTCTACGGCCTATTTCTTTGCAGATTGGGAGGACCGGGCCTCAGGAAAGCCATGGAAAAAACATGAAATGAACAAGTGGGTACAGCTCCTGACAGTCTGCAAAGAGCACTCCCATATGTTTGTTCTATCAGTCAGGATGGGCCAGGATAGGCCAGATGAGGCCAGAGGCCTGGCCAAAGCTGCCATGGGCTTTAGATAGATAGGGAAACTGAGGCTCTTAAAGTTTGAATGATTTCCTGTGATTTTCCCAAGATCACTGGGAACTCAGGGGCAGGTCTTATGGCCAAAGGTGACATTAGGAACCAAATTTGCTACACCCATCAGAGAAACTTAAGGAGAAAGCAATGCGTCAGCCAAAGGAATGAAGTTCTAATGGTATATTTTCTACATCTGTGGCAGGCAGGTAGGACAGGGTCATTGAAATCATTCTCTGTAGACCTCTGGGGGTGTCCACTATGTCCACCATCCTCCCTCTTAGCCTGGCCCATCTCCCCTGCCAGAGAGAAGGCCACAAAGGAATGTCCATCTACTTTCCTTCTGATGGAACTGCTCTTTCATATCCCCTGATATTCAGTGATTTGTGGCAATCATAAAGTCCCATAAATAATTTACAGACTGAGCTCTTCTCTGAGTTTATTTGCACCAGTTACTAACACATGCAGGACCAGCTACATAATCTGTGGGTCCTTGTTTAAAAATTATTAAGAATTTCAAGATGGCCTCAGGAAAGCATTAAACCAATCAAAACCTCAGGCCCTTCTGAGTTTGGGGCCCTGAGCAACTGCACAACTATGAAGATGACCCTGCTCGTGTGGTTGTCCCCACAGGCCTGTAACTTGGCAAGGAGGCACCATGATCCCACTTTACAGATGGAGAAACTGGGTGGCTTATCCATTTGGCCAACATGTACTGAATGCCCACCACATCCCAGGCACCACCAGGTTCTGGGGATTCCACAGCCTCGGCCTCAAGGAACACAGTGGGGGAGGAAAAAGCACAGACCACACACAGACTGCAGGGCTCAGGCAAAATGCTGGTGTCCATAGATGCAGGGGTGTCCACGGAGCAATTCAAAAGATGCTTCTTTTGACTTTGCACAGAATCCACACAAAATTCAGAAGATGCTTCTGTCTCCATTTACTGCCCTAAGACCACTTTGAGAAGTTTGGAGGGAGGGAAGCCTTCAAGCATTTGACACTGGGCTCTGGAGTAAGTCACCTTGGTGACTGCTGGCCTTTCTGCAGCTGCAGGTGTTTGCACCGCTGTGGTCTTGTTGGTCCTCAGGTTTGTTTACCTGCCTACCTTGGCCTTCCCTCTTGGTCTATCATGGAATTGCAGGCGATCAGCAAATCCAGTGATGAACAGAGAATGATGGTGTAAAACAAAACCTCTGCCCAGGCCCCACCCCAGACCATGTCATCACTGTCCATGGTGGAGCCCAGCATTGGTATTTTTTCAAGCTCTCCGATAATTCTAATGGGCAGCCAAGCCTGAGAATCATCGATGTCATCTAAACCTAATTAATCCCCAGTCAAGCAAAAGAGAAAATGCCGTCCAGGGAAGGGAAATGATTTGCTCAGGGTCACGATGTTGCCAGTTCTCCTGACTCAGCTCTTCTGGTCCAACTACCCAGCCTGAATTTGCACAGGATTCACAGCCAGGCTGGGCTGGAGACACAACCTGGAGTCAGATTTGAGAGCCTGGATGCAAGGTGGAATTTGGGAGTAAAAGTTGGTAGCAGAAGGGTTATTTGTTGGCAACCCAGTCTCTGTCCACCACCCCCCCAGGCCATAAGGTATTGATCACTGTGTGGCCCCAATTAGGAGACCCAAGAAAGACAAAGGGGGGCTACAGGGACTGATTAGGCAGAGGATCCGGGTCAGAACTGCCCCCAGACAGATGGAGCAGCACAGGAGGTTGGGGGAAGCAGGAGGTGTCCAGCAAGAGTTGGATGAAGCCCATTAGGGTCCTTCCAACCCTGTGATTCTGGGCCCTGCTGGAGCTGTTGTGAGTGTTCAGGCGAAGGAAATGCCTGACTGAGTGAGGAAGGGATGCTCCATCATGGAGAGAGAGGAGGCTGGCCTGGGGGCAGAGCAAGGGGGCCCTGGGAATTCTCTGAGTCCCCAGCCCAAACTCAGGTGTCATTGTGCCTCTAGCCTCAATCCATCTAGACCTTTCTCAATAGAAGCCAAAGTGAGGCTAAATGACAGACTGTGTTGTGTACTCAGTCCCCTGCTTAAAACCCTCATTGGCTCCCTATTTCCATTAGGTTAAGTCCAGACTCTTCAACAGAGCTAACCAGACCCTGAAGGGTTAGCCCTGGCCTGCACTCAGGACTCACCTCTAGCAGCACCAAGAGCACCTTCACACCCCTACACCATGCCTACCAGGCTGAGCACCTTAGCTTCTCAAACACACCCGCTTTCTCTAGCTTTCACTCATATAGTTTCCTATGTCCCATCCTGCCTCCTTTCTCCTGGCTGCCTCCCACTTATTCTTCAGGTCTCCACTTAGGCACTACTTCCTGAAAGCCGTACCTGACCCCTTAACTAGACCTTGAAGCCCTATTTCTGTGATTGTAATACACTCTGTACTTCACCCATCAGCCAGTATTAGAGTTACCTGAGCATCTTCCCCCGCTGGACTGAGAGCAGGAGCCTCATCTCCTGTTAGCCTCTGTGTCCCCAGCTCTCACACAGTGTCAGACATAGTAGGTGCTCAATTAATGTGTTGAACGAATGTAAGAACTGTCTACCCAAATAGACAGAAAGATATTTAAGGGCAAGATAAATGTCTTAAATTTTTTGCACATGTGCCCCCCAGGAGGTCCCAGTACAATAGAATGTATGAGCCAGGCCCTGTGCTAGGTGCTCTGGGGGTTAAAAGCTAAGACATAAGTCCTGGCCTTTTAAGGAGTTTATGGTTAGTAGAAGAGAAGATTCTTGGATAAACAGCTCTCATACAAGGGGATGAGAGGAATAATAAAGGCTGTAAGAGAGCTACGGATAAAAGACTCTGGGATTTGAGAGATAAGAAAGATTATTTGTAAGTGCAGGAAAGGTAGCGACTATATCTGGGCAAACAGCCTGATGTTTTCTCAACAGGATGCTGAGTATGTGCTGTGGGGAACTGCCAGAAGGAACAGTGGGCAGAGACTGCTGAGAAAGGACCCAAATGCCAACTAAGACATTTGGATTGATTGATTGATTGATTGATTGATCCTTACCTGAAGACATGCTTAGAGAGAGGAAAGGAGAGAGACAGAGACAGAGAAACAGAAATATGAGAAACATCAATCGGTTGCCTTCTGTACATGCCCCCCAACCAGGGATTGAACCCCCAACCCAAGTATGTGCCCTGACCAGCAACCTTTTGGTGCACAGGACTAACCTCTGGCAGGGCAAGGCATTTGGATTTAGCGGATGAGGAGCTCTTGAAGGTTTTTGAGGGAAGGTGTGGGCATGTTCTAATCTGCATTTTGAAAAGCTCCAGGGTGATGGGGGGTGGGTGCCACAGGACAACACCCGGGAACAGGTTTGAAATGATGAAAAGGGCACTGCAGTGACCAGGGCAAGAGGCCACCAGAGCCTGAAATGAAGGCGGCAAGCTGAAAGGGAAGTGAAACTGAGGGGCAGAATCGAGCAGGGACCTGGTTGCCAGGAAGGAAAGGTGGCTGGAAGGCCAAAGGGTGGCGCCACTGACCTGAGGAGAAGGAGGTCTGAGGAGGGGGAAGCTGAGTCAGTCTGGACATGTTAACTTTGCAGGGTTCATGGGGCAGGTGGAGGTGGCCCTCGGGCAGTTGGAAATGTTGGCCAGAACTTGGAAGGGAGCCTGTTACATATCTGTGCCTTGGTGACATGCTGTCCTGAGTGACAGGGAGCTCCCGGGGCATGGGGCCTCCTGTCCCTCCATCCCCTTTCCAGTCCAGAAGCAATGATTCATGCCCCAAACTTAAAGAAAACCCACGTTCTGATTTTAAAAGCCTTTCTGAGCAGAAGAAACCAGTGAGAGGGCCAGGCCAGACCACAAGCCAAACAGCTGTGGAATGTGCTTGCTGCTGCTGGTGAGGCCAGCCAGGGGCATCAACACTGGCAGGCCCAGCAAGGGGCCCGCAGATTATTCTGAATGGGTCGAAACTGTCACCAAGATTGCCCCTGCTCTCTTCGCTCTTTTCATTGTGGATCTGACCGTCTTCCAGCACATTTTCCAATTAGCCCCTCCCCCACCCCACCCCAACCTGTCGGTTCCACTGGTCCTACATCATCCTTAATGGGAAAGTGCCATCTTCCCACCTCTGCTCAGCCTGGAGGACTATGACCAGGAGGCAGGCCGGGGTCTGGGGGCTACCCAGAAGGCTCCTATGGCCTGTAGCAATAGTCACCTAACTGATCTCCCTGCATCTGCCCTTGTGCCCTTGAGGATCTTCCACCCAGGAGCCAGAGGGATGCTGCTAGAATGTAGGTGAGCTCATGTCCTGTCCTTCCTGCTCTCCAAACCCCCTAGGCCTCCCCTTCTTACTCTGAATAAGAGGTCCTGTGTGATCTGCTCCCTCTGCCTTCCTGACCTCATCTTCCACTCCTCCCCCACTTGCTCATTCAGTTCCACCCACAGTTTCCGGAAGGTTCTTCAAACATATCAGCCACCTCGGGCTTTGCACTTGCTGTTCCTTCTGTCTGGAATGCTTTTCACCAAAGAGACTCTCTCACTTCCTTTAGGCCTTTCCTCCAGCATCACCATCTCATGGGGGCCTTTCCGACGCCCCTGACCGAAATTTCAACCTCCCCCTGCTTTGGTCTCACTGAGGCATTTCTAATTGTCTGGCATTATTACCTATTTATTTATTCACCTTGTTTATCAGCTGTCTCCTCCAACAGAATGTAACCATGAGAGCAAAGATTCCTGTATGTTGTGTTTACTTATGTATCCCAGGGTCCAGAGCAGTGCCGGCCCGAGTCAGCTAGAAATAAATAGTTGTGGAAAGAATTAATTAACCACTGAAATTTTCATCCTGGCCTGCTGTGCAACAGCCTGAAATACCACTATCTGTTCCCCTTGGGATTAACATCACCCTCTCTCCAGTCACCTTTCATGAGATGCCATTCCCCTAGGTGGGCACAGGTTCAGCCCTCACACTTCTGGCTTTCTTTCCAGACAAGCAGAGGCTACTGACAGTTGCAGGTGGGCAGCGCAAGGAGGGATGCTGGGGGGGGGGGGCGGGGAGGGGGGCTGTTGAAGGGAAGAGGCCTTGAAAGGAGCAAATGAGTTCACAGCAGGCAGCCCAGCTGGCCCTGTGCTGTTCCGTGTTATTTACTGTGACTCAGAAACACAAGGAGACATGAAAAGGTCTTGTTTTACACAGTGCAAACCTGGGTATATAATGGGACTTCCCAGGAAACAAGGGGCATGAAGCAGAAGTTCAAAATGCCTCATTTCCCACAAAAGGGTAGTGATTCAGACATATCCATATACCAAAGAACACCACCATGTCATTTAGTATCCCAGAAGGAGCTGGCAGTGCCCAGAGAAGATGGCAGGGACTGAACAGTAGACCCCAGGTCGTGACCCAGTCCCTTCAAACCACTAGACCAGAATCTGCTCTGGTGGCTTGGGAGATGACAAGAAACCCATTATACAGGTAGAGAGATTGAGCCTGAGCCCAACAAAGTTCATATGAGGGTCATGTTCCACTGACTTGGCATTTGAATACTGACCCTGACACTTATTAAGTGTGTGAACTTGGGCAGATCATTTCCTCTCTTTAGAATGTATGATTGAAATTATAATGTCTACACTGTAGAATCAGTATGAAAAATTGTAAACAATACTGATTACCACACAAAATGTCTGGCAAGGATGAGGTGCTCAATAAACGTTATTTATTGCATTTAGCAACAGTAATACTTGCTCACGTTCCCTGGGGATTTCAGCTCATCAGGTTTTATTCTAAGCACTCATCCTCTCGATGATCCTGCAAGAGGGTACTATTCCCCCACTTTAGAGATGAGGAAACTGAGGTACATAGAAGTTAAGTAACTTACCCAAGATCACCCAGGTATAAAGTCACGGCCTGGGATTTGAACTCAGGCAGTCTGATTCCAGAGACAGCAATTCCGAGAGGTTACGTGACTCCCCAAAGGTCACACGGCTGCCGATAAACAAGAGAGCCAGAATCCAAATCCAGCTTTGGTCATCTTGAAAGTCTGCCTTCTCTCCTGCTTTTCATGTGCTGCCCACATGGCTTTTTGCTTAATAATTTTCTTTAAATTGACTTTAAATCTTCTGTCTTTGTACTTAGCTTCATCCTAAGCAATAATTGCTGTGAAATCTAAGGTTTCATTTGCTTGTAATTTTTAATATTCATTAAAGAAACACGAGTAGTCAAGTTTTAGTGTCCACTCTTGTCCCACCTAAACTCTTCTCACCCATTACACCATGGGGACACTGGGTCACGATGTGCAGTCTCAGGAAGGACAGATACCCCATCTCTGCTCACCCAGAACTGAAATGCGATGGGGCTCAGGTTAGACTGGGGGTGTTTTATGAAATGGACTTAAACTCGGTCCATCTGTGTGACATGATTTCTTTGTTGCCCTGGCTCTCTCTCCCTGGAGGTTTGACCAAGGCCTTTTTAAGGGCCAGCGAGCCCTTGGCATTCACCAGAAAGAGTCTAGAGAAGCTGACTGTTGTCCAGACGACAGGAGTGGCCATTTCCTCTCGCACCTAGTCCACCCCAGGGTGAGGCCCAGGAGAGCACTTTCCCGCCGCCTTGCGACTTGCTAGCCAAGTCCCTTGCTGCTTCTGCGGCGTTGCTTGGCTTGGCAGCCGCCCTGCTAGACTGCTCTCATTGCTAATTGGGGCGGGCCAGGGAAAAGGGCCTGCCTAGGGTTCCCCATTCATGAGGGCAGAGGGGGATTTTATGTGGAACCAGAGGTTCAGATGAAAGTTTTGATGAGCATGAGGCTGGCCTAGAGTTCGTGGGGTGGAGTGGAAAGGGATGTGGTTGGTGGGGGAGCGGGAACCGCAAGTCTATTGCCCCCATGAAAGAAGATAAAACCCCTAATCCTCTCCCTAATAAATGTCCTTAGTGGAAATAGGTTAAAGTGGAGAGGAGCTTTTTGCTTTTTCTGAGAACTAGCAGCTCCAGAAAGACCTCCTTTTCTAGGAAGCCCTCCTGGACCACTACCAAAGAGATTTCTGTGGGCTTTTCTATCTTATCAGTAGTACCCCCATTCTCCAGAAGGCGGCCTGGCCCTTTGGGCAGTGGGCACTGTTCACTTGCCTCCCTCTTACTTTCTCCTCCATGTGGCATCGCACCATCCTGCCCTACCTCCAACACACACCCCTTTAGGGTCTTGACACTGCCTCAGGCAGCTCAGACCAGTCAGCATCCCCTCTTCTTCAGAACCTGGCTCTGCTCAGCATGCTGGGCGGTAAAATAGCTATGAAGTCATTCACACAGGGGAGTTCATGGCTGATAGAATATTACACTTACCCCACCCCTTATTGATGTTTTTTAGAAATGGCTGCTTGAAACCAGCCATGACTTAGCCCAGATGGGTCAATCTGAGCTAATCCTGAATGTTACAGATGTGGAAACCAAAGCCTGGGGCTTGATTACATCTTTCACTAGCTGGATCCTATAAGCCTAGGGTAACGAAAAAGCCCTGGGCTGCAATACTAAATTTGAGAGAGTCAAGTATCCTCTTAAGACCTCCATTTAATCACCTCTAAAACAAATGTTTGGCCTCCCTGATTCCAAAAGCTCTTTGGGGCTATGCTCCCATGCTTCCATGAACATTTGCTGAGTCAGAACCTAGACTATGACTATAAAGTACATGTAACATGAGAAAGAAGTTGACAACAGGGACTTTGTTTTAAAATAATTTCATCTAGTGCATGGGTGGACCCAGTGCCTAGTTGGCTCTCCCTCATCCACAGGTCCATGAGGAGCCCTGGGGCTCAGAGGCCTCTTGAGAGGCCTCAGTACCAAGTATCTGGCTCAGAGGGAACTTGGAACCTGAACATCCTAGACAAGTGGCCATCCTGGCTTGCATTCCTGCAATGACAGAGAGCTCATCACCTCACAAGGCAGGCCTTTGTTTTCCAGCAAAGACTGATAGAGTCATGAGCCCTTGACTCTTCTAAAGACCTAAAATTGGCAGTAGACATTTGGGATAGTTGGTTGTTGTTTTTTAATTTATCTTTATTGTTGAAAATATTACAGATGCCCCCTTTTTTCCTCATTGACCCCTTCCATCCCACATCCACTTCCTGCCCCAGGCCTTCTCCACACTATTGTCTGTGTCCTTGGGTTATGCATATATGCATGTAAGTTCTTTGGTTAATCTCTTCCTGTCTGACCACCCAACCACCCCCACCTTCCCTCTGAGATCCCTCAGTCTGTTCCATGCTTCTATGTCACTGAATCTATTTTTTTTTTTTATCTTTATTGTTGAAAGTATTACAGGTGTCTCATTTTTTCCCCCCAATTGACCCCCTCCACCTCGCTCCCACCCCCTCCCCAGGCCTTCACCCCGTTATTGACTGTGTCCATGGGTTATGCTTATATGCATATAACTTCTTTGGTTAATCTCTTCCCACCCTCCTTCCCTCTTTCCTCTGAAATATGATCATCTTTTGCATGCGTCAATGTCTCTGGATTTATTTAATTCATCAGATTCTTTTGTTCATTAGCTTCTTCTTAAAGAACACCCTTCAACATTTCCTGTAGTGCTGGTCTGGTGGTGATGAACTCATTTAGCTTTTGCTTGTCTAAGAAGCTCTTTATTTGATCTTCAATTCTAAATGATAGCTTTGTTGGGTAGAGCAGTCTTGGTTGTAGTACCATGTATTTCATCACTTTGAATCTTTCTTGCCACTCCCTTCTGGCCTGCAAAGTTTCTGTTGAGAAATCAGCTGACAGTTGTATGGGTGCTCCCTTGTAGGTAACTAATTGCTTTTCTCTTGCTCCTTTTAAGATTCTCTCTTTGTCTTTAACCTTTGGCATTTTAATTCTGATGTGTCTTGCTGTGGGCCTCTTTGGGTTTCTCTTGTTTGGGACCCTCTGTGCTTCTTGGACTTGTAAGTCTATTTCTTTCCCCAGGTAGGGGAAGTTTTCTGTCATTATTTTTTCAAATAGGTTTTCAATTTCTTGCTCTCTTTTTTTTCCTTCTGGCAGCCCAATAATATGAATGTTGGGCCTCTTGAAGTTGTCCCAGAGGCTCCTTATACTATCTTCACATTTCTGGATTCTTTTTTCTTTTTGCTCTTCTGGTTGGGTGTTTTTTGTTTCCTCATGTTCCAAATTGCTGATTTGATTCTCAGCGTCCTCTACTTTACCGTTGACCCCTGTAAATTATTCTTCATTTCAGTTTCTGTAGCCTTCATTTCAAATTTGTACTTTATTATGTTATAGATTTTCTGTTATTTCCCTAATAGTATGCTTAAACATCCTTATAAACAAAATTCTGAACTCTGTATCTGTTAGCTTGCTTGGATCTATTTCATTTAGTTCCTCTTCTAGAGATTTCTTCTGTTCTTTGCTTTGTGACATGTTTCTTTGCCTCCTCATTTTGGCTGCTTCCAGGTGTTTGTTTCTATGTATTAGGTAGAGCTGCTATGTCTCCTGGAATTTGTAGAGTAGCTTTGTGTAGTAGGCGTTCTGTAGGGTCCAGTGGCTCAGCCTCCGCAGTCACCTGAGGTGGGCCTTCTAGGTGCTCCCCTGTGTGGGCTGTGTGCACTGTCCTGTTGTAGTTGAGCCTTGGTTGCTGTTGGCGTCACTGGGAGGAATTGACCCCCAGGCCAATGGGTGTGAGGACCAGCTGCAACTACAGCCAAAGAGCTGCTGTGCTGGAGACACCTCTATGGAGCAGGATTTACTTCAGTGGAGCTTTGGTGTTCACCAAGTGTGCCCCTTGAGTGTGTCACTCGTGGATGTGGTAGGGTTGTAATCCAGCATGGCCAAGTTTGACTACCAGGTGCATTGTCTCTGGAGCCTCCTGGGAGGTGAAAAGTCAGCTTCTGTTAGTGCCTTGCCCAGGGCCACCCAGCATGAACTACTCAGCAAACCATAGATGGCTGCTACTTGTGCTGGGCTTGGAGGTGTCCAGGAAAGGCCAAGCTATGAGCCAATGCAGGCTGCCACCAGTGCCAGGCCTGGGCCACTTATCAAGACATATGGGGCACACTGCTGCTTGTTTGAGAGATTTTAGGAAAGTCCTAAGCATGAGGCTCAAGAGGACACTTGCACAGAAAAGCCCCTGGAAATGGCCTGGATGAGCTGCAGGTGGGGAGGGGCGGGGCCTCGGGGAATCACGGGGCGGGGCCAAAGGTGAGAGTCAGGTGCTGGCGATTCAAACATGGCGCCTGCCTGCCGGCTGTGTACGGGGAGGACTCGCCAAAGGAGCCATGGCCTCTGCCAGCCCTTCCGCCTGGGAGGAAGCCGCCCCCCCACCTCTCGCCCGGATCTCAGGCAGGTTAGTTCCTCCCCGAGTGTCCCAGGTCCTTTCAGGCCGCTGCCCGGCGCTGGGCTCAGAGGGAGCGTCCGAGTGAGTCCGTGCCGGGCCCTTTAGAGGAGCTGCTGGGGCTCCCACAGCCTCCGCCACCCTCAGGGACAGTCCCCGCTGGTTTCACAGCCCGAGGTGTGGGGATGTCTCTTCCCAGCCCTGGAGCCCTGGGTTGGGGGCCTGCTGTGGGGCTGGGACCCCTCACTCCTCCGGGAAACCCCCACCCCCGAGATTCCCTCCCGGGTTTAAACTGTGGCACCGGGTGTGGGCCCGAGGCCTCATCTCCACAACTCAGACCTGATCCGCCCGCGTCTCCGCCCCTCCTACGGTCTCGATGCTCCTTCAGTTCCCTGGTTGTGGGGCTTCTGTGCAGCCAGATCTCAGGAGGCTCTGAGTGCTGGTGGTTCTGTATTTTAGTTGTAATTGTGATGTGGTTGGGGGAGGCGGCGGGTGCAGCAGCTACCTACACCACCATCTTGTTCCCTCTACTGAATCCATTTTGTTCATCAGTTTATTATGTTCTTTAGATTCCATATATAAATGAGATCATGTGATATTTGTCTTTCTTTGCCTGGTTTATTTCGCTTAGCATAATATTCTCCAGGTCGATCCATACCGTCCCAAAGGGTAAGAGTGTGATAGTTTTGAAACAATGAGTAACTGCCATACAGCAAAAACCAAGGAGCTGCTTCCTCGCCCTCAGAGAACCAAAACACTTCCACTACCCAGTATCCTTCATCCCCACCAAGCCCAGCCAATAGCATCCAGCTTAACTTGGGTTCTGGTGGATCTATGCTGAGTTCTGTGCAGCCAGAGAACTTTTTAGATGGGTGTGGGTGTATCCACTGTAGGGTGGGCCCTGCAGGCTTGGAAGGGAAGGGCCCCCACAATTCCTTTTTTTAGTTCGCATTCAAAACCCAGGGTCAGACAAGCACAGCAGTTCTCCGGGTCCTCACTGCCCTACTTCCTCTCCTCCAAGGGAAAGCCCTGCCACAAATTGCATATGCTGAGCCTTGTCTTGCTCTTACTTTGTCCAAACACTCCCTGGGCTGGGGCTAATCCTGGATGCACAGTGCTCTTGATCCACACACCCATGACAAGCAGAAAATAATCGTAGGAGTTGGAAAACCAAAACCAAATTGTCTGAGTTCTTTGAGCTGGTTAGTATGTCAGGAAAGGGAGGGACTCACTGTCCAATTCGGATCCCTTTGAAATGGCCAGTGGCCAGGATCAGAGTGGGAAGAGCTGCCACGTACAGCTATGCAGGCTGCACACCGCATAACTCAATCAACTACAATGTAAACAGCACCCTCTGCAGTTGTGTAACACAATGCAGTGACCTCAGGAGCCAGAGGTAAAGAAAGTGGTAACAGGGTATATAAAGGGGCTCCATTAAATCTTATATAGGGACTTAGACGTTGAGCGTCTAGTCCAGTGTGCCTTTTGCAGTTAAGGAAACAGAGCAAGGAAGAGGAAGAATCTGGTCCTAAATCATAAAACACGTCAGAAGTCAAGCCGGGACTAGAACCAGGGCTTCTGAAGCCCAAGTCAGAACTCTAACTTCCCTCCCTCCCTCAAGTTTAGAGTACTACGACCCCTTCAACTCCTTGTTGGCAGGTTAGTGTGTGAGGCTGCAGAGGCCTGAATGCTTCTATTTATTTATTTTTTTCTGTCTCTTTTAACAAATGCACATTGAGCACCTATTGTGTGCTAGGCATTGTTCTAGATGCTGAGGATAAAGTAGGAAGACAGACAGATACAGCCTCATCCAGAGGAGTTCTGATAAATGTTTAACAACCCATTCTGGCTCTTGAGATGGGGTGGGGAGAGTCCTTATTTGTAGCATTTACCAGTTACTATGGTGTATATCCTCCCAACGTGGTTCATTTTAAGGCACCGACATGACATCACTGAATGGGAAGACTGCATATAGTCGGCCCCCACTGGTCCCTTCCCTTGGATCTTAAGCTTCAGTGGGAGAGGAGACAGCATCCAATTGAGCAAGTAGCTTATAACCATCTATAATTAAATTTATTTCAAAGAAATAAAGAAGATGCTTTGAGGGAGAAGAATGGGCTCTCCATAGCACAGTGAGGGGAGATCTCTCCAAGGCCACAGCATCAAAACTGGAGGTTGGGAAGGGGCCAGCTGGGCAAAGATCTTGGGGAAGACTGCTCCAGGCAAAGGGCCTTGAGGTGGGGAGACTTGGCATGTTTGAGGGGCAGGGAGACTGGCAGTGCGGCTGGAAGAAGAAAGTGATGAAGATCGTGGCACAGAAGTAGGCAGATCCTGCAGTGCCTGGTGGGCCCTGGGGAAGGGTCTGGAATCTACCCTAAATGCCATGGTAGGACCCCAGAGCATTTTAAGAAAGAAAATACCAGAATCTGATTGGGATTTTTAAAAGATCGTGCTGCTATAACGAGCACAACTTGGAGCTGAGCAAAAATAGAACTGAGTGAGGAGTCTCTTACAAAATCCAGGCACAAAAGGACAGAAAGGACTTGGTCCAGGTACTGTCAGGAGAATTAGAAAAGAGTGGACACATGTGAGAGGAACTGAAGGGGTAGAAGCAGCAGGATTTGCAGGAAGCGAAGGGAAATCCTGGGGAAAAACTTTCATGCTTCTGACTTGAGCCATCAGGTGGGTAGTAATGCTGTCCCGAGACTGGGAGACTTGGGAAAAAGCCAGTGTGGACAGGAAAACCTAAGGCACCTTTTTTGGTCCTATGAAGTGTGAGATGTTAGGAGAATGAAAATGTTCCAAGTGAAAATGTTCTATGGGCAGCTGGACATTGGTCGTGGGGCTCAGAGGGCAGGTTTGGGCTGGCTGGGCTGTGACCTGGGTCCTCAGGAGCCTGGGCCACCTGGAGGTGAGTGGAGGAAGGCAGCCGTCCAAGGCCAAGCATGCTCAGCCGGGTCCTATAGGTATACATTTGGGGTCACAGCTCTTGAATTCAGTTTTCCACACAGCTTGAGGTCTGTGCTTGGGGGTGGGGTGGGGTCTAGTTAATCAAGACTTTATTGCACATTAAATAAACTTCCAACACACAGATTCATAATATCAATATTGATATGTTTTCACATCCTTCACGGAAGCTCTTAAAAGCTTAAGGAAAGAGGTCCATTTTGATTCCTTTCCTCACTTGGAAAAAAGGATAAATGATGTAAGGCAGAAAAATACGCTGGCTTTCCTAAAATTACGAGTCTTATTCTTAGAGGAGGTTATCCATGGATTCTTTGGAGGCATCAGATGGCTGTCCAACACTGGGAGCAAAAACAATGTTCATGACAGCAAATTTCAACTGGATGTTTGCTGTTTTCAATTTTCAGGCCTGTTTTCCTTGAGCTAGACATCTGCTTAACCAGCACATTGGCAAACATCTGATTTCTTTTTTAAAAATTAAAAGGGCAGCCCTTGCTCTCCGCAACACTTGCTCCTTCCTTCCATCTCCCCTCTTGGAATGCTTAGGCAGGTGTCCCTCTTTCAGCTGGCGCCCCACCTGCCCCAACAAGCATTTGGTCTCCTCCCAACCCCCAGGGATAGAGCCCTCACTGCTCCATCAGGCTGCTCAGCACAGGTCTGATTGTTTCTGATTTAGAGAATTCTTCCTGATATAGGGTTGCAGATGCTTTGGAGAGTTGAGGGGAAGTTTTGATAAGTCACTCGTTAGCAAGCATTTGTTTATCTAGCACAAAATAGGACACTGAAGGAGCAGCCTTTTTTTTTTTATGAGACAAGGAAACTGGAGTTGGGGCCAGGGGCTTCAAGGTGCTCGGCACCCAGCGTGTATCATAAGGCATGGCAGAGCCTGGCTGGAGAAAGCAAAGGGTGAATTGACAGGGCTGTGGGTAAAGGGAAGATTGCCCGGTGACCCATCTGCTTAGGTCCTTCTTGGAGGAGTATCTAGTTAATTCAATGAATTCCTCCATGCTCTTTCATTCATTCATGAGTTTGTCCAGTCAACATTGTAGAGAGGCTGCTGTGTGTCAGCGCACAGAGACAAGGAGGGACAGAGCCCCCTCAGCTTAGTTAATGTAGCCTCTCTTTTGGCACCGAAGAGAAGGTTAGCATAGGGTCTACGCAGATAAAGCTATTCCTGGTCCAGCTGCAGGGTGTCATCTTTGGGCCTGAGTAAAGGGTCTGATCTGACCCCACAAGGAGAGCTCTCAGCTATCCTGGCTTCCCTCTCTCAGACACAGCTGGCCTGGAGGGGTAGCTGGAAAGGGTTAAAGGATGTGTTACCTGGAAGCAGACAGGACGAGGCCCTGGCACCTGGGCCAAGGGCAAGTCAGCCTTGGAGCCCTGTATCCTCTCCTTTTCAGTGGGGATAAGAAGCCCAAATCCCTTTTTAGAATTAAATGAGGCACCTGGATCCCCCCCGGGAGATTTGGGGAAGGACTGGAGTGAGAACATTTAGGACTGGGAGGGCTAATCCCTGCTCTGAGTTCCACTGACTAGAAGACCTTGGTCCTAGCACAAAACCTTCCCAAGCCTCCATTTCCCACTGGTGAAATAGGCCCCACCCTGCCCTCAGTGTTGGTGTTCACTTCGTGACTGTTGACTGCCTACTGTTTGAGGCAGTAGACACCAAGGGGATACAGAGGCAGGACACAGCATGGGTCCTGTCCCCTGGACTCTCCACCCCAGATGGGGAGGGATGTCAGGAGGCAGGGCAGCCAGGGCGGAGCATAGGATGGGATAGGGGTGAGGTGGTAGATTGACTGGGAAGTGGAACGTGCACTGGGCCTGCAGACTGGTGGGTGCAGAATAAGGGCCGATGGTAAAAGGAGGCAGGTTGGTAGAGGAAACTGAGAGCAAGGCGTGGAGGTGAGAGTGGCCTGTTCCTTCTGTGTAGACAGTGTTAGAGGCTGCCCGTAAAGACCTAATGAGATCAAGACTGTAAAAGCTCTTTCCCAGTTAACACCTCTGCACATGCGAGGGCTTCCTCAGGTCTCGGAGCTCGAGTGGAACCTGGGATTCATCTAGTGATGACATCCGCCCCTCATCGTTCACATGAGGAAGCTCTGAGTCTGATGTGTTCTCTGTCGCATATTTAACATTAGGACATAAACATTCGTGTAGCTCTGGGGCTTTTCCTCCTGGGGATGGGGAACATGTGGCCACAGGCACCCACAGAATAGCAGCTGGCACACTCAGAGCAGCTCACTGCCAGAGCAGCCATGAGTGTGGGCTGGGGACACACTTGTTCCCAATGAGATCATTTTCCTGAGACATTCCCGAGGAAGTGAGTGGTGCTCATGCCATGGGGAGGGTGATGCCTTTCCACAGAAGCTTTTACACTAATCCCCTCTCCCCTCCCTTCTTTGTCCAGACCCGGGATACAGATGGTCCTTCCGATGGCAGGCACCTTTGTCCCCAAAACCCTCTCCTTTCTCTGGACTCCCCCTGTCATTACCCCTCCTATCCTGTGCATTCTAGCCAATCCCTTGGGCATGCATGTGCGCACAGATGCACGCACTCATGTACACACCCAGTGAGTCGTGCTCTGACCCACACAAGGCAGGGGGAGCCAAAGGTACAAGAATCCAGACACAGTTGTGTCCAACAGAGGGAAGGAAAAGGAGGGGTGATGGTTGGCTGCTGATCTCAGTGGCTGGATGAATGTCAGCAGGACGGACTCCGTGGTGTTTCTTTCAGAGAAAAGGGCAGTAGGACAATGACCAGTCAGCAGAGAGACACGAACTGACATCCAGAAGGGCAGTCATTTTGTCAAGAAGTAAGATGCTGATGAGTTCATTAGAGGAGCCAGAAAACAGGGTGGTCTTTTGCAAGAGTAAAGAGAAGGGACTGTCCCTCTCCTGGGGAGACCCAAGTTTGGGCAAGTTTGCTCTAAAGCACAGGGGGGGCAGCGGGGCCTGACAGTAAGAAATGGCTTGTCATCACAGCCCCCAGTTCTAGCAGGGGCAGTTCAGCTGAATGCTGAGCCTCTGGGGGCAGGCATGAGAGTGTCACAGTCACTTTCATAAGTGGCCTGAAGCTGAGGGGCACTTGTATGGGACCCTAATGCTGGAGGGGTGGGAGGGAATGGCCTCAGTCCTGAAAGCCAATCTAATAAAGACCTGCAGGGGCAATGGTCATCTGTCTGCTCCTCCCCTCCCAAGGGAGATGGATTTGGAAATGAATCCAAAAGAGAACGACACTGAGACCCTGGACATCACAACTGGTCCAGCCTCCTCATTTTCTAAAGGGGAAACTGAGGTAGAGAGAGAAAAACTATCTTGTCAAAGTTTCCACCAGTCCTAATGGCAGAACACGGGAAAATCCAGGTCTCCTGACAGCCAGCCTGTCTATCTGACACAGCAGTCCTAGCTTTCAGGAAGTGGGCACAACATTCCCATATCCCTTTTTCTGCATCCTAGAACCAGCTGACCTAAAGTCAGCAGCCCCTCCTCTGGCCTTTGACCTTGGTGATGGTCCTCCAGCTATTTCTCCCCACTGAGGGGACCATCAGTCCCATTCCTAGAAGATTCAGGGGAGAGAGACCTTTCCATCATTCTAGGGCCACATCACTGTGTACTCAAGGAGCCAGTGCACACAGGCTGGGGCCACAGTTTTTGAAATGAGTGGTCTGGAGAGAACCATGGTGCCCCTGCCCACTTGCTCTAAATCTTGCTGAGGTCTTAGCAGCACAGTCCAGCTCCAGGGCAGAGCTGGGCTTCCTTGGAAGGGTGACCACATTGCCTGGACCCCCACCAAGACCTCAGTTCCTATGACATCTGGGTGTGCCTGGAGCCACAGTCAGGGAAGGAGGGCCCTGGAGCCAGTTCTCCATGGTTCAAGCAAAGCAAGAGAGAGCTGGACGTAGAAAAAGCAGAGCATTAGATGACAGTTTTCTTCAATCCTTCCCTTTAGCTCAGGAATGCAAAATATGATCATTGTTGCCTGGAGAGTTCCCTTCCTAAATGTGTTTGGCTCCAACCAGTGTTAAGATGAGTTTGCATTCCTCCATACGGCTTGGCCTCCAATTCTAAACTATTTGCAGAGACTGGAGACAGATGCTTATATGCTGACAACTGGAAGCTGGCTGTGAGTTTGCCCAAGAGAACCTTTCAGACTTGTGCTGGGGCTGGGCCTTGGATGCCAGACAGCTTGAACCCTCTCATTTTACAGATGAGGAAACTGAGGCCCCATCTGGAGAGGCATTGTGACTCTCCATGGACACATGACCAAGTTAGTGACAAAACTGAGATTAGAACCCAGATCACCCCAAACTGAGAGTAGAACCCAGATCACCCCACCCTAGTGCAATGTTCTCTCAGCTTCCCTTCCGGCTCTGGTGGCTTGCAAAGCTGCCTCTTGACCCGCCCATGCCAGATGGGTGTAGATTCTGAAGACCATAAGGCGTGTCTTATCCACTTCGTGGCCCCACTGCCCAGCGTCATAGACCCAAATGGATAGCTGTTGAGGGGAAGGACTGTAGAGGAGGGTTATAGAGGAGTGGGGTGAATAAAGATGGGCATGAAGAAAAGCTGGTGACCTTGGACAGATTCCCACCCCTCACCCAGCCTCAGTTCTCTCACTTATAACAAGGGTCTTAAACCCAATCAAGTGGTTCTCAAACTCTGTTCTAGGACACCTCAGTGTTCCAAGAAAGTGTCTTAGGACTGCCCCTGGGGGTGTGGAGCTACTTTTTGTCCCCTAAACCTAATCCCAACCTCACCTTTTTGTGTCTGCTTTTCATGTTAGGTTTTACTCGAAAAGGTGGCGTTTTCACTGTAGAAAAACAAAGTTTGGAGCACGCTAGACCATTTGATCTCTGAGATCCTGGATTGCTCTTAAAAATAAAATCTTAATAAGTTACCCTTCCTTGATAACAGGTTTGCTACATACCACCTTTGACCCCGTGGTTAATGTCTGGGTAGGGGACAGAAGGTTGGCACGAGTTCATGCCCCCTGGTAATTGGGAGGAGAGAGAATGAGCCTCATTTTATGGAGACTCTGTTGCTGCACAGAGCCTGCTCTTGAGCCAGGAATTGATGCTGGGGATCTGTCTGTATGTCTGTGCTCTGTGTCTGCTATTCTGTGTCCTGATGAGGCAGGACAGCTCAGCTCTAAGGCTCGGCGTGTGACTCAGGTAGGAGAGGTCATGACCTGCTTGCTGGGCCACACTGCTCTCTGACAGGCAAGGTCCAGGCCTAGCCCTGCCTCACGTTGAGCTTCCCCATGAGCTCTTGAGAAGCAAATGTTTGGGTTATTATCCCAGAAACCACAGGTCCCACAGGTCCCCAGGCTCCTCTCTCCTTTTATCTTTGTCCAATCACTCCGTGAAATTGTTTTTCCTCCTCCCCAATTGTCCATCTTTTAAGAGTTAGACTATATCAGTTACCAATGCTGTATAACAAATAATCCCCCCCCAATCTGAGTGATACATAATAATTATTTAGTTTACATGTCTGGGGCAGCTGGGCATAGCTAATCCAAGCCAAGCTCAGCTGAGTGGCTCAGCTGGTCTCAGGTATCTGGGGGATGGCTGATCTCAGCTGGGTTTAGGTTGTGCGACTCGGCTGGGGCAGCTCTGCTCCAGTGTCTGTCACCCTTTTCCTGGGATCTGTGGGCTACCCTGAGCGGGCACACCTCACGTTCATGTCAGACGTGCAGGTGAGCAGGCAGAAACAGACAATGTGTGCTACGACCTCAGCTGAGAACTTTCATTTCTGCCACATATGGCCCAGCCCAAAGCCAAGAAGGGGTGGGAGGATCTACTCTGCCCCTTTAAAGCGAGAGGAATGATGAAGTCTCATGGAAAAGGGTGTGGGTACAGAGGAGTGAAGAACTTGGACTAAGTACAATCTGGAGAGGGACCCTGATTCCATATCCCAGCTCTGCCACCTACTAGGTAGGTGACATGGGGCAAGTCACAGAAACTGTGCCTCAGTTTCCTCACTTCAGAAATAGGGAACATCATAATAACTACCTCATAGGACTGTCCTGAGGAGTAAATGAGTTAATGCGTGTAACTATGATGCTTGCCAGTGTTGTTAGTTGGTAGGCAGAGCTGAATTTGCTACTTTAATTCAACACATTTTACTTTGTCCCAAATCCTACAGTGGGAATGAAGAGATAAATAAAATCCAGTCCTGGTCCTCACATTGATCAGAGTCTTGCGATGGGAAGAAGATGTATGGAATTCACTCAGCTCAGTGTGTAGGTTTAACTCTGACACTTAGAAGGCAATTGCTAAACCCTCCACGAGTGGAGGCAGAGGCAGAGAAAAGCTCACGGTGCAGTGTGATTTCCCTGTCACCCAAGCAGCAGCCTGCAGGGGAGAGACTGCACGTTTTCTCCACCCGCAGGGGGGCCTCCCAAGGGCAGGGCCCAGACCCCCACCCTCCTGAGGACTTCCTGAGGAAGTGTATACTTACTAGGTCTCCTACAAGGGCAGCAGGCCCCCAAAGGCAGGATCCCACTTCTCCCCAGAGTCAGAGGGCAGCCCGAACTGAGATCACCTCCTCTCCAGTGGAGTCTTCTCCCCCTCAACTGGCTGGAAGCTACTCAGATGAAGCAGGACCCCGTTCTCCCTCCTCCCGGTCTCTTCTTTCATGTTTCACCAGCACCTATTACAGGGTCCTAGAGTAGGACCCTCGGCCCTGTCAGCAATGCCCCCGAATCTTTGAAACAATGGCCTCAGGGCAGAGGGGAGAGATGGCTGGTGGCAGCAAGAGCCACTGCCTTTTGTGATACGCCCAGGCAGAGGGCCAGCAGTGCAGGTGACCAGCTAAAGCTCAGTCATCTAAAGCTCCTTCTGCCTCACTCTGGAATGTTTACTTTTTTCCTTCCATAGCAGCAGGAGGTCCACTTGACCATTTCTTTTTGCTTAGACCAGTTTCAGGGTCTTCCCCCCTCCCAATCTGTGATTTGCTTTCAGACTTGAAGATTCTTGGGGCCCAAGTCAAACTTGGAAGGGGGAGATAAAACCCGAGAGTCTGGGTAATATTTCAGCCTCCCTCACCCCCACCCCAGGTCCCACCATCCGAGGAAAATGCAAGCTTTTGCTTACACAGGTGCATCTGCCACAGAGCAGAGCCCCGAGAATGAGCAAGGGCGCTGAACGCTCTTCACTCTCAGGCTCCCCGAG
This sequence comes from Miniopterus schreibersii, assembly GCF_964146895.1. NCBI lineage: Eukaryota > Metazoa > Chordata > Mammalia > Chiroptera > Miniopteridae > Miniopterus > Miniopterus schreibersii. The sequence goes on along the minus strand of NC_138101.1, from coordinate 163,936,289 downwards.
CGGCTTCCTCCTGCTGTCAGCTCAAGTCCAGGGCTCCATCCAGACCTGCAAGGCCTTCAGGACTGTGGCTGGTCTTTCTGGCAGACCCTGGGGTGATCAGTTCCCTAGCAAGCAGGAGCTAAGGGTGTAGGACCCAGGAGGAGGGAGTTTTCAAAAAGAATGGGGGAGCCCAGCCGGGCGTGGACCACCTAGGATCCAGGCAATCAGGGTTCGATTCCCGGTCAGGGCACATGCCCCGGTTGTGGGCTCGATCAATGACTCTCTCATCATTGATGTTTCCATTTCTCTCTCTCCCTCTCCTTTCCTCTCCCTGAAATCAATAAAGATAAATTAAAAAAAAAAAAAAAGAATGGGGGAGAGCACAAGCCTAGGTGAGACCACCACAGTGGGGAATTTAAGTGGCCGAAGGGGGTGGGAGCTGAAAGGGGTGAGGAAGGCTTGGTGGTGGCAGGCAGCATGGGGCAGGACCCATGAGACTCAGAGTTCCTCGCTGCCACTTCTTAGCTGTGTAACCTTGGCCTAAAGTCATCTGCCTTCTTTGTGACTCAATTTCCTCACCTGTAAGATGAGAATGATAATATATTTACTTCAAAGGTTGTTGTTGTGGAGATTAAGTAAATTTGGAACAGTGCTTGGTACCTCACCCTCAAGGAGCCTGGCGGGAGGGGGTGGGGGGAGCCAGATACCACCACCCAAACAGGCTGCTTTTTTCTCCTTTCCCTGGTTCCACATCCACACTAGCAATTCCTACCTACCGCCTCTGGGCCACCTCACCAATCCCTACACACTGCCCTTAAGGCCAGATCATACCTCCAGAAGCCTCCTGACACCAGGCTCACAGCTGTCCCTCCCCCCTCTAGCAGTCACAGCACCCTGGTGACAGCACTGCACCTCCTCTCCACGGTTCCCATGGGCCGCTGTCCCATGCTCTTCCTGTCCTGCTTGCCCCTCAGCGGTGTTCAGGGCCAGCCCCTGGCTCAGAATTGGATCCAGCAATGAGTAAACAGACTCCACCTTGCCTACATGGAGCCACCCTCCAGATGGGGAGAGGGGAGTAATCCAATGATCACACCCGTTATGTATAATTATAACTGTGATAAGGAAAAGGGAGTCAGCCGTCACCTGTTAGCGAGGTATGAGGGGTGATGAGATCAGGCAAGACCTGATATAATAAGGGGTCAAGGAGGCTTCCTGGGGGAGGAGGGAAGGATGTGACATTTGTGTTGAGATTTGAAGGTGATGAGAAGTTCATCAGAGATGTTCAGGCAGAGGAGACAACAACGTGGCAAGACCCCAAGGTGGGAGGGAGCAAGGGGGGTCTGGGGCACAGAAAGGGCACCCTGGTATCTGGACCACAGAGAGCCAGAGGGAAACTCACACAAGGCCAAGGAGGCCTCAGAGGGCCTTGAGGCCACGTGAAGATTTTGGACTTTCTCCCAAGGTCCCTGGAAAGTTATTTAGTTGTTTGGCAGAGGTGCAGGTGGGTGGGAGTGGGGTGTGTGGGGCACAGCGGACTCTTAGCAGATGCTCCTTAAGCTAGAGTGAGCACTCCCTGTGGAGCTGTGGAGTTGACTGTAACTCTAGTCAAGTGTTGGCCAGCATGCCTCAGCTTTCGGGACTGTGACTGCCCCACCTGGTGACATGGTGGTGGCCTCCACCTGAGCCTGGAGTGATGGGTTTGAGAATCATGGGCCCAGCTATGCTCAAGCTCCACGCTGTAGTTTCGGTGCCGTCTTGGGACTCACTGATGCTTTTCAAGAGATGACAAGATTCTGAGAAAGGGAGCAGCAGCTGATGTAACTTTGGCCACAGTTCACTGCAGAGCAGCCCAGGAATTGTGGTTTTTTTCCCCCCTCTGTCATCAATATCAAGGGCAGAAAAGTGGCAAGCTGCCCAACCTGGCTCCAGTGTCTCTGCAACTGGCCTGTTGGTTCCTGTCAAAAACAACTTTGTTTTGTTTTATTGGTATTTGGGGTTCACAAATCTCTGAGCAGAGTGCATTCCCCAAGCATGAAGACCATGCGCCATCCGAGCAGCGACCAGAGATCTTGTTGGGCTGAGGCCCTCTGAGGCCTCCCCAGCCTTGTGTGAGTGGGCAGAAAGACTTGACATCACTTTTAGGAAATCCATTCTCTGGTTGGTTCAGTGTGGTCAAAAGCAAATGCCAACTGGGGGAAGAAACCAGAACTTTGTAACTTAGTGTCCCAACCCTGAGGGCTTTTGTCCCCTTCCTGTGGCCAGACTTCACTAATCCTTTCCCCAGAAGGTTGGGGGTGGGAACTCGAGGGGAGACTGGACTAGGCCTGGACAGAGCCCTAAGTGAAGGGAGGAACAGAGGGCCCTGCCTTCTCTCCCATTTGCTTCTTTCAACCCAACCCAAAGGCAGAGGAGGGGAAACCTGAAGGCAGGAGAGAAAACCTTCTCTGAAAAGAACTTTCCCTCCCCTCAGTGGGTCCCTTGTATGAAAGGCTGTTCTCCCAGGGGTAGATCACCCGAGTGCCACAAGCTACTTGATCATGGACCTGCTCTAACCTCCTCCCAGCTGAGTGATTTGGGACAAATTATTTAAGCTCCCAGAAGTATGATAATATTTATTTCACAGGGTGGCTGTAAGATTTAAGTAATTAATATGAAATAAATGGTTAAATACCTACAATAGTGCCTCAAATATATCAGTGCTCAGTAAATATTGTTTCTTTTTCCCCTCCCTCAGGAGAAAGCATCCGAGCCACACACGGGTCCTGCTCTCTAACAATTCAGTCAGCCAATATCTGTGACCATTAACTGTGAGCAGGATCTTTATTTGAGGCACTAAGGATACAACAGTGAGGAGATAGCAGTATCTCATGGTACTTTGAGAGCGTAAGAATATTATAGAATATCAGCCACACGAGAATAAATAGATGTGTAATATGTTTGTGATAATACTATGAGGAAATGGAGAATTAGGGGCTAGGAGCAACAGGGTAGCCTGGTGATGGACAAGATGGCATTGAAACAGAGACCTTAATGACTCCAGTGAGTGAGACATGCAGATAACTGGGGAAGAGCATTCCAGGCAGAGGTTAACAGCCAGGGCAAAGATGCTGATCAGGGAACGGATCTGACACATTCTAGGAACAGGGGTGGGAGGGAGCAAGCAATGAACTGGAGCAGAGTGATGGGGGGGAGGACAGGGAATGAGGTGGGCTCATGCAAGGCCTTGTGGGTAAGGATTTGGCTTTGACTGTGAGTGGGTAGGAAACTGATGGGATGGAGGGTGTGCAGCTGAGAGTGATGGGATCTGACAGGTCTTGGAAGGATCCTTCTGGCTGTGTTTGTACAAGAAGCACTAATAGTAGGAAGGCCCCAAAAACACAATTTATGCCTCGTCTTCACTGGTTCTCACCTCACTGCAGGGCTGGGAGTGGTGGGTGGGTCTGGATTTCCTGACTGCCAGAGCAAACCTGCCTCTAGTTCAGGGCCACCACCCTCTGCTGGGGTCAGATGCAGGATGGGAGGACCAGGCATCACCAGGGGGTGTCTCCAGGGGGCTCCAGGGAGCCAGATAAAGTGTTGCCCCATGCTCAGGGATTGCATGTCGCCTGTGCATATGTGTGCTTGTATGTGTATGTGTGCATTTCTCTGTGTGTGTGAATTTCGTGTGTGTATGTGTGTCCCTTCCTGGGACAGAGCTGGAGAGTGAGTTCCTCTCTGTTCACCTCCCAGGTTTGCACAGTTGACACTGGTGTCTCTCTCCCCTGACATGCCCTCACTGGCCAAAGACTTGTGCTCCTTCATCCCCCTGTGCTCACCTGACCAGGGGCCCTCTTCCCCAAGGCTGCCTGCTGCTAACCAGGCTGATAGATCCATTCATGGTCTGGGATTTGTAAATAAGGCACTAAATTAGGGCTAACACACTTTTCCTCCTCTACCCACTCAAGGACCATGACACTGTATTCATGTGGCAGATCAGGAATCATGAAGACAGGGTTGGCAGCTATGTAACCACTTGCTGCCACTGTCCTCTCCTGTATCCCCAGCAGATATTGCTCACTGATTACACTCATCTTGTCCACTGAGCCCAAACTTGACCTAAGCATCTTCTTAAATCAGTGCTTCAGGAAACACTAATAATCAATTGACAAGGGAAATGACACATATGTGAGATATGTGAGATGACACATATCTAACAACCCTATTGAAGGTGTTTCAGTTTTGCCTCTGGGGACTCAAATTCTATGACTCTAATGATGGAGCTTTGGGTCACTGCAACTATTTGCTGAGCAAAAAATGTGGAAGAAACCACTTGTCCTGTACAACAGGCCTATTCAAGTCGGTGCCCCAGGGCATCACCCTTCAACACTCTGCCCTGGGGTCAGTGCCCAGGGGAGGAGTGTAGGACACTTACAATTACAAGCCTCAGATTCAGAGTTCCTCTCCGGCAGGTTGTGGGACCTTGGGCAGGTCAGTTCACCTCTCTGACCCTTGGCTTTGCATTTGCTGCTCCATCACAGGGTTGTCATGGAGATCAAACAGTAATATACATATGAAGGCTCTTTGAAGATTGTAAAGTGCCCTACACGTGGAAGGGGGGAGGGGGCGATGAAATTCTATTCTGCTGATTGGTTTTCACTGATCTGAAGGTTTGGACTTGAGGTAGGATTCCACCCCTTAAACCCCAGGGGTCCCAGCTTTGGTGGTCCTGTTGGTAGTGACAGCTGGGCAGAGACATAGCTTAGATGTGCAGCAAGGCCAAATGTGCCCTGCAAATGGAGGGAAGGGCTCGCAGAGCAGGCATCTGAGGTCCTGGTCCTGATGCTGCTGCTGACCTGCAGTGTAGCCCTGGGCCAGACTCAGCCTCACCGGGGCTAAGCCACCTCTGCCAGATGTGGATGGTGCGTGCTCCTTCCCCCGAGCTCTGCTAGGGGAAATGATGACAGAGACCCAGGCTGCCCTACAGATGCGAGTTGTTACTACTTGTAACTTGACACAAGAATGCCAAAGGGGCAAAGCATTTGGCTCAAAAACAAGGCTTTCCACCAGGTGGAAACTGACACGTGATGTCACCAAACAGGGAAGGCCTTTGGGGCCAGGGTGAGGGGGTTACAGGGCTGGACCTCTGCTTTGCCTCAGCTGCCCCAGCCTGTCCGTGGCCCCTGCTGAATTGGGGCCATGGCAGAATTGGGGCCATGGCAACTAAGCTGCCAGGCTTGAGGGGCAGGTGGGAAGTCAGTTCCCTGACCCTTTAGCATACAAAGGTGAGAGAAGGGAGGAGAGAGGAGTGAGAGAAGTAGGAGAGAGGAGGGGAAAGAAAGAAAAACAATTGGAAGAGGAGACTAGCAGAAGCTGGAAGAAGCAGAGTTGGAGAAAGGAGTGATGAGAAAGGGAGCTATCTCTCCCCTGATGAGAACGAGAATTTTCTGGGGGAGGGACTGTTCTCCCCACTCAGACTGCGTCTCCCAAGAGTAGGTTTTATGCCTCCTCTATTGGATTATGCCCCCCAGGGCAGGTGCTGGGCCTTTCCCATCAGACTGTGGGCTCCCCCAAGCAGGGACTATGTTAACCACCTCATAGAGGGGCTTCCCAAGGATAGGGGAACATACTCCTCCCAGACTATCCAAGGTAGGTGACCTGCCAGGGAGACCCCACACTCCTGGGTCCCAGACCTCCACCTGCCTGACTCTTCTGCCCTCCTCTCTTCTCCCTGCCCCAGGGTTCACGGACACCTTCAACATGGACACCAGGAAGCCACGAGTCATCCCTGGCTCCAAGGATGCCTTCTTCGGCTACACGGTCCAGCAGCATGACATCAGCGGCAAGAAGTGGTGAGTGACAGCTGCCAGCCAGCCAGCCCTGAGCTCCCCACACCTGGCCCACCACCCTGCCCCTGAACTCCACTGCTTCCAGACTGGTCCTCACATGTAGACACCCCCATTTCCAGTGACTTGACTTCTTGTCCTGGCAGGTGGAGGCTGCATAAGATCTGCCCCTGACTATGAAACCTTGAGCATTCCATTTCACAGGCCCTCAGTGGTCTCATCTGAGAAATGGGAATGAGCACCCTTCCTCCTGTGTTATGTGACAGCACAGTTAGCAGGCACCCGGAGACAAATAGTTACCCCTCCCTTCCCCTCTCAGGGCCTCATTGTCTCATCAGTGTGGCAGTGCCTCTGGGCCTGGCTTCTTAGAGAACTGTTAGGGGTGTCTCTGAGGGGTTGGATTTGAATGTGCTCACAAGCTAAAGCACAGGCACTGGGGGAACAAAGGGAAGTGAGAGGGAGATGCAGTGGAGGGAAAGGGCCAGAAAGATCCCAGAGCCCCTTTGGGGAGGGGTAAGCAATAGGAAGGAAGGATTCGCCTCCAATTTTTAAAATAACTTTATTGGGTGATATTTTACACATCATAAAATTCACTCATTTCAAGTGTACAATCGATGATTTTTTAAGTAAGTTGACCGAGTTGTGCAGCATCACTGCAAATCAGATTTTGAACACCTTCATCACCCAGTGAGACCCTCACGCACATATATACCTTTAATTGCTGTTCTTCTCCCTCCAGTTGGTTTTTAGCTGACAGAAGGCAAGGCCTTCTTTCCACCCTGAGGTAGAAAGGACAAGGCCTCCACTTGGCCCTCTTAGAAGCCCTTGCTGAGTTCAGGGGCCACAGGAACACTAGTGATTAATGTCCTATGTCGCCCTCTTCCTATCTGGCCTCTGCTTACTCTCCCCTCCTCACCCCTTTTTCTTCCACTTCCCCCACCTCCTTTGTTGTGCTCAACCCTCATCTCTAGTCAAATTGCTTTATAATCATTTTTCCAGTACTCTAGACCTTTGCACATGCTGATCCCTCCTCCCATACTAATCCCTCCTCCCATGATATCCTCTCCCACCTTCCCCACTCACCCCACCCCCACCCTTCAGATCTGTCTGATTCTCTCTGACAAAGATAGAAATAGAAATAGATACACACAGAGAGAGATTTTTATAAAGGAGTATCTTACTTGATATCTTTCTATTGAGACATAACTTAGATACAAAAAGTGTAGACATCTTAAGCATACAGCTCAGTAAACTTCTACATATGTATATGCCTGTGTAATCACCTCTCAGAACATGACATAGAACATTTGCAGCTCCCAGAAAGCTCCTTTGTGCTCCCCACCCAGTCAGTGCCCCTCCAGGTAACCACTATTCCGACTCCTGTTGCCATAGATTCCTTTTGCTGGTTTATGAACTTTATATAGATGATCTCATATGGTAGATACTCATTTGCACCTGACCTGCTTTACTCAACATTATGTCTCTGAGGTTTGATATACTGATGAGTGTATTATACTTCATGCTTCTTCACTGGTGTGTAATAATCCACAGTAGCAATGTACCACAATTTATTTCTTCATTCTATTGTTGATGGATATTTGGATTGTTCCAATTTTGGCTATTTTGAATAGAGATGCTATTAACATTCTTATACATGTCTTTTGATGGGCATACACCCTCATTTTTATTGGGGATATACTTATATACTCATTTTTATTGGGTATAGACTGCTGCTCCCTATTTGAACTCTATTTCCCTGTGATCAATAGCAAAGCACCCTCCTAGAGAGAGTTGGGCGAATGTGGGTTTAGCTCCTGTGCTTCTCTTTTCTCAAGTATTGAGCTCTACACTGATTGCTGTCCAGTGCCTGAAAATAGTTGTCCTATATACTTTATCTACTTTTCATAGTTGCTTATGACTGGAATTGAAAGTCTTCTTTCATATTCTCTTATCAACTTTGATATCACTTCCTCTAAGAAAACATTTATCCAGCTGGATAGTAATCACCTGTTTCATTGCCTGTCTTCCAGAAATCAGGAGTATAATCCCTGGCATTTAGTAGATGCTCATAAGAACATACTTTGAAAGACTGAATCAGTTATTTGAACCTCTCTAAACCAGCCCAGACATAGATGCACAATATCCATATTCAAAGGGTTAAAGATTAATGGGCCCTAGCGGGTTTAGGTCAGTGGTTAGAGCGTCGGCCCATGAACTCTAAAGGGTCTCGGGTTTAATTCCAGCCAGCGGCATGTACCTCAGTTGCAGGCTCAATCCCCAGTTGGGGCCCATGCCGGAGGCAACCCATTGATGTGTCTCTCACATCAATGTTTCTCTCTCTCTCTTTCTCTCTCCCTTCCATTCTCTCTGAAAAGCAATGGAAAAAATATCCCTGGGAAAGGATTTTTTAAAAAAAGATGAAATGGAATTGGCTTTTCCCAGATAGAATTTGTTTTGACCAATATTTGTTTATTAAGCATCTGTTAATAAATTTTGCCAGACTGCAAAATATTGATTTTGGTAAAACATGGTTTCACTCTCAAATAACTCACAAACTAGTTGAGGAGGCAACACTAATACCCTTGAAATAATTAAAAAACAATACCAGACAAAATATGACCCGGTATTAATTATGTTCCTCTTTAGAAGACCCTTTCTCCATGAAGACTTGCTGGACCCTTCTCTTTTCCTAACATGGCCTTACCGTCCCCAAGCACTCTCTCTAATGGCACACATCACCTCCTACCTCGTGTTGGAGTTGCTTCAGCCGGTGACCCAGGCTCTCCCTGCCTCCTCGGTGTGGACTTGGATTCCAGTCCCTAAGGCAGAGTTTGCACACTTTGCTCTTCATTTCCTGGGCCTGCAGTGGGGCCAGGGAAGTCTAGCAGGGAGACTGGCACCACTGAGGCCCACCATCTCCACCGAGGGGAGGGAAATGCCTGTGGGAAACAGCATCTTCCTCAGCCTCTGCCCCAAAACCTAGGTCCCAGCACTGCCCCAGAGAAGGGCGCACCAGCTGTCTCACACCACAGGCTCCAATGGGGTCTGGTTCCCATTGACCAGATTGTGAGCCTTCTTGAACGTCAAGGGCATCAGAGCCTGATGTAAATGGCTGGAGGAGAGGGGACACACCTTCTGCCCAGCGCATCCCCAACTCAGACCTCAAACTGCACAAAGATGACTACACCAGTGCTTCAGACATCTTGAACAGTTTTCCACATGCCTGGTTTTCAGCAACAATAACAACACAGACACACAAGAAGGAAAAGAGAAAACAAATTCCTCTCAGGCTGAGTTTTCTCTGCCCCTGCATTTTAAGCCCTTGTGTATTTTCAGAGAAATTTAATCTACATGACTCTATAGCATGTACATTGAAGTCATTAAGTCAGTTGATTTGTAAGAGCATTTGATGTCCTGAAGCTCCAGTGTAGGGCTTGCACAGGGCTTCTCCAGACCTTTGGTCCCTGGAACAGGAAGCCTCCTGGCCCTGAGATAACACAGAGCTGGGCCCCACAAGTTTCCAATTTGTCATTAAAGCTCTCACCCCTAAAGAGAGAAGCCTCAGCTCTCTGCAAGGCAGGGCATTTCGCCTCCTCTCCTTGAGGGGAGCAAGCGCCTGAGGAGCAGGAGCCTGACAACACCCAAGGCTCTGAAAGGAACCCCTTGAAACTCAGTGGGCTTTAAGAGACCAAGTTGAATTCCCTGGGATACAGGTTCAGGGATATGAGCAACTTGTAAGAGAAGTAGGCTTGTCCCCATTTTACAGGCATGGCAACTGAGACTCCAAGAGAGAGGGAGAACATAATTAGTAAGTGTCTGAGCCAGGTCTGGAGCCCAGATCTTATTAGGCCCCAGTGGAGCACAGAACAAAAGCAGCACCATCCCTGAGGGTGGCCAGGAACATACTGTCTCCAAAGGCTGTGTCCTTCCTCACTGGCTACGCTGCTGGCCCCACCAGAGAGCCAAGGCTGTGGTGTCCCTGGGCCCAGCACTAGCATATTCACATAAACAGCACATGGGAAGAATGAGTGCCCAGCCTAGCCGGGAAGCGAGGGCGTATGCTCACAGAGCCCCAGTCCTGGATGATAAATACCAAGAGGGCACACGGAAAGAACTTAGAGTAAGGGAGAGTGAGTTCCTAATTCAGTAGACTGGGTGGAAGGAACCTGGAAAAGAAGAAGCCACATTTGGAGAAAGGACACTGTCCTGAGCAGTTGTGGGAGAAGGCGCAGAAAGAAGAGCAGTGAGACCAAAGACTGGGAGGGGGAGGATTGTACTTCAAAGGCTTTTAAATACCAGGGTGAGAGGATTGTATCTGGGCCCTGGCTGGTGTCGCTCAGTTGGTTGAGTGCTGTTGTCCTGTGCACCAAAAGGTTGCTGGTTTGATTCCCAGTCGGGGCACGTGCCCAGGTTGTGCACCTGAGGATATGTTTTTTTATTGATTTTTTGGGGGGGGGGGACGGAAAAAGAGAAACATCAATGTGAGAGAGAAACATTGATCAGTTGCCTCCCATATGTGCTCCAACCGGGGATCATATCTTCAACCTAGGTATGTGCCCTGACCAGAAATCGAACCCACAACCTTTTTTGGTGTACGGGACGACACTCTAACCCACTGAGCCACCCAGCCAGGCCACCAGAGCTAGAATTCTTAGGGTGATCAGTTTGGCTGCCACGTGGAGGATAGAATTGAGAGGAGGCCCTGGAGGGGGGAGTTTGGTGGAAAGGCTGTGGAAGACTTGGTGAGTGGAGGGTCTAAGGGGAGGGGATCCTGATGAAAGGGCCTACTTTGTGAGCATCAATAGTTCATTCATTCATTCTTGAGAACTTGTGCTGAGTCCTGAGAATTCAATGGTGAACAAAATTGCAAAGTCCCTACCCAGATGCAATTTTTCTTCTAGTGGAGCAAGACATATTATTAGACTGCTCATCATCTGTCAAATGGTGAGATGTGCAATGGAGAAGCATTAAGCAGTGTAAGGGAGCTTGGGAGTGGTGGGTGAGGATTTGGGCTGCTACCTTATACAAGCCATCAAGGAAGGCCTCAAAGATAGGGTGACAGCAATCAGAGACCAAAGGAAAGGGAGCATCTCAGACAATCATGGATATTTGAGAAAAGAGCATTCCAGGCAGAGGGAATGGCAAGTGCAAAGGCCCTGAGGCCAGAAGAAGCTTGGAATGTTCAAGGAATGAGTGTGGCTGGAGTAGAGTGAATTAGGGCAAGAGTAGAAGGAGGCGAGGTCAGAGATGAAACAGTATGAGGATGACTGGTTGGGAAGATAGTGAAAAAACAGAAAAGCAAAATCCAGAAACAGGGGACAGACTTTAGGAGAACAGGTGAGCTAAGCTTTGGCCCCATTGGTTTGAGGTACCTGAGGGTCATCCAAGGATCAGCTGGGCCGGCAGCAGGAGACAGGGGCCTTCAGCTCAGCAGGGAGATCAAGGTAGAGACTCAGATGTGCTGGGAGAACTGCATTCTCAGAAGAGCGCTGCAGAGAGAAGGAAGGGGAGCTGGGACAGAACCCTGGGATGCTTATGGGAGGAGGGAGAGAAGATTAGAGGTAGGGGTCAAGGGAGCTCAGAGTCCCAGAGGGCAGAGAGGGACACAATTGTGAGAAAGGGGGAGGGGCTGCCTCTCCCAGAAACGGTTGGAGAGGCCAAGCTGGGGATCTTGCAGCACTGGGCAAACTTCTCCAGGCCCAGAGCTCTTGAGATGTGAGGAATGACTCCTGAGTACATCCATGCACACAGAATACATCTAGAGTTAAAATGACTCACTGCAGTGTATGTAAAAAGTGTCTGCAATTACCACTCTGGAACAGTGGTTCTCAAACTGGACAGCCTGCCTTAGAATCCCCTGGAAGAATCGCTGGGCCCCACCTCCGGAGTTTCTGGTGGGGCATGAGAACTTGCTTGTCTCACTAGTTCTCGGGTGGTGCTGTTGCTGCTGGTCTGGGGACCACACTCTGAACCACCAGCCGAGAGATTTCCATTTCCAGTATATCAAGCTGATGACAACTGGCAGACACAAAGCCGCCCGAGCCAGTGTAGGTGCCCATGGGTGGGGAAATGGGTGTCCTGGGGGTGGGGGTGGAGATGGGGTTGGGAAGAGGCTAATTTTGAGGAGATCTGCTCAGATCTCATTGTTATCCACCCAAACCCCACCTGTCTCTCTTAGCCTTCCTCTGCCCTCTCCTACTTTTTGATTTTCTCTTTTCTTTCCTTTACCTTCTTTCCCTTCCTGATTTCTCCATTTCCTACCCTGCTCCTTACTTTCTCAACTTTCCTTCCCCGCCTCCCCTCAGCACCGTCCTCCTCCTCCACTCCTCTCTGCTCCTCCGCTCTTTGCTCCTGCACTGGAGTCTCAGATGGGAAGTGGGCATGATAGGGGCTTAGGGTGGGCCTGTCCCTCCTGCTTCTGCCTGTTGCCACCAATGTCATCAGCCTGACCTGTACCCTTGAGGGGAGGGGAAGGAGAAGGACCCCAGCCCAGGCTCCCCAGCACCTGTCCTCAGGAAGCTGCCTGTTTCCTCGGCTAGGGGTAGAGAGCTTGTACACAGAAAGTCGGACAAGGGGGACAAGAGGGAGGGGTCCCTGGAGGTGGAGAGAAAATGTAGGAAGAGAATCTGCTGGAGTGGGAGACTGAGAAGGAAGTTAAGGGATGTGCTGGCCCCTGAAAACTGTATTAGAGCCTCAGTCTCCTGAATTCGGGGGTGTCCTGATGAGAAACAGAAGCTTCTGGGAGGAAAGGAGCATCTTAAACCTGTCATCATCCTCAGCAATGGAAGGACAGACTTGGTGGCCTGACCCAGTCAAAGTCACAATGAATCCTAGACTGCCTTCCATCTCTTTGAAGGGTCTTCTTGGATTCTTTTGCAATAACTCAGGGCTTGTGTGCTCAGATGCCAAAAGGGCTCTGTGATTGGGTGCCCTGCCTATGGACCTTGAGGCAGTGGGGAGGGAGATCCAGAAACCTGCCTGCCTTGGAGCAAACCCTCTACCAGGGTAAGTGCAGACCCTGTCAGCGACTCCGCACCACCGCCACCTCCACACAAAGGCAGTTGTCACGCAGAGGAGGGACACCCTCAGCCTGAAGGTAAACCAAGTTGAAATGGACCTGCCTGACAGTACATATCCATCTGGAACAGTAGACATCCCTCCCTCCCAGGAGCCTCTCTGCATATGCAGTGTCTTCCCTGGTGGAGACCACGTCTGTCCCTACTTCTAGGTGACAGCGCCGGTTGTGAAGCCTGGGGCAGCCTCAGGCTTTGTTGCTGCGGAAATCTCTCTGAGGAACATCCTAAGCTCCCTCTTTTCCTGGCTCAGGCCCCCAGCGAAAGCTCCCAACACCACAGCATGCAAATGCCCTCTGCTATTTTCTCCTGGAACAAATAAAATCCAGCACCATGACTCATTCTGGTTAAAGGATAAGTCACTGCAGGAGCAAAGCCCAGGATAGGATGAAACCAGCCAATGCACGAGAGATGGAAAAAGAGAGAGAAATTGCGCTCGTGGGGAAATGTTGGCCCAGGGCCCCAGGCCAAGCCACCCAGCAGACCCTGGCAGGCAGCACGGACGAAACGAGTGTGAGCCACTGAGGCCTGAAGGAGTGGAAATCCAGACCTGGTCCTCACGGGGGGCAGCTGGGGGAGCCTTCGAGCCCTCAGAAACACAAAGCAGCATTGAGGGCAGCGGGGGAGGGCCTGTCGACCCATAACACCTGGGAGATGGAGGCAGTGCCTGCATGTATGACACAGCCTGCAGAAGGCTCCCAAGGCTCTTTGTATCTCCAAGCAGTTTTTTCCTGGGACTTGAAAAGTATGTCAGTGAGGGCCCGGGTAAACCTCTGACACACACACTCTGGTCAACCAGAGCCAGAGCTAAGGCCAGTCCTCAGGGCCATAGAAGAGGCAGGGGGCCAACCCCTGGGGGTTTGGGGAGTAAGACAAACAATCTCAGTAGTGGAAACATGGAAAGGAAAGTCTCCTGGTTACTAACCTCCACGAAAGAAAATAAATTTAATACAGGCAGTTCAGAGAAGCCAGAGGGATTTGCCAAGTCAGCATCTTCTCCAACCGCCACCCCCACTTCAGCAGCCTGTGGGCTCTTCCTCCTCTTCCCTTCTCTGATGCCAACACTGTTGGTTTCCTGACCCCAGTGTCCTCCCTAAGTCCAGCCAGAAGAGAGAAGGGGGAGTAAACTGATGCATAAATTCACTCCATCTGGAGAGCGACTTTTATTTTATTTTAATTGAATCACACTTAGAGAAGTAAGCAAATCATACGTGACAGATAGCCTCCATGTAATGATCATATCCATCTCAATCGATGTTTACTGAGTGAACATACCCATGTGACTGCAACCCTGATCAAGATATAGACTTTTGCCAGGACCCTAGAATCCTCCCTTGTGCACCCTCATCATCGGTGTCCCCTCCAAAACTAATCACAGTTTTGACCATGATCAAAAATGATTAATTTAGCCTGCTTTTGAACTTTATGTAAATGAAATCACATACTATTTTGTGACAGACTTGTTTTTATTAAAGTATAGTTGACATACAAAATTATATTAGTTCCAGGTGTATAAGACAGTGATTCGACATTTATGTACCTTATGATGTGATCACCATGATTAAGTCTAGTAACCATCTGTCACCATCCAAAGTTATTACGATATCATTGACTATATGGAAACCCTCCACCAAACAAAAAGCAGCCTACTGAGTGGGAGAAGATATCCACAAATGATATATCCAATAAGGGGTTAATATCCAAAATATGTAAATAACTTATACACTCGACATAAAAAAACAAACAATCAATTAAAAACTGGGCAGAGGAACTGAATAGACATTTTTCCCAAGAAGACATACAATGGTCAAATATGAAAAGATGCTCAACACCACTAATCATCAGGGAAATGCACATCAAAACCACAATGAGATATCACTTCACACCTGTTGGAATGGCTCTGATCAAAAAAGACAAGAAATAACAAGTGTTGGTGAGGATATGGAGAAAAAGGAAAACCTTGTGCATTGTTGATAAGATTGTAAATTGACACAGCTACTAAAGAAAACAGAATGGAGGTTTCTCAAAAAAATTAAAAAAGCACTACCATATGACCCAGCAATCCCACTTCTGGGTATTTATCCAAAGAAAACAAAAACATTAATTAGAAAACATGTATGCACCTGTAGGTTCATTGCATTATTTACAATAGCCAAGATATGGAAGCAATCTAGAGAATGACTTTCTATAATTTCATAGGTTTGAATTTTCAAGACTGGTACTCCGTTTTTAATTGCTCCTTGGCGCTCTATCTGTAATTATCATATCTGACACTAGGAAGAGCAAGGCTGGCTGGGAATGGCTCCTCTCTCCAGTCACCTAAGCTTCCCATAGATGTCACTACCCCAGGGCAGCATGCGCTTCCATTCAGTTAGGCTATAAAATGTAAAAAACAGAACTACTTATTGAACACTGCAAAGTTGAATAAATGTGTTTTAAGGTTTTATACAAATAGAAAAACAAATTGATGTGCTATAAACACTTTTTCTCACTAATCTCAACTGTGACCAATTACTATGTAACCTACCTCTTATTTTCTCCAGGCTTGGGTAGAATACCTCCTTCTAATTTTCCCTGACACCTTCGTGAACAATTAATGGCTCCTCAGGATTTTGCTCTTTCAAGTGTCTTCTCTTTCAGCAACTTCCCTTCCTCCCAGCTGCGCACTCAGACTCGCTGCCAGTGGCAAGCACTTGTTACTGCCTAGAGACATCTGACGAGGTTTCTGCCATCTTCTATTGAATTCCTAAAGCCTCTCCACTTTCCCTCTTGAATCATTTCTTCTTGGTTTAGCTGTAATGAGTCGCCCTGAGCCAGTAATGCAGAAGGACACGAAGAGAGAGCTGTAGAAAAAGCCAGTTAAGAGAAATGGGACATGAAATGGGGAACAGGGAAGAGGAGAGAAGATGAAACAAAGAATGAAGAGAGGTTAACGGAGGAATAGAGGCTGTGAGCCCCCAAGGGTAGGGCTTGCCTTTTATTAATCTTTGCATCTTCAGCGGTTGGCACAGGGCTCAGATGGAGGCGAGAATGTTTCTAAAACTCCGGGTGTGACTTGAGCTAAGTCTCAGCAAAGCCCAAAGCTGGACATTCTTTGGTTTTTCTTTTTTTTTATTTTTAAATTACAGTTGATGTACAATATTATATTAGTTTCAGGTGTACAACCACATAATTCGACATTTATAGAACTTACAAAGTGATCATCCCAATACGTCTAGTACCCATCTGACACCATATATATTTATTACAGTATTATTGACTATATTCCCTATGCTGTACTTTATATCCCCATGACTGTCCTGTAACTAACAATTTGTATCTCTAAATCCATTTTTTCATCAAGCCCCCCAACCTCTCTCCCATCTGGCAGCTGTCAAAATGTCCTCTGTATCTGTGAGCCTGTTTCTGTTCTGTTTATTTATTTTGTTTTTTAGATTCTACATATAACTGAAATCATCTGGCATTTGTCTTTCACTGTCTGACTTATTTCACTCAACAAAATACCCTCTAGGTCTATACAAGCTGTTGCCGATGGCAAGATTTTGTTATTTTTTATGGCTGAATCATATTCCATTGTATATATGCAGCACTTCTTTTTTCATCCATTTGATGGACACTTGTGTTGCTTCCATATCTTGACTATTGTAAATAATGGTACAATAAACATATGGATGTATATGTCTTTTTTATTTGGTATTTTGGGTTTCTTTACATAAATACCCAAAAGTGGAGTTGCTGGGTCCTTCTTTGTCTCTTGTTATAGCCTTTGTTTTAGAGTCTATTTTGTCTGGTATAAGTATTGCTACCCCAGGTTTTTTGTTTTGTTTTGTTTCCATTTTCATGAAATAGCTTTTTCCATCCCTTTACTTTCAGTCTGTGTGTGTCTTTCAATCTGAAGTGAGTCTCTTGTAGGCAGCATATGTAAGGGTCTTGTTTTGTTATCTAGTTAATCCATTTGTAGTTAAAGTAATTGTTGATAGATATGTATTTATTGTCATTTTATTATGCATATTTTTATCCTTTTTTTTTTCTTCTTCTTAAAGAAAACCCTTTAACATTTCTTGTAATTCTGGTTTGTTGGTGATAAACTCCTTTAGCTTTTTCTTGTCTGAGAAGCTCTTTATCTGTCCTTCCATTCTAAATGATAGCTTTGCTGGGTAGAGTAGTCTTGGTTGTAGGTCTTTGCTTTTCATCACTTTGAATATTTCTTGCCACTCCCTTCTGGCCTGCAAAGTTTCTGTTAAGAAACCAACTGAGAGTCTTTTGGGAGCTCCCTTGTAGGTAACTAACTGCTTTTCTCTTTCTGCTTTTAAGATTTTCTCTTTGTCTTTAACCTTTTGCATTTTAATTTTGATGTATCTTGGTGTGGGTCTCTTTGGGTTCCTCTTGTTTGGGACTCTTTGTGCTTCCTGGACTTCTATGTCTATTTTCTTCACCAGGTTAGGGAAGTTTTCCATCATTATTTTTTCAAATAGATTTTCAATTCCTTGCTCTCCTTCTTCTCCTTTTGTCATCACCATGATGTGAATGTTGATACACTTGAAGTTATCCCAGAGGTTCCTTACAATATTCTCATGTTTTTGGATTCTTTTTTTCTTTTTGCTATTCTGATTGGGTGTTTTCTGCTTCAAGGCTGGACATTCTTGCCATAAAGGGCATGAAGACAATGGCCCCATATGAGAGAGGTTGAGGTTTCCTGTCCTTGTCTTTCCCTGCAAAGGTTGGAGGGGCCCAGGTAACGTGAGGTCAGGCAGAGGGCAGGCAGGTGGTGGTCTGGCCCAGCTCTGGGCAGCTTGCCCTATTCAGCAGCTCCTCTCTACACTGTCCTCTCTGCCCCTCCCCAACCACTGAGTCAATGAGTTTGTAACCCAAGGAGGAGAACATTTCAAAAAATGTAATGACAGATTTTACCCTTCAGTGGTTGAAGTGAGTCTACAACCTCTTTATTTCCTGATGAGGTCTCAAAATAAGAATAATGCTGAAAGAAGAGCTGTTGCTTATGATCTGGAAAAGAGAGGAGGGAAACGAACCTGAGCTTTGAATCAGATGGAGAGAACCTCGAAGGATTCTGCATAGCCAATGATTCCCTAGTGTAACTTGGAGCTTCCAGATGGAACATAGAGCTGGGTTCTGTGTACCCTACTCTCCTATGCCCAGAGGTGGGAGAGGACCAGGTAGGAGAGGGGAAAAAGAGCCACCCTTAGCCAGTTGAGTGACTTGGGTGAGTCACCTAGGTTCTCTGTGCTGCAGTTCCCTCAGACATTCATTTGTGACTGCATTAATTTATTTGCTTGTTCATACAAAGTGCTTTGAGGGTAGATAAACACATGAACCTGTGTTTGTTAACTATTTCTTGATTGTGCATCCTGCCTCCAATTACCGTGGGACCTGTTTGCCATTATTTCAGGTGATCACCTAATAATATAATCCAGGAGTTCCCAAAGCTGACAGAACACTATTGCCAGTGAAAGTTAAGAAAAGAATACATATTCCTCATCTCAATCCAAGACTCATAAAATCAGAATCTCTAGAGATAGGGCCTGGGAATCTATATTTTTAAACATCCCCAGGTATGTCTAATGCCCAGCCAGGTTCTGGAACCACTGACTTAATCCATTTAAAGGGGCCTGTCACCCGGCCATCATGGCTCAGTGGTTGAGTGTCGACCTATGAACCAGGAGGTCACAGTTCAATTCCAGTCAGGGCATATGCCTGGGTTTCGGGCTCCATCCCCAGTAGGGGGCGTGCAGGAGGCAGCCGATCAATGACTCTCATCATTGATGTTTCTGTCTCTCTCTCCCTCTCTCTTCCTCTATCTGAAATCAATTTTTAAAAAACATATTTTAGCCCAGCCGGGCGTGGCTCAGCGGTTAAGCATCGACCTAGGATCCAGGCGATCGGGGTTCGATTCCCGGTCAGGGCACATGCCCGGGTTGCGGGCTCGATCCCCAGTCGGGGGCGTGCAGGAGGCAACCAATCAATGACTCTCTCATCATTGATGTTTCTATCTCTCTCTCCCTCTCCCTTCCTCTCTCTGAAATCAATAAAGACATTTAAAAAAAAAACAAAAAACATATTTTAAAAAATAAATAAAGAAGCCTGTGAGTTCTCGTGGGTTCATAGGTTAACACCTTTCAAGGCTTATGCTAAGAGTGACCCTCAATGCCTGAATCCAAAGGGGTGACCAATGGCAGGAATTTAGAGACCCTAAAAAGTAGGTGGGGGTAACCTGATCAGGAGACAATGCAATGCCTGCATCTAACCATCTGTCTACTCTTTGGGCCACTTTAGATGGAGTTCTTTGGACAAGCGAGGGGAGAAGGGAGGGGATTTGAAATGTCAGGGAGGCGTGAGTGGGAAGGAAGAAGGCAGATGAATGGTGCTGAGCCCAGGGTTGAGACAAGCTCCATGAAGGCAGATGAACCCAGGGTTGAGACAAGCTCCATGAAGGCAGGGTCTTTGTCCCTCTGGGCCAAACCTTCACCAAGGAAGGCACATTAGAATAACACATATAAACACTGGCACCATCAGAACTCAGCTGCCATTCCCCGCTGTGAGCCCCAGCCCCTCTTCACCTGGATAGACACCTATTCACCCTGCAAGGTTCCATCCAGGAGTCACCTGCTGCAGGAAACCTCAGATAGCTGAGCAAGTGCCCTTCCTCTGTGCCCCTCTCACACTTGGGTACCCCCTCTCATAGCCTTATGCTCCACACTGAAATTGTCATATGTCAGTCTCTCAGCCCCCACCTGACTAAGGATGTGGACTATGCTTCATTCACCTTTAAGTCCACAGTGCTCAGCACACAGTAGTGCTCACTAACTCTTTCTTTGAACTGAACTTGTCCGAGCCTCTCCTTGTACAGATGAAGAAGCTGAGGTCCAGGGAGGGCAGGTGGCTCAACTCAGGTCACTTAGCCTATGTGAGAGTAGATCAGAGCTAACCATAAACGTGTCAACAGGCCCAAGGCCGAAAAAGAATGTCTCTCCTTTCACCTCTGGGCCTTCCTCCTCTTTTACCACCTCCTCTAAGTCCAGGTGGCTAGAGCCCTGGACACAGTCAGAATAACGGATGTCCCAATTGTGCCTCAGCTTCTACCCAGAGGATCCTAACATTCTCTGGGCTTTGCTTTCTTCTCCAGTCAAAAAGAATTGCTCTCCTGTCTAGTCACCTTCCCTGGCCATGGGTCTGATGCAGTGAGCTGTTAGGTGTGCACTCTGGTCACATATAAAATATCAACAACCTCATTATGAACCTAAGTAAACAGGCCTGCCCAGATGGAGAACAGGGAGTGCTAAGGCCCCTTTCCAGCAGAGGAGCTGTCAGCCTTCCACATACCAAAAAATTAAAACTATATATTCCACTGAGAAACATCTGCCCCAACTAGTATTATGTTTATGTTTCATTTCCAGAGAAAGAGTTGTTATAAAACTAGGGTGGGGGGGAGGGTTCAGTTCTCTGACCATGACTTGAAAAAACAAGCAAGAATTTATCTGACGTTCTGAAAAGACAAGGGGAAATTTTTACACTGCAGACTCAGCCCCTCTAGGGGTACTCCAGACCACAGCCACCTTCCTGGGAGAGTGGGACCAAGGACGCTCCAAGGTTGGTGGTCCATCTGCAAATGGAACCCATAAGAGCTCAGCCCGGCTCTACTCCCAGCTGCACCCCAAGAGTGAAGACTTAGCTTGTCTCTGCAAATGAGCAGCCTCCTACATTCATCCATCTATTTATTTATTCTACAAACAAATATTGAGCCTTGACTGTGTTCACAGTACTTTGACTAGCACTGAGGGAGAGATTTAAGGATGGATCAGGTTCTCTCTCTGCTATCTAGAGGCAAATTATCTAAAGGAGAGAAAAAAGAGACAAGAGAGGTACAAACAAAGCATTGTAGGAATTGAGAGACAGAGCTTTCAGGCAAGAGATCAAGGAAGGTTTCCTGGAGGAAGAGGCCCTAAAGGGTGGATGGAAGGAGGTCAGCTGAGAGTTTGGGACAAGGAAACTACGTATACAGAAGCAAGAAGGAGAGTGCCAGGTATAGTGAGAAAAGGACAAGTGCCCTAGGAGACTGTCGTCGGAGTGTGAGAGGGGGCATTGTGCTAAATGGCACACACTGGCTGCTCTATTCTTCACGGTCAGTGTTCAGATTCTCATTTTCCCTGCAAATGGATTGAGAATGTCCTTCCCTCTTCTGTTCTGAGTACGTCTGCAACTTAGGAAAAAATGCTGTTTGAATGTAAGCTGAGGTGGACCCAGAAGTTTCCAGGAACAAAGCAGAGAGCCAAGCTTGTGAAATCAACAGCTGTGATGATGCTTGTCAGCAGGCTCTGTGCCCACGAGGACGGGGGCCAGCCCCAGGGCCAGCCTGCACAGGAGCCTGCTCAGGCTTCGTACATACTGCTTGAACTGCCCGCGTAGCTGCTTGTGCACAGAGGCATTTTATTCATTAGTATTGATGAAAAGCTGTGTGCAATGGGGAAAATTTTAAAGTATCTAAATGGCTATCAATAAGAAAAGGGCTGAAACAATGTACATATCCATCAACAGGAGAGTGGTTAAACAGAGAAGTGTGACACTGTGCAACCAGAATAAAGGAGGCAGAGCTGCATTATCCAGCTCCACCAGGCTGCCCCTAATATCTGAGAGGCCTGGGTCAAGAAAGCAAATGGAGGCTTTGGCCACAGCCCAGCATCTTTTCTTCCCATCTACAGTTCCCTCTTGGTAACTGAGGGGCCTCACAGTTATGGACACCCATCCAGTACAGCCAAGCTGTGTATACACCCCCACAAGCAGCCACTCCTGGGCTGGTCAGTGGTGTGATCCACCACCAGAAAGTCAGATCCAGGGCACAGGCCTGACCCAGGCTGTTTGGACAGGAGATTCCAGCATCCTGGGTACCCTGAGAGGTGGGACTTGGGCTCTAGGGGATCTGCCTTCTTGACCTTTAGGACTCTTCACCTCATAGGAAGTGGCAGAGCCAAGGAAGAGTCAGAGCAGAGCCCAGGACAGGGGACCTGGTGACCAGGACTAAGTGTGGCATTGATGTATACTCACATGGAAATTGTATAAGATAATTAAGTGAGAAAAGTACACTACAGAACCATGTATGTAAAAGGATTCCATCTTTTAAATTCCCTATGTAAATGCCTAGGAGGTTGTCTTCACTCCTGTTACTAATGGCAGTTTTGTCTAGAGGACTGGGCTGAGTTGGGGAGAAAGAAGCCTTGCGTGTTTTACTTTGCACAGTCTCCACTACGAACATTGTACAACCAGCACCTATTACATTTATAATCCAAAAAAAATGTAAACAATACTTTTAAAATACGTTAGTACTTTTTGTACCAGTTAAAGTAGGCATTTCCTATATGTGTTCACTTGTGACCAAAAGAAACAAAAAATTTTTTGTTTAAAACCCAATTCTGGACCTTGTCTGGACCATCACTGAGGCTGCTATGGTCATGATCCCCAGATGTGGTGAAAATTCCTGGAACATATGCTTTTTCACATGTCCAGAGGGCCTCACATCTGCTTCCTCAGCAGATCCTTCACACAAAGGCCCCCAATCCTGCCTGATATGTGAGAGCTTCTAAAAATAGATTCCCTGGGCCCTGTCCCCAATTGGATGAATTAGAACCTTCTGGAGATGAGGCCCAGGGACCTGCATTTATAACTCCCCGGTGATTCTATATAGTATCACTTGTTTACCCTGGTGATCACGTGCATCACTGGGAGCTGGGGCTCACTGCCACTCTCCAGCATCATGAGAGAGTATCTATCATACCACATACTAATAGACTGGGAAAAGATCAAAATCCAAAGTATGGTTTCTACTGATTGCATATCGTTTTCATATCATCGTAAAGTCAAAAAATCATAAGTCCAACCATTAGAAGTCAGAAACCATCTGTATGCAAAGAGATTTATTATAAGGAGCTGGCTCATGTGATTATGGAGGTGGGCAAGTCCCAAGATCTGCAGAGCGAGTCAGAAAGCCAGAGATCAGGAGAACCAATGGTGTAGTTGCAATCTGAAGACCAGCAGGCTGGAGACCTAAGAAGGGCTGATGTTTCCATTTGAGTCCAAAGGTTAAGAGCAAGTCAGTGTCCCAGTTCAAAGGCAGTCAGTCAGGAACGATTCTCTTATTTGGAGAAGGGTCAGCTTTTTTGCTCTCAGGCCTTCAATTGATTGGGTAAGGCCCACCCATGTTGGTGAAGGCAATCTGCTTTACTTAGTCTTCCAATTAAAATGTTGATCTCATCCAAAAACATCCTCACAGACACATCCAGAATAATGTTTAACTCAATATCTGGACACCCCATGGCCCAATCAAGTTGACACATAAAATTAACCATCACAGTATTTGCATTTGTTTAAAATACACACAAAGGATTCCCATCTCTGGGTTTTATAGCAGTAGAGAGAGTAAAGGATGTGCTGGCAAACAGAGGGGTCCTCAATTTCCTGGCCTCCTGGAGTCTAGGCCCTGCCAGGCATCTGAGCCACAGTGAACCACAAGCCCCTCCAACCAGCCCAGGAGATATGCAGGTGCCTTCATCTCCCCTCATGCAGGTCCCAGGTGAGCTCTTCCTCTACACCTTGCCCCCAGCCAGAGCAACCCTAGGGCCCTCACCCCCAGCACGGGTTTGCTGTGCTCAGCACTTCACAGCCCCATCTTGAACACATTAGCTACCATACTCACCCTGGCTGGAGGAGATTACATTTTCCGTGGAAAGAGGGAGAAAAAAAGCCTCACTAAAGAAATAGTCTCTCTTTTATTCCCTTGAGTTCTCTGCTCCTCAAGTGGAACCCCCTCCCTGATGCCCCTATCTGATTTCAGGAAAGGAAAATGAAACCAGGAGAGAAATGGAACAAAGAATCTAGAGTGGGTTTGAGTGGAGGAAGGGTGCTGGGAGAGAGGAACAAGTGAGGAAGGGAATGGGATGAGAGAGGGACAAGAGGTCCCTGGGGGACAGGCCTAGCTGGCTCCAGGGAGGGAAGCCCTCTCCCTGTGCTGGGCACTGCATGCCCCCAGAGCTGGGCTTTCTGAACATTCTTGTCTTTCACAATAGTCCAGCTCTGAAACTGACTGGTGTCTCTTCACAGGCTTGTCACATGTGCTGTCTGAACCTCAAATACTAACTGCCTTTCCAGCCTCAAAGCTGATCACATCAAAGTTGACCAAAATCAAATGCAAATTAATTGCATCAAAAGTGAATCATTGAAATGAAAAGAATAAACAGTGATAATTGGATTTCCTGGGATGTGAGGTCCAGGTCTTGCAGAGAGGAGCAAAAAGGCTGGCCAGGGTAGGGATAATACCCACATCTTGGCCCCCAAGGAAAGGCCACACTAAAACACTGGTCACAACAGACAACAGGAATTAGATGCTGGTTTATGTGGAAAAAACTGGGGTAATCAGAGAGAGCTTCTTGGAGCAGGTGGGAATTTGTGCTGGGTCTTAAAGGGATGATCTCCAGGGTAGGGTATGCATACCCCAGAGGATGTGCAGGACATAATACTGGGGCATAGAAACAAAATAATTCAAGTTCTATTTAGATTTACATTTTATTTGAAAAACAGGATTACGGATATTTAATATACAGATTGACAGTTGTACACTGGTTTAATTAACATAAAAACTTACACACATGGGAGGTATATGTTACCTTTTTTTTCTTATAGGAGTGTGCATTTTAAAAGGTTCAGAGACTAAAATTGCCTTGAAGAATGGAGCCTAGGATAAGCAGAAATCAGAATGAGTGTCCATGGGGCCTTGGAGAGGGTGTGAGGTAGGGAGCCAGAAAGCCCTTCTCTTAGCCTGTGTCCTGCTGGGAGCCAAGGAACCCAGGCCCAGTGGTCCATGTCCTGCCTTCCTCAGGTGGCCAGCTCCACGGTGAGCCTCCTCCCTTGGTCAGGCCCTACTTAGAGGGCAGCCACCGGGGAGGGGTCTTACAGGGCCGTGGCTGAAGCCTGCCACCAATTCTGCATCCGCAGTGGCCCTGATCCCCGAGCTCTATGGGAAGAATGCCGGGAGCCCACAGCCAGTGAGTCAGAGCACAGCCTGTGGAAAGGGCCCAATGCTAGCCGCGACCTTTGGGTTTGCCTGCTGTGCTGGTGCCCAAGCCAGAGGGTATAGGGTGTCCAGTCCCTCAGAGGCACAGCAGCCCCAAAGCTGCAGATGGCTATATAAGGCTGAGGCCGCAAGAGGTGGCAGGGGCTGCCAGACCCCAGGAACAATTTGGCGGGTCTTGGTGGTGACGCAAACATTTTCCCTGTGCTTAGGCAGCTCTCCCCTCGCAGCGAGACTGAATCATATCCTCAAAACTGCAAGCCTGACAGGCACACGTAATGTTAGCACTCGAGAATGGCGGGAGGGCTGACCCAGGCCCTTCCTTCATGGCGAAGAGATTTGAGGCAACAAAGAGAACGCTGTCCCAGGAGACGAGTCTCAGCTCTCTGCCACAAACAAACTGTGGGGCATGGGTCAGCTCCCCTCTCAGGGCCTCAGTTTCTGCATCTGTAATATGGGGACAGTAAGCCCTGTTCTGCTACCTTATGTAGTACCACAGAGAGATCAGATGTAAGGGGCGGCTCTTGTTCTTTAAAAAGGACAGAGCCTAGTCTTGCAGCAAATTCAGGCAGAGACTTGGCGGATTTATTGCCTGAATGTCGCATGTTGGCCATTACCAGGCCCCATGGCTTCTAAGCCACCAGTCTTTGTGCATAGCTCACCTTAATCCAACCCCTTCTGCTTCATGGTGTCTTTTACATCTGTGACTTCCCACAGTGCCCCTGAGAGGCAGGCAATTGATAACCCCATTTCACAGCCAAGAAAACCAAGGTCTGGAAAGTTTAATAACTTCTCAAAGCCACACGGCAAGCAGGTGACCGAATCCGGATGAAGAATCAGCCCCTGGATTCTCAGCCCAAAGATCTCACCTTGTGTTGTGGACTCCTCCAAGCAGGCCATGGGTCCTCAGAGTCCTGATCTGTAAAATGGCACGAATTGTGAGGAGTCTACCTGGTCAGCCTACTGGGTGTTTTCTAGAAGACACATGAGGTAGCTTTTCTAGAAGATGGCTATGGTTTTCTTACCTACAACGTATTGTGCCTGATCCTCCCAGAGGCACCCTGCAAGCTGTTTTCAAAGGCTCTTTCCAGAAAGCGCTCCCATCAGACAGGGTGTCCTGGAGGGAACATTCTTCTGCAAGACTTGGTTACATATCAGGTTGACCTTGAACAACAGAGCAGCCAGCAAAGCAAGCTTGGCACCTAAGCCTCTCACACTGACATATCTCTCTCTGTGTCTTTCTCTGTCTCTCTGTCTTTCTCTCTCTGACTGAAAGAAAAAAAAAAAAGAATAAATTTGACCACACAATCCCTTGCAGAATTAAGTAGCCAAAAATCACATCGTCTAGACAAACAGATTTTATGAGTCCAATTAATTCCTGCCAGTCAAAAATGGGCATGCTTAATAAGGGATATATTTAGAATCTGTCATTATCTGGTCTCCAGGGGAGAAACCTCAGCTCTTATTTCATAGACTCTTAATTTCTAACAGAGCTCTATTAACTCCCATGTCAGACCTCTCTTTCTTTCTGGACAGCACAGAGAGTGTGGGAGCGGGAACCGGGGCCAGGGAGTTTCACCAAAAGAAGCTACCAAAGTCCTGTGGAGCCCGAACCTCCAGGCCTGTCCCCTCTCAACCCTCTTAAGTCAGAAAATAAGTGATTTCTTCTTCTTTGGGCCACGTTGCCAGGGGTGGGAAGCTGCTGGGAGGGCAGGGCTCCAGAAAGATCATCTTGCTCCCAGTGTCTCACTGTACCTGTGCCCCAGCCTCCATCGTCATCTACTCTGTCCCGCAGGGTCTTGGAGACCTCTCAGGCTGTGGGAGCTGGGGCACCTCCTGCAATTCCAGCGCAGCTGTCCTGGGAGGGGTCCATTCTTCAGGCACTATTAGCACTAGGGCCTGAGCAGAGGAGGCAGTTGCTGGCTGAGAGCTGGACTGGCACCCAAAGCCTAGAAGGATACAGATGTGCCAGAGGCAGGCGGCACTGACACAGTAGGCAGGTGGTCACTGAAGGGAAACCCTGACTGCTTTCAGGTTTCACTTTATATCAGCACCGGGTTTCCAGCCGGAGGTGAGGCATAGAGGGGGCATTGGGGAGCCTTAAGGAGAGGGCCTGGGGGCCATCCAGGCTCAGGTGGGATTCTCTCTTGCCTCAAGGGAAGTGGTACTACCAGGTTTAGCCCTGTCAGGAAGTAGTGGCCACTCGTATTTTCTAGAAGCATGTAAGCAAGTGTATTAATTTCCAGTGGGTGCATAACAAATTAGCACAACGTAGATGGCTTACAAAAACAGAACTCTATTTTCTCACAGTTCTGGAGGCCAGGCGTTCAAAACAAGGTGCTGGCAGGGCTGTGCTTCCTCAAAAGGTTCTAGAAGAGAATCCTTTGCGTCTTCCAGCTTCCGGCAGCCCCAGGCATTCTTTGGCTTGTGGCAGCGTCATTCTTAGCTCTGCTTCTGTCTTCTCATGGCTTTCTCTTCTTGGTCTCTCCTTTGTGAGTCTCTTATAAAGACACTTATTGGATTTAGGGCTGTTGGGGGAAAGCCCCAAAAGTCTAAATTCAGGATTGGTTCCGCAAAACTGACATGGAGCCTTATTCAAATTCATAAGAGTTTTAAAAGGAGGAACTTACATACCCAGGCAAAGCAACTGCGCTCCCAGTGGTGACCAGCCAGGAATTATCCACTCCCCTCCCAGGACAGGGTCTCTCTTTTATAGGGTGTTAATAGTAAAAGCATATGGTGGGTAGTTACTTAGACCACCAGAAAGAACAATGCATTTCTGTTAGCAGATAACATCAGGCAGTTATCCACACTCTATACATTCATTAACCTCCTTCCTGGGGCCTGACTTTATCTTTGGGCAGCATTCTGGCTTTCTGGGTAGTCGACCAAGCCTGAGGCTACAGAGAGTTAAACAATCACAGAAGGTTGAACACAGAGAGTTCAACATTTCCCAGACACCTTTATTGCTGGAACCATATTAAATCTCTAAAGTGAGTTCCCTTACAAGGGCCCACCTGGGTAATCCAGGATGACCTCATCTTGAGACCCTTAATTATAACCGCAAAGACCCTTTTTCCAAATAAGCTCACAAAAGCATAGGCTCAAGGTAGAAGCCCCAGGTGGCTGGCTGCCTGGCCCACCCTGTGCAAAGACTTAGTGGCTCAGGGGACAGCCATGACCATTGAGAAACATGCCCCACATGTGAGTCACTAGCTCAAAGACTGTCATATAAGGTGAGGAATGAGACCCCTGCAGGTAGTGACAGATGGCAAAAACTCTATGGCTCCAAAATCATTCCTCTGCCAGAATGGCCATTACCACTCTCCTACCATTGACACACTCATATTCAACTGTTAAGACCCAGCTCAAGCATCACCTCCTCCATGATGTCTGCCCTGCTCTCTTCTCCCAGGGAGCCTCCATCCCATTTGTTGCTGTGCCCATGTGATCTTCATCTCTGTATCTCCACATCCTGGCAAGGGCCTGGAGTAGGCCACAGGTCCCATGACTTTACGCTGAAAGCCCACCATCCCTCCCGCACAGAGACAAAGATCTGAATCTGAAGGTTGGCATGTGGCAGCTCCTCCAAGATCCCCCCACCCCACCTTCCCCTCATCGTTGCCCTCCAGGTTCCAGCCTCTACCAGGAAGGAGCATCTCCCAGCATCTTCACTTGCCTTCTCTTCCTTTCTAGGCTCGTCGTGGGCGCTCCGTTGGAAACCAATGGCCACCAGAAGACTGGAGACGTGTACAAGTGTCCAGTGACCCATGGGAACTGCACAAAGCTCAACCTGGGTAAGTTGGACCTCTGGTCTCACCACAAGGAGGCCAACCATTGTCTAGGGTGGGGCAGGCTCTAAAACAGAGTCACACTGGCTCCTCCCAGCTGCCCCAGAGGTGACTGGCTGGTATCACTGCCCCATTTTATAGATGAGGATGCTGAGGCCAGAGAGAAGAAGCAACTTTCCACTGTCACACAGCTTGTTAGGGGCTAGCCAAAAATCAAACCCTGGCTTCCAGTGCCCCAGGGCATTGCTCTTTCTGATTCATCCACTGCCCGGAGCACTAACAACAGCAGCTAACACTCATACATCATATATAATGTTCACTCTGAGTCAGGCACTGGTTTCAGCACTTTTAGGTGTTGTGACTCATTTAATCCCCACAAGAGTTTCTATGAAATTTAATCATTAAACAAAGGAGGAAATGATTATATGTGGAGTGAGGGGACCTGCCAGGGGTCGCCCAGCTAACAAGCAGCAAGGCTTGGATTTCAATCCAGGCAGCCGACAGCCACTGCGTAACACCAGCTTCTGAAATGCAGGCTTTGTTCCTCACTGAAGAGCTGTCAGCCACAGGGAAATGCTGTGAGCAGCCTCAAAGCCTTCCAATCCCTGATAAACTCTGCGTGTGTGTCCGTGTGTGCCCGCACGAGTGCATTCACTAAAGTCCACACACCAGTCCTCTAAAGCACTTCCATTTTGTCCTAAAGGTCAGACAGTGGCCAGGCCACCACTTGCTTACAGGAGAGAGTAAAAGTTCCGTTTGGGCTGAGAATTTCAGACCTTGCCCTAGAGGACTGGCTGCCCCAGGGCCAGGACCCTCAGCCTCCCCCTCTTCCAGAAGGGGAGCCTCTACCCTAGAGCAGTGGGGTGGGGCTCTCTGGGGAGGTGGGGAAGATGGCAGAGCTCCAGGACATAAGTAGATGGATGAAAAGGCCTGCATCAAAGAGAAAGCCCAAAGAACTCAGATCTCAGTGGCAGCCCGCTCTCCCATCACGGGGTGCTGGACGCTCCTGCTGTTCATATCTGCGTCAGCACAACGGGTGGGAAGTTCAAACCCCAGTACAGCTGAGGCCCAGACTTCAGGAGGGAACAGTCTAAGGGAGGTGGGGGCCTGGCTGGTGGCTTATGGATCCTGGTCATTACCACTCTGAGAGTGCAGCTCCCAAAACAGGCCAAGCTGGGTCTCTTTCCAGCTGTGCAGTTTCTTCACTGTGTGTTCATGGGGAGCTCGTATCCTCTCTCTGAGCCTCTATTTGCTTGTGTGCAAAATGAGGGGGGTGGGCTTGATAATCCTAAGATCCATTCCAGTCTAATAGGTCTCCCAAACTTTAATGAGCATCTATGATGTGCTAAGCATGATGCTAGTTACTAAGGATACAGCAGAGAACAAGACACCAAGGGCCCCACTGGAAGGAGACAATAAATGAGTAGACAAACTAAGAAGAAGGATCAGTTCAGCTAGAGATAAATGCTGTGTGATAAACCAGGGTGCGACAAGAGAGGCTAAGTGGGGAGGAGGTGGGCAGGGGTCCTACCTTGGCAAGGTGGCCAGGAAGGCCTCTCTGAGCAGGTAACATTTGAGCAAAGTCTGATGGTGAAAAGGAGTCAGGTAGAACCAGAGCATTCCAGGAAAAGGAAGAGCACATGCAAAGGCCCTGAGGTGGGATGTCTGCTCTGTTGGAAACAGAAAAAATGGCTATATGGCTGGGGCAGAGGGAGCAAGAGGGCTTATGAAAGGTATGGGCACTGGGCTCAGGGCCTGGGCCACCAAGAGAAGCTCCTGGTCCAGGTGGGGACACATGCATGAACTGATCATTTAATTTCCTCTGTTGCTCTGGTTTCCAATGTGGACCCAATTTCCCTGCAAGGGAGGAGCTCCTGCTGGCAGTGAGAAGCCATTAGACCCTGGAAAACATTCCTGAACTGGGACATAAGCTGGGCAGCAAAGTGAGTCAGGGCAGAGGAAAAGTACTGTCATGAAGCCCTTCGTCTCAGGAGTGTCCTTTCCCCACCACTGAAGAGAACATGCACAGCAGGGAGACCATCTGTCGGTTCATCCCCACAGTGGAAAATGCAAGGCAGGGAAACCTGAGTCCTGGGTTTTCCCATGGCCTTCCCAGGTCTGAGCCCTGCCAAGCCAGGAATGTTCTTTCCTCTCTCTCCAGGGAACGCTAACTGGATGTCAGTCATTCACACCTCAGTGTGAAAGACTAGGCAGCTGGTGCTTTCTTCCCAACACCTGGATGAAGTTAAGAGTTTTCATGAGGAGCTATGATTCTGGAAGGCAGGCCCTGTGTAAGGAGAGGCTTATGTCCCCAGACCCTCACAGAGACCTACTGAAAAAGGCGTTGGTCTCTTCTGGTCACAGAGCAGAGGTTAGTGACTGCCCCAAATCCACGAGCAGCAGAAGCAGCAGAAGCAGGGCTTGAGCCTTGAGTCTTTCTTACGGCAACACAAGGGTCTTCCCTACCATGCCCATTGCTCCCGGGCAGGCACAGTTTCACTAAGAACTTCAGTTATTGAGACAAGGGAGAGGAGGAGGGGGCAGGGTGAGGGGAGGGAGGTGCCCCTTAAATAAACAGAGGACAGAATTCTTCAAACTGCTGAGGGGTGGATGTTGCCCAGCTGGGGCTTGGAACTTCCTCTCCAGACTTCTCACTACCATCCAATGTCACCACAGCCCTGCCATCACATGGGAACGTCAGGATGTAACCTTGGATATCGTGGGTTCAAGTCCCCGCTCTATCGTTTACCAGCGATTGCCTTTGTAGGAGTCACCAACCCTTTACGCACCTTAATTTTTCTCAACTATAAAGTGGAAATAGTGACTTCTGGACCTCCCAGGACCAAGAGGGGGTCCTGGAAGGGCACGTGTGGATGGTACTTTGTAAATGATATGAGATGATCTAAAAAAACAACAACACAGGGTCATTACTATTACTTTCTCTCTGGTTTTTTTGGATAGACAAAACAGAAAACATTCCCAGCCACAGCACAACCAAGAGGGGCTGGATTTCAAAAGGAGCCTGACTACAAACTGAGGGAACCCAAAGGGGAGCAGCAGCAAACACAGTCAGGCGGCTGTGGCTCTGGCCTCTGCTCATCTCTGCTAATGCCCACCCCAGGCCCTGCTGGCCTGTGCGCAGAACTGGCCAGCTCTTCCTACTTTCAGTGCCAATGATGCTAAATGCAAACCATGCTCCTGAGGCCTCTAGAGATCACTCCCTCCCCCTGGGGAAGGAGACACTAGATCCACCTCCCAGCAGATTAGGGTCGACTAGTTCTGAGCTCAACAAAATGCCCGACCTGCTCCCCGAAACTCTCCCTCCATGTGCCCATACCTATGTGTGCATGAACATGTGCAGTCAGTCATGCATGCACACGTATAGGCTCACATACACGCACATATACTTACATGTCAACATGTGTCTGAGGAATTCTAGCTCACTTCCTTCCTACAGAATGATCTCATAAAACCTTAACTGATATAATTTATTTAGTAATTCTAATCTGCCACCACCCTCTCCCTGCATCCAGTTGGCTGATAATCCTTCTCTTTGGCATTCTTGACAAGACCTTGTACCTCTACAAGCCCTTGTTAGTTGGCTATTTGCTACCCGTGAGACAGAGTCAGTTATCATCATCAGTTTTTCAGGGGAGCAGAGAACCAGGCCCCGAGAGAGCAGGGCAGGGGATGGGTAAGTTTCGGTGGCAGGTTGGCTTAAAGAAACATGGGGAGGAGACACTGCCCAGAGAAAGCCAGCCCAGGTATGGTGCCCGGGGTGTGTCAGGTGGGACACAAGGGGAATGTTGGGGTCTATCAGAACGCTGGAGGAGGAAAAGCTCTGGAATAGGAAACGGAAGGCTCTGCCATGTGCTTCCTATGTGACTTTGGGCAGGTTGCTTGGCCTCTCTGAGACTCATTTTCCTCATCTCACAGGGAGTTTTCAGAGGAAATAAGACCATGTCTGGCCAAGGCCTCAGTACACCGTGAAGGTCTGCACCAATGTGCAGGGAGAATTGGGGAGGACTCAAGTGACACCAATCCTGTCACAGCCATCTCTGGTGGCCAGTGGCAGCAGCAAACTCTGGGTGGAAGGTGGGCAGGGGGGCTTCAGGCTGAGCTTCTCCCTTCCCCCCCAGGAAGGGTCACCCTCTCCAACGTGTCTGAGCGGAAGGACAACATGCGCCTGGGCCTGAGCCTGTCCACCAACCCCAAGGACAACAGCTTCTTGGTAAGAGCCACCCACCCCACCCTCTCTCCAAGCCCCAGCCCTCCTGCCCCACGGACCCTCCTCTCGGGACCAGGAGAGGCCTCACACACACTCTGCCTGCCCAGAGCTGCCTGCCCGCACGCTCCAGAGAGCAGCTCCTCTGCTAGCTTTCTGCCTGTGCCACTCTGGCTGCTGTGCCCTAAATTTCAGTGTCTGTTGGGGGGTGGGAGAGTCTAGGCAAGAAAAAGGATTGAGCCCTTTTATGCACATACCCTGAGGGTGGGGGACAGAAATCCTGAAAAGGAACAGGAATAAAGGCCAGCAGTCCGATGGGGGCCTCTCCTTTCCTTTGGGGAGCCAAATGTCCAAGGCACAGGCCGAATCTCTGCTCTGGGTTTGATCAGAGAAATAGGACGCACCACACGCCCTAAAAAACTCTGAAGGGAAGTCAAAAATGAGTGAGCAC
Source organism: Miniopterus schreibersii (assembly GCF_964146895.1). Classification (NCBI taxonomy): domain Eukaryota; kingdom Metazoa; phylum Chordata; class Mammalia; order Chiroptera; family Miniopteridae; genus Miniopterus; species Miniopterus schreibersii. Next base: position 163,902,875 of record NC_138101.1, on the reverse strand, counting down.
AGCTTTACTACAACCAGGGGAAGGGCTACAGAGCCATGGGCCACCTGAACTACACAGGACTAGAGGGAAGACTTCCCAGAGGAGGTTTCTGTTTCGTTTTTTAAAGAATAGACACCTTAACAATGACGAAAGAGGAGAGGGTACTTGAGCTGAGGTGAGAGAGACATTTATTCATTTTAACTACAGTTATTTTGAGCACTCATAATATACTGAGCCCAGTGCCAGGCACTGGGGATTCAGCAGTCAGCGGAGCCCCTGCCCCTGCAGCTTACATCCTGGTTCAGGGATGAGCAGGGATGAGTAAACAAATGGATAACGTCAACACGATGTTGAAACGGTAAGGACAGGAATGCGTGGAGGGTCCGCAGCCTGCCCCCGTGAGCGCATGCAGGCTTTGCATGCAGCAGGCACGTGCATGTGGCGCGATAGAGGGAGCTGCCTTCCTTGCCACCTGGGTCCAGTGAACCACCATGATCTTGGGTGAAGCTGCGGATTCAAAACAGGATCCTTCTGGGACTTACTCCTAGAAACAGCTATGAGAGAAGATTCCAGAAAAAAATTACCCCAGAAAACCCAATAAAATATACCACTCATGTTAAGATGGGAGGGCTTGTGTCACTCTTTGTTCTTGTCTGTCAGTGCATTTCTGTTGACAGAAGAGACCCCTGGGGTGTGGAGCACAGACACTAGAGCAGTGAGATGTCTGGGATGCTCAGGGACTTGAGAGCACAGTGAGTCTGCTGGCAGAAGTCCCGAGGTGCTCATTGTGTGGTGGGCCCACAGCCCTTCATCATCTCCACCCAAGGGCAGCAGGAACCCGGGCTCTGTCCCCACACATACTTTTCAGGGGCTTTGTTGCTACTCCCTCTTCTCTCTGAGGCTCTTCATCATGTTCCTACTCACTTGATTTCACCTACTTCACAAGGTGGGATGAAGGCCCGAGGATGATGTGACATACCCTCTGGGGTCTCTGTGGGTAGGTTAAGTCCCTGGCATATAAATAGCAACTTTTGTTAGCTCATTAGCTCGTCCACTCATCCATCCATTCATCAATCCATCCCCCAACCAATCATCCATCTCTCCATTTATCTATCCAGCCATCCATTCACTCACTCACCCACTCATCCATCTGTATATGTATTCACCCCCTCCTCCTCCCACCTAATCACCCATCCTTCCATCTAGCCTTCCTACATCCATCCATCATCTATCCATCCACCCATCCATCATCTTTCTATCCACCTATTCGCCCATCCATCTGTCCAGCCATTCATCGTCCTTCGTGCATCATCCGTCATCAACCATGCATCTTCCATCATCCATCCATCCATCCATTCATCCAGCTAGCCATTCGTCACCCATCATTCGCCCTCCCATTCTTTATTCTCCCCCGCTTCCAAAAATAATTTACAGCAGTTTCAACAAAGGATACCAATAAAACCAAACCTTTAAAACCTGAGTAAAAATAGAAAGCTAATTAAATAGAGGGATTGGAAGTGGAATAATTATTCCTCCAAACCAAAGGGAATTTACAGCACAAAATTTAGTCCTGCGTTTCCCAGCAGCAGAAGAAAAATCGAGACGTGGAGCTGGGCTTTCATTTTTAATGAGACACTGAGAGTAACTCATTTCTCAGTCTTTAAATGAGGGGTTGATATCAATGTTTTTGGTAGCAAATTTCAGAGAAGGAGTAGAGACATTCTTTTTTCTACCCCTAGTAAGAGCCATGGACATGTCGGCAGGATGAAGTCCTAGAATTTTGCCCAGGAAGGACCTTTAGGGAATGGAGGTGACCTGTCTGAACAGGTTACCTCCATTCCCATGGGTGAAAGGGCTTCCCCAGTCTGTGTGGCAGGTGGGTGGGCAGGTAGGGTGAAGAGAAACAACCGTAGATGGTGGGATGGAGAATGAGACCTTTGTGAATAGATAAAGGGGGACTGTAGGGTTAGTTTTCCTCCATTACACCTGAAACCAAGGAAACTGGCAGCAAGAGAGTTTAGGTGGACTCGAAGAAGACCCTCTAAAGCCTGGGGACACCAACACTCAGATAGGAGATGTCGGCCTTGGGTCATGGAGGTTGGGACTAGGCCGAAGGCTGCCAGGCCTGGACCCACCCTGAGACCCCCACTGACTTGGGGTCTATGCTATGTTTCCAGGCCTGCAGCCCCCTCTGGTCTCACGAGTGTGGGAGCTCCTACTACTCCACAGGGATGTGCTCGCGAGTCAACTCCAACTTCAGATTCTCCAAGACTGTGGCCCCAGCTCTCCAAAGTAAGTGGCTTCAAATATGTAGACTCAGGCTGAGCAGCCAACAGTCCATGGGAGGCTTGGGGCTCTGGTCACTGCTATTCTGCATCTACAAGCAGCACTGGGACTCTGCTCTGGCTCTGTGGATGACCAGGACAACTCACTTGACTTCCCTGGGCCTCTGTGGGGTCATGATCTTGGCTCACCCTCCCCCACAGATTAAAGATGGAGGGCAAATGAGCTAAGGTTCTAAAGGCAATCCTGGTAGCCAGAAAAGCCCACTGCAAACCCAGCCTGAGTGAGGAAAAAGTTGCTGGGCCCCATGTACAGCAGGCAAGCTATGCCCTGCACAATCCTGGGGACATTGTTCATTTAGACTACAATGTGAATGGTGCCCTTTAATGTTATGCAGTTCAGTTGCCCTGTAGGTGGAAAACCAAGGAGAACAGAAATATCCCTGGTAATAGTCCCATTGAACCAGTGTCCCTCGACCTCAGGAAGCTCTGCCCTATTTTCCCAGAGACTCATGGAACATGGAACCTCACATGCACTCCCTATCCACCAAGAAAATCTGGGAAATAATGCTCAGACTGCCTCCTGCAAGCCCGGACTACTTGGCTCCAAGCCTCACTATTTCCTCTGGGCTAAATACCATTGGCCAAGCAGCTGCTCCCTGTTTTATTGAGGGTGAGGGGATTAGTGCCTCTGGCTGGCTGCAGCCTCCCTCCAAACAACAGGGCCCAGTCAGTGATGGAAAGATGATGCTTGCAGAAGAGACAAGGAAGCGTCGCTCCAATTGGGGCTAGAAAGGGGTTGTCTTAGAGCGGTGAGGAGACATTGATTCTATTCTCACAAAATGGGAGAGGGAAAGGCAGTGCTGGGGCTCTGGAGGGGGCCGGAGGTGTGTGCAGGGACCGTCACCTCCCCCTCCCACAGGGCTGCTATTTCCTCTCACCAAGGTATGACAGTCTCAGCCTCCAGAACCTCCTGTGGTGGAGGCCTCCCACCCAGATGACCAGCTGCAGAGCCTGGGGAGCTTATCAGATACAGATCCCAGGGTGGTTCTCACTCAGCAGGTCTGATTAGCCAGCTGCAGGGTGTGTGCTCGTGTGTTTGTTTCCGTGGAGTGGTCAGTCATGTTTAGGAACCACATACCTAAAGCAAGATTCTTCCCAAGATATCTAATTTTATTTTTAATTTAAATTTTTTTTTTCAATTACAGTTGATATTCAATATTATATTGGTTTCAAGCATACAGCATAGTGGTTAGACATTTATTTAACTTACAAAGTGATCCCCTGGATAAGTCTGGTACCTCCCTGAGATCATATAGTTATTACGATATTACTGACTCTATGCTGCACTTTGTAACTGCCAGTTTCTTAATCCTTTCACCTTTTGCCTAGCCCCCAACCCCCAATTTGTTTGTTCTCTGCATCTATGAGTTTGTTTCTGTTTTGTTTGTTCATTTATTTTGTTTTTTAGATTCCACATATAAGTGAAATCATACAGTATTTGTCTTTCTCTGTCTGACTCATTTCACTTATCATAATTCCCATAATTTATTTTTTTCTTAAAAAGAAAATTTGAAACTGTAAAAACAATCAGCAGTAATAAAGACATTTTAATAATAAAAACTTGCTTAGAAATCAAAGAAACCTGGTCCCTACCCCTAGATTCGAAACCCCTCCTAATGAAGGAGTTTCTGTCTCCACCACCCCTGTGGCCGCCCGTCACATGGGGCCCTGCACATGGCGGGTGCTCAGTACGTATGTTGAGCTGAACCAAACTGCGAAAGGACAAAGCTACCAGGTGCTGTCAGTCCGAAATGTCAGAGCATTGCATGCTATACACAGTGTGCCGATGGGACAAAAATGTCTCGAAACTTCTCCTAAAACAGAGGTGACTCTGAGCATTCAAATCACGCAAATGCTTCTAAAGTGCCCTCCAGACACAGAGCCTGCAATGTGCTCTTGGGCTCAAAGCCACCACCTTCCTCTCTCTGGGGATCACTGGCTTCAACACACTGGGTCTTCACGATACAGGAGTTGCTGAAATGTTCACACACAAAAGCCTCCTGCCATATGTATTGCTGTAAAGTAGATTTTATAACTGTGAAAATTCTCCATTAGAAATAAGCAGATGCCCAATATTTCAATATGATATGACATAGTATAGTATATATTGGAACATATTGTGTCATATCATGTCTTATTTTAAAGTAATCCCAACCATTCACAAACAGAAATAAATTGCTTAGATTTTAAAAGAAGTTTTTACATTTATTCACATGATCTATGTTTCATTAGATTTTTTGTTGGTTTTTATAATTTGTTTTAATTTGGCATTAATATTACAAAAATGTAGAGAACCCTTTACACTCAGAGTGGAGATACAGGCATGACAGCTTGACCCATGATATCATTCCCACATTAGCCAAGTGGTTTGCTTTTCAAGAAAAATAATTATCAGCTAAGATTTCTGAGCACTTACTTGGTGCCCAGCCCTTTAGAAGTAGCATCTGGTTAATTCCTCAGAGAATCCTCTACTCATTATGCTTATTTTACAGAAGAGAAAACTGATGCCAAGATGTTAAGTGACTTGCCAAAGTCAAAACCAGGAGTCAAACCTTTTCCACATTCCTAACCATTACACCATACCACCCTCCTAAAAAAGTGAAATCCATTAATTCAGGCTGAAAGTGATAAATGCCAGCCTGCATGTTACAGCAAAACAAATGATGACCAGGTGCTGCTTTGGGCAGTGTTGGCTGCCTCAGAAACATTGACCCTAGGACGGTGGTCAGTCCCCGATGAGCAGAGTCCCTGAGGAGCAGAGGCAGGAGGGTGTAATTAAGCTTTGTTCAAATAGCCGGCACTGAGCAGTGGAGCAGAGCCAGGAATTCTGGGCTTGCCATTCGCATTGCCCAAATCAATGTCCTGCCCAAGGACGGCTCCCCAGCCCAGGGAATTATGCACGTGTAACAAGGCCCTCCTTCTATTGTCTTTTGGACAATCATCTGGAGAATCAGAAACTGGCAGACACTGGCTCCTTGGGTAACTGTGACCTTGTCCCCAACTTCCCAGGGTGCCAGACCTACATGGACATCGTCATTGTCCTGGATGGCTCCAACAGCATCTACCCCTGGGTGGAGGTTCAACACTTCCTCATCAACATCCTGAAGAAGTTTTACATCGGCCCTGGGCAGATCCAGGTGAGTGTCTCTGGGACTCTCCTCCTCTGAACAGGGTAGATGCTGCCTTGGGGTGCAAGGAGAGAGTCTGTGTATGAGCCAAAAAAGTGCAGGTGAAAGGGCCAGCACCAGGGCCCTGCAGCCCAGGACCCCCTTCTCTGCTGGGCTCGTCAAGGGAGAGTTTAGGGGAGACTTCACTTCTAAGGTCAAACACTGAGATAGTCACCACCTATTAGGAAAGAGTTTGACCCACTACAGAGTGAGAAGGAAGGTGGCAAATGTTGAGTAGCACGCAGACCTTGCTGAGCGAGGCACAGGGGAAAGTTAGACACATTGATCTTAGAGAAAAGGCTGGGAAGGAGGCCATCGCTACCAGCACACACTGAAACACTGCCTGGCTAAAGGGAGGAGATTTAGTCTGTATTGTTTTGGCAGTGAGTTGATTAGTCGTATTGTTTCTGCAGGCCAAACGAAGACTAATGGATAGAAAGTCCAAGGTGGCATATTTCAGATCCATGTAAAAAAATCATTTTGTAATGATTAGAGCTGTTAAAAAGGGAGTGGGCTTTCTTATGAAGTAATGAGTTCCCCAGCACTGGAAGATCGTCCTGTATCGTGGGTGAAAGTCCAGCATCAGAAATGTACTTGTATGGAATAAACTCTGGGCCCACCCAACAGTAACATTTTATAATCTAATTCTACTGTAGCTCTTTAAGGCTTTTTATTTTGAAGTTACTAATATTGTCAATATTTTATCAACCTTAGGGATAAAAGGACCTTTCCTCTTCCAAGTTTTAAGGAACCTTAGTTGCAGAGTTGGGCGAACAGTGCCATGGCCTCCACCTATGCTACTCCTAATATTTGAGGTTCCAGTTCTATGCTCAACTTTCGTCTTTTTAAGCAAGAAACTTAACCTGTTGGACTTTTCTTTACACCACAGTCTCCTCTTGCAATATGCACCTCCCACTGTCTCACCAAGCCATCTGTTTAGTCCCACACTTTTCCGAACCAGCCTCCCCTCAGTTTGGGAAGGTCCTAGCACTCCTTACTCTTGAACAGTCACAGACAGAAAGATGACTCCAGGGAACCTCACCACCAAATGTCTAAGATTCGGGGGTCAAGATGTTCCAATGCCTTCTCCTCTCTCTTGAAGGTTGGAGTTGTTCAGTATGGAGAAGACGCGGTACATGAGTTTCACCTCAATGACTACAGGTCTGTAAGAGACGTGGTGGAAGCTGCCAGCCACATTGAACAGAGAGGAGGAACAGAGACCCGGACGGCATTTGGCATAGAATTTGCTCGGTAAAAAGAAAGAAAAAGAAAGCTTTTAAATTGTTTTAAATCTCAGATACCATTTTAGTTATATATTGCTGTGTAACAAACCCCCACATAATTTAGTACCTTGAGATAATTTATTAATCCCTCAAAGCTCTGGGGATTGGCTGGGCTCAGCCTGTTAGTTCTCTCTTGGATTCTTCTCATGTGAAGCCTGGTGTCAGCTGGGGCTGTTGTCATCTGAAGGTTCAGCTGGACTGGATGTCCAAAATGGCACAGTAGTGTGACTAGCAGCTGATGCTGGCTGTTTGTGGGAACCCAGCTGGGGCTGAAGACCTGAGCACCCACACATGACCATAAGACTTGGCTTTCTCATGATATGGAGGCTGGGCTCTGAGAGGCAGCATCTCAAGGGAGAGTTTTCCAAGAGATCCACGCAGGAACTCTGAGAATGCCCATGACCTCGCTGCAGAAGTCCCAGAGTATAGCTTTGATTGAGCAAGTCACTAAAGCCAGCCCAGAGTTGAGGGGAGAGGATTTGATTCTGCCTCCTGAGGGAGGAAGGGCAAGGCCACCGTGCAGAAGAGCATTTGGGGTGGAAATTGTTGCAGCCAACTTTGGAAAATCTGCTCCGCCACCGTGACCCCGTAAAAAGTGTGTAGGGTCTATGAGGGCAGAATCTTCCTGTGGAGTGTTTGTCATCAGTGGAGTGTGGGGAGCATAGCTAAGCCAAACACCTGAGACTGCAGAGTAATGAGGCTACTTCCTTAAAAATCACGCCAGCACTCACTGGTCACAAACTGAATGCTGTCTCTGTCGTCGTCCACACAGACAACCATGTCTTTATTCCAGTGATGTCACCATCACTCAGAGCATTGTGCTCACCCACCACTGAAATCAGTGAGTGATTTTAAAGGCAAATCCCCAAGATCGTTTGAGCTGAGGCCTAAATTCCTAAGATGACTATATCCAAGGCGTTTCGATTTTAAATTGTAAACTTCACACCTGGGAATATGAGTTCTGTTATGTTCGTTGAAACCACGGTCCCAGTTCCTTACAATCCCACCTCGCATAGGGTTAGTCAGTGTGTTTCCCAGAATTCCTCAGTCAGAGCTATATAGTAGTAACATGACTTCATGCGGTCAAAAGATTTTTTTCCTAACCTCACATCCCTTTATGATTAAGTTACTGCTCCACTAACATATTTCTGTTTGCTGCTAAACCTTGCTCGAGCTTTCTCCCTAAATGAGCATCCCTCTGTGTAAAAGTGCCTCTTACTCATTCTCATGAGGAACAGGCCATTTTGCTGTTCTGTCATCATTGGGATGAGCCCCTGCAACCCCAGCAGGCTCTTGTGAAGTGTCTGGGGTAACAGAGGAAGCCTATGCCTGTGGAGCTATCCTTCCTCCCTGTGAAGCTAACTGCCTCACACAGGGAGGGAGCCCGCTGTTCTGATCTCATTTCGAAGCCCACCGACCTCAGGGCAACTGGAAGTGTGACTCGCCAGGTAGTTTGAATAGTTTAGGACTCATTCGACTGCTGGGGTGTGCAATCTGCACTTCAAGTACGTGTGAAATCTAATCTTCCCAGCCTACCAAGTTTGGGTCCCAAATTATAGCCAGTGCCTCTGAAGAGAAAAGGTTTTCTCTCCTTACTCATTTATTCATATTACATTTTTGCTGTGCACCTACTAAAGTACAAAGATCCCAGCCATGGACTTGAGGAGTTACAGAGATAGTAACCTGTGGCCTCTGGACCCATAGGGGAGCTCTGAAAAGTGTCACCCTAACTCGATGAGGATGAGAGAGGGAGGGATCCAAGGAAGGGGCTGGGAGGACTGCCAAGACAGGTGGCACTTGACCTGTCCTAGGAGGACTGCAGGATTCCATCAGGGAGAGGGGGGGAGAAGACGTTCCACAGAAGACAGTATGCCCTGACAAGGACAGAGGAGAGGGAAAGTCGAGGAATGAGGAACATTTACATTTCAAGCCATGCTCTGACCACAGCTTGGGGCTCATGGCGGGGGGGGGGGGGGGGGGGGGGGGGGGGGGTGAGCCATGCAGCTGTGAAGATGGCTTGGAGCCAAATTATGAGGGTAATGATGTTGTAACTAAAACAAGGGTGACTGGCTACTGAAAGTCCCTGAGGCCCAGAGTGTTATCATGACATGTGCCTATGAAGGTCAATCTGGCAGCCATGGGAGGGGGCACAGGGACAAAATTATAAGATTCCACTTTAGTTCACATAACACTTTTCACTGAGCATCTACTATGGGCCTCATACTCTTTTAGGCACTAGGGATAGATCAGTGAACAAAACAGACAAACATCCTGCCTATGTGGAGCAGACATTCTAGAGGCTAGGCAGATAATACATAAGAAAACAAATAACAATAACAGCAATGGAGGAAAATAGAGCATGGTAAAGGCAGTCAAGCAAGCTGGAGAGGGCAGGCATTTAATCAGCATTACGAGAGTCCTCGGGGAAGGCTTCCCTAAGAGCTGACATTCTAGGGAAGACCCGAAGGAGGTGAGGAAGTTGGCCAAGCAGTACCTGGGGGGAGCATTTCAGGAGAAGGGGCAGCTTGGACAAAGGCACTGAGACAGGAACATGCCTGGTGTTCCAGGGTCACCGAAGAGCACAGTGTAGATAGAGAGGAAGGAGTAGAAAGAAGGGCTCAGAGGGGTAATGGGACCAGATCATAAAGGCTATGGTGGGCCAGTGTCAAGACCTGGGAGAAATGGGAGCCACTGCAGGTTTGAGCAGGAAGGAGACATGATGTGACCTACTTTTCCACGGGGTCGCTCTGGCTTCCAGGTTCACGGAAACTGTTGTGAGTATAAAGCTCTCACTGCTCTCCAGGAACTTATCATCTGATTTACAAAGGAACAAAGCCAAGCCTTTTGCACAATGCAGAATCAGAATTTTAAATCTGATGATTCATGCCCATATTTACCCTATTACAAATTCACACAGATATTCACACCATTCCACTATACAGAAACACGATCCTGAAATTGTCCTTGGCTTTTTCCCTGCTATATATTTTTGCATGGAGTTTTGTTTCTGAGCCTGGCCCTCTAATGATGTCATGGAACCATCTAGAATCTCCTTTGAGGAACTAGCAGAGTTCTCCCTCCAATGGGTAGAACTTAAGCCCAAAATCTGCCCTAGTCATGTCGAGTGTGCCTCTGCCCCCCTTTAGTCCACAGCTCATACTAAAATGAGAGGGTTTTTTTAAGTCAGCAAATCCAGGATATCACAGAGTTGCTAGAGAATGGCAGATGGCCAGTTTCTCTTAACTGGTAGCTTGAAGATGCTCTGAACTAATTTATTCAGTTTTGTGAATTTCTCAACATCTAAATCAGCTCAATTTTCTGTGTAACAAGAGATATCTCTGGTAACCAAAGCCTGAGGGCCTGGAGACCGGCTTTCACCTAGCATTGTGAATCTTAAACCTGGGGGTCAGACCCACAAGAAATCACTATAGAGGCTAAGGGTAACTTTATTTTTAGATCATTATTGGCAAATTCTACCTGCTGGGCCAGGCTCTTGGGCCAGACAGTGTCTGCCCTTCTCAGAGCCTCACAGTCTAAAAGAGGGTTGGCCACAGAGGCAGCAAGAGTCAGTCATGGTTCAGGAGCCAGGTTTCCATGCTTCATAGACGGGTTTCCAGGTGCAAGAGTCTTTCCGCAGCATCAAGGGTCAGTGTGCCAGCCCCACCCCCACCCGTCCCCTGGCTGGATCGCCCAACAGGCAGACCAAGTGCCTGCTCCCAGCACTGAAAACAAAATAAAAAGTGAGGAGGAGGAATATTTGTCGTAGAATTCGATATTTAATAGTTCCCAAAATAAAATCAAAGTTGTCCTCATGGGAGAAATGAGAACTTTGTCAGGCTTCATTACACGGATTTTATGGATTAGTGGTATTGGGGTGTTAAATTGCTCTGACATGGCACCTTTGCAGGACTTAGGGAAGTCGTTCTCAATGCTGGTGTTCATTAGATGAAAAAGACTGGTGCTCAGGCCCCACCCAGAGATTAGTTTCAAGAGCCTGGGTAGGGCTTCAGCATCACAATTTTTTTTAAACTCCCCAGGTGATTCTAATGTGCAGCTGGGTTTTTGAACTGCCAACTTGGGGCCTCTAAAACTCTCCATCTGAGCCTGGACTCCCTTCCCAGGCTCACCCCTTCCCCTCTGCTTGCCCAAAACAGCATGGTCAGGACCCCAGAGCAGCTTTTTAAAGTCACTTTTTAAAGACAAGCAGATACAGGTCCATTTCAGTGGTCTGGGTATCTCAACCATGTTTCTTCTGGGTTGCTGGAGATAAGGAGAGGGGTGGGGGTTGGTCCTGGTCTCTATGGCTGCCCTTGTTGGGGAACACCAGGGGCTGCTCCATTCCCATGTCCCTCTTGTGACCCCCAACCCAGCCCCCCAACCATGCTTGGGTTTCAGCTCAGAAGCTTTCCAGAAGGGTGGAAGGAAAGGGGCCAAGAAGGTAATGATTGTCATCACGGATGGGGAATCTCACGACAGCCCAGACCTGGAGAAGGTGATCCAGGAAAGCGAGAAGGACAACGTGACCAGATACGCTGTGGCTGTGAGTCCTGCCCCACCTGTCCTGCCCCCTGCTCCTGCTTACAGGCTGCCAGCTAGCTTATAAAGGCTTCACCACCAAACCCCTGGGGACCCCCAGGGGGCATTTTCTGGGCAGTGAACAAGCCATTCATGCCCTCAGATGGGCCTCTCCTTGCTTCATCTTCTAAAGAGCAAGTTGAGCCCCGGCAGGGTGTCTCAGTGGTTGGACTGTCGTCCTGTGCATCAGAAAGGTTGCAGTTCCATTCCCAGTCAGGGCACATGCCTGGGTTGTGGGTTTGACCCCCAGTCAGGGAGTGTACAGCAGGCAGTCGACCAATGTTTCTCTCTCACGCCAATATTTCTCCACCCCTCTCTCTTCCTCTTTCTCTTCCTTCCTCTCTCTCTAAAATCAATAAAAGCATGTCCTCAGGTGAGAATTTTAAAAATAATAATAATATAAATAAAGAGCAAGTTGAGAATCTTCCTTCTGCACTGCCTAAGCCTATCCACAATAGTCCTGGGGTTTCTTTTCCCCATTTCTAGGGAGGTTCTGAAACCTCAGAAAACCAGAAACTGTCCAGCTTCCCAACCCCCTGGACCCTATCTTAGAACAGGGCCATCTCTGGTCCCTACTAGATAGTCTGTTTCAAAATGCAAATGGGACTTTGAGGACTACTCATGGCTATGGAAGCAGTGGCTCCAGCTGGGGCTGGGGCCCAAGGCCAGGGGCCCCTGTGTGTGCGGGAAGTCTGTGCTATGTCCTCGTTTGTCGCCCTGCCTTGTTCCCTGGCAGGTCCTGGGCTACTACAACCGCAGGGGGATCAATCCAGAAACTTTTCTAAATGAAATCAAATACATCGCCAGCGACCCGGATGACAAGCACTTCTTCAACGTGACCGACGAGGCCGCCCTAAAGGACATCGTCGATGCCCTGGGGGACAGGATCTTCAGCTTGGAAGGTGAGCAGTTCATATAGAGAGGGGTCCATATTCCTGGGGTCACATCAGGTGAAGACTCCAGAGTGAAATCCAACCCCACAGAGTGAAATGGTCCCCTCTTCAGGGTAAATGCCAGCGCCTGACATTGTGCTGGACAGGAGGCCGTGCACTGTACGAACAGCCCAGGGAGGTGGTTTTGCTGATCGCCTGCCTCCTCTTTCACAACTGAGGAAACTGAAGCTCAGAGGAGCTGAGGGACTTGCCAAAGCACGCACAGCTTGAGAAGGAGCTGGGGTTTGAATGAGAGTCGCCAGATTCAGCAAATATAAAATACAGTATCTGTGGCAGACTTACACTAAAAAACAATTCGTTGTTTGTCTGAAATTCAATATCTGAGCGTCCTGTATTTTCTCTGGCAGCCCTAGTTTGAACCCAGCGGGACTGACTCAGAGCCTAAAATACGAATCCCCGCCTCCCACTCCACCCCAGCACTTTCTGCAGGGCTCCTTCAGATGGCCTCTCCCTACGACTTACACTCCGCTTGTCACTGGCCATATATTGCGACAGAGGGCCCTCTCCACACGGGGCTTTGCCGTGTGGGAGGATTGTCAAGAGGTAGAAGGCCTGAGCGATCTGCAGAGCACTGGAAATGACGAGCTACAGACACGAAAAGACACAAAAAACAGTCCTCATCAGTGAGGATAAATACAAAGCATGAACCTGAGTTTTGACACTCACACTAGAGCTTAAACATTCAAATCCGTGTATTTCTCTTCAAAATGGTCACCTTGGGTGACAAGAACATTGGCTCCAATGACAAGTTTGGAAGAGCTCTCTGGGGGAGGGCAGCACACGTGAGGTCTTTTGTGCAAATCTGTGGTGGTGACATCTCCCTCCGGATGGTCTAGTTGATGTCCCGGAGTCACCCAGAAGTAGCTGGAACCAAACATGGTGAATGAGAGGAATGAACCAAGTAGGAAATTTCATTTCTTGCCCCAAAATCTTTCTCTCCATGCACGTCTCTTGATCTTTCCCCGATTTTGACAGGATTATGGTAGACATGCCCTGTGATATAAGTTGTCCCAAGCCCTTTCCAGCAGGGAGTGGGCCACTAATAATAAACCTGCATGTCCCCCTGGAAGGTGCTCAGTGCCTCCCTTGCAAAGCGCCTGCCACTGGGGCAGACAAGGCCAGGTTTGGACTCAGGGACACCCCCCCCCCCCGCCCCGCTCACCTCCCTGGAGGTGCTCCCTGGGAAGCTGGTGCTGTGGGTTAAGCTGCAGGTGTGTGTGGCACTAAGTCACCAGGTATGGAACTGACCTCCTTCTGTCGTTCTCTTAGGCACCAATAAGAATGAAACCTCCTTTGGGCTGGAGATGTCACAGACGGGCTTCTCGTCTCACGTGGTGGAGGTACGAACCTGTCAGAGCCACCCTCCCACACACTCGGTGCTCTCGTTCCTCATCCACCTTTCCTGGGCTGTCTCTATCACCCTTTCTCTGTCTCCCTGCCTCCCATTTGCTGTGGCTGGAAGAGGGACGTCAAGGTCTTCATCTTACAGTAAGTTGTCTCACCCTCCCTGCGCAGAGTGCTGATGGGGACATTTCCTTCAGGACCAATGGTCCCATCTAGTCCACAGAGCCTTGTGTAGAAACTAGGCCAACACAGCAAAGCCGACTGCACGTGCTCTAATAGCTCCTGCATGCGACCGAGGAGGCCTGTGCATGCAGGGGTGCAGCCCTGCAATGACGTTAGGAGGGTGTTCAGATGTGTCTGATGTGCTCCGGCAGGTGGCCTACATGGGCCCCCTCTTGGTGCGAACTCGGCGTCAGATTACAGAGATCCCAGGTGGGCACATGGTGTCACAAGCAGCATGTCGTGTCTGGGGCTCTGCATGGCCATCACTTGCCCTCCGTATACTTCACCTGGTTCTGATTCACGAGCTAGAGCTGAAACCTTACACCATCGCCAGAGGCAGAGTCAACATTGGTGAAAATGCTTTATAAACTGTTTGGGTATAAGCCCTGCCCAGGAGTACCCCGTGCAGGGAGGGCCATGTGGGCAAAGCCTGGATGTGTCCGTGTCAGCACGTGCCCTTGTGGGCGTGCTTTGCACAGACAGGTGTCCAGGTGCATGCACATGTCCCGCCCAACTCCTCTATGAAATGGATAGGGCGGGATGCCTTGTTCCCACCTTCCAGCTTAAGAAACCAAGTCACAGAATGGCTGAGTGACCTGCTGAAGTGCTCTGTGTGAGAGAAATATTCATCTCAGTCTCTCCCCCACACCAAACAGCTGCTCTGTGAGAGAGTATGGAATCTGAGGGCTCTGAGTCGGAAATGTCACATCGGAGAGGAAGGGGACATACGCACAACATGTAGCAGGCAGATGGGAGGAAACTCACCTCACGCTCAGCTTTTCCTGAGCAACATGTGAACAATGCCACCCCCACTGGAATACAGCAAGATGTGCGTGTCACGGCCCACAATCCTGACAGTCAGTTATGCACAGAGCACTTTACATTTTTCCAGGAATTCCACATTTTTGCATCCCATTCATGCTCAGAAACAGTCCTGCCAAGTTGGCAGGTGATAATAGTTGTCCCGTTTTAGGTGGTCCCATCAGCAAATCTTTCCAGTTCTCCCTTCGTGCTGGGTCCTGTGCGGGATCCCATGAGGTACAGACGCCAGAGCCCTGACCTCAGGAGCTCGCAGTACGCAGTACAAGGGTAAGGAGCCGGCATGAGGAGACACTAGAGCATTCGCCAAACAGGTCAGGCGGCAAGTCATGTGCTAGTCAGGACTAGCCCCATTCTCCTAACTCTGGGGTCAGGGCTGATTAGAAAATTGAACAAGAAATCCAATTTAATTAAATCCAACAAGCATTTATCAAATTCAACTAAGGTACCAGAAGGAACCAGAATTTCCTCTTACCACCAGGAGTCAGTCAACTTTTAAACAATCCAGAGCAGCCATCCTCATCTTTGAGAGCAGGATAAAAGCAACTATAGATTTCTCCTAGGTAAAAATGTACAACTTCAGGAGGCCCCCATCCATGGAGCCCTTGTGAAGACCCCTGCTCACTGGGGGAACCACAGGTATACATCTAATGCTAATCAAGACAGCATGTGATCAGGGTCTCAGAGAAGGAAAGGCCCAGGCAGGGGGAGGAGCCATCACAGAAGGATCTGGGGAGGGGCTGGCACTTGGGCAGGCCCCTGAGGACAAGGATTGCTGCAGCCATAGTGGCAGTGAGAGAAGAGAGGAAGCTGGTGTGCACAACGCTGGGGAAATCTGAGCACACGTGGGGGCCAGCCCTGATGCTGGGGACAGTGAGAGAGAGGGAATGTCCCTTGTCTCCTTCGTTCATTCTACAATCATTCCTTGAGCATCTCCCTATGTGTCAGGATCTGTACCAAGAACTGGGGACATATAAATAAAGATTAAGGTAATATTTCAGCTGAGAGCAGCTCTAAGTCTAATTGGGGAGAAAGATTCTTAAATAAGTTCAGTCTCCTGCTTCCCATACTATGATCTGTATACACCCAGAAATTGGGGAACCTTAAGAAAAGGGAAGTTAACATGAACTTCAGGTATTTGGGGACACTTGACTTCTGAAAATGGCCTACGCAGCTCAGTGTGTGGAGCAAGGTGAGTCCTTGAGGACCTTCAGGTTCCCCAGCTGCAGTGGGGAGACCAGAAGCTCAGAGCCCCAGCTTGTTATTGAGGTCAAGGTCATGCATTGCCCCGTGCAGCTTCTTCTACATGCTCACTTCTTCTGTTGCCCAGTGGAGAGACCAGGGTAGTTCTCCCCATTCTGTAGATACAGACCCCAGTTCTTCTACTGGCCCAAGTTTTGTTTTCAAGTGACAAGTATCTGGAATTTTTTATGTGTTAGGACTTTAAAAGAGAAGATGATTACTTCAGAATCTAAAACTCCTTAATACTTAAAAAAACAAAAAAACAAACTTCCAAATCCAAAGGAATGGTGCATTGATGGTGGGCTGTCTGGTGCTGTGACCAGCCACTGGGTTACACTTTTAGAGCACAGAAATTTTTCAGTGCCAGCCAGTGATGCCATCATAATTGGCCACAGCCAGCGTGTCCCTGTGAGGCCAGCTCTGCAGCTCTCAGGGTCAGTCAGATCTCTCTGGGGATCCGGGGCAGTTGGGCCCAGCCTTTTAGCTTTACCCAGAGCAGGTCCTGAGCTCAAGTGAGTTCATCTGCTGGGCGAGCCCCCAGGCTTCATCTCCCCCAGAAGTGCTTCACCCTGACAGCCTCAGACAGCTACTTCCTGCAGCTGTGCTGAAGGAGCCTTTAGCTGCCCAGAGCCTGTTTAGTTACGTCAGAAGAATGGTCCTAGTTCTGGGAGAGCGGCCCAGTAGAATGTTCTCAAGTGGCAGAGGAAAAGCCCAGCAGCTCATCACCTGGTCTGCTGCCACCTGTCAACAAGGAAACCAACCTTTGAGTTAAGAAGGGTCGAGGCAACAAAAAGAAGGAGGCCCCAGAGCCCAGGATAGGAAAGGAAACCCCAGGACATCACCTGGCCACTGGAAGAGCTCAAGGCTCCAGACCACAGAAATTGCATTTTTTTGAGGTCATTTTTCCTGTAACCTACACATGATGATCTGACACCCTCCTGCCTCTGCAGCTTGTGCCCTTCCCACCTGGGTTGTAGACTGGATAGCTAAAGTTATTGGCTGATGGCTGAAGATCAGAGCCGCTGGGGGAAACTGAGAGAGCTGGAGCCAACCCAGGAAGCTCTAGTCTGGATTTGAAAAAAGGGAAAAGAGAATATCCTGGAAATTACCATCAGGAAGACCGTTCTAGAACAGGCCCTAGCAGGGTTTGCTCAGTGGTTAGAGCATCAGCCCTTGGACCGAAGGGTCCTGAGTTCATTTCCGGCCAAGGGCACGTACCTCAGCTGCAGGCTCAATCCCTGGCCGGGGTCAGGGCACATGCGGGAGGCAACTAGTCAACGTGTCTCTCTCACAGTGATGTTTCTCTTTCTCTCTCTCTCTCTCTCTCTCTCTCTCTCTGAAAAACAATGGAAAAAATATCCTTGGGTGAGAATTAAAAAAAAATTCTAGAACAGATATTTAAGCCAATGCTTTCATTAGCTTTTGGAAATACATGTGAAGGTCACTAATAGCTGGAATAGCTTCTATTATTGCTGGCTGTCTGCTAAGGTGGTGAACTCCCTGTCAAGCTGGGTAATCAAGAAGAAGCTACCAGAAAGCTTGCAGAAGGGATCCATACCTCCGAAGGGGGCATAGACTCTATGAGTCTATAATCTCCATGGGCTACAAGGGGAAGGTGTGGAGAAAGGAAGAGGGCTATAAATAATTGATGCCCTTTGGTGATGGATGGAGTCTCTGGACCTCCTCCTACACAAGAACTCAGAGGAGGAATTTTACATTAAACATCCCACACTGCAGTCCATAAATCCCCCTCAACACCAAAAGTTTACAGAAGGAAACAGTTTTATTAGGGTGAGTCTGTCTACAAAAACTTTGGTGACTCACCCCAAGATAAAAAGAAATCATTGTTCCTGTAACCTACACTTGATGATCTGACACTCGCCTGCCTCTGCAGCCTGTGCCCTCCCCACCCTGGGTTGTGGGCTGGGTAGCTAAAGTTATTGGCTGTATCTAATGTTCTTAGCTGTTGAAGCCTTAAAGCTGTTATCTTTCCTAAGACTTTTGCATTTGAACTAGTTTTGCAAATCTGATTCAATCCAAAGTGAAAGAAACTAATCCATAATGGTGAAATGACCCAGAGGCTGTGAACCCCCCTGAGCCCCCATATGCCTAAACAATGGGGAAGACTCTTCCACCTGCCAGTCAGGACTGCCCATTGGGGCTGTCTGTGGGCCCCTCCCGTCAGGCCAGGACATGGTAGCCAAGGTCTTCTGGCAGCTTATTCCAGATTGTTTACAAGGTGACTCTTGGTGGCAGGAATCATGTCTGATTCACTAAGGTCCTCGTAAACCCAGCCGTATGTCCTTGGGCTGTGCCCAGCACCCCACTCCTGGGCCTCATTCCTGGAAACTCTGAGCAGAGGCACCAACCCTCTGATCCTGAATGAACAAGTGCACTGTGGCCCTTGACCTCCACAGCCCCTCCTCACCGCCCTGGCCACCAGCGTCCAGCAGCACACGGGTGAGGGGCTCCTCTCCACAGAAAGGTTGAGGACCGGTTTCTGGGTCTTTCTTGCCCAATCCTATCAAAACGTCCTGGCACTCACCCTTCCTCAGGCTCCACTCTGAGCTTGTTGAAAACAAGTCTCATGCCAGAATCCAAGCAACTAGTTAAAGCATAATCCATCCTCTTAATGATATATTTGCCTTAGAAGGGACTTTTGAGAATAGAGTCCTGCCCCCTCTAGAATCACTCTGACGGTGGACACACAGGCACTAGGGAGCCATGGAGAGCCTGGGGGAGGAGAATAGCATTCCGTGCCCTCTGGGTGGTCTCCCTGCACGCCAGCGCCCAAGACCACCAGTGACCACCTCCACCTGCCTCCACAGCCCTGCCTCTCCAATGCCAGGAAGAATTGCTGGCATCTAGTATCCTGATTCCATTACTGCCTGGCTATGCAGCCTCAGACAAATCATTTAACCTCTCTGAACCTTATTCTTGGAATAGATGTCTGAAAAATATTTGTAGAATTGAATCTTGAGGCTTGGAACTGAAGTGTGCATTTTGAGACTTATGTAATAATCGACCAAGTAAGGTTTTCTTAAAATCCTTTCTAACTCCACTATGCACCCACTCCCTCCCTCTGTTGGTCCCCCCTCCTGCGGGCCCCAAAATAGGCTGTCCTTGCCTCCACAAAAGCACTGCTCACAAGCTGACGTGAAGACACATCTGTAGCACCAACTTGACTGTGACATCTGATTCTTTGACTCCTGCCTCCCGGAAGTGCTTTATGGATGAATTAATGAATGACAAGAGCTACTATGTACCAAGTCCTTATTAGCTGCCAAGCACCTGCTAAGAATTAAAAATGCTAATTCTTACAACAAAATAGCTGAGGATCCTGAGGCTCAGAGAAAGAAACTTGCCGAAGGTTACGCAGCTAGAAGCTTTGGAGGTGGAACTGGAAGTCAGGAACGTCTGTGTCCAGAACTCATGCTCTAACCACTCGGCCAGGAATTCTCAACCTCAGCTCTATTGCCGATCCGGGCTGGGTACTTCTGTGCTGTGAGGCTGTCCTGTGCACTGTAAGTGTTCAGCAGCACCCCTGCCTCTACCCACCAGGTGCCACAGCAACCCCAACACCGCCCTCAGTTGTGACAACCAAAACTCTTTCTAGGCATTGCCAAATGCTGCCTGGGGGCGAAGCAAACACCAATTGGAAACCACTGCCCTAGATTATACTGTTCCCAGGGCTGGGGATGTGGCTCAACCCTGGCTGGGGAGATGGACTGTCTGGAGCACGGAGCTTGCGAAGATATAGTCACAAGCCCAGGGAGCATCCAGCTCGTCTGGGGAGGCAAGACTGCTGCAGAGGCCAACTCCGAGGGCAGGTAAGAGCTGAGCTGGCAGATCTGACAGTGGGCACTATGCTCAGGCTGGTACGAGTGCAGGTCATCCTCAGGGAGGGCACAGACTTGGCCTCCAATCTTCTGAGGGCCGCCAAGTCTGCATCCTCATTTTTATACAGAGTGCCGGCGAAGTCAGCTTGTGCAAAGGGTCCATCTGTGCAAGGCCACCCAGGCACAGCCTAGTAATATCTGGTGGGAGCCCTAGCGGCTCCATAGGAAAGGAGGTCATAAATCGGGGCAGGTGCCAGGCCTGGAGCGTGGGACTCAGCTCTTCCCCGGAATGCCCTGCTGTTTGTTTCCCAGCCAGGCCTGCATGCCTGGCTTCCTCTGTCAAGACTTTGGTCCCATGCTTCCAGAATTTTTTCAGACTCCAGGTGTCTGGGCTCCCCCAGCTGGGAAAAGATTGTGACATAATGAAGTCGCTGTGGTAGCCTTCGCTTATGCTCTCGGCCAGCCCTCTCCTCACAGTGCACACTGTCCTCGGTGGGGCTCTCCCAGCCCCCAACTGACCCCTCTCAGGAAAGGGCCTCCAACTGGGAGCACAGCCTGCAGCTATTACCAGGGTAAAATGGCATAAGTAAGAGCCTGTGAGCCACCACCCGGCCAGTGCTGCCAAATCCAGGAGCCCGGTGGAATCCCCCAGCCCACATGTGGCAATTCAGCATCCGGTCCCCCAGCAGAATCCCAGGCACCTGGGTTGAGCCAGCCCTTCTCAGTGCATTACAGAGGCTTCCAGTCATCTGCAGCCAAAAATTCATCTTCAAAGTTTCCTCTGTGAAGCCAAAAAACCTGGTCTGTAGTTGCAGACTTGAACTTAGCAGGCAGAGAGAGGGAGGAAGGGAAGAGAGAGGTGAAGCCCAAACGCTGCACTCCTCCCAGAGCGGAACTCAGATGGAAAACTGGACGCAGGACCAGAGGCTTCAGGGAAGCAGATGGGTATTTTCACTTTTCCTCAACCCACCACCCTGATCCCAGTCTTGCCTCTGACTTGTTGTGTGACCTTAGCAAATCCCTTTCCCTCTCTGAAGCTCATTTGTCAAGTGCAGATAATGAAATCTGTCCTTCTGGCCTCATGCAAATGGGTGACTGGATGAGAAAGTGTTCAGAAAAGAACAGAGCACACTCAAGTTTAGGAGTGCTGGCAGTGACTGTGGGCAGAGTCCTTGAGGCCCCGGCCCTGATCCTGGCTCCAGCAGATCATCGGATTCTCCCAGGCTGAGGCTCGAACAGAGTAGGAAGAAGAAAGCTAATCAGAAAGGATGACATTAAACACAACCAAACAAACACATCAGACTCTCCCCAGACCAGCTTATTTATTGTCATGAAAACACTGAACAATCAGTTCTACCTCTAGGATATTGGGATTTTGAACCCTTTGATAAGATCAACTTTATTCTCTGAAGTGACACCTTGGAAATGAGGAAAAAAAGCTCTGCTTAAGGTTCACGATCTTGCCCCCTCCTCCGCCACCAGTGACACTACTGCAGGGAGCCCTTGTCTATGTTTAGTTGGCTTTGATTGTCCCAAGGCCAGAATCACATTTTTCTATTGGCACCATTGCTTTGGGGATAAGAGGAGACTGAGCGCCTTGGGCCCCAAGTGCTGAGGAAGCCTCAAATCCAGACAATCAGCCGGACTTAGGGAGGCTCAGTGGGAGGAAGGTGACACCACTAGTGCTTTAACAGCCCAAAGCTGGGATGCAATCTGCTTCCCATCCTTCAGCCCCTAATCACCAGCATAACCCAGGAAGGCAGCCCCTCTCTGCTTCCACCACCCTTCTCGTCCCTCATTGCCCCTGCTCACTTCTCTTCCTCTTCTAAGTGCTTGCTGTCTGTCTTCCTATACCCCTGATTCTGTGGATTGTTTAAGGAGGTGGGATGGTGGTGGAGAGGGTGCAAGGGCAGCCCAGAATGTGAGTGGACCCCATCCTTGGTTAAGGACCCTGGACTCAATAATATGGAGACTTCACCTCCAAGAGCCAGCACCTCCTGTCTTCCTGCCCCAAAATTGCAACATTCACTTACAACTAATGACAAGCTCTGTCCTCGGAGTGTTGGTTGCCATGAGTGTGGCCTTGGCTCATCTGTCCGGCCTCATCTTGAACCACTCTGCTCTCTCCCACTCAGTGTTCCAGACCCATCAAACAGCTTTCAGTTCCTTGAAACCAATAGCTCTGAACTCTCTCCAGCCTCGGGGCCTTTGCACAAGTTGTCCCCACCCCCTCCAGGTGTCTGGGCAGGCATCACTTACTCAAAAACGCTTTTGCTGACCCCCTTCTCAATCGAAATAAAACCCCACTGTGGCATTTATTACATCCCTCATCACATTTATCACAGTTTGCAACCATTATATTTATTCATGTATTCATTTAGGATCTTTGAGCTCAATAAGGTTTCTGGCACAAAGTAAACGCTCTGAATTTTTACTTAAAAAATGAAGCAATAGGATTTACACACAGGGAAGCAACTCACACACTACAGAGGAATGTGGAGGGGGGCCAAGTGCAGGGGCACAGCTGGAAGGAGCATCAGAAGGAAGGAAGAGTGACAAGAAACTTCCTGGAGGGGTTCTGAAGCCCAAAGAGTGCTGGAGGTTTGGTCATGGATTTGGAGTTTCTTTCTAGAACATTCCTTCTCTCCTAAGATCCAATCCTTGAGATGAGCTTGACCCATTTTGCTCTAAGGATGGGCTGGGGCAAGAAGGTCCTTGCATCACTCAAAAGCCAAGGATTCTGGCTACAGTAAGATTGGGCTGTTAAATAGTGGAGGCGGGAGAAGGTGCCCAGGGTGGCTGGCAGATGCTTCATGGCGCAGGACCCGGTGTAGCTGCCCAGAGAGGGGAACCTGGGGAGATAAGAGCTGATGTGTGTCCCCTCCCCATTGCCAGGACGGGATTCTGCTGGGAGCCGTTGGTGCCTATGACTGGAACGGAGCTGTGCTGAAGGAGACCAGTGGCGGGAAGGTCATTCCTCTCCGAGAGTCCTACCTGCAGGAGTTCCCCGAGGAGCTCAAGAACCACGGCGCATACCTGGGTGAGAGCCGGAGCGAGGGCTGCTGATGGGCAGTGGGCAAGGAGGGGACCCAGGGGAGCCAGAACACACCCACACACGACACTACCCAACAAGTAAGTAGGCAGAATAACTGACGGGCCATACACCTGTACCTGAAATGTGCTCTAGTGGATGCTTCTAGACGCTCCTCCTCCTCCCAGAAGACCCTGGTGTGTAGAGCCACAGTGAAGGCCAACTGTCTGGCCTTAATGGCAGTAGCCACCTTGGCTAGGATCCTGAGAGAGTGCCTTCTTTTCCCCTCCTCCCCCCCTCCCTCTGTGGCTCATCCAGTGAGGGCAGTGTCTGGGATCTCCAGAAGATTCCTCCCTACATGCCCCAAGGGAGAGGGGGCTTGGGGGAGGGAGACTGGGAGGCCAGGCTCTCCGCCTCCACGCTGAGGAAGCTATATGGCCTCTGGCACAGGTCCTCTTGTCAGGCCTTCGGGGAGGCTCGTTCAGCTTTCAGGGTGGCCCCGCCTGCCGGCCAAAGAACCAAATGGGAACCAAAGCCCTGACCAGCAGACTGATGGAAACAGGAAATTCTCAATGCTGCTTGGAGCTTTAAGAATCAGCCACGCCTGCCTCCAGCACATTCAGCCCCCAGGCCCCTCCTACCACCACCATCCTTTCACGGAAGCCCAAAGACCCAGGGCCAGTTGAAAACATTCCCAGTGGTGCCACTGAGGGCTCAGCTCAGAAGAAATCTCTGCTCCACACAAGGCTAATCCTGCCCTACCCTCACATGGGTATTTCTGGTTGTGCTAAATACACAGCCATGTTAGCTACCCCATAAAACGCCCTGGCCTTTACTGACCTTTGAAGCCTCATTTTCCAGAACACACCAAGAGTCAAAAAATTTGTGTCTGGAACCAGAGTAGACACCCTACTGCTCCCACGCTCCTGGCCACGGAATTGTCTGTACATCCTGTAGGCACTCTGGAACCAACTAGTAGGACCCCAGAGACAGTATTACACACGCACATGCGCACATGCACACATGGCAGAAGGAGACATCCATTCCCCAGAAACAGCCCAGAAACTGCCAACGGGCCTGACACCCATCTGAAAACTGGGATCCAGTATTCAAGATCATCTGGCAGAAAGTGGAACTCTCAGCTTTGCACACCTGCTGGAGCCCCACTCTCAGGAGAGTTGCTTGAAGGTGCTATACTCTCACCTTCTGGATGCTGGGTGGGCAACTCGAGAATCAGGGATCAGGCAACACCCTCCTGAGAACACAAATTGGCACCTTTCCAAAGAGCCCTGGGCTTCCGTTTCTCTCTCTTTTGCATGACATATGTGTGGCCTGAGAGGATTCCAGGAGCTCTCTCCTTTGAGTCGCAAAGCTTCGGACTGCAAGAATCCCTGAGATCCTTACACCTACACAGACAACACTAGTTTTCATGAGCCCCTTAGCAGGGGTTTATGGTAATGAAGAGGACACTTTTGGTCCCAGAGAGACAATTAGTGGGGATCAAAAACCAAGCCTGCCTAATATAAAATGAACTGTGGCCAGGGTTCACCCTTCTCCCTCCTCCTGCAGGTGAAGGAAGGGGCTGCACATTCCAGGTCAGCTACGCCTTTAGTGGCCCCACCTGGCTTCCTTTATTTCCTCCAGCGGGGTGGGATTGACTGCCCTGCATTATGGCATTTGCCCGGCCTGCCCTGAATGCACTCCCTGCACTGGCCTGTCCGCCACACAGCTGAGCCAATCATGGGGCCCTGGCAAGGCCTGCCCAGCATGTGGGGCCCAGGACCAGCCTGTTTCCTTCTGTGGCAGGGTACACAGTCACATCAGTCGTGTCCTCCAGGCAGGGCCGGGTATACGTGGCTGGAGCCCCCCGGTTCAACCACACAGGCAAAGCCATCCTGTTCACCATGCACAACAACCGGAGTCTCACCATCCACCAGGCCCTGCGGGGTGAGCAGGTAACAAAAAGGGAGTTTGGGGGGTGGACAGAGGGGGCTGGACAAATGGGAAAGGCTGGGCTGGAGGGGTCTCTGGAGCTCATCTCTTCCCTCTCAGTAGGATAGTACCCAGACCCACAAACATCCTTCCTGGTTGGGGGACATACATCTCCTTCACACCAGCCTTGAATCTGGACTGTCCCATCCCCAGAAAGCCAGGTCCTGGTCCTGCTGCAGCAGGAGAAGCTGGGGAATTTGCTTGCCTCCCTTTCATGGACCACTGCCCCTGATGGCCAGCTTCTTCCTGGTCATATCTAGAGTTCAGGGCTAGAGGCAGCATCTAGACTGTGGCTTCCCAGCCTGGGCTGCCAGGGTCCCTAGGTGCCCTGAGGGGTGGTCATGTTCTTCAGGCCACCTTCATGCTGCCAGGAGTAGGAGGAGTTGTGCATCCACCCACTCGAGGCCCCATGGGTTCGTCAAGACGCCAACTTCTCTCATTTTCCTGGAATGTTAACAATGCTGAATGACACGGCAGCCAACACCGCTGCCCGCCTGGGATGTGGTGGCAACCAGACCGTGCTGCTGAGAGCCTCGTGTTGGATGATCACAAATACAAATGGGAAGCTGTGAGAAGAGTCATTGGTGGTGAAAAGATCAGAAAATAGGGTTCTGATCCAGGTCATTTCAATAGCTGAGGAAGACTGTGGTCCTGAGAAGCAACATAGCTTTTCCATGGTCATTGAGTGGGTTCACGGCTGGGTCAAGTTCAGAATCCAAGACTCTTGGTAGGGTTCTCTGCATTGTGCCACCTCCTGACCTCCAACAACCCCAAAGTCAGGCCTTGGCCCCCCTGATTGGCAGCATCCAGCATCCATGGCTCCCTGGGCCTAGGCTGGGCCCTCCCTGTCCAGGTCCTTACTCTCATTCTCAGCTCACCCTCAGCTCTACAGAGCCTGGGAACAGCCCTGTCTCCTGTATTTTCTACTGCCCTTGGCCTGTCACCATGAGGACAATCTCCTCACTGGGCCTCCAGCAATAGGAGCCATCATCCCACCATTCCTCTTACAATCTCAAGGGCTCTGCCCCCCAGCCCCTGCCCTCCCCACCCACATTTTCCCCAGGGCCGGCTCTTTTGGGAACCCAAGGCTAGACCTTGAGAGCTGGAGGGAACTTGCTGATGAATTTATGACATTTTTACTGCCCAGTCCCACCTCCAACATCCCAAGGAGAAACCGCAGTGCTGAAGGCAGCTAAATTAAGTGAATTCTAAACGGCCATGACCCACATAGCTGAGGCCACATATTTAGACAGATGTCTCCCTCCCTCCTTCCTTATTTTTTCTCTGTCTGCCTTTTAATTACTTTAGGCAAGCACATCTCTTCCCTCCCCTGCCCGTGTTTTCCTCTCTTCTGTATTTTTATCTTCCTCCTCAGTTAAGAGCTGTTCATGCTTTAGGATAGATTTTCTCTGAAAGCACCCTAAGCCAGGAGATGCCTGGGGGAGAGAAAGTCATGGGCTCAGGTGTCAGACAGACCCGAGTTCCAGCCCAGGTTGGCCATGACCAGCCTTCTGACCTTGAGCCAGCAGCAACTCAAACTCTCAGCTTCAGTTCTTTTCCTGTAAGATGATCTCTCTTTAGGAAGCATGAGGCTCACATGTGCTAGTCCAAGGCTGTAAAGTATATCACACAGGGCCTGTCCCGGGGAAAGGCTCCTTCCCTTTCCTGGGTGACCCACTGACTCAATAAACATTTACTGAGTGCCTCCTGTGTGCCAGGCATGGCTCCCAGGCCTGGAGGGAACTCAGCAGGCACAGTGCCCACCCTCAGGAGGCACCTGTGGAGGGAGCAGCTGCTGGTAGGAGGAGGAGAGGCCAGGGGAGCATCCAGAAGGGGCACCCACTGTGGGGAGTGGAGTGGGAAGGGCAGAGATGCTTCTAACAGGAAGTGACCTGAGGGATGGTAGACACTCACGGGGAGGGAGGAGAGGAGAAGAGTGCGGGCAAGAAAATAGTGTGTGCAGAGGGAAGCCTGGAACCCAGCCAGGGCCTGGGGCTTTTGGAGAAGAGAAATCACTGGATGCAGCAGGAGGGGTTATGGGAGCCAGACGTGGGAACTGCAGGCTTGGGGGGTAGGGAGGGAAGCATGTCCAGCAGGGTCACACTGGAGAGTCTGGACTTTTTCCCAAAAGCAAGGAAGCAACATGGTCAGGGACTAGAGGCCACTCTGGTTGCCCGTGGGGGTGGGCTGGAGGAGCTGGCCTGGAGGCAGGGAGGCACTTTGGATGGTACCTGACCTGGAGAAGAAGCAGCAGAGGAGGGAAATAGATGGATTTGGGCCATGTTTGGCAAACAAGTTGGCACTTGCTGGGAGACTGCAGGTGGGAGAGGGTAAAGGGTGGAGCCAGGGAGGACCCTGACTGAGTGGGTGGACAGCACCCTCACTGAGGTGGGGAACTTGGCACCCAGTGTGGGAGAGGAACACAGTGAATGCTCAAATGCTGAAAAGAGATTGTAATTCACCACATACGGTGCTAATCCCAGAGTTATTTGTGACATTAAAAATGGGAACAACCTAAATGTTCAACAACAGAGGACTGATTAAGCTCATTTGGCACATGCATCATTTTAAATATTATAGAATCACCAATGATTGTGTAGTAGAAAAAAATTAATAAATGCTCATGATCCATCAGTATGTAAACTATATATATATAGTATGGAAAAAATAAAAACATATACACACACACAGAAACAAGGCGCACCCTCTAGAGAAAACAGACCAGAAGAAAATACACGAAAACGTTCATAGTAGTTGGATGTTTGAACAATGGGCGACTTTTATTTTCTTCTTTATACCTTTTTTTATTTTGCTTATTTTTGCCATTATAATGTTTCAATTACAAACATAACAAATGGCAATTGATAAAATTGAACAATGGAAAGAAGAGTGGGGGTGGAGATGGATAACAAGGGATAAAGAGTAGAAGGAAGAACAAACTGACAGGGCAAGTCAACTCCACGGGCGGGGCAGGAGAGAGGAGTGAGAAGGGGAGGATCTTCTCCTCTGCTCACCCAAAATTCCGAGTCAAAGGCCATCCTTGGGCCCAGCAGCACTGCCTCTCCCCTCCCTGTGCCGCAGATAGGCTCTTATTACGGGAGTGAGATCACCTCGGTGGACATCGACGACGACGGTGTGACCGATGTCCTGCTGGTGGGCGCACCCATGTTCTTCAGCGAGGGCCGAGAGCGAGGCAGGGTGTACGTCTACAACCTGAGACAGGTACTGCTGGGTGGGGGCTGGCAGCCTCCCAGGGCCACCTGGCCCCTGCCTTCGCTCTGGTATCCACGAGGGAAACTGGGTCACGAGAGAGGCCAGCACCCGCCTGCTGTGCCAGGCCAGAGAGGCCAGGAAGCTCCTCTGTGGTTGGGCTTCTGTAGCCAGAGAGGGGGTGCTGCAGGCCAGAGGGGATCATGACCCCGAGGCCCTTGCCTAGTGCCCCTGATCAGGTCTTTTTCTGCCCCTGGTTTTCCAGAACCAGTTTGTTTTTAACGGGACACTGAAGGATTCCCAGAGTTACCAGAACGCCCGATTCGGGTCCTCCATCGTCTCAGTGCGCGACCTCAATCAGGATTCCTACAACGACGTGGTGGTGGGGGCCCCTCTGGAGGACAACCACCAAGGGGCCGTCTACATCTTCCACGGCTTCCAAGGCAGCCTCCAGAAGACGCCAAAGCAGGTAGCGCCAATGCATGGAGCCGGGACCTAGAGTCCTAATGGCTCCTGCTCAGTCATTGGTTCAGGATGGTCTTCTGTGTCCTCACTAGGAAGGAATTCCAGTCTCCTAGCTCTGCTTGCCTTGTGTCAGGATTGTGAAATGGGTACATTTTGCTTTGGGAATTTCCACATCACCCCTGTGGGCACCCTCTCCCTGTTTGACTTTATCTCCACGACAACAAAGTCCCAGGGACCCGATCCTCAGCCCCTCCCCATGTGTTCGTGCCCTTGCCCACAGTGAACAATTCCTACCTGGGCTCGCTCTTCTCCAGAAATGCTTCATGCTGAACACCTTGCTCACCTCAAAAGGGACCCATTAGGGGCCCATCCTTCAGGGTCATTATCTTTGCTTAATATGTCACTAGTAAGATAGTCTAATATACCACGATTAGAGATACTAATGGGTACCTGCCAGGTAACATGTATTTACACTTAATGGGGAACTCTTCAGGCACAATACTTTCAGGAGTCTGAAAGTATGACTTAATGGAAGGAATTTCAGGTGCAAGCACAGACCAGGAGAGGAGATAGCTTTGGGCTGGAGAAGCATCCTGATGGTTTCAAACAGGCTCCCGCCAGGGTTCCCATTTGTATTTACCCTGTAGGGTGGCCCTGCCCCGCCCTGTTCTAACAGTGTCCAGTCCCAGCTTTTTCTTCTCGCTCCCTAGAGAATCGCCGCCTCAGAGCTGGCTCCTGGCCTCCAGTATTTTGGCTGCAGCCTCCACGGGCAACTGGACCTCAACGAGGATGGGCTTGTGGACCTGGCGGTGGGCGCCCTTGGCAACGCTGTGATTTTGTGGTTGGTTCCTTTGCTTTTCTTGACTCTTGGCTCTCCTGAGAGTCACAATGGATACAGGGTTTAAAAGATATGTCCCTTGTCTTTAATCACTGTCAGCCAAACTCACCCTGCTCTTACCCCATCATGATTACAAATCTCCTTTGCATGGAATGACTAAGCTATTTTGAAGTCCCAATCCCTCTTCTCAATGCAGTTCTAAGATTTTCGAGCATTTAGTGTCAAAAAGGCCCTCTTAGAGTTTATCCAAAAGTTCTGGCTACTTAGGCATTTCTTCATCTTCAGCCTTTAAAGCTACTTAAAGGCACAGATCTCCATTCTCCGCTAGTGTGAAAGAATGTACATCTACTACAGAGACTGCTTTCCTCCAAAGCCCCTCGGGTGAACTTCTGGTCTCCTTTTCCAGGGCCTCATTTCTGCACCAACACTAGATATTTGTCATCTGTCTACACACAGGGTCTCTCTCTAGCAATAGTCTATTGCTTTTTTAAAAAAAGAGGGGGAGCCCGGCTGCGCGTGGCTCAGCAGTTGAGCATCAACCTAGGATCCAGGAGATTGGGGTTCGATTCCCGGTCAGGGCACATGCCCGGGTTGGGGCTAGGCAGCCAATCAATGACTCTCTCATCATTGATGTTTCTATCTCTCTCTCTTCCCCTTCCTTTCCTCTCTCTGAAATCAATAAAGATATGTTTTTAAAATAATAAATAAATACATAAATAAATAATAAAAAGGGGGGGGAGCTTTCTGAAAGCCCATATATTTTACCATGAGATGTGTTCTCTACTTTTTGAACCAAAAAAAAATTTTTTTAATTTGAACATTTTTTCATATATGTTGATGGGATATTTTTCATCATAAATATAATAACTTAGAGAAAATTTGTAAAGTAAAGAAATCTCTCAAGAGTCTCATCACCTTAACGTTACCACTATTAACATTTTGGCCTATCTCTTTTCAGCTTTTTCCCTCCTACATATAATGTGCTATAAATGCGATCACATTTTTTCATACAACGTATAAAAGGCATTAAACAGGGCTGCACTGTGACTTCACAGGGAGAAGATATGCTCGTGGGCCTCAAGAATATTAAATCTTGTCTTAGCCTTGGTTTTCTAGAAAACAGCTAAAGCCTATGTGCTAATGCTTTTAGGGGGGGAGGGCTTCAGTCCCAGAAGCAGACCTGAGGGCGAAAGGAAACAAGCAGGAGGTTGCTGAACCAGCCCCAGCTGGCAGCCTGTGGTTGGCACAGCTCCTTGCTCACTGTCTCCCCGGAGGGGGAATACAACCTCTGCTTCCTGCAACAGCCCATCAAGGGGAGGGAGGGGTGCAGGGTAACCGCGGGCTCCTCATGTCCCCCACTTGCCGTGGCCCACACTCCCAGGTGGTGCCCCTGGCCCTCTCAGCAGCAGAGGGAGCAGGGTCTCTGTGGGTACTGCTGTGTACTGGCGCATGGCCTGGCTCTCTTTGCAGGTCTGCTCCAAACGTGGGGGCTCTTAGGTCTTTGGTGGTGGCAGCTTGGGTGGTAAAGCTATTAACTATGTTGGTTCCAGTCAGGAAGTAAGACAGGTGACCAAGACGCAGGGTGAGGTGTAGACGTGGCCTAGCGGGTCCTTAGGGTAACACATAAACTAAGTCGTTTACAGGAAGCCAAATAGGCTTGAGCATACACACCAGCAGAACCGGTCCCGCAGCAAGGACTGGATCAAGTTCTGGCTTCTGAGATCTCCAGGGAGGGGCTGCCTGAGTAGTGATGAACTTGTGGGTGGAGCAAATTAGGGAGACTTTATGGTCCAATCTCATGGATCTCACATGGGACTGACTGCCCATTAGGATTACCTGGGGAGCTTTTAAAATTCTCACTGCCTAGGCTTTGCCCAACCACAATAGTTTTTAAAGACTCCCCAGGTGTTTATCTCCAATGAGTAGGTGAGTTTGAGCACCACTGATATAAGCTATTATGTTTACTCTGCACATTCTACACTGTCTCACTTACCTACACTGATTCTTACAATTCCCATGGGAGAGGTCAGGTGACCTGCCCAGGGTCCTGGGAGAAACCAGCAGAGCCAAGACTCAAATCCACCCTTTTCACTCCAGAGCAAGAGAAGGAAGCACCTCCCCCCTTATGCTAAAGAGCAGACCTTAACACTGAAACTCTGAACATCTAAATCACACCACCCTTATTTCTTTTTATATGAATGTATGGTTTAGAAAGGCAATACATGTCTTTCCCTGAATAGGTTTGACTTAGACCAATAGAAGAGTAAGTTTGCCTTTCCTTGGCTGCCTGGATGGGTAGTGTCGGGGGGATGGGTGTGGAATCTCTAGTACAGGGAGCGGTTCCCTCCTGTGGCTGCACACTGGACTCCCCTGGGAGCTTTAACACCACCCCTTCAAAGTCTGGTCCAGGGGCCATGGGCGGCAGCATCATTGTAGAGCTTGCTAGAAATGTGGCGTCTGTGCCCACCTATCAGATCAGATCTGCGTCTTTACAGATCCCCAGAGATGTGCCAGTGTATTAAAATAAAGAAGCACTGCTTTAAGACATGTTGATGGGATTCTGATTTAATTCTACCTGGAGTGCAACTTGGGCACCAGGATTTTTTAGGCTCTCCAGATTATTCTAATGTTTATCCAGGGCTGGGAACCACTGATCTAAAAGTGGTGAGGAGGCCAGAGAAAGTCAGTATGGTCCACAGGAAGGAAAACAATGAAGGGCTGCCTCCAGGGCCAGGGAGGTCGCTGAGCCCACCCCTCATCACATTTTGCCCAATTCTTCAACAACTGGGGCCCTTCTCTGCCCCCATCCCCACGCCCTGCCTCACCCCCACGCCCCAGTGGTGGTTCTTCAGATTCCACTTCCATCTGGCTCTCCACATGTCCCCCAGGTCACAGCAGGGCCATCTTGGGCCCACCCTACCCCAGCTACCTGCCCTTCTTCTCCAGGTCTCGCCCGGTGGTTCAGATCAACGCCAGCCTCTACTTTGAGCCGTCCAAGATCAACATCTTCCACAGGGACTGCAAACGCAGTGGCAGAGACGCCACCTGCCTGGCTGCCTTCCTCTGCTTCACACCCGTCTTCCTGGCTCCCTATTTCCAAACAGCGACAGTCGGTAAGCCAGGCCCTCCCTCTCCTCTGTGGACTTTGGGATTGCTCTGTTTCAAAACTGAGCTTTCACTGAAATGGGTGCTGTGTCAGGTCACACCTGGAGCCACTTTGATGACTGCTAGGTGCCCATTGGATGCTCTAATTCCAAGGGACAGAGAAGAGATGTCATGCCAGGGCAAGGATGGCAGTGTGCAGAGGTGACCAAAGGAAAGGACAAGGGAAGAAGGAAGTAGTTGGGGTGTAGTTTGGATCAGAACAGAGGACTGGAAGCAGTGGAGTAAACCGGGGTGTGAAAGCCCTGAGGTCAGCCTCTGTGCAGAGCAAGAGTCAGGCCCGGGAGGGGAGCTGGAAATCAGGGGATCAGGCGGGTGAAGACCCTGGTAGCGGTGGGCGCTGCTCAGAATAGGTGTGAGTCCGTAGCAGTGCAGTTTGCTTCTGAGGGTCCATCACTTCCCTTCCAGCCAAGGCTGGGGTCAGATACCTGCTCATGGCAGCCTTGGGCCCAGGCAGCCCTAGGAAGTGACAGCTACAGGTTCTGAGACCAAGCCAGTGCAGGAAATGGGAACTACAGAGAGCTCCTCAGCCCAGGATCAGGGCCAACCAGGCAAAGAAGAAACAGGTGTCAGGGGGAAAGATGAGAATAAAGTCAGGCCTGGTGGTGTGCCCTTCTCTCAACTTCTGCCTATGAAAGGAGAAAGGTAGGACTGGCAGGGTTACGGGAGAAAGGACTGAGCCTTCTTGGCATCAGCGAAAGATCAGCCTGGCTGAAGGAGGGGAGGCTCTAGGCTTCAACCCCAGAGCAGAGCCTTCCGTTTGAGGTATTGGTGGGAAGCTGGTGGGAGCTGGCCAGCCCTCCCGAGGGTGATGGGACCTGCCACCTGCAGGGGCTCTGAAGCAGACATGCTGGGATCCCAGAGCCAAGGATGAGAGCTGTGGAAAGGAAAGGGGAGAGGTGGGAACATGCGTTGACTCTAGGAGGGGCTCAAAGGGGCATCACCCTGACCTCATGTTCTGTCTTCTCTTATACCGCATTCTTCCTCCATTTCTTCCTCTTCCCTTCGTTGTCAGCCCCATCCCCCTTCCTCCTCCTCTGCCTCTCTCTTTTCTTCAGGCCCTTTCTTTTCTCCTTTCTCACTGCATCGCTTGCTCTCTACATGGGAGTTTCCCACCCACACTGGGTCTCCTGAGGGAAAAGGAGCAGCTCTTTCCTGGACAGCCTGGAGGGCTTCCTGGAGGAGGCTGACTTTCCAGAGGCAAACCATCTTGGGTGGAAATGTAGCTTCACCTTCATGGTCTTGCCCTCTCCCTTCTCCAGGTATCAGGTACAATGCCACCATGGATGAGAGGCGGTACACGCCACGAGCCCACCTGGATGAGGGTGGGGACCGATACACAAACAGAGCTGTCCTGCTCTCCTCCGGCCAGGAACACTGTGACCGGATCAGCTTCCATGTCCTGGTGAGCCTGACACCCCGCAAACCCACTAGCAGAACCCAAGTTCCTATAGGAAGGGGCCACAGAGCTGCAGGGCTGCTGCCATGGGAGAGGCAGAGAGCTCAGCTAGTGCCAGCAGACCTCAGGAGGCCAGCCAGTGGGCAGTGTCCTGGACCATGGCCACCCCATACTTAGACCCCAGAGAATAGGCCATTGGGACACACTACCTACCCCCTGACAGTACCCTCCTCCGAAATTCCTCCTTCCCCAGCTCTCAAGCGCCCACCGCTTCTTTAGCAGGGATGAAATGTGAGGAGGGAGGGGGCGCCCAGTGAGGTCCAGCAGCAAGAGCAGGGTCAGCCAGCAGGCCCACGGCTTGAGAAAAGAGTAAGCAGGCAACTAAAAACCAAGACCAGGCAAGGCAGGTGGGTGGTGTGGACAAGCTGGGAGGTGCCGAGAGAGGCCAGCCTGGCAGAGAGGGAGAACCCTGGGGGCCTGGGGCCCCATTTAGTGGAGAAGGAAGCGGATGAGAAGTTCACCTCACCCAGAAACTCCAAGTACCCAGGCCACGACTGCAGCCTCAGGGACACAAGCAGGGGACACTCAGATCCCCTGGCCCCAGGATGCAATGGGCAAAATCAGCAAAGCTCGCGGGGGTGAGAAGTCCTCGCTCTGCTAATAGGGGGGCCTCCTCTGATGCACAGGTGCACTGGGTCTCAAAGTGTGGTCCCAGCACCAGCAGCATCCCCGTCACCTGGGAACTTGTTAGAAAAGCACCTTTTCAAACCCCATCCCAGACCTACTGAATCAGAAACTCTCGGGTGGGACTCAGTGTTTTAATAGCCCTCCCCACCCCACCCCAGGGATTGGGCTACAAGCTCAAGTTTGAGAGCACTACCTTAATACAAAGAAGCCACCCATGTCATGTCAAGATCTGGGTTCCCTTGGGGCAATTTTTTAGGCAATTCTAAGCATCCCCTCTTACCATCTATACATAGACCAACCTGAATTACCCCTATTTTGGTCACATTTGTTCATTCACGGGTTTAACACATTCATTAAGCCCCATCACAGTGCTAGGCTTGTGCTAAAAGGCTCCTGAGGGAGGAAGGCCGACACACAATAGGAGTTTGAATGCCACGTGGAAATGGCAGTGACAGATCTGGACAGGATGTGGGGGTGGGTGCTGCCAGGCTTCCTGGAGGCTGAGGTGTTGGGAGTTGGGTGCCTGGCCTTGAAGGATTAGCAAGAGCTTGGTGAGACACCCAAGCAGCCAGGTTGCCATACGCCAAACCCAGGGTCCTTTCCAAGGGGCACACTCCCCAGCGGCAGCCCCAACCAGGAACCTCCAACCCCCACGGGCAGCTCATCTATCCTGGACTCATGCTGAGGGCCCACAGGGTGTTGCCCTCCTGACAAAGTCCTGGCCCAGAAACAGATGTTCCCTCTGCCCTCACCCCGTCCTCACCTTCTCCCTCACAGGACACCGCTGACTACGTGAAGCCAGTGACCTTCTCGGTGGAATATTCCTTGGAGGACCCCGACCAGGGCCCCATGCTTGACAACGACTGGCCCACTACCCTCAGAGTCTCGGTACGTCCTGGCACACGGGACACACGGGACATACAACTCTGGTGCAGGCCCAGCGCCCCCAGGCACCACCTCCTCCCAAAAGCCCAGACCTGATGTGACAGCTACAGAGGAGTTCTTCCCCTAGCACACCCTCCCACCTCCTGCCTGCAGACCCACAGCATGCTCCTTCCTTCCTCCCTGTGACCTATGCTGAACAATTTTTTGAGGGTTGGGACCAGGCATTCTGTTGGAGGTTCCCCCAAATCCGAGCACAGGGTGAGCATTGAGTGAGTCACAGGACCAGAGGGGCCTTAGAGCTCAATCGCCTGCCTCATTTACAGATGAGAATACTGGAGGCCTGGGAGAGCCGGTCTGCTGTTTGTTGACTGACTGACTGACTGACTGACTGACTGACTAACAGACAATCTTCCCACCACAATAGGTGGCTTTAGCCTCATCCTTGGCTCTGGCCCCACCCTCAACCACAGTTTCTAATCCCTGGCTTGAGGGGCATCAGAATGCTCTGAAATCTGACAGTAGATGCTCCCTGCATCTCCCTCTGCTTATACATCCCTCGAAGGAATGTCAGCCGGTATCAGTTCTGTGAGAGCTGTGCCGGGAGAGCAGGCAAAATGTGGTAAGCAGAGTACCTCAGACCTGAGCCCTCAGGATTTAGGAAACAACTCTAAAATATGCCACCAAGCTTTCAAGCCCATGACCTTTGAGGTCCCGTCTCTGAGAATGTCTCTGGGAATTACTGTAGAATCCAGCCGGCAAACCAAAGTTCAGACACTCACTTTCTTGCATGTGTTTCTCCAACAATAACACTTCTGAAAACCCCCTTTGCTCCCATTCACCCCTATCACCCCCCAGCCGCTCCGCCATCTCCCCTCCCAGACCTCCCACACTCCACCCCCAGTCCTCAACCTTCACACCTTCCCCCTTTCCTCCTGATTGAGTCACAAACGCATAAGAGAGGCTGCCTGAAAACGCAGCTAGGAGAGGGAGAAACCTGGACTGGCAAAGCCAGGGGAGGGAAAGAGCTGGGTGCACTAGGCCTTCCATGTTTTGCCCATCACAGTAATTCCGAAGCCATGACAGCACACGACTGAGCGAGCACGTGTCACTCATTCCACACGCCCGTGGAAGCACACAGTGCAGATTCCCGTGCAGGGTACTCTTTGCTCTGACACCAACCATCTTGATACAAGGTGGTGACAAGGGTCATAGGCCAGGTCAAAGAGCAATCAGATGATAGGGCAGGGGGACTTCCTGGAGGAGATGGTTTTCAACTGGACCTTATTTTCCCATCTCTGCAGAGATGGGGAGGGTGGGCTTTTACTCCAGGACCACTGATATTACAACCAACGTATGGAAATGGAAAATAGCAAAGTGAAGGGATGTATAAAGAAAAGGTGAGAAATAGAGCTGAAAAAGACAGTCTGGGGCACACTATGGAGGGCTCTGAATAGCAGCTAAGCTTCTAGAAATCCTGTCAATCGGGGTTCTAGCCCCCAGCAAATTAGAAACATTCTTTCCATCACTCTTCTACAAATTCTTATTTAGCATCCATTAAATGCCCGCGCTGTTCTAGCGCTGTAATATTGCACCTCTTGGGGGGACGAGCCATTCCATATAATTAAGTATAACAGCTGCTTATCACGTTAAATGA
Organism: Miniopterus schreibersii; assembly: GCF_964146895.1. Lineage (NCBI taxonomy): Eukaryota > Metazoa > Chordata > Mammalia > Chiroptera > Miniopteridae > Miniopterus > Miniopterus schreibersii. The sequence goes on along the minus strand of NC_138101.1, from coordinate 163,865,784 downwards.
TTCCTTTTAATGAACTGGATAGGACTTTTCCCGAAGGTTATTAAGTAGTTTTCACACTTCTTACAGTGCACTGGGCAAAGGTGGGAAGACTTTTATTGGAGACTTAAAATCACCAAACCAGCATGGTTGCTAGTACACAGTGAAGCCCCCGAGGCTACCAAATGTCCTGAACTATGTCCCTTCACAGAATGACCTCTCTTTGCCCTACTTTATGTGGCTCTGCTGTCACCTTTCCTGGTGCTATTCAGCATGACTGCTTCTAGCTGAAAATCCACCCCGAGATGGGGAAGTCGAGTGGCGGGCTTGACAGGAATGTGTCTAAATTACGAGCATGCAGATCTAATTAAAGGCTAGGGAGCTCACCTTTGAGAAAAGTTAATGAATTTAAGATATGTGTGGCCTCTGTGACTCCTGTTTCCCCTCCCCCAGGTTTGGGCTGTGATCTTGGTAGTGACAGCCGCTGCTCCTCAGCTCCAGACTTGAGCACCCAACTGCCTGGAGGGGCCACGGGCACTTCAAACTCAACATGCCCCCAAACCAAACACCCCCTCCATTTAACCCCTCCACTTAGGAGTGAATGGTGTGGCCATCCTTCCAGACACTAAAAGAGAAACAACTCAGCCAACATCCTGGGCCCTTTTCTCCCTTAGCCCTGAGGAACTCCAGGACCTATTGATCCCACCTCTGAGGTCCCTGACCTGTTTTCTCCTCTACACACCCACTCCCACACTGACACCATCATCACCTCCTTCATGAACATTTCAGCAGCTTCCTCAATGGTCTCCCCACCTCTAGTCTTGACTCATCAAGTTCATCCACCCATGGAAGCCAGAGGAAGCCTTCAGTATACAGGTCTGGCAGGACATTCCCCTGCCAATGGTGGTTAGTGGGTCCTATCAGTTGCAAGGCATGACCCCAAGGCCCTTAAGAACTGGCTTCTGCCCATCTCCCCATCTCCTCCACCCCTTACTAGAGCAACACCAAACTACCTGCCAATTTTCAAACTCTCCCTGTTTCATGCCTCAGGACCTTTGCACAGGCTCGACCTTCCTCCTAGACTTTCCTCTCCCGCTGGTCCATCCAGCTAACTATAGATCATCCTTCAGAACTTCCCAGCACTTCCCTGAAGCCTTCTCTGACCATCTACAGGACAAATTAACTGTTTCCTCCCCTCTGCCTCTTCTATTCATCATATGGATTTCTTTTTTTTGTTTTTTGCACATTTCACACTGTAGTTATTTGTTCACACACCAGTCTTCGCCATGAGCTGGGAGTAGAAGCTGTGTCTTCCTCATTCTATCGCGCTCATACGAAAAACCTTGCCCCCCGCACAGTAGGTGATCAGTAAATGTTCCCTGGAACTGCTCTGCCAGCGGAGTGGGTATTTTGTGCTACCAGCTCAGTTAGGAGCTGAGAGGGACCCAGGAGGAGTTGAGTTTTGAACCATGTTTTAAGAAGGGAACATCTATGCAAAAGCATAATTAACAGCAGTGTGGTGTCTGTAAAAAGGGCAGAAAAGACAAAGCCCATGACTGGTGCAGTACAGAGAGAAGCTGTGTGCTGTGGGGGTGAGGGATGGCCCACAGCAAAGATGGGGACTCCAGGCTGTGGGTTTCCTATCCAGCTGCCCCCCCCCCCCGGCTCTCCCTGGTCCAGGTTCCCTTCTGGAATGGCTGCAATGAGGATGAGCACTGTGTCCCCGACCTCCTGCTGGATGCCCACAGTGACCTGCCCACAGCCATGTGAGTTTGGCCCCTCCTTGCCCCTACCGACTCCTCCTCCTTCCCTGCTGGGGGAGCCGAGCTCCTAGGGCCCTGGATTATCTCCTACACGTCCTTTTCATAAGCAGCATGGATCAAACACTGAACTTGGAGCCTGGGTCTAGTCCAGGCTCTGCCTCTAACTCCTGTGTGACCTCAGGAAAGTCTCTTCCTTCTCTGGGCCTCAGTTACCTACTCTGTAAATTGAATACCCCTAGTCTAACCCAACCTCTTCAAGCTTTGTTTAGAAATAGAAATCCTTTCTTACGAGCCCATACTATAAAACAGACATAAGGCGGAGACCACGGGCCTGGAGATCCAGGTACTCACCCTGCAATCACAGGTGAGTTTACCTTTAAGGTTCATTGACTGACCACTTGAGCTCCATGCTGGGGAGACCAGCAGAGGGTGCCCACAATCCCCTGGAAGAAACAAACTAGCATACAAGGAAAAGTAGGAACAATATCCTATTTGAAATTTATGTAATATATTTTCAAATAATTGTGCTCAATTTTTAAACAACTATGAGATGATTTAGATAGAGACATACACACCATGACATACGATAAATAGAAATAGCCCATTCAAACCTTGTAGAAGGATGAAGAATTAAATATTTCAAGCACCTACGCTAATAATCAGAATTATCTCTACATTTAGCTCTGAGCTTCCTGGCAGCCAAAGCCAAAAGGGAAACATGCTGAGTAGAGAGGTGATACATGAGTAGTGAGTTCTACCCCTGCATTCCCCCTTCCATCGGCCTCACCCCTGGTGGTCTCTTTCCTGCAGGGAGTATTGCCAGAGGGTGCTGAGGAAGCCTGCTCAGGACTGCTCCACATACACGCTGTCCTTTGACACCACAGTTTTCATCATAGAGAGCACGCGCCGGCGGGTGGCAGTGGAGGCCATGCTAGAAAACAGGGGCGAGAACGCCTATAGCACGGTGCTAAATATTTCACAGTCAGCAAACCTGCAGTTTGCCAGCTTGATTCAGAGGGTAAGACCACAGCAACCTGCCCAGCCTACCTGAGGTTGTGGTGGTGATGGTAGTGGTGGTGCTGGAGGTGGTAATAGTGGTTGTGATGGAGGTGGTAGTGGCAATGGTAGTGATAGTAGAGGTGGTGGTGGTGGTGGTGGTGGTGGTGGGGGTGGGGGTGGTGGTGGTGGTGATGGGGGTGGTGGTGGTGATGGTGGTGATGGTGGTGGTGGTGGTGGTGATGGTGGTGGTGGTGGTGATGGTGGTGATGGTGGTGGTGGTGATGGTGGTGGTGGTGATGGTGGTGATGGTGGTGGTGGTGATGGTGGTGGTGGTGGTGGTGGTGGTGGTGGTGGTGGTGATGGTGGTGGTGATGGTGTGATGGTGGTGGTGGTGGTGGTGGTGATGGTGGTGATGGTGGTGGTGGTGGTGGTGATGGTGGTGGTGGTGGTGGTGGTGGTGGTGGTGGTGGTGATGGTGATGGTGGTGGTGGTGGTGGTGGTGGTGGTGGTGGTGATGGTGGTGGTGGTGGTGGTGGTGATGGTGGTGGTGGTGGTGGTGGTGGTGGTGGTGGTGGTGGTGATGGTGGTGGTGGTGGTGGTGGTGGTGGTGGTGGTGGTGGTGGTGGTGATGGTGGTGGTGGTGGTGGTGGTGATGGTGGTGATGGTGGTGGTGGTGGTGGTGGTGATGGTGGTGGTGGTGGTGGTGGTGGTGGTGGTGGTGGTGGTGGTGGTGGTGGTGATGGTGATGGTGGTGGTGGTGGTGGTGGTGGTGGTGGTGGTGATGGTGGTGGTGGTGGTGGTGGTGATGGTGGTGGTGGTGGTGGTGGTGGTGGTGGTGGTGGTGGTGATGGTGGTGGTGGTGGTGGTGGTGGTGGTGGTGGTGGTGGTGGTGGTGATGGTGGTGGTGGTGGTGGTGGTGATGGTGGTGATGGTGGTGGTGGTGGTGGTGGTGATGGTGGTGGTGGTGGTGGTGGTGATGGTGGTGGTGGTGATGGTGGTGGTGGTGGTGGTGGTGATGGTGGTGGTGGTGGTGGTGGTGGTGGTGGTGATGGTGGTGGTGGTGGTGGTGGTGATGGTGGTGATGGTGGTGGTGGTGGTGGTGGTGATGGTGGTGGTGGTGGTGGTGGTGGTGGTGGTGGTGGTGGTGATGGTGGTGGTGGTGGTGGTGGTGATGGTGGTGGTGGTGGTGGTGGTGGTGGTGGTGGTGGTGATGGTGGTGGTGGTGGTGATGGTGGTGGTGGTGGTGGTGATGGTGGTGGTGGTGGTGGTGGTGGTGGTGGTGGTGGTGGTGATGGTGGTGGTGGTGGTGGTGGTGGTGGTGGTGATGGTGGTGGTGGTGGTGGTGGTGGTGGTGGTGGTGGTGATGGTGATGGTGGTGATGGTAGTGGTGGTGATGGTAGTGGTGGTGATAGTGGTAGTGATGGTGGTGATGGTGATGGTGGTGGTGGTGGTGGTGATAGTGGTTGTAGTGGAGATTGTAGTAGTGATGGTGGTAATGGTGGTGATAGTGGTGATGATGGAGGTGACGATGATTTTACAGAGAAAGAAAATGAGGCATAGAGAGGGGTTAAATGGTCTGAACAGGACCACACAGCTAATAAGTAGCTGAGTGGGATTCCCACCCAGCAGTTGGCTCCTGAGCCTGCACTTCATGACAGGGCACAGTCCTCGTGTATGTTCTCTGGGATTCCTTCCTAAAGGCCCAAAAGGCCACACAGGGCCCCGCACAACTCTCTGGCACAGCCCTGTATATGTCCAAAGAAATCACCAGTGTCCGAGTGCTACCCTGTGCTAACCCTGAACTCCCGGGGCATAAGTGCCCTGTCTTAGCCCCATCTGTCCCCAGGGCCAGGTCAGGGCTGGACACATAGAAGACCCTCAAGACATGTTTGTTGTGTAAAACTAAGACATTGTTGTCATGTGTGGGTGCTGGGAGGGTCTAGATTTGGGGTGTTTAGGAGAAATTGAGCCCCAAACCTGCAGCCGCTTTTTCCTGCTTCCCTGGCCCCAGACTTTACAACCCTGTGCCTGTTCATAACCCTGGGAGGAAGAAAGCATGGCATTTTGTTACTTTGGCACAAAGGGCTTTGGAAGTGAGTGAAGGAAAAGAGAAGTGGGGAATGTGTCCTGTAATGTGCTGTGTCCTCGCATGCAGCAGGCGGTGTGCAGGGCTGGCCTGCAGCCTGGCTCCTCCACAGATGCCGCCCATCTGCCCCCAGCCTAGAAGATGTTCACAGCTTGGAGATCAGCACACCTCTCCTCTGTCTCCCCCACACACCCCACCATCTGACCAAGGGGAGCTGTTGTAGAGGAAGCACCCCCTCAGCCAAATGAAAATGTGTTGTTAGTCTATCACACACACTTTGTACACACACATACACGCAAAAACATACAAACCTACATATACATCCAAGTAAACACAAATACCATGTATGCATGCAACTGGGCACATGCACACACATGTACCCACGTGCAGACCCACACACACAGTCTACACAGACATGCCTCTACATCCACACGTGCATGTGCCCAGGCTGTGCCCAGTGGTGCAGCACCCACAACAGGTACAAATAACCCTCATAATGATAGCCGCCGTACATAGAATGATTACACAAGTCTGGGCATTGAACGAGGCCCTGCATTTACATGCATTGTATCATTTGATCTTCATAACAACTAAACACAGTAGGTACCATCATCCCCATTTAGCAGATGAGCAAAATGAGACCCAAGCAAATGAGCGCACAGTGAACCAGCAGCATTTTGCCAGAATACTGTGTGTAAGTCCCTTCCTCTGGACCTGTGCTGAGGGCACCCTGCTAGCCCAGCGGGCCCCAGATAAGCTGGAGAGCCTGGTGGTGTTTCCCCCTAACTCTGCCAGCCTTCTCTCAATGCCCAGCAGCCAGTGAGTGACCTGCTGTTGAGAGTCTGGAACCTGACGGTGGTGGGAGGTTTGGAGGGGCGGAGCCACAGGAAAAGGAAAGAGAAAGAAGCCCCGCCTGCCAGTTGGCTGGTAGCAGAGGCTCCCGAGAGCTCCCAGTGAGAGAGCAGACAGCCCTGGGCGGCATAGAGCCTCAGGGGAACCCCCACAGTTCCCCCCAGGAGTCAGCCCACAACCCACCCACTGTTATTCTGGATCACAAAGTCATGTGAGACCCCCAAAGCCTCATTTCTTGGCTCAAGGAGATCTTTTGCAATCCTGATGGAAAGACATGCAGTCAATTAAAGGGCTGCACAGCCAGAGGGAGGCGGGACAGCCAGATAGGAGAGCCTTCAAATCCCAACTCTGGCCACTTTCCCGCCATCTGAGCTAGATGCTTCCCATCTTGGGCCCTCAGTGTCCCCACCTGAAAGCAGGACGGTAAGTCCTGTGTCCTGGGTTGATACAGAGGGAAAGATAAGGCATGTACGGGAGCTCCAGACCGCTCTTTGCACAACCCAGCACCACGGAGCGTGTCCCCATCACTGCCTCACCTGAGCCACCAGGGCCCCTGTGGTCCCAGCGTCAGAGGGCCTGTGCTGCAACCTCAGTGTGGGCTGTGGGGTCTAAGGGTGGCCCCAAGACCTGGGTCTCAGGCCCCATCTAACTGCTGCCCCCATGTCCCCCCCACCACCCACAGGAGGACTCTGATGGCAGCATCGAGTGCGTGAACGAGGAGAGGAGACTCCACAAGAAAGTCTGCAATGTCAGCTACCCCTTCTTCCGGGCCAAGGCCAAGGTTGAGGCTGGGGGCAGTTTAGGACGGGAGCAGGGTGGGTACTGGGAGGCTCCGGGAGGCAAGAGAAATGGAAGTGAACAGAGGGGAGGACTGGGGAGGGATGCAGAGGCCTGAGGGTGGGTTTTAAGTATGTTAGTTTTTCCCTCTCTCACACAATGACATTCAAATTATCTAACCAGCCGGCCATCCCCAGGGAAGCAGGCTGTGCACCAGGAGAGCCCCCCTTCACCTCAGGGGCAGTCCTGCCACTCCCACCCCACCACTCTTGGCAGTTGTCCCATTGTCCTTTAAACTCCTCTAAACTAACAAGTTTTCTAAATGTCCAGCCTCGTCTCTGTGCTGTGCATGGGGAGAAAAGTGAACATTTCTCAAGCACCTGCCACATGCTTCAAAGTGCATATGACAAGAGTGTAGGTGCGTGGAGTGAAGCGAGAAGCAAATTCAAGGGGAAAGGGAGGTAAACTCCAGATTGTGGGACATCTGCCCATCACCCCTGGGCAGTGGGCAGCCACTGAAGGTTCTGGAACAAGAGAAGACCTGAGGCTAAGCTGCTTGTAAAGCAGGGATCAGACAGAGGGGAGCTTAGGCAGGAGCCAGCCACAGAGCAGCGGCGTGTTCCCAGGAGCAGGGTCTGCAAGACTGGGGAAGGGGGGAGACGGGGGAGGGAGATTAGGGCTCCCTGTAACAGAACCTCCCCAGTGGAACACAAGTCAACATTGTATTTTCAGGGTGCAGCTCTGACAAACCAGGAGCTCTAAAGTGAAGCCCCAGGGTCGGGGGCAGCACACAGCACAAGCTCCCCTCCCCTGCTGCTTCCTGGGAGAAGGGGACCCCAGGTCTCACGGGGAAACTCCAGGAGGGTCAGACCTGGGAAGAGCACAGTGGTCTGTGCAAAGCCCCAGTACCCACACCCACCCACCCATAGTGGGGAAGGCAGCGAGGAGGGTCAGTTGTCATAAGGCCACACAGTCAGGGATCCAGGCCCACTCCTGGGCAAAGGCCAAGGGAAGGAGCAAGCTGGGCCATCAGAGGGGCAGGAGGGCTGCTGGACATAGAGGCAGGAGCCTTATTAACCTGCTGGGTGGCCCCGGGCAGCCATCACCCTTCTTCGGGCCTTACCTCCCACCAAGGCAAGAACAAGGGGTGGGAGGGCCTGTCTTACCACTCACATCTGGCCCCACATACTATGCTGCATGGTGACAGCCAGCGTCCCTTCCCACCAGCAAGCCTCCCATGAAAATCCTGCAGAAAGAGTCTGAAGTTGGACTTTTTGCCTTCTAGTCACCTATAGTTAAAAACAATAAAGGAGGAGGGCAGGGGGCTGCCCCCCAGCCAAGAAATCCATCAGAGGAGCTGCTGTCCTCCTGCGTCCCCCTCAGCAGCCCCAGACGGAGCTCCTGTTACTCCGGCACCTGGCCCTCCCTCCCCCCAGCCAGCAGGGCTCACCCAAGTGGGCAGGGGGCTGGAAGGGGTGGGTCAGGGCTTGTCCAGGCAATGCCCAGGCATGCAGTTCCCGGCCACCCCAGCTCCAGTGACTTCTTCCTTGCAGGTGGCTTTCCGTCTAGATTTCGAGTTCAGCAAATCCGTCTTCCTGCACCACCTGGAGATCCAGCTCACGGCGGGCAGGTCAGGGCCTTGGCTGCTCCCTCTCCCTCCCAGCACACTCCTCCTGCCCACCCCCTGCTCTGCCGCTCCTGCACTGAATCCCCCGCCAAGCCCTGTCCCTAACCACTCCAACCTGGGAGGGCCCCGGGTCAGTCCCCAAATGTGAGCCAACCTGCTGCCTGCTGTGCTGCCACCAGTCATTCTTGGGCAGCTTGGATATAAATAATACCTTTATTTTTATGTAGTATTTTATATAGCAGCTGTTTTAAAACCCGACAGCTATAAAGCACTGTACATACAATATCTCAGTCAGTCCTCACAGCAGCCCCTAAGATAGGCAAAGCAGGGGTATTCCCCACCCCCTCCAAGTTCTAGGTATGAAAGGGGAGGCTTCAAGAGGCTGAGTGCATTTCCCAGTGGCCCGCAGCAAGTCAATAGTACAACCAGGTCCTGCTCACCTCTCTGCCCTTGGAAATGTTTCCATTTTTAAAAGAGCTTCCCTTACTCTGTGTAGGTCTGTCTGTCTGTCTCCCAGGTTTGCTATAGGTTGACACCGTGAATCACCCTGTGTGGGTAGTAAAGGCTCTTTTCTTTTTCAGGAAATTAGCTCTGTGAGGGAAGGGAGGCAGGGAGGGATCTGACAACTCTGGGGCCTTGTAAACAGCTCAAACCCTCCTGGGAGCTTTTCCTCGCTGAGAAATAAATACTGAAGGCCAACCGAACACCAGCCTTCCAATACATTCACGCACACACACTCACACACACTCATGCACTCACACAGGCACACACACGCACACATGCACACTCAGGCACACACACATACACTCTCGCACATGCATGCATACCCAGTCACACATGAGTCAGAGGTCACGGGAAGGAGCACTGGTAATCAACACACCAGCATGTGCTACACGAATTGTGCATTTGGATGGAATTCCCACTTGACATGAGACAGAGTTTATAAGATGTATTAATATCTTAATATCAATACATGATCTTCCTGCTCTTAGAAAACATGGCCCTCTTCTCCTGGGAAACGAGTGCACTTGCACAGTAGTGTCTTTGCACAGCTGTGGGTGTTTGTGAATCAGACACATGCAGACAGGACAGTGCAGTGCTTTGTGTGTCCAGTATCCCCTTTGGAATTAAACCCCTGTCCTGAGGTAAGGCTCCCAAAGAGACCAAAACTCAGTGTATATAATAAGAGGAAATCATACGTTTTTATGTCTGAAATTATTTTCCCTGAGCTCATGATGCTGGAAAGGGCAGCACATTTGACAAAACTCCCTCCAAACATCTCCTAAGTTCACTCTCCGGCCTTTTCAAGGCAGCAAAACACCCTCAGCCAGCCTGTGGGATCTGCCCCCACCCCCACCCCCCATCACCCCAGGAAGGGTGGTCCAAGGATAAATAAACTGCTCTACTGAGAACTCCTCTCTGTCTTCCCTGAACTTGGGCAGAGCAGGCAGCCTTCGGCCCAAGGCATCATCTCCCTCCAGACCCACAGCACAGGATTTGCCCCTCTGCCCCACGAGGGGGCTCAGCAGGGAGGGCTCAAAATAGTGGCCATGCCGGCCTGCACTGTCCTCCCAGCTTCCATCCAAAGTCTCTTCCTGCCCCACAGCAGCCCAGATGTGTTGCACTTAAAAAGGCAGCAGGAGGTAGAAGAGGGTATGGGGGGGATAAATGGTGATGGAAGGAGACTTGACTTGAGGTGGTGAACATATAATACAATATACAGATGACGTATTGTAGAATTGTACACCTGAAAACTGTATCATTTTATTAAGCAGTATAAAAAAGAAAAGAAAAGCTGATGTCACCTGTTCCCCTGCAGCCCCCGCCCTTCCCCTCCTGGCAGCTACTCCAGGGTCCCTCGCTGGCCGTTCCAATGCCCGTGAGCCCTGGGGGAGCCAGGGTGCTCCTTCGCTTCTCAGGCTGACTCAGACCCTCCTGTGCAGCGAGCCAGTCCCTGCACTGGCCCTCGCGGGGCAGGTAGAGGGACAGCCGTCTCCCTCCTGACCCCGCTGCCTGCCTCCCTGCAGCGACAGTGATGAAGAGGAGAGCACCAGGGAAGACAACACAGCCCTCCTGCGCTTCCACCTCAAATATGAGGCCGACATCCTCTTTACCAGGTGGCCGGGGCCCCAGGGTTCCGGGGGGGGGGGCGTGAGAGGAGTGAGGCCTAAAGTGGGGTGCCCTCTGGGGGGCCCTGATAGGGTCAGAGGTACCAGGAGCTGGGCCCCAGTGCTGAGGGACTGTGAGATGGAGCCAAGTGTGTCCCTGAAGGATCAGAGTACAGCTCCCCCAGCCATGGTGGGGAGATTGTACCAGAACAGAGGAAGGAGGGGACACAGACCCGGCCCCCAAGGAGCTCTCAGCAGGGACAGCCGGCAAGGGCCGTGCATCAGGAGGAACCCACCCCAGGTGCAGGCAGCAAGTAGGGCATGATCTGTGGAGGATTTTAAAATAGTAATAAAACCTACTAAGTCCTTCTGCTTTTCATTACCACCTTGCCCCAGCAATTCTAAACGTCAGTGAGAAAATGTTCCTCCCTAGGCAGGCTGTTCACACTGCCCACACCCCCGGGTGTGCCACTGGCCCAGTCTGTCCTCGGAGAGCTCCCAGGCAGAGAGAGATGTCTGGAGAGAACAGCAAACACACAAAGTTCAGGCCCTCTCACGACCACCGCTAGAGGCTGGAATGGTGCACAGTGGGCAAGTTCATGTTCAACAGAGGCCATGCCCCTGGGCTGAGAGGCTAGGGCAGGGATGGCAGACGACCGGCACTTCTGGCTTGGGCCCATCCCACACACCAGGCAAACGTAGCTGATGGGTGTCAGCAATTCTTTCTGCCCAGCCTCAGAATCCTCCCCAACACAGCGCTCCCGATGGACACAAGGGGAAACCTGTTTTTTGTGGCCTGGGGGAGACAGTCCTCTTTCGTTCATTCATCCATCTAGCCAACACTGACTGAGCTCACGGCCGCCCTGTCCTCTGTCCCTGCAGGAGCAGCAGTCTGAGCCACTATGAGGTCAAGCCCAATAGCTCACTGGAGAGTTATGATGGCATTGGGCCTCCCTTCAGCTGCGTCTTCAAGGTAAGGCTGGAGGGAGCCAGGCAGAGAGTGAAAGGCAGGAGCTGAGGGTCCCCCATTTGGGAGGGGAGGAATCTGAAATCATTGCTAGTGCTCCGGGTCATCTTAACCCTGCCACCCACTCACTGGGTGACTTTAGGCAAGTCACTTCCTCTCTCTGGGCCTCTCAGTCCTCATCTGGAAAATAATAGGGCTGGTTTGAGAGAACATATCAGTGAAAATTAGGTGTGGCTGCATATAATTATATTTTAATTTAAAAACAACAACAACAGTAGTCTAAACACACTAGGGGTTATGCTCTCCCATACAAGCGTTGGCAGATTCACAAAGTCATCCAGGGTCAGGTCTCCTGTCTTTATGCTCCACCATCCTCAACATGCAATTATTAGCCTCAACTTCACAGTCCAAGAAGGCTGCAGCTCCAGCCATTACGTTCTCATTCCAGGCAGCAGGGAGAAGGGACAGAGAGCAGGAATGAGGTCCTTGGCAGTTCCTCACACTTCAGTTATCTCTCATTGCCCAGAACGTTGTGATTTAGCTTTAAGGGGGCCTAGGAAGTGAGGCTTTTTGTCTTGGTTTCTGTCACTAAGGACTATAGGCGAAGAATTAGGAGGCAGCTTAGCAGTGTCTGCCACAGTGGCCCTGCCATCTCCCCCACCCCTGAACTGCTATGTGAGAGCCAGAGGCAGGCTCACTGAGACCTGGATGGCTCATCCAAGAGAGGTTTAGTAACCTGCCCAAAGCCACACAGCTCATACGTGACAGCAGCCCCAGGTTATATTCCCAGTCTTTCTGATTCCAAAGTCCTCCTTATTACCACTGCGGCTCTAACTCCAAATGTGTCACAGCTAGAATGTGAACTACCACACACTCGCTATTTATATCCTCAATTAATTAATAGTTATCTCTCTTAATAAATGAATTGCTATCACCATCTCCACCCCCAGGGTGGCCACCAGTGCCAGGCAACAAAATCCCCCAGAGCCAAGAGGAGTTGAAAATAGAAGTGACCCTTGCTCTCCAGTTTCAGGCCCCCTCCCTCTGACTTGTCCTCAGCCTGCGGGAGCCCATCCTTCTGGGATCCCTGCAGCCCCCGGGGTGACTTGGCAGAGTCTTCAAGCTTCCACAGTGTTTCCCAGGCCTGGCTGGGGGATGGTTGGCCCCACTGAACCTTGTTCTCAACCTCCCCTCCCCCAACTGCTGCTGGTGCACTGACACCCCTCCCTCTTGGCCACAGGTTCAAAACTTGGGCTTGTTCCCTGTCCACGGCGTGATGATGAAGATCACCGTACCCATCGCCACCAGGGGCGGCAACCGCCTGCTGATGCTGAGGGACTTCCTCGCCGACCAGGTACCGCTGCCCTCAAGAGCTGGCTGAGGGGAGGGGACTGGAAGCAGACAGACATACCCCTATGTGTGTCCTAAGTGCTCAGACCCCGGCTCCTTCTCCCAAAACCAGGCCAGCTGGGCCTTCTCTGGAAGAGGAGGAGGGAGGGGCATCCTGGATGCTGAGTTTGCCAGCACTGATTGTGAAGGTGGTTGTGTGTATGCCTCGTGCAGGTGAACACATCCTGTAACATCTGGGGAAACAGCACCGAGTACCGGCATTCCCCGATGGAGGAAGACTTGAGTCGTGCCCCACAGCTGGTGAGTGTCCCCCAAACCGAGAGCCATGGGGATGGGGGAAGAAGAGTGCTGTCTGAGCTCTGGGGGCTAGTTCTCTCCTTGTCCCACAGTTTGTCAATAAGAGTCTGTTGAGCCCCCATATGCCCAGCTTCAAACCAAGAGGAAACAGAATAAGGAAAAGATACTTCTTGCCCTTAGTGAGCTCACCATCTCTCAGGAGACACAGAATGAGTGCCTAAGAAGCCAGCGAACAAGCCTGTGATAGGTGTCAAGAGAATGACAACAGGAGCAGACAATGGAAACACTAACTTGAAAAGATACCTACACCCCCACGTTCACTGCTGCATTACTTACAACAGCCAAGATGTGGAAACAACCTAGGTGCCCACTGATGGATAAAGAAATTGTGACATATATATGCAACAGAATATCATTCAGCATAAAAAAGAAAAAGTCTTGCCATTTGCAACAATGTGGATGGACCTTGAGGATATTATGCTAAGTGGAATGAGTCAGACAGAGAAAGACAAATACTGCGTGATATCACTTATATGTGGAATCTTAAAAAAAAAAAAAAAATCAAGCTTATAGATACAGAGAACAGATTGATGGTAGCCAGAAGCAAAGGTGGGGTGGAAAAATGGATGAAGGGGGTCAAAAGGTTAAAAAAAAACAAAAAACAGGGCTAGTGGACTTGCACCTGAGCTTAAAAGAGCCATAGGATACAGATAAGCAGAGGGAAGGGGAGGAAGCCAGATGGAGGATCGCTAGAGGGGCCAGAACATACATGACTTATATTGGAGATATTGACACATCAACTGGGGCCTCCCTGCCCCCAGAAATGAAAGGCGGCTCAGCTTCAACTCCCAAAACCCTCCCTAAGACACCTGTTGGTTTCCAGGTTTATGTCCTCACAGCTGCCTCTGTCCCCAGATACCCTTTGCTGTGAATGCTTTCACTCTTCCTTACCCAGACAAAAATCTTAGCTGTTTTAGTTTGATTTCCCCAAACAAGTTCTTCACACAAAGCATTTTTTAATGTAGTGCATTTTACTGAAGACTTGGGCTTGGGTAGGGCTGAAGTGGGTGCAAAACAGTGACACAGATAACTTTAACCTAATACATTCTAATAATTGTTTGGCATTTCTATTAAGACAATATCATCTGCTGATAATAATAGCTTTAGCTTTACCATTCAATTCTTAAAAATTGTTTTTCTTGTCTTATTGCTCTGGCTAGGATATCCAAGGTAATGGTAAACAGAAATGACAGTCTTGTCTTGTTCTTTATTTTAAAGAAATTGTTTTTAATATTTCATTATTCAATAGGATACTTGCCATAGGTTCATTCTAAATACCCTTTATTCAGATTCAAGAAGTTCTCCAGGAGTTTTTATCATAAACTAAGGTTGGATTTCCTAAAATGCTTTTTCTTCATGTTACAGTAATCATCTACTTGTTTCCTTTAACCTGTTTGTATGGTGATGACATTTATAGGCTCCCTAACATTGAACCAAAATTTTGTCCTGGAATGCACCCAATTATGCACAACCTCAAATGGAACATCAGATATACCATCCTTACCTCAGCCTCCAGCCACCTGCTGGCAGCCCCAGCCCATGTGTCCCCCAGCCCCACCTCTCTCTTTGTTCCCTATCCTTTGTCCCTCCTCCCCCAAGAGCAAAACCCCACTTGGCCTAGCAGTGCAGCTGAGCCATCTCTCTGGTAGCCCAAGCCCCTGCTCACATTTTCAGATCATAGCTAGGTTTCTGCCTCCCCTGCTCACATTTTCAGATCATAGCTAGGTTTCTGCCTCCCCTGCTCCCCCAGAGCGTCGATGCCCAACCCCAAGAAACTACCTTCTCTTTCAGAATCACAGCAACTCCGACGTAGTATCCATCAACTGCAACGTGAGGCTGGGCCCCAACCAGGAAATCAACTTCCATCTGCTGGGGAACCTGTGGTTGCGGTCCCTAAAAGCAGTAAGTAGAACACCTGGGCTGGGCTGGGCTGGGCTGGGCTGGGCTGGGCTGGGCTGGGCTGGGCTGGGCTGGGCTGGGCTGGGCTGGGCTGGGCTGGGCTGGGCTGGGCTGGGCTGGGCTGGCAGGAAGAAGGGGAAGAAGGTGGGTGCTGGGGAGTCTCCCACTGGGGGAGGGGTCAGCTTCTGACAAGGCCTCTGATTATACAGCTCAAGTACAAGCTGATGAAAATCACGGTCAACGCAGCCTTGCAGAGGCAGTTCCACAGTCCTTTCATCTTCCGAGAGGAGGATCCCAGCCGCCAGGTGAGCCCCTGGGAACCCTGCAGACCTGGGCTTGAGCCAGGCCAGCTTGGGAAGGGGTCACCTCTTCCCCTACAGTTTTCCTACACCCTCTGCCATGTGTTCCTGCAGGAGAGAGATGGACAGAACCGCCAGCAGTTAGTGCAGCATCAGAGGAGAGAAAAAAAGCAAAGCAAACAGCCCCTTGGGGGCAAAAGTGGACAGGGGGCCAGAAATAGGCATTTGCCCAGTGCCTCAGGGGCCCCAGGCTCTGCACTTCAACAGCAGCATGGGGCACAGGAAGGAGGGGAACCTGCGTATTTTACTATTTTACATTAGAGGAAACTGAAACTGGAGCCCAGGGCAGCCTGCCTCAGGGCGGCTCATTGGCTCCAGCAGCAGGGAGGCTGTGTCTTGGGCAGGCTGGCAGCTAGAATGGCCATCCCACCCCCGGCCTCCCCATCCATTCGCCCCTCAGCTCTAATGAAGTGCATGTGCCCTGTGCTTTAGAAGTCTGGTGTGAACTGAATTGGTGAAGGCCAAGGGATGTCCTGGTATTGACACTTTTCATATTGGGTAAAACCAGATCAAACTGGCTTAAATTGGGCTGGAAAGGGATGGGGCTCCGTGCAGTGTTCTGGAAAAATGAAAAGTTGGGTCTTAAAGTCAAGTCCATTTCTCTGCAATGAGGCATCTCAGACGTGGGGCACTGCTGCCCTCCACTGGCCATGTCCCCAAATTGCCAGCCTGGGCTCCAGGTGAATGTTTAATACTAGATGCTGGGTAAGCCCCCCAGTCCCACCCCAGATGCTACAGAGCAAAACAGGCATGGGCTGGAAGCCAGCCCTTAAGAAAGCCCACAAATACCCATCACAAACAGGGTGGGGTGTGCCAGGCGAAGGGCTAGCAGGTGCAAAAGCCCAGAGGCAGCACTCAGGGAGCCCTCCCAAGGAGCGGTTTTATTTGTTCATTTGTTCATTAAGCATTTGTGGGTGCCCCCCCTATGACTCAGGCCCCCTAGGGGATACAGAGAAACAAGGACAACAAAGCGTGGGTTGGATCTAGGGGTGAGCGCAGGTGCTGGGGATTGGAGGTGGTCAGACCAGGGAAAGCTTTCTGGAGACAGCCCACTTGAACTGAATCTTGAGAAATGTGTTAGAATTTCCCAGGTGACCAAGAGAGAAGAGGCATGGTACAGGCGCGCATGCGCATGCACGCACTCACACAAACTGCCGCTCTCTCCGCACTAGTTCATGTCTCTCAAATGAATTCCTTCTCCTTCCATTCACCCACCCCACCCCCCAAAAATCCCTCTTATGCTTTCTGGATGCCTCACTTCTCTTTCTGAAATTCAGCAATTCCAAATGTGAGCCTGTGTTGGCTCAGCTCTGTGCTAGGGGCCCAGGGTGGGAAGGCAGAGCAAGGTCCAGCCTGCAGGGATGGCAAGAGAACATATCAGGGACCTGTGATTAGTTGAGCCCTAACTATGCACCAGGCATTGTAATGGACACCTCACATGTTATCTGTGAGGTATGTCCCACTGCCCCATTTTTCACATATGGAAACTGAGGCTGTGTGAGATAAGGCAGAAGGAGGGCAGTGACTTACCTCAAGTTAAATAGTGACTCAGCAGCCAAGCCAGGGCTGTACCATGCTGTGGCAGGGGTTCAGTTGTTCAGTCACTCAGCACGTTGACTGGGCTCCTACTCTGTCCCAGGCCCAATTCCTGCTCTGAAGATAGAGCAGCAAATAAATCAGATAAAGCCCCTGCCCTCCTGGAGCTGACATTCCAGGTGGGAAGAAAGGCAATTAACATAGATACAGGGCAGGTAAAAGTAAGTTCACAGTTGTCAGTACTTGAAACAGAGTTTGTTCTTGTACTATTCTTATTGTATTTTCCACATGAACAACTGTAAACCTACGTTTGCCCATTGCTGTATATACAATATCAAGTGATGAGGAGTCTGCCAAACAAAACAAAAAAACCCGCAAGCACGTAAGGGGGGAGGCTCAGGGGGCACTATTTTATACAGAGGGATTAGGTAAAGCCTCTCCAATAAAGTGACACCTGACAGAGACAATGAGCCATGCTAGGGAAGGAAAGCAATGCAAAGGCCCTACAGCAGGTATGCTTCGCATGTTGGCGGCCAGGTGGCTGGAGTAGAGAACAAGAAGGAGAGTGGGAGAAGAAGTCAGCAAGGTTAGCAGGGACAGAGTACAGGCCCTTGCAGGCCAGGGCAAGGACTGTCTATATATATATTTTAATATATCTTTATTGATTTTAGAGAGAAGGAGAGGGGGGGAGAGAGAGAAACATCAATGATGAGAGAGAGTCATTGATCAGCTGCCTCCTGCACGTCCCCAACTGGGGATCGAGCCCACAACCCGGGCATGTGCCCTGACCGGGAATCCAACTTTGATCTCCTGGATCCTAGGTCGATGCTCAACCACTGAGCCGCACCAGGCCAGGCCTATTTTTTACTCTGAGTGAGACCTGAAGGAGACTTGGAGGCTCTGAGCAGAGCAGAGCAGAGCATAGATCAGCCTTCCTCTGGATCAAGAGCAGACTACAGGAGGCGAGGCCGAAGCAGGGAGGCAGTTAGGCAGCTTTGCAGTCTCCAGATGGGAGATGAAGGTGCTGAGACCCAGGAGGTAGCCCTGGAAGTGAGAGGAGTGGCCACGTTCTGGTGTTTCAAAGGAAAAACAGTCAGGCTTTGCTGATGGAATCCATGTGGGTGTGAGACAAATACAAGGTTTCTGGCCTGAGCAATAGCAAGAAAGAAAGATGCTGTTGTTTGCTCTGATGGAAAGATATTGAAGGAACTGGTTTGAGGGTGAGGGATGGGATTGAGATTTAGTTCTGGGACCTGTTAAAGGTGCCAGGCAGGCCAAGTGGACAGTCAGATGTGAGTCTAGAATTCAATGGAGAGTCTGGGTAGATGGCAGAAGCGTGAGAGTGGTCGGAGTACAGATAGTCAAAGCCCTGGCTGACTCCGCCCAGGGCGGCATTAGGACTTCTGTGGCCCTGGACACTTTTTCCTTTGGGGTTCCTTCCTCCATTAAAAAAATATTTTAAATTACCATTTTATGACTGTGTACATATAAAGACAAATATAATCCAGGCAAGATTATATTCATTTATCTCTTCTAATTGTAAAAGAAGTTAGATCATGTTTGTGGGCCCCTAAAAGTACTATGGGCCCTGGGCACCGTGCCCACTTGCCCACTCTGTAAGATCGCCCTGAGTGCACCAGGGAGTAAATACAGATAAAGAAGAGGTCCAAGGGAGGAACCATAGGGCATGGCAACATTTAGAAGTTTGGGAGACCATGAGGGAGCAGCAAACAAGACATGAGGCAGAAAATGTCTCAAAGAGGAGGCAGGATCACCTGGGAGACTTAACTCAGTGTCCATTGAGCAGGGGCTGGGAGCTCTGAGGCCTCTGCGGCCTGGGTTCCACCCATCACCCCTCCCGCAGCTCTCCCACCAGGGGCCAGCCGTCTCCTGCTCTCCAGCCCTGCCCCAGGCTTCTACCCAGGTGCCAGGACAGTAAGACTATTAACCTGGTCTCCCTCCTCCCCTTGCAGATCACGTTTGAGATCTCCAAGCAAGACGACTGGCAGATTCCCATCTGGATCATTGTGGGCAGCACACTGGGGGGCCTCTTACTGCTGGCTTTGCTGGTCCTGGCGCTATGGAAGGTAAGGGCCCCCCACAGCAGGGAGCGGCATCCCAGCTGGTTGGCCCACACTTGGGGCTCCAGCCTCTGGGCTCTATGGCCAGTCCCCATGTTTTACTCCCCATGGGAGCTGGCACCCACCCAGCCTTCTCCCCAGAAACTTGCCTGCTGCCACAGCATCCAGCCCGATTCACAGCAGGCTGATTGGACACCAGAGGGCACTCAACGTATGGCTCCCACCCTTTTGTTAGGTCCCTTTGAGAACCTGATGAAAGCTGGGGTTCCTCTCATCAGAAAAAGAGCAAGTACACGCAACCACAAAATGTCTCCAACAAAGTCAGGCTGTTAACAAACACTTCAAAGCCCTTTGCTGTCCCTGAGCCTCAGGTTAATAAGCCCTGGTCTCAACCTCCTTCTGTTATAGATAAGGTGAAGGAGGCCCAGAGAAGACTGTTAACTGGGGCAGAGTCACACAGCATGGCCTCTTGCCTCGACCCAGACTCTATCCACTCTGTCCAGTGCCCCCTCACCAATTAAGTGGCCCACCGTGAGGCCCACAGGAGAGCTGGGGAGGGACAGAGGGCACTCATCACTGTGAGCTGGGGTTTTCTGGAAGCCTGAAGAGGGAAGAAGCCTGAAGAGGGTTTGTGGAGGGAGAGCAGGGAGGGGAGTTAGGCCTGGTCCACTCTGCCCACTCCTGAGACTTCTGCCTTTGCTTCCCCACAGCTCGGCTTCTTTAAAAGTGCCAAGCGCAAGAGGGAGCCTGGCCTGGACCCCACCCCCAAAGCACTGGAGTGAGGCTCCCGAGGAGGCTGCGAGTTGACGGGGCCAGGTCCAGGTGGTGTGCAGGCTCAGGCCTGTGGCCCAAGCTGGGGCGGAGAGGATGCCAGCTCGCTTTGCACTTGACCTCATCTGAGAAACCTAGCCTGCTCCCTGTGAAGGGAACTCAAGCCAGTTTTAAGAGGGACTGCCCTACTGGGAGACCAAGACACCGCCAACAAAGATCCCTGAGGATAGAAAGGGACCCCTCCTAAGGCACACCCCAAAGCCTCCCCCAGGCTCTGTGGGGGCACTCGCTACCCCCCGCCTTTAAGGTGCTAGGAATTCCTAACCATCCTGATCCTCAGAAGAAACCCGGAGAGGAAGACTGCACTCTGCACACTCCAGGCCTCTAGTTCCCGTAGGACCCAGTGGGACAGCAGATCTGAATTCTGCACTGTCCTCCACCCCCCACGCTGCTGACGGCTCCTGAGTCACGCCTACCCCTCCCCAGGCAGGAGATGGGTCCCCAGAGCTCCACCTGAACAGCCAGAGCCCACGGGCTCGATGATGACAGCTGAGGGCCAGGGATGAAGGCTCGGGGACTTGGAGACTGTGACGGACAAGCAGCTGGGACCCAGGATACGGGGAGCTCGCACAGGGATGGGCGGCTCCCCTACATGTTCACACTGACTGCCACCCCCACCCCGCCCCACCGCTTCTGTTCACAAGTACCTCCTTCCCGCAGCGTGTGGGCGACGCGGCCCCCCGGGGCTCCGCCCCCCCCCCCCCCCCCCCCCGCTCCTCCTGCTGCGGGCGGGGCGCGGCTGAGGGCCGAGGGGCCTCCACCCCCGCGCAGCCCCATCCCGCCCTCCCACGCACCGTGCGCGGGAAAGGGCTGGGCTGGGGCTGCCCGGGGTCCTCTCTGGAATGCACTGAATAAGGCGGGTACAGGGACCCCTCGGGCCCCTCGGTGACTAATACCCGGTGGGACCGCCAGTGCCGGCGCCGAGGACAGGAGGCACGCCTCGTGCCCAAGCCGAGTAATTTATGCCTTAGCCTTGTTCTGATAGAAATGAAAGGGGGGTCATCAAAGCACCTGTCCCCCACCACACAGTGCGACCTTTACTGTCGTAAATATTTTTAAGAAATTAAAAAAAAAAAAAGTACAGTTTAAAAACTTGAACCCAGGCGCTGACTTCCCTTTGTGGGCGGGCTCGTCCTAGCTAGCTGCTGTTCTTTGAAGGAGCATGAAATGAGGCCCCGCTTTCCTCCCCTTACCTGTGAGTGCTGGGGAGGGGCTTGTCCACCATTTGCTCCCTCCGCGGCTGCCAGGTCTGGGACATCTCCAGGGACAGAGCACTCCCTCGCTCCCTCCCTCGCTCCCTCCCTCGCTCCCTCCCTCCCTCGCTCCCTCCCAAGACCAGCCACTCCATCTCCCCGATCTGGAGAGTTGAAACCCACGTCCTGTAGCCTCTGCCCCTTAGTTCCAGCTCTCCCTTCGCAGGCCTCCCAGTCTTCTCCAAACTAGCGTGTCCATGCTGACCTCCTTACCTCCTGGTGCAAGTTTGTTCACCTCTACACACAAGGCTGCTCTTAGACCACGTTGTCTCCATTCTACTCTTGTGCTGTTGTAATCCCAAGAAGCCAGAAGTAGAGCCATAGAAATTATTTGACCTTGTTCCTCCATAGATGTGGATCCTCAGAACCAGAGAAACTAAGAGGTAGCCCTAGGTTCCACAGCCAAATGAAGACTTATCCCAGGTTCTAGCCCAGCCCCAGAAGGGCTTAGTGAAGGAGCAGAAGAAATTTATATAAAATGACTCTTTATGGGAATTCTTTCCTCAAGTGGTGAAGCCATAATCAGAAGGAAACACTTTAAAATCGTATTTCATTGGAGTCCTTTACCCCCATGAATGGAGTAACCTTGCTGAAGGAGAATCGATGAACTCACACTCAAAAAGCAACAAGTCTTCTGTCAGAAATCATCAACTTGAGAGAATGCTTTTATGGACTCTTAGAGACTGGAATTCTAAAAAAAATTTTTTTTAATTTTCATGTGCAACCACACTGCAGGTCAAAAATGTATTGCAGGTTAGATGCAGGCCAGAGGTCACTGAATTGCAACCTCTGGACTCTGAGAGGCAGCCTTTATCCCCAGGACTCCAGTCCCTCCAAGCCCTCCCCTAGCCCTACACCAAGAACTGACATGAAAAGACGGAAAAAATGGGAGGCTTGTATCTTCAAGGCCTTTGTATTGTGTCTCTTTTTCTTATCATTTTCCCTTTCCCAATTTATTTGTCCTGGGTATAAACATCCAAGGCTGGCCTTAAGAGTGTCTGGTAGGGCAAGCAGAGAAGACGGAGCAAAACCTCATGCTAGAGCAGTTTATCCGGCCTGGCTGCACATCAGCACCACCTGGGAGCTTTCAGACTTCTAGGCAAAGGCCCAGCCCAGGGATTCAGATTTAATTGGTAAGGAGGGAGGCCAAGGCATCATTTTTGTTTCAAAGTTCCCCTGGTGCTGACAGTTGAGATGAACAGGCAAGTGAACACAAAGGCTAGAAAACAAGCAAGGGGTTAACATGCACAGGTGACCTTCTATGATGAGTAATGGGAACTGTGCTCTCTCATGTTGTTCAAATTAACCGAGCTCCAGCTTGGAGTTTGGAAGACCTTCTCATTCCAGCAAGTCTCCAGAGTGGGATTTGCTGTAGATTTTTGCTGTTGTCTGGGAAGGGAGAGGAACAGCAATTTTGGTATTTAGTGGCAAGCAACCCAAAATGCAAACCTCAAATCAACATTAAAAATTCATATTTTGGTTCACAGATGGATGTTATTAGCAGTTCTATCTGGTAGAATAATAATTGATGATGGAGCAGTGTTAGCATGAAGTGTAACTAACTTAAAATGGTTCAGTCTTTTAAAAGCATTACAGACCCATCCTAGACACTACTCTGAACAAGCTGCTTTGCCTTCCAAGTGGCCTCGTGATACTTAAGCAAGTCTGCAACAAACAAGTGCACAGGAGAAAAACATGTCTGGGGCAAGGTCTGACTCTTGTAAACCAAATTACCAACAGAAGGTGGTTTTGGAATTTGGTCCATGGATTTGTGTGGATTTCTTAAGTTCTAGGCTCACTCTCTAGCAGAGAAAGACCTCCAACAAGAAGTTATGAAATAAGATGTGCAAGATGTTCCGGGTGGTTTCACTGTTGACTCTGACATGGTAAGAGCCCATGTGGGAGAGGCAGGCCCTCAGAGAAGATACAGAAGCTGAGGGGCAAACTGTGGGCAGATTCAGGAGAGGCCTTGGGCCCTTGTGCCATCAGTGTTCTGCAGGAAAATGGAAATCAACTGTGGTGTCGGTTCTGGCCAGCTGAGAGTTGGAAAGGAGAAATCCAGGTATGAGCGCTGCTTCTCTCTGGCATTATATGGTGTGGGCATGAAGCTCAGAGGGCAAATTGTGCCTCTTAAAGTAGATTATATACTCAGAGCTGAGCTTCTCAAAGTGAGGTCCCAGAGCCACCTCAACTGGAACCACAGACTAAGTTCCACCCAGACCTTCCAAATCCAATTTCTATGAACTAATTTCAAGCATATTAAAACTTAAAAAGAACCAGCAACCTAGAGCCATAAAATTCTGCTATTCTCTAATCATCGATGTCAGTTTCTTAAACAGGGCAGCATTTCTCAACTGCCCTAGGGGCCTATCTTGGTGGTAGCTATGGGCAAAACCCCCAGCCAAAACCCCCCAATGGACCTCCTTCCAGTGCAAACAGTAGAGTTTCTGGGTTTTCCTTTTAAGAAAGGAGGCATTTCTTTACAAGACAGGTATCAGGTGGAAGGGGCAAAGTGTTAACTCAAATACAACAGAGGAGCAGTAATTCTGCCCCGGCAAATGTGGCAGAGCTCCTGAGAGGTGTGGAACTCCCCTTTCCTAGAGGTCTTTAAATCACAAGTTGCTATCTCCATCAGTACTCAAGAGCTTTTAGTGTCAATACTCTCCCAGAATAAGACACCTAGACTTGACTCAGTCCCACTGGCTGCAAGCCCCAAGATGCCAAGCAGCCTATAACAAAAACAGCTGCTTACTCACGCTCCTTTTCTGGCAAGATGACTCACTTCAACCACACCTCGCCCCAAACAAGAAGTGCCCAGGTCTCTCCACCACCAGATGTGCCCTGGGTAACTTCACTTAATAATGCCATTAGTGGTGAGTGACCCCATTTTCATTTCACAATACATTGGCCTTTGTTTTTATCTTTAGCTAATGCATGGCGGCCCTTTACTCTGCACTACTTCTTACTACTTAAAAAAAAAAAAAATTCCCCCAAATTATCCTTACATTAGTATTAACATCAACTAGGCTTTTCTCAAAGGGCAGTCAAGCTTAATCGAGCACATTAAAATCTGCAGTGTGTTTTTGTGTCACTGTCTACCCCATTAGCTTTGGCATAATACTAAAGCAGGATGGCATGTTCCAAAACAGAAAGTGAAACAGAACAGAGGAGCTTTGCTGGTTTAGCGTGAAGAGAGTTAAAAGCACCTGGCACCTGGGCTGTGAAACGTTTCAATGTGATACAGGCTAAAATGCACCTAGCAAACTCATGAGGCTTACAGTAGGGTATGAGCAGGAAAATATTTGTTTTAGGAAGGATGGAATACCATTCCTTAATGAACTCACCCTCTCGTCAGTCTTTCCTGTTCTTTGTTCTCAACTCCCTGGTACTATATAAAAAAACAAGCAGCAACTCAGAGTATGTTTTCTGAAATGTTTCAGGTGGCCCAAGCCAGAGTCAAAAAGTAACATCATAAAATTTTACTTGGGAAATTAAAATTAAAATTTGAGGAAAAATAGAAAATCAGGTTTCAAATAGGGGCATTTAGACGGACAACACACTTACCAAGGGCAGAGACCATCTCTCTTGTGTATGCACATCCCTGGTATAGTGCCTGATACATAGAAGGTGCTTGATAAGTGCTAATTTTCAAAGGTTGTTCCCATTTGTTGAGGGAGAAGCAAATCCCAGTCCTGATCTTGGGATGGACTAAGCGCACCAAGTTTATAAAGCACAGGCAAATCAGAAAATACAATTTTGTCTAAGTTTGCCTACAAGCTTTGTGAAGCACCAAAGAGGAGGAAGAGGAAATGGAGGAGCAGGGAGAGAAGTGGGAGGAAGAAGCCATTAAAGGGCTAGAAGAAAACATGGTTAAAAAGGATTTATGACCTCAGAATGGAGATAGCCTTACAGCAAGCAAAATACAAAACTCAGAATCCATTTTTTAAAACAACAAATTTGGCTACAACAAATGTAAAAACTACTATAAAGTCAAAAAACAACCTACAAACTGTGACATATGACAGAGGAAATTTCCTTAAACTTCAAAAAAAATTTAACAAGACCACAACTCAAAAGCAAACAAAAGCAATATACATGTCAGTAAATACATGCAAGTGTCAACCTCACTCATAATAAAGGGACACAGATCAAAACCAGGAAGTACTATTTTTCATCAACCACCTTGACAAAAACTAAATGATTAGAAAATATCTGACGTCAATAAGGGTGTAGGGAGATAGAAGGCAATTTGGTAACTTCTATCAAGATTTTAGTAACTAAACCAGAAATTCCACTGCTAGTAATGAATTTGTTCTATGAATATAGTACATTGGGATATTCACTGAAGCATTATTTGGAATATAAACAACCTGAAAACCTAAAAGTTCAACAGTAAAGTCTGGTTAAATAAATTTTAGGTCCTAAAATTAGAATTAATTAGAATTAATTTAGGTCCCATAGAATTAATTGCTATGAAGTTTTTTTAAATGTATATAAACCAAAATAAAAAATGTCTAAGATATATTAAATGCAAAAGACAAGATGCAGAATAGTGGAGGAAAGATAAAATCCACTTGTTGTTGTTTTTTAATGAAAAGTAAAATACACAAATACACAGAAAAGTTCTGGGAAGCTACTCAAAAAACTAGTTACAGTGACTACCTTCTGAAGAATCCAAATGGGAGACAGAGAGAGAAGAAATTTTTTTTTTCTTTTTCACTATTTGAATTTTTCTTTACTATCTGAATTTTTCCCCCCATGCACATATATAACTTTGACCTTTTTTCAAATGAATTCAGCAAAAGATCATCTCAACTAAGGCACACTGACAATAAAGACACAAACTTCGAGGTAGTTTTTTCCAAACATTTACTGAACACAAACACCATTTTTTCCTTTTACACAGCAATTTTGTTAGTTTCAAATTAGCTGAGCTATTAGGACTATAAATTGCCATGGACTTAAAAATGATTCTACATGTCAAACTCAAATAGAAAACGTCATGCAATATATAAATCACTACTAGACCTCTGGTGCAGTCAGCAAGTTTACTAAGTTTATTAAAGTCACATAAATGGTTTGACAAAAGTGCACAATAGAATAACATCACTGGTTTGTTATAAATCACAGTGAATTACTAGAATACAACCATTTAGTTCCTCTACATGGAGGACTGCAGGATGGGGTGATTATTATAAAGATGGGATCTTTCAACACATTAGGCCAGTCAGATTTTACTCCCCAACTAAGTACCTCTGAAAAGACTGGTTAGCAAAGCTGAGGGGTTTTCCCCTCATGTTTTCTCCCCTACCAATTACTATGCAACAACAAAAAAGCCATGCACAGATTTTACAACACCTGATTAAAAACATACAAAACCTTGTTCACTTCATCGCTTGGTAAAGCTTGCATCTTCGCGCCTTCATTTTCCTGATTAGGCCATTCAGCACGTGACACCCCTAAATGAAAAGCTGTTAATAATTTAGCAATACTCACCCCTGCACACACATCGAGATACACTCCCCATAACCACCAAGTCAATGTCCTTTCCCTACACATTAACACAAATGAACACACCACACACCTAGGACTAGAGACCACATTTACTTTACAGTTTTAAAAATTAATATATCTATCACCACTATCAGTGTAGTATTTATTTCAGATCCCATATTTAGGCGTAGGGATGCTATACAACCCAGCCCATCTGAAGTTATGAACAAATCTGCCAGAAATGTATTAGAAAGCCCTGCAATGTGCCATACATAATTAGGAGCTTTCTACTTTCCAGAGAGGGTACCCAGAGCAGAGCTGTGCATTTTCACAGGACACACAGCATAAAATCTTATGAACTAGTAACCTGTCAGAGAACAAAAGGCAGAGTTTGGATTTCTTTAACCCATTTTAATGTTACAGTATAGTCAATGAGGAAAAACAGAATAGTCATCTTTACATTGGTACATCCGGCCAGCCTGAAAAGGAACATTTACGAATTTTACAGAAAATCCACCACAAAAACAAGTCATTTATACTTTCATCCCTCTACTCACTAGTTTAATCACTGGCTTCTTCTAAAACCAGCAAACTGTAATCCAGGGTGTAGCAACTCACTCCTCACCCCACTCCATTCCAAAAAAAGAAATGCTCTACTGGAAAAATCCAAAATGGTCTTATTCGTAAAGGAGTTGCCTCAACTCCGGTTACAGGGTGTTGTTGTTCCCTTGGGATTTCAATTTTCAAAAACACTTGCCAAATGTAGTTATTTAGGGATCCACTGCCCCCAAATCATATTTACTTCACAGAGTGCTATCACACCTAAGTTTCTCATGATTACCACTTATTAATCAATGATTAGTATCATGAAATAAAACCCTTCCCAGAAATAAGACCAAAGCTTGCTTTTGAATTTGTTTGTTTGAAGTTCCCATAGCAAAAAACCTTACGGTAGTTTGACTGTGGCCTACTAGAGCAACCAAGGTAGACTGAAAAAAACGATGTTGTGTCAGAATTCTTACGTCAAAAACGTCCTCAGTCTTTATCAATTGAGGGGATGGATTTGCTGCCCATCCCTTGAGTCAAATAGTTACCTAAACTCAAGAACTCAATTTTACCAATTCTATTAAAAGCACAAAATCAAGCTAAGTTTTACATGGTTTGCCCAGGCATGCATCCACCTGGACCTCTAGGGCAACCAAATTTATGACAATTATTCAGCAAGACGAAGTTTTGATTGAATTTGTAATGTTATCAAGGAAGACTTATAATCCAAAGCTTAATCCTACCAATAAAAAACATAAAATGACAAAAGTGGCTGGAAAATGGAAACAGCCTAGAGTTCTCAGATAGCTGAGATACAGATCACCTTTCTCACCTATTTATTTTCCTTAAAAACAAAAACAAAAATCAAAAACAAAAAAAACAAGGTTGGGAAGGGTTTGGCTAAACGTATTTTAAAATAATTCTACCAAAAACAAAAAACAGGCATGTAGATCACTTGTTTCAAGACTGGTTTCATACAGGTGTTTCACAACACATATTTGGATTTTATTTTACAAGACAGAATCAGATCCTTAGCAATATAGTACACAATGTACTTCTAAACTATAGTTTAAAAAAAAAAAAAAAACTGTTACCATTAGCAGAGTTCATAGTTTATTCTACTACCTTCAAATTTTCTCCAACTTTGTCAGCATTTCAATCAGCAGTTTTACTTTCTCTAGCATTCAGTTCTCTCTTCTCAAAAACTGTCATTAAATTTTTATGTCTAAATATGTACACATAATCATTATCTTCATTTTACAAATAAGCAATATCTAAAAGAGTGCTGGTTCTGGGTAGCCAAAGGGATGAAGTGATTTTTAAAACATGCAACATTATCTGATCTTTGAAGTTCTGGTGTTTAAAACCATATACATTAATAATGAAACCAACAGAATACCAAGTATCATAGCCATTCCTCAGACTGTCAAATAAGCAGGCCTTGAAGTCTGGACAATGCAGGGTCTGATCTGAGCTGTGGAGAGGCGTGATTCACTCACCTTGAGGATGTGCATTTTTCTCTTTCAGTCCATTACAGTTGCCAAGAGCAAGGTGCACAGTATTTCCTTGATTTACACCAGAAGGATCAAAGCCAGTAATTTTCAAATTAGAGTTCATTCAAATACCTCCTTTTAACCATCCTAAAAACCTTCCTTGTAAAAATCTCAGGTTAGAAAAACAGAAATATATTACCATGATAGAATTAACCATAAACATTCCTAAAGGAAGCAAGACGACACATGAATTGTAACTACAGTAGTAGCTGTAAAAGTATCTTGCATTCTGGGGGAAAAGTTCTTAAAGTCCCCCCTTCCATTCCCATCCCACCCTTCAACGTATTTCATTTCGTGGGGTATCTCTACTTCATTTAAGGCCCTAGGTGCTGATTTTGGCTTGGTCATTATGTTATACTGATCCAACTGCAACCTTTCTCTTATACTTCACAAAGTAATTTCCATACATAAAATGTTAATTGCAACCTTACAGGTTTTAAGTTTTATCTGATGTTGCTACATCATTATAATGCTTTTCATGAAAGAAAAAAAAAAAAGCTGTAGGTCTTCACTTACAGTACCATGCACTATGAGTAGCTAAGGCATTCATTTGGCACTAGAGAGAAAAATACAGATATAGCTCATTTTACTTTATCATTTTTAACATCAATAAAAATAGGTGTGTACGCTTTACTTGAATTGCTGTGATGCTTAAAAGATAATCACAGAATACTCTTTTAGTCCTACACTTAAAATGTTGCCATTAAAACAAAACAAAACAAAACAACATAAAGACCTCTGTACAACCTGTCAAAATAAGTGACATTTTGTGGTTGAAAAATCTGCAGCTCTCAGACAGAAATATCTTTCAAAGTGGCATTGCAAATTATTTTCATCAAAAATATTTAATTTCCTATACCACACTAGTGATTTTTTTCTACTTCTTATGACAGACTAAGAAAGTGAAAAAAAATTTAAAACATCCTGGGTCCTTTCATCTGTCATACACATCTTATTAGGGAGGCACAGAAAATGCCTTCTGTAAAAGTAGTTTCCAAATTTTAAAAGATACCACACAGGAGGAAAGAGAGAGGAAAAAAACAGAATGTGTAACTATATGTGACAATTTGTTTCATAAGAAAACATAGCATTCTTAATTTTTACATGTTTCTGAGCTGAGTCAAATGCAGGCTACTGCAATTTAGATAAACTACATTAAAAGAGAGACTTCAAAGAATTTTAGAATTTGAAGCCTAAAGGTAAATTGTCTATCAATATTCTCTGAAAAGTTACTTTAAGATTATTACTACTTGGTATACACCTCCCAGCATAATGCAATAATTTCAATGCATTTACCTTTATAAATTTATAACTATTATTAAATTAGCACATTTTTCAGATTAATCTGCAGCTATAGTTTTTCAAATCCTCATGATGATATAATGTGCTGTATCACTCCATATAATGGAAGAGTGAAAACTACCTACAGCAGTTTGGCCTGTGCAGAACACCTGGGTATCCTATTACTTTTAAAGTTCATTTTTAGTTGTTTTTCTTCATGAAATCCTCAAAACAGCCGCAAGGATAACATGCTAACAAAGGCTTAACAGAAATACTTTTGTAGGCAGTTTTTTCAAACATTATCAACTTCAAATCATAAATGTTTTTTGTTACATAAACATTCCTTTTAAAAAAAAGAAAGAAAATTAGTTAAGTGACCAATATTCAAACACCTTAGATTAGTTACACCTAAACAATGTGGCTTTGTTTAAAGTGTATTTGAAATCAATTACCATATGAGGCAAGAAGACCAAATACAGAACTAAGGAAGGATGGGTAGGGAGAAAGGGTAGTGGGAAGAAAAGTAGAATTTATGAACACATAATTCTATTGTCTGTGACTAAAGTTCTTTACTTTTTAGCACCACATTAAACAATTTTACATATCCAGTCACTTAATGATATCCAACAAATTCTTCAAGAGTTCTGGGGATCTGGTCTTGGTAGTTAATGTCATTAGCCCGAACTGCTCGGGCAGCCAGGCACTTGAGACTCATCTTCATTTGAGTTTTAAGTAGTATTTCCGATACCCCAGTTGTACTTTTGTCTAGCGGAGTCTTATTCTGTTTATTTGTCATGTCAGTGTGAGCGCCAGCTTCAACTAGGCTAATGATGATAGAGTGCAAGGTCAAAAAATCACTGATGGGCCTGTTGTACTGAACTATAATATGAAGGGCACTGTTCCCTTCGTTGTCCACAGCATTCACCTCAGCACCACAGTCTAGCAGGAGCTTGGTAACAAGTGCATTTGGAAAGCTGCAGACGTCGTTGGTGTGGAAATCATCAACTGGGGTATTCGAATTGACAGCTAGATGCAGCAAGGTGAAACCTTCCCGAGTTCTGGGATTAAGGTGAATCAGGTTGTAGATCTGCTTGTTAATTTTGCACTGATCTTCTTCACTGCACTGTGTTTTGGTGGAGATGCACACTAAATATAGAAAAGTGTAGAGATTACATTCATAATTGTCCATAGCACTGTGGACATCAGCATCTGAAATATTTCTTACTCTGTTCATACTTTGTTCTATTTCTAAAACACTGCATCTCAAAACACATTCTATATCTGGCGCTTTCACAGTTTCATTCAAATGTATCATCTGTGAGAAAACTTGAGCAAAGCGAAGAAGATCCTTGTGGGTATTCCTGTTACCTTTCTGTCTGAGGTGCAGGGCATGAAGCCACAACTTGATACACTGTTCAAATTCCATGTTATCTGCATAGACAGCTCCCCTGTAAATGATGGGATGGGAAACATCAATGTTGTCAGCACCTAAAATCCGTTCCCGAACTATAAGGCCTTCCATATGAAGAGCATCTCTGTCCTGCCGAATGGATTCCAGTTCCTGAGGATTTCTACATTCAGTTCTATTCCCATAAGCATGGATTGGTGGGAGAACCTCTTTCTCAAGAATGTTATCACCATCTTGAAACCTTTCCAACATGGCTAAATATAAATAGTGGTATGTCTTCATGATGTCATAGTTCTCACGGTCATTTGCAAAGGAGGCACCCAAGAGTTCCAAAGCTTCAATCCGACTTCTTCTGTCACAATCAGCGTGAGAGAGCAACAGTTCGACGACATCAGCTTTACAGCTTTCGGCAGCTACTTTTAATGGTGTCATCCCATGGCCATTCACTACTATAGCAGCACGCCATTTTATCAGCTCTTTCACAATATCTATGTGCCCAGCCTCAGCTGCAAAATGCAATGCTGTGGCTCCACAATGTGCTTTAGCATTGGGATCAGCACGTTGTTCTAAGAGGTACCTGACCACATCAGTGTGTCCCTTATATGCTGCAATCATTAGGCAGGTGTTGTCATACTTGTTGGCAATGCTGATGTTGGCGTTATTTTCAACCAAGTACTTCACAATGTCCAGTCTGCCGTCAAAGCACGCTGCCCGCAGAGGGGTTGAGTTAGTTACTGTAGTATGGTTCACGTTGGCTCCATGACTGACTAGAAGTTTAACAACTTCAAAATGTCCTGCTCCTGCGGCACACCAAAGAGCAGTGGCACCATCAATGACATACCTATTATTCATGAGAAGAACAATAGTTAGGAAACGGAGGCCACGTAAATTTAAACATAAATTTTAAGAATGGATTCATTTGTACTGACCAAAACTTCGATCTACAGAATAATAATAAAACATTATTTTTGGTAAAAATAAAACCAGGTAATTTAAGTAAAGTACTTTGCATAGTACCCATACCTAGTATGAGCTCAGTAAGCGTTAGCTATTAGTATTCCTACTAAAGCATATAAACTTTTCAAAAAATCACCAACTTTCCACTAGCAAAAGTAAATAAATTTCAGATAGAGTGAATGTGTGGAGGTATGTAACTTCTTTACCACCAAGCTGATGCACTAGCTCTTAAGAGCACAGCATGTTTCTCCTTCCCAATATCCCCCAAGTGCCAGTTTCTCTCAGTAAGTCGGGAAGAAAGCCACCCAATCCCTACAGTAACATTGTGCTAGAAACTGCTTTAGGGAGAAAAGTATTTATGCAGATAAGTTTGCCCTAAGATTATCTAAGCTAACCAAATATTATACTTACTCCACTACAGCAAAGAGAATGAAATTACTGTTCCTCCAACAATATGGATGGATCGTATCACATAAACATGATGCTAAGCCTAAGAAGTCAATGGAACATAGTACATATTGTATTATTACATCCACATATCTATCTGTAGTGTTAGAAGTCAGGATACTGGTTACCTTTAGGGGGAGGATACTGGTTACCTTTAGGGGGAGGTAGTGAATGGCAGGAAGCACAAAGGGGACTTTGTTAAACAAATATGCACTTTTAATTAGTGCATTTGTCTATGTTATACTCCAAACTAAAAGTTTAAAAAATATATATTTATAGCCCTAGGCGGTGAGGCTCACTTGGTTTGGTGTCCTCCAAATTACTGTGTACCCAAAGATTGCTGGTTTGATTCCCGGTCAAGGCACATGCCTGAGTTGTGGGCTTGATCCCCGGTAGGGGCCACGCAGGAGGCAGCCAATAGATGTTACGCTCTCAGCTCTCATATCAATGTTTCTCTCTCTCACCTTCTCCCTTCTTCTCTCTCTAAAAATCATTAGAAACTATTAAAAAAAAATGTTTGTGTGTATGTGCCTGCATATTGTGTGTCTATGTGTGTTCCTCAACTAAGCCACTGGGTAAAAAATACTAGCAGGAAACTAGCACTTTCCGAAAACCAAGTAGGCAGCTTCCCTGACCTTTGGTTTGTGATTGAATGTTGTGGCTTCACAGTCACCAGTTACTTACTGAGTGTTTAATATGTGCCAGGTTCATTACTTACATAAAATTAGCTTGCTAGAAAGCCAATCTTTCCCACCTTTTCATTTCAATTTTCCCCCAACCTCAGTTTCCCAACTTTTCACCCTATTACTCACCATCAATCCTAAAAGTAGATTTTTGCTGGAGATAGTTAAATCTACTATGCTAGAACCACTAAAATAAATATACATAATTGAAAGTGTTAAAGGAAAAGGTCCCAATCAAAAGCAATATTCACTAGAGCAATTAATTACCAAACACCTGACTGGAGTTTCTCACCATACAACCTTATAACACAGGTCAAATTATACCTCCCATGAAGGGAAAAAGAGTATAATCCCCCCGGTGTAACATAAATATCATAGTTTAACCCCAATTAACAACACCCAAAAAACACCACCATCTATTATTTCTGCTACAAATAAAAAACCCACTTTATAGTAATTCAAAAGCAGTTACTTCTTCAGTTTCAAATAGTACCACAAAACATTTACAAGTAAAGCCTTCTCATGGGGTTGCCTAGGAGGGAGGAGGGAGGGCTGACTGGGAAGAGGCAGGAAGCTACTGAAAGTGACCTATATCATGATCTAGGTCGTAGCCACACAGGTAGGCAGGGAAAAAGCTCACCTATCTGCACTTAGGATTTGTGCATTTTCAATCTTGAGATAAATTTTGAGATAAATGTCAAAAAAAAAAAATTTAGACCTCTGAAGTCTCTTTTAAAATTTTTATTTTTTAAATGCCAATTAACCTAATTTTTTTTAAATATATCTTTATTGATTTCAGAGAGAGGAAAGGAGAGGGAGAGAGAGAGATAGAAACATCAATAATGAGAGAGTCATTGATCAGCTGCCTCCTGCACACCCCTGACTGGGGATTGAGCCTGCAACCCAGGCATGTGCCCTGACCGGGAATCGAACCCCTATCCCCGGGATCCTAGGTCACCTGGATCCTAGGTGGATGCTCAACCGCTGAGCCACGCCCGGCCGGACAACTTAATTTTTTAAACTAAGGAATGAATAAGAAAATAAGACATTACATCCATGTTTTAGTGGTTGCCAATTGTACCTTCTGCAAACAATTCAATTTAATTAAAGTTTATTTATTACATTTTTTATTGTCATGATTAACACAAAGTTCAAAAAATTTTTTTCATCAAAAAAATACCAGACATCAGAAAATATCAGTATCTAGTAATAAATCTAATGAAAAATGTGTAAGAGCTCTACAATGAAAACTACAAACATTCCTGCGAAAAATTAAAGACCTAAATAAATGGAGAAATATTCCATGTTCACGGTTTAGAAGATTCAAGAGTACTAAAGATGTCAATTCTCCCCCAAAATGATCTACAGATTTGATGCAATCAAAATCCCAGCAGGTGCATCCACATTTGTGTAGAAATTGAAAAGCTAACTCTACCATGTATACAGATATGCAAAGGACCTAGAACAAACAAGATAATCTTGAAAGAAAAATGAAGTTGGAGACAAACTACAGTAATTAAGATAATATGTCACTAGCACAAGGAAAGACCAAACAAACATCCAGAAACAGACTCACACATAAAGCTACTTGATTTATGACAAATGCTCAAGTGAAATTCAGGTATGAAGTATGGTCTTTTTAACAAATGGTGCTGAAGCAACTAGATGCCCGTATGAGGAAAAAAATTAACCTTGATTCTTACCTCACACTATATACAAAAATTAGAAGTAGTGTAGACCTATAATATGCAAATCAAAACAATAAAAGCTTCTTAAAAAAACACCATCTTCATGACCTCGGGGTTGATGACAAATTCTTAAACACAACGCAAAGACAGCAATAACCAGCGCTGGACAGATAGCTCAGTTGGTTAGAGCATATGCCAAGGCTGTGGGTTTGATCCCCAGGTCAGTGCACACATACGCCTCAACCTATGAAAGCACAAATAAATGGAACAACAAATGGATGTTTCTCTTATGCTTCCCTTTCCTCTCTAAAATCAACGAAGTAAAATAAATTTTTTAAAAAATAGCAATAACCATAAAAAATTTGATTAGACTACATTAAAATTAAAAACTTCTCATCAAAAGACATTGTAAAGAAAGAAAACAGGCAACCCACTCACTGGGAGAAGACATTTGTATTAGATGAATTTGACAAATCAATAAGAAAAAGGCAAATGACTCAATTAAAAAATGGGTGAAAAGGTTGAACAAGTATACTTCACAAAACAAGATAATCAAATGACAATAAACATATGAAAAGATGTTCAAGATAATTACTCACCAGGGGAATGCAAATTAAAACCAGGAGTTCCAGTCCTAGCAGGTTTGCTCAGTGGTTAGAGCATCGGCCTGAGGACTGAAGGGTCCCAGGTTCGATTCCAGCCAAGGGCAGCATGTACCTCAGTTGCAGGCTTGATGCCCAGCCCTGGTTGGGTTGGGGCAGCTGCAGGAGGCAACTAATCAATGTCTTTCACATCACTGTTTCCCTTTCTCTCTCTCTCCCCCCAACCCCCCACTCTCTCTGAAAAGCAATGGAAAAAATATCCTCAGGTGAGGATTAAACAATAATAATAATTTTTTTAAATAAATAAAAAATAAGCCAGGAGTTACCAACACCCACCCACTATAATAGCTAAAATTTATAAGAACTGACGTGGCAATACTAAGTGCTGGCCAGGGAATAGAGCAATACAAACTCTCATTGCTGGTGAAAATTGCTGGTAGGAATGTAATTTGGTTCAACCACTTTGGGAAAACTGGCAATAATTATTAAAGTTAAACATATACCTTCCCTATGACCCAGAAATTCTATACCTGATATATGCTGAAGAGAAAAGAACACAAATGTCCACCAAAAAACCTATACAAAAATGTCCACAGCAGCTTTATTCATAACAAACACTGGAAATAACCAAAATATCCATCAACAGGATAAACAAACTGCCATATATTCATACAGTGGACTATTACAAAGCATTAAATAATAAACTGACAACACATGCAAGTACATGGATGAATCTCAAAGATAGTGTTAAGAAAAAAGAAAAAAGCTAAACAGAAAAGAGTATGTTATGATTCCACTTATAGGAAATTCAAGTATAGGCAAAACTAATCTATGGTGATAGAAGGCTGAATAATCATTACTTCTGCGAGGGGGAAGGAGAGGAATTCATGGAGAAAAGGCACAAGGGAAACTTTTAGAATGATAAAAATGTTCTACATATTGATCTATAAGGTGATTACATGGATGTAAACATATTAAAATTTTATCACACTGTACACTTAAGATTTATGCACCTTATTAGATGTTATATCCTAACTAAAAAAAGGTATAATTAAAAACAAAAGAGGCACAAATCCATTTAAAGAATAAAAGTTTAAATGAACACAAATAGCTAATACTTTCAATGTGCCAAGCACTGTATTAAGTGCCTGATATATCTCATTTAATTCTCACAATAACCTCCTCCCAATTACCCTATGAGGTAGATACTATTAATATGCCCATTTTACAGACATGTAACTAAAAAGTTTATGAGGTTAAAAATAAAAAAGTACTCTGGAAACTATAAAATGCATCAACTGTAAGAAATCATAGTCCATGACATTTGTTTCAATTTAAAAAGCATTTTCAACCTGACTGTTAATATAATCTACCCCCAATTAATACACAGTTAATACATAGTTACATTTACATAGTTCCAATATTTTCTTGCACTCTTTAAAAGCATAAAATTATTGCCCTGGCCGGTGTGGCTCAGTTGGTTGGCCTGTCATCCCGTACACCAAAAGGTTGCTGGTTCAATTCCCAGTCAGGGCACATACCCAGGTTGCGGGTTTGATACCCAGTCAGGGTGCATGCAGGAGGTTGCCAATGTGTGTTTCTCTCTCACATCAATGTTTCCCTCTCTCTCCCTTTCCCTTCCCCTCTCTCTAAAATCAATAAAAACATATCCTCAGGTGAGAATTTAAAAAAAAATTTTTTAATATAAAATTATTACATGCCAGGAACATGATCCTAAACTACCAAAAACTTAAGAAATGTTACATTAAAATATGCATTCACATACATTATCAGTAACTCTGGAAATAACAATACAAGATGAATATGACCACATTTTAAAGATTAAAAAAGATGCCCGACCGGGCGTGGCTCAGCGGTTGAGCGTCAACCTAGGATCCAGGCGATCGGGGTTCGATTCCTGGTCAGGGCACATGCCCGCGTTGCGGGCTGCAGCCGATCAATGACTCTCTCATCATTGATGTTTCTATTATCTCTCTCTCCATCTCCTTTCCTCTCTCTGCAATCAATAAAGATATATTTTTTAAAAATAAAAAAATAAAGATTAAAAAAGAGGAAAAAATGATTAAAATATTTTTCGGACCTCAAGTTTCCAAGAATGCTGTAAGAGTATTACAGGAATTTTTAGGCAGAATATAAAGTTATTCTTTAATTTTTTAATGTTATTTTATTGTCTCTCTCTCTCTCTCTCTCTCTCTCACACACACACACACACACACACACACACACACAGAGAAAACATACCACATCAAACCCATAATTACATTGATACTGTTGCTTAGGATAAAGCTACAAAATGAGACTGTGTTTGTTTTTTAATATTTGGCAAGTAACAGGAGTAGTGAACAATTTGGCAAAAAATTGTGAAGGTGATACACAAGTAACTAAAAGTTAGGAAACACTAATCTACTTTAGCATGTACAGAGAACCTGTTTGTCCCCACCTGGCCATGGGTCTCAAGTGTCAATGGAATCTAAAGATGGTGGTTTGGCTTAATCACTTCACCTTTTCCACCTAGTTCCCCAACCCCACCCCCACCTCACCCCTGAGAGCTGTAAGCCTGTTCTCTGTCTCTATGAGTGTTTCTATTTTGTTTGTTAGTTTATTTTGTCCATTAGATTCCACATAAGTGAATCATATGGTACTAGTCTTTCTCTGACTGGCTTATTTCACTTAGCATAATATTCTCCAGGTCCATCCATGCTGTTGCAAAGGGTATGATTTCTTTCTTTTTTTACAGGCAAGTAATATTCCATTGTGTAAATACACCACAAATGAAAAAGGTGAAGGGATAAAGGGGGAGAAAAACACACCTCATAGACAAGAGACAACGGTATGGTGATTACCAGAGGGAAAGGGGGTGTGGGGAGAGGTAGAAAAGAGTAAAGAGGGGATAAATGGAGATGGAAGGAGATTGACTTGAGGTGGTGAACACACAATACAATATACAGATAATGTATTATAGAATTTATTAACCAATGTCACCCTAATAAATTCAATTAAAAAATAAAATAGGCAAAAAATTAATTAAAATGGAGGGTTGGCTAAGCACCTCAAAAGCCAGCTCCCAAGGCATGAGCAAGCTTCATATTGTGAACACCTCACTCAGGCTAACATTTTCACAATGTCTGGAATGAGTGCAAAGTGAAATCATCACATTTACAATAACACTCTCTTTAGTTCTGAAATGCCATAATGACTGGGATAAACTGCAAAATAATCTCAGGGTGAGTGGGCAGAAAGGTGGCCATGAACTTCAATTCTCCTGTTAATTAGTAAGCTCCTCAAAAGTAGGAACTAGTTTTTCTGAACCTTCCACAGAACATGCACAGGGCTAGGCCCATCATAGGCATTTAATAAATAAAATAAATACTAAACTATTTTAACATAGCAGTTAATCCATAAACAGAAAAGATAGATTCAAGAAGGTTCTGACAAAATCACGAATGATAGAAATGTTTGTGACTTCAGTCTCACCAGTCTGACTCTTGATACTTTACACAAGTATCATCAAAACCTGGCCTCCACCCCTCTCCAGTCTCCCAGAATCTGTCTTAACTTCCCTGGCTTGAATGTCTCCCTGCAACTGCACTGAAACACTTGTCACTGCAAGTGCACTATGCTGCTGACCCTCTTCTTCACTACCTACAATCCTTTTAAGACTCAGCTCAAACATCACCAGGCTGTGAAGCCTTCCCAGATTCCTGCAGGCAAAACTGAGCACTTCCTCTTCCTGCGCCCCTCGGTAGTACAAAAGATTTCTAAATGACATAGCATCTGCAATTATTCATTGATATATCTATTTCTCTCCCCTCTCCTACTAGATTGTCTTCCTTCAGTGTGGGAACAGTATGTTTTTCATCTCTGCCTACCCAAATAATACTACAGAGCCTGGCACACAGTAGGTGTTCAATAAATGTTTGCTCACTGAACCCCTTAATTTCACAGGCCAGTGCATATTACTGGGCAAGGTAAGTCACTAAACAGGCTCAATTTCTAGTCATTTCAGGGTCTTTTAACTGCCACCTCAAAATTCCTTTCTCTGATGGTTAAGAAAGACAGCAATAAAAGCGAAGCCTTTCCAAATGCTTCAGAAAACTGTATTTTCTCACCACTATTCTTCCCTCATCCAAACAGGCCTTAGCAAGCTCATTAGCAGCCACTGTTCCCAGGGTCTGTTTTTGCAGAGATTCATATCGCGATGGATGCATGTGCATATACAACTGGAATGGTGCAGGAAGTTCAGGGGTCTTTCTGCTTCACTCCTCCTGTGTACAGGAAAGGCTTTGGGAATGCAGGGAGCTACAGAAAGGACACAGAAGCCAGTCCAGGAAAGCAAACATGGATGAGGTTGCCATCTTCGGTCAACTTGAAAAAAATCATCTCTTTAATGTCTAGAGAGGTGGTAGTGGAGATTAACCACCACCCGTGGGCTATCATTTCACTAAAATTTAATACTCTAAAATAGCTTCCTCTCATCCAGGACAGAAGGGGAAGCCTTTATTATCCAAACCTAAAGGAGAATCAATCAGAGCCCAGCAATGCCCTCGTCGTCTTCAAGACGTGATTTTTTAATCAGGTTTTAACCAAGCAGTTTTCAATCACCAAAGCTAGAAATAACACGTCTTTCTGCTTTGACCACATCTACCTCAAAAGAAAATATCAGAATCGCTTATGCTCTGGCCCAAGTCAACAAAAACAAATGCAACCAACGAAGCAAAATCTTTATGCAGCTGTAATCTGCAAAACACTTTACGGTCACCCGGCACAGAAAGGAGAATAACGTCAAACCTGACAACTGCGTTCAACATTATCATGCCCCCAACAATGGACAATTAAACCCAAAGGGCAAGTTTTAGCTATGACAACATGAACTTCTGAGCTCTCCACCACGAAACACAGTAAATTATCAAGCTTCCCCACCATATCGCAGGGTAACATGTAACCTAACAATGGCATCATCTCCTACACCCGGTCCAGTGTCCTTTTTACTGCCAACAGATCTACCCCCAGCAATGCCAAAGAGTCAGAGTCAGGACTGGGGATGTCTGGCTGCGTGGCTATCCCTCAAGAAGCTGTGCTGCTGCTGCTGCTGCTGCTGCTGCTGCTGCTGGTTCCCGGGGTTTATTTTGACATTAAAGCCCCAGGAAGTCACTGAGGGCTTTATAGGACCACTACCTTGAAGGGGTAAAAACTGGTTGGCCAAATAACTCGTCAGAGGTCGTCAGGGTTAACCGCTGACCTCGTTAATTTCTGATCTCGGTTGTAACCTCAGTACTGATAAAGGCAAAACCTGAAAAGGCAAGCCACCTCCTTCCCACTATATTGCTTGTTCACACTCTCTAGAGAATAACTACTATCAGACATCAAGACAGAGGGTGTGGCTATTCACCTTCAGCGGGAACAAGATGCTGGGGCCCGTGAGGCTGAGCAGCAAATCACGGGATGGAGCATTAGCCCTGGAAGACGAAGTGGGCACTCACAGGGCGGGGGGAGGTAGAAAAAGGGAGAAGTGCTACCTCCGTGAAAAGAGGGAGGGAGGGGAGAGCCCACGGAGCGGCCGGCCCGCCGGGTGGGAGAGGAGGCTGCAGCTGGGCTGTACCTACCCGTCGAAGCGGACCGTGCCCGTCTGCTGAGTCTGCACCCGGTAGTGTTCTAGCAGCAAGCGCACCACCTTGGCGTGGCCATTGCGGGCTGCGATGATAAGGGGCGTAGAGCGCTGCCCTCCCTGCTGGCTGACATAGCCGAGCAGGTAGCGGATGTCGCTTTCAGACCGGTTGAGAAGCAAGGCGGCTAGGGTCAGCACCTTGCCCTCGCTGGCCGCCTTGTATACATAGCCAGCCAGGCCCTCCATGGCCGCCGCCAACTCCAACACCCGTTTGGTCGCCACCGCTGCTGTTGCCTTGCGCCCCCGGAGGCCGCGTTCGCCAGCGCTACGAACCTGGGCCCTCACAGCCCATTCAACAGGGCGCCGCCGCCGCCGCCGCGCCCAGGCAGCAGCGCGGCCCCGGGAGGGCGGAGAGGCGAAGGCGGCGGACTGCCGCGGGGCGCACGTCCGCGGCCCGGCTCCGGCAGGGAGGAGGGCGGTCAGGGCCGCCCCCAAGGCTCCTGGCGCGGGCCCCGGACCGAGGTGATCTCCATGGCGGCCGCCGCCCCAGGCCTCAGACTGGACCCCTCCTTCCTGCGGGCTGCGACAAGCGCGTGTCCGAGCTACGGGTCGCCGGTGAGGTCCCCAGAGGGCCGCGCGCGCCCCGTTTGGAGAAGGATGGGCGCGTCTGCCTCGAACCGGCCCGCCAGGCTTAAGGCCTGAAGCTGCCTCTGCCTCCGCCTCCGCTCTCCGACCTCCCCAGCCGGAGGAAACGCGCAGGCCCTCGCCCACCGCAGCTCAGAAGTGCCCGAAGCTGCCGATGGCTTCGGAGCTGCACGCCTGGGGGACCCTGGAGCGCTGCGGAACGATCGGGCGGCGGCAGCCCCCGACCTCCGGGCGGAGGGGAAGGCGAGCCTCTGCAGACAGGGCCGGGAGGGGGAGGGTGCGAGCAGGAGGGACGGTTAAGTGCGGTGTCTCCTCCAAAGCTGACCGGCCGGGAAAGGAGGCCTCGGCGAAGAAAGGTTCTGCGGCGCGAAATTCACCCATCCTCAGGTCGGGCCTGGGTGTCCTCATTGCCCTTGACCCCTGGCGCCTTCCCCTCGCCCCCACACAGCCCTGAGGGGGTCCCTAGCCAGGGACTGGGACAGAGTGAGGGCTCTGAGCTGTTTCTACCGGTGGGCCAGGGGGCCCACCCATTTTACCATAGACGGTGCGGGCACAGCCCCGGAACCTTCCCCCTCGGGCCCTGAGCGGTGGGACGGCTTTGAGGGCCGCGCAGGCTCCGGGCGGGGCTGGGGTCCCCGCGGTCCTCGCCGGAGGGGGGTTAGTGTGTGAGAAAGGTGGGGAAGAGGGGACTCGCCGCCCGGGCGGGAGGGCCAGGTGTCCTGGGAAGGAAGGCGACGTCAGCGTTCAGGCCAGCGCCTCCCGTCAGCCCGCACCTCACGGTTACCAGGATTTGAAAAGCTCGTTTATCCGACAAGTGCTAGAGGTGTGCTGTGTGCCGGGCTCTGCTTGGCGCTGGGGACTCCGTGACCGACCAGAACGGTGCAGTGCCTTCCCCTCAGGGGCTTGTGTTGTGGGGGAAACAGACAATAAACAAGTAAGCGAGCGGCGGACGAGGCTGGTGGCGGGTTACTGCCGTTTGGTAGGAAGCGAAGGGGAAGGAGGGATGGGGCAGGGCTCGCGTAGTGTGCGTGTCGGTCAGGAGTCCACGCCGGTGAGGAGAGCGGAGCGAATTCTGGGCCGAGGGCAGAGCGGGTGCGGAAGCCCTGAGGGGGAGCAGGGGAGAGCGGGCCCGGGAGGGCCGTCAGCCCAGTGCCTCACCTTGGGGCCTAACAACCTGCGGTGAAGGATTTAAATTCTACTCTTTGAAAAGTGCGATAGGGGCATTTGAAGAGTTTTAAACAGAATAGCGACAAGATAGATACAGATTATGTTTTTGAAAAGGTCGCTGGCTGCTGGGTGGAGGGTACACCCTGGGAGGCAAGAGCAGAAGCAGGAAAGCCACCCAGGAGCAAAGGCCTTAGGCTAGGAGGGTAGGAGCGGTGGTGCTGAAGCTCCCCGGCGGTCACCGAAAGTACAGGCTCAGCGAGGAAGTTACCTCCTCCTCCCCCTAAACTCCCCCCCCCCCCCCCCGCACCCTCCACCCCCCGCCCAAGGACAGTATCTACTGTAGAGAAAGAACGAATGCACTTCTTGGGTCCCAAGGGACCCGGCTAGGCTCAACAAGTTTACCTAAATTATTTTGTTTGAACCCCACTATCCCAATCCTAGTTGGGGAAGGCTCCGCCTCAGTTGCAGAGCTATTGGTGGGAGTTTGGGCCACTTCTCAAATTCTCTCCTGGGCACTGCAACACGCCTTTACTTTGCAGATCCCTACACAAACACTGTCCCCCGCCCACCCCCCAACCATATTAAACAAAAACAGCGTTGGAAGCGCGAGGGCAGA
The DNA here is from genome assembly GCF_964146895.1 of Miniopterus schreibersii. Classification (NCBI taxonomy): domain Eukaryota; kingdom Metazoa; phylum Chordata; class Mammalia; order Chiroptera; family Miniopteridae; genus Miniopterus; species Miniopterus schreibersii. Next base: position 163,822,251 of record NC_138101.1, on the reverse strand, counting down.
AGATGAGATGGTAGAGTCTCTGAAATAGCTGGTGGGAAAGAGGCGGAAGCTGGTTGGTTTCATTTTGGGGCTTCAGGGTTAGAAGAAAATCCAGTACTGGACATGCTGCCCCAGGTTTTTTGGCCTCTGGGGACCTGGCAGTGGTACATTCAGATGTGTGACCTGGGAGCTGTCTTCCAGCTGATTTTCTTCCCTGGCTCTACAGCGACCAGGCCACCTCATCCTTCATTCCTCTCCTTCCCTTCTCCCTACCTCTTCTTCTCCCCTCCCCCTTCTCTTCCCCCAGCCCTCCCCTCCCCCCACGCACACTCAGCCTTTTGCCTCATATCAGTCTTTTTCCACCTGACTTTTTGAAGAAGGTGATCCAGACACGGGCTTCTTCCCTTCGGTTTTACTTTCTGAAGGATACCCAATTCGTCCCAGCTATTGGTTGCTGAAAAAGAGACTTCCTTCCCGCTCCTCTCACCCTTGCTCAAGAAAGTAGGGTTCATCCTAGTGCTGACACCTCACTTCCAGGTGAAACGGTTGGTCCTAGAAGGGGTAACTGGACCCAGAGTCATGCCAGAGAAGGGCTCAGAACTTGCACTGCATGGCCTCCTCCCCCAGGTAGTAATGAATACACTTCTGCTCCAGCAGCTCAAGGTCAGAGACCTTGAGGTGCTCCTCAGTAGTTATTACAGTTGCCTAGTACAGTGCAGGGTTCCGGGATCCTTTGGTTGCTCAGGAGCATTGGCCAGTTGGAGAGTATTTGATTGCCTGTATCTACCTGGGCTTGGCGGGCGACGTGTCTGTGGTCAGGTTGTGCAAATCTGAAGAGGATATGTAAAAAGGACAAGGCTGCCCTCCCAAAGGCCAAAGCCCAGAAATAGTTCCTTGTGCTTCTAATCTATTCCCTTCCCCCTTGACAGAAAGCTACTGAGCAAATGAACAATAGTAAAATACAACGGCAAGTAGCTATATCCTGATGGAGACTGATTTGCTGATGACAAAAAAACTGCAGCCTTCCACTTGGACCAAAGACAGAACCGACCTCCAGTGCTTTGCTTCCTGGGGGTTGGGAGGTCCAGCAGAATGAGTTGGGCCCTCCATGGAGCATTCCTTTTTCCAAGCCAGGTAGGCCCAGCCTAACAGCTCTTAGTCAGTGGGTTTCTCAGATGTTACGCAAGGTACACGCAAGATGTCATTTTCAAGCACCAGAAAGATACTTGTTTTAGTCCATAAGCCTCTCACATACTTTAATAGAAGAGGATGACCCTTGGTGTTATACAGGTCTGGGTTGCACTCCCTTCTCCATGGGCTATCTTTGGCCTTGGGCAAGTTTCTTCATCTGTATAATGGAGTTAATAACCATGTTCCTTGCAGGGCTGGTGTAATGGCAACATGCAAGCTCCTTCACCTAGCCTGGTCCTGGGAAGGAGTCATCCTTCTGTTGCGACATTAACCTGCAGGAATGTGTTTGCCTCTATGAGAATGGAGATTAAATCCATAGTATGCAAGGGGCTGAGGAACAAGAATTCAGAAATTCCTACAGAGCTACAGAAGGAAGATGTCAGAAAGCAGTAAGTGTGACAATGAAGAAACCACTGATGGCCAGTCTCTATTAGCCCAGTTTCAGAGGACTGGTGGGCCATTGGCCTCACCTCATCTTCCTCTTAATCCTTGCCTCTCCCTGAAAAGCACGTCTAATGATTGTCAAAAACAAAACGTAGGTGTAGGAGAGGGGCAGAAAGTCAGTGTTGTCTAATTTCTTCTAACCCCATTCCTCCCTGAATCTTAGTACCAGTCAAGTACCCTGGGATGATAACAGAAATAACACTAGCCAGCTCTTGCCGCGTGTTTACTGTGTGCCAGCCATCACAGCAAACACTTTACTCAGATTAGCATGTTAAATCTGCACAAACCTCTGAACGACATATCAATATTAGCAATTCCCATTCTTCAGAAGGGAAAACTGAATAGAGATGTATAGTTTGCTTATGGCCTCGTAACTATAGTGTGGTAGAACACCAGGATTTCAACTCTGGCTGTCTGCCCCACCAGTTCTCTCTCTATCCCCTGTTAAACAAAAAGCCTAACTTCCATGGCTAAAAGCCTTTTTAAAAGAAAGGGTTTATTGGGCCATAAAAAGGACCAGATCCTGGAGCATGAAGTCTAAACCACCAACAGCAGCACTGGGTGGAGAAGGCAACATGTGCACTGTCCTGGAGTTTGCCAGGACATGTATTGTGGAAGAACCATGGTTGTTTTGAAAGAATTTACATTGGCTAAGATAAGGGGAGCTAGTTCTGGGATAGGTAGAGTCCTAAGGTTTGCTCTTTTGGATTGGTTGCGGGCAATAGTCTGGAAAATTCAGGTGTAAGTAAGAAGCAGAGGCTCCTGGGGCTCAGTGGCACCTGGCTATTATCTTTTAGATTAGGTAATCATGGACAAAGCCAACTGGAAGTTAATTCAAAGTTCCAGCAGATACTCAGAAGTGTGAGCAGTCTTTTGTCAGCCTGTCCCCAGCCATTAACAGGCTAACTGCTTTCTTTCTCTCACTCTCAAGCCTGTTGTAATGTAATTTAGAAAATCTCAAAATGTCTTTCTGGTCACCCAACCTGTTCCCCATAGCTAAAACCTCAGCTGGAGGTCCCCAAGGCTTTCTATGGTCCTGATCACTTCCCCCGCGCCAAGGTGCCAACTAGCTAATCTGGCCAGCCATCCTGTGCTAATGGGAAAGGGCTAGAGGAAACCCTTCCCCCTCTCCCTCCTCCTCCCCCACCCCCACCTTCTCCCCCAGACATTCCTCATTCCTACGCAGGAACTCCAGTCCAAATCCAAGGCAAATGCCATCTCATCCTACAGGTCTTACTTGAATTTGTCGTGAGCTCTATAGCACTTTACACCTCTCATGGGACCCTTACCTCTTTCTAGTAGTAACTCATACCTGGTATAGCTCGTTACAGTCTACAAAGCACTTTCCAATCCACCTATTCTTGCCCCCTCCTTCTATCTAGGCTTCTTAACCACCTCCTACACCTGGGAAGGAACAGAGAACATGGTAGTTCAGCACCAGAGCTCTGGAATTCCCTTTGCCAGCATCCCAGCTCCACTGCTTGCTAGCTGCATACCTCAGGACAAGTTGTTTATTTAACATCCCCACATCTGTCTCCTTATCTGTGAAATGAGGACAATAGTGCCTCTCCCATCTGGTTGTGGTGAGGGTTGAGTGAGATACTCAGAGAGCAAGCAACTCAGTAAGTGTTGGTTACTGTTATCATCTCACTAGGTCATACCCAAACCCAGTGGGGATACACAAAGGAAATCAGTTCTGTCATCTGATTTAAAATGAGTTTAAACCAGATCATCGCTAAGCACTCTTCCAGCTCCACTAGGCTCTGATTCTACCCTGTGTCACACTTATCTATGGGCACATTTTAGCTCTTCTAAGCTGTAGCAACCTCCTAAAGGGCCAACCCTTAACAGAGGGACAGTGGGCTGTCCTGCCAGGTTGATGTTAACAGGTAATAATAGTCCATGCTTCATCCAGGCATTGGGATGAACAAATGAGAAATTCCCGTGTAGCATTTAGCACAGTGCCTGGCACAAAGTAAGCTCCTAATAAAACATAATGAATGTTGTTCCATCTTACAGTGAGGCTCTCTTACATGATTATTAAAAACATAGACTCTGGAGCCATACTGCCTGAGTTCATCCTAGTGCTGACCCTGTGAGACCTTGAGCAAGTGAATTAACCACCCAGGGCCTCAGTTTTCTCAGCTGTAAGATGGGCATGATGCTAACAGCACATGCCTAATAAGGTTGTTGTGTAATTCAAATGAGTTAATGTGAGAAAGGCACCTAGAACTGTGCCTGTTGGGTGCTTGGTATATATAAGTGCTTTTTGTAGGCATTTACAGATGAGGAAACCCAGGCTCAGAGACATCGAGTGACATCCCCAAGCAGTTGTGGAATTGGGATCCAAATCTAACTAGGTCCCTGACCGATTCCAGAGCCTCAGTCCTAATATTAGGATATGTTACTGCCCCAGGTGATTCATGTACATTTTATGAGGAGCCTTCTGTAATGGTGGTCTCAGGAGTGGAGGAAGTGAGTTAGCACCAGAGATAACTGGGGCGAGAAAGGCCACAGGATGCCCTCAAATCTTACCAAAGAAGTGACTTTTTCCTCACCTGTGTCTGGCCCTGACTTTAGCATTTCACAAGGGCCACAGCCCAGAAGCCCATAAACATGGCACCACCCACACCTGCCCTCTAGCCTGGAATTTGCAGCAAAACCCTCATTATGGACATTGATGTAACACTCAAAGCTGGGCCTCAGCTTTCCAACGCAGGCAGGGGCCTTGAGGCATTTTCCATTTCTGAGGCATGATTCAGCCCAGGAGACAAGACCAGACAGGCACGTACCAGAGGAAGGAGGATTGGGTGGTGAAGGGGAAGAAGAAAAACAGGTTAGAGCTGGGTGGATCTCACAGCTGCTGAGCAGTGGGGGCGGGGCAGGGGCAGGAGCAAGCAGAGGGAGCACGCCTGCTGGAGGAGCTGCGTGGAACACGTTGCCCACTGACCAACCTGTCTTTCTTGCAGTCAAATTTATTGATTTACACAGGAATCCAACTATACATCTAAAGCCCAAGAAAAACATTAGTAGCATTTCACAATTCTGTAGCACAATATGATTTTCAAAGCACTTTCAAAGAAATAGCCTTAATTTTGAGTTGCTTTTTAAAATAATTTGATTCTCATATTACAAAGCAGCCCATGGTTTTGAGGGAATATTGGGAAATTTTTTAATGTGAACTTTAAAATTTCAAATATATTATACCACTAGCAATAACATTTTCAGTAAGTTTCCAATGAGTCTTTTTTTCAAAGCCCTCATACATATATATAGTTCATAAAACAAAAGCGGAGGCTTACAACATGAAGAGTTTTATCTTTTTTTTGTCACTTAACATAAAATCATGGGCATTTTCTAATGTTATCAATCATTCTGCTATAATAATTCAAAATGATTGCATTTATTAGCATAGGTGTGCCACAGTTCCTGTAACCATGCCCATTTGTTGGACATTCAAGATGTTTGCAAAAATGTTACTCTTCCAAATAATACTGCTACAAACATCTTTTTACTAACATTTTGTCTCTATATCTAATTATGATCAATGATAAACTTCTAGTAATAGAATTACCAGCGTGAAGGATTTGAATATTTTTGAGTACATATAGCTGAATTACTCTCCAGAAAATATATTCAGTTTACACTCACACTGGCAACCTGTGAGCGTGTACTTCTTACTCTCCGTTTTGAGCTTGCGAGCCAGAAAGTTGGGTAGCAGGCGTCTCATGTTACAGGGGAGGAAAATTGGGCACAAAGTTTAAGTAACTAGCTGGGGTTCATACAGCTGAGACTCAAACACTAGTCTCCTGGATTTGATGCCAGGGCCCTTCCCACTCTGCCTTCCAGACAAGGAAATCTCTGCAGAGGTTTTCCTGAGTAATGAAGTTATATTAAAAATAATTTTTTTATATCAATACTTGCTGAAAATAATTTTTTTAAATCTTCAGCTTGTTGACCTTATTTGTGCCATGGTTCCCTTTGGCAGTCTGATTAAGCCTACCAACCCCTTCTCAGAATAAGGTATTTATATGCATATAATAAAACACATAGGATTATGAAGGAAACCAGTCATTAAAATATTTTAAAAAGATGATATGGTAATACATCTGCTTCTTTATAAATGGATTAATCACAAGGTCTAGTACTACATGTTGAACAGTCAGGGTCCTGAATATCCCTGAACATTCTTGCTGAGTGTGCCAGGCTTCAAGGTTTATCCATCATACTGAGCAGTTTCGGTAGCCCGTCACTTAGGCAACCAGACTAGCCTATTTGCTGCTTGCTTCATTTGCTACGGGTGCAAAAAGCACTGGGCCCTCGGCCCTGAATTCCTCTCTTGTAACATAATCCACTGCATGTGCTCATATCACCTGCCCTTCGGGTTGGCCTGTGGGAATTAGAGATCAGGGAAACAGCACAGATATGCTGACACTGGCTACCACTTTTGCTTGTGAGTAATAGTCTTTCATTTAAGATCCAGGAATTTCATGTCTTCTGTCATTTAGCCATGAAACTGTGGCAAGCTGTCTTGTTAGCTTCCAAGTAGAGCAAGATCGCAGAGCCTTCATAGTTCTGACCCTACAGTAATTTCAGAGTGCTGGTAGGCATTAGTGACATTTTGAAAAGATGCAACAGCTCTAATGCAGACTGAAAATATCTGTCATTTTCACCAGTGACAAAGCCACCATGGTTCATTGCTTACATTCATAATGGAAGGAAATGCTAAATTTCAATGAAAGGATTATGAAAATGTCAGTTGCTTTCTCATTCAAGTCCACAGATTGTGAGAACTCTTGCCTACTGCCAACTCCTCAAAAGAACACCAGAAAAGCCTGTGGATCAAGCAAAGCAAGTCTAAGTCTGTTACATATTTACTGCAGTGAGGGAGAACACCAACTTGACTGAGACTTGCTAATATATCATAAGGGAGATTTTAAGAAAGGCTATTTATAGGATTTGGGGGTTGAGCTCAAGTGGTTTAAGGTAGTTTTTCAAAGCAAAAAAACTGATGGGATTGGACACAGTTTGTGACATTTAAGACAGTTTAGGATTTGTAGACACAGAGAAGTGAGGATCTTGAAGCAAATCTTGATAAGTAAACTTTGCCACCTAAATGAGCTCTTTGCCTATGCAAACAGCCTGTGGTTCTGATGTAGGAGCAGTCATCTGTCCTGTCCCAGACCACCAAACTCAGAAAAATTAGTTTCTTGAAGCACACAATCTATTCCTCTTCCTGGGCAAGAATTTCCTGGATCACTTGTGTCATGTTGATATGGGTGGTCTCAGTTCTTACTCAACAAGACCAATTTAGCCTGAGTCTCCTTTTTCACAAAAGTGGAGGCCTGCCTATTTTTGCTGTCCGTCCTTTCCATACTGAGAGTTTACCATGGGCAGGGCCTAAATCCTATACTCCTAGATGTGGAGTTTGTTTGTTTTCTATGTATTTGTATTCAAAATGCATAATATACACTATTTATAATGTTGTTTATTATTACTGTCTTCACCCGAGGATATTTTTCCCATTGCTTTTTTTCAGAGAGAGTGGAAGGGAGAGAGAGAGAAACATCGATGTGAGAGAGACACATTGATTGGTTGCCTCCTGCACACTCCCCAACCAGGGCCCAGGATCGAACTGCAATCCTTTTTTTTTTAATCTTCACCCAAGGATATGTTTTTATTGATTTGAGAGAGAGGGAGAAGGGGAGAGACAGAGAGAGAAACATTAATGTGAAAGAGAAACATCAACCATTTGCCTCAAAACCGCAACCTAGATATGTGCCCTGACCAGGAATTGAACCCAAAACGTTGTAGTGTACAGGATGACACTCCAACCAATGGAGACACCCAGGAGGGACAGTACTTCATTCCTTTTTATAATTAAATAATATCCCGTTGTATGGATATACCATAATTGCTTATCCATTCATCTGTTTTGGCTATTGAAAATAAAGCTGCTATGAACATTCATACACAAGTTTTTATTTGAACACCTGTTTTTAATTACTTGGGTTATACACCTAGGAGCAGAACTAGTAGGTCCTATGGTAATTCTGTTTAACTTTTTGAGGAAAACCACCAAACTGCTCTGTGCTGTCATGTACCTTTTTAATTGTATACTGTGTGCATGTCCTACCTATCCAAAAAACACAGTTTAAAATAATATTTCTTTGAATATTAAAAAGTAAATTAAGTGGTGGTATCAAATTTATGACCTTTACAATCTAATCCAGGGTTTAACATTACTATGCTATTATATTACATATCATTTCATCTGACTTAATGGAGTTTAATATATAAAATTAATTTTATAGTTTTTTGCTAAATTAGTATTTAGTCAATATGTAATAAAGCTATAGAATGTGAATTTCTTGCAAAACAGTAGTTATCAGCCATGTTTATGTCACCTGAAACAAGTCTCCCTTATTTTAGAAAGAACCACTTAAGTTAGGAGACTGCATAGCAAAGAGGTTCCATGCTCCGACTTTAAAGGGACCTGGGTTCAAATATGAATTCTGCCACTTGGTAGCTGTGTGACTTTATACAAATGTTCTATTTTGTGCCTCTATTTCCTCATCTATTAAATGAGCTTTATACTACCTACCTCGAAATGTCATTATGGGAAACAAGCATTATAATCCATGTAAAACATTGTATTCAATAGATGTTTGGTGCTTGTTTTTAAAGTAGTCCCTTTTAGTTATGTATGGTGATCAGATAATCATAAATCTGGAGAATTTAATGACTTAACAAAGTTGCCTCTCTTCTTCATATTTTCCTAATACCTCAGGATGCTGGGAAAAGAGTAGTCAGATTTGCAGAAACTAAGATGCCTCCTGGAAAGCAAAAAATTAAGGTCCATCCACTTTCTTTCCTTTTAAGGTTTGTTGCAAATTGGAAAAAATGGCCACAAATTTTCCCCATACCTGTACAAGAACCCTTGCAATGTGACTTTGCAGCTTCTTCCATCAGGGGCTGGAGTCTTGCTCCACCCTTTGAGTCTGAGCTTGGCCATGTGATTTGCTCTGGCCAGTGGCACCTTAGCAAATATGACTAAAGCAGAGACCCAAAAAGCGCTTGCACACTGGGTCTTACTCTCTGGTCTTTGGAATCTGGAAGGCCAAGAACCCAGGGCTGCCTAGAGAAGAATGAGATCACATAGGGCAGAGAGTTGGGTTTTTTTGGAATTTGCTTTTATCAGATGAGAATTATGACGAGAGACAAGGGAGTTCAGGGTGTATTCACGGGAGTGACTGTAACAGTGGACTATGACATTAAAATTGGGTAAAGAGGGAAGGCCGGAAGGTAGGGAGCAAAGGACAGAGAAAAGGTGGTAAGAACAATCATAGGTCCCACTAGAATCAGCTGTTGGACTTGGGGTGCTGGAGGGAGTGAGCTGGACAACTAGAAGGAGTGGTCAGAGCCTAGGATGCTTGAAATTGAGATTATGGAAGCAGATGGACTGCATAATTTGTGGGCTCAGTGCAACATGAAAACGCAGGGCCCCTTGTTCAAAAAGCAGGTAACAGCTTTTTCCTTTCTCTTGACTTGTCATGGTATTTCTATTTGCTACTTAATGTCTAAATAAAGAAAAATTTTTAATTTAAAATTATTATCATGATTTTTAAAGTTTTTATTCAGTTATTGATTTGAGAGCAACAGCCAGAGCAAGAGAGAGAGACAGGAACATCCATTTGTTGTTCCACTTATTTATGCACTCATTGGTTGATTCTCCTATGTGTCCTGACCGGGATCCAACCCTAAACTTGGTGCATTTGGGCGACGCTCCAACCAACTGAGCTACCAGGGCAGGGCTGACATGAATTTTATCATTCATCTTTACATTGTGCAATTCCAGTTTTAAATGCAAATATCATAGTATTTAACTCGCATGTGGAATTACCAAAATTACACCTTTTGTGTGTTATGGCTTGTCCCCAGAGGATGCCTTGAGCTGTCCAGATAAGATAAACACAAGAAAGACTGCCGAAAGTAGGAAGGAGGAAGAGAAGATCCCCCAAACCCCTGCCCCACGCTTGCAGCCAGACTAGGGCGCGCTCCCTCGGGCACGTGGACACTCTCAAGGTGAGTGGAGCCCCTTCCAGGGCGCCCAGCCACACCTCGCAGGCCCAGGTCCCTGCACACGGGGTGCGCGCAAGCGCGCTCAGGCCCTACACGCTGCCGGGTCCAGGCTGCCGCCAGCTACTGACCTCGGCGACGCCCTCTGGCGGGGCGCCATCTGAAGAAGCCTGGCCAGGTGTCCCTCCCACCGAGGGTCCGCCGCCTAAACCGGGGCAGACAGGTGACTCCCAACGGTATTGCCAGCTGGCCGCCGGTCGGTCGAGCTCCGTACCTGGATCTGGGTGGATGAGAGACCCTGCGCTGCCAACCTGGGAAGGGATGGCCACCGTCACAGCCTGGCCTGACCCTCCCCTTGACCGCGCCCAGCCCCCTGCCTGGGACAGAAGGTAGCTGCAGTGGAGGAGCAGGGGCAGGGACATCGGGAGGCACGGGAGCCACCCCTGGGAGGCAGACCAGCGCATGAGCCAAGGCCTCTAGCTCCCCAGCGCATGCTCTAGTGTCCTATTACACTTCACCTCTAAAACTCCAAAGATAAAATTTTAAATGACAAGGCAACGACAGCAGAGCATTAAACCAAAGGCGAGGCCCTTCTGAACACGGCGCCCTGTGAGACTGCACTGGCCGCACACCCACGAAGCCAGCCCATAAGTAGATATCGTATCCCAAGTATTGGTGATAACATCTAGAGAGCATTGCTGTCCAAAAGAATAAAATATGAGCCATGCATGCGAGCCACATATGTCACTTTAAATTTTCCAGTAAAAATAAAATAAAAATTTGTAAAAAGGGCCCTTGCCAGTTTGGCTCAGTGGCCTGAAGCATCGGCTCTCAGACTGAAGGGTCCCAGGTTATACTCCAGCCAAGGGCATGTCCAGCAGTTGCAGGCTTGATCCGTTGATCCGCAGCAGGAGGCAACCAATCGATGTTTCTCTCTCCCCCTTCCACTCTCTGAAAAGCAATGGCAAAAAGATCCTCAGGTGAGGATTTTTTTTAAAAAAGTGAAAAGAAACAGGTGAAGTTAATTTTAACTTATGCTAAAATATCATTTTAACATGTCATCAATATTAACAATTATTGAAATATTTTACCTTCTTATTTTTCTTACTAAGACTTAAAAACCCAGTGTGTATTTTAACTTACCACATATCTTACTCCAATTCAAATGCCTCATTCCGCCAGTGACTAATGTAGTGGACAGGACAGGTCTAGAGAACGAAAGGGGAAGTGTGTGGCTGGAGTACTGTTTGTGCCATTGCCACTTGGTGGTTTAACATTGGCTGCTGAAACAGAAATACCTACCAACATTTGTCAATCACATTACATTAACAAGCAATTTGGCACCAGAATGTCTGTGAGTGATTTTGATGACTAATGTGTTGCTATTTTAACATAGATGTTACTAGATTTAAAATATTCCTTTATATACTATAACAGTGTCATCCAGGCATTCATTAAACAGTGGTTCTAATGCTAATACTGAAACACACAGCCCCAAATCAATGAACATAGAAGGGAAAGTTAGATGTGTCGATTGCCATGAGGGAAGCCAAGAAGCCAACCTCATGCTCCACGTTGTTAATTTAAGGAATGAACACCTTGGGAAATATTGGAAAATTCTGAGAAATAAAAATCAATATTCAAGCAGATATACTTTTAAGTTTGTAAAAATGGTTACATAACAGGACAGGAAGAAAGGAAAAAACAAAACCTGGCCACATGGCTTCAAGGTCCATGCCAGAGTAATGTGCACCTGAGCTGCCCTGTTTATGCAGGCAAACACTCTAAGAACACAAAGCCCTGTTTTATATGTGTTCCTATGGGAGAGATTGAATGCTACTAGAATGCTGCTGTTAGATACATTTCCATTAGCCTTTCCCTGCCAGGAGTTACTTTACTGACGGACTAGCCTGCCATGTAGTGGTGAAAGAGGGAAACTACAGGCTACTTTAAAAATGTTTAATGCCGCCCAGCCGGTGTGGTTCAGTGGTTGAGCACCCGCCCATGAACTAGGGGATCATGGTTGGATTCCAGGTCACCGCACATGCCCGGGCTGCGGTCTCCATACCCAGTAGGGGGCATGCAGGAGGCAGCTGATCAATGATTCTCTCTCATCATTGATGTTTCTTTCTATCCTCCTCTCCTCCCTTCCTCTCTCTGAAATCAATAAAAACATATATTTTTTTAAATGTTTAATGCATAGTGTTTGATACAGCAAAAGAATAAATGCAACATAAAATAAATTCCTGTAAACCCACCATCCATCTTAAGAATTAGAATGTCATCCACATGTGTACCTCTTTCCCTATCTTATTCTACCTTCTCACCAGAGGTAACACTAGCTTGAATTTTATGTTGACACCATTTCTTGATTTTTTAAAATATGTAGTTTTATCACATGTGCATGCACCCTTAAACAAAATATTTAGTTTATTTGATTGAGCTTTATAAAAGTGATATCATGACTCTATGTAGTTTTCTACAAATTTCCTTTTCAATACATTATATTTAACCAGGTTATGTGTGTTGCTGTAGTTCATTCACTGCCTGAACAGCTATTTATTTATCCATTCTCCTATCAATGGATATTTGATAGCCTCCAATTTTTTGCTGCTCTAATGGTACTGCAATGGAAATTCGTACACACGTGCAAGAAGTTCTCTGTAACATACGTAGTTTAATTTTACAAAATATTACCAAAGTATCTTTCAAAGTTGTACCAATTTACAGTCCACATGTGGTATATAAAAGGTCCCACTGATCCTCAACCCCACCAGCACTTGGTGTTACTAAATTTTTAAATGTTTGCCAATAGGGTTGGCAGAAAATGGTCTTATTGTGCCATTGATATATATTTATCCGATTGTCAATGAGGTCGAGCATATTTTTATTTTTTGTCGCCAAATTGTTTCCTTTTTTGTAAAGTGCCTATTAATGTCTCTTGTCTATTTTTCTACTGGTTTGTCTTTTTCTTACTTTAAGATTAACATCTTGATCTGGATCTTAATTTTTTGTCAGTTATGTATGTCACAAATACCTTCTCCCAGTTTTTGTATTTAGCAACTTTACTGGGCTCTCTTATGAATTCTAATAATGTGTAGATTCTTTGGGGTTTTTTAATATATACAATTACATTAGCTGCGAATAATGACAGTGTTGTTTCCTTCTTTCTCCTTTTATCTGTCTAATCTTTGCCTCATTGAGCAGAAGAGGTGATAGCAAACACCTTTGTCTTGTTCTGCTCTTAAAGGAACAATGTTTTTGATGAGTCACCATTCAGAATGATTGTCACTGTAGGCTTTCAAAAACAAAAAAAAGATTCCCTTTTAACATTAGGAAGTTTTGTTTTACGCCTGCATTTGTCACAAATGCATATTGACTTTTTCTGAATGCCTTTACTACATCTATTGAGATAATCATATAACTTCTCCTTTAAACCCATTAATGTGATGAAGTAAAGTTATGGGTTCTTACTGTTAAATTATTCTAATATTCTTGGGATAAATCCAGCCTAGTCATGATGAATTGTCTTTATTATACACGCTTGGATTTGATTTGCTAATATATTGTTTATAATATCTCCATCTTTGTTAATGAGGGATTCTGTTATTTTCTTTCTCATACAATTCTTGATTGATTGTATTTCAAGGTTATATTAACCTCCTATGAGTTGGAGAGCACTGCTTTTTTTTATAGTCTTTGTAAGAATTTGTATAAAATCAGAATAATTAGTTCTATAAAAATCTGCTAGGAATTGCCTAAAAACCAGCAAGACTTGACTTTTTAAAAGCCATTGATTCCATTTCTTTAACACTATTGGAAACTCAGGCTTTCTTGATACAGCTTTGATAAGTTACAGGTTTCTAGAAGTGTTGCCCTTTCTAATAAGTTTTTGAATTAATTTGCCTAACGTCATTCTTGCTATTCTCATCTTATCTTTTTCATCTCTTCTGTATTTGCAGCTTTCTTCTGTTCTTTATTCCTATTATTGTTTATTTGTTCATGCTGCTACCCACCCCTCCTTAAAATGAATCTTGCCACCTGGCCTGGTAGCTCATTTGGTTAGAGCATTGTTCAGATACGCCAAGGTTTCAGGTTCGATCCCTGGTCAGGGCACATACAAGAAGCAACCAATGAATGCATAAATAAGTGATAAGTGGAACAACAAATGCATGTTTCTCTCCCCTCCCCCCTTCCTCTCTCTCTAAAATCAATCAATCAATCAAAATTTCTTTAAAAGTGAATCTTGCCCTATCCAGTGGCTCAGTTGGTTGGAGCGTCAGTTAGAGTGTCATCACATACACCAAAAGGTTGCAGGTTCGATCCCCGGTTGGGGTGCATATGAGAGGCAGCAAATCAATGTTTCTTTCTCACATCAATATTTCTCTCTCCCTTTCTCTCTCTTCCTTCCTCTCTCTAAAATTAATTTTTAAAAAAAACAAAAAAAAACACATGTCCTCAGGTGAGGATTAAAAAGAATCTTGCCAAAGGTTTGTCTATTTTATCTGACCTTGGTATTTTGGTCACCTCTGTTGTATGTTTGTTTTCCATTTCATTAATTTTTGCTTTTATCTTTATCTATTTCCTTATATTTTATTTGGGTTTATTCCAGTTTCTTTTCCTCTTAGAGTGAAATCTACCTTATTAATTTTCAGCCTTTTTTCTTTCTAATATAAGCATCTAAAGCTAAAAATTTCCCTGGAATTACCATTTTTCTGCATCCACCAGTCTAGATATGTAGAATTTTTATCACATACCCTAGAGTTGTTTCTATGAAACTTTCAATTTATCTCATGATTTCTTATTTAACTCACAAATTATTTAGAAGTGTACTTTCTAGTTTCCAAATTTTGGGGTGTGTGTCATTTATCTTTCTGTTACAGACTTCTAATTGAATTGCATAAGTTAGATCTATGATTGTAGATCATAAAATGTGGCTTATGTGAATCAGATTCTATGAAATTTGTTAAAACTGGTTTTATAGCCTTTTATATGGTCCATTTTAGGAAATGTTCCTGATGCATTTGAAAAGAATATATATTCCTTGATTGTTTGATGTAATTTTATAAGTATCCACTAAATCAAGCTGGTTAATTACGTTATTCAAGTCTTTCTTGACCCATCAATAATTGAGAGCAGTGTATTGAAATCTCCCACTATGCTAGTGGGTTAATTTTTTCTCCATAGTTCTATCCATTTTTATTTTATGTATTTAGAAGCTATTTTAGTAGGTACCCAAAATTTTAGAATTATTATATCTATATTGAAGTAAATCTTTTATCATTATAATGATAGGAGGTCCTTATAATACTTATTGCCTTATAGTCTTTTTTTGTCCAATATTATTAGACAAAATATAATTATGCCAACTTTCTTTTAATTAGTATTTGCCTGGTATATTTTTTTGATCATTTACTTTTGTCCTTTCTGTGTCCTTTTATTTTCAGCATGTCTAGATTTTTTTAAATCTAGGTCTGAGAATCTGTCCTTTAATTGATTGTTTAGCCCATTTATACTTACTGTGATTACTGATAATATTTAGATTTCTACCATCTTACTTTTTATTTGTTCTTTTCCAAACTTCTTTTTCTCCTTTTTTTTTTTTTTAAATTGAGTTTCTGTTTTTGTCTTCTTGTTCTATTTTCTCGTCTACTGGTGTGAAAGTTATACTTCTGTTTTTAGTAATTACCCTTGAAATTTTACCGTGCACATTTGACAAAGTCTAAAGTGAATCAATACTTGAACCTTCTCAAGAATACAAAGAACTTAGAACACTCCAGCTCCTCTCACCAGCTTCACCTCTTCTTCCACCACCTATAAATTACTAGTGTCCAGTATTTGTTCCTGTCTTTTTTTCAATTGCACAAATTGTGTATCTTTAATATCTTCTATTAGTAACTTTTTTCACACAATGTTTGGGATTTCCACATATTTACTGATTTCTTTGCTCACCATTTCATCTTCAGTCCTTTCTTCTGGGATCATTATTTTTCTTCCTGAAGTATATCTTCTAGAAGTTGTTTTATTTAGTGAAGTTCTCCTAGTAATAAAAATCTGTTTGTTTTTTCTAAAAAATGTCCCTATTTCTCCTGTTTCTATTTTACACTCATTCTTTAAAAATAGTTTTTCTGAGTACACAATCCTGGATTAACAATTATTTTCTCTTAGTACTTTGAAGATATTTTTCCTGTCAGATAGATTCATTGTTTCTGTCACCATCACCATCTGTTTCTTTGTAAACAACTTTTTCTTTCCCTCTAGCTGCTTTTAAGATCTTTGCCTTTAGTGCTCTGTGGTTCCTCTACAATATGTTCAGGTGTGGGTTTCTTTCCTGTTTAACCTGCTTGATATAAGTTGTGTTTTTTCTATCCATAGGCTCATGTCTTTCATCAGTTCTGGAAATTCTTAGCCATTATTAGCTTTTCAAATATTGCTTCTCCTTTATTCTCTCTCTTCTTTCCTTCTGGGATACTGACTGGATATATTTTAAACCTTCTCATTCCATACCCCCTTCTCTTTACCCTCTCATTCATATTTCTTATCTCCTTGACTCCCTGCATTCTGGGTAATTTTCTCAAATCTGTCTTTCAGTTCACCACTTCACTGTTCAGTTGTGTTTAATCTGTCATTTAGCCTGTCCATTGACTTTTCAATCTCAACAAATTGGTAAATTCTATTTGCTTCCCCCCTCCCCCCCCCCGATATGTTTGGTCATTTGCAGTAGTCCCTTTGCCTTGCCTGTTTTTAAAATAACAGTTTTATTGAGGTATAACTTACAAATGATAATATTTACCCTTTGAAAGTGTACAATTCATCAGTGTTTAGTATATTCATAGAACTTGTGAAACCAGTACCACTATCTAATTCTAAAACATTTCAATCACCCCCAAAAGCTACCCTGTACCCATTAACAGTCTACCAATTTCCCTCTACCTCTATCCCCCCAAAACCACTAATCTACTTTCTGTCGCTACAGATTTGTCTACTCTGGACATTTCATATAAATGGAATCATACAACATACAGCGTTTTGTAAATGGCTTCTTTCATTTAGCATAAGGTTCATCCACGTTGTAGCAAGTACCAGTACTTTGTTCCTTCTTAAGGCTGAATAATAGTCCATTGTATAGATAGACACACCACATTTTGTTTATTTACTTACCAGTTGATGGCATTTGGGTTGTCCTCACCTTTTGGGTATTATGAATAATGCTGCTATGAGTACTTGTGTACAAGTATGAACATATATTTTTACTTCTTGTGGTTACATACCTAGAAGTGGAATTGTTGGGTCATGTGGTAGCTCTATGTTTAACACTTTGAGGAACTGCCAGACTGTTTTCCAAAGGGCATGTGCCATTTTACAATCCCACTGACAAGGTATAACAGTTCCAATTTCTCCACATCCTCCCCAACACTTGTTATTATTTGTCGTTTTGATCCCTTGCTTATTTCTGTAATCCCATCTTTTATTTCTTTAAACATTTCCTACCTTACATCCTATTTTCCGTCTTCTATTTTCATTTCCTATTTTATAACTTCTGTCTGATAAATGTAGTAACTAAAAACGTTAGGAGTCAGTGTGTTATTTTTTGGGGTCTTTTATTCATGGTGGCTTATTCCCTTTGTGTTTAATGATATATTTCTGTGAAAACCTAAGGTAGGATTTTTGTTTTGTTCATTGCTGTATCTCCATCATCTAGAACAGTAACTGATACATAATAGGTGCTAAACAAATCTCTAGTCAATGAATAAACGAGTCCTGAGGACCTAAGCAGGAGAGGAAACCCCAAAAAGGATGTGCCTTTGCTTCTGCTGGGTACCAGGATTCCTACGGACCTGGGGCTCTGTTAGCCTCTATCAGTCAGGGTCTCGTTGGGAATGGGGAAGCCAAACACTCTATGTATTCCAAGTATATTCACCTGTATGGGTGTAAGGTGAACAGCCAGCTGCCCCTGGGTGCGGCTCACCTGTGCCTCAGAAAGGAGCTTCTTGCCTTTCCAGAGACTGAGGACAGGCAATCAGGAGACAGATTTAAACAGGGAATGTTTATTATAAGGAATTATAAAGCTATGATAAAAGAACTATAATATATATAAAGAACTATAGGGCTGGAAGACAGACTTTGAAGGGGGGCTTCCGCCCCAAAGCTGGGGTTCAGACCTCACCGGAGAAGATGTGGTTGCATCCCACTGGATGGCAGAGAAGTTTCAAGGTGGCTTGAGGAAGAGCCTAGTGGAACCCCATGAGGCAGAGGATTCTGGGAAATGTAGTTTCTGCCTCTCCTCTGTAATGCAGAGAAACCCTCAGAAATTGGGGCAGGGGGTTGGGTGACAATACATAATCCCTCAGAGACCTGAGCTAAGGTGGAGTCTTCAGTCTGATCCCCACATTGCCATTGGCCCAAAGGCACACTTCCCAGTAGCAGCTGATAGGATCATTGGCCTTGGGGCTGTCCAGTCTTTCCTTTGCTTCCAGTCAGGGCTCCCTATTCTAATCTCAAGTCTATGACTTTTTGTTTGATCTTATTTATTTTTTTTAAATATATTTTTATTGATTTCAGAGAGAGGAAGGGAGAGGGAGAGAGACAGAAACATCAATGAGAGTCATTGATCGGCTGCCTACTGTATGCCCCCTGCTGGGGATCAAGCCCAAAACCCAGGCATCTGCCCTGACCCGGAATCAAACCTTGCTCTCCTAGATCACAGGTCGATGCCCAACCGCTGAGCCATGCTAGCCGGGCTTTTGTTTGATTTTAATGGTGAGAGACCTTGGAGATTTCCCCTATTTCCTGCAACCTAACAATACATTAAAAATATTTTTCCCCAGGATCCAGTTGTTTTATATGGAGGACCTAGTCCATACACTGCCAAAGGCAGAAGATCCAGGCTCCTCTAAAGTCAATGAAATAATTATATTGCCACTACTCACAACAGAAAAATACCTAAGAAATAAGCAATTTAAACTTGTGGCTATATCACAGAGGTGAGAATCTGACAAAAGCTAGGTGTTCCAGAAAACAGTATCCTTAAAACATGCTGCATACAATTTCAGATGGTTCAAAGATCCTTGATACCCATTTGTGGCCCATGTCCATGGAGAGTCAGAACCTGATCAAAGAGAAATAAGGTCACATACAAAATCTCAGTACAGCTTTTATAATGAGGCCAAAGCCATCAGAATTTTTCTCCCAGTGCTTTTCTAAACATAAACAAAAGCATTTCTAATGAAATAATTCACCACTCACCACTTCTAGCATTTTAGTTCTATATTATATTAAAAACATAGTGAAGTATTTTGTGTCGCATTAAAAAATTTACAATGGGATAGGGCCCTTTGTGTAATTAATATCTACAATGACTTTATGCCTGATATATATAAAGACCAAGCATAATTTTACTAGTCTCAGTAAACTAGCCTTGGGCAGGTTAGTTTACATCTCCAAGTTTCCGTTTAATCATCTATCAAGGAGCAATGACAATATCCATGCAATGGTCGGGCAAGGACAGTAAGGTTGCAACAAATGCTTACTGACTGATTGGGTAATTGAGAACTGGCTCTGGTTTATTGTCTAGCTAGGAAAAGGGATCCAGCTTTGTCTGTTAGGTCCATTTATAATTATGACTTGCCCATTGTTTGGTGGAGGATCCTGTAGCCAAACAAATAAATAGTTAATTTAAAGTCAAGCAACTAGGGCTTTTTGCTTTGGGTAGAAACTTAATTCCCAGACAATCCATGCATTATGTATAGACTGCCTCGACCTGAGCCCAGTACAGGAAGATCACGGAAGCATGGGGGGGGGGGGGGATTAGAGATGGGGCAGGGGTGAATGACCTGGTTTAGAGCTTCCCTCTCACACTGTGTGGGTAAGGAACCTCCAGGGCCATAGGAGTTCACTCATCATCAAGGTGCTACTGGTGTGGCTATTTCTGCTGCAGTCCAGGAGGTAATCTTTCTGGACTCCTATTGTGAGGCAGAGTGTTGGAAGTTTTGAAATTAAAGGTCACTTGAAATGGCCCAGCTACTTTGGAAGACAGTCTGCAGTTTCTTATAAAGTTATATGTATACTTACCAGGACTTAGCAAGCCCATTTACCTAGGAGGTAGAATTTACCAAAGAGAAATGAAACATCTGTCCACACAAAAATTTGTACATGAGCATTCCTAGCAGCTTTATCACAATCACCCAAACTGGAAACAACTCATATGTCCTCCTGCTGGTGCAGGAATTAACAAAAGGTGGTCCATCCAGACAATAGAATTCTACTCAGTAATAAAGAGAACTGAACTCTTGATACTTTCAACAACACAAATGAATTTCATAAGCATCGTCTTAAGTGTAGAAACTCAGACCGAAAAAACTGGATGATTCTATTTCTATGAAAGGTAAGAAAAGACAAAATGATAGCGACATGAAGATCAGCGGTTGTCAGGGACTGGGGGTGGTAGAAATCACTGCAAAGGGGCACGAGGAAATTTTTCGAGGTGATGGAATACTTCTGTGTCATGACTGTGGTGGTGGTTATAGGAGAATATATTTTTGTTGTAACTCATTGAATTACACTTAAAATTAAATAATTTTATTACATCTAAATTATATTTCAATAAAGCTGATTTTTACAAAAATGATGTAACTTGAAACTCTCATGTTTCTCAATAAAACCTGAGACTAGCAAATTTTACTTAAGTTTGACCTTAGGCTCCTTTTTCAGGCATGTCAGGGGCCTCAAAAGAATCCCTAAGGACCTGCTTCTGAGCCTGTGGTAAGAAATGCTGATGAGGGCTCTACAACCAGCACTTACATGCTGTTTTCTGCTTGGGGAATCCATGGGTTCAAAACCCAGGAAGGAATTCAGAGTCACTCCTATGATATGCAACAGGATACTGAACCACCTGGTGGGGTCAGAGGGGACCCAGTTGACCCCATCCCTCAGATGACCTCATGTTGGTGCTGAACTTCAAGTCTTAGCATCTCCTCTGGGTGCAGCATTGCCTTCCCAGAGCTTCCCACTGAGAGACACATTTCTTGCCACCAGGACTATGATCAGTTGTCAAGCTTCCACCACCTTCTCTGGGCCTCCCATAACCTTGGAAGGAGGCTGTTGTGATTATCCCATTTTGCAGGTAAAGAAGCCAAGACTCAGAGAGCTTGAGTGGCTTTTCCAGGATTACACAGTCCTGAATCAACCTGGATGGGGCCAGAACCTACCTAAAGCTTCTCTCAAAGCCCTCACTTTCGGCAACATGCCAGTCCACTCGAGTGAATGGCTCTCCTACTCTTACAGGGTTAGGCCTATGAAGATGCCTCCAGGAAAAGCCAGGACTTTCTAAAGACTGACAGCTCTGTGCTCTATAGCACAACAGTTGATTAAATTTCAAAGTCCAACCATCCAGATTTCAGGGTTGACAATTCTTTTTTTTCTTTTTCTTTTTTTTATTGTTTTGTGTTGGTGTTTTTTTTAAGAGAGGGAGAGAGAGCATTGATTTGTTGTTCCACTTATTTTTGCATTCATTGGTTGATTCATTTTTTTTAATCCTCACCTAAGGATGTTTATTAATTTGAGAGAGAGAGAGGAAGCGGGGGGGGGAGAGAGAGAGAGAAACATTGACGTGAGAGAGAAACATCAATTGGTTGCCTCCCATACTCACCCTGATGTGTATGGAATGAGTCCTGGTGGCCAGGGTTCATTGGTTGATTCATTTATTTATTTTTTAATATGTCTTTATTGATCTCAGAGAGAGGAAGGGAGAGGGGGAGAGAGAGAGAAACATCAATGATGAGAGTCATTGATTGGCTGCTGGGCCATTGGTTGGTTCCTGAATGAGCCCTGCCTGGGGATCAAACCTTCAACCTTGGCATATCTGGATGATACTCTAACCAACTGAGCTACCCAACCAGGGCTCAGGGTTGACAATTCTTAAACAGTTTTCAAAAGCAGAGATTTATTACTCATGGTTTGCTACGGCTATGGAAAAATCTCCCTCAAGCCTGCATGGCCTGTCTGTTCAGGCTGTTTGTGTGGTAGTTTCTGAAGAGTATAGACCCCAGAGGCAGGCTGCCCAGGTCCATTTAGGACTCACCATGGGCAGGCTGTGTGGCCTTGGGTAGATGATTCAGCCTCTCTGTGCCTGAGTTTCCTCATCTGTAAGCAAGGCAAAAGTGACTCCTACCCCCTGGGGTTGTTGTGAGGATTAAATGAGAAAATCCCCATAAAGCCTGGACCAGGGCATAGCACATAGAAATTGTGCAGTAAATGTTAGTTGATAAGAGTGAAACAGAAGTCTCAGTGCCCTCGGCAGTCCCCCGGATCTGTCTCTTGCTTCAACAGTGCTTGGACGGAACAGAACCAGGGACACCCCTTCTTCCAGCCTCTGACCACTGTCCAACCTCTTTTCCAGTCACCACCTCAGCCATCCTCAGCCTCCCAGAGCAGCCAACACCGTTTTGTGACCTTAACTCCTATTGGCAAACAACCATGAGCTCCCAAATTCATCAGAATTATTCCACCAAGGTGGAGGCTGCCATCAACCACCTGGTCAACCTGCATCTGTGGGCCTCCCACACCTACCTCTCTCTGGGCTTCCATGTGGCTCTGGAGGGTGTGGGCCACTTCTTCCTCGAGTTGGCGGAGAAGCAGCAGCTCGAGGGCACGGGGCATCTCTTAAAGATGCAAAACCAGCACAATGGCCCCATTCTCTTCCAGAATATGCCGAAGCTGTCCCAAGATGAGTGGGGTGACATTCAGGATGCCATGGAAGCCACCATGGCCTTCGAGAGGAACCTGAACCAGGCCCTGTGGATCTGCATGCCCTGGGTTCTACCTGCACAACCTCATCTGTGACTCCCTGCAGAGCAACGTTCCAGAAGAGCAGGTGAAACTCATCAAGAGGATCGGTGACACCTGCCCTAAATCAGGCATAACTGACCCGTCCTTGACCCATTTCCTCTCTGCCCTCTTGGGTCACAATGTCTGAGTTCAGGGATTGGTGGGTCATGCCTCCAGGTGGTGACTGCAATGAAACGGGGACTTCCAAAGCCTTTGCGGACAGACCAGTATAGGAAGATATTTGGGGAAAAGGAAAAAAAAATTTTAAGTTCTTAAATTGACTTGATGGGAAGAGCGCTGGAGTAGGAGTAAGGAGTCTGGGTTCTGGTCCTGGCTTTGCTTCTAACCTGCATGTGACTTTAGGCTGCAGTTTCTTCCACTGCCGAGTAACAGAATTAGATGACATCAAAGGCTTTCCGGGGAGCCCTGTCAAGGTCATCAGCTTGGAAAATGCTGGGGGAAAAAGAGATGGCACCAGGGCCCTGTTTCTCTTCACTCAGAGCAGCCCCACTTGTATCTGTTTTCTACACTGAGCATCTATGTCAGATGCTGTCTCAGCCCACGATCCCTAAGAAGCAGAGTTTGAGGCAGAAGCATACGCGCTAACATTTTATGAGGGAGTGCAGTGCCAGGGGAGCTGAAGCGAGGAAAAGGGGGTGAGGCAGAGAAGGGGAGAAAGCACAGGAGTGCAGTGCTGAGCTGGCCAAGAGCATTAGCTGCTGCAAGATCTTGTGGAAACTTCTTTAAAGAGGCTGTGTGAAGCTTTGGGCAGTTCCTCCAGGAGGAAGAGAAAAGAATGTATCTGCCAACCCCTGTCTCTTGTTGGTCAAAGGTTCACCCCATGGAGTGTCCAACACTTCTGTGGCCAGAATTTCAGAGGGAGGGGGTGGTACAGTTGGCTTGTGCTGGAATGAGACAAGGGGCAAGGGCCTGGAAGACAGGTGTGGCTGAGAGGAGCCAAGTTGGTGCATTAAAACGTATCTGATACAGCTATAATTGAAAAAGAGTGAGAACATCTGCTAAAATAAAAGTTGAAACCACTGGGCTGGATCATCCTAAAGAACCCTCCAGCTAAAAAGTTCCTCTATGCTGTTTACTAAAATGGCAGCTCAGAGAGCTGAGATCATTTGCCCTTCTGGTGTGCAGGGACCATGTCCCCAGAGTGTTATAAGCAATATCCCTGCAAGTGTGCCCCTAAGTGCCCAAGAGTTGGTGCCAACTTTACTCTATCCACCCTCCCGAATTTCTGCGCAATTTGAGAGCTAATGCAGGTGGTGTTTTTAAAGACTTCTGATGGGATGGGAAAGAAAGGGACTCATATCCCACCAGGCTGGGGGTAGTTTTTATTTTGTTCTTTCAGGAAGGCCTGGCCCCCCTGCCAGCCTGGACTCCCCTCTACTCAAGCGCCAGCTGCAGGCTCCAGACAGGACACAGATTTGTTGGTGTTTAAGGGATTAGAAGAGTAAATGGGCCAGAGAGGCCCCTCCACACAGCCTCATCCTCTAATGGCTGGAAGCCCACCCCTGGGTGTTCTTAAATCTGTGGTTACATCACAGGCACCTCATGTCCCTTCCTTTGGAGCCCAGCAGGCTTTCAAAGCCAACAGAAAATGAGGAGATTGGGGTCAGCGCGGGAAGCCGCAATCCTTCTTCTCTGGTGTATACATAGATCAATCTGCAGATGGAAGGTCAGATTCACCAAAATTAAACCTGGAATCCAGTCTGAGCATTGTCATTGACTGACCTTGGGCACACGACTTCAGCTCAGGACACTGATTTTCTCTGCTTCAAAATAGGGGCATCACCAGCTCTGTTTATGACTGGCGAAGAGCAAATGAGAGGGAAAAAGGCTATAAAGCAAACACACCCTTCAGTGGAGCAGGAGAGGCCTGCACTGCTAACTGGGAACCGGGGTGCGGCCTGTAGGCTTCTAGAGCCCAGGATGCGGCCAATGGACAATGACTGGATACAGGCACCTTCCACAGCTGAGATAGGCCATTTGGGTTCTGATCACAAAGATAAGGAAAAAAATCCAATACAAGTATCCTAAGAGAAAAGACAGGGAAGAAAATAGAATGGAAATAGGCAAAGCTCAATACCCTCACATCACGGAGGAACATCAGGTCTGGAAGACTGTTGTAAATAATAAATTCTCCCTGGCCGGTGTGGCTCAGTTGGTTGGGCATCCTCCCGTGCATGCAGAGTCACCAGTTTGATTCCCTGTTAGGGTACATGCCCAGGTTTCAGGCTTGATCCCCAGTATGAGGTATGCAAGAAGCAGCCAATCTCATCCATGTTTCTTTCTCTCACCCTCTGCCTTCCTCTCTCTAAAAACAAAAACAAAAAAACACACCACCATAAAAACATAGTTTTAAAAAATAAACAACAAATCCACCAGGGCCAGGCTCTGTGCTAAGGGCCTCAAGTGTATTACTTCATTTAATCATCACAACCCTAATGCAGTAGATGCCACAGGCTTCTCCTTGTTACAGATGAGTAAACTGAGGCTGGGCAGGGTTGAGTAATTTGCCTAAGTGTCACAGCTAGTTAGGAATAGTCCCAGAACTGAAGCCCAGGCAATCTGCCTAGGAGTGTTGTCAGGCTCTGCCATTTGTCTCTCTTCTCACAGGGATGCTCTCTCCCCAGGCAGCCTCTTAGCTTCTGGTTGTCATCTATATTCCTCAACACATAAGTCCGCCCAGCTCCAGGTCTGGCCCAAGCTTCAGATTCACAGGTACAACAGCCTTCCTGGCTCACCTCAAGATTAATATGGCCAAGAAGGAATTCTCATTTACCCCACACCTGCTTTCTGCTTTCCCACCCCTGACGTTCAAGTCACAGCCAGGGTACTTCCCACACCACTCCATGTCATCAGCTCTCTCCTTCACTGGCAGCAGTCCAGGCCCCTCACTAGAACGACTGTGCGCCTCATGCTGCGCCTCCCAGTCTCCAGCCCTGCCTCCTCCCATCCATCCTCGCGCTGTGGCCTGAAGGGCCTAAAATGCAGTATGATTGTGCTAGCCCCTGCCCTTGAACTGCTTCCGATTATTCTCAGAATAAAGTCAGGGTTCATCCTGCTTCCACCCAGCCCTCTGCCGCTCTCACTGAACTTGTTTCTGTTCCTCCAAATACCAGCATCTCTCTGGACGCCCGGCCGCCTGCCTGGCTGTTCCCGCTGCCTGGAACACTCTTCCCCACCCCGTGTGTCCCGTTGACTCCTGCTCAGAACTTCACTGTCAGCTCATAAACCCAGAGTCGCAGCTGGGACCTCCGTGCTCCAGAAGCCCATCTGACCCCACCCACTCCAGGTCTCCGCCCGAACAAAATTCAGTTCACACCACTTACCAATCTCCTCCCCCACCCGCTCCCAAACGCTGCTGGGGTGGGGCTTAGCGGCTCCGCCTGCAGATGCGCCGCTCACAGCGAGGAGTTAGTGCAAGTTCAAACGGGAGAAAGGGAAAGTGACCCTTCCAAACCCACAACGTCCAAGAGAGTGACAAAGCCAGAAATGTATCATGTGCATCCCCCCACCACAGCTTGGAAAGAATTCTCGGCTCCCCTGCGTGCTACCCTCCTATGCCACGGATTACTCAGCTCCTGGCGTCGAGGCCACGGAGCTGACACCATAAAACTCGACTTCTTCCATCTGAGGAAGGAAGGACGAGTCCTCCATGCCTTCCAGGCCCCAAGAACAAGGGAAACCCGCCACGCCTTCTCCCCTGGCGAGCATTTGGGTCAAGTTAGTCTTTGCGCAGGTCCCTACCCAACTCCAGGCCAATATCCGGGCCTCCCCCAGCCTAGGCAAAGCCTCCCGCCGCCGCAGCGCGGGCGACCCCAGCAAACCCCCGCGGCCACCCAGCCACACGCGTCGCTCACGAGGGCCTCGGCCCCGCTCCTCCCCCGAGACGCGGGGCTCGCGGCCCCGCCCGCCCCTCGCGGAGCTCGCCCCGCCCCCCTCGCGCCCCAGGTCCGTCTCCGACCCCTCCCCGCGGGAACCTCCGCCGCCAGCCCCGCCCCTAGGCCCGTGTCTCCCGCGCGCCCCGCCCGGCTCCGCCCCCGCGCGCGGCATTTCTTGTCGCCGCCGCTGGACCGGCCGAGACCTCGGAGTCCGGAAAGCAGGGCCGCGGGGCCGGCGGCGGCAGCGCACCATGGAGGCCGCGGCGCGGAGGCGGCAGCACCCGGGAGCGGCGGGCGGGCCGGGCGCCCCCTTCCTGCAGGCCAGGTGGGCGCGCGGCCGCGGGCGCGGCAGCACCTCGCCCCCCACGTGACGCGGGCGGGCGACGGGGCGGACCGCGGGCGGCCGGCGGGGTGCAGCGGAGCCCGGGGTGGTCGCAGGCTGCCCGCGGGGTCGGCTTCCCTGCGCTCCCCGGCTCCTGCCGGGGGGACAGCCCGGGCCCCGCCTCCCGTTCCGTTCGCTTCCTGGGGTGCCCCGACCCCGCCGGGGCGGCGGTGGAACAGTCGCTCGGCTGGGGAGACCGCTCCAGGCGCCTAAGAAACTCCGGGCGGGGGCGGCGGGCCCGGAGGACGCCACCGCTCACTTGGGCCTCTAACGCACTTGCAAGCCCGGGCTCCCTTTCCCAAGTTCTTGGGGTCCCTCCAACCCTGACTAGGACTTGGATTCTGCTGTTAATCTGGAGGCTCCCTCCTTGCCCCGGGGAACCCAAGAATGTGAGAATGTAAATGAAAGAGACGGCAGAGAAGTGTGGACGCTCCTCTCCCGAGAAAATGAGGAAGGGCGCCCCTCCGCGTGGTCGCTGACCCTGTGCCACCCGGCGGAAGACGGTCCTGGTTGATGTAGTCAAGGCAGAGGAGGAGGCATGGAAGCCGCCTCTTAATCTTACCCTGCATTCTGCTAGAAACAGCGGCATTCATTAAGCATCTCTAGTGGGCCCAGTGCTGTGCCAGTCACTACGGGGGTGGGCAAGGTAAACCGGGAGGGGCCCGGGGCGCACGGTACGGAAGGAGCTGGGAGGTCATCCTGGAGGGCTTCATGGAGGAAGTGGCACTTCAGCTGAGTCTCAAAGGACTCGCTCGGTAGGTGACACAGGGAAGAAAGGCTGTTTCAGAGAGGGAGAGAGTTTGGGGAAAGGCAGAATATGATAGTCCTGAAGCTTTCCAGATGTACAGTGGCAGGAGGATGCAGACTGGTTGCAAAGAACCTTTAATCGCGGCAGGGCTGGGACTAGAGTGCAGAATTTAAGGAGACACTCTCGGCACAAACCTGAGAGTGAGTGCCTACTTAATAGTTGGGCCCTAGATGCCTCACTTGCCTTACCCTAGTTCCTGCTCTGACTGGCAGGTTAAGGATGTAGCCTTTATTCTGTAGGTACAGGAGAGCCATGGAAGGTTCTTGAGCACTAGTGTGCTCAAAATAGATTTTAGGAAGTTTGTGATATGATTTGGGATGAGGGGAGAAGTCTGAGAGGCTTGGCTGAGGGTAGCTCTTTCTCCTGCTACTGAGGGACATCTCTGGTCAGGATCCCTTTCAAGTTGGGCGTCTGACTGCCCTGAACTGTTCTAGCCCAATTAGAACAGTCTGTGGATATCAGATATGGTTACCACTTTATTTCATGTGTGGGGCTTCCGTGTGCAGCATCTTAGTCCTTTTGTATTTTGCATATGGGGAAACTGAGGCCCAGAGAGGTTACATCAATTGCTGGCAAGAACCAGGGCCTAAACCCAGGGCTTCTGACATCTGATTTCTGCTCTTACTCCTCCACTTTGGCTGCTAAGGGGTGAGGTCCCTCTTTACTCAAGTATGAGCTCCCCATCAGCTAGGATGCTCCCTGGGGATGGGGTGAAGGGCTGGTTCTCTCTCAGGGTGTCTCTGCCCTCACTGGGTGCCTCTGGGCCCATTCTCAGTATCATTGCTACTCTTGACAGAATATAGAATCATCCTGTCTTATTCCTAGGATGCTTGGATTTCCACTGCTGCATCCTTACACACCTCTAATGACAAGGTGCTCATTACCTTTCAAGATAGCCCATTTCTGCCCTGTTGGCAGGGTTTTTAAAAATTGTAATCAAAGAAATACATGCCCATGATTAAATAAAAATAGCACAGAGAGCTTAGAGTAAAAAGCAACAGTCCCATGTTCAACCTGAGACAACCATGTTAGCATCTTTTAGCACTTTCTACCCGTTAAATTCATATTTCTAAATAATAGTAACAAACTATGTAGCAGTTTCTGTGGACCAGGCCCTCCTCTAAGTTTTTGCACATATAAACTCAACCACAACTATTGATGAAGGATCTACTATTACCCTCTGTTTTGCAGATGAGAACATTGAGGTCCAGGAGGTAAGTAAGTAACTTGCTCAGAATCTGGTTAGTGGCAGACCTGGGATGTGAACCTAGGTGGTCTCCAAAGTCCACACTCTTAAAAGCTATGTTCAGCTGCTATTTCTTGGTTTATCAGTTTTACCCTCTAACCCAATGTTTACCAACTGACTTCTTCCTATTATGATTTGGCTCACTTATACCTTCCTCATCTTCACTAGGTGGTGTTTTTATCTCTATTTTTAGTGTTCCTCTTTGTTACCTTGGTAGCCTTAGGGAATTGCATATACCATTACTTCTTTTTTGGTCAACTGTAGGCAGTATCCCTTATTTTTTAAAAGGAGAATAGTCCCCCTACCTACTCTAACCTTTAGCTGACTTTACCCTTTCCTCCAACTCCTGTCATACATAATTTCACTTTCATGTTCTCAAGGTTGACAGTATTTACCTGCTGGGGTTTTTTAACATATTGTCCTCAGTGTTTTGTCTGGGGATTGATCTTAAACTTTGAAAATCAATATATAATATTTACATTAGTTACGCCAAGTAAATAGTGTTCGCTACAGAGCCAAGTAACATTTAACAGTTACATTTGCTTGCTTATACTGCTTTTGTTTTTCCTGCAGTTTCTAATTGCCTTTCTTTTTTCCGTCTTATTGTTTGCCTTTATTTCCTCTTTTTTTTTTTTCTCCAAACTTTGCATCGTGTCAGGTATTTCACCATTCTTTATGTAGAACCAAAATCAGTCTGTCCCTATTCACGGTCGCTGCTTGACTCCACCTTGGCCAGGACCCTCCTCTTCTGCGAGGCAGTCGTGCAGATGCTGCTGACTGCTTTGAATATTTCAGCTGTACGGTACGCGCTCCCCAGCTGTTGTGGTATCAGTTTCCCCATATGGTAGACACATCAAGCTGTGGAGGAGAGAAAAAGCCAGCCTTGTTTCAGGTTACCTGCCATTGTGCTTTCACCATTGCGCTCAGTAGTAGTTTCTGATGATTGAGATCTAGAGCTGGCACAGGCTGGCCAGGGGGGTGGGGGTCAGTGTGTGAAGTCTGTGGAGTCAGCAGCTTGGGACAGGCTTAAGGTTATGCGTCCCCAGGACAGCGGATGGGGGAGAGGATGACTTCACCATCCATGATGTGTCTCACGTGGTCAGAGATCCAACAGAAAACAGTTAGATGCTGATCAGTGATTCCCAAGCTGGGTGTCTGCCCTGTACCTGCCCTTTTTTTCCTGCCCTGCTAAGCCAGGCTGCACTAATGGCAGGGATCCCCGTCGACTGAGGTACTTCCTGAGGTGGAGGGGGAAATAGTTACTGAGCCCCTAGTATGGTCACAGCTTCCCAAGACACACGCCTATGTGCTTTCCCAGGCTTTCAAAATGCCTTTCTTCCCTGTTCCAAACATCCTTCTCTTTGCCCAGTTTGGAAATTTCTGGAGCAAAACACTGAGGGCTCTTATCCTCCATCCTAGTTCTTCAGGCCTGGCAGTTATCACTGTCTGCCTTGTTGAGGCCTTGGCCTGATGGTCACTAAGGGGAAAGGGCAGGGTGGGGCCTCTATACCAGTCACTGGGCATAGATCCCTGAGCAGTCCTCGAAGTTCGTTTCTGAATATCCACCCAATCTGAAGGCCCAGCCAGCCCCTCCTCCTCTCCATCGTAAGCCAGGCATCTCAACTCCATGCAGTGCCTTTCTCACTTCCACCTCCAGGATTTTGATCCTGCTCTCCTGCCTGGTTAAATCCACCCATCTGTGCTGTGAGGCTCCCTTGTTTCTGTACTTTGTGTACTGCTCCAGGCTGCACTGTTCCCTCTCTAACTTGATCTCCTAATTTGCTGCATAGCTTATTCTAATAAACAGAAACAGAATAGTAAGTGATTAAGAGCACAAGTCTTAAATTCATGTAGACCCAGGTTTGAATTCTGTGCTATTCAGGACTCCTGGGTTGCAAGTGACAGCAAGCCAGTGTGAACTGTAGCACCCTTAGCAAAAGGGGAATGTACTGGCTCATGTGGTCAAATCACTGGCCTTGGGGATGCCTGGAACTGGGAGTGTGAACACTCTCAGGGCTTTTTCTCCCCATTTTCCTTGATCCTTTCAGCAGGGCTGCTTCATTCTCACCAGGCTGTCCTTGAAGCTGGAACCTTGGCCAAAGGCAGCTCTAGGTTTGCCCCAGTACCAAAAAGGAAGGAGCACTTTCCATGAACTCTAGTTAGAAAATTCCCACTTGGTCCGGCCTGGGTTACTGGCTCTCCCTGTGGCTGAAGAAACATCATCTGTTACAGAAGATTCAGAGAGTGGGAAATAGGCTGACCAGAGAAGAGTCGCAGCTCCTTACTACAGTAGGGGTGACCTTGGATAAGCACAACGCCTGTAAGCCTCAGTCTCCTTATCTGTAAAACAGGAGGGTAAACGCCCTGCTTCCTGGTGTTGCTGTGAGGATGAGATGAGACGGTGCAGGTGAAGCTCTTAGCGTAGCACAGTCATAGTCAGTTGAGGGGCACTGCTCAGAGGGTACAGGAAGACTTAGCTAACCTGGGAAAGGCCCACTCCACCTGTCTTGCCTGCGACCAGAGATGAGATCCCTCAGGAGCTTCCAGTCTCTTGGTTGTTCTACCAGTCCAGTGTGGACCATCCCTGGAATTGGCTGAAAAGGATTCTGGAAAATCATGGAAGCAATAGCCTTGGCAGGAAAAACTCTGTGGTGCCTTTAAGCTAATGTTTGCAACTAAAAAGTGAATGGTAATTGATATTGTTGCAAATCAGCCGGTGATCACTGAGCCTAAACTAGGCACTGAACTGAGAACTCTGGAGAATACAAATCCATGTCACATCATTTCTGTTCTTGGCACAAATGGACAATAAAACACACACTTCAATCACCTGAGGAAGTAGTGGGCTGCCTGTCACTAGAGGTGTTCAAGTAGTGGCAGGGATGATGGGAAGAGGATTTGAACTCTCATGGGGAGATGGGTGAATTGAGAGAAACTTAAAGGTCACTCCTCTTCTTGAGAGTCTAGGTAAGAGAGGAAAACCATCCCTGTGATGTCATGGCCAGGCTGTGAGTTAGAGATAAATCACTCCCTGTAACGGGATTAGTGGAGCTTTGGGAAAAGTTTCATCAGGGAAGCCTTTCTGGAGGAGGTGGCACATGCACTGGCCCTTGAACTTCAGCTCATCTGTGAAGAGCAGAGGCTAACTGCTCTTCAAAGATGTATTGTCAGATGGTGCTCCACTTCTTGCCATGGCTCTTACATCAACTTGTCCCTGCTGGCATCCTTCTTAGGTTTGACTATGGATTGGAGAGAAGAGGGATACCAGCAGCCCCATTCCTACTTTATTGTGGTTCAGGAACCAAGAGGAGGGAGGCCCTGTTCATCGCAGTCTATAGTCTATAATGCAAATTTCACTAGAGGGCTTTGATTAGTCCAGCTCAAGTCACATGCCCACCCACAGACCAGTCACTGTAGACACAATGATGGGATAGAGGCTAAAAATAGAAGCTCTGGCCCGTCTGGTGGTGGTCAGTGGTTGAGCGTTGTCCCATGCACAAAGACAAGAGTCACCATTTAAGTTCCTGGTCAGGGCACATGCCGGGGCTGTGGGCTCGATCCCCAATAGGGGCTGGGCAGGAAGCAGCCAATCGATGTTTCTGTCTCTCCCTCTCTCTAAAAAACCAATAAAACCATATAAAAGAAAGAGGCGCCATTTCATAAAAAATATATATACACACACACAGAGACATATACAGGGGTGGGCAAAAGTAGGTTTACAGTTCCTATGGAAAAATGCATGCAGGTTATGATGATTACAATAGCTTTATTAACTGTTTGACGTACAACTGAAAACTACTTTTGCCCCACCCTGTATGTGTAAGATCTCTGGAGCCTTATCATTTAGGTTCACATATTTAGCAGTGTTAACTAGGCAAGTTACTTAATACCTTGGGCCTCCGTTTTTCACTTATAAAATGAGGGTAATATTCCATCCTCAAAGGGTTTCTGTGAAGATGAAAACAGCCAAATGAGATAATATATGTAAACAGCTATAACATGTAAGTAGTGCCTGGAATATAGTAAGTGTTCGATAAAGGTTAGCAACTGCCAGCCATCATCGTGTCTCGTGGTTTTCAGCTGCATTTGCATCCTTTGCCCCATTTGATTTCCTCATCATTCTAGAGGTGAGAAAACCAGACAGTTATGCCTGTTTGGCAGCTTCCTTCCTAAGTCACAGAGAAGTGCAAGTCAGGGCAGCTGGAGTTCACTCCCAGGACACCTTCCCCTTGGCCATAGGCCCAGACCCCCGTATTTCCTGCAAAATACTTTTCCTCTAACTTAATTCTGTGTGTTTCCTCCTGCCCCCCGATCCCCAGGCCTTTCTGTGGCTTACTGTGAGGAGGGGAGAGGGGCACCGGTAGGGGAGATTCCCATGGGAGGAAGGGAGAAGCCCTGACCCCTCTCATCTCGTTCCTTCCCAGGCACAGCTCCATCAAAGCTGATGAGGCCGCCCACACAGCTCCCTTCCACCTCGACCTCTGGTTCTACTTCACCCTGCAGAACTGGATTCTGGACTTTGGCCGCCCCATTGCCATGGTGAGCGTGAAGCTGTGAACAGAACCCCAGACAGCAGAGAGGAGACTTAGTGTGACTCAAATTAGCTGAGTGACCTTAGACAAGTCATTTCCCCTACTGGTAAACTGTGAAAATAGGCCTGGGTGATTTCATGTCCTTTGACTCTGTGACTGTGGCCAGTGAGGCAACTACCAGCAAATAGGGGAGGGAGTCTGGGGGCCTGAACAGTCATACTGTGCCACCCACCCGTGTCTCACCTCTAGATCACCAAGCTGGAGGAGTATGGAAAAGAAAGCAGAACATCCCCTCTGGCCACCCCACAGCTGTGGAATAGTGTTGTTTTTCTGGAGGTGAAGGGTATAGGCTGATTTTGCATATTAATATGACTCTGAGCTTCAGATAGTTTTTGTGCCATCTGGTGGAACTGTCCCCTTCCCTCTAAGGCTACTTCATGCATCAGTGTATAGTGGGGGTCTCCAGGGATGAGGTTAACATTGGAAGAGCACCAAAGCCCCTCACTTGTAATAGATAGATAGGTCATAGATGATAGATAGATGATAGATAGATGATAGATAGATGATAGATAGATAGATAGATAGATAGATAGATAGATAGATAGATAGATAGATAGATGATAGATAGATAGATATAGATGATAGATAGATAGATAGATAGATAGATAGATAGATAGATAGATAGATAGATAGATAGATAGATATAACAGAATGTGAGAATAAAAACTGAAGGAGGTGCCACCATATACCAAGTTAATTTTCATGTGGGGGTGATAAAAATAACAACATCCACCACTGAAACCAACACCCTGTACATGCTAGTGATAATGCAGATTAGCAAAGCCCTTTGAAAAGCAGTTTGTCAAGGTGATAACTAGTACCTAGAATAGTGCCCAGCGAGGTAAGTGCTCAATACACTTTTATCAAATGAATAATAACAAGAGTAAGGTAGAAATAGCAGCTAACATACATTAAGTGTTTACCCTGTTCCAAGCTGTTTACGTAGTTAAACTTATTTAGTTCTCACATCAGCATTATTAATCTCAACTTTACACATGAGAAGAGTTGAGGATAGAGAGGGTAACAGGCTCTAGCTCCCCCAGTTAGCAAGTAGAGGACCAGCATCTGCACCCAGGCACTCTGGCCCCAGAGCCCAGCCCCTTCCCATTATGTATATCCAGAACCCTGATGTGTTCATC
The DNA here is from genome assembly GCF_964146895.1 of Miniopterus schreibersii. Lineage (NCBI taxonomy): Eukaryota > Metazoa > Chordata > Mammalia > Chiroptera > Miniopteridae > Miniopterus > Miniopterus schreibersii. The sequence goes on along the minus strand of NC_138101.1, from coordinate 163,787,670 downwards.
CCTTCTGACCTAGTAAGGTCCTTTCCAAGAATCTACTCTGAAGACGTAATCAGCCAGACACAACAGTGTCTCTACCCAAAGATGTTCATTGCAGCATTGCTTACAATAGCCAAAACTTGCAGCAGTAGGGACTGGGTCAATCAACTTTGCTGTATCCAGTATAGAGAATGTTTCCTGACCATTAAGCAGGAACTACGGATACTACAGAGCAACCTGGAATGTTTGAGGAGAAAAGAGGTGCCTCAGTGGCATGCATGCTGACTGATTACAAGTCAGTAACAACCCTAACAATCTTGTATACATGGCTCAAAGATGAAGGGGATGAAGAACAGCTTTCCTGACAGTGTGTCAGGAAGGAGGTATGGTGGATGCTGGTTCTCCTTTCTGTAGACATGTTTTTTTTTGTTTGGTTGGGTGTGTTTTTTAAGATTTTACAGAATTTTTTTTAATTAAAAAAATTTTTTTTCAAATATATCTTTATTGATTTCAGAGAGAGGAAAGAAGAGGGGGGAGAGAGAGAGAGAAACATCAATGATGAGAGAGTCATTGATTGGCTGCCTCCTGCACGCCCCCGACTGGGGATCGAGCCCACAGCCCGGGCATGTTCCCTGACCTGGAATCGAACCCCAATTGCCTGGATCCTAGGTCAACGCTCAACCGCTGAGCTACGCCCAGCCGGGCCACTTGTTGTTTTTTTAATGTAGGAGAAAGAAAAGGGATGAGCCAGTAGTCAGGACACCTGGTCAGGTTTTGGGTGACCGTGGGCAAGTCACTGTTGTTTGGGCTTCAGTTCTCTCATCTGTAAGAATTGCAAACTAGCTGCTCTAAGCCCCCTTCCAACATGAAGGTCCCACCTATCGGAGGACAAAGGAGCTGCCCATCAGACTATTGCTCTGGGGAAGGGAGAGATGAGGCCAGGAGCAGGCTCGTGGCTCTCCTCACTAACTGGTTGCTGTGGCCACTCTAACCCCAAGTGGGCTCGTGGGGAGAATATGCATTTGAAAAGATTGTGTATTAACACTGGAGCTTTTCAAATGTATGCATGATAGTCCCGAACTTCTAATAACTACAAAGTAAAACCTTTACCAGTTATAAAAGTAATATGTAGTAGTTATAACAAGTCAATTCAAGCCCAGGTGTATAAAGAAGTGAGACTCCCTTTCCAGTCCTGTCCCTGACAGTTTGGGGAACATCCTTCCACTCCTTTCTCTACTCGTACAGACATACATTTACATCTTTTTTCTTTTCCTAACCAAAATGTGATTTTACTTTATACCTTATTCTACAACGTGCTTGCTTTACTTTATCATGGAGATCTTTCCATGTCAGTACATATAAGATGTAATTTCTGTTAATGGCTACTGAATCTTCTATAGTAAATATGTACTATAGTATATTCAACTAGTCCTATTTGGTTGAAGAGTTGGGCTATTTCTGGAATTTTGCTATCTCTAAGAATATTTCAGCCACCATATATATATCTTGCTATATACAGAGATACACACATGTGAGTGAGAAAGAGAGAGATTGCGATGTCTGTATCCTGGGAGTTGTATTTCTACAAATTAGTTTTATCCAATGTGGCATTTTTGAATTAAAAGAGATCAAAATTTAAATTTTTTAATTGAAATTTTTGGTCATTACACGTGTTTTCAATCAACAGATACTGGAAGTATAGTTTGGCAGTGTGTGTGTGTGTGTGTGTGTAATATTTTGACCTTGAATAAGGGTTTTCACACTGACCCCCACAAGGCTTGGACTCCCTGGGGTAGACCAATAGGAAGAACTGCCCCTGGCCTGCCTCCTCGCTCAGGGAAGGTAGGAAAGGAAGATTGAGGCTACTTTGAATAACTCATTTTCTCCTTTGTTTCCTAATGTATACCCTTGACCTGATTTGGAAGCAGTCCATCTGCTCAGTGGATAGGGCATTTTTTCCGCACCTGAGCCCAGTGACCAGAAGAGCTTGTCATCACCATAGGACCTGGAATGCCAGATCCCTAAGAGTCCATGTATACCACCAGGGTCACCTTTCTTGTGTTACAGATGGGGAAATCCTAGAGAGGGGAAGGACTTGCCCGGGGTCACCTAGAAAGTTGGTAGCACCACTGAGTCCCAAAGGAGCCTCCAACTACCAGGCCAGTTCCCAGGGGAATTTATTTAGTACCCACTGAGAGATGGATACAGGGTCAGGCCTGGATTTGCATCTACCATGTGCCTGGGGACAAGTCTGTTTACCTTCTCTGGGACTCAGTTTCTCTGTCTGGAAACACCTTTGCCCCAGGGCTGCCAAGAGATCACAGAAAGAATTAAGAGTATGCAGGAGGAGGTGGGGGCTGACTCCCTGAGAGCCTCATGGGGCTGTGCCTGGTGAAAACCACTCCTCCCCTTGCTCCCCAGCTGGTGTTCCCTCTTGAATGGTTTCCGCTCAACAAGCCCAGCGTGGGGGACTACTTCCATATGGCCTACAACATCATCACGCCCTTTCTCCTGCTCAAGGTACAGTCCTAGGCTCCTTGCCCTCCCTTCCCACCCTCATTGCCACCTCCAGCCAGCAGGGAGCTGGTGCCAGCCCTGGGGGTGCCCTGAATCAGGCTTTCCTTCCTGAGTCTGGGAGATGAAGGCTATGATAGAGCGACAGATAGAGGCCTGGGGGCCCAGGGAAGGCAGGACTGCCTCTGGGTGGGATGGATGGAGAAGTCCTCCCCGAGGAGAGGTGTTTGATTTGGGTTTCAGCCTACTGTGCCAACGGTGAAATGGGAGAGGCATTCAGGCAGAGGGACCTGAAGACAAGGCCACGCTTGGGAAACCATAATTCATCTTGGGAGGCTGAGGCAGGAATGGCTGGGTTGCGCTGGAAGAGGTCAGAGACCAGTTGGGAAGGCAGGTGAGGGCCAGGTGACAGGAATGGCAGCAACGGAGGGTGAACTGTATCCTCTGGCCTGAGATCCTTGACTTTGAGATGCTACTGGGAGCACAGAACTAGCCAGGGCTGCCAGTTTCACACTTTGCCACATAAAGGGCTCTTAAAACAGGTATATCACCATCTACTAATCCTCATCATTTTGTTTTAAAAAATATTTTTCAAATCTCCAAAAGTCAGAAGTGTATAATGGCAGAATTCAGAGGAGTTCTCGGTTACATAATTTAATTTCAGAACCCCCACCCCCACCTGTTATTTTTTGGTGTTTAGCATGGACCAATCACTCAGAAATGGAAGGGCCTCTTCAATAGGCCAGCCCGGCCACCTAGGGGCACAACTAGGGGCTGTGGAGGGTTGAACCAGGTGCCCCAGTGCCTGTGTTGAAGGCCTGGCTGTCACATCCAGTGCTGGCTTGTGTGTGACTCTGGGCAGTGAGCTGGCCCCTCTGTTTCCTCTCTAGGGAAAGGGGGTGCTGTTCCCTTGGCCCCCCCGATCGGTCCACAGGGACTGGAAGCTGGGCTGGCCCACTAAAGGGACCCACTAATTTGTGAGCGACTTTCCAGCTGGTGGCGCCCATCCCACCCCGGGTGCTAGGGAGGGAGGCCGAGGGTAGCTCCTGTTGGGACGAGGCCGGGTCCCACGGCCCGTCTCCCCCTGACGCAGCTCATCGAGCGGTCGCCCCGCACCCTGCCCCGCGCCATCGTCTACGTCAGCATCATCACCTTCATCATGGGCGCCAGCATCCACCTGGTGGGCGACTCGGTGAACCACCGCCTGCTCTTCAGCGGCTACCAGCACCACCTGTCAGTCCGTGAGAACCCCATCATCAAGAACCTCAAGCCCGAGACGCTGGTGAGGCGCCGCCCCCTACAGGCCAACCCCGCGGGCACCTGCGCCCGGACGGCCACAGGGACGCGCGGCCCGTCGCTGCCCGACCAGCTGCCAGGGAGGCGCGGTGGCCGGGCAGCTGGGACCCCGGGGGGTTAGGAAGTGCATGTGGCCTGCGCCCCGCCCACTGGGGGCGGGGAGTGAGGGAGGTTGCGGGGCGGCCTGGGCGCGGGGGGAGGGCGGGCAGAGGGCAGCTCGGCCAGCACCCTGCCGAAGCACCTCCCTCTGACCCTGTCGCCTCTGCGCCCCCAGATCGACTCCTTCGAGCTGCTTTACTACTATGACGAGTACCTGGGCCACTGCATGTGGTGAGTGATGGGGCCCTGGCTCCCCGCCAGCTGCGCCGCGGGCCGCAGGGACAGTGGACCAGACTCTTTGGGCCCCAGGCCTCCAGGTGTCGAGCGCAGCGGCTGGAGGGGCATCTCCTCCCCCGCGGGGGCGCCAGGAGCTCGACTCCTTGGAGGCGCCCTGGGTCCCCCGCGCCCGCCTCCTCCCGGCCGCGCGGTGCCCACCGCGGCCACTAGAGGGCAGCGAGCGGCCGCCTCGCCCTCGCCGGCCGGGAGCCCGAAGGAGATACGGGGGAGAGAGGCCTTAGGGCTGATAAACATCCCCCCCAGTGGCGATGTGGGGGTGCGGACACCCGCCACGTCAGGCCGCGGCCCTCGGGGATGGAGGGGAGGAGGAAGCCGAGGAGAGCCAGCAAGACCAGGTTGGGGGAGGGTGCTCGTTGTGCTCCCCCCTCAGAACTCCCAGGAGAGCTCCCCCCCGCGCCTCCACCCGACACAGACGGGGGCTCAGCCACAGGAGGGTCAGGCCCACGGCCCCCTTTCCCCCCACGCACAGTTTACACAGGATAGACGGCCCAGTGGAAGAAGGTTTGAGCATGATTGACAGCTAGTCAGGGACAGAGCCAGCCCTGGACCTGGGAAGCCTCACTCCTCTGAGGCTGGCGCCCTGTCACTCCCCGTGTCACTCCCCGTGTCACTCGTTCCCCACGCTTGTGTTTCCAGGGTCTGATTCGGGGTGTGCAGAGGTGCTCTGGCTCAGGGTCCTGGGCAGGCCTCTTGCCGATCTCCCTGGCCTTTGCCAGAAGACCCTTCCCACGGAAGGTTGGGGAACGGGGGAGGGGAAAGGAACAAAGGCCTGGAACAGCAGAGGACACAGGAGTGTGTGGGGACCAGCTGAGGAGGGTCCCTAAAGAGACAAGATGGGCCGTCGGAAGAGAAAAGGGGTGCGTGGGAAAGCAGCCTGCTGGGGGAGGAGTGAGGGGGGTCCTTTCGGGTGGAATGTGTGCGTGGGAAGAGGGCGAGGCTGTGGGCCGAGTGCGAGTGGAGGGGTTTGGTGGAGCTGGGAGGCCCCAGCAGGTGCTGTTCTTGCTTCCCGGGGCCTCAGGCCTGTCTGCCCTCGGCCCTGCGGCTCGCAGCTGTTTCCAGGCCAGCGGGAGGCTGGGCGACTGGAGGGTTCGAGCCTGAGGCAGGGGCACCCCCCGCACTCACGGAGCGGGTGAGGCGCCCGAGGCCCTCCCCTGTGGCCCCTGGTCCGCCTGTGCCCGGGGAGCCCCTCATCCCCCTGCTCCCTCCTCTCCCAGCCTGGACCCCACTCGGGAAAGGAGGGCAGGGACTAGGAGTGCCCTCCCCATGAAGCGACCCTGCGGGGGGTTGTTGCATGAGACCCGGAAAGTAAAGGGGCGGGTGGGGAAGGGGGGGAGGCGGCTGGGGGGGGGGGCAGGCTCTGAGGCCTTGGCTTCCCTCGCAGGTACATCCCCTTCTTCCTCATAATCTTCATGTACTTCAGCGGCTGCTTCACTGCCACCAAGGCCGAGAGCTCAATGCCAGGGGCGGCGCTGCTCCTGCTGGTGCCCAGTGGCCTGTACTACTGGTGAGTGGACAGTGGACCTGGGTGGGGTGGAGGGGCGCTTAGTGAGCCAGGCAGTAGAAATGTGCTCTTGAGGACAGAGCTGCTATGCGACCCCAGGTGAGACCCTCCTTCTGGGAGCCCTTGCTTCCTCTTCTAGTGGGGACTGTGACAGTGGCATGTGGTGGCCCGTCTGTTACCAGGAAGCCAGGCCTGAGTGTATTCTCTCCATCCTCATGCTCTCCTTCCCTGGGCTCCACCTCCCAGAACCCCAGTGCAACCTTGGGGCCAGAAGACTCCATCTCTAACGCCACGCCCTGTAGAGCCCCGTGGTCTCAGTTTCATTCCCTGTGAAACGGGGGCAATACCTGCTTGCCTCCCTCTCAGGAGATGGTGAGAACCCAGGGGGAGAGAAACAGGCTTTATAAACTGTAAAGCACCATGACGATGACGAAGAATTCCATGGCCTCAGGAGCTCCCCGCCTGGTGTCTTTTCCCCTCCAGCTCTCTCTTCCCATTACAGAGGACCTCCCTTCTCTGTCATTTCCACCCTGAAGACAGGCTTCCCCAGGAGATTGCGGGTATCACAGGAAGTACTGGCCCTTCTCCAGTGGGAAGCCTTCATCAGAATGGAAAGGACCACCTTTCCTGGGGTCAGCTGGGGTCCACGTGCAGAGCCTGTCCCCTGCCTGGCTGAGAGGGTACACAAGGGTAAATCTGTATGTCCCCTGAGGATAGGATTAAAAGAAATGGGTATCAACTACAGCAAGAGGGAAAAGGGTTAGATATGGGAAAGAGCTTCCTGCCCAATTCATAGCCATAGCGTGTTAGTGCAGTGATAGCTATAGTAGTAGCAGCAACCATTTGTTGAACAATATGCTTGTCCAAGTGAGAGATGTGCACAGCTCTTGTCAGTAACCTTGAGAGGTAGGGCCACTTGTGCCCCCTTTATGAGTAAGAAACCAGGCTCTAGGATGTCATGTAAGTTCCCTAAGGTCACACAGCTGCAAAGCTATAGTCCCTTGAGTGGAATGGGTCAGCATTGGGGTTCTCTCTAGAGGCAGGGGAGTGGACTAGATTACCTCTTAGAAGCCCTCCAACAAGTGTTCCTGAGTTCCTGGCCATGTGCTAGGTGCTACCTTTGGAGCTGCAGGGAACCCTGGGAAATCTGAGACTGTGTCCCAGCCTTCAAGGAGACAGTAATGGCAGCCCCCTTAAATTGCAGGTGCATTCCCAAACTCAGGTGCCTATAGGAACCAAACTGGTACATCAAGCAGACTTCAAGTGAGGCAACGGAATGGTGGGGACTGTGGCAAACTGTAGAATAATGCTCTAATGGGGGCAGCTGCTTTCCCCTCTAATCAGTTGTTGTAATGTGGGAATACAAATCTAATGTGACCAGAGAAACCAGAAATTCACATTTTCAGGTACTTTGTAATTCAAATATTGGCAACAAACTCAACATTTTAAAAAATAGTAACTGAGCCAAATCAATATGCTGCATACGGGTTGTGGCTCAGTGGTATTGTTTCATGATCCCCCTCAGTAGATGAGCTGTTCTGGCTGGGGGGCAGCCTCGTATTTGGGTGGAGGGAGGGGTGCCAAGCAGGACAGGGCTGTCACAGCACCCACCTCACCTTGCCTGCTGGCTCCTCAGGTACCTGGTCACCGAGGGCCAGATCTTCATCCTCTTCATCTTCACCTTCTTCGCCATGCTGGCCCTCGTCCTGCATCAGAAGCGCAAACGCCTCTTCCCAGACAGCAACGGCCTCTTCCTCCTCTACTCCTTTGCCCTCACTCTCCTGCTTGTGGCACTCTGGGTCGCCTGGCTGTGGAATGACCCTGTACTCAGGAAGAAGTACCCGGGCGTCATCTACGTCCCTGAGCCCTGGGCCTTCTACACCCTCCATGTCAGCAGCCGACGCTGAGTCCCTGGCATCAGCCGCTGGTGCTCTTTCGGGCAGGAGATGGGCCATAGAGGGTGTCTGAACACGGTGTGTGTGTGTGTGTGCGCGTGCGCATGTCCACGTACATGTGTGTAACAGAACATGAGTGAGAGTACACATGGATAGGTGTGTGTGTGCGTGTGCATGTGTGGAGTATATCACCAGGAGATTCAGTTGTTTTGGTCAAGGTTCTGTTTGATTTGGATCTCTCCAGGGCGTGATTTCGTTTTAGGCAGTGTGTCAGGCCAAGATACGGGCACTGCCTTCCTGTGCACCTTCCTGACTGGAGTTGGGGCCCCTCTCACTCTTGCTGATCAGGGCTGACCCCTTCTTCCTGGGAAGTCCTCTGGTACCCCTACAGGAGAGGCCTGGGTGGGCCCATGGGGAGGCGATTTGGTGCGTCACCCACTAACTGGCTTGGATGAGTATTTCTGTCACTGTCCTCGTACCCTGAAAGGGGTGTGTGCACCCCGGGTCCTCACCCTACCTCAGGTTGCATGGGGTGTTGAGCCACCCAACCTTGACAATCCACAGGCCAGCCCACTCCCCTAACCACTAGCCTGATCTTGGGGTCTGGCAGTGGTAGCTTTCCAACCACTTCTGCTGGAAGCTCTGTCTTCCTCCTTTGCCTCCAAGAGAATTGTGGAGCCTGCTTCTGTCACCCCTACTGCAGGGTTTGAGCTGCAGCTGGTGGCAGTTCTCAGAGACCTGCACTATTCCCTGAACTCCTTTGGGGGGTGGGTATCGAGGCTCTTCAGTCAGCCTTATCTCAGTCTGAATCTCAAGCTTTCTGCCAGGGCCCTGGTCCCAGAAAAGGGAGGCCTCATTCCCAGCAGGACACCCCCCTCTCCCACTTCTCCCAGGCACTGCAAACTTCTCACCCAGCAGCAGGCCTCATAGCCTCATCTCCAGCCAGCACTGGCCCATGTGTGCCTGTGGGTCTCAGGGGGCCTGCCTTGCCTTCCCCAGGCCTGCCTTCTCTCCCGTGTTCTCAGGGAGCCCCGTGCCTCAGATTCTCCTTTCACGTTGGAGTCCCTCTGCAGCCCTCTTAGAGGTCCCCCAGCCTCTGGTCAGTCCCTGTCTGAGAGGTGTGAATAAAGGCAGTGTGAAGCCAAGCCTGGGCTGCTGCTTTGAGAATTTGGGAAGCAGGAGGGAGGGATGTCCCTAGGGCATGGGGGAGAGTGGCTGGTCTGGGGCCCAGGCAGAAGTGCTCGGCAGACCCCAAGGGCCCACTCAGCTCCATCTGGCTGCTGGCCCTCCATGCCACTTTGTAGGATCCCTGGGTTGGGGAGAGGTGGGGCCAAGAAGGGCCTCAGTCGGTGGGTCCCAGCCCTCTTTGGAGGAGTGTGGGGGTGTGGGCCAGGATAGGGCATCTCCAGGCCTGCCCCTCAGAGATGCCACATGGGGCCTCTCAGCTGTGCTGTCAGCCTGGTCCAGAGGCTGACACAGAGAGGGAGCCCTGGGGGAAGTAGGGAGGCTGGTTTGTTGGAGGTCAGTTCTTAGCCTCGGGCCAACCACTTGATCTCTCAGGGCCTCAGCTCTTGATCTTAAAAGGTCTCAGCCTCTGCCCGCAGGCAGTTTCAGTCACTGGTAACTTACTGGGCACTGTTATCAGACAACACAGAGGAGGGGCAGCTGGCCAGGAGACTTTCCACACCATTAAGCCCTAGCGCCCCTACCTGCCCAGCAACCTCATTCCATACCTTCCCTACCTGGAGGACACTGCTGTCTAACCCCCCTGGGACCTATTCACAGAAGGACTTAATAGATATTTCTGATCAGGTGCAGGCCTAGTTGTGTGGGACTCGAAAGTTATATAATTTGAGGGGACCTTAATAAGAAAACAGTAAAAACAAAAAAAGAATCAAAAATTAGGGATGAAAGTGAGCACATTGACCCCTGAACAACATGGGGGTTAGGGGTACTGACCCCCTGCAGAGTCAGAATTCCACATAATAACTTTTGATTCCCCCAAAACTTAACTGCAGTTGGTCCTTTATGTCCTTGGGTTTCACATTGATGTATCCAAACTGTATTTTCTTTCCTTGTTTTGTTTTTTAGTATTTTGGCAAACTTGAATCTTTTTAAAATTTATTTTAGAGAGAGGAAGGGAGAGAGAGAGAAACATCGATCAGTTGCCTCTCGAACATGCCCTGACCGGGGATGGAATCTGCAACCTAGGTATGTGCCCTGACCGGGAATCCAACCAACCAACCGACCCACCCAGCCAGGGCCCAAACGGTATTTTTGATCTGCGACTAAAAACCCACAGATGCAGAAGGCTGAGCCTACTGTTGACCAGAAGCCCAACTGATAACATAGTAGATTATCACATATTTTGTATGTCATATGATTATATACTGTATTCTTACAATAAAGTAAGCTAGAGGAAAAAAATGTTATTAAGAAAATAAAAAAGAGAAAATACATTTACTGTATTTATTGAAAATAATCCACATATAAATTCAAACCCATATTGTTCAAGAGTCAATATATTTGGAATGAAAAATACCAGCGAATTATTAGAGGCTTAGAGATTTATGTCCCTTTTGACAGAGCTCTCCTTGAGCAATTCCCTGGAAATGTTTCCCTAGAAATGCTTTTCTTTCCCCCCCCCCCAATATGTTTTTATTGATTTCAGAGAGGAAAGGAGAGGGAGAGAGAGAAACATCAATGATGAGAGTCATTGATTGGCTGCCTCCTGCACGCCCCCTACTGGGGATCAAGCCCCATGACCTGGCTCATAGGTCGACGCTCAACCAGTGAGCCATGCCAGCTGGGCTAGAAATACTTCCTAACTGCCACTTGGCTTCACTCCCCCTAGAAAACTCTAGGCCAGTGGTTTTCAAAGACTGGCAACATCAGGGTGGCAAAAGAAAATGTCTATTCTCGCCCTACTCCGCCTACTGAATCAGAAACCTGGGGGTGGGGCCCTTCAGGTGAACATCTCCGCCCCCAGGGACATGGAGGGGGCTCTGTTTCCCCTGTTGAGTTGAAGTGTAGCATATACGCAACAGGGACAGCAGACGGCTGGAGGAACTTTTGCATAGTGAGCCCTCATGTAGCCACCACCCTCCTGCAGGTGTTTCCACAGATGAGGGACACCTCTTGGAGACACCTAAAAGCCTAAGGAAGGAGTTGGCCAGGGTGTGGGAGTGGGGATGCCTTGCACACGGCCCTAAACCCCAGAACACTGACTTAAACCAAGGAAACATCTTGTCTCCCCCCATGAGCCCCTTCCCAAACACAGGGAGATTCTGAGTGTGCGCTTTGGCCTGGCCCCTCCAGACTTTCCCCTGAGCCTCAGCTCTGTCCCCTGCCCTTCCAGGGTCCCACCTGGCTTTCCTTCACCTCTTCTCTCCCACAAAGCTGTTAGCCAGAAGTTCCCCTCCTTTCCTGCCTCCTGCACCCTGGTGGGCCTCTCCTCTCCTCAGCCTCAACAGGAGGGAGTCAGAACCCTCCAGCTGAAATTGGGTCTAGAAACAGGTGTGAAGAGGTGACTCAACACACAATTTGGGAAAAGAGAACTTTCCATATGGAGGTGGTCAGGAAGGGAGGGAGGGGAAACTGACCAGAGGCAGGCCCCACTAGTCCATGTACTTGTACAGATTAGCCAGAGGTCCATCTTCCTCTGAGCACATGCAGCCCATCGCTGGGACCCACTCATCCCCTAGGTCAGGACCAGGTGTACAGGGCACAACCCATGTGGCCATACATGCAGGTCCTGACAAAGTGCGTGGAGCCCTGGAGTTGGAGCCCCACAAACAAGGCAGCCACCCAGCTGTGGACAAGGAGCTGGAAGGTGAGAACCCAGCTGTGCCCAGCTCAGTAGCTCTAGGGAATGCCCCACCCTGCCCTCACTTCCTCTGTGTGTGTGTGTGTGTGTGTGTGTGTGTGTGTGTGTGTGTGTGTGTGTGGTGGGGGTGGGAAGCGGCACAAACCACTGAGGAAATAGGGAGAGTCAGCAGCTTCTGCAGGAAGTTGCTGCAGATGGGAGAGAAAGTAAAGGAAAAAAGGGAGAAGCTTCCTGGCTGGGAAAGTCACCCAAGAGGCCTCCCTCTGAGCCCCTTGGGGAGCCCACTGTAGGGCCTAGACCCCAGGGCCCACACCTGTCCCCATCCCTAGCATCCCTGGAAGGAGGGAAGGGAACTGACACATTGAGAACCAGCTATGCACTGCCATTTGATTCTCTCAAAATCCTGTGATGAGGCCCAGCATGGAAACTCAGGCACAGAGCAGTGCAATGACATCCCAAGGTCACTCAGCAAATGAGCACGAGGGAAAGAATTTGAATCCAACCTGAGAGCACCAAAGCCTGTCCCTTCTCCATAAGCATCCCAAGGCTTGGATGGTGGCAGAGGCCACATGGTAAGGTCTCCTCCCTGCCTCTAAGACAGTGTGTGATGACTCTTAAGACAGCGTGCTAAGAAAGTAGCACGTCGTCAGCTCCCCGCTTAGTCCCAGGAGAGAGAAAAAAAGACCCCCAAGGCAGGGCCCAGGACAGCCCCATCCCGGCCCCACTTTTTATGTGTCACTGACCCCCTCTTGGTGTCCAGGGCTCCCAGGAAGGAATGTTTGTCCATTTGCTCCAGCGCATCAGCTTCCTGGTGCAGCACCAAGGCCCAAGGGAGACTTTCTGCAGCCCTGTTTTCTTAAAATCCAGCCTGCTGCTCTACCCAGGCCTTGCTGGGCATCAGATGCGCAGGGAAGCTGGAATCTGACCCCTGGCACTGGGCCCGGTCTCCATGGCAGCCGCGGGTTTATTACAGGCCCTCCGCCCAGCTTGGTGGACTTTCAACTTGAAGTGGGGAGGAAGGAAACCAAGAAGGCAGTCCTGGGAGCAGGGAGCCCAGGGGTGCAGCCGGAGGCCCGAGATGGTAAGCGAGGGTCTGTGTCACCTGCTGGGCTGGGTCTGACAGGGCTGTGGGGGGGCGTGTTCACAGAGCCCTCCCTGACTGTTTTCCTCTGTCTGCTGCAGGCCAAGTTTCTTTCCCAGGACCAAATTAATGGTAGGTTGGGTTTGCTCTTTAATTAGCAACTCACAGCAAAATATGGGTCTCATTAAGCAATTTGCTCTGCTCAGTTTTTGTTGGTGGGAAAAAGTGCCAGGGGGAAATGTGGGCCCACCCACAGACAAGAGGCAGCTGCTGCTGAGGAGGCCGGGGGAGGGGGGGAAAGGCTCACAGGTAGAAATGTTGGTGTTACATCTGTCAGTGTGATTTACAAGTGGGAGGGAGAGGAGAGAGGGAGTTCACTTGATTTTCCCCCAGAACTCGATAGTTGGATATGCGGGAGGCAGGGGATAGGGGATGGAGAGAGAGAAACAATTAACCAGCTAGGGCTCAGGGCCCAACAAGAGAAGGGGGCCTTGTACTTGGCTGAGACAGAGCAAAGAGCCCAGGTCTGCACTCACACGCAGCACACTTCTCTCTGGGCCTCAGTCTTCCCATCTGTAAGGTGGTAGGTCAGCTTAGGTGGTCTCTGAGGTCCCCTCTTCCCTGACATCAAGCCTAGATTTGGTGTTCTGATCGCTTTATTCCCTGAGTCCCCTGATATGCTGGGCCCCTAGCAGGCTTCAGTTTCGCAGGTGTATAGTTCTGTTTCCACCAGGCCAAGGGAAAGAGTTGGGTTACACAGAGCTCGGGGGCCCAGACTGGGACAAAGGGAGGCCCAGCATAGCTCAGGTGGGGGCCTGAGGGCCCTGGACATGGGCTTAGGGTTACCTGGGCAGGGATTCCAGACTTCTGAGTACCCAGAGCTTGGTCTAGAAGGAAGATTGGATGAGTAGGTAGCAGGCTCCAGGTGGGTACCTCCCCATAAACCCCTTGGTATTCTTACCCCAAGAGGTGGGCCAGAGCAAGGAGTTTTAAAACACAAGGAGTTTTAAGACCTCTCATGCCCAGGCCTCAAGGCAAGACTGAGTGGAGTCTCTGTCAGCCTCAGTGTCCCCCTACCCACATCTGGTTCTGAGGCTCACTGACCCTCCCTCTGGGGCCTCTGAATCTTGCAGAAGGAAAGAAGGCAAACTTCCCTTTATATCCCAGTGACTGACACCAAGAAAGTGACCACTAACATTTAATGAACAAATGACAGACTGGACAGGGATGGCCCGCTGGAGTGGGAAGAACAGGAGCCTTGGTGGCAGCATGCCTGGGGTCCTATCACCTCTGAAACTCAGTTTTCTCATCTGTGAAGTGGGGCTAATGACACCACCTCACCAGGCTGCTGTGAGCACAGAAGAGAGGAGAATGTCTGTCATGCACCTGACACTGGACCTGGTGCAGCCCATGTGTGACACAGACATGGCTAGGTAGGGCCAGCTTGCTCTAGCTAGCATGAGCTGGGTGGTACAGTTTTAGAAAATTTGCAAGCTGGTTGTTAAAAGCAGCCATTATTAACACATTGTTTGTGGGTAGTCTTTATCGCGCACTTTACTACCAGTCAACGTAAAACGTATAAATACGATTCCCGCATACAATGTGTTAAATAATGTAAGATCAAACAATATTCCAACCCCTGCATTTGTACAAAAAAAAAGAGAATAGATGGCCCTATTGCAATCAGGAGTGCTAAAGATTTGAAAGAAGTTGGAGTTTGATGAATATAATTTGTACAAGGGTAAGAACTAGTTTAATAGTAGATCACTCATCAGATTGAATAATAACACATTCATTGGAAAGAGTTGCATCACTGGCATGCAACCTCACTTGTCAAATCATAGTCCCCACCCCCACCCCCCAAGCAGAGGCTCCACCTGGGGAGCTTTTGACCAATTCTGACAGCAATCCCCCCTCCAGTTCTTGGATCAGAATCTCCGTGGGAGGGCCCAGGGGTCTTCCCTGGCTGCCAGCTGGCCTCATTGTTCCTCTCAAACTGGGAGTTGGGGACAGAGGCAGGCGGGTGCCCTGCTCCACTGGGCTGAGACTGTGGCTCTAGAGGCCTTAGCTCCTGTGGCCGTTTCATCCCCATCAAGGGAGAGGGTTGGAGGACAACTGCAAGCAAGATCTAGTCAGGGCGGGGGACATCCTGGGGGCCCCCAGGAAGTCTTTAAGAACAGGACCAGGACCTGTGTCAGAGGGCAGCTTGAGAGTTCAGCAGCCTGGAGGTGCAAGTCTGGAGCAGTGGACTCAGAAATGCCCATAATTGTAATAATAATTGTCACCACATATGAGAGCCACTGTCTGCCAGGACAGCCCAGGGTGGATTTCTGATCTCAGGAACCCAGAGGCATTATTGGCTCCTTTCCCACATAAGCTGTCTTCGCAAAGGTCCTCTGAGTGTCTGGATGCCCTGCTTCAATCTCCTGGGCTCCCTGGATGGGCCCTAGAGAGCGGGAGAGCTTCCCTGTGGCTTGAGTCAGTCGTGGGAGGGGAGAAAAGGGGGAGCAGATAAAGGGGAAGGAAGCGGGGAGAAAGGGGGCAGGAAAGGAAAGAGAAAGGGAGTAAGAGGAAGGAGAGTCAGGAGAGGGAGGGGACAGGGTTACCAGATAAAGTACAGGACGTTCAGTTAAATTTGAATGTGAGATAAACAACAAATGCTTTTTTAGTATAAGTGTATCCCATGCAAAAATTTGGGATATACTATTAAAATGTGTTCATTGTTTATTGGAAGTTCAATTGAACTCGGCAGTTGTGTATTTTTATTTGTGATGGGAAGGACAGAGGGAGTGGGCCACAGAGGGGGAGGGGAGAGAAAGGGGAGAGAGGGCAGCGGGGGTGGGGAGGCGGCGGGAGCGCTCCTGATTCTCCCGTCTGGGCTGTGCGCAGAGTACAAGGAATGCTTCTCCCTGTATGACAAGCAGCAGCGGGGGAAGGTGAAAGCCACAGACCTCATAGTGGTGATGAGGTGCCTGGGGGCCAGCCCGACGCCGGGGGAGGTGCAGCGGCACCTGCAGACTCACGGAATAGGTGAGTGGGCTGGGCCAGGGCTGGGGAAAAGGTGGGCTGGGCTGGTGGGGGCCCTGAGCCCTGCAGCTAGGATCCTGGCAGGGGCCCAACAGGTGAGTGCAGATGGTGGAGTGTGAACAGGTCAGAGGTTTGCGGGGCAGCTGGGGGCTGTGGAGGCATTTGGCCAGGTGTGTTGTGCATCACTCAGGCTTCCTTGAGTCCTCACAGCCATGGTGACACCCTTGTCTCACAGAGGGCCATGGGCTCTAAGCTTTCCAACCAGGTTATCACAACTCTGCAGTCAAGACAGTGCTAACAGTGATCCCAAAATCACTTTGACAGAACAGTTTCCCTTTATTGAGTATTTGTCATGTGCTTAGCGCAGACAATCCCATGCAGAAGGTGCTGCTTCTCAGGTGAAGATCAAGGTTCAGAGCCATTGTGTCACTTGCCCAAGTGCTTAAACCAATAGTGGAATAAGAGTTGGATCGCAATTCTTCTGATTTCAAAGACTAACCTTCTAAAAACTATACAACACTGGGAGAGAAAAGGGTGGAAGAAAACCCAGCCAAAACATAGCCAAGTGGTTCTCTCTGGTGATGGGGTTATGGATGATTTTCATTCCCTTTATTGTTGTTTCCTGTGTTTTTGACAATGGGAACATATAGGACTTTTATTACCAGAAACAAACACGTTGGTTTTTTAAAAGAAAACAAGAGGGGTGTCAGAGACCAGGGTGGCTGTTTGCATTGATAGCTGGATACTCAGGAAGGAAAGACTGTCCTAGAGAAGGGAAGTGGCCTGGAAAGATCACTTGGTCTGGAGGACCTCAGCTTCCTCATCTCTCAGATGGATTCCCTCCTTCTGCTGGGTTACCCCAAGGTCCCATCAGAGTGTCACTGCAGCAGTGCTGGGAGCCTATCCAGGGAAGGTCAGGCTGGGCCCAGGGCGGGCCTCTGAGGCCTAGAGCCCAGGGATGGGGCGCTCAGTGACTGAGATCCCATTTCCACCTCCAAGGGGCGGTGCTTTCCTTTGGTTTCTGTCTCTTCCAAACAGGAAGTTGTGGTCAGGGGAAGTTCCCATTTCCTGCAGTTGTACCCCAGTCAGGGTCAGGACCAGGGCCAGAGCCCAGGCCTCCAGGCATGCTCAGAGGAGGGGCATGGGCTGGGGAGCCTGGGGTGGTTGCCGTGAGGGGAAAGGCAAATGATTGGGGATTGAGGTCCCAGGTTGGGCCGCCTGTCCATCTTAGTGACCGTGCAGTGGTGGCCACTAAAGGGGGGGTGGACACGGAGATGTATTTCCCCCAGTTCAGGGCGCAAGAGAAGCACCCGGAAGGGAGCAGAGGAGGTGGTGCTCCATCCTGGTCCTGCCAGTGCTCTGGGAGGTGACACCCCTCTCAGAGCTCCTGTCTCCTTAGTGGGCAAAGTGGGATGATGACCACAGTCCCTGAGGAATGTTGGGAGGACTCAGTGAGGCACATCCATGGGGGCCTAGTAGAAGAGTCCGCCTCCTCTTCGCCATGACCACTGCCACCATCAGGGCACTTCCTGAACTAGGTGGCCCTTGAGTTGGCCATGAAGGTTTGGGCAGGAGGCAGTTTGGCTTCCCCAACATGAGCCTCTCCTCACTCTGCTGCGTTTGGGGGTCTCCTAGACAGAAACGGAGAGCTGGATTTCTCCACCTTCCTGACTATTATGCACATGCAAATAAAACAAGAGGACCCGAAGAAAGAAATTCTTCTGGCCATGTTGATGGCAGACAAGGAGAAGAAAGGCTACATCATGGCGTCCGAGCTGCGGTCAAAACTCATGAGACTGGGGGAGAAGCTCACCCACAAGGAAGGTAACGGCTGGTTCCCTCTTTTCCCACAGCGGGAGAGGACTGGGGAGTTGGGGAGAGGACACCAGAGCCCGATCCCTGCCACCAGGACGGTGTAGACACTGCATTTCGTGCATGCCCCTGAAGGCTGCGGCTAGATGGCCTTATACTGACAAAGACACAGGTGAATGGAGTCACCTGCGGGAGCAGAGCTGAGAGTTGCACGTAGGTCTATTAGACACCTGTTAGTGTCCCCCCATCCCTGCCCTCACCCCCTCCATCTCAGACTCTTTTCTTTCGCCACAGCTGTCTTCTGAAGTTGCTGCTGAGGCCAGGTGTCCAAACTGAGATGCTACTTTGTCCCCTCTCCTCACGACCCAGCCAACTCTAACAGCTCCTCCAGGGGGTGTCTGTGGTGGCCTTTGCTGTGGCTGCTAGTCACAGGACCCCATGAGAGGCCTTTGCCTCGTACCTTTCAGCAGCCCAGCCTGCCTTCCTGCCTCAGAGCAGGCCAGGGGCCTGGGCCTTCTGGGGAAGGGCAACCCCCATGCTGGGCCATTTGCCTGCTAGCCCCTCGGGCCTGTTACAGCGGCCACTGGAGTCACCACCAGAGCCCACACCCAGCAGCCCGAGGCTGGGATTTCTCAGGCTGCTGGGCTGGCCTGTGGTTGGGACGGGCAGGCTCAGCTAGGACACAGTGAGTGGAGGAAAAGGGCTTCAACAGTGTCGGGCCTTTAGCCTTTAAAGGCTAAATCACAACAAACCAGTGGAGGGGTTGCAAGGTTGTGGCTGGAATTAGATTTGAATCCTGGCTGGACAGGTTTCTTGACCTCTCTTACCCTCCTCGGTTTCCTTGTTGGGAAAAGAGGTTACAATAGGCAATCCCTCAGGTCCCCCCAAGAGCTGACATTGTATAAAGCCGACTGCTTAGATTTTATCTGCAGGCACACAGGCACAGTGCACAGCATTTAAAAATAGTGCCGCTCTTCCAGGCTGGCGGCTCTCCCGATCCTTTCAGTGGGCTGTTCTAACGTGAGCAGGGAAACTGGCTCGCCTTCCCTTCCCTCTCGGCTCGGGGGACACTGCTCAGCCTTTTCTGTACCACATGGAGTATCAGTAGCTGAGGCCTTCATTCTTATGCTTACTGACCTCTGTCTAAAGTAATACCACGGGCCCCAAACTCGTTCATATTTCTCATTCGTTTAACCAGTCAAGAAACATTTCAAAGAGAATGGCAATGTGTTCCCGACAAGCTGGGAGACCGATTTCCCTTCTTTGGCTGGGGACACAGAAAAGATGATACTAGAAGTAGGAATCCTTTACTCTGGGTGATTGAAAGAAAATCTTCAATTTTACCAAGAAGCATCCTTGGAGCAGAGAGAGGGGGCCGCCGGGGAGGCCTCCCTTCTAAGGCCTGGGATGGGGGGCCTCAGCACCCTGGTTCTTTCTGGGCTCAGTGAAGCGCCATACTACCCAGCAGCGTGGCCCCTTCTCTGGACAGGAGGAGGCTCAGTGACTGGCACTGGAGCCGGGGCTGGACCTGTCCACTGGGATGGTTTAAACCAAGTGCCTTGTGGGTAGAAGCTTCTCCATGAAGAAAACTTAGTGTTCTTAACATTCTAAAAATACTCAGCGTTTCTATCAGCTTAGGCACAGAGCATAGTGATTACATTTTAAAGGAGGCCGGTTAAGCAGAGAATCACAGGGTATTTCTAACTTTCCAGAATTACACCTCGGGGACGTCTAGGGCTGAGGAAAGTGACATAGGGCAGTGAGGCAGTTTTTTGTAGGAGGGTCAGGATTTTTCAGAGCCAAAGGTAGCTTGACCCCGAGAGGCCACCATGGAGAAGTATAAGCTGAAATGGCCCTTCTTACCAAGATCTGGGACAAGCTAGTATTTTGTCCAAGGAATCCAGAACCAGAAGAAACAAGTAAATGAAGCGCTTTTTTTAGAGCAACCGTCATAGAGAATAGCAGTTTTGTAACCTACACAGCTGAACTTATTTTCTCTCACACTATCCCCACCCCCCAAACACAAACTTTTTAAAAAAGAGGTGATGGTGGCAGATACTACTTGTCACCAAGTCCTCTCTAGGGATGGGGCATGCCAACTTGGAAGGGAAGGCAAGCGGGCCAGAGGCAGGCGAAAGCCTGGGCCAGGGTGGCCCCGGGTGGAGCTGCCAAGGGTGCCTGTGCAGCTGGGAAGCTGGGAGGGTGGGCTGTGGAAGGTAAAACCCATTATAAAGGTTTCTGGAAATATAGGTACAGGAAATAAAGGACATTTTCTTAAAAAAAAACAAACTATAAAAAACAAAAAAGACCACAAGGTGGCTTCAGTGACTGAATACCCCCAGCCCCTGCAGGAAATCCGATGAACTCCAAATTGTATCTGTGGTCTCCAAGGGGGAGGGGGGCGGTTGTCCTGTTTGCTGGCTTGTTTCCTGGTCTATGTGAACAGTCAGCTGGACACTCAGGGAAGACCTCTGGGGAGCCCCAACCCCCAAGAACTCATCCTATAATGTAGCAGTAAAGCTGAACTGAAAAATTAATGTGATTTATTGCAGTGGATGATCTTTTCAGAGAAGCAAATATCGAACCAAATGGCAAAGTGAAGTATGATGAATTTATCCACAAGATCGCCATTCCAGTGCCCGACTACTGAATGAAGAGAGTACAAGGGAGCTTCCCTTGGGCCTGACAGATCGGACAGATGAATTTTTAAAAAGAAAAGTGTTCCTTTCACTCTAGGGAGACAGTACAGTGGCAAGTGATGCTACCTGACTGTAGGAGAGGGTAACTTAACAATGAAAATAATGATTTTGGCCATGGTATCAGCATGCTTTAATAAAAGATTTTTGTTAATTTTAATAACTGCCATTAGTCCAGCCCTTTACAGCACAGGAAGAGGCTGTGGTTTGGAGATTGGCCTGGGTTCCAATCCTGACTCTGCCATTTCCCAGCTGACTTTGGGCCAATCATTTCACCCCTCAAAGCCTCAGGATCTTCACTGAAGTTAGATTCCTGTTTCTTACCTCATGGAGCCTGTTGAGAATGGTCTGAGTCAATGACTTGAAAATGTCTTTGCAAACTGTAGAGCACTGTGCAATCCTGGGTTACCATGGTAGTCCTTCTGCTAAGGAGGGCAATCAACCAAAAGGCCATGTTCTATATTTGGGTGCGGGCACCATCTTCCACATTTCCCACACAAAACCAGTGCTAGCTGAGAAATAGCAACAAGCAGAGCTAAAACAAGCAAACAAAAAACTCTCAACATTTCTTGCAACACCAAAGGGCCACTTACAGATTCTCATTCCCACCTCAACACAGTGACACAGTTCAGGAGATTCACTTGTAAACAGAGCATAGGGTGGAAATAGTCCCAGTGAAACAAGGCAGCTAAGCAGCGGGAAGAGTGATCTGACTTACAGCCCACGCCAGAGGAAAGCAGATGTGACACAGGTCTTGCAGAGCTTCGAAGGCCCTTTCTGATGCTCCTGTCAGAACGTCCAGCTCTCCCCTGGCCTGTTATCAGGGAGATTCACAAGACTGGGACGGGTCTGCCCAAGTGGGTCAAACCGATCATGGCTTCAAGCCATTTCCCCGTGACTAACAGAAAGTAGTAAGGGGTGTAACAGGCCATGGCCGCGACATGAGAAACAGTAGCAGGGGTACCGGCCCCGCCGGGGGCAACGCCAGGTCAAGTAGCTGAGTCATGTAGCCAGGAGGTGCCAGGCTGGTGCTGCCTGTGTGCTCATCAAATTTGTGGATCCATTGGTAGAGTCAGCACTGCCCTAAAAAGGGTTGGAGTCACACACTGGCATGTTGGGGGCTGGGGGGGGTAGAGCTCCAAGTACAGAGCTTTTCATCCTTATATGTATCAAAATTGGGCTCTCTGGGCTGTGGCTTTGTCTAATGGTGCTTAGTGGCTAAAGAGAAAAAGAAAAAAAAACCAAACTGAGGGAGGTATTTCTTTTGGGAGATTATACAAGACAAAAATTTAAGGGCCAGACACAAGGGAAACTGCAGGGGACGAGTCAGTTAGACTTAGTGCAATTATCTCACAACAGTGTAATTGCCAATGAGGGTAGAAATTCCTAGGAGCTGTAGAGACGGGTTTTGTGGAGGACAGGCAATAAATGGCCCAGACAACAAAGTAGGTGGAGTTGTGATCATCTAGCCGGGGGAGCATAGGTTCACTCTGTGCAGGGGCAGAACCAGGTTTTGTGGGGTCTGGGGTTGTATGATTTGGCAGCCTTTCAAGAATATAAAAATAGAAATAGACTTGGTAGGACTACTCCCAGGACCCTAGAAGAGGCCAAAGCAAATGAGGAGTCCAGGTGCTGAAACTTCGTTACTTTCATGGTCAATCCCCTTGAGGGCTTTTAGATGTTGGCACCCCATAGAGAACTGCTTTATTTCACTTTCAGGCAAGGCTCAAGGGTCTCTAACTGATCGTGGACATTAGGAAGCAAATTCTGCACAGCCCATCTGGAATACCCCGGATTAAACAGTAGATACTTATGATTTAGATGGGACAGGACAAGAAGTTCTGGGGTAATAAATGAGGGTTTTCCCTTAAAGCCTTTTCGTCTTTATCACTGAATGGCCCAGCGTATGGTTGTTTTTTTAAATCCTCACCCAAGGATGTTTTTTAGAGGAAGCGAAACATCCACTGGTTGCCTCCTGTATGCATCCTGACCTGGTACCGAACCCACAATCTTTTTATGTACAGGATGACGCTCTAACCAACTAAGCCACCCAGCCAGGCCCAAGTATGGTTTTAAAGTGATTTACCTAACAGGAATCTGAAATACAGCTTGCCAAAAACACATTAAGTGTTGTAGTCATTAGAACCTTGGCTCATCTCTTCGGACTTGGTATCCCTAATTAAGGGTGTTCAGTGGCTAGGATTCTAAAATCCCTTCTGATCTAAACCTCTACCCCAGAAGGCTTTTAAACCACCCCATGTCCAGGTTTTATGCTCATTCCTGAAATTCCAGTTGGTTTACCTAGCACCTAGTATTGTCTACAAAAGAGGCAAGAGTGCTCTTAGCTCTCAAATTGCAGATTATTAAACAGATTTAAAACTAAACAGAAGCTGTGGTTTGTTGCAAAGCTAGCCATACTTCAATAAGGGGAATGAGGGCTGTACATTCATTACTTACCTCAAAGCATGTTGCAAAAGAATTACTTGTCATGCTTTGAAATCTCTGGATGAAAGGTGCTTTGGAAGCACAAAGCTTATCGCCTTTCTCTTAGAGATTGTCCCCTTGTATACCCAGCAGTGTATTTTACAGAACACAAATTAACTGAAGGCTTTTCTTTTATTACATCTAAAGAGCTCTACATAAACAGGTAACATTCAATAGGTAAACAATTTTTTTCCAATGCATGTAATAAATATCTTCACTTGGTACTTTTATACAAACTGACATTGGTCTACTATACATTTTTAAAAGCCATTTTACTGGTTTGGCATGCGGTATGGAAATTCTAAGAGAGAAAGTCTTAAGGCAATGAATCACAGATTTAAGTTTATGGAATTTATAACTTTTATATCTGTTTATATACATTTTCCCCTTTGTTAATTAAACAATTAACAGCAGCACACTCTGGGACCACCAGCTATTCTCCCTCCCTCTTTCTGAAATCAAAGTTTTGTGGTGGTGGTGTTTTTAATTAAAAAACAAAATTCAACATGTATCGAAAAAGGAAAATTCTTAACTAAAATAATTTCAAATGTGCTCTAAAGTCCTGAAGATCTTGAAGTGTTTTATGTATTAACAACTGGAACTGTTTAAAAACAATGTTCCTTCAACAATTAGAAATTAAAATTGGGATATATTTTCATTCAGTTTCAGACATTTGACTCAAAGGAAAATCTGCCAAGATATCACATTTTTCAAAAGCTTAAGTGAATCTTTCTTAAGTTGGTAACGATACAGGGCTGTGATGATGTCTAAATTAATATAGAAAAATTTTAATGTTCAAAATAAATTAGTCAACCAAGTGTGGCATGGTTAAAGTTCAGATTGCTTTAAAAAGGTGTGTCCAATAATGCCCACAAAAATAACTAAAAGCCACTTCAACCCTGCTAGTCAAACAGCTACTTCACCAAATATGTGATACACACACATACAGTACTGTACAGAAACACAAACATATGCCACCTATTATGAAAGACCGAGGCAAGGGGGATGGTGACAACTCGCCTCAAGATTCTGAGAGTCAATGGGTATTTGTCCACAACCAGCATGTCAGTGTTGTCATGGGTGGGGGAGTGAGGGGGGGCTAAGGAAAACAGAGATGAAATGACTATGTGCTTTAAAAAAAAAACCACTTAGAAGATAAAGATGCAGTTCATGACTCTCCTAATAGTTACTACAGCTCACAAAAGTCTAATAATATCGGCCATGAGAACAACAGTAATAGCTACTACTAATGCCAACATTTTGAACTGAAGGGAACAAACTCCTTTAGAATAGAAGGAACTAAAATAAAGACATAAATGAATGGTTAGCTTCTCCTGTCGAGACATGACCAAAGCCACTAACTAAACAGACATTTACTTCTCCCTATCACCCATTCTTCTCGTGGGTTGGTAAAATGCAGGACACTAAGGGGAAATGAATCCTCCCCAAAACTGGGCTGAAGAGAGTCGAGGGATGGGTTTTCAACTGGATTATTCAAAGAGTTTATAATTCAACATCCTACACAAAGCTATTGATCAGAATTGAGACCACTAACACCAATGACAGAAAAAGAAAAAAACAGAAATAAAACTATTCATTTTACCTTATGTAGTTCAATAAAAATGTTCCCTATTGCAATGTGAAATAAAAAGCAATTCCCCATAATTTAAGTAATTTCTATCCCAATCCAAATTTAGACACAAATTATGATACTATTAGATATCATAATAGTTTTACGGCATCTACAGATATTAGCCTAAGTTAATATGGCAATGCGAATTCTTAAAGTATTTACTCACCATAACACCAGATTCATTTTAATACTTAACTATTTCCTGTTTTAATCAAAAAAATCTTTTTTTATTGCGAATTGTTTAGTGACTAACTCAGCCATGTATGTGTGGAATACACATGCGTTGGGGAAGACTATATTTGTCACTCGCACACACTTGTCTATAAATACATATATACACACACACATATACATATCAACACCAACTTTTCAAAATTCAAGTCAACAATTTAGTGGCAGAGAGATGCTGTAAGAAACATAGTATTTTTAGATGCCACATAGTCATGTGAACCATAATTTTATCATACAACCAAAGATACAGCCATCTTGAAGCCTACCTGGATTATAGTAGGTCATTTTGTTACCACTGCAAGGTTTAAAACAACAATTTTATACACAAAGGTGGTCGGTCCTTCATCAGCTCTGAGAACATTAACAGTTGTGATACAAAAGCCTAGTCTGGGTAACTGGTCATCGTGATGCCCCTTCTTTATTTTTTCTGTTTAATCTGCTAAACCTCTCAATCAGCTAAAAAATATTTCCCATACCTTCAGTCATTACCTGGAAAACGCAACCACTTTCTCTGAAGAGGATTGTGGAATACAAGTAGAACCACTTTTCCTTCCCTCCAACCCTCATTCATCTCCTGAAAACAGTTTTCATTATATTTACATGTTCCATTATTAAAAACAGATTAGACTGATCCATGAATTCTAAAAAAAACCAACCTGACTTTCCTATGTCATGTTTGTCTTTTAAAAGGTGTAAAAAGTAAAGCAAACAAGATAGCTTAGAAAATAAGTACACTCAGAACCAGTAAGAATCAAGCCTATTTTGAATTTCAGCTGTTGATCAGATAGCAGATTTCTACAGACTGACATGTGTGGTGCATTGCACTGTCAGAAGAGAATATACTTTTGGGATAACTGACTTTCTTTCTTTTTTTAAGGTGATGTAATCTTATCTCCATCAGCTGCACAAGACACCCAACAGGGCTTTCTAAGTTATATTTACTTCCTACTTTGGTATGAAGATCTTACATGAAGACTTGTTACCCTGTAGCTAAAAAAGCAGGTGTTCACAGACTTGGTTTAAGTATATAATACTGGCATTCCAAGTTTAGAATAAAGAACTAAAGTGTATTATTCACAGGTCTGCTAAGCCTACTCCTTACCCAGACAGCTTTACTCCAATCTCTAAAAACATATTCTCAGGGGGATCTAGCAAATAAGGGAGAATCTGTGATGGAGAACATGCAATTAGGATAGTCAATAAAGATGCTCCTACGTGAGTTCAAGACCTTCAAAGCACTTTGAAAGAAGCAGGCAACTTATTTATCAACCGAATGCAAACTCGGGAGGAGAAGGAACAGCAATGACAGAAAAATACAGACACACACACACTGAACACACCCACACACCCACAAGCTATGTCCTGAAAATACACAGGGAATGCAGTGGGACAGATGAGATTCATAACTTAACGCTGAATAAAATATGCACACACAAACGGAATCCAAGTCTGTCATTTTTAGAAAATGGAAATTAAAACTATCCCCTCAGCCCCCTCCCCACAACAAAGAAAAGCCCACAATTTAAAACTTCATACATGCAATTCCTTTTGTTATTGCAAATAAAATAATGCCATTGAAGTAAAATAAAACCAAAACCATAGGACAAATGAAAAAAAAACTTCAGAATCCAGAAAATTGAACTGAAGGTGGTTTGTGGGTACTTGTGGTTTTTTTTCTTTTTTTTCCTTTTCTTTCCTTTTTTTTGCTTTTTTTTTTTAAACAAGTGTTTTATCAGACAGGCAGTCTTAGATTTATATACAAAAGTAAAACTGAAAATATAGTTTTGTTCTCTGTACATTTCTTTTAATTTTTTTTCCCTAAAAAAAGGAAAAAAACACACGCTTGTGTACTTTTCTAAACAGAATAAGGTAAAACAGCACAAAGTTCTCTTCTTTCTGCCAAGTTCACTTAATCTGGGGTAGGGATGAGAGCAGCAGGGGCAAGGAAATCAGTCCAATGAAATAATGTCTGGTATGATGCCAAAGATGGACGCTGTGTCCGAGCTGCTCCTGTTTGTGACAGTGTGGCTATGGCTCTCCCTTAGGCTGTTGGAGGACACGAGGCTGCTGTTACTGCCACTACTGCTTCCATTGGTGGTTGGCAGAGAAGTACTGCCTCCTGCACTTAACTGATCGAGAAACATCTGTGAGGAAGTATACGGAAAAAATCGAGACGAGTGTAAGAGGTCTTGATCATCGGAAACTGCTGCTGCTGCAGCGGCGAGGAGGGAGGTGTTATAATGCTAGGGAGGGGAAAAAGACAAAACAAGTGTTAATTATACTTATAAATTCATAAGCTTTCGTCTCAGCAGAACAAAGTCCTAACTTTAATATATTCTGAGGATCTGGTGTTTTTCAAATATTTAATAAAACATTTTGCAAAATCAAACAGCCTTGTGAAATGATCACATCACTGATTCTGAGAGACATTTTTGTATCTGAAACAAAAAAAAATTTTTTTAATTGTTTTGTTGTTGTTGTTGTTTTAAATTTGTATTGCAAGAGATTTTCAAAACTCTTATTTCCAAACTGGCACACGCTCAGAAGTAGCAGAAAAGAGGATAGTCTACCCTCTTTCTCTTACGGAGATATTTGGCCAAGGATTTTTCAGTCAAGCCTTGGCCGGCGGCTCCGCTGGCTGGAGCATCACCCCGTGCGCCAGAAGGCCGCGGGTTCAGTGCCAGGTAAGGGCACACACCTAGGTTGAGGGGCCAATCCCCGGATGGGGCATGTAAGGGAGGCAACCGATTGATGTTTCTTCCTCTCTCTCAAATCAATAAACATATCCTTGAGTGAGGATTAGAAAAAAATTTGTCAATATGATTTACTGCCCTGTTTCTTTCTAAAACAGTATTGGAAATCAACAAATAGATATACTGTCCTTAATACTACTCAGGCATAGCTGACAAAGAAATTTTTATTTAAATTCTTAAAACCTTAACAATACAGTAATGGGTATGACTACTCTGAATTTTCTAAGGAAACTTATTTTCTTTCTCTTGGCTACATAGTATACTTTTAAATAAATATTAAAATAACAGTAATTTTTTTCATATTACATACCTGATTGTCTCCTGATAAGAAAGGAAAGAAATCTAATCCTGTGAGGGGAAAAAAAATTATCTCAATTTTGAAAAACAAGAGTCTCCCAAAGGCCCCAATACTTCAAAAATAAATACAAATTTTAAGTGCTAATTCTAATTCGTTTACAATTTTATTTAAACATGAAGAGTTGAGTTGAATGCTTTACATCCCTCCCTTCTCTAGTTTACTAAGCCTGAAGTTGCTTTAGCAATGATTTGCCCTCCCTGTGACTCCATTTGTGGGACTTGGGCATTGCTGCCCTGTTGGATCTAGCACTGAACTGACATAGCACTTTTCATTGACTCCTTCAGTTACTTTTCAAGCTACTCTAACTTACTCCTCACAAGCACCTCATGAGGTATGTAATACCGTTGCCCTCATGTTTGTGAATGATAAAGTTTGAAGTTGAAAGAAGTTAAGAACGTTATAGCACAGATTTTCTTTCTCTTTCTCAAATTTGCTCACCTGTCACTACCTGTACTAGATTCTGACTCAAGAGTCTCCATTGGCATGAGGGGAAGAAATCTGAGGGGGTGTCCGATGTTGGCGTGGCTACTACAGAGGATCAGCTCTGGTCCCTGGCTGCCAGGGAGTCATCGCAGGCCTGCCCCTTCCAATTCGCACTCTTGTCCCTATTGCCCAGTGTGTAATGCAATGAAGAGCAAGTAAAACAATGTGACTGAAATGCCTTGTTATGACATCTATATGCCTTGAACTTGGGGAAAAGTGCAAAGACAGATAAAAATATGATAGCAACACAAATATTTGGGGGTCCATCTACTGACTACACTAGAACAAATAATAACATGAAGACCTATAGTGGGCTAACTGAAAAACAGGGCTGCAATGTCCAACAGAGCAGCAACTAATAACATGATATGGCTATTTATATTTGCTAATATTAAATAAAACAAAAAATTCAGTCTTCAGTCACACTACCTACATTCCAAATGCTCAATAACCACATGGCTAGTAGCTACTGTACTGCCCAGTAGATTACAACATTTCCCTCACTGTGAAAGTTCTACTGGACAGAGCTGAAGTAGGGTTTCATTACAGTCACGAAGAATCCACTCAACTACCTCAGCTCCCAAGAATCCTTGCCAGTGGCCTGAGTTTTTCTGATGGGGAGGGGCAGAGGGAAACCTCTACTTTGCGTTTTGTGGTAAATTTTCTACAATGACCCTGTATGTCTTTTTCTAATAAAAAAGAAAAATGTTCTTAAATTATATGGGTAATATTCAAATTATTAAATTATAAAGACATATGAAAACTGAGAATTCTTTTTGACAATGTAATGATTATTATCAACTCAAAATACATTGTACAAATGAGTATAATGACATTTTAAACTACTTTAAAAAAGAAGACTCCCTTTCACTGGAACAAAAATTAAAACCTTGCAATATCTCGATTCTGCATTATCTAAAAGATAATACAACACAGTTATCTGTTGCATCTTAACTGGATTCAGGGAACAAAAAATAATTTCATAAGTATCAAAATTCAAATCAGCATATAAGAAGTCATCCAAAAACAACTTGTAGACTA
The DNA here is from genome assembly GCF_964146895.1 of Miniopterus schreibersii. Taxonomy (NCBI): domain Eukaryota; kingdom Metazoa; phylum Chordata; class Mammalia; order Chiroptera; family Miniopteridae; genus Miniopterus; species Miniopterus schreibersii. The sequence continues at coordinate 163,758,667 of NC_138101.1, read as the reverse complement.
CTTTGAAGTTCACAAAACCTAAAGATCATTGCATTAGTTTTACCACTGGTGGTAAAACACTGGCCCTGATGAAAGCACAAACAAGGAACTGGAATTGTATTTATTTATGACCAGTTCTGTAGGTCCAAGCCCCTGTTTCCCCAATCTTTCAATTCTTCCTTAGATTGACCTAGAAGACTATATAAATCAAAGGCATTCATAATACTATGTGACAATATAGAAGAATCGGTGACTCACCTTGTAAGTCATAAGGCATGGGTGTCATGTGGAAAGGATGCCTGTAGTCTTGGATGAGGGATGTGTTAATATAACTTGTGTCTACAGCAGGGAGGCTTGGGGTGCGGGACACTGGAGATGCTTGATGTGGAAGACTTAATATGCTAGAAGAAGAAAAGGTTTGCATAATTTTCACCAGCCATTTGAACTTTTAAGTTTAACAAACAAATACTTTTGTGCTAAAAATAAAAACAAAAGGAATATATAATTTAGACTATTATAATTACAGTTGTTCCTTGGTATCCACAAGGGATTGGTTCTAGGAACCATCACGGATACCAAAATCTGCTGCAGATGCTCAAGTTATTTAGCCAGCCCTCCATATCCATGGGTTCCGCATCTGTGAATTCAACCAACTGTAGACCGTGGATGCGGAACCTACAGATTCAGAGGGCTGACTTAATTAGGAAATAATCTGTATATTTAACGGCACTTTGCAGAGGCTACTGGGATAAATGGATGGATGCAATGGTATCTAACATTCATAAATCATATGCTGTCTTAGGACCCTCATCATCTATACTTTCAGAATGCAAGGGGAAGGCATAGCTGAGCTACTTCAACGGGACATGACTGAAATGTATCTAGAGCAGATGAGATTCTGAAACCTTTTAAAAATAAGCACTGGAAGGTCAGCTAGTAAAAAGTATACGTAAGTCCTTGCGAAGAAAACACATATAGACAAGACTAGGGGATGTAACAATCTGAGCACTGAAGTTAACAGCTGGTCCCAAGACTTGTAAGCTTTATGAGAACAAAAACTAGGTATACTGTTTATCTTGGTATATCCAATGCCTGGCACAGTCACCAGCACACTGTTTGCATAAAAGGCCTGCTGAATGGACAAAGACAGTAAGACAAGGAGAAGAGATGCTCCAAAATGAACAGGTGTGGAGAGTTTTTAAAGGGAGAGTGGTATAACTGGAAAAAGAAAAGAAAAAAATACACAAAAAGTGGGATTCTGGAATAGAGTGAAATGTTTAAGTAGCTGAGTAGTCAAATAATTTTTTCTCTGCCAAAAATTAGGCAAAAAGCAAAAAGGAGGGGAAAAGAAAGGAAAAAGAAAGAATTGATTGATTTTGAAAAGAAAAAGAAAGAATTCTAATAGTCCTGAATGCAAGCACAAGGATCATATGGTATCCCAACCATTAGGAAGCTAATAGGTATGTAAATAAATAATAGGAAATAAAGAAAAAAGGAGGCATAAAGAGGCTATCTTTTACTTAAAACTTCATGTAAAGTGCGTGGAGATGCAATTTCAATGGTATAGAATATTTAAAAAGATGGTAAGGTTGGAATGGAGCTCTAGTTATGACCATCTACCACATTTTATGAATGGGATATGAAGCATAAAACACACTCTCATCCACTTCATAAAAATGTTTCATCTAATGGAAACAATTAAACCTCTTATATCTATAAAAAGTACCATTTTCCATTAGCTGTCTCCTCTGACAATGCCTAAGGGACTACAAGAGAGAAGGCAGTTGAAATGCTAGTCTTTGAAAACATCTTGGTAACCAAACAGCAAAGGAAATTTCTGGATGAATACTAAACAGTCAGTGGCTGAAGATTTTTACATTTACTGATTTTTTCCTTTCTAATTCCTGCCTGGTTCCTTTTCATTCAATTTTGTGGTAACATTCTGAAATGCATTTCACCCTTTACAATACACAGTAACAAATGCAATATGCTGCCTTTAGGCTTCTATTTATTGGCTAGCCATTATTGTAAAATGGCGACTAGTATTGAATATGGCATTATTCTTCTCAGAATGTCAAAAACTTCCAGGTTCCTTGTTTTATCTGAATATAGAGAAAGATCTGGCATTTGCAAATACTACGTCTGGGTTTAATTATGCACTGGGAAGCTCAGGAAGTAGTTAATGCATCTAATGTAATTTTCCAAATATAATAAACAAAGCTATTTTTGGAGAAACAGCAAAGTAAATATCCAAAGAAGAAATATTAGGTTTCTAAACACTCAAAAAAGTTTCCTTTAAGAAAAAAAACTATATATTCAGACAGTAAAATTATTACATAGTTTACATATATAATCAGAGGTAAAAATGTTCATAAAGTAGGGTTTGAAGTAGAATTAGTGTTTAAATATTCATTTTGTTTAGAATAATGATACTGCTTTTAATGTCTTTATTTCTGTCTGTATACTGAGATAAGCTACTCTAGAGTGAAAATACCATCCATCCTGTGTTATGTTTGATTATATTACGAAGATTCCTAAAATAGAAGTCCTCTAACAAGTGAGGAGCTACATTTATGACAATTATGCTTTTATTGTTGCTACTTAATCTTTCAAGTAACTGCAAATATATTCAAATAGAAGATCGTTTTATCTCATCAAATAATACCAAACCTGAAAATAATTTGATTCCAAGCACAGAAATGCCTGCTCTTGGTCTGGTATTAACTTTCCTGAACCCTGAAATCTGTTAACAATGCTTTCTGTGGACTTTCCCTCTTTCACTTACATTCTTTCTTCAGGCACTACCATTTGTTGGAGATTTTTTAAAATAGCTCCTATTCGGTTACAAGCAGTGTAATTCTCCTGATATATACCTAAAAAGGAGCACATCTATTTCTAACCTTTAGTGAGTTACTAGTGTGCTTCAGCAAAGCATAAAGTCTTTTCACTGAGAATTGGCTACCTGTTTTACCATCTTCTACAAAATGTTGAACCCTTAAAGGTTAAGACTGTACATACTCATTTTATTATCATCCGTGTTTACTTAGCACAGAATATCTTACATAAAACAGATAACAGTGTTTCACGAACTGAACTGAAGCATAACCAAGGTACATTATTATTGATATGAGACTAATGGGAAATGAGTCTGCAAAATAGAAAGCATTAAGTGTGCTGCAACTTAAGTCTGAGACTTCTTTTACTGCCAGCCTTACATATTCTGAGGCAGGTTGGAAGCATTTATTTGGTCTTCCTCTGCTTTCTACTTGAAACACCCTACCGAGGGTTAATTTTACAGTATATCCTTTCCAGAATGAGTAAGTGTTCTAAATCCTATGAGCATTGGGATCACTTGGGAACTTAATTTAGAAATATAAATTTTCTCAGTCCTTATTTCTAAATCAGACACAGGGTGGGTACAGAAGCAATGTGTTTTAATAAGCCCTGTGGGTGATTCTGATGTACACCAAAGTTTGAGACCAACTGTATGATGAATTCTATATCCAAGTGACCTCTTTAATGCATTATCTGAACCCCTCAAGAATATCACACACCCAGGAAAAATGCAACTTATTCTTCGATTGCTAGGGTAAGTTTTACCATCATGCATAATCACTTTGTTGGGAAGAACTCTTAATCCTATTTACAAAGTTAATTTTCACAATGATGCTTTTTTAAGGTCTTGGCACTTACCCTTTATTATTTAGTGGTGATGTCGGAGATAAGGAAGGACAGGCTCTCTTGGCAGATGGCTCTTCCTCCTCTTCATCAGAAGAACTGTCTATGGTTAGGTCAATCACCTCTACTTTCTTATTTTTATTTGAGGACTGGTGGTGAGAAGTCACCTGATGCTCCAGTGTGGAGCTCAAGCATCCTGTGTGGGAATGATTAAAACACAAGGCAAAAAAGACCTATGACACCTCTCTTTTTCTCTCAGTGTGCTTATGGGTTAATCAATCAGTTATAATAATTTAACTTACAATATTGCTGGGGTCAGAGAATAGAAAACAGTGGTTCTGTTTCTATTAACCTAAACTTAAAACTACGATTTAGTATTGGTTGTTAAAGAATTTTTTGGAAAAATAATTCTGAACCAGGACAGTCAAAATGTATTGTACACTTCAGAATAAAAGCAATTTGAGGGTAAAGGCTATATATTGTCTGTGTTTACCTGTACAGTACCTGAAATACTTAAGAAATGCTACGGTAACGTTTTTAAAGTCATAGCCTCTCTCCAGCAAAAACATACTAAACGCCAGGGGGAGGGAAAGTAAATAAAAGAATGCTCACAAATCTGTACCAAATCTGTTAAAAATTTAAAAGGATACCATTTCAAAAGCAGGACTTTACAAAGACTTATTAAATTATGTTACTCTGAAATCTTATACCACAAAATTTTAACAAAGCTGGTAAAAGTGAGTTTAAAAGGAGCTTTGCTACTTCTGAACATTTCCTCAATAATTTAGTAAGAGTTATTGAGCTATCCATAAACTGCTGAGAAGTTTTTATAAAATTTGAACATTGTAACAGCAGGAAGACTGCCCCATCCTTTTGGAAAACCAACACTCACCATCAACTCCATTGTAAGAGGAAGAAACTTCTTGTACTTCCTTTTTTGATCTCATAGGTGCCCAAGAGCCATCCTCCTTAAACTGTATTTCATCACAATCTGTACAGTACTTTAGAATTTCCATAAACAAGCTATAAAACACAATTTGTCCTTTGAATATCACATTTTAAATGAAGGTAGATTAGAATTATTACTGTTCAAAAAACACTCAGATATTCTACGTTTGGTAAAGTACAAATGAGAAAGAAGAAAGTGGACCACATATGTTATACTTGTTCTCAAAACCTAGGGCTAAACAGAAAATAGTTACTTGAACTATGGTATCTTTATGCAAAGTAATATTATGTAACCATGAAAAACAAGGTTCCCAAACATTTTTTAATACAGGAAAACGTTCACAGAAAGCGGGAAGAGACAAAAAAAGAAAACCTTACATTTAAAAATAAAATTCTTGCCCAGCCAGGCGTGGCTCAGCGGTTGAGTGTCAATCTAGGATCCAGGCAATAGGGGTTCGATTCCTGGTCAGAGCACATGCCCGCGTTGCGGGCTCGATCCCCAGTCGGGGGCGTGCAGGAGGCAGCCGATCAATGGCTCTCTCATCATTGATGTTTCTATCTCTCTCTCCCTCTCCTTTCTTCTCTCTGAGATCAATAAAGATATATTTAAAAAAATAAAAAAATAAAAAATTCTGTGTGTATGTGGTATAGAAATAGCATGTAACTCTAAGTGGTGACACTATAGATATTTTTCTTCTTTATACCTTTTTTACACAGTCCAAACTGCCTAAAATAAGCATATCTTACTGGATAAACTGGAACAATACATATAAGACATGTATTCAATGTTTAGCCTCCTGATAAATATCATGCATATATTAAAAAATGAGACTTGCAAAAAATGTGTAAAATTAATGGTCAAATTCTTAGGTTATAAGGTTAAATGAAACTGGATAAAAATTATTAATATTGCGCAATCACAATTGTGAAAATAAAACGCCACAAAAGCCTTTTAACTTTCCTACATTTTCCAATTCTTCTTTAAATGTGTATATATATATGTATGTATGTATGACTTTTAGAATAACAAAGAGAAATCCTAATTGATGGGGGATCTAAAGCAATATAATATACAGAGTTGGTAAAATATTATTATTCAATTCAGATTTACTAGTGATCAGTTATCTATGCAAAATTAAACCTAAAACATTAAGTTACATGTTTACTTTTCCCCCTGTGATTGGTCTAACACCTTTCAAGCTCTGGGATACTCTTCCTTGTATTGCTAAATGTATTTCATTCCTCATGTTACACCTTCAGACTCCTATGCTTTCTCACATACTACAGATAAGCTGCTGTTAAGTGTTTTGTTAGAGAATACAGGAAATATCAAGAAGATCCTTTCTCACAATTTCTTTTTGTTCAGTGGCAAAAAGGAGGCTAAAGAATATGGGAGATTTCAGAGGAATGTTCCAAGATATCTGTCTGGTAAGGCAAATAAAACACACGAGTGTTAAAAACATAGATTGTCATGATGCCGTAGGTGGACAAGAAATATAAAGAGAAGTATTTCAGAGGAAATAGAAAAAACAAAGTAAACTGCTATTCATTCAGTCTGTTGATCAGTTTTAGGAGCCCTTACAGCAGGGAATAGGCATGAGAAAATCTTCAAAAACAGGCTAACTTCTAAAAAGCCCCATTTTTGGTGAGCTTAAGTTAATCAGAGTTTTGCAATTCTTTCATTTTCTCTAATATGGTCTGCATGTCTAGGGATAGATGAATTCATGTTAGGAAAAGGTGTAAGCATAACCTGCTAGGAACCACTGGTGCTTAAATGGTAAATGCCAGGAGGCACTGACAGTAAAGCATGCATTTCCAAAACAAGAGGACATCAAATTAAAAAGGTAAAATGTTCACAATATTATTTACTTTGAAAAATACTGATTTCTAGAATAATGAAAATCCTTAAAATATGTAACTCAAAAAACATGACCTGATAGGTATGATAAACAACAAACCCAGGTACTAGATGTCATTTCGAGGTACAAGAAAAAACTTTAAATTGACATACCCATCAATAATAAGGTGCTCGTACGGAGCCTTCTTATCACAGACAGGACAAACCCAGGTTGGCTTTTTCTCATTCATCTGAATATAAAGAGTTGCATCAAAGCACTGTAGATGAGAACAGGTAAGAGCCCGACATGGAATTGTCAGCCGCATTTTACCAAGCTTTAAAAAAGGGAAACAAAAGTAAGCATTAGACAACTGTAATTCAAAATTTAAGTTTTGATAAATATTTCCTGAAGCATAATGTGCATGTGTTCTAATTTAAAGCATTCTGAGTTTACTTTTTGTAAATATGGAAGAACATTAAACACATTTTCTGTGAAACTATAGCTTAAAAAATTACAGAATTTCCTTAAACACAGTGACTATGGAAAGTATACAGCACGGGTTATTTACCCTCACTCTATAGCTCAGATAGGCTTCTGGGGGAAGGAAGGGCCATGAACTCCTTGAAATACATTAAAATTTTGTAAGTATGTGCATTTTTCTGGAGAGAGTGCTTCCACCAAATTCTTAAGAGTAATCTCTGATTCGAAACAATTAAGAACCATTTTTACTAGGAATTTAGGAAAGGAAAAAAGAATCTTATTAAATACTGCAGTATACAGATACAATTACATTACTATCAACCTGATATCTGAATGATAGTAGTTCACAGGTGAAAATGAAACGAATGGCAAGCATTCCCCACAATGTTTGACTGAACTGTCAAATGATAGCTTTGAGAAGGAAGCCAAGTGTGTGCACTCTCTGTATTTCCTCCCTCACTGGGCACCATCACAAGCAATTCAGTCAACACCCCTGGACCTCTAGCACTTTTCCAGCATGTCATGAGATTTTTTTATCTTCTTGCCGTGCAAATGTTGCTTAGGCTGACACAGGCCGAGTCTGTCGTATGTACAATAAAATCTTCATCTGGTCCCTGAGCTGCTAGCTTTGGCCCAAGGCAGAGAAGCTATCCAGCCATCTTCCCACAGGGAGCTGCCATATCACCACCCCTTTCCCTGGAGAACACCTTGTACAGTGCAGGTGCATTTCCACTGTGGGGTCCAGAAAGGCCACACTGGCCATATCATGGCATACCTCGTTTTAGTGCACTTTGCTTTATTGTGCTTCACAGATGTGCATTTTTCCACAAATTGAAACAAGACCCTCCACCAGCAAATAGATTACAACTTGATTTACTGTGGTGGTTTAGCACTGAACACAGTATCTCTGAGGTGTGACTGTAGTATAGAGGTTATCTATTTTGAATAACCACACTATTCCTGAGTACCAGGAAAAGGCTTCCCACACATTTGCAAGCTTAGAAAATATAAAGGCTTGTTAAAGATTATGAGTTAAATGAGGGGGAAAAAAACGGCAAAGATTCTTAGCTTAGAAGAATTTCAGGGAAATGTGCAATTTCCTAGTCTACCAAGGAAATTAACTGACATCTGGGGCCCAAAATTATTGTTTTGGTACCAATGATTTACTGTGCCTCTAGGAATGGCCCTTAACCTTTCTGGGCCTCTTTTTCTATCTCTAAAGTAACACTGTTTCCTTCTTACTTCAACAGGATATAGTGATGAAGAATAAAAAAAGGACACAGAATGTGCTATAAACTTATGAGAAGGAAGTAATGTCAGTTTTCAGTATGAAAAGTATGAACAGAAGGGACACAGAGAAAACTGATAGCTCCCTTCTCTGTGCTCCCAACTCTACCCTGCACATGATTATACTACTTATTTATGTGTGTTCCTTTCCTACTAGAAGCACATTGGACCTATCTCCTTAAACTTGGCACTTGGAAATGTATCTGGTTGGTGGTGCTAAATTAAATTGTTACATCCTAAGTTAGACCTTAACTTACCTGTGAAGTAGAAATTCCTCCTGAGTATTTTTGTCACTGCCTTAATACTAAGTAGAGAAATCAGAGACTAAGAATCATATACAAATACAATACTAGTAGACAAGTTCAAGTACTGCATAACTAGTAGGCTACTTCTGATAGTTTTTGAAGACAACGGTAAGAAGGTCAAGTCTTCATCTCACATACCTTCATCCCTATAATCCCTGGCTGTCAGTTCGTCTTTTTGGTGAGAGAGCAATTCTAAAGCCTTTATGATCAACCACATTGACAATTTTACCTACAGAGTTTTTAAGGAACACTGCTACATGAACGGCACAGGAAGAACATTTATAAATAGATATAGGAAAGGAAAAGTTCACTTTCAAATACACTGCTTATTAGCTGTCACACAAATGCCTTGCTTCAAAGAATCACAAACTATTATATAATCCTCACGTTCCTGATTTTTAAAAACAATCACTAAATTCTACATACTTATCTGCAAATAGACACTGATTTCTTTAACTTGGTATCAAGACAGAAACTGAGTTTTGAACACCTTCGTCTTGTTAATTACAAATTCCTCTTTTCCTTTTATAAAATGTGGTAGACATCTGCATCATTTGCAAATAAACACTTTGAAAACAACTCCCAAATGAGTTTCCTAATGCCACTAACCTTACTATAACATAGTAGTGCTATATTAGTAACTGATGGTGCAAGAGAAAATACCCAGCTAAGTATGTTTAAACCAGTTTATATCAAAAGGACCCTAAAAAGCCAATAAAATATGTATTTTCCTTATAAAAATAGTGATATTAAGAATAATTTCACAATTTTTTCTTCATCATCATAAATATTTCATACATAAATTTCCGAGCAGTTTATTTTTCTTCTATCAATGCCAACTCATTTGTTTTCGAGTTTATAGGTCTGAGGATTATTTCACAAAGCAGGCTCTCGAACATTCTTCCAGCTTTATTTTTAATATATCAGAACTAAAAAATTCCCAAAAAGCAAAAACATTTTTAATTATTTTCATTGCCTTTAGCTATGTGGCACAAAAACAACACAAACTCATTTATTTTGAGCTGTATATATCACAAGGGCAATTCAAGTGCATTGTCAGATATCATATTTACATATTTCAAAGAAAATAAATCTTTTATTATTCTAAAAATTGGGTATACACATGAGTTGTCATTACTAAATTTTACTTCTTAGAATAAAAACATACCTAAAATATACTGCCTTACTATTTCAGAATAATTGTAAAGGGATTGATCCTTTAGCCAAACAGAAATCCATAAAAATATTATAATTATAATTTACATACAGTTTTTTCTATAATCTGAATTTTGAAAGCAGATGTCAATTTAAAATGAACTGCTAAAATTGTTGAAACTAAAAAGGGAGGAGCGGGGGAATACGGGAAGAAAAATTAAAATCTGGCCCGCTAAATTAAGAGATTCAAGGAGCAAAATGTGATTAACACTTTCTAATAATATAGCAAAGATCACCTGATTTATAAAATTCAAAACTGGTTCTATAAATAAATGTCAAGGTTTAAAATGTAGTATTTACTTATATGAATAAATGCTTCACCTACATGTCAAATGACATCATACATATTAGCACGACTGTACACACTTTTAAAATGAAATTGCAGAAAAACAAGACTTCTTCCAGTTGATTTAAATGGAAGATGAAGCTTATGCACTTTTCTAAATTTCTCATATTCTCTGTACTGGTGTTTTATAATGGAATGGGTGGCAAGAAATCACGTGGAGGGGGAAGGTGGATAAATTGAGATTTGGAGAAAAGAGGATAAGTGTATAATTTTTTTTTTTTTTTTTTAATCTTTGTCTTCTTTCCATCCTCCACTTACCTGGTCTGTGAACCATTTTTCTGAATGTTAAAAAACACCAGGTTCTTGCTTTGGCCAGTGTAGCTCAGTGGTTAGAGCACTGGCCTGCACACTGAAGGGTCCTGGGGGTGATTCCCAGTCAAGGGAAAGTATCTGATTTGCATTCGATCCCTGGCCTGGTCAGGGTGAGTGTAGGAGGCAACCAATTGATGTGTTTCTTTCACATTGATGTGTTTTTCTCTCTCTCTCCCTCCTCCCACCCTCCCTTCCACTCTCTTTGGGAAAAAGAAAAAAAAAGGAAAAGAAAAAATATCCTTGGGTGAGGATTAAAAAACAAACAAATACCAAATTCTTTTTACACCATAGTCTGTTATGACATTTATCTAGTTATTTAGGAATCCACCCCAGACAGTATTTTTTATTGTAGTAAAACAAAACACCCATAATATTAAATCTACCACCTTAATCATTTTAAGTGTACAGCTCAGTAGTGCTAAGTATATTCACACTGTTATGCAAGATCTATACTCATTAAACACTAATTCCCCTTTGCCCCAGTCCTTGGTAACCACCTACTTTCTGTTTCTATGATTTTTGACAACTTTATATACTTCAAATGAGTGGAATCATACAGTACTTATGCTTTTGTGACTAGCTTAACTTTGCTTATCATAACGTTCCCGGGGTTCATCCATGCTGAAACATATTTCCTTCCTTTTTTAATGCTGCATGATATTCAATTGTATATATATAGCACATTTTCTTTATCCATTCATCTCTCATGGATTCCACATGTTGGCTATTGCGATAAACATGGGTGTGCAAATTATCTCTTTGAGATACTGCTTTGAATTTTTTTGGATATATACCCAGAAGAGGAATTGCTGGACCATATGGTAATTCTATTTTTAATTTTTTGACAAACCATCATATTGTTTTCCACAATGGCTACAGCATTTACATTCCCACCAAGAACATGCAGGAGTTCCAGCATCTTCACATCCTTGCCAACACTTGGTATCTTCTGTTCTTTTGATAGTGCCCATCCTGATGGATGTGTAGTGATATCTCGTATGGTTTTGATTTGCATTTCCTTAATGATTAGTGATGTTGAACATCTTTTTGTGTGATTAACTATTCTTCTATCTTTGGAGAAATGTCTATTTCAGGTCTTTTGCCCATTTTAAAATCAAGTGTTTTGTTTTTTGTTGTTGAATTATAGAAGTTCCTTATATATTCTGGATATTAATCCCTTACTAAATATATGATTTACTATTATTTTCTATTATTTTCTCCCATTCCACAGGTTTTCTTTTCATTCTGTTGATTATTTCCTTTGACATGCAGAAAACTGTTTGGCATAGTTCTCTTCGTCTATTTTTGCTTTTGTTGTCTGTGCTTTGGCATCATAGCCAAGATATCATTGCTAAGTTCATTTGAAGCTTTACCTCTATGTTTTCTTCTAGGAGTTTAACAGTTTAATGTCTTACATTGTAGGTCTTTAATCCACTGAGTTAATTTTTGCATATACTGCAAAGTAAGGGTTCAACTTCATTATACTACATGTGAACATACAGTTATTCCTAACACCATTTATTGAATAGGCTCTTTTCCCCAGTGTATAATCCTGGTGCCCTTGCTCAAAGTCATTTGGCTGACCAGTGTGGCCCAGTGGTTGGAGCGTCAGCCTGCACACCGAAGGGCCATGAGTTCGATTCCCAGTCAAGGGCAGGTACCTGGGTTGCAGGTTCAACCTCTGGTCTGGCTGGGGCACATGTGGGAGGCAACCAATCGATGTCTCTCTCTCTCTCTCACACTGATGTTTCTTTCCCTCTCCTCCCTCCTTTCCACTCTCTAAAATTAATCAATGGAAAAAGTATCCTGGGGAATAATTACAAAAATAAAAAATCAAAATCATTTGGACATATATGCAATAGTTTGTTTTTAGGCTATTTTGTTTCACTGGTCTACATTATCTATCATTAAGTCAGTACCACACCATCTTAATTGCTGTTGCTTTGTACTATGTTTTAAAATCAGGGAGTGTGAGGCCTCAAACTTTGTTCTCATTAAAAGATTGTTTTGGCCCAGCCGGGCGTGGCTCAGCGGGTGGGGTGAGCATTAACCTAGGACCCAGGAGATAGGGGTTTGATTCCCAGTCAGGACACATGCCCAGGTTGTGGGCTGCAGCTGATCAATGACTCTCTCATCATGGATGTTTCTATCTCTCTCTCTCCCTTCCTCTCTGAAATCAATAAAGATATATATACATTAAAAAAAAAAAAAAAAAAGATTGTTTTGGCTATTTGGGGTTCTTTGAGATTCCATAGAAATTATAGGATTTCCCCATTTTTGCAAAAACTGCCATTGGGATTTTGATAGGGATTGTACTGAACCTGTTTATCACTTTGACTAGTATGGACATTTAACCAATATTAAGTCTTTCAATCCACAGATACGGGGTGTCTTTCCATTTATTTGTATTTTTATTGAATTCTCTGAGTAATGTTTGGTAGTTTTCAATGTGTAAGTCTTTCATTTCCTTGGTTAAGTTTATTCCCTAAATATTTTATTCCTTTTGATGCTAAATGGAATTGTTTTCTTAATTTTCTTTTCAGACAGGTCATTGTTAGTGTATAGAAATAACTAGTTTTTGACTGTTGATTTGTATCCTACTTTTCTAAATTCATTCATTAGTTCCAACAGTTTTTGTAGGTTAGGGTTTTCTACATAAAAAAATCATGTCATCTATGAACAGATCATTTAGTCTTCCTTTCTAATTTGTATGTCTTAATTCCTTTTCTTGTGTAATTACTCTGGCTAAAACTTTAGTACTATGCTGAATAGTAGTGGTGAGAGTGGGTATCCCTGCCTTAATCCTCTAGAGCATGGGTGGGGAACAGCCACCCGAGAAATCATTTGGTCTGGCCCTGCCAAGACAACTAGAGGGGGGACTCGAAATTCAATAAATCTAGGAGCTTTTTGCATAGCTAATTTTTTAAGCTGATAATTCTGAATGGCCCGCAAATGATGTTATAAATATCCAAATGGCCCTTGGCAGAAAAAAGGTCCCCCACCCCTGTTCCGGAGGAAGAGATTTCAGTCTTTCCACATTGACTATGATGTTCAAGGTGGATTGTGTATATATGGCTATTATGTTCAGGAAGCTTTTTTTCTAGTCTAGTCTGTTGAGTGTGTTGATCAGGAAAGGATGTTGCACTTTGTCAAATGTTTTTTCTACATCAATTCAGATGATCATGTATATTCTGTCCTTCATTTTGTTAATGTAGTATATTACACTGATTGATTTTTGATTGCTGAACCACCCTTACATTCCAGCTATAAATCCCACTTGGTCATGGTGTATAATACTTTTAATGTGCTGGTGAATTCAGTTTGCTAGTACTTTGTTAAGGGTTTTTGCATGAATATTCATCAGGAATATTGGTGTGCTATTCTCCCCCCCCCCTTGTTTGTCTTTGTCTGATTTAGGGAGAAGAGTAATACTGGTCTCAAAGAATGAGTTTAGGAGTATCCCTTCCTCTTCAATTCTTTGGAAGAGTGAAAAAAATGGTATTAATTCTTCTTTAAATGTTTGGTATGATTCTGCAGTGAAGCCATGGGGTCTTGGGAATTTCTGTGTTGGGAAGTTTTTGATCACTGCGTTAGTCTCCTCACTAGTTAGAGGTTTGTTCAGAATTTTTATGTCTTCATGATTCAATCTTGGTAGGTTATGTTTGTAGAAATTTATCCATTTCTTCTAGTTTATCCAATTTGTTAGCATATAATTGTTCCTAGCAGTCCCTTCTAATCCTTATTCTATGACATCAGTTGTAATGTCTCTTTCATTTCTAATTTTAGCTACTTGAGTCTTTCCTCTTTTTTCTTAGTCTAGCTAAGGGTTTGTTAATTTTGCTGATATTTTCAAAAACCAACTCATGGTCTCAATTTTTTTTATTCTCTATCTCTGCTCTAATCTTTGTTAATCCCTTCCTTCTGCTGACTTTCGGTTTAGTTTCTTTTTCTAGTTTCCTGAGGTAAGTTAGGGTGTTGATTTGAGATCTCTCTTCTTTTTTAATTTAAGCATTTAGTACTATAAACTTCTCTCCTACCACTTTTGCTGTATCCCATATGTTTTGGTAAAATGGGTTTTGTTTTCATGTCTCCACTTTCTACATACCCTTGTGATTTCTTCTTTAACCCATTGGTTAAGAGTGTGTTGTTTAATTTCCACATATTTGTGGATTTTCCTGTTTTCCTTCTGATATTGATTTCTAGTTTCATCCCACTGAGGTGAGAGAAGATACTTTGTATGATTTTATTTTTAAATTGGTTAAGATTTGTTTGTGGCTGAACATGTGGTCTATCTTGGAGAATGTTCTGTATACACTTAAGAACGTACAATCTGCTGTTGGTTAGGTGGGATATTCTGTATAAGTTTATTAGGTCCAATTGATATATAGTGCTGCTTAAGTCCTCTGCTTCCTTAAGGACCTTCTATCTAGTTGTATCTATATATGAAAGTGAGGTTCAAAATCTATACTATTGTTGTGTTGCTATTTCTCTCTTCAGTTTTTGTCAATGATTGTATTATATATTTGGCAAAGTATTTTAATAATAACATAAAAAGCTTGGAGTCAAAATATTTTGAGGGGATAAATGGTCATAGAAAAAACAATTTTTCCCCCTAAGGAATGACTATGGTACAAAATAACAAAGTAGATGGATAAATACATATGATAGGATTTGGTGTTTTTTTATTAACATAACTGTATTTTTTTTCTATAATTTATAAAAGTTAATAATGAACAGGAGGAGTTCCCTTAGTATTACAAAACCAAAAATTTTTTTTAAAAAGAGCTATGTACAGTATAGTATTATAAACTAATTCACAAGCTAATGACTTTTTCATATTGTGCTTGAGGTTTTATAAATTACAAAAGACTAAAATGTAGAAACAAATAACACTTAATTTCTATTTAAATTCTTTGTTTCTTCATCTTAGATGAGTGGGATTTCAATGTTAAAAACTTTCAATATCAGGCCTGCCTGAACAATCCAAGCAAATCAGGAAACAGCTGTGTCCTCTCATTCTTCATACTTTCTCCCCAGTTTATAAATGATTAATTTGATTAATTATACAAAAGGTAATAAAAAATGTCAAAACAATTTACTCTTAGTTATCCACATATTTTTGCATAAAAAACATATTCATTACATCAAACTAGATACAAAATAAACCTTAACACACATTTTTTGTGAAACTTTTTTTTCACAAGTTTGGTTATTTGGTATGTCTTGGGCCTTATATCTATTTTGTACAAATGATTTATTTTACCTTATTTTCTGGTTTAAAAATATATCTAGGTTATTTTTATATGTATAACCAATTCAATTATTCAAGCTAAATAAAATAGTTTTTAACTGGTGGATTCTTATAATGTAGTCACTGTTGGCAAAATGGTTAAATTGGTAACCATGGCCAGGTTCTTTTTCAGAAGGATACAGGACTATTTTTAAAAATGAAATTTTATAAATACACTGAGATAAACATTCCTTATTTGGAGATTTTACACTTGAGTCTAAGAGACAGTTATTAATCACAAGTGATATTTAAATGTTTTACTAAGAGCAGAAAATTTTTAT
Organism: Miniopterus schreibersii; assembly: GCF_964146895.1. Classification (NCBI taxonomy): domain Eukaryota; kingdom Metazoa; phylum Chordata; class Mammalia; order Chiroptera; family Miniopteridae; genus Miniopterus; species Miniopterus schreibersii. The sequence continues at coordinate 163,742,708 of NC_138101.1, read as the reverse complement.
AGACTTATAAATTTGTTTAGATTCCAAGTCCCATTACTAAATGTCTTTCTACTTCCAAAACTGTAACAAAGGAAGGCACATTTCAAAAATAAAATTTCTCAAATACTGAAAATACTTAATGAAAAAGAACACATATGTTAAATCTTCTGGAAAGCAAATATTAGTTAACACTTACTGGACATAGTAGAGAAACCCTTAGGCTGGTTGTAGCTATTTCACTGTCTGGATCCGCAGTCAATTTCTCTTTAACTGACATTCATTGAAGAGAAAACAAACAAAACAAGTTTATGAAGATACATCACTAATGCAATATAAGAAAAAGAACAAAACTTAAAATGAGAAACCTTAGAAAAAAAGGAGCTAGCCTTAGCCCACGGTGTGTCTCAGTCGGTTGAATGTCGTCCCATGTACCAAAAGGTTACTGGTTTGATTCCTGGTCAGGGCACATACCCAGGTTATGGGTTTGATCCCCAGTAGGGATGCATGCAGGAGGCAATTGATCTCTCTCTCAAATCAATAAAAATATATAAAACAAATAAAAAAGGACTAAAAAATAATCTGTTCAATTATTTTCCCATCAACTTAATGAAAATAAAAAGCATATGGTTTCTAATTTCTACAATGAACAAAGGAAACAAAACCATTTCTTATCTATAGACTGACTGCATTTCCTGTAAGTTTCCTGTTTCTCAACCACAGAGCAAAACTGCATTGCAGTAACATCAAGAAAACTTCTATAGTAGGCTGACATATTCAACTGATGGCAGACCGTTTGTCTTTTATAGTTCTTTCTTTTAAACTATGACCAATATTATTTTTTAAAAAATTAAAACATTTACAAATTTCCCCAAGGCTCAGATAACAAAATATTGTTTATAAAATATTAATTCGAATTTCAAATTATGAAAGAAAAAAAGTTCAGTTGCTTTTTTACCATATAATTATGAGATGTACCTTTATTTATTAAAAAAATGTTTTTTATTGATCTTTAGAGAGAGAGGAGGAATGAGAAAGAGAGAGGGGGGAAAACCCCCCAAAGATTTGTTGTTCCACTTATTTATACATTCACTGATTGATTCTTGTATGTGCCCTGAGCAGGGATCGAATCTGCAATCTTGGCACATCTAGACAACACTCTAACCAACTGAACTACCTGGCCAGGGTCAAGTTGTACGTTTATTTATCCAAAAATTAATTATGCTACCCTTGGGCAAATCAAACCTCCTCTCTGAGCATAATTTTACTTCTAGCAAAATAAGAACCCACACTAGTTAAGTCTTTTCAGTTCAAAATTCCAATGGCTATTAAGAGAGAGCTCACTAGTAATTTCACTTTTAATGACTATTCTGTTACTCAGTCTAATATAACAAGGATCCTTTATACTTCTCACCTGGACACCTGAGGCATGTGTTACTTTGGAAAAAAACGCAACTTAGAACCTCAATTAAACTTCAACACAGAAGTGAAACTTGGAAATGCCTAAATGCAACATTCCAATAACTTCAGAACTGTTCCACAAAACTTTAAAGTCTTTATGTAGAATGGAGGGCCCATGTGGAGTGGCTGTGTACATAGCCAATCATAGAATTTCAGAGCTGTGGCACAACTAAGAGTGTCCAGGTAGTTAATATATAGTAAAGAAAATGGGGAGAGCCCGGCCGCGCGTGGCTCAGCGGCTGAGCATCAACCTAGGATCCAGGAAATCGCCGTTCAATTCCGGGTCAGGGCACATGCCCGGGTTGCAGGCTCAATCCCCATGACTCTCTCATCATTGGTGTTTCTCTCTCTCTCTCTCCCCCTTCCTCTCTCTGAAATCAATAAAGACATATTAAAAAAAAAAAAAAAAAAGAAGAAAATGAGGAGAGGAAAAGGTACTTAGACAAAGAAGAATGACTTCAGAGTAGATACCTGTGTGCTGAAAATCATTTATGGGAATTAAGAATCCTGTCTTTATTAAACATGGTGGTCACACAATCTGCATTTTTTGAGATGGCACAAATCTTAGATATTTTATCCAACTGTCTCCATAAATCAGTGGATCACAACTAAGATGTACATCAGAACTACCTATAGAGCTGCAGATGTAACTCTGATGCCAGACTAAAAAGTCATTTAATGGCCTGGAAATTCCAAATTTTTTAATCTGTATAACTCATAGGCTGTCTCACAGCTGAAAAGGCATAAAATCCCCGAGTTTTAGTTTGGGAAATATAGCTGTCGTATCACTTATGCTAATTAATATCAAATGTAAATTATAAAAAGTATGCCTTTCCTATTATACATCCAATCTCAGTCAACTCTTTCTCCTAAAGATACATTTAACAAACAATATCTTTTTAAAGATAACTGCCACAAAATAAACATGGAAAACGAATCCTAATGTGATTACCAACCATTCTGTATGCCTTCATCAAACATCCCTCCAGCACCCACCATACTCACAGCAATGGGAACAGTAACTGACTTTGTCTATTTAAACCTCCATTTAATGAAGAAATACCATAGACCATAATAACAGTGTTAGGCGAAACAAAGTTCACTGTTTAGTCATTCGAAAAGAAACTAAAACAGGAGAGGCAACCTCAGGTAGTGGTAAAGCCAGGATCTAAAGCCAGCATGGGTTAGAATTCAAGCTTTAGTCAAGTCATTTAATCTCTGTGCCTCAGTTTCATCATCTTATAAATGTAATAGTCCCTCATATAACACTGTTTGAAGGATTAAATAAGTTAACACACATCAAATGCTTTATAATAACCTAACATCATACTCAATAAATATTAGGTATTGTTACTTAAAACAAAATGTGATTTGTATGTTCACTCTCTCTCAGAGGTGGGATAATTTTCTGAAATTATTTTAGAATCAGTTTGTCAATTTCTATTTTTTTAAAAAAAGCTTTGTCTTTCGCCTTTGCCATTACAGACTCAATCTGAGCCAATTCTCCCATGCAAAGATGCTTTTAAAGATCTTACTAAAATCCTGATTGGATTAAATCTAACCTATAGATCATTTTGGAGAGAACTGACATCTAGATCTCCAATAACCATAATGAGTATTCTGATCCATTAACATGGTACATCATTCAGGTCTTATTTAATTGATTCTGAGAGAGAGAGGGGAAGGGATAGGGAAAGAGAAACACTGATGTGAGAGCAGAACACTGACTGGCTGGCTGCCTCTTGCACACCCCTTACTGGGATCAAGCCCGAAACCTGCATGTGCACTGACCTGGAATCTAACTGGTGACCTTTAGGTGAACGGAATGACACCCAACAAACTGAGCCACACTGGCTGGGGCTATTCAGGTCTTATTTTAATTTCAGCAACGTCTTGTAGTGTTCAATATACAAATCTTACACAAATTTTGTGCAATATATCCCTAAGTTTCATATTTTGGGATGTTACAGTAAATTCTTATTTTTTGAATTTCAGTTTCCAATTGTTTACTGCTAGTAGAAATACAATTTATTTCTATAAATCAACCATGTGGCTCTGACACCTTGCTAAATTCACATATTAGTTCTAGCAGCTTTTTGTTGATTCTTTAGGATTTTTTTCTACATAAACAATAAAGTCACCTTCAAACAAAAAATTATTTATTCATTTCTAATCTGTATGCTTCTTTTTTCTTGCCTTATTGTGGTAGCTAGAATCTTGAGGGTAATACTGAACAGAAGTATTAAGATGAGATATTCTTGCCTACTTCCCAATCTTAGGGGTAAAGCATTCAAGTTCTTCACCATTAACTATAATATTAGCTAAAGACTTTTTATAAATACCCTTTATTACACAGAGGGAGTTCCCTTCTCTTTATATTTTGCTGAGATTTTTCTCATGAATGGATACTGAATTTGACCAAATGCCTTTCCTGCATCTATGGATGGAGATATGATCTTTTTCTTTTTTAGTTTGTTGAGAGGGTGAATTATACTGATTGATTTTAGAATGTTATATCAACCTAATATTCCTGGAATAAGCTCTATTTGGTCACTATGTATTATCTTTTATATATTGGGCTTAGAATTGTTTGACTTAGTCAAAACAATTCTGAAAAATAAAAACAAACCCTTGCCCCTAAAGTTGGAAGGCTAATCCCAAGACTTAATATCAAGCTACAGTAATCAAAATTATGGTACTGGCATAAGGATATATATATACACATATATATATATATGTCAATGGAAAATAACAGAATCCAAAAATAGATTCATACATCTATGGTCAATTCATTTTTGAAAAAGGTACCAAGCTAATTAAATGGAGGAAAATACAGTCTTTTCAACAAATGTTGTTGAAAACAATTGCATATCTATACGGGGAGAAATGAACCTTACCTTCCATCTATACAAACTGTAACTTAAAAGCACAAAACTATAAAAAGAAATGGAGAAAATATCTGAACAGACATTTTATCAAAGAAGCTAGAGGGATGGCAAGTAAGCATATGAACAGATGTTTAACATCATTAATCATTAGGAAAATGCACATCAAAACTCTGAGAGCCCAGTGGCGCGGCTCAGTGGTTGGGAGTCAAACTATGAACCAGGAGGACACAGTTCCATTCCCAGTCAGGGCACATGCCCAGGCTGCAGGCTTGATCCCCAGTAGGGGGAGTGTAGGATGCAGCAGATCACTGATGTTTCTTTCTCTCCCTCTCTGAAATCAATAAAAACGTATTAAGAAAGAAATCCAATGAGACACCACTCCACACTGACCAGAGTGGCCAAAAATCAGAGCAGTCTGACAATGCAAAGAGCTAGTGAGGATGGGGAACAATTCAAAATCTCGTACATAATGGCAGGAATACGAAAACCGTACATGCACTTTATAAGACACAGCAAGCCTGTCTTCTATACACTTACCATGTGACTCAGCAATAAAGAGGAATACACTACATGGATAACCTTCAAAAGCATTATACTAAGTGAAATAAGCCAGACCAAAAGGGTACATGCTGTAGCATTCAAATATCTGACATTCTGTATAAGACAATACTACAGAGACAGAAACCACATCAATGGTTATGGTAACTAGAGGTAAGGAAATGAGATGGACTGCAATGAGCCTCAAGGGAACTTTCTAGGGTGAAGGATGTTCTATATTTTGATTGTGACAGTGGTTCATGATTACATACATCTGTCAAATTCATCAAACTGTACACATAAAAAGGTGAATTTTTATTATTTGTAAACTATACTTCAATCAACATAACTGAAAAGGAAAAAACTTACTATGTTAAATTTAATCACAGCAGAGCATGGAGGAAAAATAAAATAAGTACTTATTCTTTGTCGGCAAGGGAATAAAAAATAAAAACAAAGACATAATGTTCATCATGCTGCATCAACCAAAACGTGAGAAGTCTTCTGGAAGTTAAAATTTCTTGAATCATTGTGAATTGCAGTGGTAACAGCATTTTATTATATGACCTAAAGTTATAACTAGTCACATTTAAAATTAATCTTTTAAAATTCCTGTTGTCCCAAGCTATGAGAGTTAGCTATTAGTCACATGTGGCTATATTTAAATTTAAATTTAAGAAAATTTAAAATTCAGTTCCTCAGTTGCACTAGCCACATTTCAAGTGCTCAATAGCCACATGTTGCTGGTGGCTACCATATGGAACAGTACAAATGTAGAATATTTCCAGCATCACAGATTGTTCTATCAGGCAGTGCTGTTCTAGGTTTGTTTTTCTAAAAATAATTTCTATCCTTTCTTAATATTCAATTACTTTATATTCAGCCTTTTAGAATTTTAAGGCTGGAAATAAATGAACATATTAAGTCCAATATTTCACTTTATAAGCAAGAGAATAGGTACAGAGACCTAATTTTTACTCTAGATTTCTTTTCAGAGTTTACTTCAACAAAATTCTCAGGCTCTACTACGTGCCGAGCATTGTGCTAAGCACTAGGAATTCAAAGAAAAATAAGATTAAATTCCTGTCCAAAGGAACTCAGTCTCATAGGAAGTAAAGATGCTGATGGAAGTATGTTCAGGAAGCCAGCTGAAAGTCAACTCATCTACTCTGGGGGGTTCAGAGATACCCTGTGGAAAATGTGAAACCTGAAGGATAACTGAAGTTAGGCAAAAGAGACAACAGTGAAGTTTTGAGGTATAGAGAACAATACACACAAAGCACTGAGGAAAAAGAAAAGAATTCAGTATTTTTAAAATGTAAAGTATGAGAAGAAGAGTGAACACAGATGATACTAGAAAGTAGTAAGCAGGTGCCACACCATGGAAAGCTGCACATCCCGTTACTGCAGTTGGAGTTTTTATTCTATTGGTGTTAAGAAGACATGAATTTTGCCCGGTTGGTGTGGCTCAGCGGCTGAGCATCGACCTATAAACCAGGAGGACACGGTTCGATTCCCGGTCAGGGCACCTGCTCGGGTTGCCCACTGGATTCCCAGTGGAGGGCATGCAGGAAGCAGCCAATCAATGACTCTCTCATCATTGATGTGTCTATCTCTCTCTCCCTCCCTCTTCCTACCTCTCCCTGAAATCAATAAAAACATTAAAAAAAGAAGACATGAATTCCAAGGGAATGGTTAAGATTAGATCTATACTAGTCACTTAGGTTACTACTAGAAGAGATAATAAAGAGGAGCCAAGAAAGGAGAGGAATATGTTAATTAAGAAAAGGTTTTTAAAATAAAGGCAGGGTATGAGAGCTTAAACAAGAGGAGTGATGGTAGAGAGAGAGAAAAGACAGATCTGAGGAGTATTTAGGGTGTAAGTTTGAAAGAACTTGGTGAGTTCAGTTTGAAATACTTGAAATTGAGGAGCCAGTAAAATGTTTTGGTAAAGGCAGTTAGCTATACATATCTGTATTTGAAATTCAGGGGAAGGTCTGGGGTGAAGATATGTATTTGGGAGTTGGTACTAGTTCAAACCACAAGAGTGGATAATATGATTACCTCTAGGGAAAGCATGAAAAAAGTTGACCAAGGATAAAACCTCAGGGAAAACAAACATTTAGCATGCTTCCCTTCAAGAGAATCCACTGAAGGCAAGTATTGAGAAGTAACAGTCAGAGAAGAGAATTTCAAGCAGAAAGTGGATGGTATGAAACAGAAAAAATATCCAAGATAAAAACTGAAAAGATAAACTTTAAATTTGGCAATCAGATTGGTGATTTGTGACATCTACAGAAGTAGTTTCAGTGGAAGGATGGGAGCTAAAAGATCCCAATGGGCCAGGCCAGCATGGCTCAGCGGTTGTGCTATGATCCAGGAGATCAAGGTTCAATTCCTGGGGTAAAGGGCACATGCACAGGTTGAAGGCTTGATCCCCAGTAGGGGATGTACAGGAGGCAACTGATCAATGACTCATCACTGATGTTTCTATCTCTCTCTCCCTCTCCCTTCCTCTCTCTGAAATCAATAAAGACATAGTTTAAAAAAAATTTTTTTTTAAATAAAAAGATCACAATGAGTTGCAATGAGGAGGCAGGAAGAGCAAGAATAGATTACTCATGAAGAAACTAGGATGAGCCGGCCGGGCATGGCTCAGTGGTTGAGCATAGACCTAGGATCCAGGAGATCGAGGTTAGATTCCCAGTCAGGGCACATGCCCGGGCTGCAGGATTGATCCCCAGTCGGGGGTGTGCAGGAGGCAGCCGATCAATGACTCTCTCAGCACTGATGTTTCTCTCTCTCCCTCTCCCTTCTTCTCTCTGAATCAATAAAGATGTATTTAAAGAAAAAAAAAAGAAACTAGGATGAGAACAAAATGAACACAGAGCTCTACCTAGAGAATAACTTGGTTTTGTGTATTTTAAAGGATGAAAAAGAACTTGACAGGGAAGGTTGAAAGAAAGCCTGTAGAAAGAGGAACTGAAAAAAACAAACAAAAAAACCACACAACATAGGACAGAGAGCAGTTAAGTGAGGGAGCCAGGTCTCTTAATACTGTTTCTGAGCATCTCCTTCTGGATGCCTCATGGACATCTCAAACACCAAAAGTCTAAGAATGCACTCTGACCTCTTCCCTGCAACTTGATAATTTCAACATTGTTTTCCACTTCAGTAAATGACATTACCATATAACCTGGTGCTTATGAAGCCTAGAACTCCTCCTTCACCTCTCCCTTTTCTTCACTCCCCACATGTATTCCACCATTTCTACCCTTCAACACTTCTCAAACTGTCAACTTTTCGCTACTTCCATCATTACCTTAGCTCAAGAAACCATCATCTCTTACTTGTACAATAGGTTCCTAACTGGCCTCACTGTATCAGCTTTGCACCCCTTCAATTCAGTTGTCAAAGTGATCTTTATATCGCCCAAATCTGATCACATTACTCTGCTTAAAAATCCTTTAAGGGTTTTCTATCATCTATCTTTCTATTGCCCATATGGCTTCATTCCACGGCGCTCTCTCTGGTCACTCTCCTCCTTTGTTCTCTCCCACTCCAGCTCGACAGGTCTTATCTCCTGGCATATCTCTCCCTCCCACCTTGGGGCTTAATTCCTCTGCATCATTATAACTTTCACAGCACCAGAGAGGACTATGTTTTCCTGTTGTTACCTCAAGTTCCCTTTCTTCTTTAAGGCACACATCACAACTGTGAATTCATTACCGACTTATGCGATCATTTAATTCTGTCTTTTCCACAAGACTGCAAAGTTCTGAAGGATGCAGAGGCTATATGTGTCTTGTTTAATGCTATATTCTCCTGTGTCTGAAACATATCAGACTCTTAATATAATTTCTTAAGTGAGAATAAATGAATAAAAATTAACTTGTAGCAGGAAAAAGGACATTGCCTCCTGAGACTGAATAAAATAAAGTAAGGTTGGGTACAGGTGCAGATACGTTGAAAAGTAGTTATGGTGGCACTAAGATTAAGGAAGAAAAGTGTAGTTTAGAGAATTCACATCTTGCAGCCCCAATTTTCTTGCATTGGCAGTGTGCTGAGAGAGGAGGAATAGTGTTTTAGTAAAGTATGGCCAAAGTTTAATGCGACTGCTGAAAGGAAGTGAGAGGGGAAACAGGAACTTGACCAAGAATTAGTAAAGGACTCTTTTTGTGATAGTTGTGAAGGGACAACTCTACACAAAGGTGGAAACCACAATACAAAAATCTACTAAATCAAATCAATCAAGGATGGATTTATCTGTGAAAAGTCTAAATACTATCAATTTTTTTCTTTCAAGAATAGTGCCTGATTTGACTACTAAAACTTTGCCAGTAGAATTTATTGATAAAATTAAGAGTGATTCATATTTATAAGGTAAATTTTCTTCAAAAATACCTGAGAAATGTGCAAACATTTTCTTCTGTCAAGTTGTTTTACATAATCTTTTAATTACACAATTAATTTGTTAGGAAAGTTATTTCTTTACAGACAGCATAAAGGCAAACAATCTGTTCTTTAGTTACTTACAAGAAATGTCTTATTGGTGGGATCCAAATAAATGGTTTTTGGTTCCCCAGGCCAGTAAGATAAGATATTAACTGCCACAAAAATCCTACCCAATCTGCAAGTACCCTTCACCTCCAGTACTGTATCAGAGATGAAATAAATAAGCCTTTGATTTAGCACCTTTTGCTGCTGAATAGTGGCTAATAATGGTTACTTCTAGAAAATAAAGTAATTCTAGGCTCACCTTCCCACTCTCCCTCCAAACAGTGCTACTGGTACAAGTGGAAAAGAGCTTGAGCAAAGACAACTTGCCTTATTATTATGAAATATAATAGCTTCATCTGACTTATTTTTTGGTATTACCTTTTCCACACAGGCTGACCTTATTCCATAATGCTTTCTGACTAGATGAGACTGCAGCACTATGTGGCAAATATAAAAAAGATTCTCAGTAGAATGACCAGGAAAATAGACTTCAGCAAGAGTGTTAAAAAATTCTTCTCTTGCACTCTCCTTCAAAACAAATGTCTGATCCTTCTCTTCTTTCAGGATCCCCCACTATCTCCTTGTCCCTGCCAAATGGTGCTTCCACTCCCCGGGACTGATGCCATGGCACTACTGTCATTCCAATTCTCCACTGCATGTCAAGTAATACCTACTGAGGCATTAGCCAAAAGTGTGCTCCTCTTGACTCAGGATTATTTGCCTTTTTAAAAAACCCCTTTAATACAGAAAAATCCTTCAATGAACTATTGTGGATATACTGATTCAGAGGTAGTGGGATCTTTTACTCTGGCATAGAAATAAGTTAGAAAGAAAAGATAAAAGCTATGCCACAAAGGGAAATGAGAGGAAAATTGGCCTTATTACTTTACTTTTTTCCACCAGTGTTCCTAACCACAAATCTGACAGTATGCTTCATTAATCAATTCACATCAAGAATCCTTAAAGGGTAAACTATCTAACTCCTGTCTGCAAAAGTTTTGCTCCTTAAGCACCCAGCCCATTCCCAAATCCATCTATGAAAACTCTCTCTTTCACAAAGAAGATGATAAAGGAAAACCTTAGTTCACCTCTTTGGAAAGGCTGCCAAACTCTTGCCTTATTTACCCTCAAAAACTGAGGACAGAACAGTCAATTTGCAGACCATACTATATCTCAGATTCAACATCACAAAATAAATCATTTTGTTATTCATACCTATGAGCCCAGACTTTGGAGAGGTTTTAGAAACCATGTGGTATAAACCTCTTGTTATACATGAGGAATATGAGACTCCCAGGAGTACAGTGACTTGCCCAAGGCCACATAACTGATTAATAGCAGAGCCTACCTTCATTATTATTTCTACCACCCCACTGACTCTTTCTTTACTTTATTAATGCAGGGAAGTAGTCAACACATATCCCTGCACATTATTTCTAGATAAACCTTAAAGAAAAAATAACTCTCATGAAATATATACAAAGATTTCCTTACAATCTCTTATAATTCCTTAAACATTTACTTCCTGAAGTTTTAGGAAAATACTCTTCCATGTTTGTGTACTGACTTGACAAAGCTAATTTTAAGATCAGTAAAATACAGAAAAGTACAGGTGATGACTAAGATACTAAATTATTCAAGTCTTGATTTACTCTAGCTCACAAAACAAGGTTTTCAGTGTGTTTAATCCTCAATGATATGCTTTAATTAAAAAAAGCACCCTAAAATTTCTTGAGCTGAGAATATACTACTCTAAGCTTTACCAAAAAGTTCTGCTACACAAATGAAGTAAGTTTATCATACGTACTTAAAGCTCTAGAATGATCCGGATTCCTTATTCCCTTTGCTCGTAACCTCTGAAGAAGCACTGTTGAGGACAACTGTTTTACAAGATATACTGCCATGGAATAGTTCTGGAAAAAAAAGATGTAGAAAACAAACAACATGTGTAAGTAAACAGTACATCCATTTTAATCCCACAATGTTAGGGAAAGAAACCTAATACTTGTTAAAACATCTACTATGTGCCAAACACTATCTAAGGTGTTTTCATGAACAGTAAGTCATTTAATCCTAACCAAAAAGCTGTTGAGGTGACCATAAACCTACTCTGACAGATGAGTAAACTGAAGTGTATAAAAATAAAAGAACTTGCCCTAATTTTGCTACTTTCAAGTGATAAAGCCAGGTCTCTCAAGCTTCTATATTACCTGACTACTTATGCTTAGAGCCAATCAATTTAAAGCACTTATATAAAAGAACACTGTTACAACTGAAGATAAACCAATGCAAATAAGGGGTCAAAGTCATCATGAACCATAACTAGGAGGTAATAGATATATGCAAAATAGTAGTTATTTTATTATTATTTTACCTATTTATTTACTTTTTGTCCTCACCTGAGGACATTTTTCCATTGCTTTAGGGAGTGGGGGGGGAGAGAAAGAAAGAGCAAGAGAGAGAGAAACATCAGTGTGAGAGAGAAACATTGATGTGAGAAAGACACACGGATTGGTTGCCTCCTACACACACTCCGACCAGGGCCGGGAATGAGCCTGGAATTGAGGTACGTGCCCTTGGTTGGAATCAAACCCGAGACACCCTTCAGTCCTTGGGCCGACGCTTTAACCACTGAGCCAAACTGGCTAGGACAAAATAGTAGTTATCTTAAAAATTACAAGTTAGATTGGCTTCCTAACCTAAACCTATTTAATCTCACTCTATGCCTTTAACTATTCTTCAAAAGACCCTAGTTGGGCTAAGAAAGAGGGAATATTAAAGATTTTCAACAAGAAGCTGCTAGTTTGGCAAATGAACAGATGAATATCCATTACCAGCAGAGGGACTACCCAGAGATGGAAGAAGGAAAAGGAGACAAAGAAAATAGTTAATCAACAAGCCAAGGCAGAGTGAAGGGTACATGACTAGGCAAGAGGAAGAAAAAAGGGCTGAGGCTTACAAAGGGTAAGAGAGATCTAAATGAGAAGGCCCACTTCCCATTTGGTTTTGGAATCAAGCGGAAAATCAAGAGATTTAGGAAGAAGCAAAAGAAAAAAGTTACTTCTATCCTACACTTACATACAGTTAGAAAGCACTTAACATATACTATCTACTTCATTTCAACCTAGCAGAAAGCCTATAAGAAGTCAGTAGGACAAGTATTTTTCTAAGTGAAGGGCTGATGAAATGGAGGCACAAAAAGATAACCTGCTCATGCTCGTGCATCTGCTTGGTGATAAAGCTGGCACTAGAAAGAGCAAGGTGGTCAGGAGAATAAACTTAATGGACAAGGCCAGTGTAGTTCTCCACAGTTCTTGTTTTCACACACCCTGTTTGCTTGGACTCTCTTAACCTAGCCCAAAGTGTGTTTCAACTTCCAGAGGTTTAAAAATGCTTTCCCCTCTTTTGGCAATAATTAAGAGTTCAGAAACCTATCCATGTTCACATTACACATATTCTGGGGGGAAAGATGAAGTGTCAAAGCTAATTCACTCTCATTAATAAATTTAACAATGAGGAACAAGTAACCTTAAAATCTGCCTACATTTTAAACCTATAACATACCAATCTAATATTAACTAAAAAGCTTATTTTAGGAAAACAAAACCTTATTGACCTTTATTTTTAATTAATGTTTCAAGTATAACAGAAACTGGAGAAATGCTAATTAACACTGTAAAATTGTCCACTAGGCGTGGCTCAGTGGTTGAGCATCCACCTAGGATCCAGAAGATCACCATTCGATTCCCAGTCAGGGCACATGCCCAGGTTGCAGGCTTGATCCCCAGCTGGGGGTGTGCAGGAGGTAGCCGACCAATGATGACTCTCATCATTGATGTCTCTCTCTCTCTCTCTCTCTCTCTCTTTCTCTCTCTCCCTCTTCCTTCCTCTCTCTGAAATCAATGAAGATAAATTTAAAAATACAAAAACAAAAAACCAGTGTAAAATTATGTACTGACTGCTTCAATCTTCAGGACTAGGAACATCCCAGGGCTTTATATAACATTTTAAAGAAAAATCAAGTAGAAACCACAACTAAAAGTTCAATGAAAAGGTATGCTCACTCTAGTTGAAACATGTAACCAAATAAAATTTTTAAAAAAGCAGCAACAACAGCAAAAAGAACATCAGGTTATTAACAAATGCCACTTGTATTGATAATACGGAATTAAATCTTGTACCATATGAAAAAAATTCAGAAGTTAAACCCCCAAAACTTAACAATGGTATAGTATCTCTTCTAGGTAGATGATATTATATTGTCCCAACTAGCTCTTTAAAGTACTACCTAACTCCAACTAATGATATATATTGCATTACACTAATGTTTTTTTCAAAAGTCTTCAAAACTATCAAGTTCAAAGGGACATTTTCTCCATAATTATTAAGATACAATCACTCCATTAATTGCTCTTTATACCAGTATATAAATAACTTCTCTACAATAAGCACTTAGTAAATGCTAAAAGCAGTGACTACCTGAGGTTGGATAAGAAGTTACAATATAGTTTCTTTATAAGTTGAATTAAAACTAGTGATCCAGATGGCAAAGATGGCAGAAGACTGAGTGAAAGCTACAATGCCACTCTCATGGGACCACACTGGAATTACAACTAAAATATAGAAAAACTGTCCTGAATAATCAACTGCAACTGAAGAGCTGGAGAACACCCCCATAACCAAGGACCTAAAGTGGAGACCCCAGAGAGAATGGTACTACGTACAAAGGCGAGAGAAGGCTGGCTAGGCTCCCACAGGCAGCAGCTAAAGGTCTGGAGGGATATCTCAGCTGTGGGGAGAACTCTGGGGCTGGGCTTAACCCCAGGCTGGGCTTCCCAGCTCAGAGCACCAGAACTGAGAAAGGTGCCCACATAATATCTGCTGTGAAAAGCAGCGGGGTTTCTGTCTGCCAGGGAGAGACCCACTGGAAATGGAGGCACATAAAGAGCCAACCTCGAAGTTTCATGTGTAGCTACTCACCTTGGGCTCCAATGGAGGAGGGCAGAGTGGACTAGAGCTATGTGAGGAGATTACAGGGGTGCTGGCTGGGGGAATAGAGTTCAGAGGGCAGTCATCAGGATTCCTGTGCTAGGTCATTCCCCCATACTGCAGACAGATTTACCTTCCAAGTAGCTTTTGCCTGGGGGGAAAGCAACTGCCCCATCCTGCTGGAAAACCTCTCACCCCACCCTGTGCAGTTTCTACAGCCTGAGACTCCTTAAGAGACTAAATAACAGCCTCAGGGTACTTTGAGTCTTTGCCTGATTTTCTTCTGGATTCAGGGCTTGGAAAAGTAGACTTTGGTGCACATCTTCATCCTTTCCAAACACATCCAGCCTCAACAGAGGAAACCACAAGCTGTGGAGTGCGGAAAATTTCAAACAGGGTACACACGGCCAGTCACAAACAGCGTCTGACACTGGCCTGCACCAGAGACCATCCAAAAGACTGGGAGTCCTAGATCTACCTATTCCATAGAAACAAATCCAAACAGGCAGGTAAAATGGATAGACAAAAAACAAGCCCCAAATGAAAGAACAAAATTATCCAGAAGAAGAGCTAAATGAAATGGAGATAAGCAATCTATCAGATATAGAGTTCAGAACACTGATCGTAAGGATGGATGCTCAACAGCATGAGAAAAGATATGGAAACTATGAAGGAAATTAAAGACATAGTAGAAATAAAAAATACACTGGAAGGAATAAACAGCAGATTAAGAGAAGCTGAGGATCGAATCAGCAAATTAGAAGACAGGGTAGAAAAAAAATCACTCAATCAGAGAACCAAAAAGAAAAAACAATTAAAAAACAGGACAGTTTAAGGGAACTGTGGGACAACATGAAATGTAACAATATTAACATCATAGGAGTGCAAGAAAAGGTAGAAAGTAAGCAAGGGTTAGAGAATCTGTTTGAAGAAATAAAAGCAGAAAACTTCCCTTACCTGGTCAAGGAAAAAGTCACACAAGTTGAGGAGGCACAGAGAGTCCCAAGCAAGAAGAACCCAAAGAAGCCCATGCCCAGACACATCATAATTAAAATGTCAAAAATCGAAGACAAAGAGAGAATGTTAAAGGAAGCAAGAGAAAAGCAATCTGTTACCTACAAAGGAGCTCTCCTAAGGCTGTCAATGATTTCTCATCAGAAACTCTACAGGCCAGAAGGGAATGGCATGAAGTATTCAAGGTAATGAAAAGCAAGGATCTGAAACCAAGACTACTCTATCCAGCAAGACTATCATTCAAAATGGATGGTGAAATAAAGAGCTTCCCAGACAAAAAAACGCTAAAGGAGTTTATCGCCACCAAACCAGCATTGCAAGCAATCTTAAACGAACTGCTATAATAAGAAGTTGAACTAGTGAGAATGAGAAACATAGGCGTAAAGAAATAAAATGGCAATAGATAAGTACCCATCAATAATGACCTGAAATATAAATGGATTAAATGGTCCAATCAAAGGACAATAAGGAGCTGAATGGATAAGAAAACAAGACTCAAATATACGCTGTTTACAAAAGACCCATCTCAGAACAAGACTCACACAGGCTGGGAAAAACAAAACAAACAACTTCTGGGGGACTTTAAAGGAGAGATCGACAGCAATACAGTCACAGTAGGGGAGACTTGAACACCCCACTGAATTTACTGGATAGATTTTCCAGACAAAAATCAACAAGGAAACAGTGATTCTATATGATACACTAGATCAGATGGATTTAATTGACATTCACAGAACATTTCACCCAAAAGCTGCAGAATATGCATTCTCAAGTGCAGGTGGGACACTCTCAAAGACAGATCACATGTTAGGAAACAAAACAAGTTTCTACAAGTTTTATAAGATTGAAATCACACCATGGAATACTATGCAGCTGTAAAAACAAAGGATCCCTTACCCTTTGAGACAGCATGGTGGGACCTGGAGAGTATTATGCTTAGCATAATAAGCCAATCAGATAAAGACAAGTATCACATGACCTTACTTCATACATGGAATCTAATGAACAAAATAAACCAATGAGCAAAATAGACCCAGAAGCACAGAAGCATGGACAAACTGATGAATCTCAGAGGGAAGACAGAGGTGTGTGGGTAGGTGGGGAGAGATTAACCTAAGAACTTATATGCATATGTGCATAAACCATGGACACAGACAATGGTGTGGTGAAGGACTGGGGGGAGGGAGGAAGAACAGGAATGGGGAAAAAACGGGGACATTTGTAATACTTTCAACAATAAAGATAAATTTTAAAAAATCTAGTGATTGAAAAACAGCCTAATAAATGATCTTTTGGGCTTTGAAAACAAATAATTTTATTTCAATGTTTTACTTCAAAAAGGTCTCCAACATGTAGATGGGAGTCTACACAAAGATCTTACATTACCTGGTAGACCTTCAAATCACTGAAGATAGTGCCTCCTTCTTTCTGAGGTATGGAAGACTCAAGAGCTATCTCCCTCTCCTCTAGTGTTATATATCAGCAACCACATTTCCCTCCTCACCCACAGTTTCAGCCTAGTTCATAGTTCACTGTAAACACCCTGGTGAACTACAACACTTCCCTGGTAGGCTACACTTTTTGCACAGAGACAAAAACAAACACTTCAACACCTTCTTCAAAAAGGAGGACAAGAGCCCAGCAGGCTTGGTTCAGTCTTGAGCATCAATCTATGATCCAGGAGATCAAGGTTCGATTCCTGGTTTTCGGGCTTGATCCCCAGCAGGGGGTGTGCAGGGAGCAGCCAATTAATGATTCTCTCTCATAATCAGTTTCTATCTCTCTCTCCCTTCTTCTCT
This sequence comes from Miniopterus schreibersii, assembly GCF_964146895.1. Taxonomy (NCBI): domain Eukaryota; kingdom Metazoa; phylum Chordata; class Mammalia; order Chiroptera; family Miniopteridae; genus Miniopterus; species Miniopterus schreibersii. Next base: position 163,725,544 of record NC_138101.1, on the reverse strand, counting down.
TCCTCTCTCTGAAATCAATAAAAATATATATTTTTAAAAAGGGGTAGGCAACAAAAAAGGGAACCCCAAGGTACACTATAAGTAAATATTTTGAAAATTTCAGAAAACATAATGACATTAATTAGGCAAAGGAAACAAATATAATCTTGACAGATATCAAATAAGATTTTGATAAAATTCAAAATCCATTTCTCACAAAGATATCCAGTAAAAGAGGAATATAGGAATATATCATTGATATAATTAAGTTCTATCAAAAATTAAATTATAATACTTAAAGTTGTGACACTAGTAGTATTCTCATTAACGTAAAAAATAAGTGAAGAAATGTCCACTAGCACTCACGTTATTTAACATTATTTTGAAGGCTCTAGCCAGCACAATAGAATAAGAACAAGAAAATATGACGTATTAGGATTGTCATTATTTGTATAATGATCCATCTCAAACTAAAAACTACCTACAGAGAAACACCAAGAAACCAACTAAAAAGCTATTGAAAGAATTTATGAATGTATTAAGTAAATATTCAATAATAACTGCCTTTTAAATAAATCAACAACAAATAAGATTTGGGGAAGTAACTCAGGGACCTTTTGCCTGATTCCTTCTACCCTTTTCTCAGCTCTTGGCTCAGTAACGACTTCATCAGAAAAGCCCTGTCTGACCTCTCTGTCTAGTTCAAAATACCCTTTAATAAAAGAGTCTAAAATCACCACACACCTCTCCTTTAGAGTATTTATGGTAAGTTCACATTTTTTGCTTGTGACCACCTGGCCCCTGGAACTCAGACTCCAAAAAAGCAATAATTTCTTTTTTTCTTGTAGAGTGCATGGCATACAGTAAGCATTCAATAATTTTCAAATGAATTAGTGAATAGATATGAGCTCACAGCTTAAAAGTAAAATAATAAAAAACATTCTGAAATTGTTCCAGAAAAAGAATGCTAGACTAAGAAATAATATTTAAAAAGTTCAGAAACACAACCAGGATAAATAAAAGCCAAATATATAATAATGGTGGCTTCTGAATCAGCATTTTTTAATGGTATTAGAATAACTGTCTAACTAAAAAAATGTAAGTAAATTTTTAGTTCACACCACACATAAATTTATGATGGATTACATATTTAAAGGTAAAACAAGAATTCTCAAAAGTCTAGAAGAAAAATAAACAAATATCTATGTAATCTTGGAAAGGCTGATAGACTACGTGAGCACTGATGGGGCCTAGGGGCAAAGGCTATAAAGAAAAAAACTGGCCCCATAATAATTTAACTCTTCTACACATTAAATAACCACATAAGTAAAATTAAAAGGCAAACAAACTAGAAACAAATATTTGCAACTTGTGAAGAAAGTGTTAAGTCTTAATATATTAAGAATTCATAAATCAGTAAGAATTTTAAAAAATCAACAGAAAAATAGATATGAATATAATTTTAAAATGTAAATAATCAGAAACATAAAATGTGTTAAATGTCAGTAATAATAAAAGAAGTACTAATTAAAGCAATATGGTGCCATTACTTACCTATTAAAATTGGTAAAGATTTTTAAAGATAAAATCAGTGTTGACAGGGTATGAGTCAAAAGGCATGTGAATAAACACTGAAAGTCAGAGAATAAATTTGTACATCTTTTTGTAAGGCAATCTGTCAATGTACACAATATTTCTTAAAATTCTGCATGCTCTTTGACTCAGTAATTTCACTTCTGGGAATTTACTCTAAGAAAATTATCATGTCCCTATGCAAAACTATAGCTACTAGTATGGTCTTCAAAATGTTCTTTGAAATAGCAATGAATCAATTGATCAATAAATCAAATAAGTGTTCAACAACTGGGAATCGGCTAAATTACAGCATACTCATATTAGACTATAATATAGCCATTTAAAGTCATGTAGATGAATATGTAATAATACAGGAAGATATTTATGATGAATTGCTGAGCAAAAGGATCAGGTTATAAACACTGGATACTTCACATTCCCATTTTTTTAAATAGGAACATGTTGAAAATTCATTATGAGACAAAAATAAGGCCCTTTGCAAATCATTTTGCAATATCATTTATATATAAGCTCAAGCAGCCATGGCGATTAACTCCTTCCTTGTAATACAAAAAACTTGGTAGAAAAAAATTTACTTACTCTTCCAATTTCTGCAGTCCAAGAAACAACAATGGTGTTTGGTACTGTTGTGGACAATCGGACAAGTGAGGTGATATTTATTGGTCGGCTGGGTCGCTTTGGTTCCACACCATTTTTAGTAGGTGGAAGATAACCCTAAGGATGAAATACAATTTATTTCTACTTATTATCTCTACAATAATTTCAACTGTCATTTTTAAAGAACGCTATTAACTATGTACTAGAATATATCCATTAAAAAGTAGAGACGCAAATATTTACAAAGGCTGCCTCTGTGTTTCTCTATAACCCTATAGTCTCACTATAGTAAATGTGAGAAAAAATAAGATCTGTGGTGACAGATCTTAAAAACTTCTAAAATTAAAGAATCAGGATGAATTCATAAAGAGCTCGAACAAGTATATAGGGAATATTTGAAGTTGATCAATAACAGCCCAAACTCTCACCCTCTGTGTAAGGCACAGCATTCTTCTACTCTATCACAGGCTTCCAGATGTACATGAACACAGCTGAGGTTTTGTTGAAACAATTTCTTCTCCCCAAAATTCAGTACACTAAAGCTACCAGACCCAACTCCAAGTCCTAGATTTTGTCTCCACAGCCAATGACACAGCTGTTATTGTACATAGCTGGTACAAGTGTTTCACTCAGTGAACATATATCCAAAATAAAAGATGTTTTCTTAATGAAAAACTATGATTAACAACAGCTGTGGTGACTTAAATTGATAGCTGTGTTGTCAATGCATTTAAAAAATAGCTTTTAGGACTTACTGGAAGGCTGCAAGGTTTTGTGTTCACTTTCACACAAAGATTAGGTGGGAAATGATCTTCTTGTGGACAACTGGTTTCTGATAAACAAAACCTAAACAATAAGGAACAAGTTTAATTTCCGTTATTAAAGGATGACTTCATTAATATTTTTGTTCAGTAGCTAATCTAAAAGATGGTCAAAATTAAGTAAAAAGACTATCAAGTAGACATTTCATACAATGAATAAACATATTTAAACAGGTTTAAAATAAATAATTCTGTCAAGGTAGAGTTTCAGTAATCTTGACTATCAACCTGTAGTTGTCTGCATGTTTCCAATCATTTGTTTAAGCATGTTCTGAGGGGGTGGGGGCAGAAGGTTTTGTAGTTGAATAAATTTAACTAATTCTGAATCAAAAAACAAAGTTTCCTTAATATTGAAATTCTCAGAGCTAGGCTAACATGCACAATAACTTTTTAAGAAGGAAATATAATATACAGTATTTCCCAACTTTATTTGCCTGTGAAACATTTTTTTTGTTGTTTTCATCAAAATGCTGTAAGTCCATCCCCAGACCTAATTCTATTCACTAATCATGGCACTCCATTGTTCCTTGAGAACTGAAGATGTTGAATAATAACATTACTTGTATTACATTCACAAGTATTTAGAATACTGCTTTAAAAACTCATAAAAATATTTACTTCTAAATTAAATACATAACCTTTTAGGAAAACCAAGTACAGCTATATAATTTGTAAATTCTCACTCTATTCACTCTTATATAGATCAAGAAATAAATTACTAATTTGTTATTTAAGACATCTGTCCTTAATTACTTCCTTACTCCCAATATACAGCTGAGGCTCATTCCACCTTTCTACCTCAGACTATTTTGGTTTTTGCTCACCCATGAGACACTGTAGGCTTAACCTAAGTTCCTTATCTACAGCAGTTTGCCACTTATACAGAAAAGGCCTTTGCTTTCATAAAACTTGGTATTTCTAAAGAGCTGACCACTATAATGCTGAAACATATCATTATCTGGAGCTTCTCAACCAACTGAGGGCAACCAAAATGGAAAAATGTGGTTAGATATATAATGACTTGCTATATTAAAATCTAAATTGGATAAAAATTAGGACATTTCATAACAGGAGAAGGTTTTCCCTTATCAAAATATCTAAACCCAGTATTTTCAATACACTTACTGAAAGTTAGGTGAATTTTTAGAAATCTTTAAGAAATATTAACTTTTAAACTTTGAATATATATACTGTAGTCAACACTGTACCTTAACTGGACCTGCACTGTGAAGTCACATTTGGTCCCAGAAATATCCCTAGAAAAGACAGAATAAGAACTACAATTATTTTTAAAACATGCAGATGAAAGCTGATTCAGAGGCATTGTAGAAAATTTTTCAAATTATCAGAAATACAACTGTTTTGAGGGTAGGTAACACTATAATAGTATTTTTAAAATGAATATTTGCATGACATTAATACCCAATTCACTTATAGACTAAACTGGATTTAAAGACCAAACTGCAAGTTACACTTGAAGACAACTTACATTGAGCTACTGATTTGCTGCACTTGTTGTGGTGTCAATGCAAATGCAAAACAGGTTTCTCGAAAACGCTGACTATTGTCTGATGCTGAAGAAAAAAAAAAGAATTATACTTTTAATTACCTTCAAATTCATCACACAACAAAAATAAATAACCAATCACATGCCTTTAATTAACTAGGATGTATTCTAGAGTTTAAATAACAAGGCTACTACAGCACTAAAAAGAAAGAAATGTGCAGTTGTAATATAGCAGAAATAGGCACAAAATTGGCTAATTCCAGAAGAAATAATCAGGATTCAGACTCAGAAAGTACATAATCAAAATTATCTAATCATATGCACGTTGGCATCTAAAAAGCACACTTGTAAATAAAACATGTTAATATTAGTTTTACTTAAAATAGAACATAAATCCATTTGAAGATATAGTAATGGTTTCTGAGCTAAATAACAAACACACACAACCTTGAGATCTACACAGGTAAGATTGACATTTAGTGTTTAAGGCAACTTAATTTTATCATCTCCTAACTATATCACTGAAGTTTTAGCCAATAAATATCATATATATTTTCTCCTATGCTTAGATGACTTTACTTCAGGACCTGCCTGTGGTCACTATCTCAAAGATGGAAAGAGTTACAAGAAAGGAAGGGAATAAAGAAGAGAGGGAGGGGAAGGGAGGTAGGGAGAAAATAGCAAGAGAGCAGGCAAGCAAGCACAGGTTAGTGTAGAGCAGGGATTCCCTACAATATGCTGCTGTGAGAAACAGTTCTATTAACTTTTTTAAAAAACCCACACTTTTTATTGATTGACTTTAGAGAGGAGGAAGGAGGGAGAGAGTGGAACATCAAGTTGTTGTTTCACTTCTTTACGCATTTATTGGTTGATTCTTGCATACGCCTGAGCCTGCAACCGAGTTACGTGCCCTTGGCCAGAATCGAACCTGGGACCCTTCAGTCTGCAGACCGATGCTCTAACCACTGAGCTAAACTGGCTAAGATCAGCTCTATTAGCTTTAAATACATATTATGTGTATTTTTTTAAAAAAACATCTTTATTGATTTCAGAGAGAGGAAAGGAGGGGGGAGAGAGAGATAGAAACATCAATGATGAGAGAGTCATTGATCGGCTGCCTAGGCCACAACCAGGGCATGTGCCCTGACAGGCAATGGAACCACGATTTCCTGGATCCTAGGTCGATGCTCGACCACTGAGCCACGCCTGGCCAGGCCATATTATGTGTATTAAAAATTCAGTGGTCAATAACCTTCTTGTTCACTAATGTTTCCTCAGTGCTTGGCACAAAGCAGCACTGAATGACTGTTGAATGGATAAAATAGTATGAAAATTAAGAAATAACAGATAAGCCCAGCTGGCCTGGCTCAGCGGTTGAGCATCAACCTATGATCCAGGAGATTTCTGTGCAATTCCCAGTCAGGGCACACCCAGGTTTCAGGCTCGATCCCCAGCAGGGGGCATGCAGGAGGCAGATAATCAATGACGACTCTCATCATTGATGTTTCTATCTCTCTCCCCCTCTCTCCAAAATCAATAAAAAAATATATATATATTTAAAAACGACTTCCTTAATAATAATAAAAAAGAGACAGAAAGAAATAACAGATTAAACTATTTAAATGTACTTTTCCAGGGCAATTTTGTAGAACTAAAAGATCCCTAGAAGTTACTACCAAGGACTCCTGGCCTATGGGCCACTTAAACCTATGCAGAAAAAGTAGCTGAACTTGACCAACTCTTGCTTAAACTGAGTTTGATCCTACATGCAAGCAACACTTCCTCCACAACTGACCACCAAACTGCAGTATGTCATGCTGAAAACTCAGTACAAACGTGTAACTATAAGGAAGGGAAAAAGGAAAAAAGAGCACTGTTGCTCTTTCATCTCAATATATGAGTATCTTTTAAAGGCTAGGTTTGTGTTTCTTTATGTGGTATGGGAAGGTTTTTTTTCTCTTGAAGAGTCTATCCCCAAGAAATAGTTACTAACCAGAAAGTTATCTTAATTGTGAAGTATCAATCTTGCAAATGACTGATAACCAGACAGTTTCCTGTGTCAGGCACAATCCTATAACTCCTTTGCTTCTTAAAGGATATGTCTCTATAAAGATTAAATTTAGTCCAGGTTTATCCTAATTTAGATTTCTGGCTCCATTCTAAAATAGTGCTAAAGTAACTTCCCAAGTACAAACATTCATATTACTCACTAGGCAATATTTCATATTCATTTTAGAATACATGAGTACAGTAAATTTTGGACATGCACATGCAGATTTAGACAGAGAAGATATGACTAAAATAATGAGGCTGTTTCTTGTGCCATACATAGAATTAGTTTTATTAACATTCTCTTTTATTTACAAATTATAATGCTCATAGAGTTACTATTATATATCTGGAAAAATATCTTTTTATACTATGTGGTTTTCAGGTTTAATTTCCACTATTAAGACCAATGAAGAATTTATAGTTTGGGTCTCAGACAACAGACTATCTAAAAATTTTTCAAGTGAATTAAGCTATCGTTATCCCTTTCAGAAAAATCCAAGCCAAACAGAATCTTCATACTGAAAAAGGAGTCTTAGAAGTCATCCAAAATAATGACTTCCAATGTTGGGGGTAAGTATCTCTGTGTACGCAAGACAATCCATAGGGATACAGGAAAAAAATAACTATCTACCTGTAAAACTGGAGTTTTAAAAAGTTGAGATTTTACATAAAATCTAAAATCTAATTTACAAAAATATCTAAAATTTTATATGAAAACTTTAACTCCTATTTTTGTGTTTTATAACATACAATATTAATAGTTTAACATATATAACACATATATATGGCATATGCTAAATTATTTTGCTGAGCAGCCATGTGATCAAATAAGTTTGTAGAACATTGATCTAGAGTTCAACCTTACTTTCAATCCTTCCATTCATACATTGAACCCTTTTTTTAAAAAAAAAGTTTTTATAGATTTTTAGAGAGAGGAAGGGGGAGGGGTAGAGAGATAGGAACATCAATGATGAGAGTCATTGATTGGCTGCCTCCTGCACACCCAATCTGGGGATCAAGCCTGTGACCCTTGCTTGTGCCGCCCTGACCGGGAACTAAACCAATGACCTCTTGATGCATGAGATGATGCTCAATCCACTAAGCCACACCGGCCAGGCACTTTGAACCCTTTTAGAGATGGGGAAGAGTGGCCATTACCTTGTCAGACAGAAGATGACTGGTGAAAACAGTTTAATTATAAGAAAGCTTTGCAGTCCTATAGAGAGCAACAAAGTTTGTGGAAAGAGATGAGATCACACAGACCTAGATTCCAAACTGGTTTTGCCACATATTTGCCATATGACCTTAGGTACTTACCCACTCATTCTGAGTCTATTTCCTTCATATTTAAACAAACACGCATACACACAAACCCTAATAGGGTTATTTTGAAGAATATAAATGCAGTAAAGTATTTAAAACAACCATCAATTTCTTTGTCTCCTTTCCTCTTTGTGCTCTTATACTGAGTCAAAATATATAATGCTGTAACTTCCATCCACTGATGTCATACAGCATATCCAGTAACAGCCATTCTTCAAATATTTTAGATAGCATTGCTGTGCCCTCCCCTTCCACTGACCCTTTCCACTATGTTCCAGGCGAGATTTCAGAATTACTCACCATCCTAAATCCTTTCCCTCTAGACAAATCCCAGGTTGTCACACCCTGAAGTGACAGCCAGAACTGGACACTCTGTCATAGCACATATGTATTCAAAATATTCGCAACCCTTCTGTATTGGCCCATCCCCACGGGAAGATTATACCTCAGTGCCATGATATTAGTCCTTTTCAATGATACGTGAGTTGAAGTGTACTACTTCCAAGCAGAACTTTGTAAGAGCTAACCTTTGGTTTCACCATCTTTCTTTCCAGTCTGCTTTGATTCTAGAATGAAGTTGTTTTGCCACTGAGATTTCTGGTTGCTTATAAGCTGATATATTATCCTAGATAAGATGTGACTGGAACAGTATTTTTTATGAACTGCTATTTAATATTGTTAATTCACACAAGAAGAAAAGGTATCTGCTCTTTTTTGTTGTTGTTAGTCCTTACCTAAGGACACTTTTTCCATTGGTTTTTAGAGAGACTGGGGGGAGGGGAGGGAGGGGGAGAGAAGGGGAGAGAGGGAGAGAGGGAGAGGGAGAGGGAGAGGGAGAGGGAGAGGGAGAGGGAGAGGGAGAGGGAGAGGGAGAGGGAGAGGGAGAGGGAGAGGGAGAGGGAGAGGGAGAGGGAGAGGGAGAGGGAGAGGGAGAGGGAGAGGGAGAGGGAGAGGGAGAGGGAGAGGGAGAGGGAGAGGGAGAGGGAGAGGGAGAGGGAGGGAGAGAGGGAGAGGGAGGGAGAGAGAGAGAGATATCAATGTGAGAGAGGCACATCAATTAGTTGCCTCCTGCATGCGCCCCAACTAGGACTGGGGATCGAAGCATACCAAGTACATGGAGTTGAGTGGGAATCAAACCATTGAGAAACACTGGCCATGGCATTCCAGTCATTTTTATATCAGACTGTACAATTTGAAAGCTTACTTTTTAAAAATTACCCTCATCACAATTACATTTTTCAATTACAATCTTTATTACCATATTTTAATTATTATATTATATTCTATCTACAGGGTATATGAAAACTTTAATTACTCCCTTGATTAGTCATTTAGGTTTTCTCATTTGAAAGAAAAAAAAACCACCTGAACACCTTTGGGATTTTATGTTTGGTTTTTGGAAGGGGGAGCTACTTATTTTCTTTGGATCTATCCCAGATGTGGAATTTCTGGACCAAAAAATATGGAGATTTGTTATGAATCTTGACACATCACAAGAGTGACTTTCAAATGGTTGCAACACTTTATGTAAGACCATTAGCAATTTATGCATCTACTTATTGTACCCTACTCTGGCCTTCAAGGGAGTTGTTGCTAACTTAATGGGTGGGTCCTGGTAACTCCTTAGTGGTTTAATTTGCATTAAGAATTTCCCTGTTTTTGTTTAATTTCCTATTTAATTCTTTAATCTTGTCCTATGCTCATTTTTATATTTGCATAAGGGTTTGATATAGAAGAATATTAACCTTTGGAAATTTGCTGAAAATATTTTCCAGTCTACTGTATTTTTTCATTTTGGCTACATTTTTTGGATGATATAAAAGTTAAATTTTTATGCAGTCTAATTTATCAAGGATCTTTGTAATTTCTAGCTGTTCCCCCTTTTTAGGTTCAATCAATATATAATTTAGTTCTATGGCCTGCTGTTTCTATGTAATTATTAATCCATCTGGAACTTATTTTAGTATGTGATATATTAAAAATCTAAGTTTCTGTTACTCCAAATTGTTTACAGTTATACTAACACATTATTTGTTTAAATAATCCTTACTTTCCTTATGGATATGTGTGCTTCCTTTATCATATATTAAATCCTACATCCACCATGTTCTATTTCTGGGCTATTTTCCCAGTGGTCTCTTTTATCCTGGTGCTGGCACTCTATTTTTTAATTGTTATAGCTTCATTATGTTTTAATATCTTACAGCTAGGTTTCTCTCCATCCATTCTTCTTTTTTCAGAACTTTAACATCGATTCAAATATTTATTCATCTAGATGAACTTCTGAATCATTTTGCTATGGTTTTTTAAACCTAATGGTATTTTGAGTAGAATTACAATATACCTATGAATTATTTTAAGCTGACATCTTTGTATTTTTAATCTTCCCATCCTCGAGTACTGTACCTGTGTCCATTTCCTCAAGGTTTTGTCATTTTTATCACATAGATTAATTACATTTCCCATTAAGATTATTCTTATGCAAAATATTAATCAGTAGAATGACTGAATAAATATTCATATAACGGACTACTCTGCAACCAAAAAAAATAGAGAAAAGTCACTAACAACAAAAGCTGGTTTCTTTTTGATGATAAATAAAATCTGTAAAGCTCTAGGAAGACTGATAAGAAAAAGAAGACACAAATGACCAATACAACAAATGTTGACAAGAATGTAGATCAACTGAAAAGCTCATACGCTGATAGTGGGAATGTAAAATGGCCCAACATGTCAAAAACAGTTTAGCAGTTGCTTAAAAAGCTAAACCTGCATTGATCATATGATACTTATTCTATTCCTAAGTAATTTACACAAGAAAAACAATAAGCATATAACCATGCAAAGGTGTGGGCCCAAATTTTCATAGCAGCTTTGTTTTCAACAGCCAGAGAACTGGAAACAACTCAAATGTGTATCAATAGGTGAATGAATGGATAGTTACATCCATAAAATGAAATAGCAATAAAAAGAAATAAACTACTGATACACATAACATAGATAAATCTTAGAACATAATCTTAAGTAAAAGAAGCTAGACTTCCCTCCACCCCCAAAGAGTATACACTCCACGATTCCATTATATAAAATTCTAGAAAAAGCAAACTAATCTATAGTGACAGAAAGTACATGCAACCTAGGGGTTGGGTGGGAATGGAAGGGGTAGTGGGGAGGGATTACTAATAGGATGAGGAAACTTTGGATAGTGCTGGATATATTATTTTGATTGTGGTAATGATGTCATGTAGTCAACATGTACTAAAGTGTACACTTTAAATATGTGCAGTTTATGATATGTCAAGGATATTTCTATAAACTCGTTTTAAAAAATAACAGTGACTTGAGCATCGCCATATGATCCAGGAGATTGCGGTTCAATTCCCAGTCAGGGCACATGCACAGGTTGCAGGCTCAATCCCCAGTGGGGGGCATGCACGATGCAGCCGATCAATGATTCTCTTTCATCATTGATGTTTCTATCTCTCTCTTTCCCGCTCCCTTTTTCTCTCTAAAATCAATAAAAATGTATTAAGGGGGGAAAAAGTGGCTAAAGCAAAATGGAAAAAAAAAAAGGGCAGAGGGGAAGACGAGTTGAATAACAGAACCTTGGAGAACTATTACTAACATTTAAAGCTCAAGTCAAGGAAGAATTATAGCTAAAAATTCAGAAAGGCAGGGGGAAATGGTATTCTTGATATCAAGGGAAGAGAGAATTTCAAAGCAAGAGTGGACAGTGTTAAATGCTTAGAGATCAGTTAAGATATGAATGAGAACAGGATTTAACAACCTGCAAAGTCATACATGATCTTTGCAGGACATGTTTTAGTGGCACGGTAGAAGCAAAAGCCAGACTGCAATGAGTTCAGGTGTGAATGGTATGTTGAGTCATTGCTTGATCTGAACACTTACACATGAGAGCTTTTAATTGTTTTCCTATATGCAATAGCAAATTACACTAAAATCTCAGATTTGTGAATTAATTACCATACTGTTTTGAATCACTGTAACCAATCTGGAAGGTTTCCAAAGTTTTATAATGTACAGTAATGTGAAATTTTCCTAAGATAGGAGTTCGAATATTGGCTGTTTGGGAAATGCAGGATGAGTGTCTGTCAGGTAGTACACCTCAGCCTCTCAATGTGACCTGAATTTTATACTTGTCAGTAGCTCTCACTGAGGGTAAAAACAGAAGTTACTCAGATTGTCACTTATTCTATGCTCCAATTTATAGAAAAGATGAAATGTTATAGTGGTGTTCATAATTAATACTTACAAAGGTCATACTTAAAAATATTCTCTTGTAAATATTAAGGGCTTATTGTGTTCATGGGAGAAGATTTTCAACAACCTACCCTCATAAATATTAATTATTGTTTCATTTGTAAGAAAGAAAAACATTGCCACAATATCCAGGACAAAATTATAATTCAAAATACACAAAATGTGCAGAGAAAATTAAGGTTTTTGAAATTTGCTCTTTTTTTACATACTGTTCCAGAGAGATGAACTAGATTAAAAAGTGAAACAGGAATCATGTTGCAATTTACAGAAATTCAAAACATCAGACAGTAAAACCTAGATGCATAAAATAAACAAAGTTATTGAGATTCTGATGATAGAAACACTGAGCTAATCTAAGTGGCTGTACTTTCAACTGCTCTAAAAATATTTGCTATTCCACCTCACCAGCAGAAAGAAAAGCTAAAAATAGTCATCTTTCTGTTATACATTATTTCTTTCTGTCTTGGAGAAAGTGAAACTAAAGTACTTATCTACAAATGTCGACCTTAAAATTTTTAATGAGCTTGTTGGTTTATTCATACAAACAAAAACCTGGATAACTATGTAATTTTTTAAAACATAGCTGGAATGATAGTTCCATCAACTAAACTGCTAACAACCATTAAACAGAAGACTGCAGAAAATTTGTTTCTTCTAATACAAGGTATATACTGAATTATCAACAAATTTACATTGCTTTAACTACGTACTTTATCTTTAAAAATGGGAAGTTTTTAAGGCAAACAACATTAATGACATGAGAACAGTCATACAATATTAAGGAAAAAAGACAAGATATAAACTTGAAATGTACAGCATAAGTACATTTATACTTATGCATTAAAAGATCAAAAAGAGGCAGCAAAAACTGATTTCTTTGTAACTACTTTTTAAATTCTTCACACTAAGCACATATTACTTTTTTGTTTTTCATAGCTCGTAAAAAAACACTGTAATATCACACATTAAATATTCAGCTGGAATGTTCTATCGCAAGATTTTAAGAATTTTCATGGTTATCAATATTTCACAATAAAACCTACCTAAAGTTTTTGGAGTAAAACAAAAGTTACACATAAATTTTTCCACTCACACAGAATAATAATTACCAATACTATAAAACAGGAAACCACCACTGTCGCATGCAGTATTACTGGACTGTAGTTCTATAAAACCCTTTGATTTCATCTTATCACACTTTAATTACAGGTTATTAATAAACTCATTTTCTATGATTTTTTTCATCATCTTTCTCCTTTGGAGTTTAACACTACCTGTCCTATTTAGTCCGCCTTTATACTTGTACTATGTTTACTGAATTAGTAGGTGGTGTCTTGATAGACTTAATCGAATGAGCCTATATAGACTCCTTGGCAACTTTAAAGCTACAAGTACTGTCCGGTAAATATTTTATCAAGCTCATCTATTCTCTCACAGCTGACAGGCCAGCAGGTTATTTAAAGTCCGGTGGGGTTAAGACACAGGACTGGGTCAAACCAAGCCAGCCAGCTATGAACCAAGTCTGACGATCAATGTTTAAATGCAAAAATGGAAAAAGGAAGGAGACTACAATTGGGAAGTTAGTTTTCTCTTTCTTTTGCAAAAATGTCATTTTCTTTTTTGGTGTTGTTGCTAGTAATACAACCATTGCAAGTTAGGAAAAAATCTAAAATTCTACTACTTGATGATAGCAGCTAAAAAGCATTTTGATATGTATTTTTCCAGGCATTTTCCTATACATACATACATCATGAGTGTAATATACACATTGTTCCCACAAAATTGCAGTAAATACTTGGTCACTTAAAAATGTATAATAACAAAAATCTTTCCATGTCAATAACATATCTTTGCCACCATTTTAAGTGCCTACATAGTATTCTATTACACAGATGTTCTTTAATTTAACCAATCTCAATGTCCTGTTGTTAGACATTTAGATTACTTTCAATTTTTCCTTCCAGAACCAATGCCTTGATGATTTTCCTCTCTCCCTGGGTGTGTGTGTGGGGGGGGGGGTTCTATAATCTTTATTTCCTTAGGACATCCTCTTAGAAAAGGAATGGATGTGTCAAAAGATATATATATTTTTAAAGGTTTTGTACAAGTTGCCAAATTATTTCCAGAAATGTTGTTCACTTGCTTAAGTGGTATAGGAGAGTTCTAGATTTCCTTGCCAACACTGGGCAGTAGATAAAAAACATTTTATTGTCTTAAATTTGCATATCTTTTCATATTCTATTGGCTCTGTGTTGTGAATCATTCTATTCTGCTGTATTAGTCATCTCTTAATTTTTTCTTTTGAAGCTTCAAAACTGAGAAGTGATTACTGCTTTTAATGATCCAAATAACAGCAGTTTCTTTGGCACAGGGTACGTGAAAACCTCCTTGGGAAAGGATGATGAGAAAAAAGGAGGAAAGAAATCAGAAACAGTAAATCAAGACACCCCTGGAAAAGTAAAAAAAAATAATAATAAAATAAAATAAAAATGGAGGTAAAGCTGGAGAGAAATTAAAAGAAACGTAATTGTTTTTTTTTGGTTTTTTTTTTGGGTGTTTTCTGTTTCGTTTTGTTTTTGTTAATCCTCACCTAAGGATATCTTTTCCATTGATTTTTAGAGAGAGTGGAGGGAGGGGGGAGAGAGACACTGATGTGAGAAAGACACATGGATTGACCACCTCTCGCACAGGGTTGGGGCCGGGGATCAAACCTGCAACCCAGGTATATACCCTTGATTGGGAATCGAACTCTCAACCCTTCAGTCTGAGGGCCAATGCTCTAAACACTTAGCCACACAGCCAGGACAAGAGGCAAATGACTGATGTAAAATAGAGAGGGAAGAGTTACTAAGCAAGGTCCGTTAATAAGCAAGCAAATGGGATCTAAGAATGAGTATAGGAATCCCAGAGACCAAAGAGTTCATCTAGGGTAAGAGAAGAATATGTATATTGCATATTGTCAGAGATGTATGTAGGTGGGGATAGGTAATTTTGATGGTGGGAACTTTAAGAAGTTAACTTCTAATTGGTTCCACTTTCTCAGTGCATAGAAATATGAAGCAAAGCCAACAGCAAAGTGAAGAATAGTTGTGAGAGAATAGTACGTCGTGTGAGAATAAGATGTGAAACAGTCATCTAGCAAAGAGACACACTATATGAACTAAGGCAACACTATCTGATGGCTGGGTAGGATTAAGCACTTTTGTTGACACAGAATTTATTTCTAATAGCTTTTCATACATTAAAGATATGTATGGTCATATATAATACATGGTCATATATTTTCCCTTGGTTTATTTATTTTGCATTTCATGTAATAAAGGTGTGTTGTTGTTTTTTTGAGTCCTTGCAATGAAATTGCATTGCTTCCTTTCTTTTGGGAAAATTCCTCCCTCACTCCAATATTATTTAAATATTATTTATACATTTTAATGCATTATTTAGGCATTTATTTAAATGCATCCTATATTTCCTGACACTTAGTTTCATTTTAAGCATTTAAATCTTTAAATAACTTTGATATTCTGATAAGTTAAAAGGTAGAAATCTTATTTTTTAATGCTTAACTAGGTACTCCTAAACAATTTAATATTCAATTCATGCCACTAATTAGAAATTTCATTTTTATACTATTTTCAAATTGTATTTTTACTTCATCAATTGCTTATTCAGGCACCAGTTTCACAGTTTCAATTACTATACCTTTGCCATATAGAGAGATAATGTATTTTTTATGTGGTATTGCATACACCCCTTTTCAGAATTCCTCTGTTCTCATTTCTTCCTCTAGATTATACTGAACATTTTGGTCATGATAACCACCACCACATCCAAATTACTCTTTTAGTTGAACTCTTCAAGTGCACTCCCTCTGCCCTCCCCCCCAAGAAACTCTAGGCTGTTTTCTGTACTGAAATAGCCATTGACAGAACCAGGAAGCACAATTTTCCCAGGGGTGGCCTATCCGCTGACTTCTGGGCAACCCATTAAATGACTAGGAGTGAAGGGATCCTTCCATTAACAACATATTAACTAAAATCAATTCAAACAACCTTCTTCCAGGATTTGGAGTGTGGAGTATGGAGTATCTTAAGTCTTCTTTGTACCCAGAGGCAAACAAAATAGATGCTTAGAAAAAGACAGAGGTGCCATAGAGGGAGAAAATGCACATAATCAGACAGAGAAAGTACACAATCATAGGTTTCGGATTCTGATTTTAATTACCATATTTTCTTACAATAAACTTTTCTTAGGTGAACTGAGGTATTATCCTTACTTGCAATAAAAAAGTCTACAACCCAAAGGAATTCTAAAATTTGATAAAGCTTTCCTTCTCTTCCCTTCACCTCTCTCTCTAATTAATTGGATTTTTAATTACAACTACACCAAATATATTGAGAACAGACATCTTTCAAAGGACGGTGTCTTTCTATATATTACAGTTGTGGGGGGTCTGTAAACATTTCTTTTTTTCAAATAAGTCCTGTTCATTTGATGAGTGCTCTTTCGTATTTTTTTTATTGTTACATGAAATTTTTCTTCAATTTTCTAACTAGTTTTAAGCAAACCTATCACTATTTCTCTTAGTGTGGTCCACTGAGAAAATACCTTGAGATAAACTAAAAGGAAAGGGTTCCATGTTCAAAGAAGTTGGGAAATTGTTGCATAAAGCATCGCCAAGTTAGAGATTTATAGAGCACCTTTAAAATCCTGAGAAATTCTGCAATAACAAAACTTATTTAAATTTATGTTCTCAAACTTAATGGAGCATTGTCAAAGAACACCTACTGGGATCTCATGGAACCAGTATCCAAGAATCAAATTTTGTAAAACAGTGGTATATAAGCTAGTAGGCATTCCTTATATACTTAATTCAGCAGTTTCTATTTCCCCCAAAGTCATTTTTGTTTGTAGCTTTATTTCCAGTCTCAGAATGGAGCATATGACAAAAGTCTAGGCTGAAAAGTGCATTGCATTCCTTTGCCAGGATTGATTGGTCAACAACTAGATATGGCATTTAAAGTAGTTCAATCATAGTGAAGCTCAGGACTGTTCCTGGAAATGTTGGGACAAAGACTTTTTCTCTTTTGGGCTAAGATTTGAAACTGGAAGGATTCCAGGAACTGCTGGGTACTACATAATGCCTAAAAACTGGGACCAACATCAATGAAGCAGAGCCACAAAATGAAGAACCTGAAATAAATTTGTTACACAAACAGTCATTCAACAAATATTTATTGAGCACCTAATATGTATATTATTCTAGGTGTTTGGGATAATCAATGAACAAGAGACCAAAACCTCTGTCCTTATAGCATTTACATTCTAACTGGAAAGGAAAGATAACAATATCATAATAAAGTATGCTAGAAGGTGATAGCCATGTATCTATGGCAAGAACATTTCAGGTAAATAAAACACCCATGCCAAGGCCCTAGGAGCACACAGTATATTTGAGGAACAGCAAGAAAAAGCCAAGGTGGTTACAGCCAAGTTAACAAAAAGAATACTAGATGATGATATCAGACAGGTAATGAAGAGAGGGCTAGGATCATAAGAATTTTGGATTTTACTGCAAGTTACACTGGAGGCCAAAGGAGAGTTTTAAAAGGAGAAGTAACATGACTACCTTACATTTAAAAGAATCACTCTGGCTGCTACTTTGATAATACTATAAAGGGGGGCACAGAGATCAATGAAATAATCCAGGTGAGAGATGATGGTGGCTCAGATCAGAGTAGCAGCAGCAAAAGTTATGAGAAGTGGTAAGATTTTGGATATATTTTAAAGGCAGAGCCAATAGAATCTGCTAACTAATGGGATTTGGACATAATAAAAGAGAAAAGGACAGGACAGCTCTAAAAATTTTAGCCTGAGCAACTAGAAAAATGAAGATACCCTTAACCAAGAAGGGGAAGACTGGGGGTATAATTTGTTTTGGAAGAAAGAACAAATCTTTACTTCTAGACATAAGTTTGAGATAGACATTTGAATGGTGAATTTTTAAAATAGGCAGTTGGATGAGATTCTGGAACTAAGGACAGCACTCTTGGCTAGAGGTATAAATTTAGGATTATCAGTGATTAATTACTATTTAAAACCTTGAGACTAGACACACTCACCAAGAAAGGAAGTATAGACATAAAAGAGGTCTGAGAGAAGAGGAGGAACAAAGTGTTAAGAAGAAATGACCAGTGAGATACAAGAAAAATCAAGAGAGTGTTCTGAAAGTGACACAGTGCTGCAAGTAGGAGAAGCTGATTAACTGTGTCAGTAAGCTGGAAATTGAGGACTTTGGCATCACAGATCTTCTTGACAAGGGAGGTTTCAGTGGAGTGATTGGAGTAAAAGCTTGACTGGAGTGGACTTACAGGATAATGGAAGAGGAGGAACTGGAGACAGAGGTTATGGAAGATTTGCTCATGGAATTTTGCCCCAATGTGTAGTAAAGCAATGGGGTAGAAGCTGGCAGGAAAAGTGGAAGGTTAAGAAAGGATCATTACCAAGATCCTCTTCCATTATCACTGAGCTCAGCATCAAGCCTTTCATTCTTTGCTTATATAAATTAATGGATTAGCTTTTATGTTTAAGCCAATTTTAGGTGGATTTTTCTATCATTTGCAGTTTTTAAAAAGAAAACTGATCTTTTTTACATTAACTTTTACTTAGCTCTCATGCGGAATTCTCAATTAGCTATAACAGTTTCTAGTAGTTTTATTGTATAAAAAGTAGCTGGAAGTTTCTAGCTACACTACCACTCTAGACTAGCAAGAAAAATTATTTAAGTGTTTCACTATCTACCTGGTAGTATAGACTGAAACGAAACAACTGTGCACTTAGTTATTTCTTAAATGTGTATATTTCTCTAGCTAAGTATAAACATTAAGTATTTACCATCAACCTTCTTCTTGTTTATAACTATCTGCCACTTTATCTTTCATCAAATATCATTTTTATTTGTATAATTGCATTTAGATATCGTTTCATGGCCATTTTCAAATCCATTTTACACTATTCTTTCTTTAATGAAGTATAAGGATAAAATACTAAAATTTGAGTAGTAGCTTAAAATCATGAACCCAGAAAAGGCTCCAAAGACTATCACTATCTAGTGTAAATATTAGGCATTTAATAACATTTAGCAATAACTAATTTTATATTTGTAACAGACAAATTAGAAATTCCAGGCATCTGAGTAAATACTGATTTATACTTCTGAAATATACTGCTAAAGAGAATTCAACCTTACAATCTAGTACATTTACTTCCCAAGGAAGAAATGGAATTTCCTTCTGCTAAGAATTAAGAGGAATCATGAAGTTGAAGGTTGTAGCAAATGAGCTCATATTCAAGCATATTTGCTATGATCAGAGGGAAAATAGCTATAACTTAATAGACAATCCCTGACAAACACCTAATTACAAATAAGTTAACATGTACTAATATGTACTTATAAGTAGCTACTACTATCTTAGAATCTCATCCTTAAGCAGAGAATGTACCAGTTTCTTTTTTAACATTTTTTAAAAAATATGTTTTTATTGATCTTAGAGACAGAGAGGAAGGGAGAGGGAGAGAGGAAAAAAAACACACATTGATGTAAGAGAGAAACATCAATTGGCTGCTTCTTGCACGCACCCTGACGGGGGACTGAACCTGCAACCTGATCATGTGCCCTGACCAGGAATTGAAACAGCAACCTTTTGGTGCATGGGATGACACTCAACCGACACACACTGGCCAGGGGAAGAACCTAAAGTTTTCAAAAGTACAAATGTTACGAATATCAAGATTAATTTAACAGAGCTGAACCAGAAGAATGCTCAAGCAGAGGTGAGCTTCTTAGATTTAGCTCATTGCTTAAAACCGTCTTTCCTCTATGGTGCCAAATAACCATAAAAATACCAGTTTTACCACAGTCCCCAGTAAAAAGAGTGTGGTTCCCTCAGTCAATTTCTTTGTACCTCTAACAAAAACATCTTGCCATGATGACTATGATGCCAGTCTTTTAAAGATCTAATAATGATTTTTTTCACACAACATGCCCCTAAACATAAGCCAATTTCATCTGTGTTCAGCCAAAGAAACAGCAATCTGGCCCAATGCTAAAATAAAGCTTACTGTGCTATATATCGATTTAAACATGGTACGTTATTATAATGGACAATTTCAGGAATTTTCAGCAATCAGACTTAGTATATTGACTTTCAGAAGCAACTCCCTTCACTCTATAGATCAGACTGTTTTCTTCTATTTTACGGATCATATTAGAAGAAAAATGGAAGGGTTTTGTGGGGTTTAATAGAAGGTACAATCTGCAGGACTGGGAAAAATGCCACAGTGAGGAACTAAAGACACTAGATGCCTAAGAAGGGGGCAGTATAAGGTGGGAGAAGTGTAAGACTCTATTAAGAGGATTAAAAAACAACCCAGCTGGTGTTGTTCAGTGGTAGAGCATCGACCTATGAACCAGGAGGACACAATTTGATTCCCGGTCAGGGCACATGCCTGGGTTATGGGCTGGAACCCTAGTAGGGGGCATGCAGGAGGCAGCCAATCAATGATTCTCTCTCACATGGATGTTTCTCTCTCTCTCTCCCTCTCTCACTCTAAAATCAATCAATCAATAAATATATATATATATATTTTTAAACTACAAAGTTGGAGAAAATATTTGCAAACCACATATTCAACAAAAGACTGGTATCTAAAACATGTAAAGAACTCTGAAAACTCAGTAAAATAAAAACCCAAGCATTCTAATTAGAAAACGAACAAACGATATAAAAAGAAATTTCACTGAAGAGGATATTAAGATGGCAAATAAAAAGATGCTCAACGTCATTAGCCATTAAAACAATGAGGTATCACTACAAATCTACCAAGATGGCTAAAATAAAAAATAGTAGTAAGATCAAAGGCTGGCCCAGGATGCAGAGAAACTCAATCGCTGATACACTGCTGGAAGGAATGTAAAATGGTATAGTCATTGTGGGAAATAATTTTGCAGTTCCTTTTAAAACTAAAAATAAACTTACTACATTGCCCAGTAAGTGAACTCTTATGCATTTATCCCAGAGAAATGAAAACTTATTTCCACACAGAGCCTTGTACATGAATGGTCATAGCAACTTTACTACTCATAACAGCCAAACACTGAAAACTATCTAAATGTTTTTCAGCAGGTAAAATGATTAAACAAATGGTAGTCTATCATATGATGGAATAAGTCTCAGCAGTAAAAAAAACAAGCTACTGATATAGATTAACAACTTGGATGAGCATCAAGGAAATTATGTTAGTGAAAAAGCTAATCTTCAAAGGATATATAAGACATAATTCTTTTTATATAGCATTGGTGAGGTAACATAATTTAGAGCTAGAGAACTTATTAGTGGTTGCCAGGGACTAGGGATAGGAGAAGAGGGTGAGTGAGGCTATGAAAGGGTATCAAGAAGAGGTCTTGTGGTGTTAGGAAGTTAAATATCTTGATTGTGGTGACAGTTACATGAATACACATAGAATAAAATTGCAGAGCTACACACACAAAAATGAATACATACACAAAATAATTTGAAAACTTTGAATAAGCTCTGTGAATTGGACTGTCAATTTCCTGGTTTTGATATTTCACTATAGTGAGGAAAGATGCTAACAATGGGGGAAGGCTAGGTGAAGAGTGCACAGGACATTCCTTCACATACACTTCTTCATAACTTCCTATGAATCTGTAATTATTTCAAAATCAGAAGTTTTAAAAAAAGAAAAGCTACAGACTGGAAGAAAATATTTGCAAACAACATATCTGACTAAGGACTAATATCTAGAATATATAAAGCAACTCTCAAAATTCAACAGTAAAAAACCAAACAATTAAAATATATAAAAGATGTGCACAGACATTTCACCAAGGAGAATACAGAGATAGCAAATAAACATATGGAAAGATGTTCAACATCATTAGTCATTAAAAAATACAAGAACACAGTGAGATATCCCTATATACACCTAAAATTAAACAGTAAAAAAATGCTGCCAAGAATTCAGAAAATCTGGACCTCTCATGCATTGCCAGTAGAAATGTAAAGTGATAGAGATTTTGGAAAATAGTTTGGTGCTCTCTCAAAAAACTACACATATGTTTATACATATGATCCAGCAATCCACTCCTGGGTATGCATCCATAAAAAAAGAGAACTTATGTCCTTACAAAAACTCGTGCATGAATGCTTGTAACATTATTTGTGATAGCCAAAAATTGGGAACAACCAAAATGCCCCTCAATAGGTGAGAAGGTAGAGAAACTGAGATACAGCCATACCATGAAATATTACTTAGCAATAAAAAGGAATGAGTGATAAACTTCCAACACCAATCATAAAAAAGTCAAAAGATATCACACTGGAAAAAATAGTTGCAATTTATATCAGAAAGTGCTAAACCCCGTAATTCTATATATCGGAGGGAAAAGCTCAATAATCCAATTTTTAATGGGCTATGTTCATTAAAACTTCAATAGTTCAAAGAAATACAATAATCTCAAACTTTTATATTAAAAAAAGACACTTTGCCCTCATTCTTTTTTTTTAAAGTATATTTTTATTGATTTCAGAGAGAGGAAGGGAGAGATAGAAACATCAAGAGGAGAAAGTCATTGATCAGCTGCCTCCTGCATGCCCCTGTTGCTGGGAACCAAGCCCAAAACCAGGGCATGTGCCATGACCGGGGATCTAACCTCCATCTCCTGGATCATAGGTTGAATCTAATCACTAAGTCACGTCAGCCAGACCACCCTTACTCTTAAGAGAAATGAGAGTTAACTCTAGCCAGTTTAGCTCAATAGTGAGAGCGTCGGCCTGTGGACTGAAGAGTCC
Organism: Miniopterus schreibersii; assembly: GCF_964146895.1. Classification (NCBI taxonomy): domain Eukaryota; kingdom Metazoa; phylum Chordata; class Mammalia; order Chiroptera; family Miniopteridae; genus Miniopterus; species Miniopterus schreibersii. The sequence continues at coordinate 163,702,514 of NC_138101.1, read as the reverse complement.
CGGGTCTGATTCCAGCCAAGGGCACATGCCTCCATTGCAGGCTCGATCCTCGGGCCCAGACAGGGCGAGTGCAGGAGGCACCAATCAACGTCTCTCTCTCTTCTACTCTCTGAAAAGCAATGGAAAAAATACCCTCGGTGAGGATTAAAAAAAAAGAAGAAAAAAAAGAGAAATGCCAGTTAAAACTGAGTTACAAATAATTCACCTATTAATTTGAAATGATAAAAAATATTAATAACACAGTACTGCTGAATGTATAGGGGAAAAATACTCTCTACATTGCCAATAGGATTATGAATTAACACAAACCTCTGGGGAGAAATTTGTCAACATCTATCAAAATTTTAAATGCACATTCTACTTCTAGGAATTTATCTTTTAAAATACTGGATATATCTGGACATGCGTATAGTGATATATATCACAGAGCATTCCCAGTAGCATGTTTTCAATGGCAGAAAAATATCAAAATGTCATTCAATGAGAGAATATTTAATAAAACACAGTCCAATCAGTCACACACTAAGCAGATGCTAAAAAAAATTATGAGGCAAATGTTTATATATGCAGAACTCTCTGGAAAGACATAAAAGGAACTGAAAGTACCACCTGTGGTTAAGATAAAAGGAAGAGAGGGACTTCCTTTTCATTAAAAACTCTTCTGGAAATTTTAGATTTTTATATCAAATGAATATAATGCCTATTCAAAAATTTTATGACAAGAACAAAACTAACTACAACAATTTCATGTTAATGGAGAAATATACAAACAGGTAAGTGGAACAGAATAAGATCCACAAAAAAATTCATTGAAAAAGCTTTGGTAGAAAACTCCCCTGTGAAGCTGTCCGGACCAGGGCTTTTGTTTGCTGGGAGTTTTTTTATTGCTGCTTCGATTTCATCAGTTGTGGCCTATTCAGGTTTTCTGATTCTTCCTGATTCAGTTCTACATGATCTCACTCATGTGGAATCTAATAAACAAAATAGACTGAGGAACAAAACAGATCCAGAGACATAGAAGCATGGAACAGACTGAGGGATCTCAGAGGGAAGGCGGGGGTGGGGGAGTGAATGGGGAGAGATTAATCAAAGAACTGATATGCATATATGCATAACCCATGGACACAGACAATAGTGTGGAGAAGGCCGGGGGGGGGGGGGCACGTAGAGGATATGGGGTGGAAGGGATCAATGGGGAAAAGGGGCGGGATATCTGTAATACTAACAACAATAAAGACAAACTTTAAAAAATAAAAATAAAAAAAATTTTTAAAAGATAATAAATTCAGAATTGATTTTTAAAATCCCATAAATGTCAAAAATAGAAATGTAGGGAGATTGTTAATTTACTCATCTTGGAGATAGGGCATCAACACTCAGGTAAATCCAAAAGCTACTGTTTAATATATGAAAAGCAATCAATACAATAGACCATACTAATAGAATAAAAAACAAAAACCATAGGATTATCAATAGATGGAGAAAAAGCATTTAAATAAATTCCAAAACACTTTCATGACTTAAAAATTTTTGAAAAAAAGGCATCTATGAAAAATCCACAACTAACATCATACTCAATGGTAAAAGACTAGATGCTTTCCTTCTAGAGTACTATAAGAATGTCTACTCTCAAATCCAATAGCATATGAAAAGAATTATACACTATAACCAATTAGGATTTGTGGCACACAAGGATGGTTCAAGGTAAGAAAATTAATCAGTACCACATTAACAGAATGAAAGGAAAATTACGAGATCTTCCAAACTGATGCAGAAAAAACATTAGAAAAATTCAACATGTAATACCCAAAACTACAAGGGAACTATTTCAACGTAATAAAGAATGCATATGAAAAAACCCACAGCTGTCCTGGCCAATGTGACTCAGTGGTTAGAGTGAGCCCCTCTGACTGAAGGGTCACAGTTGGATTCCCAGCCTCTGTTGGGGTGCAGCATGCAGGAGGCAACCAATGTGTCTCTCTCACACACACCCATTCTTCTCTCTCTCTCTCCCTTCCCCCTCCCTCCCTCCCTCCCTTCCACTCTAAAAATCAATGGAAAAAACATCCTTCAGTGAGGATTAACAAAAACAAAAAACGCAACAGCTAACATCACACTCAATGGTAAAAGACTGAAAGCTTTTCCTCTAAGATCAGGAACAAGGCAACTTTCTATTCAACATCAACATCACACTATAAGTCCTAGCCAGAGATATTAGGTAAGAAAAAGAAATAAATGGCATCATAATTTGAAAGGAAATAAAATTATCTCTGTTCACAGATGACAAGACTTATATGTAGAAAACCCTAAAGATTCCACAAAAAAACTATTAGAATAAGTAAATTCAGGAAAGTTGCAGGATAAAAAAAAAAAAATCAACACAAAAATTAGTTGCATATCTATACACTAACAATGACCAATCTGAAAAGGAAATTTTTAAAAAATCCCATTTTCTAGAGCATTAAAAAAGATAAAATACTCAGGTATACTTAACCAAGGGGGCAAAAGACTTGTATGCTGAAAATTACAAAGCATTGCTGAAAAAAATCAACACAAGCAAATGGAAACACCTCGTGGACTTAATATTGTTAAAATATTCATGCTACCCAAAGTGATCTACAGAATCAATGCAATTCCAATCAAAATCCCTGTATCAATTTCTAAAAAATTTTTTTAAATCTTAAAATTCATATGGAATCTCAAGTGTCTCAGAGTAGCCCAAATAATCTTGAAAAAGAAGCACAAAGTCAGAGGCTTCATGTTTCCTAATGTCAAAACACATAACAAAGTTATAGTAACCAAAACAGTGTGGCACTGGCATAAAAACATAAACCAATGGAAGAGAAAGAGCCCAGAAATAAACCCTTGCACATTAGGTCAAATGATCTTTAACAAGGGTGCCAAGACCACATAAGGGTGAAAGAACATCCTCTTGAACAAATGGTACAGGGAAAACTGGATATCCACATACAAAATAGCAAAGTAGGATTCTTCCCTTACAGCATGTTCAAAAATTAACTCAAAATGGATTAAAGACTTTAAACTATAAAGCTTCTTTAAAACAAAACAAAACAGGGTAGATGCTTTTTGATACTGAATTTGGCCATGATTTCTTGGTATGACACCAAAAGCACAAGCAACAAAACCAAAAATAGACACTTGGTACTACACAAAAAAACTTATATGAATCAAAAGAAACAATCAACAGAGTATAACAGCAACCTACAAAATGGCGTAAAATATTTGGAAGTCACATATCTAATCAGGAGTTAATATTCAAAATAAATAACTCCTATAATAAATAAATAACTCCTATAATTCAACACTAATAAAACAACCCAATTAAAAAATGGGCAAAGGACCTGAAGAGACATTTCTGCAGAAAAGTTATACAAATGGCCAATAAGCCCATGAATTAATAGATGTGCAACATTATGAATCATGAGAAAAATGCAAATCAAAAACACAAGGAGATTAACTTCAGGCTCATTATAATGGCCACTTTAAAAAAAACAAACAACAAAAAAAAACACCTAGAAAGTAAGTTTTGGTGAGGATGCAGAGAAGCTGGAACCCAATGTGCATTGCTAGTGGGAACGTAAAATAGTGCAGCTTTGGAAAACAACATAGCGGATTCTCAAAAAATTAAATATAGAACTACCATAAGATCTAGCACTCCCACTTTTGGATATATATCCAAAAGAACTGAAAGCAGGATCTCACAATAGCCAAGAAACGAAAACAACCCTAAATGTCAATATACACATAAATGGTTAAACAAATCTGGTTGATATATGCATACAATGGAATATCAATCAGCCTTAAATGGGAAGGAAATCCTGTCAACATTCTACGATATGGATGAAGCTTAAGGGCACTGTGTTAAGTGAAATAAGCCAGTCACAAAAAGACAAGTATGATTCCACTTACATGAGGTACCTAAAATAGTCAAACTCTTAGAAAGTGCAATGGTGGTTAGTAGTGGCTGGGGGGGTGGGGGTGGAATAAGGAATTATTTAATGGATCAAGTTTTCGTTTTGGAAGTTAAAAAAGTTCTAGAGGTCTATTGTACAACACTGTGAATATACTTAAAACTACTGAATACACTTAAAAATTATTAAGAGGGTAAGTTTTTTTTATCACAATTAAAAATTCTAAAAAGGAAATTAGAAGACACCCCCCATTAAAAATAATTATACTCCCCCCAAAAGAATGAAGCACTGACACATGCCATAACATGAATGAACCTTGAAAACATTATGCTAAGTGAAAGAAGACAGTCCCAAAAGGCCATATGTTATATGATTCCATTTATATAAGATACAGAATAGACAAATCCATAGAAATAAAAAGATGACTAGTCATTTTCAGGGGCGGGGAGGAGAGGGAATGAGAATGATTGCTAATCAGTACAGTGTGTCTTTTGGGTGTGATAAAAAAATTTTTAATTAAATAGTGGTGATGGATGCACTGTCCATGAATATACCAAAAAACCATTGAACTGAACACTTTAACAAGGTGAATTTTAAAGTATGTGAATTATATCTTCAGTGAAGCTGTTTTAAAAATCCAAGCATCATAAAAGTAGTAACTCACAGATTTGAGTGGCAACTTATATGTTTTCAACTTCTGTGTAATGGAAGACATTATAAATCATGTAGTAAGTGACAGACCAAGATAAAATATTTACAACATATAAAAGAGGGATGACTACTATGCATTATGTACAAAGTATGAACCAACAAGAAAAAAAGTACAAACAAGGAAGATAAACAAAGAATATGAACAAGCAATTCACAAACTACAAATGATTAATAATCATAAAAATGTTCAACTTCAGCAGTAAGCAAAAGTATATAAATTAAAACAAGGTATTTTCATTTTGTCATTTTATAAAAACTTAAAATTAATGATAAAACTGTGTGTAATAAGCACTGTCATAAAAATGTTGGTAGGAGTATAAACTTTATTTGGAGGATGCGGAGGATGCAATTAAATGCAATTAAATACTTCTAATTAAAATTAGAAGTATGAATATCTTCTGACCTCAAAAAACTACTTTGCATTTAAAGAAATACATTAAGTACAAAAATATATATTCTTATACATAAGAATGCTGACATAATAGCAAAAAATGGAAACTATATGCTCATAAAAAGGATTATACATGATACATTTTATAGGGATTCAAAGAAATAAAGTGATCTACCTGGGAAGGTGTATATAATGTCATATGATATTAAATATAATTCAGAAGCTCTGGAGTGTGAGAAAATCTCTATTTTTATTTTATTTTATTTTATTTATGTTTTAAAATTATATCTTTATTGATTTCAGAGAGAGGAAAGGAGAGGGAGAGAGAGAGCTAGAAACATCAATGATGAGAGAGTCATTGATCGGCTGCAGCCCGCAACCCAGGCATGTGCCCTGACCAGGAATTGAACCCTGATCGCCTGGATCCTAGGTCGACACTTAACCGCTGAGCCATGCCCGGCCGGGCGAAAATCTCTATTTTTAATAAGCACCCTCAGTAATTCTGATTTGACTACTCCACAAGACAAAAATGTTAAATTCAAACTCCCTGATAAATATAATCCCTTTAATTTTTAACTTAGGTTATGCCTTTTAGCTTACTTTGCCTTGTGTTAGAATTCTAAGATGAACTAATGTACGTTTCATTCCTCCACTAGATTATGAAATCCTTGAATGTCTTACTCTTTTCTGCCAACTAAAATGGTTCTTGGCACACAAAAAATGAATTTAATATATATTAGTTGAATGAAATAAAGTTTTTAAAAATAAAGTTTATATATATATATATATATACACACACACACACACACGTATATGTGTGTGTCTGTGTATGTGTGTGTGTGTGTTTATATATATTGTTTATAAAGTCACAAATCTATTAGCAGAAAGGGATGGAGAAGATTCTATTTCCATGACCATGGATTATTACATGAAAATGAAAACACGCTTTATTAAGATCTTTGTTCTTTTGGAATGTTTTGCAGTGGCTAGATTCATATGGAAAGGATCAACATCAGCAAAAAAGGAACAAACTAAGGAAGAAAATAATAAAATGAACGATGCATCCTCTCTAACTCCACTTTACATCTTTTATTCAAGTAATTTTATAACTTAAAAATTTTTACTTAATTTCCCCCCCATTTTTAACTTTCATTTTTCAATTACAGTTTACATTCAATATTATTATTATTTTCAGGTGTACAGCATAGTGGTTACACAACCATATGCTTTACAAAGTGTTCCCCTGGTATAACAAGTACCAAAGTGTTCCTCCTGGTATTTCAAGTACCCACCTGACACTATACATAGTGATTACAATAGTATTGACAATATTCCCTATGCAGTACTTTAAATTCCCAGGGCTATTTTGTGACTACCAATTTGTACTTCTTAATCCTTTCACCTTTTTCACTCAGCCTCCCAACCTTCCCCCCCTCTGACAACTATCAGTCTGTTTTCTGCATCTATGAGTCTGTTTCTATTGTTTGTTCATTTATTTTGCTCTTTAGATTACACATATAAGTAAAATCGTATGGTATTTGTCTTTGTCTGACTTACTCCACTTGGCATAATATCCTTTAGGTCCATCCATACTGTCACAAATGGTAAGATTTCATTCTTTTTTTGTGGCTGAGCAACATTCCATTGTACGTATTTTTTATTTTATCCACCCACTCATCTACTGATGGGCACTTGGGTTGCTGCCATAGCTTGGCTATTGTAAATAGTGCTGCAATGAATATAAAGATGCAGATGCTCTTTTGAATTGGTGTTTCAGGTTTCTTCAGATATATATCCAGGAGTGGAATCACTGGGTCATAAGACAGTTCCATTTTTAATTTTTTAAAGAACCTCCATACTGCTTTCCACAGTGGCTGCACCAATATGCGTTTCCACAAACAGTGCAAGAGTAGTCTCTTTTCTCCACATCCTCTCCAACAGTTGCTGCTTGTTAATTTATTGATGATAACCAATCTGACAGGTATGAGTTGTTATCTCCTAGAGGTTTTAATTTGAATTTTTCTGATGTTGTGCATCTTTTCCTATGTCTATTGGCCTTCTGCATGTTCTCTTTGGAGAAGTGTCTATTCAGGTTCTCTACTCATTTTACAATTGGGATTGGTTTTTTTTAGTGTTGAGTTCTTTACAAATTTTGGATATTAATCCCTTATCAAATGTAACATTGGTGAATAACTTCTCCCATTCAGTAGGTTGTCTTTTCATTTTGTTGATTTTCTTTGCTGTGAAAAATCTTTTTATAATTTAATGTAGTCCAATATGTTCTTTTTAATCTTGTTTCCCTTGCCCAAGGAGATATATCAGAAAAAATATTGCTAAGAGAAACGCCAGAGATTTTACTGCCTATTTCTTCTACGAGTTTTATGGTTTCAAGTCTTACATTTAAATCTTGAATCCATTTTGAGTTTATTCTTACATATGGTGTAAGAAGGTGGTCTAGTTTCTTTTTTTTCCATGTTATCTGTCCAATTTTCCCAACACCATTTATTGCAGACTGTCTTTACCCCATTGTATGTTCTTGGCTCCTTTCTTATTTTTTTTTTTTAAATGTTCTTATTGGTTTTAGAGAGAGGGAGGAAGAGAGAGGGAGAGGAAGAAACACTGATCGGCTGCCTACACTAGGGACAGAGCCTACAACCCAGGCGTGTGTCCTGACCAGGAATCAAACCAGCAAACCAACGACCTCTTGGTGCATGGGATGACACTCATCCAACCAAGCCACACCAGCCACAGCCTTCCCTATTTTTAAGGAGATTTACAATCTTCATCTGTTTTTAATATCTCTCTACATCTTAGAAAATACTGTAAGTTATTTTAAGGCAAAAAAGGTTTTATTTCCCCAAAATATTAGACAATTAGGAAAACTTGAGATAACTACATATATATGTCATTTTAACAAAATAAATCTTAGCAAAAGCCTGAAATATAGACTAAGCTGAAAAAAATTGAGTTTTTCTTTAAAATATTTTGGTACTGAGTTATATGAAAGATCTATAATTTTAACATAATACATATTTGGTCTTCCTCTTTTATAATCTTTCTATTTTCCCAGCATTATTGTCTTTTCCAAAGAAACACTGCCTTCTCATGACACCTCCAAGGTATGATAGCTTCGATTTTGTCATTTTAGCCTCCAGCAATGTTACAGGCTATCTGCTCTAGGACCCACTTTTTAATCTTTTCTGGTGGTCCAAGATATCTGCAGAGCTCTCCTCCAATACCGTATTTTGAATGAATCCATTTTTTTCCTATCAGCCTTCTTCACTGTCCAACTTTACTTTTATACTTGGGCTTTTTTAAAAAAAAAACCCTGATGCATAGAGGTTTAACATATTTATGTAACCAGCTGTATCCATCATTTCCTTTGTGATTTCTTAAATAGCATGTAAATATAAATTGCTAACTTTACATTTAAACTTCCTATGAGGAGGTGCTGAAAAGAAACACAAAATGCTATTGAGTATTTATATTACAGAGAAGTAATTTCCTCTAGTCTATATCTTATAACAACATCATTAATTTTAAAATTAAAATAATAAAATTTAAAAGCAGAAATAAAACACTGGAAGACAGAGCTCCAAAATAAATGCTGAAACAAAATTCTAGGAACTAGAGAACATGTAGAGGTCATAAATTAAAGTTGGTTCTTAAAAACAATTTAGGCAGCTGGCCAGGCATAGCTCAGCGGTTGAGCATCTACCTAAGATCCAGGAGATCGCAGTTCGATCCCCGGTCAGGGCACATGCCTGGGTTTTGGGCTCGATCCCTAAAAAGGGGGCATGCAGGAGGCAGTCAATCAATAACAACTTTCTCATCACTGACGTCTCCCTCTCTCTCCCCCTCCCTCTCTCTGAAATCAATAAAGATATATTTAAAACAAAACAATTCAGGCATTTTATTTTTACCTACCTTAAAGTAATTTAACTCTAATACTTTATCCAACATGCAGCTTCTTTTGCACTGCAATATCCCCATCCTTGGAATATCTAAAGCTTATTTACATTTGAGTTTCAATAAACTTAGCAGCAGTAGTGTGAAAGAATTAGAATGACTAATCTCCACTCAAAACTACTGGAGTCATTTGCAAGCACTATCAAGACTGAAGTAGTATATATAAAGAAAGGGAATGGTCCAGATATCAACCAAATTCCTTAAAGGAAAGAAATGGATTGCCAAACTGGATTCTCCCTTTGTTGCACCATCCTACCTGCCCCATGATTACCATAACCAAGTGCTCAAGCCAGCTGGTCTGCAACTCGTATGGTAACTCAATTTTGATGGGGAGACTTGAGTGAGCCAAACTGCTTTAGAACCCACTGGCAAATTATGAAATGCATACTTCAAGTGCTATATACACTACACATCTGATCTTTAAATTTCATCCCAGTAAAATCTTCTGTTTGGTTTTGTTAAACTGTACTTACTTACTTGCTTCTGAACTTAAATGGCTGTCTCATTAATCTCACAATTAAAAATTTTTTAATTTCATATTTCCAATTACACAGAGGGGTTTGGTTCTTTACTGATTCTCATTGTCAAGATTCCTTTCCAACCAAAAAGAGTATCGTTCTTAGTTCCCAAGATAACAGAACACAGAATCCTACCTGGCCAGGTGTGGCTCAGTGGTTGAGCATCGACCTAGGATCCAGGAGATTGCGGTTCAATTCCTGGTCAGGGCACATGCCCGGGTTGCAGGCAAGATCCCCAGATGGGGGCTTGCAGGAGGCAGCCGATCAATGACGTCTCTCTCATCATTGATGTTTCAACTCTCTCTCTCCTTTCCTCTCTCTGAAATCAATAAAGATACATAAAAGAAAAAAAAAATTCAGAATCCCATTTATTAAAAACACACTAGATTCCTTTGGGCTCTGGGTCACTATATATAAACAGCAATAAAATTATTAAAATTACCAGAGAAGAATAATATTATCTACAAAGGAATGTACTAGATTTACAAGGTATAGCTTAGATTTTGTTTTGAAAGTCAGAAATCTGTTGCCAAATTAGACAGAGAAAAAAGTTTCTAGGGAATAAACCCCTACAAAAAAACTATGGCTTTTGACTTCCCAAAATTCAAGTACAGAAGATCACAGCTTGTGTTGAATTATTAGAAGGCAAATTTTCTAAAAGCACAGTAGAGTGCATAAAATCTTTGAATGCCCTTTCCAATACTTATCAGAGCCTGTGTCCTTGAATTTGCATCACCTGATCTCCAAGCACTGGCTATTATGCATGTGGAGAAAGGCAAATTCAATTATAAAAAATGAGAGGAGGAAACTGTGAAATATAATCCAATGCCAGAGGAGCCCTTGGCAAAAAACACTGGTAACCAATATTATTAAGATGTAGCAGATACCTTACCCGCACTGCAAAAAACAAGTTGGGATCATATTAACTATTAAGAAGTATTGAGGCATCTGCGCCCTTTATCCTAAGGCAAAACCTAAGTTTTATATATATATATATATATATATATATACACACACACACACACACACACACACACACACATATACGAAAAATTCAAACGTTTTCTATAAATTATTCACACATCTTCCCAAGCCTAAAATAACTGTAATTTTCTATACAGAAATATTCCACTTTAGCCCCAGCCGGTTTTGCTCAGTGGTTAGAGCATCAGTCTATGGACCAAAGGGTCCTGGGGTCGATTCCAGACAACAGCATGGCATGTACCTCGGTTGCAGACTCGATCCCCAGTCATGGCATGTGCGCAAGGCAACCAATCAATGTATTTTTCTCACCTCTCTCTCACTCACTCTCCCCCACTTCCACTCTCTCTGAAAAGCAATCGAAAAAATATCCTCTGGTGAGGATTAAAAAAAAAACACAAAGAAATATTCTACTTTAAAAAGAAAAGCAATCAACCTAGCTTTCTAAAATACTGAAACTATAAACCCAGTACACCTAGGTTGTTGGTCAGTCTTCCCTAGGAAGTATCCATATATTGTCCCACATCAAATTAGAACTACTTGTAACAGAGCTCAAGAATCCAAAAACTATATATAGCCCAGACAACGGATATTTGTGGTGTTTTATGGAAAAGACTGTTTGACAAACAATAAACTTAAATAAAAGTCACCTTCCAAGACTTAAAAAACAGAAAGATAAAACAAGTGACCTGATTAATCACAAATTGAAGAATGGCATGCATGTGATCAATGAAAAGATGTCTCTGTGTTTCAGATTCTTCAGTTTGTAGCATCCAAACACTTTCCAAAAAATAGGACACTTTTAGAATTAGGAAGAACAAGAAAAGGAGATCATCTTCACAGATAATTTCCAATGTTTTATAACCATTCTTAGTTAAAAAAAATTATAAGATACCTGTGAATTGTTTCATTTCCTCGTCTTATTTACTGTCACTGTCCTCAGTGAGAAAAGGATTAAACTGTAGTAAGTTCTAAAAGAAACACTAAAATGTAAAACTACAATAAAAAATCTAATTTGCTTACCTCCCTACTTCTCTCAATCTTCCCATTATAACCCTTCCAAAGAGGTGACAGAGAGCTAAAAGATTTCTTAAAACAAACAAAAACTCAACCATAAAAATTATGATCCATGTTTTTCCTCAGAGAAGAGATAACTTAAATTATTCTCAGGCAAGAGTACAAATAAAACTTCTAATTTCATTATCTTTGGATAGTTAAATAAGAATGATAACAAAAGAAAATCAAGTAGAAGCCCTCTTAGCTGAGCTGACCTTTTAACTGAGTTAACTGATGCTTACCAAGAACCAGAAGTGTTTATTCTCAAACCTGTTTGTGCCAGTTGCACTTCTAATGACAAAATTTAAATATTACAAAACCAATGAAATATACGTGGAAAAAGACATTGCTGTTTTTATAAAAACTAAGTTAAATGCTCTGTAAAGACCCAATAAAAGCAAGTTGCTTTAGTCCGGTCACCGTGGCTCAGTGCTTGAGCGTCGGCCTATGGACCTGGAGGTCAAGGTTAGATTCCTGGTCAAGGAAGGTGCCCAGGTTGCGGGCTTGATCCCCAGTGAGGGGAGTGCAGGAGGCAGCGGATCAATGCCTCTCTCATCATTGATGTTTCTATTTCTCTCTCCCCCTCTCCTTTCCTTTCTCTGAAATCAATAAAGATATATTTAAAAAAAAATTAATGAATAAAGCAAGTTGCTTTAAATAAAATGGAGTGGAATTAGGTGACAACTATAAAAGATTTCTCCCCCAGTTTGTAACAGATTCTGGATTCAAACTGCTTTAACAAGTCTTTAAATTCTCTCTCTGCATTAAGGAATCTAAAATTGGGAAATCAGTGGTCTCAAAGGAAAGGCCTTGACCTACATCTTAAGATTGGCAAGTGAACACACATTAATATGTTTACATTAAAGTAAGATGTTTAAGTTATTATGTATCAAATTTATCATTCATCATCATCATCATTTAACTACTGGTTTTAAAAAAAAGCAAATACTGTATCCTTCAGTAATCAACTAGAGGAACAACGTCAACAATTATTCCTCATGTCAATCTACGAGAAATCTCTAGTCCATGGATACATGATGTAGACTTATTCAGACTAACTGCCTAAGGTCTTTAAAAACCTGAAAAGGAAGACATGTCTTGAGAAGATATAATTTGGTTTAAATTTGATATAAAGCAAACCTTGGGATAGCTCACCAAACTTTCATATGACTACTCCAAATGAATACAAAGCTGTTTCCTACATGTTAGCCTTTGAAATAATTATTAAATATTTGAAATAATTATAAATATTAAAAATATTTCAAAAAACGACATTAAAAATGTATTTTCTGTTTGAAAATCTACCTGAGTCAAGGAAGATAGAAATAACTAAATTTGTAATAAATATAAAACTGAGTATTAATGAATTTGGTTATTCAATTCTGAATCAAATCAAATACTGCATCCTAAAGAATTATTATTCTTTCGGTCACTATGAAAATATTTTGTTTTTACCATTATGCTCTAACACAAGCCAACTTAATAAATATAAACAATAATACTCTAAATAGTTTTATTATTCTAAATAATATTAAAGGACTGAGGGAAAATATCTTGCCTCTAAATCAGAGGTGGGGAAACTTTTTTCTGCCAAGGGCCATTTGGATATTTATAACATTATTTACAGGCCATACAAAACTATCAACTTGAAAATTAGCTATGAAAAAACTCCCAGATTTATTGCATTTCCAGCCCCACCTATAGTTGCCTTGGCAGGGCCAGACCAAATGATTTCATGTATATATGGCCTGTGGGCCAGATGTTCTCCACCCATGCTCTAAATGGACATTAACAAAATATTTTATTCCAAAATTATCTGTCCATTTGACTTTCATAATTGTATAAATTCCATAGCGCATCAACACCAAGAGTGGCACACTATGCAAATGTTATTTCAAAATACACTTTAACACAAGGTGCTCAATGTACTGTAAAGATTAAAATTTTTCTGTGCCCCATTATTTATATGAATCAATAATATATGTGGCTAACATCCTGCTGGGTTAAGTCAGTATTTGAGATTCTTCTCTTCATTAAAACAAAAGCAGAAATAAACACACACACTATGCCACACACACACACACACACACACACACACACACACACACGACTGACTAGAGGAACACAATAGAAATATTTTTAAAACTTATCTCTAAAGTAGTGCCTATGAATTATACATTAAACATGTGATATCTTTGTAATTAGAGAAATATTTTTAAAATAGAGTCTATAGAATATCCAAGTCATCAATTAACCATAAAGATCAGAGTGGGGGTGGGAACAATAAAGGGAAGGATACATCTTTTTTCCCTACTCTATTTTCCATCTCATACCTAAGCTACTGTTTATGATATGTGGTTATGCCTCACTTGTATTTGGATGATTAAATGGTTAAAATTCACTGAATTAAAGTGACTATTGTATTTAAATTAACTGGAGAACTAATAAATGTTTACTGAGCAACTACCATGTAACAGGTTTGTAGCTAGCTATTATTAGATGAATATAGCCCTTACCATTTTGAGAAACTAACAACAACAAAATGTTACAAGAACATGCAAGAAAGTGAAATCAATTCTGGATGGGAGAGAATCGAATAGACAGAGTAAGTGGGAAATCTTACAAAAATTAACGAAAAAGGTTTCGAAAAGCATTTGAAATGGGCCTCACAAGAACAGACAGATTTTAATACGGACAGGCAAAAATACATAATAAATCAAGCATTTTACTTTATAACCACCTTTACTTCATCTCCCAATTTTTCTAGTTAACTATAGACAATGAAAAGAATTATCTTTAACATGTGGTTCCAAAATGAATGAAGACCTTAAAAGTACTTTAAAATTAAGAAATAATAATAAAATGATTATAAGAATGGATAAGAATTATCTAATAAAATGGGGGATTACAGAACAATTATTTTGATTTTTTAGAACCATGCATAATGACATTCAGCTTACATCAGAATATCTCAAAATCTGTTTAAATCTAGTGCTTTAGAACAAAATAGAAGGGTAAAAAATGAAAAATTAAATTTACCCGTCACATTCTGGACTCGAGTGATAATTTTAATTTCTTATGAACTATCTGCTTCTAGTATCATTTTAGAGGAAAATCAGATGTTTACCCATTATTATTATACATTAAAAAGTTCATAAAAATAGATGTACCCTGAAGTATTAAAGCAGTAAGATATAAGATATAAATTAAGCTACAAAGGCATGAAAAGACAATTAGTGTAGACAATTAGAAATTAACACATATTCAAGCAAAGTATTTCAGTAAAATAAAAATAATTTAAAATTTTCCTAAGTTTAAAATATTATCCAACATGACCATAATGTGTGTCCAGTCTACATTTCCACTCTTTGTAACAAAATTTAGATACATATGTAACCAATACTATTCATACTGGTAACTGTACGAAAATGGAAACAGCAAGATACATTAAGACTAGAAGAAAATCTGAGAGCTGGGAATCTGATCAATTAAAAGCCATCAACATTTTTTTTCCTTTAAATCTCAAATGATCTTCACTGCAGCATGTTTTTGGCAGCAAAATACTGGAAATATCTATCTTTCAATAAAGGACTTGTTTAAATCATGGAATAGTATACAGTATTTAATAAGATATGAGCTAGAATATATACACACACTCACATATGTACACATACATACCATATATAGAGATGTGTGTATATATTATATACATGGCCTTGCATCAAAAATGGGAAAAGATATATATATATGAGGCAGATAAGAAATGCCTTTAATGTATTATGGGGAAAAAGACATATCACAAAATACTATGTATAATATGATTCCTTCCTGAAAAAAAAGAAACATAATTTGTTAATATATGCATACACACTAAACTGCTAACGAGGAAAGAGGACTTTGGCATTTTCATTTTTTATAATGAGCATGTGTAAGCTTCGTAAGCCTACAGTAGATTCTCAACACCTGTTAAGTTTTCTTTTTTTCTTTTTTTTAAAATATATCTTTATTGATTTCAGAGAAAGGAAATGAGAGGGAGAGAGAGAGATAGAAACATCAATGATGAGAGAGTCATTGATCGGCTGCAGCCAGCAACCCGGGCATGTGCCCTGACTGGGAATCGAACCCTGATCACCTGGATCCTAGGTCAACACTTAACTGCTGAGCCACGCCTGGCTGGGCTGTTAAGTTTTCTTGCTATGGCTATTTTAAAAATAAAATAATGTGATATAAAATTCATGTTGTTTTAAAGTGACTGGCTATAATCTTGATTTATTTGGGTAAATCCTGCAAAACATAATTAAAAACAAACATTTCCCAGTTCAAAGAATTTCAGTAAATGTTCTCAAAATTCAACTCTCAAATAATCTCCCAAACTGAAATGCTCAACTATTCGTAACAGGGGTTGGAAAACTTTTTCTGTAATGGCCAGACAGTAAATACTTTAGGTTTTGCAGACATAAATAGTCTCTGTTGCAAATTCTTCAAAAAAATTTTTTAAACAGCTCTTTAAAAATATTTAAAACACACACACACACACACACACACACACACACACAAAACATTCTTAGCTCAGATCCACAAAAAACAGGCTGCAGGCTATATTTGCCTTGCTGGCCATAGTTTACCAACCACTGATTTATAATAAGCAAGCATCTGGAAATCTGGTATTTTAAAAAAATTACACCAAAGGCATCAGAGATCACAATAGTGTCAGTTTTATTCTTCATTAAATAAAGTATGGTTGCATTATAGCAATTAAAATTACAAGTTGATTAATAAATGAAATTCTATTAATATGCTAGACACTAATCAAATGATGAAAAAAACACAAAAAATAAAATTTCAAGTATTCATATTATATAACCATGATTGTGTGTGCACCTGCAAACCACATATATCCACTTTAAAAAGTCAGCTGAGCCCTAGCCAGTTTGGCTCAGTGGTTAGAGCGTGCCTGCAGACTGAAAAGTTCCGGGTTCGATTCCAGCCAAGGGCACATACCCTTGGTTGCAGGCTCGATCCCTGGCCTTAATCAGCGCATGTGCAGAAGGCAACCAATCGATGTGTCTCTCTCACATCTCTCCCGCCCCCACCTCCACTCTCTCTGAAAAGCAATGGAAAAAATATTCTCAGGTGAGGATTAAAAAAAAAATCAGCTGAAATTGAAATACTACAACATCAAAGCTCAAATCTCCTTTTATAATAATTAAAACCACTGACTCATTTAAATAATAAAAACTAGTTATTCATTTGTTTTAGATGTCATCAACCACTGAAAATTAAGAACTGAATTGAGAGGCCAATAATAATTACTGGGTTTTAATTTTTTAATTTGTAAGGGTTATAAAGTACTAATCAACAATCTAAAATATACTTTATAAATTTATATTCTTGAAACATTTTAATATTTATTGTGTTAGCAAACATTACTAAAAACCTGACTCTACTTTTTTTGTCTAAAAGATAGCTTTTATACTCTTGATTCTGTCTAAAATAGAAAGATTATCATCATCTGGATACTATTACCAAACACAAATTTCATTATGAATAAATTGGGTCAAATTAAACTCTAAAATGAAAATGTATCCCCCAAAAGTAACCAAATAACCATTGTAAAATAATCTTACCTAGACTGGTGGGTTTTATCAGTTCATCCAGTAAATCATAAAATGGTAATTTTTGAAGTTTTATATCCGGATGGACTGGGTGAAGAGCTGACGTAAGGTGTGGGAGTTCCAGTTCATGTTTAGGTCCCAGAAGAGAGACAGGGAGTAATGGTGATGATGCAGGGTGACCGTCATAAGTGAGCTGTGGAATGGTAGATGGAGACAAAGTTGCTGGCATAGGACCTGAATGTACACTGGGGATGGACAAGTCCGCGGGCGTCATGATTTTCTGGGGGAATCTCCGCCTATAGAGTTCTTTAATTTTCATTTGTACAGCAGGACTGCAGCCAGCCTTTAGCAAATGCAGGGCTTTTGTGAGAAGTTCGTGTTTGCGTCCGTGCTTGTTTCTCCCAGCGTAGCCCAATAGTACTTGAAGTTCAGAAACTCTAAGGCTCATAACCATTTGCTTAGAGACAAAACAAAATGTAAAACATTAGTATTCCAAGAATATAATTTACAACATTAAACAATACTTTATTATAGCACTTTCTCCTTATCATTTGCTTAGAGGGCAATCCATTTACAGTCAGTTCTAGTTATTTCAAACTTAGTTTAATCATTTAACGTAAATAACCAAAGAAAATTAGTAATCATAAATTCACCAACTTCTACCCAGGGTTATGAAAGATGTATGATTAACCACATCTCGCCTCATCCCACTATTTTGATGAAACTGTGAGGTATTTATCAAGCACTTACTGAGTCTCCAGGAGAATGCTGAGTGCTACGTGAACAGCAAAAGATAATAATGAGCCCTCAAGAACATTTTTCTTGAGGGAAAAATTATATGAGTATATATAAAACACATAAGCATCCTACCTCAAACACCACATACATGTATGCAGAATATAAAGAACATATTATCAAGTATTACATTCTATACTAATTCTGGAATTTGTAGGACTTAAACTATACCTTTTTTGACCCAATATATGCCAGATACATTTGATATTTTCTTATGGGTTGTCACTAAATCTTTCCAACTCCACAAGGTGTTATCCTTGATTTGCATGAAGAAAGTAGTTAAAAGGGTTAAATAACTTACATAAGGCCACAGAGCCACTAAGTAGCAGTCAGGATTCAAACCCGGTTATGTATGATTCTAAAACCCATTCTCCTTCTACTAAACCATTATGAAAAGGATGGAGCTGGAAATACTAGGCCTTCCACTGACAAGGCCAGGTTAAAAAAGTCCAGGAGTTCAATCCACATGCCATAATGCGTAAGGATATAGTAAAGAAATCTATTTAACTTTGTTCAACCCTGTGTTCCGAAACTGCTTTGGTGATTGTTAGCCACCAACCCCCGCCCCAACTATTAAGAAAGAGACTGTCAACAGGAAATGTCCATCTATACCAATCCTCTCATTTTAAAGTGGAGAAAAATGAAATCCATAGAGAATGGCTTACCCAAGTTCATATATCTATTAACAGTAAAATCCTGACTTTACCACCACTGACAGGAAAGCGTTAGGATGGAAGATACATGTAAGCTTACCATTTGCTATTCCCCAACTGTTTTATTCCCTCACCTCATAACTAAACTGCCTTCCTTAATACTCCACAACTGCCTGAGATGACAGCCTCCTCCAGCCAACCCTCTAGAAGCTCTTTGCAGATTGTAAAACAAAGTAAAAAATAAAATAGGGAGAAAAAGTGTATAAAGAGCTTTATATGCAATATAGCTGATTAATCAAAGAAATATGAACTCTTCTCCTACTTCTCTGGCCTGGAAAATGCTTTGTTTCCACAAAATCCAGCTTTGCCCATAAGGCCTGGCAGAACTAAATGACACTCTCCTCACTACTTTTACTGGCCATTTTTTAATCTTTATTTTTAGCACTTATCTTGCTGTATTATAATTTTCTGTTTATACAAGTGATTCCATGACCAGACTGAGGTACGCTAGGGCACAAGGCCATGTTACCCTCAGCATCTAACACTAGGGCCTGACAACAGTAGAAATTTCAAATTCCAGGAGGGAGGGGAGGGGAAATCTCTGTTTTAATTTCTTAAAAATATACCTTCTGGCCCGGGCCAGTGTGGCTAAGTTTTTCCATGCACTGAGAGGTCTTGGTTTGACTCCCGGTGAGGGCATATGCCTCAGTTGTGGGCTTGATCCCCAGGAGGGGCTGTGCAGGAGGCAGCAGAGCAGTGTTTCTCTCTCATCAATATTTCTCTCTCTCTCTCCCTCCCTCCCTCCCTGTTTCTCTCATCGGTGTTTCTCTCTCCCCCTCCCTCCTGCCCTCCCTCTCTAAATATATATATATACATACACACACACACACACACACACATATATATACATACACACACACACCCCTCCTGTATCCTTCCATCAGGTTCCAATTTGGACTGCATGCTCTCTAGGCCTGGTACAGAACTGTGGTCATGGAATTTCCCCTTTAACTTATCCTGGTAACTTCCTTGTCTCTCTTCCATAGTGGAACCCCTATTTCCTTGATCTCACTTCTTTACTGGTTTTCTCTTTTTAGTAGGGTATTTCACCTGTAGTTTCCTGAGAACGGGGTATGGGAAGTACATTTTTTTTATTCCTTACGTTGTCTAAAAATATCTTCACTTATCCATACTGAAATTGACTCACTATAGAATTCTAGACAGAAAAACATGTTCTGTCCGAATGTTGAAGGCCTTTCTTCATTGTCCTCTGGCTTTCAGTGTTATTTTTAAGAAGCTTAGCACCATTCTGATCCCCAATCCTTCATGGTCACCTGTGTATCCCCCTCCAGAAGCTTATGGCAGCTTCTCCTTATGTGCTCTGAAATTTTACATGTCCTATGGTTGGGTTGGTTTTTTTGTTTTTCAATTGTTCAAAGTGATAAATTGCTGAGTCTTTTAAATTTAGAGACATGTGTTCTTCAGTTCTGGCAAATTTTCTTATAATAATCTTCCTAGGGCTTTTTTCTATCCTTTTTCTCCTATGCCTATTATAATGCTCCTTGACTTACATCCTGACAAGCCCATTGTAAACTGAAAATATTTTAAGTCAAAAATGCATTCAAGCCCAGCTGGGCGTGGCTCAGCCGTTGAGCATCGACCTAGGATCCAGGAGATCATGGTTCAATACCCAGTCTAGGGCATGCAGGAGGCAGCCGATCAATGATGACTAACTCATCATTGATGTTTCAACACTCTCTGCCTTTCTCTCTCTGAAATCAATAAAGATATATCTTAAGAAATATATTTTTTAAAAATGCATTTAATACAACTAAATCTACTGAGCATCATACCTTAGTCCAACCTACCTTAAACATGCTCAGAACACAGTATCGAAAAACACTGACAACACAGTACACTGAAGAGTATCCTTTTTTAAAAATCCTCAGCCAAGGATATTTTTTCCATTGCTTTTCAGGGAGAGTGGAAGGGGAGGGGGGAGAGAGAGGGAAACATTGATGTGTGAGAGACACATCGATTGGTTGCCTCCCACATGTGCCCCGACCAGGGCCAGGGATCAAGCCTGCAACCATGGTGCATGCGCTTGGCTGGAATCAAATCCAGGATCCTTTAATCTGTGGGCTGACACTAACCACTGAGCCAAACTGGCTAGGGCAAGAGTATCCAGTGTTTACGCTGGTGATGGTAGGCCTGACTGGGAGCTGTAGCTCACTGCAGTTGCCCAGGATCATGAAAAAGTATCTTAACCGCATATTGCTAGCCTGGGAAAAGATCAATGTGTATGCCTTTAGCCTTTAGCACTATCATAAAGCCGAAAAATCATAAATCCAAACCATCCTAACTGGGAGCCATCTGTGTTTAGACACTTGCCTTCCTAGATTGATTCTTTAATTTTCCTTTATTTTTTCCTCCCTTGCATTTTATATCTCTTGTCTTTTAGCTCTATTTTCTGAAAGATCTCAACTTTATCTTCTAACTCTTCTATTAAATTTTTAATTTCCATAAGTTCTTTTCTGTTTGCTGCAAATTTCTTTTTCATTTCCCTACATCTTGTTATTTTCCATGAATGTAATCTCCTTTTCTCTCTGAGGATATAAATTAGATGTTTGCCATTGTTGTTTTCTTCTGCCCTCTGCACTATCTCTCTAACCTGAGTTCTTTTTTGCTGTTTGCTTTGGTCTCTGCCTTTCATGTTTGATGTTTTCCTCAAATGAGAGAAAACCCTTGGCTGTACATTTATATCTAAGAGTAAGAAACTAAAAAGATGATTAGAAGATCTGTGTGAGTGAGCAAACCAGGCTATCTCATTCTAGAGTAATTAGGCAGGGACTGGCTATTTTGAGAATTCCTTTATTTCCCTTTTGTCTGATCACTTCTGAAAGAAAGAAATCCTTCTATCTCCTCCTTTGGCAGTATAAGGCTGGCTTCCAACATTCTCTGGGCACAATAACTAGGTGAATGGGGAGAGAGAAGGAGAAGGAAGTGCTTATAATTAAGTAAGACATTTCACTTAATCCCCTCCTCAGATATGTAAAATTTTACCAACAGACACACACATAAATATAATTATACACAAGTATTAGAACACTATTCTAACTACAGAAGCAGGAAACATATTCTAAGAAGGACAAATACAAGCCAATATTCAAGCAATATTAACAAGTATTGCAGGCAGAGTGCCTTTGCAATTAAATAGAAAGTGCCAGTTTTACTGTCTCATTAGCTATGACCTTACATTATTAAAGGTCATATCGAAATTGTGAATAAGAATTAGGCACTTCCTGTAAAACAATATAATTAGTCTCATTCACACATTCCACTGCAGTGGTTTAAAGGATTAGTCATAAAGCAGACTCTATATTCTGAATCCTTCTCTGGTATCAATTTATAACCAATTATAAACCAAAATGAATTCTAAAGATAGATAAAATAAGCATTTAAAAATGTCATATTTCACTTATACTTTTTACTTTCTATCCACAAAAGAAATCATCAAAAATTCTAAAATTGCATACAGTAAAGCCTGTACTACAAAAATATTTAATTCATTATTTTCAAAGTCAGATTCTTCATTCAATGAAACTGACTTCTGGATCATTCCTAATCCTCTCCATTTGAAATAGTTAACAAGCAGCTATTAGATTAGCAATTTGTCAACAATGCCCAGTTTAACCAGAAAACCTAGTTAGACAGTTTCTACTAACGCAGCAAATCAGGTTGGTTACATACTTCTCCATAATCTTGTTCCACCCAATTTATCTTCTTTTATTTTTTTTCTCAATATAAGATGACTGACCTGTAGTTCCTACTCCTCTAGCTGATCATCCTCCTCCTCTCCTGGTCTATTCCATCATACTGGTGGCATTTAGCTTCCACATAATGACAAAATATGGAGATCCCATTCGCCTTCAAGCAAAGTATAAAATTAACGCTCCACTGAAATGGTGTACCATGGCTTCAATTTTTCATAGATCATTTAATCATGCCCATTTATATACTATCACATCTCATAAAACATACAGAAAAAGCTCCTTCAAAAAGCTCCTTCTAGATAATAACTTGAATGCTAAAAATAAAACCCAACTAAGAACACTCTAAAACCTGGAAAATATATACATATATATTTTTTAAATATATCTTTATTGATTTCAGAAAGAGGAAAGGAGAAGGAGAGAGAGAAACATCAATGATGAGAGAGTCATTGATCGGCTAGCCCGCAACCCCGGCATGTGCCCTGACCGGGAATCGAACCCCGATCACCTGGATCCACGGTCGATGCTCAACCGCTGCGCTATGCTGGGCTGGGCAAATACATTTTTTAATAATAAAAAAAGCTTAACTTGTTTTTTAAATTTAGAGTTTAAAATTCTTAACACAGTGCCAACCTTCTTGCACAGAGGGAGAAAAATATGACTTTTATTTCAGTAAAAAGCCGCTCTGCAAACAGATGTTCAATAAATGGTTTTTGGATCATTGCACAGGTCCTAAATGAGTATGCAGAAAGAGGGAATATACGAACAAACAATGAATACACATAAAGATATGCTAGTCTTCAGAGACAGACACACAAAATCATCATATGAACTCAATTCTCAAAAGTTACTGAACTCCTACTATGAGCTAGGTACATATACAATATATAGTATACTACTATATATAAAATTTGTATTCTAGTACTGATGACCACTAACTGACTAAATCACAATCATTTGGGGTCTGTTTTCTCACTTCAAAAAATGAGAAATTAACTAGAGGTTCTCAAAAGTTTCTTAAAATTTCAAAGTTCTATAATGCTATGACTATTAAATGAACTCTTTCCTCTCATTCTTCTACTCTTCCATAGTTAAAGAAATACAAACAATCCAAATAGTGAAATCTTTCCATATTAGCAATGTTTTCAATCAATATTTTAACTGTCATTTACTTGGGTTAATAGAGTAAAAACAATGATAAACCTAATATATGTTAAATGCTTACAATATGCCAATTACATACTAATTATAGAAAACATGACTATCTTACTTAAGCCTCACAAGAACCCAAGAGAGAGATCATTATTATTTCCATTGTATGGATTAAAAAACAAACAACACTGACATATGGATAAGAAAACCTATCCACTTTTCAAGTAAAATCTAGAATTAAAAAATAATAAGCAGGGCTTTAATAAATTTTAAGTCTATCAAATTATAAAAGATCAAGCCCAGCCAGCATGGCTCAGCGGTTGAGCATTGACCTATCATGCAGGAGATACCAGTTCGATTCCCATCAGGGTATATGCCAGGGTTGTGGGCTTGATCCCCTGCAGGGAGCATGCAGGAGGCAGCCGATCAATGACTCTCATCACTGATGTTTCTATCTCTCTCTCTCTCTCCCTTACTCTCTCTGAAATCAATAAAAATATATTTAAAAAATAAAATATAAAATAGAGTATTCTTTCCCAAACCACCTCAACTAAAAACAAACAAAACACTGCATTTGCAATTAAAGTGTCAACAAGACAAGAAGCAATGAAAGAAATAGCATAATCTATGTGAAATTTAAGAAGCCAAAAGAGGAAGAGACAAATATTAACAAAACAAAAAGTGAGGGGGAGAAATGCATTCTATAGCTAAACAAAATCTTTTAATCAGAGCCTTCTATCTGGGTACCAGAAAGAGATTTAAGGAACAGCCCTAGAGGGAAATTATGGAGAACTATTTCAGAGTAACAGGTGTGACCTACTCAAGGTTACAGAGCTAGCAAGTAGTAGAGCTCAAACTCAAGTCAGATGTCGAACTGCACGCAATGCTGCAGAGTACTGACAACAAACGCTATTAGATAATTTGAAAAATGATGGTTTGGGGGAATAATATAACATAAAAAGAGATTTAAGATTGGGGAATCCTGGGGGAAAGTAGTCATCTAAATCCTGAGAGTTTTGCCTCTAAAATAGTCATACAGGTCATCCTTAAAACTTAGGATATACCAGGATCAAGACAATGCAGCCCTGTGGCACATCATGAGATGTTAACAATGAAGTTTAAGGTTATAAGTAAGACTGTTTAACTATTTAGGATTTAGATGACTACTTTCCCCCCAGGATTCCCCAATCTTAAAAGATATAAAAAGATTTAAGAGATGATAATATAAAAAGAGAACTTTAGAAATCTTGTCCAACTCTCCATCTATAACCTCCTTAATTAATGGTCTCCCAGCCTCTGCTGAAACACTTCTAAAAGTTCACAGGCTAATTTTATAGCAGCCTACATTATTGAAGTCTAAGAATCCAAAAATTTCCTTTAACTTCCACCAAATGATTCTAAAAGGTTCTCCTGTTTGTATACCACAGAGTCTATTTTTAAAATGTGTTAAGAGGGCTCTTTTCCTTCAAATAGCCTGGTTTCTAGACCCCTTTCCCACCATAATCATTGTTCCCTGAGCATTCTGCAGTCCATTCTACTCAGAGTGAATGAAATAATCCAGATAGTGGTCTGACTAATCTTGACTACAGCAGTATTACTACCTCTCTTATTATGAACACAGTATCTCTGCCTATGTAACCTAATAAGGTATTCACATTTTAGGCTGATTGGTTTGTTTTATTTGGGCAAGGGGAAGGATGTGGTATTTTTCAGCAGGGAGTGGGAGTAGCAACCATATCACACTGTTCATAAAAAGCTTGTAGTTAACTAAAACTTTTATTCTGTTTTTTTTTTTTTTCACATGAACTGCTATTAAGTTAAACCTCCTCCTTCTGTAATATAATTTTTTTTTTTAATTTAAAAGAACTTAGTATTTAGTACTGTTAAACTTTTTTTCCCAGTTCATCATTTACTTGGGTTGTCATCATTTACTTTCAAAACCCTTTTGAAGAACTGCACCCTATACCCTCTATTGCAGCACTTACTCATACGGTGTTGTAAATGGTTGACTTCTTTTAGTCTGTGTCCTCCCCACAGACATGGAGCTTTTCAAGGGCAAGCACTTATCTCTGTATCACCTATGCTAAATATAGTACACGACACCTAGTAAATGCCCAAGATATGATGATGAAGTAACTCCCTTTGATTCTGTCATCTAACATATTCTTCCCAGTTTTGTACCATCTACAAAATCTGAGAGTTTTGTCTCTAAAATAGTCATACAGGTCATCCTTAAAACTTAGGATATACCAGGATCAAGACAATGCAGCCCTGTGGCACATCATGAGATGTTAACAATGAAGTTTAAAGTTATAAGTTAAGACTGTTTAACTATTTAGGATTTAGATGACTACTTTCCCCAGGATTCCCCAATCTTAAACACTGTCTAGGGTACACAAGAAAAATAATTCAGATGATTATATTTCAGTCTTGATTTGTAGATTTCAAAGAAAACAAGGTCAGAAAAATACACAAATGTTCTAAAAAGCCCTGGGAATGATTCTTCACAAACTACAGAAAAATATTAAAAGGAAAAAATAGGTTTTCAGGGAAACAACTTAACAAAAAAATGCTTTATTCTACATAAAGTAAAATTGCTAACCTACTACAAAACTCACACAGATCAATCTTCAGATTAGATCATTATGATTAACATTTACATGCAAAGTTTTTATAGTAGTGAAAGCAAGTTTAAGAAAGTGTTCATATTCTCTTCAGAAAAATTCCACTAATGTACATAAAAATACATTTCAAGGTAAGAACCATAAAAACATACTACACACTCTTCCTGAAATTTATGGTGAGAGAAGATGAGCTACTCACAAACCTCTGGCACCAAAACCTCTAACAGCATATATTTTAACATATCCTGAATATGGGGAGGGGTGGGGAGGCAATACCAAAGTTACTGACAAAGAGTAATTTTTTTAAAAAGCACAAAAGTAGAAAAAACATGTTTAACTGTTATGTCTAAAGGACAATTTATAAATTAGCCAACAAAAGAAAGAAATGTACTATGGTTATACTAAAAGAGTATTTTAGCTTTTGTTGCCATTAAAAAGAGAAATAAAATATAACTTTATCATAATCAATCAAAAAGAAAAATAAGTAGAAAATTATTCTCTATGCCATTCCTTAAACATGTAACTAATCAAATTCCACAGCATTTCTCCAAAAGCAACCAATGTTCTTAAAAAGAGAAATTCAATTATTTCTTTATTTCCTAAATGTAGAAAGCCTAATTTTCCATTTGAGGGTCAAAAACGCACAGACAGATGCTACGACAGAGGAGAAACAATATGTATCACTGAATCCTAAGTCTAAAATGCTAAAAAGAAAGAAACAAATGCAAAAATATTGCCTCGTTTGGAAGAAATAAAACTAAAAAGGCCTTTTTAAAAATCTATCCAATCAACTAGTATTCAACTCTCAAAGTTCCCCTAATAACAAAACTGAAATTTTTTAAATTGATTGATATGGGGGGGGGGAGGGAGGGAGAGAAAGAGGGAGCATTCATCGGTTGCTTCTTGCATGTGTCCTGACCCAATCAAACAGGAAACCTCGGTGTATTGGGATGACACTGTAACCAACTAAGCTACCCAGTCAGGGCCCAACTGCAGTATTTTTCAGGGAAATGTAATTGAAGTTAAATTTTTTAAACTTCAAATTTTACTTATTTTAATATAGTTAGCTGCCTAGACATCACCAATCAAAATCCAAAATAAAACTTACAACTAAGAAGCAATCTAACTAAGCTTCACATTAAAGAGCTCCAATGTATATGATAGGATATTCTAAATCAGCATTTTCCAAACTAGATTCATACTGTTAATAGATATTCAAAGAAATAGGGTTCTGTGGCAAAACAAATTCAGGATTCTGTAATTCCCCACCATACCCTCCCTTCTCAAATCATGTAAGTATATTAAAGGTCCCAAGAAATCCAGCATAAAAAAATGTTAACTTTACATCTAACATTTTGCAAACTTACTTGGCCACAAAACCCTTCTTTATTATTATCACTGTTTAATCTATTATCATCTCATTTCTTAGCACTTCACAAAATAATAATTCTGGAAAAAATTACAAGACCTTCACGTTTTCCAGGAGTTCCATTTTATGACTCTTGTTCTAGCAAAATTATTAAAAGCACTCCCTTCCATCCACCCAAGCAGTTGTCCAAGCCAGAAACTTCAACATCACCTTCTCCTATACTCACATCTATTAGCCAAGTCATGTCAATCCTACCTTGCTAAAATGCCCAAGTCCCTACTACCACTTTAATTCAGACTATGATGATTTCTTCCCTAGATGCCTTCAAGGGACTCAACTGTTCTCCCTGTCTCCAATATTATCTCCTCCAAGTCAATTCTCCACATTAGTGATCTTTCTAAAATTGTATGTCTGATCACGTCACTACTTAACCTTTCATGATTACTCAATTGCACTCAGGATAAAAGGCCAAAGTTCTTACCATGGCCTAAGATACACATCACAATCCAGTCTCAGCCATTGCCACTAACCTCTTTAACCAGCTTTCCACGCTCCAGAATTTTTATATACATGATGTTCTTTCAGCAAGTAACTCTTCTCCTCTTTTCCCTACCATCCTTTTTCTAGCTAACTCCAACTCATTTAGGTTTCAACTTAGATGTTATCACCTTTGGGATACCTTCCTTAGGTCACCCCCACAACGTTAGTAAATTTACTCTCTTGTGTATTCCCCAGTTCAATTTAACACAGCCCTTATGCTATATGTAAGAGAGGTTCTGTTTACTTGTTCCCTACCAAACTAACTATAAGCTCTGTCTAGACTATGTCTTGTTCACAATCAATGAGTATGAGTAATAATAGTACGGCATCTCTCTTATTATGAATCATATTAACAGGGCAAACATATTAGAAATTGTACACAATACCTCCCCCAAAATAAGGACATTATATAATTCTGCCCAGGGTTTACTCAGCATAAAGAATTTTATTCTTAATCCTACAAAGAATGGAAAGTTACAAAAACTTTCCAAATTGCAGGAAATGTAGGGGTGGAGAAGAGACTGACATAATTGACAAAAAAGTCAATCTGACTGAAGAGTAAATAAATTGAAAAGGGAAATTAAGATATGAGACCAATTTAGAGGTTGTTCATCAACACCAATGTGAAATTGAGAGTCTGAAACAATAAGGGTGGTAGTTGGGAACAAAAGGAAGGCATATCATTAAGAAAGACTTGTCAAGGTTTGGATGTAAGGAAGTCTGTTCACATGGCTCAGAAACAGGGAAACCTGCCCGGCCCGGTGTGGCTCAGCGGTTGAGTGTCGACCTAGGATCCAGGCGATTGGGGTTCGATTCCCAATCAGGGCACATGCCCGGGTTGTGGGCTCGATCAATGACTCTCTCATCATTGATGTTTCTATCTCTCTCTCCCTCTCCTTTCCTCTCTGAAATCAATAAAGATATATTAAAAATAATAATAATAGGGAAACCTTCCCTGATCACTCCAACGAGGTCAGGTCTCCTTGTTCCGTGTGCTTACAGAACTTTGTCCTTTTCCTTTACAGAGCTCAGGACAGCTCAGACTCATAATCTCATTGTTAAAAGTTTTGATAATCTGTCCTCAACTTCCCAGAATTTGCATTACTCTCTTATACATATCTCCCCACAATGGATATGTACTGGGTGTTATATAAATATACCTCAATGTTTCTCTCCTCATTACCTTTGTTCATGCTGTTCCCTCTGCTTGAAATAACCTCCTTGTAATGTGAACTATCAAAAATCTTCTAAGGCCCAGTTTGAAATAAGCTTAGCGAGAAGTAACTTTTTCCTCTTATGAGTACTTTAACGATTTACACAGTTACTTTTTAAAGTAATGCTTTCTATTATAGTTGTTCTAGACATTTCTCTCCTCCACAAAAATGAGGCAAATGCCTTGAGTTCAGCCATGGGGCAGAGGGAGCAGAACTAGGTGTGGATGGGCTGAATAGAAGGAAGTTCCAAGCGTAAACAGCAGAAAAGAAAGCACCAGAGAACTTGAAAATAAGTCTAAGAAATGTCCACTCCCTCTCCCAAAGGATTCTTATACTGGGTTATAACAACCCCTACATGTGTCTTCCCTCCTAATCCTCATACTACTTATTGGTGATATTTATTTTTTAAAAATACATTTTTTTATTGATTTCAGAGAGAAGAGAGGAGAGAGGGAAACATTAGAAACATCAATGATGAGAGAGAGTCATTGATCAGCTACCTCCTGCACAGTCTCCATGGGGGATCGAGCCCACAACCCAATCATGTGCCCTGACCAGGAATTGAACCCTGATCCCCTAGATCACAGGTCAATGCTCAACTGCTGAGCCATGCCAGCAGGGCCTTATTGGTGATATTTATATAAATTCAATGACCAAAAGAAATATAATGTAAGCTACAAATGCGAGCCACACATGTAATTTTTAATTTTGTGCTAGCAACATTTTAAAAAGTAGAAAGAGCCCAGCTGGCATGGCTCTGTGGTTGAGCATTGCCTGTGATCCAGGAGATCATGGTTCAATTCCCGGTCAGGGCACATGCCTGGGTTGCTGGCTCCATCCCCTGTGGGGGGGCTGGGGGGGGTGCAGGAGGCAGCCGATCAATGACTCTCTCTCATCATTGACATTTCTCTCTCTCTCTGAAATCAATAAAGATATATTTTTAAAAATTAAAAATACAAAGTAAAAATATGTAAAATGAATATTTTACTTAACCCAATATATCCAAGATATTCTCATTTCAATGTATAATCAATATAAAACAATTATAAGATATTTTCATTCTTTTTCTTATATTATACTTTTGAAATCCAGTGTACAAACACATCTCAATTCCAACTAACCACATTTCAAAAGCTCAATAGCTACACATGATTAGACTAGTGGCTACAGTACTAGACAGTTTTGGCAGCTCTAAATAACATCCCTGTCATTCACTGAAGGTTTTAGAACCTGCCTCAATTATCCAGGCTCCAACCCAATAACCCTGGGCTGGCTCCCTCCCTCCCTCCCTCCCTCCCTCCCTCCCTCCCTCCCTCCCTCCCTCCCTCCTCCCTTCCTCCCTTCCTCCCTTCCTCCCTTCCTCCCTCCCTCCCTCCCTCCCTCTTTCTCCCCCCCCCCCCAATCCTCACCTGAGGATATGTTTTTATTGATGTTTTCGGAGAGAAAGGAAGGGGGAACAAAGGAGGAGAGGGAGAGAGAAACATCCATGTGAGAAACATAAACTGGTTGCCTCAGATACACGCCCTGACCAGCGATAGAACATGCAACTTAGATATGTGCCCTGTCTGGAAATTGAACCCACAACCTTTTGGTGCACTGAACAACGCTCCAACTGAGCCACTTGGTCAGGGCCCTGGGCTATATTTCTTAATTCCTCATCATTACTCTTCACCCTTAGACACTCACTCCCATGGCCACACGCTGGTTGGACCTTTCCAAAATAACTTTTTCATAGACTCCATTCTCTAACTACCGCCTATTCTTACTTGCTTAAGTACCTCTACTGCAACAATTCAACTTCACAGATACCTCAGATTTATTAATGCTACCACTCTCTATCCATCAGCCTTCAAGTTCAGCTTAGTAAGATTCCATGTACATCATTAAACATTTCTTTGCAAAATTCCCTTCCCCCTCTATGCCTGGCACATTCAAATGGTTCCAACTTTACAACTCCAGCAGACGGAAGAATAAATGCACGCAGGCAAACAGATGTTACTATACATCCATAATCATTCATCTCAATGAGCACAGGCATCCCACTAGATTTTCCAATAAGCCAGCAATCAAAATTCCCACAATTATAATTTCAGATCTGTTCCTTGCTCTTCCCCACACCTCCTTGCTCCAAAAACTATTTTTAAAAAGCATACATAAAACAAATGACTATACAACTTTAACAATGCACTCAACATTATAATTTGACATTCAAAAAACTTGTTAAACAGCATTTTTTGCTAACTATAAAAACATGCTCTTTTTAAAAATTAAGATACAGGCAGGTGCAAGAGAACCAAACTATACTTTTCATACACTCACTGGAATACTAGAATGTAAGTTTCACAAGGGCAAAAACTCGATCTATTTCTTTCCCAACTGACTACTGAGCATCTAACACAATATCTGGCAAATAAATCAGCCCTCCTTTTTTTGGAATGAGTAAGAACCCTGCTTTAAGTAATTGTTATTTGAAAGGCTAAACATAAAATAAGCAAAAGGAATGGGGGTGACTGTTTGTTTTTTTAAGATTTAGCCCAGAATATACATATAGCCCAGTAAACGAATAATGCTTTTTACTTTACATAAAACTTTTTTTAATGCATCAAACAAAATGATGGACAAAAATATATAAAGTGTAACAGACTTTAATGGTTTATGCTTCTACCAAAAAGCTAGACTTTTCCCATAACTCTAATTCAATTTCTTGCATTACAGCATGTACACATATAAATCTAAGCACTTTTCAAGAATTAACCAAGTGTGGACCACTGTGGCAATTAACTTAAGTCCCTTCTTCTTCCCCATACATCATTAGGCATAATTACCAGATTCTATGGGCATGTATATTTGCCACAGTTATGCATATATTCAAAATAAGGTCTCCAATACTTTCCACCTCTGCCTATGAAATACCCTTCTTCAAAGAATGTTATATCAAATTTGGTAATTTATAACACTGATATAATTAAGTGGTTTAATTAGAAGCAATGGCTTAAAAACAACCTTACAAGTAAATATATACAAAACTAATATTTCACTACTAGTTTCAATTTTAAAAGTAACCTATTAATACAGGTTACCTGAGCCGAAGTGGGGAAGAAACACAATGAAGATGCACAAATGTAGGCCTCAAAAGTTTTAGAATACTCTAAAGTTTGAAGTTTGTTTTATTTTTTAATCCTCACACTAGGATATTATTTTCCACTGCTTTTCAGAGTGGGAAGAAGGGGAGAAAGAGAGAAACATCGATGTAAGAGAGCTACATCAATTGGTTGCTTTCCATATCCACCCTGTCCAGGGCCAGGGATCAAGTCTGCAACTGAGGTACATGCCTTTGGCAGTAATCGAACACAGGACCCTTCAGGATCCTTCAGTCCATGGGCCGACACTCTAACCACTGAGCCAAACCAGCTAGGGCTGATTTTTGTTTTATTAGTCTTCTATAAGTTATACTTTCTTCTACAAAGTTATATTTTGCATATACTGTAATTTTTAATTTTTTTGTTTAAAATATTACAGATGTCCCTTTTTATACTGTAATTTTTAAAAGCAACCTAGCATGGTCTCAGAACATAATTTCTATTATCGCTCAATATAAATTTTTTAAGTCACAAATGGGATTTTTTATTTGTCACAATTAAATGTCTGAATTTTAAACAGATTCTTGGACTGAGGGCTCATGTTCATCAACTCATTCAACTTTAGCACCTCATTCCCAGGAGCTTTTCCAGAACTGCTACCTTCACCTTAAAGTTCCATGAGTTTTCCCAATTCAAATTTGGGCTTCTTGCATTTTGACTTTTCTAACAAAGACATGATGGAGCATATAGATTGGCAAGCCTTTTCTACGTATGTATTTTCCAATGCTATCTGGAATCAATTTATTGACCACTTCTTTCAAGTCATTTGTCTGTACCTCTCGGATCATGATTTCCATCGCTCCCGGATTTGGCAGACCTGTTGATGCTGACCGGAAGTCTTCCAAATCCGACTGTCGACTTTTTTTTTTTTTTAGTAAAACCAACACAGAATGGACAAAGCAAATTAAATAATCATCGGTAGTCTTGACATCAACATAAGCTTCAACCATGGTCTGACATTTTTTGACCACAGAGCACATTCTGTCATGGGTGAGATCCATACCATGGAAATTAGTCAAGCTGTTTTTGCTTTGAACATCCTCAGTACTTAGCTTGAATTTTCTAAATGCAACATCATCATTCTGCAGATCAAGTAGGCTCATTTAAAAAAAAACAACCCCTGAGACCATTAGATGTGATTTTGGTTCCTTGAGTTCTCATGACTAGTGTTTTTCCAATATTTCTTATATTGAACATAGCTGGTGCACTCACATCACCCCAATCTTTCTTAGAAAATGGACCAACCAACCACTTTGTTCTTGGCTCCCTTTGAGCCACCTTTGGTAAAGTGCTTGTTCTGCTGACCGCCATGGTGCTGCTCAGAGAGCCAAAAAGGATCAATATAAATCTTACTTCAACATTGGCAATTATTTAAGAATGGTTATCATATATTAATATAGTTTGTATTATGAGCACAGGAAGTTTACAATGTGTACCAGGCTAAATACAAACTGACCATATACAAACATCTACCATATTCCCTCCCTAAAAGGAAACAAAAAGACAGTAAACAAAGAAAAATTAATTCACAAGAACAAAGAGCAAAAGATACCAACCAACTAATTAAAAGAAAAAAGAAAAAAAGTAAAAGGTCCAGCTCTCTAACAAGATAAAACAGGGAAAATTACTAACAGATTAATACAGGAAAATTTCCTAGAAATAAAGGACATGTGTCTCCACACTGGGCCACCAAGTACCTTAGCACAATGACTGAAAAATACCCACCCCAAAGCATTTCATCATTAAGTTTGAGCACACCAGTAATAAAGATCCTAAAACTCCCAGACAGATCACATGTAAAGATTCAAAAACTGAAATTGCACTCTGTATCTTGTACAAAGTGGAAATCATCTTTAGTTTGTTACCAAAAAGCAAGTGTAAAGAAGAGAAAATGTCTAACTGTTCAGAATTATACTATACTTCAATCTGCCTAGAGTTTCATTCAAGAACTAAAACTAGTCTTTAGAAAAATTTTTCTAAAAAGCTAAAATTTAGCAAAAGTTTAACAGTTTAGCCCAGCCAGTGTGGCTCAGCAGCTGAATTCTGACCCAGGAACCAAGAGGTCACCGGTTCACTTCCCAGTGAGGGCGCATGCCCAGGTTGAGGGCTCGATCCCCAGTGGGAAGCATGCAGGAGGCAGCCAATCAATGATGTTTCTCTCTCATTGATGTTTCTTTCTATCCCTCTCCCTTCCTCTCTCTCTAAAAATCAGTAAAAACATATCTTTAAAAAACTGACCAGTTAGACTAACTCTGAGTAAGATCATTATTAAAGTTCAATGTTAACTTTATTTAAACTCCTTTTGCTCCTAATAATTTTGTTACTTTAATTTGGCTTAGCAAAATAACTAACCTAAAAATGAATGGTACTATTTTAAAATCATAGGGCATGAAGAAGAGGAGGGGGCAGGCAGCTGCACAGGAAAGACAAAGGAATCGCAGAACAAAAGACTTTATATAAGTTTTTCAAAAGATTAAGTTATGGTAATTAATTTTTTCCATCAATCTAAAACATTCATATGTGAAAACTGATAAGAAACAGTTAACTTTCTTAAATGTAATTCAGAAATATAGAGATTCAGCCCGGCCGGGCGTGGCTCAGCGGTTGAGCGTCAACCTAGGATCCAGGCGATCAGGGTTCGATTCCCGGTCAGGGCACATGCCCGGGTTGTGGGCTGCAGCCGATCAATGACTCTCTCATCATTTGATGTTTCTATCTCTCCTCTCCTTCTCCCTTCCTCTCTCTGAAGTCAATAAAGATATATTTAAAAAGTGAATAAATAGATCTCATAAAAAAAAAAGCTGAAATTTTTCAAATAACAAATCTAAAGGTAGAAACTGAAAAGCAGTCTTATAATCTCTAGATCCTATCATCTTGATGTTCCCATGTTAATCTCACAAGAGGAAAAAGGAAGAAAACAAAATAGGTTCAATACAAATGAATCATCTTAAATATCTGGTAGGAGCTATTAAAACATGAAAAGAAAATTATTTGCTATACTTAGGTTAGGAGACACCTGTATGGATTTTTTATTTATCCAAGCTATTTCCATCCACTACTAAGGGGGGAAAAGGCAATCAAAGACTGAGACATAACCTTGAAAAAATAAAAAGTTATACAACTCCCACACCATTAGTAAATTAAGGTATTTGGAGTTCATTCATTCAATGCAAGCCATTATACTGCTTAGCATTTTTACTACAGAGATGCAAGACACAAACAGCTTCTGCTTAGCATACTTGCCTTGTAAATGGATCACAATTATCTATATAAGTAAACTATTTTTTCTTTTAAATTATAAGAAATACCATGGGTAAGAAGGTGGAAGGGATACTTCTATTTTAAACTACAGACTCCCGGCCCTGATGTGTGGCTCAGTAGGTGGGTTCAATTGCTGGTTACTGGTTCAGGTTTGATCCCCAGTCAGGGAGGTGCAGGAGGCAACCAGTGATGTTTCTCTCCCATACTGAGGTCTCTCTCTCTCTCTCTCTAATTAAAATTAATAAACTACAGACTCCTCTACTGTGTATCTTATATTAAAAAGTGTTCAGGTTCTCAAAGGTTTTGCTCTTTGGACTCTTCTATAGTCTTGCAAGAGGACTCCAAAAACTGTTGACTAAATTTATGTCTGCTGTGACAGAAATTAAAACTGAGAAATTTTTTAAGTATTATCATTTAAAAATAATAAGTTCATTAACTTGTTAACATAAATCACATACAAAATTTGAAAAAACTGTAATCCAAAACAAAACAAAAAAATTGTAAGAAAGCTGTCACTGTTTTACATTTTTGCAAATCTCTCTAATGTCTGATTCTCTTATCTGCTTTCGCAATCTGCTGCATTAGGTTGTTTTGATCAAAATACTGTATAAAAAAAATTCAGCCTCCTATGTAGTTGGAAAAGAACAGAGTATTTCAACAGTGTTTTCAGATAACTGGATATTCTTTGATCCTTCACCAAAACTCAACGAGTGGGAGTTTCTTACAGGCTGTTGTAATATGGAATCTGAAACCCTATCTATGAACATTTCCTACTCTGATATATTGATATCCACTGGTCTATCTTCCATATCCAATAGCTCCTTCTCCCCATATATAATTTTCTAACACCACGCACTGGTTATTTAGAAAATACTGGTTCACTGAATTACATGGTCCTTTCAAATGTTGATACTTTTCACTATACAATATATTACATTCATTACTATCACCACTGACTTTATTTAAAAAAACAGCAGCCCGGCCAGGCGTGGCTCAGCAATTGAGCATCAACCTGTGATCCAGGAGATCGCAGTTCGATTACCGGTCAGGGTACATGCCTGGGTTGCGGGCTTGAACCCCAGTCAGAGGCGTGGAGGCAGTCGGTAAATGACGACTCTCTCATCACTGATGTTTCTCTCTCTCTCTCACCCTCTCCCTTCCACTCTCTAAAGTCAATAAAGATATATTTTAAAACAACAACAAAAACCCCAAGTACTGGGAGGCTATCAAATATAAGTAGCAATTTTAAGTCTTCCAAAATTCTATTTTTGCTTGAAAGCTTGAATTTTATCATTAGCAACAAATATAGTCAGTTGTTTTTCTTGCAGGGACAGGCTCACTCTAGTTTTGAGGAAATGTCTGCCTGAATACCCAAGTCTGAATAACCACACTTTGTCAGTCCTGAGTTCTTTCAAGTAACAATGGTGTTTCAGGAAAATAAAACAGGGAATTTGGTTTGCAACTCAAAATAATTGCACTTCTCCTTAAGACAACTATCGTTCTTCAGTATTTATAGAAATGCTTTATTCATACTTTACATTTCATCATTAAGGATAGTATCAAAAAGACATGTACTCAAGGGTCAAGATTTAATAAAAGTAATACTTCTATTGGTTCATGAAAGACATTCTAAGTGAATCTGGATTTTTTTTTTTTTAACTGAGTGTGTTTAGTGGTAAACAACACAATGACTACACCACGTTTGGTGCCACTGCCTTAACTCACGCTACTGTGCCAGCAGCTTTACCCCTCATTGCTTTTGCACCACCAGTGCAAATGTCAATCTAGGGGAAACTGTGAATAACATCTTGGTATTATGAAAATTGTTTTGAAAGACCCCTTAAAATAGTCTTGGGGATCAACAGGGGTCCACAAACCATACTTTGATAACAGCTGGACTAGAGAAAAGAAATTCAGAAACCAGTAAGATAAGTCATAACTCAAAGACTTATGGCCTAGCAGAGGGAATAAGGGGGAACTAGAAGGAAGGCAGGAAGAGTCCCTAGAAGGGACCGTAGAAGACCCTAGGGTTGGCCGATCTCAAAACAAGTTTTGCCAGGAGGTGCCAAAGTACAGCCCTCACAGTGGACCTGTAAATAGCCCAGCCTGGTCCCTGTAGTGGCCCCAGCAGCCCTGCAAACAACCTGTTCCTACAACCAGAGTCCATAAAGAGAACTATGGGGGAAAAAAGACCTGAGGTTTTGGTTATCTTAAGCAATGATGTACCCAGCATATTTGACTCTCGAACAGATTTTTTTTTCCCTCCAACTTTTAATTTTAAAACTGTTTTAGATTTACAGACCTTGAGAGTTCCCATACACTCCACACCCAATTTCCCCAATTAACATTTTACATTAACACACTTGTTACAAACAATGAACCAATATTGGCACATTATTATTAAAATCTACTTTATTCAGATTTCCTTTTTTTTTTCCTGTTCCAAGATCCCATCCTAGATATCACAATGTATTTAAGTTGTCATGTCTCCTTAGGCTCCTCTGAGCTGTGACAGTTCTGATCATTTTAACACTACTCTCCTCTATGACAAAATCCTTTTCAATAACAACTAAATAAAACAAATAAAACCCATGGCCAGAAAAGGCAGCCAGTAAAAACTTTCTTTTATTGAACTTCATATATACAGTCATGTCAAGTAAAAATGGTATTCCATTAAAAAGAGCAGCTAGTTCACACAACTCCAACAACTGCACAGGTTCTTCCATAGGATTTGGTATTCAGTGAAGGTGTTTTACAAGTACTTTCCATTTCATCACACAAAATACATTTTTAAATGTAATCAAGGATTGAGACATAATAAAATTAGTAAGTTTTATTGTTTCCTCAAGAACTTAAAATGTAACTGGCATTTACATTTTAATTCCAAGTGCAAGGTGATATACTAAACTTGTACAGTTTAGTGCCACTGCCTTAATTCCTGTTAAGGCACCAGCAATTTTACCCACTGTAGAGTTTGCAAATGTCAACATAGCAAATAATGCTTTATTATTTTTAGGGAAGTAGTTTTGACCTAGAGGACTCCCAGAGAATCTGGAGAACCACCATGGAACTGGGAAATAAATAGGCTGTTATAGCTAATACATTACTTATATGATTAAAAAAGGCAGTGTTTTAGTAAATATTCTCTTATAACAAGAGTTCTTAAACACACACATATACTTGGTGATATACTCAAACTACTGATAGCCTGGTACCTCACACACTGTCAGAACTCAAATGTATAATGAATGACAGAGTATAATAAATACATCTTGAGTAAATAACAAATAATTACCAAGTACCTATCATAAGCTATTCTCTGAGTGAGGTGCTTCTATACATTTACTTTCTTGGGTAAATTACAGAAGCCCATAGACCAGAATGATGGTTTTTAAAATGAGAAAATTATCCTGAAATCTTTCAAATCTTTTTAAAAATTAGGCCCACATGACTGCAAGAAAAAGTCTTAAAATTCACCAAAGCACAAGATAGCATGTTAAATTCTATTTTAAGCACTATGCCATGAAGCTAAAAACAGGCATGCTCACATTCAGAAACCTAAATACAAAATGAACTTCTTCGGCTGTGTCCTGCCAGAACCCCATAAAGAGCCTAAATTCCACCTCTCCTCAAGCCAAACAACCCTTACCTATAATAGTTTTCATTCCTATTTTTAAGTAACCTCCAATATTAACACTATAGAGGTTACATTAAATGCAACTATTTTTTTAAATGGCATAACAAAACACCAAAACAAGTTAAGAACTTTTAGACATACATTAATAGGTTCAAGAGGTAAACCTCTGCCCAGCCGGCGTGGCTCAGGGGTTGAGCGTAGACCTATGAACCAGAATGTCATGGTTCAATTCTGGGCCAGGTGCACATGCCCAGTTGTGGGTTCAAGCCCCAGTAGGGGGCATGCAGGAGGCAGCCAATCAATGACTCTCATCACTGATGTTTCTCTCCCCCTTTCCCTTCCTCTCTCTGAAATCAATAAAAACATATTTTTTTAAAAAGCCTCTATAAATATACACATGAAATGTTTACACTGTTGAAAAGAATAAGAGCAGTGCTCTCTTTGGCAGCACATATACTAAAACTGGAGCAATACAGAGTAATATTAGCACGCCCCCTGCACAAGGATGGCATGCAAATTCGTGAAGCATTCCATATTTTCTTCACTCATTATCAATAATAAACATTTTCTAATGGGAAGAAAAAAAAGGATTAAGACCATCTCATTTGGGATACATCATGGAAAGATCTTCAGTATGCGTTGCTAAGTGAAAAAAGCAAATCAAAGGATACTATGTACAGTATGATCCCAGCTTATGTTTTTAGGAAGTATGTTTAATGTACAAGCACATTCATTTAATAATACTGAGTTCCTTCTGTGTGCCCAGATTGTTCTAGAGCTAGACATACACACACAATAAATTACAAATATTATATAGACACACATAATTAAATACCCACAAAGAAACATGAACAACTCAGAGGCAAAGGCAACATACTATATGATTCCATTTATATGAAACGCCAAAATAGGCAAAGCTACAGAGACAGAAAGTAGATTAGCAATTGCCTGAGGGTGAGGCGAGTTGTGGGCAATGGGAGTGATAGCTGAAGGGTGCATGATTTCTTTGGAGGATAAGAAAAATATTCTAAAATTGATGGTGGTGATTGTTGCACAACTTGTAAATATATTAAAAACCATTTAACTGTGCACTTTACATGGATGAACTGTATGGTATGTAAACTGCTTCAATAAAGCTATTATGTTACCCACCCAAAAAAGAATAGATACTAAAGTGGTTGGGAGGGCAGGGGATGATGAAGACAGTTAAAATTTTACACTATTTACTGCTAAATCATTACAACGAGAAATATATCCATTTATTATCTATATATAAAGTAAAGATATATAAATAAACCTCAAACAGTCTTTCATAAATTATTGTGGATTTAATATTATGCAAGTTCATTTAAGAAGCAGCCATTAAAAAAAAAAGTTAAGCCCAGCTAGCACGGCTCAGTGGTTGACCTATGAACCAGGAGGTCATGGTTCCATTCCTGGTCAGGGCACATGCCTGGGTTGCAGACTCCATCCCCAGTTGGGGGTGTGCAGAAGGCAGCCAATCAACAACTCTCATCACTGATATTTCTCCCTCTCTCCCTCCTCTCCCTTCCTTTCTCTGAAATCAATAAAAACATATTAAAAAAAAAAAAAAAAGCGTGAAGCTATAACCCTATCTCAGGACATTTACAATTTAGACTGACAAATAGACATGTGCATCAGCCCCCTCACTAACGGAAATCTTGAACATAATTTGTTCATTTGACAAATATATCTTTGGCACCTACTGTGCCCACAGGGAAGAGGGTAAAGAATGGGTAAGAATGGAGTAGTATACAACACAGAATACTGGTTAACAAAAAGATGCAAACTAAGAGCTCTGGCTTTAAGTTAAGGACTTTTGCTATACAGTAGAGGAGACAAAACACACAAAGTAGACTGGGGTCAGCCTATAAAAAATCTTGAATACCAAAATGAGAGCTAAGACTTGATCCTGGTTTTGATGGAAAGCCACTGGAGTGACAGGATGAAAGGAGTGTTTTGGGAAAATTAACCTGGCAACCAAAGGGGGGGGACTGAAAGCAGAGAAGAAAGGCAGGAAAGGTAAGAGATGAAATTGTTAAAAATAAGAACATTTGTAACAGTCCTGTGTTGGTGATATTTAAAATTTACTAATTAAAAAAATAAAATGAAAATAAATAAATAAATAAATAAATAAATAAATAAATAAATAAATAAATAGAATTTACTAATTAATGTTCAAAGTTTGTTTTGTTTGCTTGGTCTAAGGTTAAGCAGAAAAGGAAAAACGGTAGTTCTTAATTTTGATGAATTTTAGAAGTGCTTAGCAAGGAATGAAGGTTTATCAGAGAATTCTGAGGGGAGAAGGGATTTGGGGAGCTATCTTTTCTTGTGCTAGCATTGAAATCAAGAATAGAGGGAATCAAAAACAATTCAAGTTCCACAATTTTTAACATGGAAGGGAAAGTACCATACAGACATTTTGCAGTTAGAATAGCAAAAACTGCATGACAATTAGTATTACTATAAAATTGATAGCAAAGGACAACTAATCACTTTTACATTTATGCCTATTTCATAAATGTAGGTTTAGGTGAGGACCAAATTTGACATCAAATTTAGAGTATGATCAATTTTACACCCTTAACTTCACCAACGTTTCCTTCTACAGTGCTTTTTCATATGTTGCACAAATAATCGATTCACATATGCATTTATTAATTGATTTAACCCATAAAGTTTCTTTCTTTCTTTTTTTTTTTTTTAAATATATCTTTATTGATTTCAGAGAGAAGAAAGGCGAGGGAGAGAGAAACATCAATGATGAGAGAGTCATTGATTGGCTACCTCCTGCACGCCCCCGACTAGGGATTGAGCCGGCAACCCAGGCATGTGCCCTGACCGGGAATCGAACCCTGATCGCCTGGATCCTAGGTCGATGCTCAACTGCTGAGCCACGCCCAGCCGGGCTAAAGTTTCTTTCTTAAAATAGAAAAATGTTTTCATTGCCCATGTAACCTTTCTCTAGCAGCTTCCTAAAAACAATGGTACCTACCAATCTAATACTATGGCAACACTTCCCTGAGATTAAAAATATGAATAAGGCAAATTCTCATTTCTACTTTCTTTAGATTAATGTTCAGCAATGCTTTTTCAAATGCTGCTTAAAAACAGATGAGCATCTAAAGAAGACACATAATCTTGCTATATTTTATTATTGTGATATAATTTCTCAAAATCAAACATACTTAAAATAAGTTATAAATACTATTTCATAATCCATTTCATACTCTGTTGCATGTTCTAATTCAGAAGAAATGTTCACTTACATTTTCCATAATCTCTACCATCATTTAATAATTTTATCTGGTAGATTTATAGAAACATAAATAAAGGTATAGACAATGAACAAATCAAGAATTACTTATTTCACTCACACTTCATCTCCGTAAAATACCATCTGCACTGCTCCTCCCTAAAGCACCAAAAGGTCTGTCATATTATATTGAGTTAGAATAAAACATTTGCAAACGTTTGTATCAGGCTATTTGTCAAGACATTGTTTAAAATAGCAAGAAAGTGGAAATAATCTAATTGTCTAATGATAAGGGACTAGTTGAATAAAATACAATGTTACCTTTCAAATAATCATATAGACCTATATACTAACCTGGAAAGACAGCCATGAAAATAGCAGATGACAAAGAGTAGTGTGATATCTTTTTGTGATGAATATACAAAGATATGCTCACAGAAAGAAAATCTAATTGGGTTCCCAGATGTTAACCACGATACTTCTAAGTGCTAAGATTACAGGTGCTGTTTATTTTTCTGCCTGCTTTTTTCACTATTTTGTGAAATGTTCCCCAAACAAAATGATATTTCTAAGAATTAATATCTATGATTCCAACCAAACTCCAGAATCTTCCTTGCAAAAACAAAAAAACAAGTTACATCCCAAAATACCCTAGAAAAGGGCAAGAAAGAAAGTTACCAGCCACAACATAACTAGAATTCTTAGTAAGCGAGGCACCAGGAGGACTAACATGGCACCACCTTTAAGGCAGCCTACAGTACAACACTTTGAAATCACAAGACCTAGGTTCAAGTCCCTGCCACTTTTATTTGTATGACCTTGGGCCAGTCACTTACTCTTTCTGGGCTCACTTTATCAATAAAAGAAAAAGATTACTTGCCTTTCCTACCTCAAAGAACTGTTGGAAAGATCAAACGAGATAATGTGATACATTATGAACTGCAAAGCACTATATAAGATTATTCAAACATTAAAAAGAAAACACAAGGTGCTTAATGCCAGAACAGAATACTTCAGAAAACACTACAACCAATTCTATGAAGTAATGAACCAGGGGTTTTGTTTGTTTTTAAAGGCTACATCTCTTCATAAACACCAGTTTTTCAGGATCTTAAATACTTCTTTCCAGTTCCCACTACAATCATGAGCCATTTTGTTTTTTATCCCTAGCTACCAGCAGAAAAGGGTACGAATTACACTGAACTCAAAAGCCTCAGCAAGAACCATGGAGCAGCATGTTGATGGAGTTCACTAGGAGAAACCCAAGGTTAATCAGCTATGGACTCACCACTAAACACTACAGCAATCAACAGGGATTACAAGAGACTCTTTGAAGAGAAATACAATACAATCACCCAGGAGAAAATGGTGGAGGAAAAGCCAGTATTTCAAAACAATTATATGAAATACTTAAAAAACTAGAGTGTTCTATAAATTGTTCTTAAATAATGTTCATAAAAATGGTGACCTAAAACAAAAGCCACCCAAATGTGGCACTTGACAAAAGCAAATTATGGAGATTCAAATGGAATCCATGAATAAGTTGTCAGATTTACTTGCTTCTATTTGAAATAAAAGCAGACAAATTACACCACAAAGATCAAAATTAAGTGGCTATTTCTTGAAAATGAAAAGGCAAATATGACAACAGAATTAGTGACATGCTTAAAATAAATACTTTTAAAAATATGGTTTTAAAAGTATGGTTTGTCTTCCCATTGAATTCCACTATTTACTCAACTAAAATGATAATGAACTTCTTCCTTCCCACTGTTCCTCCTGTGAGCTAAAATGGCAAATTAACTTGACATAAGTTTTTAACGCAAAAAAAATTTGTAATTTTTTAAACAAGTACTTTAAGAAGGGATACTTGAAGCTGTCAGATTATCAACTCCCAAAATCTAGACATCACACCGTCCATTTATGTTCCTAATAATAAAATGCTCACTCTCTACATTCTCACAAGTGTCATTTATGGGTATTCCCCTAATGAAAAGTTAAACCTTTCACAAACAAATGTGCACA
Source organism: Miniopterus schreibersii (assembly GCF_964146895.1). Taxonomy (NCBI): domain Eukaryota; kingdom Metazoa; phylum Chordata; class Mammalia; order Chiroptera; family Miniopteridae; genus Miniopterus; species Miniopterus schreibersii. The sequence goes on along the minus strand of NC_138101.1, from coordinate 163,657,881 downwards.
GAGAACTCTTTTTGATATGTAGTACTCACAATCCAATTTTTATTGGCAGCATCTATAAGTGTTGCAGTTTGCACTGAATCTACAGGGGATACTGATCTATCCATTTTTAACATCTGATCTTTGCAGATTTGTTACAGATTTAAAAGGACTCACAAAAAATGGGCCATGACGAAAATAATTATAAATACAATCCACGGCAAAATGAAATGCAGGCTGTAAATTAAGATTAAAAAGTGACTGCATTTACTAAAAGCCTCATAGCTGGAAATCCACTGGAAGTACCGTATTTTCACCTAAAACTTTGAAAAATCTGGGTATTTCTTAATTCTTACTCTGACTTTCCTTACCTTATTAGAAATAAATGCTATTTACCTCCAAAACTCACAGAAAACCTAAGAAAATATAATTTCCAAAAGGAGTATCACTGCACAGAACGTTATATAAATAAATGCATTCTAAAATAACTATGATAGGCATTCCTAAGATCATCTCCCCCTCTCCAAAAATAAGAATAGCAAATATAATCACAATCAAGTATTAACAAGATTTTTAATACAGCTATCACGAGCTAAGCAATTTATCACAGCTCCTCAAAGTATTGAACACATGAAATGACAGACCAGTATATCAAAACAGTTATCATAATTTGAAAAAATTGTACAACAGGACCATAAAAGTAGAAAACAACTCCTCTGAAAAAACTCAAGTAGATTTTGGAGAGCAAAAAATGAGATCAATTTTAGAATAATGTCTTCCCCCAAGTGTTTTAGCGTTTATCTGATACAGGCTCATTTTTGTAAAGAGAAACTTCACCTAACAAGACTCACACCAGGGATCTGATGTATCTATCCCCAAAGGCACTTTCTTAAAATGAGAAAGAACAAAGGAGGAAATCTCCCAGCATGTGCTTTCCATACCAGTTTCTTTGGACAGCATCAAGAGTGACAATATAGCTAGCACAAGCTTTTCAGCTTTACTCTGTGGTCCATGTATAACAGAATTGACTAACTACATTCGAAAGGATTTCTAACAAAATAAATATTAAAAGACAAAGATGACATAGTGACTACATTTTAAAACTATAGAAAACATGAACTAAAGTTGTGTACTCTTTATTTCAAGAGCTAATTACCTCCAAATATACAAATTCCTGAGGCTTTTTCATTTCAGTCAAATAGTTTGAAACTGGGAAAAAAACCCATGAAACTAACCATTATTAACTCTGCTCTCCCTTAAATTAATTTGTAATTAGAAGTATATTTTAAAAGAATGACACTCAGAGACAGTGCCTGAATATACAAATTTTGGAATGTTAACACTGCAAAATTATTGGGGGAAACAATTTTCAACTAAGTCTTCTACAGAAAAACTCTCCAGAAACTAGGCTAGTTGTTCTACAAGTTGCTTAATTATAATGCAGAAAAAAATTTTAATGGCTTTTATTAATTATAAAGAGAGGACCCCCCACTTCAAAGATTTACAACTGTATATCCCAATCTCCACTGATAGAGATGTCAGTTCTCTGGATCAGTATATAACCAGCTGCTTGGTTCACACATAGAAAGCCACAGAGGGGAATTTCGCGTTCAGAGCCTCGAAATAATACGCGTTAGTTAAAAACTGCTTGCTACTAAACCAAAATTATTCAAGCGGAGCCCCATTTGTCACAATCCAATCATAAGGGTTCCATCCCCCTCCCCCAACTGCTTGTGTAGTGGTATATTTGCTTTGGTAAAGAAGCCATCATCAGGTAAAGAAGATTGGGGAGGGAGAAAAAGCGGGGAAAGGGGGGCACCCTTTCATCCAATTTCGCGAGGCGTGAGTAATCGGTACAGTTGAGAGGAACGGAGGAACGTTCTATTTATTGGGGGTTGAAGTAGGATAAGGGGAGAATTTCGTTCAAATCAACATGGCCAGCAAGATGTCCCTACAAACAAAAGGCAACAGGGGGATATAAACACGAACCATTCACCTCCATCAGCTATAGCATCGCCATCATGGTGTGTGCAAACACCCCCAAAGGCTCCTCTCACCCTCCACACCAGCCAAAGGAAGAGCAGGAAAAGAAGAGAGCGGTGCTCCCTACCACCCACCACTGCTTCCAAATAGGGGGTTTCTCCCTCAGTTGCCCAGAATCAGAGAGAGAGACAGACAGACAGAGAGAAACGTCCCGCCCAGGCACACTCCTCCGCTACCCTTCAGCCGAACCTCAACGCCGGCCCGGGGCTCACTAAACTTTACTGGAGCTTCTCCCCACATCCCCACCCCACTGCCCCGGGATCGTGCTGTCCACGAGCGGGACACTCCGGGAGCTTCCTGACAGGAGGGCAACTGGGGAGAGCCGAGTACGGGGCGGGGGCGGCAGGGAGCCACGGAGGGGCGGGGCGGCCAGAGCCAAGTTCCCGGGGGTCTGAGCAGAGCTCCTGACAGGAGCCCGGGACTGCAAAGAAGGAAGAGGAAGCGGCGACGGGGAGCTTTTCCAATCCCCCTACATATATACTCTACCCCAGCCCCCGCACCCCAAGGGGGGGCGGGGAGGCTGACTGGACCCGGAGAAAACCCAGCCTGAGAGGTAGCCGCAGCCCGCACCTCCGACTCCCGATTTCTTCCCCCGCCACCCCCGCCAGCGGCGCCCACAACAATAACACGCCGGCGACGACCCGTCAGCGCCCCCGAGGCACCAGGGGCCCGCGGCCCGCCGCTGCCGGGCCCCCTCAGCTGGGGCCGGGCGCGCCGCTGCTCCCTACAACTCCAGACCCTGGTGGAGGCAGCCCGAGCGGCCCCCCAGGGTCAGACCCATCCCCCCCGGCACCAGCGGCGCCGTCTCCGCGGCCGAATATTAGAAGTGAATTCGAGCTGCGCTTTACCTTTAGTTCCGCACTGTCCGCCATCTTGCGTTTGTCAGCGCAAGCGCACTGAACCTCACCGGGGGCCGCGGCTAAACCCGCCCCTCTAGCCAGCCTGGCCCCGCCCCGGCCCGGCCCCTCTCCCCCCTCCACCTCCCCGGCCCGCCCCCGGCCTCCGCCCCGCTCCCGGAGCTCCGAGCCCCGCCCCAGGCACGTACAGCTGCGAAACGGCCACGTACTATTTAAATAATGGCGCCAAGCGGGGAGGTTTGACAGTTACTCCCCCTCGGCCTCCCCGCCCCCCGTCCGGGCCCGGAGAGCGCCTCGGAGGACCGAGCGCGGCGGGAGGGCCGCTGCCCTGAGCCCCGCCCCTCGGGGCCTGCGGCACCCTCCTGCAAAGCCGCGGTGACCCGTCACGGGGAACAATAACGCCCTCCTCCCCCGCCCAGCACCTGCTGCCTGCGAGGGTGCGCGTGGGCTTAAAAATAACAATCCTTTAGGTTTAAAGAATACTTGAACTGGAAGCGTTTCCAGGTTTATTAGCTCCGATCCTGCTGATGGCAGCCCAGTGAGCCACGCAGGGAAGAGACCGCAATTCCCACGGTGTGCACACAGGTAATCAGAAACGAAGGCTCCGAAACGCGACGAGTCCAAACAAGCACTGAACAGGGGGGGTCAAGGACAAAATTCTGAAGACCTTCATAACTACTTAGTGTTTGCAAGAATTATCTAGTGACTATATGCAGGCCCTGTTTCTAAGGATTATGTATACATTGGGAAGTTAAGTACAACAGTCCCTGACCAACTGTAGTTTTCAAATTGGGGAACACACAAGTGAACTAATAAAGATACTAGTGGTAATACCACTGGTGATGTGTGCCAAAAAAGAGCAAACGGTCCAGTGAGAGAAAAAGGGAGATGTGTTTAATCCTGGGAGGGCTTTCTCCACTAGATTAACATTTAAGTAGACCAAGATGAAAGGGTTATTTCGCAACCTTTCTTCTAAAAGCCCCCCTATATCTCCTTCCCAGCTCCTACTTTTTGCTGCTCAACTTCACTTCATACCTCAGACAAAAACACACCAAAAAAAAACCCCTTATCTTCTCACCATCAAAACTTTGGGGTTACTATGAACTGCCCTATTTCTCCACCGTCTTCACTGCATAAATTCTCAGAAGGGTTTTTCAAGCTGTCTACAGGGCTTCTTCCCCCTTCCTCACTTCACGTTCACTTCTCAGCCTACTCTAATCCAGTTTTAACTTCCCTCATTAAGATCACCTATGGAGATTACTGATGATCTACAGGTTTCCAAAGTCAATGGCCAATTCTCTATTCTTATCTAAATTGACTTCTCAGCAGAAGTGAAAACTGGCAACAAGCTTCCTTACTTTTAAAACATTTTTCCCCCCTGAACTGTTGGGATTTTCCTGTTCCCTCACTGGGTCTCCTTTTCAAAATCCCTGATTTCTCCCCTTTGGCTCAACCTTTAAATGTTGCTGTGTTCCAAAGCTCAGTCCTCACTTTCTTCTTTTCTCTGTTAAATCTCCCTAGGTGATGCCATCCAAATCCTTGACATTAAGTCTAAACTGATGACTTTTACATTTCTGTCCAGCACAGACCTCTCCACCAAAACCCAGATTCACAAATCCAATTAGCTGCTTAATATCTGTACTTCATGATTCAGTCATCTCAAACGTGTGTTAAAAAGAGCCTTGATTTTTACCCCCAATCCTGCTCCTTTCCCAGTATTCTTAGTGGATGGCACCATCACCCACCCAGTTGTTCAAATAAAAACTCTGGAAATCATCCTTGGTTCCTTTCATTCACCTCTCACATCCAATCCATCCGACAGTCCAGCTGACTCTGCCTCTAAAACCTGCCCATTTCACTGGATCTCCACTACCATCACCCTACTCCAAGCTGCCATAATTTCAAAAATTGACTGCTAGGAAAGCTACTTAACTGACAGGACTAGGACCACATTAACACTTCTATGGCCTTAGGCACTTTTGCCTTATAAAGACTGTGGTATAATAAAAGATGTAATTCCACTTTGTCCCTGGTTCTCAGCACAGAGCTTGAAATTTGAAATTTCCTAATAGGTTTGTCTTTTGTCATTCATAATGAGCTCCTTCCCAGCACACCTGAATTTATGCTAATGAGGTAACTCAGGGTGGGGCTCCTCGGTCCTTTCAGCTGGAAGCTGTCACTGGAAAGACCAAAATTGTGATTAGAGGGAGGTTAGCGAATATATGGAAGTACTGGAAGGTGGGGTGCCAGGAGAGAGAATGGAAGCTCTGCACCTCCTTTCCCAATACCTTGCCCTATGCATCTCTTCCATTTGGCTGTTCCTGAGTTGTTTCCTTTATAATAAATGGTTAAACATTAAGTAAAGCGTTTTCCTGAGTTCTGTGCCAGTGAATTATCAGACCTGAGGAGGGGGTTGTAGAAATCCTCAGATTTAGTCAATCAGAAGTACCTGTGGCCCATAGGACTGGTGACTGGTATCTGAAGAAGGGGCCAATCTTGTGGGACTGAGCCCTTAATCTGTGGAGTCTGAGTTTACTCCTGGAGTTAGTGTCAAAATTGAGTTCTTGGATACCCAGTTGGTGTTGGAGAAGTGGTGTGGAAAGACACCATGTGTCTGGTGTCAGAAAGATGATATTTTACAACTGAATTGGTATAAAGACTAATGTAATCTAAATATACTTTTTTTTCCTGATTTTAAAGATTTAAAACATTTTTGTAGGACCCTAAAACTATTGTGGCCCTCACCCAACACATAAAAATTAAATGAAAATGAATCATAGACCTGCCCTAGCCAGTTTTGCTCAGTGCTTAGAGCATCAGCCCGGCGGACTGAAGGGTCTCAGCTTCAGTTTTGGCCAAGGGCACGTAACTCAGTTGCAGACTCGATCCTTGGCCCCAGCTGGGGTCCATGCAGGAGGCAACCAATTGATGTGTCTCTCACATTGATATTTCTCTCTCTCTCTCCACTCCCCCTTTCCACTTTCTCTCAAAAAAGCAATGGAAACAGTATCATCAGGTGAGGATTAAAAAAAAAAAATTGGGGAGGGGGGTGGGATAGGGTGGAATGGGTCATTGGGGAGAAAAAAGGACATCTGTAACATTTTAAACAAAAATAAACACAACCAAAAAAAATCTAACACCTGTTTATGATAATAACTTTAGTGAACTAGTAATAAATGGAAACTCCGTTGTTTAAGTAGAAGTATCAACCAAAAACCTACAGAAAACATGGTTAATGGTAAAATATTGAAAATATTGGCTTAGCTTAAATGTAACTTTCTCCGAGATGCCTTCTTATCTAAAGACAGTACCTGGTGGAGTTTATTTCACCTACAGTCAACATTTGCCCTATTTTTGGCTGACCCACATCTAAGTCACCTCCATTATAACAGACCTCACAGGAGAAATTCCTCATTGTGGGAGTTTTGGTGGGAAGGGAAGTTCCTATCTGTCTTGTTTTCCACTGTATCCCCTGTACATAGAACAGGGCCTGACGTATAACAGGTACTCAATAAATGCTAGTTGAAGGAATGATTGAATGCCTCCTTTGCTTACTACCCTTCTGTCTTCTCTGTTTCTTCACAGACAAAGGGTTTTCAACAGCCACCTTCACTTAAATATTTAACTTTACACATTTTGTCGTCAGGGCATTTTAAACCAATGATTAAGAAGTCTGCATTTAGTGAGCCTAGCTTCAAGATAGTCCTAGGATCTCATTTCAGGATGAAAGGTTAGAAAGCTGCCTCATGTTGCTACTTCTCAAATATGCCCAGATATTTATGTAACCTTTTACTTGCTAAAAAAAAGTGTTCAATTTTCTTTCTCACTAACATCCTTTCAGTCAACAAAATAGATAACCATAATTTTAAGAATATTCGTTACTTTGAATAAAATAAAAACAAAACTTTTATTTTTAATAAAAACAGCATTTTTTTTTTTACTTGACCCTCATGCAAAAACACATTATTAACTGTGGTTTTCAGTCTTTAATAGAATTTCAAAATGAAATTTCAGGTAAGAAAGGAAGAATAGAATAAAATATTCCAATTATAACTTAGTGGAAAGAACTCAATTTCAAGGATTTGACATTTTTAATCAGCTTTAAAGCAAAATTAAATTTTTTTGAAGGTGAGCTCAGAATATAGTGAACTATCACCCTTAGAACCATAAAAATAGAGTAGCAGAAGCACAACTTGGAGTTAAAAAACTAGACCCAGGAATATGGAAAATAAAAGGTTATTATTACCTATAGTCTATTTTACTGCAATAAACCCTCAAACAAGCAAACAAAAAACCTGTTATAGTCATTAAGTTTATTCACAAATTCCCAAAATTTCCTTTTCTATGAACCTGATCAAATGAACACCTTCCCATACCTTTTGAAGTTAGATCTACTCATGACTTGCTTTGAATACTAAAGTGTTTGGAGAGGGAAGTTGTGTCACTTCTAGGCATTTGTGCCGGGCCACCCTTCTCCCTGCTGTGGTGACTGTGGAGGAAATTGTTGAAGTGGAGCTTCCATCAGTCAAGGTTCTTTTTTGTTGTTGTTGTTAATCCTTACCCGAGGGTATTTTTTCCATTGATTTTTTAGAAAGAGTGGAAGGGAGAGAGAAAAAGAAACATCGATGTGTCTCATTGATTGGCTGCCTTCCAAATAACCACCCTACCAGGGGCTGGGAATTGAACCTGCAACCCAGGTATGTGCCCTTGACCAGGAATTGAACCATCCACCCTTTGGTGAGAGGGCCAATGCCCTAACTACTGAGCACACCATCAGGGCTCAGCCAAGGTTCTTCAGTGACTACAATGAGCTACTTGGAGAATAGATTGTTAGAAAAAACCATCCTGAATACTCAACTGAAGACTAGCTGGAAAGCACCCTCATAACCAAGGACCTAAAGTGGAGACCGCATAGAGACTGGTAGTAAGCACAAAGGCAAGAGAGGGCTCGCTGGGCTCCCACAGGCAGCAGCTGAAGGTCTGGAAAGATAACTCAGCTGAGGGGGGAATCTCAGAACTCTGGGGTCTAAACCCCAAGCTGGGCTCCCCAGCCCAGGGCACCAGAACTGAGAAAGGGTGCCCACATAACATCTGGCAGTGAAAAGCAGCTGGGTTTCTGTCTGCCAGGGAGAGAAGGCTGAAAATGCAGGCACCCTCTTAAAGGGCCAACACACAATCTTGTGTGCAGCCACTCACCTTGGGCTCCGGACAGAGGGAGGGCAGAGTGGTCTACAATGGTATGAGGAGAATCTAGAGTTGTGGGCTCTGGAGATAGAGCTCAGAGGGCAGCCACATTTGGATTCCTGTGCTGAGTCATTTATCCATACTGCAGAGGACATCTTTCTCAGGCAGACCTTTGCCAGCCAGGCAGCTTTTGCCTGGGGGGGGGGGGGGAGCAATTGCCCCACCCATTGGAAAACCTCTTGCTCCACCCTGTGGAGTTTACAACTTGCTGTGGCCTACAGCCTGAGACTCAGATTAATCAGCCTACAGGTAGAGGTGGATCCCTGGGTGCTTTAAATCTTTGCCTGACTGACTTCTGGACCCAGGCTTTGGAAAAGCAGACTTTTGGGTGCACCTTGGTCCTATCCAAATGCACCCAGCCCCAGCAGAGGGGACCACAAGCTGTGGACTGTTGATAGCTCCAAACAGGATACTCAGGGCCAGTCACAAACAGTGTCTGACATCCACCAGAGACCCTCTGATAGGACTGAAAGTCCTAGCAGCTCTACCTAATACATAACAACAAAGCCAAATAGGCAGCCAAAATGGGGAGACAAAAAAATAAGACCCAAATGAAAGAATGAGAGAATTCTCCAGAATATCTAAATGAAATGGAGATATATCATATATACAGTTTAGAATACTGATTGTAAGGATGAAGAGAAATGATAGGGAAACTAGGAAGGAAATTAAGAATGACGTAGCAGAAATAAAGAATACATTGGGTCTGGCTGGCATGGCTCAGCAGTTGAGCACCCACCTATGATCCAGGAGATCTCAGTTCGATTCCCAGTGGGGGCACATGCCTGGGTTGCAGGCTCGACCTCACCAGGGGGTGTGCAGGAGGCTGCCGATGACTGACTCTTTCTCATCATTGATGTTTCTATCTCTCTCTCCCTCTCCCTTCCTCTCTCTGAAATCAATAAAGATATATTTTAAAAAATACATTGGAAGAAATAAAGGTAAAGAGCAGATTAGTGGAAGCTGAGGATCGGATCAGCGAATTAGAAGACACAGCAGAAAAAAAATCACTCACTCAGAGACCTCCCCCACCCAAAAAAACAACTAAAAAACAGGAGGACAGTTTAAGGGAGCTGTGGGACAACATGAAATGTAACAATATTAGCATCATAGCATCATAGGAGTGCCAGAAAAGGTAGAAAGCAAGCAAGGGTTAGAGAACCTGTTTGAAGAAATTAATGGCAGAAAACTTTCTTAACCTGGTCAAGGAAAAAGTCACATAAGTTCAGAAGGCACAGAGAGTCCCAAGCAAGAAGAACCCAAAGAGACCCATGCCCAGATACATCATAATTAAAATGCCAAACATTCAAGACAAAGAGAGAATCTTAAAGGCAGCGAGAGAAAATCTGTTACCTACAAGGGAGTTCCCTAAGGCTGTTAGCTGACTTTTCATCAGAAACTCTGGAGGCCAGAAGGGAATGGCATGAACTATTCAAGGTAATGAAAAGCAAAGATCTGAAATCAAGACTAATCTATCCAGCAAAGCTATCATTCAAAATAGATGGTGAAATTAAGAGCTTGCCAGGCAAAAAAAAAAAAAAAAGGCTAAAGGAGTTTATCACCACCAAACCAGCATTGGAAGAAATGTTAAAGGGGCTGTTATAATAAGAAGTTGAGAAATAGAGAGAGAAGCATAGGCATAAAGAATTAAAATGGTAATAAATAAGTACCCATTAATAATAACAACCTTAAATGTAAGTGAATTAAATGCTCTAATCAAAATACACAGGGTAACTGAGTGGATAAGAAAACATAACCCAAATATATGCTGACTACTAGAGACCCACCTCAGAACAAAAGACTTGCACAGGATGAGAGTGAAGAGATGGAATAAAATTTTCAATGCATATGGAAATGAAAAAAAGTTGGGGTAGCAATACTCATATCTGACAAATTAGACTTCAAAATGAAGGCCATAACAAGAGACAAGAAAGGTCACTAGATAATACTAACGGAATCAACCCAACAAGAGGATATAACCCTTATAAACATATATGCACCCAATATAGCAGCACCTAAATATAAAAAAAACTTCTGGAGGACTTTAAGAGAGCGATCGACAGCTATACAGTCATAGTAGGGGACCTTTAATACCCCACTGACTTCACTGGGTAGGTCTTCCAGACAAAAAATCAACAAGGAAACAGTGACCCTAAATGACACACTAGATCAGATCGATTAACTGACATATACAGAGCATTCCACCTAAAAGCTGCACAATATACATTCTTCTCGAGTGCACATGGGACATTCTCAAAGATATACCACATGTTAGAACAAAAAACAAGTCTCTACAAGTTCAAGAATATTGAAATCGTATCAAACATCTTCTCAGATCACAATGGCATGAAATTAGAAATCAACTACAATAAAACACTAAAAAACATTCAAACACATCGAGACTAAATAGCATGTTATTAAACAATGAATGGGTTACCAATAAGATCAAGGAGGAAATAAAAAACTTCCTGGAAACAAATGAAAACACAACAACCCCAAATCTATGGGACACAGTGAAAGCAGTCCTGAGAGGAAAGTTCATAGCACTATACGCCTACCTGAAAAAACAAGAAAACCTTTTAATAAACTATCTAACCCTACAACTTAAAGACTTAGAGAACAACAAGGAAAGCCCAGAGTAAGTAGAAGGAAGAAAATAATAAAGATCAGAGTAGAAATAAATTACATAGAGACTAAAAAAACAAAAAAAACAAACGATCAATAAAACCAGAGCTGGTTCTTTGAAAACATAAACAAGATTGATGAACCTTTAGCCAGACTCATCAAGAGACAAAGAGATAGAACCCAAGTAAGTAAAATCAGAAACGAAAAAGATGAAGTAACAACTGACTCCACAGAAATACAAAGGATTGTAAGAAAATACTATGAACAACTATATGCCAACAAGCTGGAGAATGTGGACAAAGTGGACAAATTCCCAGGAAAATACAATCGTCCAAAGTTGAGTCAGGAAAAATCAAAGAACCTGAATGGGCCAATACTAGCTGCTGAAATGGAAGCAGTAACAGAAAAACTCCCAGCACACAAAAGCCCTGGGTGGGATGGCTTCATAGGGGAGTTTTATCAAGCATTCAAAGAAGAACACCTATCCTCCTCAAACTATTCCAAAAAAGTCCAAGAGGAAGGAACACTTCCACGCTCTTTTGATGAGGCCAGTATTATCCTAATTCCAAAACCAGATAAAGACACTACAAAGAAAGAGAATTACAGGCCAATATCCCTAAGGAACACAGATGCTAAAATCCTCAACAAAATATTAGCAAATTGGATCCAGCAATATACAGTGGTACCTCGGTTTTCGAATGTAATCCGTTTGGGAAGACCATTTGAGTTCTGAAACATTTGAAAGCCGAGGGATGAACAGCTGACAGCTAGGCCTCAGGATCTTGCACTCAGTGGAAGCCACATGGCATGTTCGACTTCCGAGGTAGGTTTGAAAACCAGAGCATTTACTTCTGGGTTTACGGCATTCATAAACCGAAATGCTCGTCAACGGACACATTCAAAAACCAAGGTACCATTGTATTAAAAAGATTATACACATCATGACCAAGTGGAATTTATTCCAGGGATGCAAGGAATAAACTTATTTAGGAATAAACTTCGCAAATCAATAAATGTGATACATAACATAAACAAACTGAAAGACAAAAATCACATGATCATATCAATAGATGCAGAAAATGCATTTGACAAAATCCAACACCCATTTTTGATAAAAACTCTCAGCAAAGTGGGAATAAAGGTATCATACCTCAACATAATAAAGGCCATATATGACAGACCTACAGCCAACATCATAATGCACAACAATTAAAAGCATTTCCCCTAAGAATAGGAACAAGACAGGGTGTCCACTTTCACAACTTTTTTTTTTTTGAACATATCTTTATTGATTTCAGAGAGAGGAAGGGAGAGGGAGAGAGACAGAAACATCAATGATGAGAGTCACTGATCCGTTGCCTCCTGCACACCCCCTACTGGGGATCAAGCCGGCAACCCGGGCATGTGTCCTGACCAGGAATCGAAGTGGGATTTCCTGGATAGCAGATCCATACTCAACCTGCTGAGCCACGCCAGCTGGGCCACTTTCACCATTCTTATTCAACATAGTACTGGAAGCGCTAGCCACAAAATCAGACAAGAAGAAAACATAAAAGGCATCCAGATTGGAAAAGAGGAAGTAAAATTGTCATTATTTGCATATGATGTGATATACATAGAAAATCCTAAGGACTCCACCAAAAAAAACTACTAGATTTAGCAAATGAATTCAGCAAGGTAGCTGGATACAAAATTAACATCCAGAAATTGATGACATTTTTATACACTAATAATAAACTCTCAGAAAGAGAAACTAAAAAAACAATCCCGTTTACCATTGCAACAAAAAATTAAGATACTTAGGAATAAACTTAACCAAGGAGGTAAAACACTTGTACTCGGAAAACTACAGGATGTTGCAAAAAGAGATAGAGGAAGACATAAACAAGTGGAAGAATATACCGTGTTCATGGATTGGAATTAACATCATTAAAATGTCCATACTGCCCAAAGCAACCTATAGATTCAATTCAATCCCTATTAAAATACCAATGGCATATTTCAAAGATCTAGTACAAATACTCCAAAAATTTATATGGAACCAAAAAAACCCCAAATAGCCACAGCAATCCTGAGAAAGAAGAACAAAGTTGGAGGGATCACAATACCAGATATCAAGTTATACTACAGAAAGCCACTGTAATCAAAACAGCCGGGTACTGGCAAAAGAACAGGCATATAGATCAATGGAACAGAACAGAGAACCCAGAAATCTATCCAAGCCGTAATTATGCTCAATTAATATTTGACAAATGAGGCAAGAACATACAATGGAGTAAAGACAGTCTTTTCAATAAATGGTGCTGGGAAAATTGGACAGGTACATGCAAAAAAATGAAACTAGACCAACTTACACCATACACAAAAATAAATTCAAAATAGATGAAGACATAAATGTAAGACATGAAACCATAAAAATCCTAGAGGAAAATGTAGGCAGCAAAATCTCAGACATCTCTCCTACCAATATGTTTGCCGATACATCTCCTAGGGCAAGAGAAACAAGGGAGAAAATAAACAAATGGGACTACATCAATATAAAAAACTTCTGCACAGCAAAAGAAACCATCAACAAAACAAAAAGGAAGTCCACTATATAAGAGAACATATAGGCCAATGACATATTTGATAAGGGGTTAATATCCAAAATACATAAGGAACTCATACAACTTAACAAAAGGAAGACAAATAATCCAATTAAAAAATGGGCAGAGGACCTAAATAGACACTTCTCCAAAGAGGACATACAGATGGCCAAGAGATACATGAAAAAATGCTCAAAGTCACTAATCATCAGAGAGATGCAAATTAAAATAACAATGAGATATCACCTCACACTATAAGAATGGCTACCATCAACGAATCAACAAACGATTAAGTGCTGGCCAGGATGTGGAAAAAAGGGAACCTTAGTACACTGCTAGTGGGAATGCAGACTGGTGCAGCCACTGTGGAAAACAGTATTGAGTTTCCTCAAAAAATTAAATATAGAACTCCTATTTGACCCAGTGATCCCACTTCTAGGAATATATCCTAAGAAACCAGAAACACTAATCAGAAAAAACTTATGCACCTCTATGTTCATAGCAGCACAATTTACAATAGCTAAGATTTGGAAGCAGCCCAAGTGTCCAGTAGATGAGTAGATAAAAAAGCTGTGGTATATTTACACCATAGAATACTATGCAGCTATTAAAAAAAAAGATCTCTTACCCTTTGGGACAGCATGGATGGAACTGGAGAGTACTATGCTAAGTGAAATAAGCCAGTCAGAAAAAGACAAGTATCACATGATCTCACTCCTATGTGGAATCTAATGAACAAAACAGATCCAAAGAGATATAGAAGCACGGAAGAGACTGAAGAATCTCAGAAGGAAGGTGGGGGTGGGGGTAGGGAGAGATTAACCAAAAAAGTTATATGCGTATATGCATAACCCATGGACACAGACAATAGTGCAGTGAAGGCGGGGAGGGGGTGGTGAAGTAGAGGGGGTCAATGGGGAAAATAAAAGGTGACATCCATAATACTTTCAACAGTAAAGATAACTTTTTTAGAAGAAGCAGCTCTAGAAGAAGCAGTAAAAAAACATAATGTTGGCTGTATTTGACAAGGTATTAAAAAGACAGAGATGGAGATAGAGATAAAGACCAGAGAGAGACAGAGAGAAAAAAGACAGTACAGAGAGGGAGAGAGAGAAAAAGAACTGGCTGGGTTTGCAAGTAGGAATGAAAAGCAAGAGTCCAGGTATTCAGAAACCTGCAGAGTTGGAAGACAGACTACTTCTCAATACAAATTAGAAAAAAAGGTAAAATAATGAAAACTGCCTTACAGCAAGAATATAATCAAGGCTTTGCTCTTGAATCCATGTTTTTTTTTCCAAATATATCTTTATTGATTTCAGAGAGAGGAAAGGAGAGGGAGAGAGAGAAACATCAACAATGAGAGAGCCATTGATTAAGCCCACAACCCGGGCATGTGCCCTGACCAGGAATCGAACCCTGATCGCCTGGATCCTAGGTTGACGCTCAACTGCTGAGCCACGCCTGGCCAGTCTAAATCCATGTTTAAAACCTCTTAATGGATTAAAGTGTTACCAAACTCAAGGGAATCCCAGCTTGGCCTACTCTGTTCAACAAGATGTGGTCCTCCCAAGGCTGTTTTATTTACTTACTTACAGCAGTTAAAAGAGACAGGAATTCCTGTCCAAAGCTCTGCCTCCCCAATTGGTGTTTTAACCATTGCTTATATACACTATTTGGTCAATTACATGTTGATTTCTTCTTTGCAGTTGGCTACTTTCATCTGGTTGAGTTCCTGTCAGCTCATCCTGTTTACAACTGCACCTACAAAATACTATGCTACATTTTAACATTTAACAAGAAATAACATTTAGAATTGCCTAGACCTTGAGACCCTTGTCCTATCTAACAGTGTCAGAATGAAAGATCCAACCAGATTGGGACTCTGGGGTTAACTTCTTTGTAAAAGGGTGAGTGAGGGTATTTTGATTGTGGGAAAGGCGTTTGGTGACCAGAAATATGTATACTGTCGTAGTTCTTATGTCTGTTCACAGATACCTTGGTTCTCTTCTCCTAAGCATATGGTATGATCGTACTTCCCCATTCGGTTTGAAATTAATCCTGACCATGTGACTGTATTTGGTCAAAAAAGGTGAAAGGAAATCACATGTCACTTTTGGAAAGAAACCTTAAGAGCCAGGGCTTACTCATCATTTCCTCTTCCTCTTCTTTCCTGTCTTGGGGACTGCAGAGGCACTTCTCTTTTTATCTCATCCTCACCGGAGGATGTTTTTTCCATTGCTTTTTTCAGAGAGTGGGGGGGGGGGAGAGAGAAAGAGAGAGAGGGAGGGAGGGAGAGGGAGGGAGAGGGAGAGAAACATCGACATGAGAGAGACACATCGATTGGTTCCCTCCTGTACGCTCCCTAACCGGGGCCAGGGATCGAGCCTGCAACTGAGGTCCGTGCCCTTGGCTGCAGTCGAACCCAGGATCCTTCAGTCCCTGGGCCAAAGCTCTAACCACTGAGCCAGACCAGCTAGGGCAAGAGGCACTTCTTGATATGTAGCCTCTATCAGCCTGGTTTCCTGAGTGACTTCAACCTGAACAGCCTCTGCCAACCTGTACACCCTTTGCCCCACTGTTCCTTCATCCTGGAATGATCTTCCCCATGTATCTGTATAGCTCACGTTCTTCACCTCCTTCAATTGCATCTTGGCTCAAATGTCACCTTCCTAGGGAGGACTACCAGGACCATCTATTTAATATTCAATCACCCTCTGTGCCTTCTTAATGTAGGCACTCCTGATCCACCTAATCTAGCTCTATTCTTTTCCATAGGAATTGTTATCTTCTAACACTCCTCTTAGTGTACTTACTACATCTATGGGCCTATCCACCAGAATGAAATATCCTCCAGGGCAGGGATGTTTGTCCACTTATCTCTCCCAGCACTCCTACCTAGTAACTGCTAAAACAAAAGTGCTGAGTGAGTAAAATAAAACACAAAGCAATAAGCACAGTGTCTAGCCCCCAGTACAGCAAAGCACTTTTTATTATTATTGAATGTTAGTATTATGGAAGTGCCTAATATAAAACAAACACTTAGCCCTAGCCGGTGTGGCTCAGTGGTTAGAGTGTCAGCCCCCACACTGAAGGGTTGCTGGTTCGATTCCCGTCAAGGGCACATACCTCAGTTGCAGGCTCAATCCCCGCAGAGATGTTTCTCTCTCTGTCTCTCCCCCTCCCTTCCACTCTCTCTAAAAAAATCAATGGAAAAAATATCCTCAGGAGAGGATTAACAGGAAGGAAGGCAGGGAGAGAGGGAGAGAGGGAGGGAGGGTGGGAAGGAGGCAGGAGAAAGAAAGAAAGAAAAAAAAGGAAGAACACTTACTAGAGTTTAATCTTCCTTCTTCTCCCTTTATAGCTTTTACAGCACTTAAGAGAGTGCCTTATATGTATTAACAGTCAATACTCACCTTTGTGGACGCCCCCCCATAAGTCTCTAGGAGAAAGTACTGTTTACAGTGGCAAGCCACATACTGGGCCTCTGACCCTCCTCCCTCTCTGCCCCCCAACAATCAGCTCTGGTGGCCTTGTGACCACGGGTAGAGTGTGCATGTGATTAAGTCGGCTCCGGTGCCCCCCCTCCACACACACACACACACCTTACCAGATCTACCTGAACTGCTGGGGACTGTGGGGTTCTGTAGAAAACTAGCTCTGGCACCAATCTTGGAAAAACGATTCAAATACAAAACTTTTAGGAGGTAAGGAGGTTTGGCCCTAAGATAAAATTGTTACAAAGTCTCCAGGGGTTGGAAAAAACCTGGCTGTGTAATCACCGTGGCTGAGCTTTGTTTAAATAAGAGTGTTCAAAGAATGTGTTCAGGAATATTTAAACTCAGACCATTTACGTTCTAAAAATTTTTTTAAATAAGCGTAAACACTTAAATGATTTTAAAGATTAGCAAGAGAGGAGACTATATAGCCTCTACCCCTTGTTCTAATAATCAAGTCATCTTATGTGGCATGTCTGTGGGAAATGAAGACGGGGGGACGGGGGCGACGGAGTGCATCTGTAGGTGTACAATGAGATCATACATCCTGGATTTTCTGGGGGCATGCTCAATATCAAATATTCTGGCACTGGCAGACAGTGTATGTTGGATTTTTGTTTCTGAAAATATGGCCACCATTTTAATCCATTGACATCTACTCTAACACTTACTTTACAAAGAAGAACATGAAGCCCAGTTGGGGACTCACCAATGCTAGGCACAGTTTCTGGCACATAGGTGCTAACTAAACATTTACCAACTGACTAAGCTTGGGCCAATGACTTGCTTAAAATGAGTACATTGACAAGTTAGAGCTCTTCCTTAGCCCTCTCAACTAGAGATTATCCATCCTTCTGTGTGCAGTCTCAACTCCACCCAGGTTCTAGGCCAATGTTGGCCATGGTAGAGAGAGGATTAGCAGCCGCAGATCCCTCAGGCAGGTGGGTCTGTGATTAAGTGAGCTTCTGCAACCTCAATGGAGCCTCTGGGAACCAGTGCACATTTCCCCAACACTGTTCTTATTCGTAAAATGTGACAGGCTCTTCTTTTTATTTACTTTTTTCAGAGAGAGTGGAGGGGGAGAGAGAGAGAAGAACATTGATATGAGAGAGTCACATCGACTGGTTGCCTCCCACATGAGCCCCAACCGGGGTTGGGAATTGAACCCTCAACCCAGGTACATGTCTTTGACCGGGAATTGTACCCGGGATTCTGCAGTGCACAGGCCAACACTCTAACCACTTAAGCACCCCAGCCAGGCTGGTACAGGCCCTTCTGAGAAAGCTGCCTTGCTCTGAGTCAGGTAGCCCTGCAACCTATCCCCCAACTGATTAGACGAAGGATCAGGCCCAAGTCAGTGGTGGCCATCTTTATGGACTGGAAATGAGGAAGTCTACGTGGTGTCAGGCATGAGAATATTGACAAATAGGCATCTTCTCTACTGCAGAGTGACCAGTAGGCCCAGAACTATATAGTGACCAGAACTATTCTTTAGAGGACAGTCTCACAGAAGATGTAGGGGGTGCTGTGATTGACATGCCATCACATCCCCTTCAGGACTGAGGTGCTCATTCACCCTGGGGCTGGCATTATTGGGGAGTCTTTTTCCTAGGGAAGCCATTCTAAGACAAAACAGAGCAGACAGTGGAGAAAAGCCTAGAGAAGACAGTCAACAAAGGGCATGAGATAGCAGACAACATGGTCTCACAAAAACTATTCAGAGAGAAGAAAAGCAGAGCGATGTCAAATAGCTTTCTCAATGCATTCTTCTTATTAATTTGAGAGAGAGAGAGCAGGAGGGAGAGAGATACACCAGTTTGTTGTTCCATTTATTTCTGCATTCACTGGTTGATTCTTGTTTGTGCTCTGACCGAGGATCGAACCGCAACCTTGACGTATCCAAGCAGCTCTCTAGTGGGCTGAGCTACCCGGCCTGGGGCTCAGTGCATTCTTAAAATCACTTGAAGTAACCTGAGTTGTCTGACCTTCTTCCAACGAGAAAGAGCCTCAGGACCATACAAAGCTGGGCATCTGCCTTGTGTCCTTATTGTCTTTCCACTTCCTGCCTTAGCCCTGGGACCACGTGACTGGGGTACTCTGTGCACATTTGTCAGCCCGGCCAGAGTTCTCAAACCCCCCCAGCTTCTGGCTGCAGTCTTATTCTGAAATAAGTGGTGACCCAGAACAAAGGCACCGCAGCCTGCCGTGGCCCGTAGCCGAGTTGGTTAGAGCGTGATCCCGAAATGCCAAGGTTCGATCCCTGGTCAGGGCACACACACGAATCAACCAGTGAATGCATAAATAAGTGGAACGACAAGTTGATGTCTCTCTCTCTCTCTCCCCCTCTCTGCTTCCTCTCTCTCTCTAAAAAAATCATTAGAAATTTTTAAAAAGGTGCTTCAGCCTGTCCGACTCTGGGTACTGTATGTCCCTTTGGACACTGTCTTGGCCTGCTGCCACTGCCCTGGGGGCTAGTCTGATGCCAGCGTCATTTTCTGTAGCTCCATCCCCTCGGACTCTGGCTCCCTCTCGCTCTGATTAACTCATGATGCTAAGGGTACAGCCAAGTACACTCATGTCCTAATAATCTCCTTTTCCTTTTGGCTTTAGTTTTACTTCTAAGAAAACAGACATGGCTCCTTACGATTTCTTGTTCTCTTGGCCTTTATGTTTTATTCTTTACCAAGAGACCTTCTCAGGTTTCACAATTTTATTACATCAGAACTAAGGGTTATGGAGAACATCTAACTAGTAGAATAAAGTCTTCATGTTGAGTCTGAAATATTAGTTCAAATACTTCTTGTCATAATATAAAAGTTGATTGATTTTTTAATGATTAGATGTCTTTAAAATAAATTTATTTACTTATTTTTTTTAAAAAAATGTTAATATGCAAAAAAAGGTTTTTTTAAATCCTCACTCAAGGACATTTTTCTCCATCTATTTCTAGAGAGAATGGAAGGGGGAAGGAGGCAGGGAGAGGGAAAGAGAAAGAGAAACACCCACGTGAGAGAGGCACACCCATTGGTTGCCTCCCTCATTTGCCCCTGGACTGGGGCAAGGAACCTGCAACCGAGGTACATGCCCTTGACTGGTAATCGAATCCGTGACCCTTTGATCCACAGGCTGATGCTCTAACCACTGAGAAACCCGGCCAGGGCGATATGCAGAATTTTGTTTTAACTAATTAACTATTTATTTTTTATCCTCACCTGAGGATATATTTTCCATTGTTTTTTTCAGAGAGAGTGGGGGAGAGAGAGAGAGAGAGAGACAGACATCAACACATTGGTTGGTTGCCTCCCACACATGCCCTGACTGGGGCTGGGGAACCAACCTACAACCGAGGTACATGACCATGGCCAGAATCAAACCCGGGATCCTCTGTCCACATGCCGACACTCTAACCACTGAGCCAAACCTGCTAGGGCAATATGCGAATTCTGAACGTACACAAAAGAAATCATATGATGAGCCCTTGCGAACCCATCGTCCAGGCTAATCTATCTAAAATGCACATATTTATTTCTACTCTGTTCAGTTCAGTGAATGCAGTCAGTAGATTATGAATCAACTAATTTACTTGCAGGTAACCGACAACTACTGAAGACATTGTCTGATTGACCCGGGTCATAGTGCTATGTCAGGCATGCATTCTGTGACTCCCACCATGAATCAGTTGGCAAAAGTTAACGATTTGTTCCTCTACACATCTCTTGAATCCATCCCTTCTATCTCCACCATATTTCTATAGTTCAGTCATTTCTCATCTGTGTAACTAGATCTTGTATTTTGAGATTTTAATATGTTGTCCCCCTCGCCCCCCAACATTCACTCCTCTATTCTTCCCATTTGAGCAGAGGGAGGAATATGCAACCTTCAGAAAAGTCTGAGGCAGAGCAGAAGGCAGAAGCAGGCAAAGCTTTCTAGCTTTTGTTTTCCCCCAAACCCAAGAAGCTTGAGTGAAAATTAGAGTGTTTGCAAGGGAAAGAAGGGAAGAAACTTGTTTGCAGGTATAGATAGTAGTTATGGGCAAAAATAGGGTTCCTTGGTGGGAATGGTCCCTGATCAAAAGGGAGCCTGGTTCTGCTTCCTGGGAGGTAGTACATCCCCAGAAAAGAATGGCTGCTGGCTGTATCTAGGCTGGGTGGCTATAAGCCGACTCACAAAAGATGCCCAAATCTTCAGTGACAGAGGTAGCAGATACTTGCTGGGCCTAGAGGAACCATGTGGGAGGGCCAATGCCTGTCTCAGTGGTACCATACATATGATGAGAGACATTGTCTCCCACCCCCATCTTGCCACTGGGTGAAACTGGAGCTGTGAGGCACCACCCCTGCTGGGGAAGCTGGAAGAACTCAGGTCAAATTTCAGTCGGATGGCCTCTGAGTCAGTTATGTAACTTGTCTAAGTTCATACAGCTGCTAACTTGTGGCAGAGCTAGCATTTCAGGCCAGGTCTGTCAGCTTTAGCACCTGTGTGCTTAATTGCTTTGCAGGATTGCAGAAATCCAGTGCCCAAGACCTCCATCAACTTCCTGAGGAGCAATTGATACCCTTTTGCCCCAGAGTTACGAAGGTATATACATCAGACACCCTTTCAGGTGACTCCTCTTCTGAGGCAGCTGTGCGGAGTGAAGGAGCTTGGCAAGAACAGGCCAGACTCCCTAAGGCTTGCTGAGCTGCTGAGCCATGTGACATTGCCCAGTCTCAGAATCCTCAGCTGTGAAATGGAGCTGCAACACTTACTTCATAGGGTTCCTGGTGAGTATGAGAAAAGATAACAGATGAGCCTAGTTGGTGTGGCTCAGCGGTTGAGCACCAACCTATGATACAGGAGATCGTGGTTCAATTCCCGGTCAGGGCACATGCCTAGGTTATGGGTTTAATCCCCAGTGGGGGGCTTGCAGGAGGCAGCCGATCTATGAATCTCTCTCATCATTGATGTTTCTCTCTCTCTCTCCCTCTCCCTTCCTCTCTCTGAAATCAATAAAAATATATTTTAAAAGAATGCTTTACAGCTGATCAATGACTCGCTCATCATTGATGTTTCTATCTCTCTCTCTCCCTCTCCTTTCCTCTCTCTGAAATCAATAAAGATATATTTAAAAAAAAAAAAAAGAATGCTTTACTTTCAGAGATAAAAAAGCGAGAACTATTTAAAAAAAGATAATATACATGAAATAAACTATAATATACAAATGTCTGGGCTTGGGAGTAATATCAGGAAGAACAATAACAAATCGTACTTTCACACATAATAACTGCAGCCTTGAGGCCCGGCTGGACCTTCAAGAGCAGTTCTGTTCCTGGAGGCTGAGTTCTCTGATGTCTCAGCTGTGTTCAGCCTGCTTCCTTTTCCTGGAACATTTTGTTCTCCCCTTCCCTCCCCACTTTCCCTTTGCAAACTTCTGTTGATCTTCTAGTCTCAATGTAAGATGTCACCTTCACTAGAGAACATTCCTGGACCACACCCCATCCAAATGTCTAGGTGACACACCCCTTCTCTGGGCAGCCCTATGACCGCACTGCCCCTTTAGCACTGAAATCCCTCATTCACCCACCCATCAGCCCACTCCTCTTTCCCCACATCCCCCACTCTCCAACTAAACTAGGAAGCTCTTGGTGAGTGGGAGCTGTGTCTTGTTTATCACTATATTTCTAAGGTCTAGAACAGGGCCGCAAACCTAATAGACACTCAATATTTAAAAATCTGTTAAATGAAGGAAGGTACAAATATGCCCTCTAGGTCGTCAAAGACAGACTCATTTGTGGTCCCAACAGTTTCAGTGCTAAGGATGTTGAATTGTCATTGAAGTTTCTGAAAAGTGGTAATCCAAATACTGCTTGAATATAACAAAGCTAGTCATCAACCACCCCCAAGCAGATCACAAGTTCCTCCTTAAAGGTCTTGATAATTCTTTGGCTTGCCTCATTGTGCCTAAGAAAGTTCTTGAGAAACATTTGCTCGGTAAATGGTAAACATAATACACCTTTCCTTGACCAGTGTGGGCACAGAATTAACTGCATAAATTCTTACTGTTTTCCATGACACAGGGCTGAGGGGTGTTCTATGTTTCATACATTATAGAAATTGGGAACAGGCCTTTTCCTCCAAAAAAAAAAAAAAAATCAACGTCCAGTATATGTGAGCCTGATGCCAGGAACTATGGGATGGCCACGACAATCTAGAGTCTCGATTCTAGAGAGCCCTACGGTTCAATTGTTTACAGCCTCATATTGGAAGATAAGAAACAGGGCACCGTTCCCAATCTTAACTTTGGCTTCTGCTCAAGTCCACAGATTTGTGCTCTGCTCTCCTTCTGTACCTCAAGCTGGTCAATGAGAAGTTAATGAACTAAGAAGTCAGCCAAGCCCTAAACACTGACTAGACTGACCAGCCACAGACATTCCACAATGAATGATCGGAGGGAGATTTGGTCTTTACTCACAGCAAACAGTACTGGATTAAAATGTCTCCCACAACACCATGACAAGCAGTTGGGCCATTAAAATTACAAATTGCCACTCAGGCTAATGTATTTCGTTTGCCTGATGCCCTCTGGAGCTGTTCATCTCTCTGCCAGAGATGACACAGATATGTGATATCTTGGTTTTATCTTAGCTGGAGTAAGAACAATGAAGGCTCCTATAAAGATTTGGATAGCTGGTCTCAGACACAGCTGTCATCTTGTACAACAGTCCGTGGACTCTGGGGTCAAATGATGCATTTCCTCGTAAGGAAAACAAATGAACGTAGAGATGTAGACCTTTTTTCTGTCCAGCTTCCATGTCTCCCTCAGCCTTACTTTGTAAAGGAAGAAACTTTGACTGATGGATCCAGGCGTGCGCCAGTAAGTGGAGCCAGTAAGCTCCTTCCCTGGGAATCTAGAATCAAGACTAAGAGATCGATTGTCAGCGTGACTCATTTGTAAACTCGAGATCTGGGAGTGGTGATTTCTGCCCCATGGTCTGGGAGGAAAGAAAGCCAGAATGCAGTTAGAAAGAAAGGAAAGGAGAGGGTAGAACATGAGAAAGTTCTGACAGCATTCCAGTTCTTTTCTGAGACTTGGCTACTCCACGAGACACCTCTGTGTCCTCATAATAAATCCCCCCTTTTGCTTAAGTTAGCACAAATTAGCTTCTCTTATCAACTTGTAATTACCAATTACATTTATTCTACTACCAAGTTGAGTTAATCTATTAGTCAAAAGTTTCATAACTAATACACAGACCGTAGTGTAATCATTCTAAACTGCAATAGGAATTTGAGGAGAGGATCACAACTGACACCGCTGGTTAGCACAGGGGCCGAGGTAGAGCCAGGCCTACAGGTTTACAGCTCAGTGACTTTCTGAATTCATTTCTACATTTAACTCATATTGTTCTTTGACTTTGTCTAGAGGATGCCATGGTGCTAGGATGTTGTCAAAAAATACATAGTTGTGGAATTAAGATCAGTGATACGCAGGTAAATGTTTAACAACTGGCTGTGTGTGTGTGTCTATGTGTGTGTATTAGGATGACAATCCTAATGTGTAGCATTTGACAATTCCCAGGGCGTAAATACTCTATTCATGGCCAGTGTCAAGCTATGTGAAGTCAGAAAATGCACAGTGAGGAAAAGATGCTTGTTAGCATACTATTATATATTATTTCTACCATACACATACAATAGATGTAAACTGCCTCAAGAGAACCGATAATAGTTATAGCATAGTAAAAGCTAGGAAAATTCCAGGACAAGTGGAATAGGGAAACTAAGACAGATAAACAGCAGTTTGCAGCCACCTAGGAAATCCCTATCTTCCCTAAACCAAGGACACTTAAGAGAAATTGGTTTGGCCCAGCTGGCATGGCTCAGTGGTTGAGCATCGACCTATGATACATGAGATCAAGGTTCAATTCCCTGTCAGGGCACATGCCCAGGTTGCAGCTCCATCCCCAGTGGGGGGCGTGCAGGAGGCATCATTATTGATGTTTCTCTCTCTCTCTCCCTCTCCCTTCCTCTCTCTGAAGTCAATATACACTTTTTTTAAAAAAGAAGAGTAAATGGTTTGCACCTCTCCTCCCCAACCAGAGGGTAAATAGCCTAAATCACCCTACTCAGGGAGACAGATAACAGAAATCCAATTAGTGCCATTTGCTAAACACACCCAAGGACAGAAAAATTAAGAGAATAAATCTCATTTTGGTACATTAGCATAAAGCTGATAAATATTCTATCGATCCATCCTAAGACCTCCCCTAAAAGCCCAGCCTTTAAAACCCCTGAAAATGTAGGTCTCAGCCTTTTCTCCCTCCAGGGAGTACGCCATTCCCTTTCCCCTCTCCTTCCCCCACAGGCACGTATTTCCTAAATCCCAAGGGACCCCAGGAGACATTCAACCAGGGGAGCAATGGGCAGCAGCAGCTCATCCCAGGCTAACCCCCTTAATCTGTGTCCAAGGCCCCCCTTTCTCTGACTTCCCAGTGAGCCAAAGCAGCCCAGCCTAGGCTCTCCTATTGCTTCCTCTGTGCCCTTCCTTGTTTCATTGTCCTAAGTATATTTTTGCTGCTGCCAATAAACTCTTGCTTTTCTATACTTTGTCTCTTGATTGAAATCTTTCCCTCAAGAAGACAAGAACCGAGGTCTCCTCATTGTCTTGCCAGTAACAACTGTAACGTGTAGTAAAATAATTAGGAAGTGATGAGTATTAAATGAGTATTTATTACTTTTGTTTTGAATATAATGCATTTAATATTCAAATTTATGCATTTTAATTTAAAAATGGATGTGTTTAATAACTGGTAAAATTCTTATTAATCTGACCATTTGCTTTTGCAAACTGGTACAAGCTGGCTCCAGCACACCACTGATTGAGATGAATGTCTGTTGGACAAATTCAAACACAGGTTTAATACCAGGTTAATAGTATAGCTAATGCAGAGTAATCTCAACCTCTCATTGCTAGTGCTTAACACATACATTTTTTTATCGTTCTTCCTCACTTCAGAACTTTTTCATCCCCCATGGAAGCTGTTCTAAATCTTTACTCCTTCTTTGAGGAGTGATGCCTACCATATCCACGGCTCACACACCCCACTCCCATACTCCTGCTCTTAGCCTTCTCCAGGCCATTAGGCCATTAATTGCAGTCAGCACATCCCAAACCAAACTCATTATTTTCTGCCTGAACTTGCTCTTCCTTCCCTTCTCCACCTATGTTACAGTCTAACCACAGAGAACTGTTTGTTCCCTATCTCATTTAACACCACCCCGATTCACTCTGTTTACTAAGTTGGAACTCAGTGGTTGTCAACCTTGGCTACACTGAAAAACACCTGCGCCTGGGTAGGGTACGGTAGGAACGATTCAGACTTAATTGGCCTGAGGTGTGTCCTGGGCATGGGGGGAGAGGAAGCTTAAAGATTCCCAGGTGATTCTGATGTGCAGCCAAGTTGCAAACCACTGCTTTAGTCTCATCCTTACCTATTCCCTCTTAGCATTTATGATTTTTAATTGGCTGCCAAAGAACAGTCAATTCTACCTCTGAGATACCTCCCAAACCCACTGGAGACTTCCATTTCTACTGTCCTTGCCCCACTGCCCCCTCACCTAGACTACCATAATGGCTTATTGACTGGTCTCTCCACAGTCAATCTCTCCTCTCGAGTACATCATCTTGCAATTACTAGAGCCATCTTTCCAAAACACAGGTCTTAACACCCACTGCAAAGCTACTATAGTGGCAAGCATTTGCACCACAATATTTGGGTGCTAGAAATATAGCATCTCGTTATCTTTCTAAATCAAATTAAATTAACTTTGAGCATCCAGTTTCCAGGAGAGTGGCTTCTTATTGAGGGTTTTCCTTCCTAGAATAGTACAAAAATCCCAGGAGGCTAAAAAGTCCAGAAAGTGTGGAGAAAGCTTTTCTGGGTCCATCTTTGTTACTGTTGAAATGCTCTCATCCAACTTATAAAGGCAGCCCACTCCCTTTGATTCAAGCAGGTTACAAAGATCTTTCACCTAGACTCCCATGCCACAGTGTCTGGGGCCTGACTTCTCTGGGCCCAGCACAGAGCCACCATCACTCTGGGGCACTGTGTGCCAATGGGTGCCCAAGAGTTCACTCATAGGCTCCCCACCCCCAAACACTCAGTTCCTTCCCTGTCTTGGGGAAACTGCCTCCTCAACATCGGAAGACTTCTCCCAGAGGAACCAGTTTCAGAGTTCAACACAAAGTCCTGTTTGCTGAAGGGCCCGTGGCCTGGTAGCCTGAGCAATCCTTTTGGCATGGAGGAAAATCCTGACCCTGGCCTGGTCTCAGCAGGTCTCATCCCTGGGCTGCTCCATTTTCTCACATAGAGAGTGGGGCTAGCAGTACCTATGCAGGTAGCTGTGACTCTTCCTTCTCTAGGGTTTTGCCATAGACTCACGCACAGTCTTATCAACACATTCCTCTTTTACTTGACCCTGAGGAGTTGCAGAACATTGAGGAAAGGAGTGGTGTGGTCAATGATTAAACAACCTAATTGTTAGTTGGTCACATATTTGCAGAATCCAGCATCAGCCCAAAAGGAGCTCACAGGGTTGGGAGTTTGGGAGTTCTATTCAACTGGTCCCTCAGCATCCCTCTTGGCTACTTCTAGCTACTCTCCCTGTGTAGAAAGGGAACACCATGCACCCTCTTGTAGCCTCCATAACTTTGCTCAAGCTGATCTCTCTGCCTATAATACCCCCCTTTCTATACAGTGAGCTCATTTCTTCATTTAATGCTCATCTAAATGTCACCTTCTCTAAAACACTTCCAAAATCGTCTCCTGAACACTTGATTTATACCTCCATTTTAGGCCTTATCATGTTACTATCATTAACATTATAGCCCTAGCCAGTTTTGTTCAGTAGTTAGAGCATCAGCCTGAGGACTGAAGGGTCCCAGGTTCGATTCCAGCCAAGGGCACATACCTCGGTTGCAGGCTCAATCCCCAGCCCCAGTCAGGGTGCACGTGGGAGGCAACCAATTGATGTGTCTCTCTCACATAGATGTTTCTCTCTCCTCCTCCTCCTCCTCCTTCTACTCTCTCTGAAAAGCAATGGAAAAATATCCTAGGGTGAGGACTGAAAAAAACACCAAAAAAACCCCATTATACATGTTGTTTCATGACCTCCATATTCACATTAATTTCTCATACAGTAGTTGCCCCTTATTAGTGGGAGATACGTTCTAAGGCCCATAGTGGATGTCTGAAACTGTGACTAGTACCAAACCTTATATATAGTATGTTTTTTCCTATACATACTGTCAGATGGGCCAGGTACAGAAACCCAGGTACAGAAATAGGGTACAGAAACTCACCAGAGCAGGAAGCCCCGGATGCCTAGCCAGGGGCGAAACTGGGAAAACAAGAACCTTTTCTCCAGGGTGACCTATCCTCCCCTAGCACATTGCTGGCGGTGCAGTTTAGATCCCCTGAGCTAGACCCCCTGAGCGTTCCTCCCTAAAGATAACATCTAGGCCTCAGCTGAATTTCAGCTCCAGGCCCAGATAAGCAGTGCAACTAGACAAGTGGTGTATGCCTCAGGACCAGACACATTGACTAATAACCCCCAGGCCTGGCACCGACCAATCAGTGGAGACCACAACCCTGAAAGAGCACACCTGGAAAGCTGATGAATATTCTATTGAGACACTCCCCTCAGATTTCCACTAGCAAGAAAGAGATAAATAAGCCCAGGACAAAGGATCCATTATGCACTCCCCACCAGGAGAGCACCCCAGCGCCATCTCCATCCCTCCAAGGGGATCCCGTGAGGCTTGCAACCCAGGGAGCAATGGGCAGCAGCAGCTCGTCCTAGGCTTACCCCCTGAACCTGTGTCCAAGGGCCCCTTCTCTCTCCGACTTCTCAGTGAGCCAAAGCAGCCCAGCCTAGGCTCTCCTGCTGCTGCTTCTATGCTCTTTCTTGTTTCACTGTCCCAAGTATACTTTAGCTTCCATCATGGACCCGATACCATTTGACTCAGAGCTGTGTCAAAGGATATTCCCTTTGGATATCCCTATCCCCTTTTAATAAATTTAATTTTTCTTTATTCACCTGTCTGAGATGGCTATTTAGCCTACCCGTGCACCAGCAACTGTTAACCTTTCACATACATACCTATGATAAAGTTTATGGCTTTCTTTGGCATATCCAAATTGCCAGCATCACTATCCTTGTGCTGTGGGGCCACTATTAAGTAAAATAAGGGTTACTTGAGCATAAACACTGCAATACAGTCAATCTGATAACTGAGAAAGCTACTTAGTCACTGATGGGGAGGGGCAGATTTTCATCACACTACTCAGATCTGCGTGCAATTTAAAACTTATGAATTGTTTGTTTCTGGAATTTTCCATTTAACATTTTTGTACTGTGGTTGATTGTGGATAACCAAAATCACAGAAAGTGAAACTGCACATAAGAGGAGGACTGCTGTGCTAGTAAATTTCATATGGATAGGAATTGTGCTTTTAAAAATCTTTGTATTTTCAGCATCTTTCACAAGTCAGGCATATGTTAGATGGCTTCCTAGAATTTTAGAGCTATAAGGCATCTTGGAGGTCATTTAATTCAGTGGTTTTCCAACTCTATTTTAGTTTTGCAATCCCTTCTTTCAAATAAAATCTTACATGGAAACCCACTATATAAATGGGTGAGAGCACAGAAGCTCTAGTAAAGCAGGGGAGACGTAGTGCCAACAGAGGTCCATGGACCCACCTCCACAGGTCAAAATAAAAAAACCACAGGTCTCACCCAAGTCTTCATTTTACTAATGAAGCAACCACGGACAGCGGACATTTCTATTTCACGTAAATCTAGTCAGCCCAACATTTTAAAAAAGGTGTAGTTTTATTTTCTCCAGTCTTCTAAAATTATCACAGGGTGACATGAAGCATCAATTGCCCACTTTTTTTTTTTTTAAAGATATCTTGATTGATTTCAGAGAGAGGAGGGAAGAGGGAGAGAGAGAGATAGAAACATCAATGATGAGAGAGTCATTGATCGGCTGCGTCCTGCACGCCCCCGACTGGGGATCGAGCCCACAACCAGGGCATGTATCCTGACCGGGAATCGAACCCTGATTACCTGGATGCTAGGTCAATGCTCAACCACTGAGCCACACCCGGCCGGGCAATTGCCCACTTTTAAAAATATATATGTTTTTATTGATTTTTAGAGAGAGAGGAAGGGGAGGGAGAGAGAGAGAGACATAGATAGGCTGCCTTCCATCTCCCTGGGGATCATCAAAGCCACAACCTGGGTGTGTGCCCTGACCAGGAATCAAATGCACAAACTTTTGGCATAGGGGACAAAGCTCCAACCACCTGAGCCACACCAGCCAGGGCTCAATGGCCCATTTTTAAAGTGTTTGTGATATAAAAGATTTCCTTTGCCATGTATTATACATCCTATTAACCAATTCTTCAAGAAAGGTGTTTACAGGCAAGTTATTACTGTGTCAGGGTTGCAGAAACATGTATAGCAATTATCCAGGTTCTTTCCTGTTGCTTTAAAAAAATTTTCCCCTATAATATTGTGTGGGTGTTTGTGAAATTAACCAGCTTGCGATGGTGCCAGTAGCTCTGCCAGTGTGTCTCAGTGAGCGAGCAGTTTCCAGCTGCAAAAAGACTCTTCCAGGCTGAAGATCCTCAGGAAGTATTTATAGTCTCTTATTACAAGGTCCAGTTTGGTTTTGTTGTTTTTAAGTAATCCAGGAAGCTAACCAAAGCACTCCCTTCTTTTAAAAGCCACAGAGTGTTGAGATGCAACTCCTTTTGAGGATGGAGGCATTTGTTTATATTTATCAGGTCTCTGGTACTTTTAAATTATAAAGGAAGCCCCCCCTCACACACACAAATTTTAAGGGAAGCCGCTGGAAATTCTCAGGGTAAAGTCACAATTGTCCCTAGTGGTAAATGCTATTGTGGATTCTTGCCTTGTCAATTCTATCACAACTCTTTGAACCTGCCCTTCCTCTCCTTTTTTGCCACCATCATCTTGGATCGGGCCTCACCATCTCTGGCATGGATCATTGATTGCTGTTGCCTCCTAACAAATCTGTCTTTAGTTTCAACCCCTCTGACCCATTTCTTGAGCTGCTGCCAGAGTGGGCTTTTGCAAGTGCATCTGTGTCCTTGGGAAGGGGTTGTGAACATAAGAAATGTCCAAACCTGCAGAGAGTTTATTTGCACCAAACTGATGACAATTGACTGGAAGCAAAATCTCACTGGACTGAGGAAATGCTCTGGATAATGGTAGTTTTGCAGTTTATTTTATTCATTATAACCAAAGGAAGAGGCGTAAGGAGGGTTACATGAAATTAATCGGTGGTAGGTTAGGGAGGCAGGAGAAATCAAAGTGGGGAAATCTCTGAGATTGGATAGAGTAAAATGAAGAGACCAATACTTCTTTTACATTGGTGGGTACAGGATAGTTAATAATTAACATTTTCAGCACATAGAGATGGTATTCGGGAAACATGATAGCAATGAGGGGCTCCATGGTCTGTGCTCTGGTGGGAGATTGTACCTTGAGGGGTCTGGAATAAAGGGGATTACTCTGTCATTCCAAAGGTATGTTATCATAGATGCAAAAAGACAGTAGACAGGTTCAGTTAAGGTAAAGATTGACCTATGTCGAGGAAGATACTGGCCTAAGACATGACTACCCACCATGACTCACTTTAAGTTGTGATTTCAGACCATCCTGTGTGTGTGGTTATCTTGGGTGTCTGAGTTTGTAAGGCCCACCATATAGGCTTCCTCTGAGCTTGTCAGGTTTAGTATGTGGCCCCTTTTTCATCCACAGGGTGGTGACTAAAAGGGGCTTCTGGAATGCTGATCTTGTTCTCTTTCCTGATTTAGGTTCCTGGTTACATGGATGTGTTCACTTTATGAAAATCCACCAAGCTATACATTTATGATTTGTGTATTTTTCTGTCTTTGTGCATTACTCTACCATAGTTGGTTTATTTGTCCTGTTATATTGTGCTCCAGGGACAGGTACTTCATCATCTTTGTATCCCAGTATTTAACACACAGTGGTTATTCTACAAATTCTTGTTGAATGTTATAGGAATAAGTGATTAAATAAATGAATGAATGGAATTGAAGACTTGGATTGCAAGGGCTATGGATTGTTCCTTAAACTAGATGATTAGATATTCAGGAATGGAATTATGAAAATATGGGGGTAGGAGAGGGAGAGCATGTGTTTGTCCTAGAGGTAGGAAGGTTGTTTAGAAGTATGGTGTTCAGCCTGGCCAGGCGTGGCTCAGCAGTTGAGCATCGACCTGGGATCCAGGCGATCAGGGTTCGATTCCTGGTCAGGGCACATGCCTGGGTTGCGGGCTTGATCAATGACTCTCTCATCATTGATGTTTCTATCTCTCTCTCTCTCTCCCCCTCTCCTTTCCTTTCTCTGAAATCAATAAAGATATATTTAAAAAAAAAAAAATAGAAGTATGGTATTCAGACAAGAGCAAGGCCAGAGTGAAATAAGGAGCTTGTGGAGCACCTGTCAGCACAGGCACACTGAAATCACCATGCCCTGCCGCTTCCACACTGCCATCCTCCCAGTGTTGAATGAAATCATAGAGTCTGGAGACTTTGACTAGAAATAAATGATAAAGATTTATTCAAGGGTCTTAGGGTTTGCAAACTGGAAACACAACTAGGCAAACTGTTCTGAGGAAGAAAAAAAACTTAAGCATTCTCATTAAAAACTGCATTCTTGAGAATAATTAGTCCTGTACTCTCAGCCTTAGGCTTGGTCTAGGACAGTTATCAGACAGATGTCAGGTGTCTGTATGATAGATGCCAGATGGTCTGGAGGATAGGTGCTAGGAGGTCTGGTCACGTAGGGTGGTTTGGGTAATGGATGTCAGGTGGATGTCAGGTAGACTGGATATGTGAGTCCTTCAGGGGACTGATTCATCTATACTAATGCCTATATTTCGGGGTTTCTCAACCTTGACACTGCTGACACATTGGACTAGATAACTGTTGTAGTTATCAACAGTGCATTATAGTCTCATGTTAGAGCCTGACACATAGTAGCTTCTCAATAAATATTTTTCTTTTGTAGTTGATACAGTGATTTGCACATCAAGGTGCTCAGTAATAATATTTGTTGAATGAATGAACTAAGCTTTACTCTTCTGGGGGGATTCCATTAGGGCTTGTGCTGCCCTACCTCATCACAATTGGCTTAGTTCTATTTCTTAACCTTTGGATTCCAAATGAATCTGAACTAAATGGTGTCCTTTCACCACAGCTCATCTCCCCCCTGTGAGAAGTCACAAACAATCAAGAGAGTACTTGACCCATCCAAAGAAGTAGCTTCTGGTCAGCTCCAAATGAGTGTCAAAGGCCAGAATCTTCTGATTTTCAGGAGAATATAAAAATTCTGGGTTGCATGGATATCTTTGATATTTAAATATTGGCAGCGAATTTAATTTTTTTAAAAGTCACCCAGAACATGCTGGATGTGTCTAAGGTTGGCTTTGGCTAGCAGGCAGCTAGTTTATAGCCTCTGCTTACAGCCAGCCACCATGGGTCTGCTTTCATATAACCATGGAGGTAATAGCCCTTGGCCTTGAGAATAAGGCCCTCACACAGGGCTCCAAGGACTATCCTTTCCGCTGGAGCTTCTCTGGGCTAAAGACTAAGGGAAGGGCCCTAGCCGGTTTGGCTCAGTGGTTAGAGCGCTGGCCCTGGGACTGAAGGGTCCTGAGGCGCGTGCGGGAGGCAACTGATTGATGTGTCTCTCTCACATTGATGTTTCCCCCCCCACCCCCACCCGCCCAACTCTTTCTCTGAAAAGCAATGAAAAAAATATGCTTGGGTGAGGATTTAAAAAAAAAGACTAAGGGAAGGGTAAGAAAACCAACCTTTGCAGATGCACCCTGCAAAATACAAAATCTCCTTCAATTCCTACAGCAGCCTTGCGTGGTAAGTGTTAACACCCCCATCTTGACAGAAACAGAAGCTCAGAGATATTCCATCGTTTGCTACAGTTTCACTTTGCTACTAACTTGTGGGACTGGGATCTGAGCCCAGGACTACCTGATCAGACTATAAAACAGCAACTTATTCTCTCAGTATCCTTCCAAACGCAGGCCTGGGCGTGAAATCCGCGCTCAGTAAGCACTGTTGATTGATGATCGATTGATTGACCGAGTAAAGACATGCTCATGGCTATATCTTCTCTTAAACAAGAATTTGAAATTCAGTTTGTCTATACCAGAAACACAAACTCTTCTACCAAATAAGAAAACCCCCACACATAATCAAGTAAATTGAATGACCTGAGTCGAGTTGTTATCTAAATTGGGATCTAACAGATATAAATATTTAAAAGAATAGAGTTGTGATTACCTACCAGCTTCTCATAAGCTCTTCCCATTCTCTCTGTTCCTCATCCACAAAAGGAACACAGTCATGGTAAAAAGGAAAAAAAGTCTCCAATTATTATTTCACAAGCGTATCCTGAATAGGATTCCATCTACTATGAACCTCAGTCAGTGTAAGTGGCTGGCGATGATGACAATGATACCTTAACTATGCACGGTGATTAATATCTCAATGTCAGTATTTCACAACATGAAGCTCAAGTTACAGACTTAATCCAATGAAAAAACATGAGAGGTATTTATAGTCAAAATACTTGTTGAAAGACTCCCCACCTATAGAAATATACAGAATAGCTCCAGGGGAGTATATCATCATTTTCCTAAAAATCTGGCAAGATAAGGCTGGCAACATGGAAGAACATTTCCTTCTTTTGGTGGCACCCAGCCAGCTTCTGACAGCTCTATGCCAGCTTCCCAGAGCTGCAAATGCCTTGGGGTGATTTTATCTTGACTTTATTATCTTAACTCACAACCTATAGAAGTAATAAAAGAGGCAACATGACGGATGAAATGTGAAGCAATAGCAATGAGCCATAACCAATTTAAGATGAAGTTCAAAATGCATAACCAAGCAACAGGCTTAATTTAAATTCAAGCTGTAGGTATGAAGGTGGACACGCTCCCAAAGAAAGTAGTGGCATTAGAAAAATACAAGGGAAGAAGTAAAGTATTCCTTTGACTCCAAGTGGGGCCAGACAGGCAGAGGTTCTTTACCCTCCCTCTTGGGAGGCTTGAAATGGAAGTCATGGATGATAAAAGTTTTCCATATAATTCACTGCACTGAAATATTATTTATAGTGGTATCATACAAATATTAAAATATCATGAGACTGACCATAATTTATTCATGCATTCATTTATGAAATATGTTTCAACACCTACTCTGCAATATTTCCGCCCTCAAATCACTCACAGTCCAGGGAGGGGGCTCAGTCACGAAGAAAAATAGTTACAAGACAAAAGGACAAGGTACAGGACAAAAAGGAAAGGCACACAGAGGAAGGAACAGCCTGACTCCTCCCTTGAGGATGGAAAACTGGGGGAGCATCTGAGAATCTGAGGCTGGGGCAGGGAATTCCCCATCATAGGTAGCTGGGCCACCCAAACTGGAAGTTTGGACCAAGTCTAGGATCTATGCAGAAAGCCAAAGTCCAGAGCCAGAATGAAAGTCCTCAGGTGGAAAAGACAAAGGGCTCAGGGGCAACTCTCAGTGCTGAAGCTCAGAGCCCCAAATCTGGGAAACCAGAGAGGCCAGATTGATCAAAATCGCCTGAGTATTCCTTGCTGTTCCTATACCCGTCTTTCCCCTGTGACCTCCCCACAATCCAGCAACCAATAAGTTAAGATGGCCCACCAGGGGCTCCCAGGACTGAGCTGGGACATACTAGTCCCGCTTCTATTTTCATTGCTTTTACATGCTTGCCAGGGGTGTGAGGTGTGAGTGGATCAGCTGAGTATAAGCATTAAGGATGCGATGAAGGGAGTACCTTGCTCTTTGGGGAGGAAAAGGGGAAGTTTTCTTAGAAACATTGATGAGTAGGCAGATGTGAACTGGTGGAAATTGGGAGCAAGGGAGACGAGTGAGCAAAGGCAGGAAGTATGTCAGGGGCTGAGCTTTGGGCTAGAGGGGGGCCGTGCGGGCTCCCGAGCTGGGGCCAGAGGGCTTGAGCCATGTGGGGAGCCTCAGGTGCAGACTCCAGGGCTGGGACTTTATCCTGTGGACAAAGAGGAGAACATCTCTTTAAGAAGAAGTGGTTCTGAACCCTCGGGTTCCCGGGAGCTCTCCCTGCCTGAATGCTGGCAGTCACCATGCTCTTTTCTGTGTCCCAGAGAACAAACTACTAGGAAACAGAAGCAAGTTGTGTCACAGCCTCTGAGCTGAGTAGGGCTGCAGACGTTCGAATCACAAGGAAGCTTTGCTTGAGAGAGAGCACAGAGGGGTGCAGGTGTCAGCAGTACCCAGTGACCACACCAAGGGGACCTCGGGAGGGTACGCAGTTCCACTGCCCCAAGTCCTGGGATACAACCATTTCTCTGGGCCTTGGCCTTTGACCTCTCAGGCTCTCTAGGGCTGAAGAGTCTGTACTTGCCCAAGAGGTAGTGGTCACAGGCCCTTTGTGGCAAACAATGCATCTTCAGCCCTAGCCGGTTTGGCTCACTGGTTAGAGCATCTTCCTGCAGACTGAAGGGTCCTGGGTTCGATTCCGGCCAGGGGTATGTACCTTGGTGGTAGGTTCCATCCTCAGCGCTGGTTAGGCGCGTGTGGGAGGCAAGCAACTGATGTGTCATCTCTCTCACATTGATGTTCTCTCTCTCTCCCCCCCCTTCTACTCTCTCTAAAAGGCAATGGAAAAAAATATTCTCAGGTGAGGATTAAAAAACAAACAAAAATAACAAACAAACAAAAACAATGCATCTTCATATTGAAGGAGTGCTATCTTACTAGGGCCACAGCTCATTTGTCCCTGATCTGTCCCTCGGGGAAATAACCGAATTATATCCTAAGTATAAATTTCATCTGAGAATCCAACAGACGTTCCTTCCTTCCCATCTGTGCATAAATTCACTTGTTACAGTACTTGATCTTGCTCAAAGTTTCAGGGACTCCAAGGGACTATTCGATGCTGCTGCGTGTTATCACCCCAGTCCATGGCTGAGGAAACTGAGGCTCAGAGAGTGTAAGTCCCACTGTTCGTGAAGCTGAGATTCAAACCCGGGCTTGCCAGAAGCCCCAGTCTGTGCACTTCCCACTGACCCACATTCTCTCTCCTCGCCTGGAAAGAGAGTCCAGGCCAATGCAAGAACTGCCGTTTCTAAGGGCCTGGGGTTCCTTCTAATGTTTGCTTGGCAGGTTAGGTGCGTTTAATAATTTTAAAACTCACATCATTCTGACTGTGCCTTGAAAACATTTCATGAAGGTGAAAAGTGTGTGGGGAGGGA
Organism: Miniopterus schreibersii; assembly: GCF_964146895.1. NCBI lineage: Eukaryota > Metazoa > Chordata > Mammalia > Chiroptera > Miniopteridae > Miniopterus > Miniopterus schreibersii. The sequence continues at coordinate 163,620,680 of NC_138101.1, read as the reverse complement.
GGGTTCATAACAATATTTTGCATTTATAGGATGCTCTGTGTTCCCAAGCATTTTACAGTTTCCACTGCACTGAGCCACCCAGCCCTCCTGTGAGGGAGCTGGGCCAGCCTTTATTATCACCAGCTCCATCTGAGGATTAGGGCAGAGATCAGGGAGGCTGCTTGAACTGGGCTGTTCCAAGCTTCATCGGCTTGCCCGTTCAGGATTACAGTCCACTGGGTATCAGAAAGGGGGGAGATTTTGTGGAAGGAGAGCTTCCAGCACCATGCACTCCTCCCTGACAGCTCACTGGGACCTGCTGGAACCTTGCTCATGGTCCCCTTGAGAGCAAGCTGCTTTTCAAAAGGGGGCAGGGCACACTCACCCTCTGCCCCTTCCCTTTATTCTCCATGACATCATTATATGAGGCTAAACTAGGCGGGGTACAGTAACTAGAGGGAATATCCATGTGGCTATGGAAAACATTTTAAGCATGCATGCTAAGTATTTCTCACACATAGAATGAGAGAGAGAGCGCTAAGAAGTTAAACTCTTCATCCCAGGTAGGTCTGTGGGTTCCACAAGCCACATTACCCAGCTCAGCCCACATTACCCAGCTCAGCCTTAACCACCCCTAACCCTGTGCCTCATGAGTCTCTGAGAAAGCTTCCTCCTTTTACTTCTGCCTTGTAGATCTGATTTGCAAATCTTTCTACTCTGCCTTGCAAATCTCCTCCTATTTTTTAGAAAACCCCACCTTCAAACCCCAGGGTTTTATCTTACCACAAAACATTTCCTACCCCAGCAGTACAGTTCCTTAAGTCTGAGCTATTTAGTCTGGAACAATGTCCAGAGGGTCAGCAGGACGCACCACAGAGGTAGTGGCACTCTGTTTCTCAAAACAGTCCAGAAAGGTTGGGGAACACCTCACCAATCTCCTTTAGAACCGCCCCCACTACCACCACCCTGTGAGCATCAGATATGCTGCTTTATTTTTCTGATTAACCAGTAGATAACCATTAGATCAAATAACACATTTCTCTAATGAACAGAGTTTTCAGTCTAAAGCCCTAAGGCTAAATGAAGTCGGCAAATATTTTCTATTTGGCCAAGGCTGTGTTTTTAAAAATGTTTGAGATTTTGAATTCTTTTATATAGAGCATGCCCTCTCAATTAGCCGCAGTCCCCACCGTTCTCTACACCCAGGCTGATAACCTCATTCATATCATCTGTATTGCCCCTATAGGCATCTGTGTTTACAACCACTCTTCCAAACCCACAAGGAAGAAAAGAAACATTTTCTTAATTGTCTCCTAATTTGCAAATCTGCTTCTCTTGGTGGAGCTGGTACTGCACATTATTACTGGCATTGAGCTTCGTCTTTTCCTTTAACCCCCTCCCTCCTTTCTAATAGGCTTTCTTGGCTCTGGGAATTTTAAGATTCCAGGACTGAGCTATCTCTTAAAGATTGTTCTTCTCATTACACAAACACGCTGTCAAAGCTTTGAAACCAGCTGTGAAGTTGGGGCAAGATGGTGGGGAAGGGTAGGCCACAAGACATCCAGATCACCAGCTGAGCAGGTGAGAGGGCCTGCTCTTCAGGTGGTGGTCCTCTTTTCCGTGTGAGCTCAAGGGAGTCGGGAGACTGAAGGTGTTACCAGGCGAGACAAGGAGACCTCGGTTCTTTTGTTTGGGCATTTAGGCGAAGTCTTAGGGGCGGATCAATAGAATATTTATTCATCAGCTTTATGCTGATGTACCAAAATGAGGTTTATTCTCTTAATTTGTCTGTCCTCGGGTGGGGTTGGCAAATGGCACCTAACTGGATTTCTGTTATCTGTTTCCCTAAGTAGGGTGATTTAAGCTTTTTACCCTCTGGTTGGAGAGAAGTGCAGACCATTTACTCATTAAGTGTCCTTAGTTTAGAGAAGATAGGATTTACTAGGTGGTTGCAAACTGCTGTTTACCTGTCTCAGTTTCCCCATTCTGCTAGTCTTGGAATTTTCCTAGCTTCTTACTGTGATATCACAAAGGGGCAGTGGCATCAGTTACAGTGGAGGATTCAGGTCAGGTTAACCGGGGTCCCAGATGTGGCCATGTGAGCCACTCTGCATCCCACACACCTCTTCCCACAGCCTGGCAGACATGGTATAACCATCTCAGCATTCTTTCCCTCCAAGCTGGCTACTCCCTCACAAGCCTTTTCAGTCCATTGCTCTGGGCAGCCACCACAGCTTGAGCAAAGCTGACAATTGTGATGAAACCTATTTCCTATCCTTGCTGTAATGGGAAGTACACTGATAGATAATCATAATACCTGGATTCTGGATTCAATGCTGCCATAGACTCACTGGGCTATCTGGGGCTTGAGCAAGGCTGTTTACCTCTGTGGAGATGTTTTTGCATCATTTAAATAAGGTGGTTGGGCAGGTAGTTAATTGGTTTCCAACCTCACATGAAGGCTGAGTGAGTGATGATTTGGGTGAGGAGGGCTGGAAAAGTACAGAAAAAGAAGGAATCCCTGGGGGTTAGTGGCCCTGGAGAGGGTGCCTAAGTTAGCAGAATTAACTCCAAAGCTGCTGGTTACATTTAGATAAGCAAGAAGTCCTTCCAACAGGCATAATCAGCAAAGGCATGGAGGCGGGAATGTACCAGAACAGGGAGAGGGCCCATAAATTAACAATAATCATGTAAATTTCTGTGCTAGAGGCAGCATTCACTCTCTCAGTAAACATTTCCTGTGTCCGACCATGTGTCGGGCATTGCGCTAAGTGCTGAGATCCTACTGTGAATACAAAGTACATATAGAGCCACCAGTGCTCTAAGCTGCCTCCTTACCCACACTAAAGCGTAAATGGGACTGGAAGCAGCTTGCCCTGTGGCCCTTCCAGCGGAGTAAGATGATGCAATTTAATGGCTGAGTGTGCACAGCTAAGTCACCTAACCTCTCTCAGCATTTGTGGAGAAGATAAGTGGGGCACTTCATGAAAAAGGCACTTTGTAGACTGGCAAATCCTCCGCAGATGTTGTCAATCAATCTTAATTGTAATAATAATAACAATAGGATGAGGTGCTGATGGTAGGATTTCAGGCAAGAGCCCTCAAGTGGCAGAAAGCACTCAAAACCCCTGGAAACCAACTCATCAAAATGAAGCCAACATTGACCCTTGCTCTCTGACCTGCTACCTTCAATGTTTTGACCTAGTTTAGGCTCCCCTTTTAAAAGCTCATAAGAAATGTTTCCTCACTATAATTACAGGCGAGGCTCAGGATCTCTGTCGTAAGAAGAGCTGGTAGAGAAGGGACAATTAACCAAGGCACATAATTGAAGGGTAGATAAATATATCCGGTGGCAGATGAGGCCCCTTCCTATTGGATACTATTCCCAGTATCCAAGGGCAAAGATAGGAATGTGCTTCATTTAGACCAGAGGATGCCGAGCACTTTATTATTAAAGGTTCCTGTCAAGAAGCGAGGTGCATGTGAACGTGGGCGGTGGAGACTTCCGGGTGCCTCCTGTGTGGACTGAGTCAGCATGCTCCCTCCCCTACCCCAAGGCATCCCACACTGCCAGCAGTGCTCCATTTAAAACCTCTGCTAATCATGAGATTGGAAGGAACATTTGGAGTAGAGACAGTGTGACTCCTGTCATTGAGCAGAACAATGAGAAGTTCAAAAATAGTAGTGTCCGCTAGTGGAAAACCAATAAACATATAATTTCCAGGTAATAGCTATCATATAATTAGCTCTCTGCTTTTATATCCACGGCAGAAATTGGGTCGAGGAGCAACTGTAACACAGCTTAATAATCACCGTACATTCCATAGCAAAATGAAGATTGTTTTTCCCAACAAAAATGGAAGGCCAGAGAGCACAAAGACCGGCTGAGGCTAGGCCTCATGTTGACTGGCGAGCAAGGTCTTTGGGGGATATAAAATGGACTCTGGACTTGGAATCTGAAGAGCTTGTGTTCATTCCAATGGTTCCTCTAGCTCTCAGTGTCTTTCTAACCCATAAACTGATGGCACTGGACTACCTCATGCATTCTCATCACACCCAAGGGGGTGGAAATTGGTTCTTGGGGAGGCAAACAAATCTTAGATATTATAATGGTTTGTGGCCCTCCAAAGCTCAACCCAATCAGGCAAAATCTCATTCCTTACTGTTTATTTCCCTCATCAGGTTTCCTTTGGTATCAAATGAACAGCATTGACATTAAGTTCATGGAAGATACACAAAATGTTTGCAAGATCAGTGCTGCCAAATGATGGGGAAGAGATGGCTGTGATTGGAGGGCTTTCTCTTCATCGCTTGCTCCATCAAAAAGTCCTATCACCAGAGATGGCTTGTGCGTGCCTGTTGGCTGCCATTCACTGCCTCTCGGGTGTTATGTTTATTTCTCAGTGCTTTTACGTGTGACTTGGGCTTTGAGAATTAAATATAAATAGTTTATATTTTACTATTTCGTTCTACAAAGTTATTCAATCCATCAATAATTATGTCAAGTGCTAAAAAGGAAAAGAAAAAAGTCAACAATATAGAAAGAATATCTAGCCAAACACACACACACACACACACACACACACACTGCATAAATGGATATACAATATATCTGTGGTAAGACAGTGATTAGGGAAAAAAAGTATAAAAAGACTCATGGGAAGGTAATAATAGGTTGATAACACCACACTAAGTGATTCTGAGAGTCATTCCAGCTATGAGATTCCATGACTGAGAATTGCCCTGTGAGTTGGTATCCACCCAGCACAACAGTGTCACGTATTATCTTGTGAATCTGGAAAGGTCCCTTACAACTCTTAGCCTTTAATTTCTCTCCTGGAATGAAGGAATGCACACATACGTGAGTAAATAACAGCGTCTTCCTTCGAGGGTAAGAGAAGTAGACCAGTTTTACCAGTGTCTTAATTTGTGTTCTCCTAATAGCAGAGCCTAAGACAAGGACTTGAGTGCAGGTAGTTCTTTGGGAGATAATCCCAGGAAGCAGGAATAAGAGAATGGGGAAACTGAGACAAGAAATTGAGAAAAGCCAGTGAAGGTGTGAGCTGGTTACTGCAGTGGACAGGCGGGCCTCAATCCTGCTGGTGAAACTCAGGAATCACATACAGTGCAACTCAGAGCTGTCCCTTGGAAGGCTGGGCATTTAAGCCCTGATCTTCATCTCCATCTCAGAGGGTTATCCCTGGTGATATTGACTCCCCTGCCTTTCAGGGGTGCTCTGCATTTAGGCTGAGTGAGCTTCTGCAGTTTTGGAGAAAGATTTGAGATATAAAAATGGGTAAGGTGCTTGAGGTGGGGTATTGTGACTATGCATGAATATAGCCTCCATGGCTGCAATGGTGGCACAGAGCACCCAGAGCCTCTGCCATAACTATAACAGAGTGCTACTGAGTAGTAGTCCTGGCCATATTACCTACCATCCATCCATCCATCCATCCATCCATCCATCCATCCATCCATCCATCACGCTCCTTCCTATTATGAAAAAGGATTTGAGGTGAGCCACCAACATATGCTAAGACCTTGGGAAGGTCACTCCCTTTATCTGGTGTTGCCTTCTTCTCTGGGGAAAAAAAAGGAGGGGAGATGTTGTTTTGGGTTCTAAAGTCTAATAAGAAAAAGGATTGAAAAGGCAGGAGGAGTATGTATTGTCAGCAGTCCACCATAGCTGGAGAACTGAAGTACAGATGTGTTCTAGTGAGGTTGCCTGACTGTCCAGAGGCAAGGCCCTGGTACAGGTCCCTCCCTCCAGTATTGTCCTCTGCACCAGAGCTTGGTGTCCTCTGAACACTTGGTTATTAAATCTGGCTGTGACTAAGCCCTGGAAATAGAAGTAAAGGTGGTTGGGAAGCAATAGTATGAACCCTGATTCAGAATCCCCAAGTCCATCAGATATACAAGAAACTAGTTTATTAATTTATAATGAGCTATAACTGCCAAGAGCATCAGAACCCTTCATGGGCTGATCAGCACATTTTCTCTCTATAGGAAAGTTGGGAAATCAAATGCTAAATGCAGGCTATTTGGGGGGTCTGGACTCAGAGCTATGGGACTCAGCAAGGGGTCTTTGTGGCAGGTGTCACTGTGATGGTCTGATGCATACATCTCTCTTTGGGTGCAGGCTTGCAGGAGCACTGGTGGTGAGCCTGACAGGGTTGAGACACGGGGCAAATTCAGTCCTCTGAGTCCTCACCCCAGCTTCCCATACTCCTTTTGAGAGTTCTTACAACTCCCAGATTTAGTACAATGCAATCAAGTTCCTTAACTGCAACCTCATCCCAGTTTTGTTTCCTGGGAATGACATCCAAAGCATTGTGGCTGAAGTCCTGGGTGCACTCTACCCTTTCGGTCACTTACCTGGGATTGCTTTAGAGTGGCTGATGGTATCCATCATGTGCAGGTTTTTCTATTTGGCTCTTAGAGAGTGTGCTGGCGAGCCATTCTCTGCTCCCCAGCAACACACACACATCCTACCCAGGACTGTTCTCTGCACTACTCTGTTCCCCAAAGTTCATCCCTGTGGATGCTCCTCCCGACTTCCCTTGCCAGTTTGCTTTTGGTTGGCAGGAGATTGGGGACAGGATGAGATATAGATCATATTTTTTCTTTTCTTCTTTTTTTTAAAATCCTCACTTGAGGATATTTTTCCATTGCTTTTCAGAGAGAGTGGAAGGGGGGGAGAGAGAGAAACACTGATGTGAGAGAGACATATCGATTGGTTGCCTCCCAAACGCACCCCAACTGGACCAGGAATCAAGCCTGTGGCCGAGGTACGTACGATGTACCCTTGGCCGGAATCAAATCTGGGACCCTTCAGTCCATGGGCCGACGCTCTAACCACTGAGCAAAACCAGCCAGGGTTAGATTATATTTTTCTTCCCCTCTACCTCCCTACTGTGATGGCCTGTCTTTGGCAGTGGCTGCTTCCCTCCAGGGCCATAGCTCTGGGTGGGTGGTCCCTACTTCCAGGCCCAGCTTATTCTGGGTTCCAGAACGCTATTCATTCCTCCCGTTCCTTCAGGCCTAAGGGTGGTAACAGCTTCCCTCTCTCCCTCAGATGCTGAGTGCCCAACATCCTCTGTTGGGTCCCTGAACTCTGGTCGTATCTCTGTATCTCCTGTCATGTGTCTTCATTTGAACCATCTGGGGTAAGTTCTACTTCTTGCTGTGACCCTGACCATTACAGAGGGTATCCTTAGTCTCAAAGTCTTTGTAGGCACCCATGGTCATTTTCCATATCTTCACAAGAAGGGCATTATGTTTCCATGTGACAACATCTGTCAGTTTAAAAGCAAAAGCAATTGACATTGACAGGTTTAGAAACCCTGGATAAGTATAAAGTGTTTCAAGCAATGTCTTAGCTGGACAGGAGCACATAAAGGGAGGAAACAATTATGACCATCAGTGACCTTCTCAATGACAAGCCAAGGAGGGCATGCGCATCCTGAAAGTAATCCCATCATATTTCACTTTATGAGAAAATAGAAGTATCAGGTTTAGAAATTAAATAGCTTATCAAATTTTAACTCTCAATCATAGATATTAAAGTTATTAATTATTAAAATTCTAATCATGCATTAAGGTACTTTAACCATTTAAAAATACACTGTGCTTCTAACAAATTAAATTTTACAAAAAGAACATTGGTTGAAACTAATGGAAGTTAATTTCTCTGGCCTCCCTTTCTTCTTTTGTTTGGCAGAACAATTTTTATTATCCTTCTTACTAGTTTAAAAAGTCTGAGTCATTGTATGCCCTCTGCCCCTCCGAACAAGGACAAGTTCATATGTATTACACATTCATTCATGGAACATTTATGGAACACCTACTGTGTGCCAGTCACAAATCTAGCCTCTGGGCATATAAAGATGACTTAGATAAAATTCAGACTCTTATGGAACTCAGAATCTGGAGAGGAGAGTAGACGTGTAAATCTTACAGTATGTCTTGATAAGCGCTCAAATGAAGTTGTGATTAGGAATAACTTATGACCACGAATAGGGAAAAGCAAAGAAGGTGACATTTGGTATGGATGTTGAAGAATGAGACTTTTCTAGAAGGGCAATGGTGAAAGAGCATTCCAGTAATGAGGAATTGCAGGTGAAAAGACCGAGAATCTGAGGTAGGGGATTTGAGCTTTGAGCCTTGGGGGGCTGGGGAGGGTGTAGTGGTGGGAGATGAGGCTCTGCAGAGGCCCGTCATGGCCTCCTGGAGCTGAAGTCCTAAGACATGGGTCTCAATCCTAGTTCTACCCTTTTCTCCTGTGCCCTTTGCAAGCCACCATTTCCTCATCTCTAAAATGAGGACAATAACACTTGCTTCTTATTGCTGTTTCAAGGGGTACATAAGATCGTGAGTGGGAAAGCACCCTTTGATTTCCTGCCATACCACTTACTGGTTATGGGATATTAGGCAAGTTACTTAATCATCCTGAGCTTTGGTTTCCTCATGAGACTATAATAATACTTACACTAAATGAAGTTTAGAATTTCATGGCAAGCTTTCCCCCTCTGCATAATGGGTGTGCATCTTCCCCGCTCCCTGGCTGCCAGGAGGCTCAGAAGCAAGTCTGACGCCCTGTCCCGGCAAACACACTGCCTGTCCTGTGAGGATATCGGCAGCCCTGCCTCCCACCCCGCACTCACAATGGCACTGCTCTTTGTTTGTACTTTGTTTAAATTTTTGATTCTTGATTCTTTTTTCATTTAACCTGCTCTTTTCCATGAAAATATATACTCTTAGGAAATGGGAGTTTTAATGCTTGCAGAATATTTTTATGAATGGAAGCACCTTCATTTAACTAATCTCTTGTTGCCAGAAACTTAATGATTTCCTATCTTCATATTTATTTATTTATTATTTTTTTAAACTAATTTTATTTTTTTATTTTTATTTTTTTAAAAAATATATCTTTGTTGATTTCAGAGAGAGGAAGGGAGAGAGAGAGAGAGATAGAAACATCAATGACGAGAGAGTCATTGATCGGCTGCAGCCCGCAACCCGGGCATGTGCCCTGACCGGGAATCAAACCCTGATCGCCTGGATCCTAGGTCGACGCTCAACCCCTGAGCCACGCCCGGCTGGGCCCTATCCTCATGTTTAGATAGAAGACAGAGAGACAGGCAGAAAAGTAGGAAAATAAAAATGAAGATGTATACTCATACAGATATCAAGACCCCAAATGACGACAGTACAACATTAATATCACCTGGACCTTTCCACTTATTATTATTAATTTTTAATTATACAAATAATATATGGATACATTCTCCTTGTAAAAAATGGAACATTGCTAATAAGGCTAAAGTCTTTTTGGAGTCTCTCACTCCCAGTACCCTCCCTGCCTCCCCAGAGGAAACCATTATTATCAGTTTGGTGTGTAAATTTCTCTGCCCTTTCATATATACATGCATATATATATATGTATATATATATATAATACACACACACATATATACATATATATTCCCATAGAAACTTGACTTTTTTTATTTACCCTCACCTGAAGACATTTTTTCCCCACTGATTTTTAGAAAGAGTGGAAGGGAGGGAGGGAAGGGGAAGGGGGGAGAAAGAGAGAGAAACATCCATGTGAGAGAGACACATTGATTGATTGCCCCCTGAACGCACCCCAACTGGGACAGGGATCGAACCTGCAACCCAGGTACATGCCTTTGATTGGGAATCAAACCCGAGACCCTTTGGTATGTGGGCCAACGCTCTAACCACTGAACCACACCAGCTAGGGCTGGACTAATCTTCTTTATATTTTGATAGCTAATTTTCTGGGCTGTGTGTAGGGTTGCCCTTCACATTTATGGTTACTTTTAAAGACAGGCTCCATGAATATAAGCGAAATAATTTATGAAGCCTAAAAGAAAAATGCTATCCATGGGAAATATCTTTACTGAAACTCCATAGCCTACAAGAAAATAGAAAGCTTATATTTGCCCAATAACTTCCAGCTATTTTCTCTTTTCTGGTTTAATCTCTGAGTACCAGCCTTAGGGCTTTCAGAAGCTGCCAGGGCAGTCAACACACTTTGTGCCATAAGGGTGAATGTGTAAGAAGGAAAGATCCTTGGAGATCACTTCCATCTCTCATTCTATGGATGGGTATATCAAAGCCCAAGGAGGAAGAAATCAACTCCCAGAGCCACACAACTCAGTAGCAGCCAGGATGGGGTAAATTCTCTGTCAATGTCCTTTCCACACTCTCATATCCAGTTCCAGCTTTCCCTTTGGGAACTTGCCCACAGGCCGATTGCAATCACTCAGAGATGCTAACCTAACACTTAGACCAATCTTACACACACAGCGCGCACATTGCAAAGGATGTGGGAAAACTGAAATGGAAGGATACTGTATGAATGTGATCATTCATTCACTTATCTGGATGTTCACAAAGTGCATTCTCTATGCCAGAAGCTGTGATGGGTGACATAGGGACACAGGGATGCGTAAGATCCTGCCCTGTAGGAGCTCACAGCCTATTCGAGAACACATGACAAGAACAATAATAGCTGCAGTGTCAAATCTGAAGTACTAAGTGCCATGGAAGAGGTGAAGAGTACAGAGAGCGCTCAGACACCGCAGCATTTATGAATGGGGAGTCAGAGAAGGTTTCTTAGAAGAGGCGGCATCTGAATGGGCCTTGAAGGATGGTTAGGTTAGCTGAGGGGCAGTAAGTGAAGGAAACTCCAGGCATGGCAAGGTGCTGAGAAAGAAAAGCATGGAGGATTTCAGAGAAAAGGTAGAGTTCAGGTTAGTAGGCAATGCAAGGATACTTATTAAGGGCACTGGAGCCAAGCTTAGCACCTTGCCCTGGGATCAAATCTTGTTGCCTTCACTAGAGTACATGACCCTGAAAGAAAGACGGCTGGTCTCATATCTCTGAACCTGAGGCCTGGCAAAGTCACACATACATTATGTTATTATGGATTATACTATATTATATAATATTGTTAATAATATTATTTAACATATTATAATACACATATCATATGTATATATTACACAATATATTAGCTATGGATACATATATTTAGAAGGAAGGAAGGGGGAGATATGAAAAAGGAAAGAGGGGGAAAAACAGGCAAAGAAATTACCTCCTTCTGTCACCCACTCTTTCCCCTTCCCTGGAGATACTGTGTTTTTTCATTCTAGGAGCCTAAATCAATTGTCAGTTCAATCTTGTGCAGTAATGTGGATGTGTCACAAGTGATTTGACTGCAAGCTCTAGTATGGTAATCACTATTTATTACTTCTTAGAAGTTACAAACAGCTTTGCTATTCTCACCCCCAACAGGCATGTGTGACTGTCACGAATCCATCAGGAAATAGGAACACTTACCAAATTTACTATTTTTAGGGGAAAAAACAACTATCCTCTATAATGATCAAGGAAATGCCAATAAAACAATATGAAATATAATTCCCCTCAAATTAACAAAACTTTTAAATGAGAATATGCATGAACATGATTGGCTTATTTCAATTTGTATGAATAAAGTTAAGTGTAAAGAATCTTAAAATGTTCATACCCCTGGACAATAATTAACATTTCTACAGACTTATGAAAAGGAAAAAATCTGAAGAGTGGACAGAGTATTAAATATAAGGGTGTTCATTTCTCTATTATTTATCATAGGGAGAAATTAGAAAATATAGAAATGTCCAACATGAAGGTTATTATTAAGTAAATTACAATCTACCCAGCCAGTGGAGTATTATTAAGCGGCCCTACAATGAATTTTCATGGGGAAGTTTTTAATTGTATAAAAATATGTCCACATGTGCATGTGCATGGTTTGTTTATCCCTGAATACTTCAGTGTTTTTTCCCCCTAAAAACAAAGGCTTTTTTACATAACAATAATCACATAAGAAAAACAATAAAGATATATCATTATTTAATCCAGAGACATAAACATTTCACCATTGTCCCAGTAATATCCTTTATAGCTAAAGGAAAAAATGTTGCTTTTGGTCCAGAATACAATCTAGGATCACACGTTACATTTAGTGGTTGTGTCTCTTTAGTCTCCTTTAATCTAGAATAGTTTCTTACTTTTTTTCTCATCTTTTATGATTTTGGTACTTTTGAACATTACAGGTCAGTTATTTTGTAGAATGTCATTCACCCTGGGTTTGTCTGATGTTTCCTTGTGATTAGATTTTGGTTATGCATTTTTGTCAGAAATATGACAATGGTGTGTTCTTATCCAATCAGGAGACACATGATATCTCGCTGTCACATTACTGGTGATGTTAACTTTGGTCACTTGATTAAGGTGGTAACTTGTTAGGTTTCTCCACTGTAAACTACTTTCCCCTTTATAATTAATGAGCATCTTGTGGGGAGATGCTTCAAGACAATGCCAATATCCCATTTCCTGCTAAATTTTTACCCACTAGTTTTAGCATCTGTTGATAGTATTTATTTGAAAGATTTATTACTATGGTGATTACTAAATGGTGATTTAAAAAATATATATATCTTTATTGATTTCAGAGAGAGGAAGGGAGAGGGATAGATAGAAACATCAATGATGAGAGAGTCATTGATCCGCTGCCTCCTGCATGCCCCCAACTGGGGATCGAGCCCACAACCCGGGCATGTGCCCTGACAGGGAATCGAACCCCGATCACCTGGATCCTGGGTGTACGTTCAACCACTGAGCCACCCCTGGCCGGGCTAAATGGTGATTTTTTGATTCCATCAATCCTACATCATTTATCAGTTGTAATTCCACTCTAAGATAAAGCTTTCCTTCTGCCCCATTTATTTACTTATTCATTTTTAAAAATCAGCATGGATTATTTTATTGTATTTTTTTAATCCTCACCCGAGGATATTTTTCCATTGCTTTTCAGAGAGAGTGGAAGGGAGAGAGAGAGAGAGAGAGAGAGAGAGAGAGAGAGAGAGAGAGAGACATTGATTGGTTGCCTCCTGCACGTGCCCCAACTGGAGCCATGAATGGAGCCTGCAACCAAGGTACGTGCCCTTGGCCAGAATTGAACTTGGGGCCCTTCAGTCCATGCGCCAACACTCTAACCACTGAGCCAACTGGCTAGGGCTATTTATTTTTATTATATGAGTTACTATTTATTTTGATGTTCAAATTGTCTCAGATTTGGCCAATGAGAGTTTCTGTAGCTAACTCTTGTGTTTTTTAAATATAACCCCATCATTTTTTATGGCACTTTTATAGTATCTGAAGCAACAAGATGTTCCAGGCTTATCGTGTACTATCCATGCCTCAGTTCTAGAATCAGTCATTTCTCCAAAGAAGCCTTGGTTACCTAGAGTGGATAATAGTATTTAGGAACCAAGAATTGGGCAATAAGTGTACTCTTTGCTATTAAAACGCCATTGCCTCTAGGCCCTTGTCAGAAGTCACAGCTAGGAAACACACACACACACACACACACTTATACTTGCATATCTGAAAATATGTTTTTAATACAATATTAAGTGATTAAGTGGAAAAATACATAGATGCATATATATGGCAGACTGAGCCCACTTACAACCTTATAAAAGATAGAAGGACAAGATACACGTTCAAAAATAAGCAGGGGTTTCATTATGGTCTAAAAGTGTAAGGAATCTTTCTGAGACTGAGAGCAGATAGGATCGGGGTAAAGAGGAAAACAGCCACAGCAGTAGCTGAAGTGAACTGCCCGAGATGAGGGAGCAATACCAAAATGTTCCACGTCTAGAGGTGATGGGAGGAAGTTGAAAACAAAAAAGTGCTGAGGAGAAACTGATAGGGGAACTGTCGCAGGAGCAGCCAGGCTATCGGCCTTGGACTTCTCCACGTACTCTGTAAGAGCTTTGGGGGTAAGTTCTTGGGTTAATGAGAAAGGGCCATGTACTGAGTGGCTGTCATTCTGAAAGGAATGAAAAACATCCAAGCCTAGAAGACCAGCTGCTGGGGTTCCCACCCAGCAGCAGGTCCTGCCCATCACAACAGTGTGGAGTACAAGTTCCAGCAGCTGTTTTGCCCCTCCCTATAAGCAAACCGCTCAAACAGAGGCAGCCATCAGCCTAACAAGACATTACAACTGCAAACATGTACATATGGTCAAGAATCACCAAATATGTGAGGGGTGCAATATTACTTTTTGAAAAAGATTATAGATTCAACAATCAGATGTATGCACGTCTGAGGAGAGAGAGTTAATAGGGTAACCAGAACTAGACTTAAAAAGAAATGTAATTCTAAACCTTTAGAGAGATAAAGAAGAGTATTTTATTCATGAAACAGGAATAGCTAGCTTCAAAAAAATAGCCCTAGCCAGTTTGGCTCAGTGGTTAGAGTGTCGGCCTGTGAACTGAAGGGTCCCAGATTTTGATTCTGTACCTGGGTTGTGGGCTTGGCCCCGCTCAGGAAGGGAGGCAACCAACTGATGTATGTCTCTCACATCGATGTTTCTCTCTCTTTTTCCACTCTCTCTGAAAAGCAATGGAAAAATATCCTCAGGTGAGGATTAAAAAAAAGAAAGGAAGAAAAGAAATAATCAGACAAAAATAAAATTAAAACAAAAACAAAACAAAAAAAGAAACAATTAGAGATTTAAAAATAAAAGATATAATTATTGAAATTTAAAAATAGATGGGCCCTGGCAGGCGTTCTTCATTGGTTAGAGAGTTGGCTGGTGCACCAAAGGGTTATGGGTTTGACTCCTAGTCAAGGGCATGTACCTGGGTTGCAGTTTCAATACTTGACCCCAGTCGGGGTGCATGTGGGAGGTAACCAATCAATGTGTCTCTCTCACATGGATGTTTCTCTCTCTTTCTCTCTTCCATCCTCCTCCTCCCTCCCTCCCTTCCACTCTCTCTAAAAAAAAACAAAAAAAAACAATGGAAAAAATATCCTTGGGTGAGAATTAACAAAATAAAACAAAACAAAAAAATTAAGAAATCTTAATAAGAACTTCCTGAAAAAGTTATAAAATAACAACCTGGAACTAAAATTTCAGATGTCAGTAAAGTAAAATTGTGTAAGGAATATTCTATGAAAAGTGGAAGGAAATAAAAAAGCTTCTTGTCAGCATTTTTGCTTTGTTTAGGTGAGAACATATACCAATGAATTCTTTAAAACTATATTGGCAAATGTGTATTAAAATGAATTTTAATAAGCACGTGAAAAGATACTAACATTATTAGCCATCAAGGAAATGCAATTCAAAACCACAATGAAATATCATTTCCCACTCACTAGAATGGCTATAATAAAAAAGAGATAATAATAAGTATTGGTGAGGATGTGGAGAAATTGGAACCCTCATACATTCATACATTGCTGATTAGATTGTAAAATGGTATAGTCACTTTGGAAAACAGTTTGTCAGTTCCTCAAAATGTTAAATATAGAGTTATGAGTTTTCTTTCGGGAATGATAAAAAATCTTCTGAAATTAGACAGTGGTGATGGTTGAACAACTGTATGAATGAATATACTCCAAAAATTCAACTGTACATTTTCAAATGATTAAAATGTTAACCTTCATTTTATGCACATTTTTCCACAATAAAAGAATGAGTGTTAACCAGTAGAATAGAATATGCAACTATCAAATCAGTAGGTGAAAAAGTTGAATAGAAAAAGTTAATGATTCCAAAAAAATCCAAGAGAGTGGGTGGAAAAATAAAAGAAACTCAGAGAAAGCATGGAAGTGGAAAATACAAATAAGGTGATCAGAAATAAGTGCAAGAATATCAATAATTATAAAAATGTAAATGGTCAAACTCACCTATTAAAAGATAGGGAGTTTTTCATTTTGAATTTTTAAAAATATAGCTATATATTATTTATATTGAAAATACACTTTAAAAAATTACACAGGAATGTTGAAAAAAATACCTGGCAAATAATTAGCAAAAATATTTTTCACTGATAAAAGGAATAATTTGCCAAAAAGTCATAACACTAATGAGATTGTATGCACCTAACAACATAGCTAGGAAACATATAAGATTTTATAGAATTACTAAGAGAAATGTATAAAACTTCCTTTATAATGAGAGACTCTAACATGCATCCCTCATATCTGACAAATAAGACAAAAAGTATAAAGATATCTGAGAGCAAAAATGTATTAGTGTAGATCATATTAACTTCTGTAGGAAATAAACTCTTAAATATCAGGAGCTTAACCCTTAAACAACAGAGGTTTATTTGTCTTTTGTGTTAAATTCAATCTTTTGTCAGGAAGTCTCTGTTCCACACAGTCATTCAGGTACTCAAGCTGATAACTACTCTGCCAACTTTAAAATGTGGCTTCTAGTCACCTGGGTGTTGAGACCCAGCCAACAGTCATGGTAAGAGAGAGAATGGAGAATTACATGTGAACTGGTCCTGGAAGTGACATATATAATTTCTGCTCGCATTCCATTGGCCAAAACTCAATCATATGGCCATATCGAATTGCTAGAAAGGCAGGGAAATGTAGCCTAGTTTTGTGCCTTGGTGGAAGGTGGAAACACATTTATTTATTACTTAGCTAATCTTTAACACAGTAATGAGCAACCTGTGAATCTAATGGATACATATAGAACTCTGAACCCAAAAGAGATTGTTCTTTTCTAACATTTACAAAAATTGACTATTAGACTGTACAGTAAGTTGCCCCCCATTTTAAAAAATTGATGTAATACAAAACATTTATTGATGATACAGAAATCAAAGTAGATGTTAATGACAATATAAACATTCCTAGAGTCCGGCCAGGCGTGGCTCAGCGGTTGAGCATCTACCTAGGACCCAGGAGATTTCGGTTCGATTCCCGGTCAGGGCACATGTCTGGGTTGCGGGCTCTATCCCCAGTCAGGGGCGTGCAGGAGGCAGCCGATCAATGACTCTCATCATTGATGTTTCTATCTCTCTCTCTCCCTCTCCCTGAAATCAATAAAGATATATTAAAAAAAAAAAAATACCTAGAAATGCATATACATGTGAAAATTTTAAGGCATAAGTCTAAATAATTAATGGGTTGAAAGAAAAAATCATAATGAAATTAGAGTTGAATGAAGAACTACTTTGGGATTTGGTCAAATTAATTTTCAAGGAAATACATGGACTTACATGAACTTATTATAAAAAAAGGACTAATGATGAATGAACTTAGCTTTTGCAGTAGGGCTGCTAGAGCAAATTACCACATACTTAGTGGCTTAAAACAAGAAAAATTAATTGTCTTATAGTTCTGGAGACTATGGTATCTCTAAAGGTTCTAGGGGAGGATGCTTCCTTGTCTCATTCTAGCTTTTGGTGATTACTTGACACTCCTTGGCTTGTAGATGCATTACTCCTCTCTCTGCCTCCATCATCACATGGTGTTCTCCCTGTGTGTCTGTCTCTGGTTCCAAATTTCTTTTTTCTTACAGGGACACCAGTCATATTGGATTTAGGGCCTATCCTTATTCAGTATGACCTCATCTTTAACTTGATTACATCTGCTAAGATCCTATTTCCAAACAAGGTCACATTTCTAGATTCTGTGTGGACATCAATTTGGGGGAACACTATTCAACCCATTACAGCTTCCAATAAAAAAGTAAATTGAAAAAAAGACGTGAAAAATATAAAGAAAAACTGCAAAGATTGCAGTAGAAAGCAATAAAATAGAAAAAAGTTAATTAATAAATAGAAATGATTCTTTGCAAAGATTTAAAGAAACATAAAAACTTTTCCAAACTTGATCAAGTGTAACAAAGGGAGAGAAAATTAACATTATATAGATTGACAAAATTGTCAAACTACAAAATACTCAGAAGAGATTTTAAAGTTGTAAAAGACTACTGAACAACATTATGCAGATAAATATGAAACCCAGACAAAAAGGAAACAGGAAAACATAAATTATCAACCATAAAAGAAATGGAAATGATAGCCAAAGATCTGTCCACTAAGAAGATACTGGTCCGTGTGGTTCCATGGGAGAGTTTTACAAAACCATAAGGGAACAGAGTGTTCCTATCTATATTATATAAACTCTTTCAGAGGGAAGAAAAAGAGGGAAAGCTATTCATTTTATTTTCTTGGTGACTGTTCCATGTGAACTTGAGAAATCTTTATTCTGCTTTTGTTGGATGAAGTAGTCTATAGCTGTCAATTATACTCAGTTGATTGGTGGCGTTTTTGAGTTTAACTATGTCCTCACTGATTTTCTGCCTGCTGAATCTATCCACTTCTGAGAGAAGAGTTTTGAAATCTCTAATTATATTAGATTCATCTATTTCTCCTTTCAAGTCTATCAGATTTTGTCCCATGTAGTTTAACGCTCTGTTTAGGCACATACATGTCAAGAGTTATCCCCTGCTAGAGTGGCTCAGTGGTTGAGTGTTGACACATGAACCTGGAGATCTGGGTTCAATTCCCAGTCCAGGCACATGCCCAGGGGAGGGGGAGCTCGATCCCCGGTGGAGGGCATGCAGGAGGCAGCGGATCGGATCTGTGATTCTCTCTTATCATTGATGTTTCTATCTCTCTCCCTCTCCCTTTCTCTCTCTGAAATCAATAAAAACATTAAAAAAAAAAAAGAATGATGTCATCTTGTTGAAATGACCCCTTTATCATTATGGAATGCCCTTCTTTTTTTTTCAATCCTCACCTGAGGATATTTTTTCCATTGTTTTTCAGAGAGAGGAAGAGAGAGAAAAACATTAATGTGAGAGAGACACATCAATTGGTTACCTCTGCTAGGCCAAGCCTGCAACTAAGGCATGTGCCCTTGGCTGGAATCAAACGTGAGACCTTTCAGTCTACAGCCTGACACTCTAACCACTGAGCCGAACCAGCTAGGGTGGAAATGCTCTTCTTTATATTTGATAACTTCCTTTCTTTGAAGTCAGCTCCACCTGTAGTTAATTTAGCTACTCCTCTTTTCTTTTGGTTAGCAATATCTTTTTCTCCATCCATTTACTTTTTTTTTTTTTTAGTATCTCTTTATTGATTTCAGAGAGGGGAAGGAAGAGGGGAGAGAGATAGAAACATCAATGATGAGAGAGTCATTGATCGCCAGCCTCCTGCACGCCCCCGACTGGGGATCCAGCCCACAACCCAGCATGTGGCTTGACTGGGAACCAAACCTCGATCTCCTGGATCCTAGGTCGATGCTCAACCACTGAGCCCCGCCCCGCCAGGCTCTATCCATTTACTTTTAACCTCTATGTGTCTTTATATTTAAAGTGTGTTTCTTATAAACAACATATAGTTGGGTCATGTTTTTTTATCCACTGTGACATCTGTCTTTTAACGGTGCATTTAAATCTTTGACATTCAAAGAATTATTGATATAGTTTGATTAATATCTACTGTTTGTTACTGTTTTCTATTTGTGCCTTTGTTGTTTGTTCTTGTGTCTCCCACTCTTTTTCTGCCTTCCGTGGTTTTAATTTAGCATTTTCTATGATTCTATTTTTTCTCCTTTCTTAATATATCAGTTAATAATTTTTAGGTGTTTTCCCTAGAGTTTGCAATATGCATTTTAATTAATCCAAGTTCACTTTCAAATAACACTATACCACTTCACAGGCAGTATAACAAATGTTTAGAATAACAAAATGATCCTAATTCCTTCATCTTGTCCCATGTATTACTGTTGTCTTTCATTTTCCCTATATAGAAGCATACATAAGAATACACATAAAATATATACATAAGCGTACATAATGGAATACATCATTGCTATTATTAGTTTGAGCAAACTATTATCTGATAGGTCATTAAGAACAAGAAAAGTGAAAGTTTTCTTTTACCTTTACTTAGCCCTTATTCAACGCTCTCTTTCCTTTATGTAGATCTGAGTTTTTGACCTGTATTATTTTCCTTCTCTCTAAAATTTTTTTTTTTTTAAATCCTCATCCAAGGATATTTTTTCCATTGCTTTTCGGAGAGAGTGGAAGGGAGAGAGATAGAAACACTGATGTGAAAGAGACACATTGATTGGCTGCTCCCGTACGTGGCTCAGATGGGCTAGGGCTCAAGCCCGCAACCGAGGTGTGTGCTCTTGACCGGATTGAACCCATGACCCTTCAGTCCATGGGCCGATGATCTAACCACTGAGCAAAACTGGCTAATGCTCTAAAAAACTTCTTTTAAAATTTCTTGCAAGGCAAATCTACTGGCAACAAATATCTTTAATTTTTGTTTATCAGAGAAAGACTTTATTTCTCCTTCACTTTCGAAGCTAATTTTGCAGGATACAGAATTCTAGGCTGCTGGTTATTTATTCTCTCAACACTTGAAATATTTCACTCCACTGGCTTCTTGTTTACATGATTTCTTAGAAGTCAGAGATGTAATTTTTATATTTGTTCCTATATAGGTAAGGTGTTTTTTTTCTCTGGCTTCTTTCAACATTTTTTCTTTCTCTTTGACTTTCTGCAATTTAAAAATTATATGCTGAGATGTAGGGGTTTTTTTATATTATTTATCTTGCTTGGCATTCTTTAAGCTTCTGAGCTGAGTTCTGAGTTTCTTCATTCTGTGGTTTTGTATCTGACATTAATTTGGGGAGATTGTTAGTCATTATTGTTTCAAATGTTTCTTCTGTTCTTTTCTCTCTCTTCTTCCTGTATTCCCATTCCATGTTTGTTATACATTATGTAGTTGTCCCACAGGCCTTGGATATTCTGTTGTTTTTTTTCAGTGTTTGTTCTCTTTCCTTTTTGGGTTTCAAGGATTTTATTGATATATCCTCTAGCTCAGATATTCTTTCCTCAGCTATGTCCAGCCTACTAATAATCCCATCAAAGGCATTCTTCAATTCTGTGTCAGTGGGTATATATTTTTTTATCTCTAGCATTTTGGTTTTTTTGGTTCTTTCTTAGGATTTCCATCTCTCTGCTTACACTGCCCCTGTGTTCTTGCATGCATACTGTCTACTTTATCTATTAGAGTCCTTAGCATATTAATCACAGTTGTGTTAAATTTCCAGTCTATTTCAATATCCCTTCTATGTCTTGTTCTGATACTTGCTTTGCCTCTTCAAATTGTGCTTTTTGTCTTTTTTTATGCTTTGTAATTTTTTCTTAATAGCTAGACATGACTTACTGGGGGAAAAACTGCTTTATTAATCATTAAACAAAATTACTTTAAAAAATAACAACATGATCACTCTGTAAAAGGAAAAAAGTATAGAAAAAAGACTGAAAGGAAATGTATAACAATGTTGAACAATGGTTGCTATTGGGTGATGTGTTTATGAGTGATTTTATTTTCTGGGGTTTTGTGTGTGTGTGTTTTCAGTACTTTACACATTTTCTGAAATGACCATGTGTTAGTTTATAATTAGCCATGAAAATGGAAAAGAAAAATAAAGGGCCTTTTAAAAACTCACTGTCAAATTCAATCTTTAAAGAACAGTGTGTTTACTCCTTCCCTCTAAAGGAGGCCCTGACATTTAGAAACAATGTAAAACAGCTCGGAGCACCATTTAATCCTATTACTCTTCTGGACCTCTTACAAACCAGGGGATGATCCTTTGGCTCTTTAAAAATAAATCTCCCAAGGTCATGGGGCTTGTCTGTAACAGAGGGGGATGAAGCTCCCAGGCCAGTGCTCCTCTGCCCAACCCCCCCAATACACACACACCATCTGGCACCTGGGAATTTCATTAAAGGATGCATGGAGCTGGCCAAACAGCACATGTTCAAATTCGTCTTCCAAGGGAATAGTACTCCCTTTTAGGATCCCTCTGACAAGAATCCATGACCCCATCTCTGGGCTCCTCTATAAAATCGGGGAGTTGTGTTGTCCCAGCAGATCTGGCAATCCCAAGTTTCTAAGACATCCTGTGCATCCACTCTCTTCCACGCTCCCTCAAAGGGTTGTGCTTCTTCCTGCTGGCTCTGTTATGGTCTTGGGAAGCCGGCTTCCATCCTTGTTCTGCCACAAACTCATTTGCTGGGTGTCCTTGAGCAAGTCAGTGGCCCATCTGGGAACTTCAGTTTTCCCATCAGTACAATGAAGGTTTGGGCCCAGACCACATATTCTCACATTTTGGATGGTGCAACCCTGGAGTTCTGGGGGTGGGGTATGGATGGGACCAGCAACCCCCTACGTGTCTGATTTGCATGTTGGGGTTCTGGTTAATCCTTTGAAACAAGGCTCTGTTGCTACAAACCTGCTTGAAAGTGACTGGGCCCGGAGACTTGGCAAGCCCTTTTCCAGAGCTGACATTCTATTTCTCCCCAACCTCACAACACTGGGCACCAGGATAAAAGAATGGGGAAGACGCCTGCCTGCTTCCCCCAGTAGGGGTTAAACTATTGGAAGCAGAAGAAGCCGAGATGGGCGCTCCTAGATGGTGTTAAGATCTGAGATGCTTGCATCCACTCAGCCCACTCAGCCACTTCTCCCTCCCCCTCCCCCTCCCGTCACCTAGGCAACCTGACCGGGCACTGGGCCTGCGGTTCCTCCTTCCCCCTCCCTCCCCACCCACTCAAACTCCAAGCCGAATTCTCACCCCTCTGTCTGCCCGCAGCTTCTCTAAGTTCCACCTTTAGGGCTGTCTTTTGTGAACATGTAAACCACATTCCAAGTGAAGGCAGAGCACAGCCTGTGGCTTCACTTACCAAGGAGCCTAACAGCTCAAAAAAAGAGCAGTCTCCACCCCCACCCCACTGCAGAATACAACTGCTGCACCCGAGGCCCCACCCCTAAAATAGTCCTGGTTTACATGATGAATTTGCCTGTTTTCCTGGCAGGCATGATGCAGGCAAAGCGTCTGACTTTGCCAGTGCAGCCTGTGTAGGGTTCTGGGACCTCTGGGAGGCCTAAATTGGTGCTGGAGGAAACCAGGGTTACAGGGCAGTGGGAGGAGCAGAAGAGTTGGGTGCCCCCAGTGGTTCTCTGCTCCAGATAGGAGTCAGGGGCAAAGGATCCTGGGGGGTTTTGTGGGTTTTTTTTAAATCCTCACCCAAAGATATTTTTTCCATTGCTTTTTCAGAGAAAGTGGAAGGGGGGTGGGGAGAGAGAAACATTGATGTGTCTAGTGGTTGCCTTCTGCATCCTCTTGACAGGGGCTGGGGATTGAGCCTGGACCCGTCGCACTAAGCCAAACCGGCTAGGACAGGATCCTGGGTTTTAATCTGCCTCCAGTTATCTCCTTAACCAGGCAGCCAGAGCTGGGGGCCAGGGTACATAGAGTCCAGCTGGGCTCATCATCCTGGTTAAATGCGGGCAAAGGAGGGGAGAGTGTGGAGACTGGGGAGTTGGGAGAGATGGACAGGAGGCTGTGTAGAAGGAACTTGCTGGAATTTGTGCATGCAAATTACACTGAACCCTCCCCCCCCCTTCAATTAAGGGAATGAAGGGGCTCTGAATTCAATTAAGGGGCTCTGAATAAGTACCACAGGGAAAGCACTAAACTGGGCTAAATCTCAGCAGTAAGGGGCAGCAGGACCTTGGGCAAGTCCCAGATACTTGATTTCTTCAACTATTAAATGCAGGTGGGAGAAGGTGTGTGGACTTGAACAAGGGTCAAATATTAATAACAATTAGCACTAATAAACAAATTCAGCAAAGTTGAAGGATACAAGATCAATACACAAAAATCAGTTGTATTTCTATACACTAGCAATTAAAAACCCCAAAAGGGAATTAAGAAAACAGTTCCATTTACAATAGCATCAAAAATGATAAAATAAAAAGGGTATATTAGAACTCTTCATATTTTCTACTAATATTTTTCTGTAAATCTAAAAATCCCTCCCCAAAATAACTCATTAATTTTTTTAAAAAATTTAGGAATAAATTTAACCAAGGAGATGTCAGACATAGATTGTAAACACTGATGAAAGAAAATAAAGGAGATCTAAACAAATGAAAAAAACACTTGAAGTTCATGCATTCGAACATATAATATTGGTAAGATGGCAATACTATGCAAAAACAATGTACAGATTCAATACCATTCCTATCAAAATCTCAAAGGCTTTTTTGCAGAAGTGAATAAGGTGATCCTAAAATTCATATGAAATTGCAAGGGACTGCAAATAATCAAAACAATCCTGAAAAAGAACTAAGTTAGAAAAATCATGCTTCCTGATTCCAAAATTTACTATAATGCTACAGTGATAGAAACAGTGTGGAACTGGCCTAAGTATAGACATATAACTCCATGGAATAAAATTGAGAGTCCAGGAATAAACCCATACATCTATGGTCAGTTGATCTTCAAAAGATGTGAAGCCCACTCAATGGGTAAAGAGTCTCTTTAACAAATTGTGGTGGGAAAACTAAGTATCCACATACAAAAGAATGAAGTTTGAACCTTGCCTTATACCGTATTTAGAGACTAACTCAAAATGAATCAAAGACCTAAATGTAAGAGCATAAAACTCTTAGAAGGACACATAAGGGTAAATCTCCATGGAAGATTTGGCAGTGGTTTTTTTAAAAATGACACAGATACCCGGCCGGGCGTGGCTAAGTGGTTGAGCCTCGACCTAGGATACAGGCGATCGGGGTTCAATTCCCTGTCAGGGCACATGCCCGGTTGCGGGCTCGATCAATGACTATCTCATCATTGATGTTTCTATCTCTCTCTCTCCCCTCCTGTCCTCTCCCTGAAATCAATAAAGATATATTTAAAAAAAAAAATGACACAGAAAGCACAAGAAATAAAAGGGGGGAAAAAGGTTAAACTGGACGTTATCAACATTAAAAACTTTTGTGCGTCAAAAGATGACATCAACATAACGAGACAAAATGTTTGCAAATCATGTATCTCATAAGGAACTTGTATCCAGAATATATTAAAAATCCTACAACTCACCAACAAAAAGACAAACACCCCAGTTTAAAAATGGGCAAAGGATTTGAATAGACATTTCTCTAAAGAAAATATGCAGTGGCAAATAGCATGTGAAAAGATAGATTTGCAGTATTGTTAGTCATTAGGGAAACGCAAGCCAAAACCACAATAAGAGGCCCCACTTCATACACCATTAAAATGGTTATAATTTTTAAAAAAGAAAGAAAACAACAAGTATTGACAAGGATATGGAAAAATCAGAACCCTCATAGATTGCTGGTAGGAATGTAATATGGTGTAGCCACTATAGAAAACACTTTGGTAGTTTCTCATTAACTTAAACATATGACAGAGCCCTTCCTCTCCTGGATATATCCCCAAAAGAATTAAAAACAAACAAAAACTTGTACACAACTGTTCATAGCAGTATTATTCACAATAGCCAAAAGGTGGAAACAATTGTCCAACAACTGATAAATGGATAAACAAAATGTGGTATATCATACAATGGAATATTATTCATCCATAAAAAGGAATGAAGTACTGATGCATGCTACATCATGGATGAACCTTGAAAACATACCAAGAGAAAGAAGCCAGTCACAAAAGGCCATGTATTATATGATTTCATTTTCATGAAATATCCATATAAAGCAAACCCATAGAAACAGAAAGTAGAATAGTGGCTGCCATGAGCTGGAGAGAAGGGATAATATGGAGTGATTGCTTAATGGATATGAGGTTTCCTGTTGGAGGTTTCTTGATGAAAATGTTCTGAGACTAGCTAGCGGTGAATGCTACACAATGTTGTGAATATACTAAATGTCACTAATGGTATATTTTGTACTTTATTATAATACTAAAATGTTCAATGCAGCCCAGCCAGCGTGGCTTAGTGGGTTGAGCATTGACTTATGAACCACAAGGTCACTGTTAGATTCCCAGTCAGAGCACATGCCCGGGTTGCAGGCTTGATCCTCAGGAGGGGGCATACAGGAGGCAGCCGATCAATGACTCTCTCTCATCATTGATGTCTCTATCTCTCTCCTCCTCTCCCTTCCTCTCTCTGGAATCAATAAAAACATTAAAAACAAAAAAAACAACTCAATGAATTATTTTCCAAAAGAAAGCTTACTCCCTAAAATTTTTCCTCACCTCTCTGTAAACAAACAAACTTGTTTTAACAGCAAAACTATTTTGTTCAAGTATAAGCTTATGCAGAAACGTCATATCTGAAGCATACAAAAGAAGAGATCTTGAGACAGGGGACACCTGTGTCCCTTTTACCCCATATGAAAGTGTCTAAGAAGCTGGATATTTTCTGAGCTCTGATCTTCTACATTGGAGTTACTTGATAAACGTGTGTTGAAGGAATACTCTACCGAGGCAACCAGGATTAAAGGGTCCTGAATTGGTCACCACACCACAGCTCCAGTTCTAGTCTAAATCCACTGTGGAATTCTGGCCAGAGTATGCTGAGCTCAGCACTGGATGGCATCTTTTGAAAAGAAGCCACAATGAACCACTAGTGAAAGGCCCAAAGATGTTTGGGTAGAAAGGATGTAGGTATGTCACTTAGGAGTTAAAGGCTCTGGAGATTCCAAGATGGCAGTGGATTGAGTGGAAGCGACGCTAACACTCTCCCAGGACCAAACTGGAATTACAACTAAAATATACAAAAACCATCCTGAATAATTAACTGAAGACTAGTTAGAGAACACCCTCATAACCAAGGACGTAAAGTGAAGACCACATAGAGACTGGTAGGAAGTACAGATGAGCAAGAGGGCTGGCTGAGCTTCCATAAACAGCAGCTGAAGATCCGGAGGGATATCTCAGCTGTGGGGAGAACTCTGGGGGTCTAAACCCCAGGCTGAGCTTCCCAGTCCAGAGCACCAAAATTGAGAAAGGTGCCCACATAACATCTGGCTGTGAAAAGCAGCTGGGTTTCTGTCTGCCAGGGAGAGACTGGCTGGAAATGCAGGTGCCCTCTTAAGAAGACAATGCACAACGTTTTGTGTGCAGCCACTCACCTTGGGCTCTGGCAGAGGGAGAAGAGAGTGGACCAGAACTGTGTGAAGAGAATCTAGGGGTGCTGGCTCAGGGGATAGGGCTCAGAGGACAGCCATCTAGATTCCTATGCTGAGTCATTCCCCCATACTGCAGAGGATATCTTTCTCCAAGAAGTTTTTGCCTGGGGGAAGCAACTGCCCCACCCTGTTGGAAAAAATCTCTCAACCCACGCTGTGGAGTTTCTACAGCCTGAGGCTCATTAAGAGACTGAATAAAAATTGGCCTGGGTGCTTTGAGTCTTTGCCTGATTTGCTTCTGGATTCAGGGCTTGGAAAAGCAGATCTTGGTGTGCATCTTGGTCCTTTCCAAACACACTCAGCCCCAGCAGAGGAAACCACAAGCTGTGGAGTGCGGAAAACTTCAAACAGGGTACTCAAGGCCAGTCACAAACAGTGCCTGACACTGGCCTGCACCCTGCACCAGAGACCATCCAAAAGACTGGGCCTACGTAATCCATAGAAACAAAGCCAAACAGGGAGCCAAAATGGGCAGACAAGCCCTAAATAAAAGGACAAAAGAGTTCTCCAGAAGAAAAGCTAAATGAAATGGAGATGAGCAGTCTATCAGCCATACAGTTCAGAATATGATCATAAGGATGCTCAACAGCATGAGAAAAGAAAAGGAAACTATGAAAGGAAATTAAGAATTACATGGTAGAAATGAAAAAAAAAAAACAAACCCAAACATTGGAAGGAATAAACAGCAGATTAGGAGAAGCTGAGGACTGGATCATTGAATTAGAAGACAGGGTAGAAAAAAATCAATCAGAGATCCAAAAAGAAAGAACAAAAAACAAGAGGACAGTCTACGGGAGCTATGGGACAACCTGAGATGTAACAATATTCACATCATAGGAGTACCAGAATATGTAGAAAGTAAGCAAGGGTTAGAGAATCTGTTTGCAGAAATAATGGCAGAAAACTTCCCCAACCTGGTCAAGGAAAAAGTCACAAGTTCAGGAGGCACAGAATCTGATGCAAGAAGAAGCCAAAGAGGCCCAAGCCCAGACACATAATAATTAAAATGCCAAACATTCAAGACAAAGAGAGAATCTTAAAGGAAGCAAGAGAAAAGCAATCTGTTACCTACAAAGGAGCTCTCACAAGGCTGTCAGCTGATTTCTCATCAGAAACTTTACAGGCCAGAAGGGAATGGCATGAAGTATTCAAGGTAATGAAAAGCAAGGATTTGAAATCAAGACTACTCTATCCAGCAAGCCTATCATTCAAAATAGATGGTGAAATAAAGAGCTTCTCAGACAATAAAAGACTAAAGGAGTTTATCATCACCAAACCAGCATTGCAAGAAATCTTAAACGAACTGCTGTGATAAGAAGTTGAACTTGTGAGAATGAGAAACATAGGCATAAAGAAATAAAATGGCAATAGATACGTTCCAATCAATAATAATCTTAAATATAAATGGGTTAAATGCTCCAATCAAAAGACATAGGGTAGCTAATGGATAAAACATGATCCAAATATATGCTGTCTACAAGAGATCTACCTCAAAACAAAAGACTCACACAGGCTGAAAAAACAAAACAAAAAAATGGAGGACTTTTAAAGGAGATATCGTCAGCAATACCATTACAGTAGGCAACTTTAACACCCCACTGACTTTACTGGATAGATTTTCCAGACAAAAAGTCAACACAGAAACAGTGACTCTAAATGGCATACTAGATCAGATGGGTTTAATTGACATTTACAGAACATTGCACCTCAAAGCTACAGAATACACATTCTCCTCAAGTGCACATGGGACATTCTTAAAGACCACATGTTAGGACACAAAAAAAGTCTTTACAAGTTTAAGAAGACTGAAATCATATCAAGCACCTTCTCCAACATTTACATCATGGAATACTATGCAGCTGTAAAAAAAAAAAAGAAAAGGGTCCCTTACCCTTTGAGACAGCATGGTGGGACCTGGAGATTATTATGCTAAGCTAAATAAGTCAGAGAAAGGCAAGTATCACATGATCTACTCATATGTGTAATCTAATGAACAAAATAGATCTAGAGACAGAGAAGCATGAAACAGACTGAGGGATCTCAGAGGGAAGGCAGAGGTGTGGGGAGGGGGTTGGGGAGAAATTCACCAAAGAATTTATATGCATATATGCATAACCTATGGACACAGACAATAGTGTGGAGGGGGAAAAGTGGGGACATTTGTAATACTTTCAACAATAAAGATAAATTAGGAAGGCGAAACAAGATGGCGGCATAGGTAACACCTGCACCCGCTGCCTCCCACAACCACATCAAAATTACAACTAAAATACAGAACCACCATCACTCAGAACCTCCTGAGATCTGGCTGCACAGAAGCCCTACAACCAGGGACCTGAAGGAGCATCAAGACCGGTAGGAAGGGCGGAGACGCGGGCGGATCGGGGCTGAATCGTGGAGATGTGGCCGCGGGCCCACACCCGGTGCCACGGGGTAAACCCGGGAGAGACATCTCGGCGGTGGGGGTTTCCCGGAGGAGGGAGGGGTCCCTACCCCACAGCAGGCCCCCAGCCCAGGGCTCCAGGGCCGGGAAGACGTCCCCACAGCTCCAGGCTGTGAAACCAGCGGGGATTGTCCCTGAGGGTCGTGGAGGCTGCGGGAGCCCCAGCAGCTCCTCTCAAAGGGCCCGGCACGGACTCACTCGGACGCTCCCTCCGAGCCCAGCGCCGGGCAGCAGCTTGAAAGGACCTGGGACACTCGGGGAGGAACTAACCTGCCTGAATTTGGGGTGAGAGGTGGAGGGGCGGCTTCCTCCCAGGCAGAAGGGCTGGCGGAGGCCATTGCTCCTTTGGCGAGTCCTCCCCGCACACAGCCGGCAGGCAGGCGCCATATTTGAATCCCCAGCACCTGACTCACACCTTTGGCCCCGCCCCATGATTCCCGGAGGCCCCTCCCCTCCCCACCTGCAGGCTCATCAGGCCATTGCCAGTGGCTTTTCTGTGCAAGCGGCCTCTCGAGCCTCATGCTTAGGACTTTCCTAAAATCTCGCAAACAAGCAGCAGCGTGCCCCATACGGCTTGATTAGCGGCCCCAGGCCTGAGACTAGTGGCAGCCTGCATTGGCTCATAGCTTGTCCTCTCCTGGACAACGCAAAGCCCAGCACAAGTAGCAGCCAACTACGGTTTGCTGTGTAGCTCATGCTGGGTGGCCCTGGGCAAGGCACTGGCACAGGCTGACTTTGCACCTCCCAGGAGGCCCAAGACACAGTGCACCTTGTGGTTAGATTCGACCACACTGGATTACAACCCTACCACATCCATGAGTGACACTCAAGGGGTGCACTTGGTGAACACCAAAGCTCCACTGAAGTAAATCCTGCTCCATAGGGGTGTCTCCAGCACAGCATCTGCCTGGCCATAGTTGCAGCTGGTCCTCACAGCTGATTGGCCTGGGGGTCAGTTCCTCCCAGTGACACCAACAACAACCAAGGCTCAACTACAACAGGACAGTGCACACAGCCCACACAGGGGAGCACCTAGAAGGCCCAGCTCAGCTGACTGGGGAGGCTGAGCCACTGGACCCGACAGGACGCCTACTACACAAAATCACTCTACAAATTCCAGGACACATAGCAGCTCTACCTAATACATAGAAACAAACACCTGCAAGCAGCCAAAATGTGGAGGCAAAGAAACATGTCACAAAGGAAAGAACAGAAGAAATCTCTAGAAGAGGAACTAAATGAAATAGATCCAAGCAAACTAACAGATACAGAGTTCAGAATTTTGGTTATAAGGATGTTTAAGCAGACTATTAGGGAAATAACTGAGAAAATCGATAACATAATAAAGTGCCAATTTGAAATGAAGGCTACAGGAACTGAAATGAAGAATAATTTACATGGAATCAACAGTAGAGTAGAGGACGCTGAGAGTCAAATCAGCAATTTGGAACATGAGGAAACAAAAAACACCCAACCAGAAGAGCAAAAAGAAAAAAGAATCCAGAAATATGAAGATAGTATAAGGAGCCTCTGGGACAACTTCAAGAGGCCCAACATTCGTATTATTGGGGTTCCAGAAGGGGAAGAGAAAACCTATTTGAAAAAATAATTACAGAAAACTTCCCCTGCTTGTGGAAAGAAATAGACTTACAAGCCCAGGAAGCACAGTGGGTTCCAAACAAGAGGAACTCAAAGAGGCCCACAGCAAGACATATTATAATTAAAATGCCAAAGGATGAAGACAAAGAGAGAATCTTAAAAGCAGCAAGAGAAAAGCAATTAGTTACCTACAAGGGAGCCCCCATACTACTGTCAGCTGATTTCTCAACAGAAACTTTGCAGGCCAGAAGGGAGTGGCAAGAAATATTCAAAGTGATGAAAAACATGGAACTACAACCAAGATTGCTCTACCCAGCAAAGCTATCATTTAGAATTGAAGGTCAGATAAAGAGCTTCACAGATAAGAAAAAGCTAAAGGAGTTCATCACCACCACACCAGCACTATAGGAAAAGTTGAAGTCTTCTTTAAGAAGAAGCTAATGAACAAAAGAATCTGACGAACTAAATAGATCCAGAGACATTGATGCATGCAACAGACGATCATATTTCAGAGGAAAGAGAGAAGGGGGGTGGAGGGTGGGGAGAGATTAACCAAAAAAGTTATATGCATATATGTATAATCCATGGACACAGTTAATAATGGGGTGAAGGCCTGCGGAGGGGGTGGGAGCGAAGTGGAGGGGGTCAATTGGGGGGAAAAATGGGACACCTGTAATACTCTCAACAATAAAGATAAATTTTAAAAAAAATTTAAAAAATACAAGTCATTGAAAAAGAAAAAAATAAATAAATAAAGATAAATTAAAACCAATCAACCAAACAAACAGAAGTAAAACAAAAAATAAACATGTTACAGGCAAAGGGACTATAATTTACTGATCGGCTTAAGTTAATCAATATTTATCCCTTGTTACTGGGAAAAGTACCCATGAAGCCCATCACTGTGTAACACATTAAAAAAATCAAGGTTCTAGAATCAAGAAAAAAGGGAATAAAGGTAATTGAATAGAAAAAAACAGTGGTGTTTGCCTCAGTTCCTTAATACGCTCATTGTTTTTATGATTAAGCCCCCAGTCATCAATCATTCACCATCTAAACAAAAATTAACTGGGCATATAATCTGGCCCAGATGTAGTTTAAGAAAATGGGGGGGGGGGGGAAGAGTTAGGGGCTCTGGGGCCCTGGCTGGGTAGCTCAGTTGGTTAGAGCATCGTTCCAATATGCCAAGGTTGTGGGTTTGATCCCCAGTCAGAGCACAAATGAGAATCAACCAATGAATGCATAAATGAGTGGAACAAAAAATTGATGTTTCTCTTTCTCAAATCAATCAATTAAAAAAAAATTTTTTTGAATCCTCAGCCGAGGATATTTTTTTCATTCCTTTACAGAGAGGGGGGTGGGGGGGAGAGAGATGTAAGAGACATGTCGATTGGCTGCCTTCCACATGCACCCTGACCTAGGCCGGGGATTGTGCCTGCAACTGGGGTACGTGCCCTTGGTTGGAATTGAACCCAGGACCCTTCAGTCTGCAGGCTGATGCTCTCACCCCTGAGGCAAACCAGCTAGGGCAATCAATAAAAATTTTGTTAAAAAATTGGTTAGGGCTTTGGAACTAAATGAGTTCCTGGACCCAATTCCAGCATGAGCTGCAGGGATGTGGGTCTCCCACACCACCCAACAATTCTTAGACATCAACAAACATTTCAAACAATGAAAGTGAAAAGAATAGAATGGAAAACAAAGTGCGTCATAGATAATTAAAGTAAATATTCAGTATCGCGTGTTAAACTTCTTTTTCAGTGTGCGTGTGTGCACTCCTGCGCTCTAGGGAGCACCTGTGTACCAGGTTGTGCTATAACATGTATTCCTTGGTGAGAGTTGAAGTTTCAAACGTTTGAAGGCCATAATCCGGTAACACCCAGGGACTTGTGCAAGGCCCAAGCTGAGGGAAGCAGACCCGATTTGGCGGGCAGGACCTAATGACCTATAAGCCATGACCACACCTAGAGTCTGTGGACCAGTCACTTCAGCTCTTGAAGTGCCATCTTCACCTGGAAAATGGTCCTAATGGGCTGTTCCATAGGGGGCTGTGAAGATAAAATAAAGTGTGGCAATGCCTTCGCACAGGGCCTAGAGCCTAATGGGCCCACCACAGATGGATCAGTTATTGCAAACATCTTTGCAAGGGTATCACATTTTAGAATTTGGTTGAAAATTAGTGACAACACATAAAGCAAAATCACCCGTAACCAAACTAGGCTTAAAAAGAAAGAACTGTGCCCATTCAGAGTGGCGCAGTTGGCTGAGCGTGGTCCTGTGCACCAAAAGGTTGCCGGTTTGGGGCACGTATGGAAGGCGACCAATCGATGTTTCTCACAACGGTGTTTCTCTCTCTCCCTCCCTTCCTCTCTCTCTAAAATCAATAAAATATATTTTTTTAAAAAAAGAAAGAGCTATACAAAGACACTTCACGGATTAACAATTTGCTGTGTATCCTTTATTTTTTCCTTCCTATTTCAATTGGCCTACCCATGATCATTCTCTATCTCTTCATACTTTCTTAAAGCACAGAAATTGAATCATGCTATTTATCTGTCTGATTTTTCAACTTGCTTTTTTCACTTAATATATCATGAACAGTGTATAAGTGCAGCTGTTTCCTTACTGCGTATTATCTGTCTTTTTAGTTTTTTCCAATCTGACAGGCAAAAAATAGCATCTCACTGCTTTATGTTGCATTTCTCTGACTAAAGTAAAGTCAGTTATCATTTTATGACTTTTAAAGGTTTACATTTTCTCCTCTGTGAATTGCCTATTCAAACCACTTTTCTATTGGGCTTTTCATATTTTTCTTATTGAATTGTACAGCACTTTTTGCATAGGAAGGACATTTACCTTTTGTCTGTTACAAATATTTTTGTGTTGCAAATATTTTTCTCTATTCTGTCATTGCTTTCTGACTTTGTTTATGGTATTAATAAAGTCATTAATTAACTTTTGCCATTCAGAAGTTTTAAATATTTTATGTGGTCAGATGTGTACATTTCCCTTAATGACTTCTGAATTTCTTTTTGGATTGTTTAGAAAGCCCATCTTTTCTGCTTTCCTGGGTACATTGTAGACGTTCTCCATCCAGTTCCCAGTGACAGCGGGCAATGAATGTCCTCATTGAGCCCTCTCTGTCCCTCACATCAGCACCTTGGGTCCTTATCTGTCAACACGGTGTAATAATGTCTGGTGCTGGGAAGTATTACATTGTGTCAGAAGAACCCAGAAAAAGGAAGAGTGGAGGAGCCAAGACAGCCTGAGCAGGCAGTGAAAGAAATGGGGTGGCCCCTAGATATAGAGAACAAGCTGAGGTTGTTAATGGGAGAGGGGTGGGGGGTGGGAATGCAATTTTTAAATTTTTAAATTAAAAAAACAACAACTCAGTAACTCAAAAACTGATGTGAGTATAATTGACAGTCCAAATAGGGAAAAACAGACATTGGATCTGGGTTCACACCATCCACACAAAAATATTATTTCAAATGGATGAAAAGACTTAAATACAAAGAAGAAGAATGGGGTGGAAGTTTGTGGAGCTGAAGGGTTGAGAAAGCAGAGATGAGGAGGGAGAGGAATTCGATGACCTGAAATTGTGCACCTAAATGTCATGCTAGCTGATACTCTGAATATGAATTTTAAAGCCAACAGCATCTTGGAAAGGAATTCTGTTTAACTTTTTTCAAAACCCATTTCATTCTTTACAAGCACTACCAAGTGGCTGGTCCCCACACCTGGGAGGGAATATAAAAACCTCCTGCCAGACCTGAAATGAAAGGCAAAGAAATTGGAAAATAGGACCTCAGCTCAAAAGTATGTCTCCTCTAGAGTAAATTTTAATATATATATTCCAGGCTCCATAGATCAAATGTTAAATGAATTTAAAAAAAAATCAAGAAAGTAAGGATACTCTAGTTAGAGCGAACCTGAGTTCCTCGCCTCTCCACAGTCCACTTTCCTGAACAAACAAACAAAAACAGCCTTGCAGCCACATACACAGGGGCACCCGAAACAATCTCTCTTCCTAAAACAGTTCTGGAGGTAACTGGGGCACGGTTTAGGGGGTCTTAGGGGATCACTGCAGGTCTGATACCTGGAGCATTCCCAAATGACCGTTGGCATCCATCACCTCTGATTCTGGGGCTCCACCATCAGACAACAAAGCTACTCTCTGCCTCTATTTCTCCTACAGCCTTGCTCTACCCTGGAGCTTCTGCTCACTGTTTTCTCTCTGGACATCTATCTCCTCCCTAACCTCCTCAGCATGGGGTGCCACTCTTTGAGACTAAACATTTAAACTCTCCAAAAAGAGAGTCTGATTGGTTCAGTTAGTTTCTGGTATCTTTGGGGGGCTGTCTCATTGACTGCTGGTTGGTCTATAGCCAACTCTTCTGGGTTTGGTGTCTGCTCCTGCTCCTGGTAGCTGGGTCAAGCAGCCAACTTTCCTCATGACGAGCTCCATATGGGAATTAAGGGCCCAAGAGTAAAAGAAGCTGGTTTCCAAAACGGCCTCCTTCCAGCAGCATGCCCAACTACAACAAGATCTGACATATGGCCGTCAGTTTAGAGTAGATTAGAAGCAGTTAATGATTAAGGGGGGAAATGGGAGATGAGAAAGCATTTCCAGTCATTAGCCAAACACTATTCTTGTTCATTTATTTTGCAGCTCGACTTTATTGCAGGGAAGCTAGCTCAGAAGCAGGGCAAGTGTGGGCTCCACAGAGAATCCCATCATTGAGCAGGACTGCCAGGACCCAGGTCTGTCTGGAAGCCAGCAGAGGATCAGTGTCCTGTCCCTTTGGTCCATCCTGAGGACCCAGGCCCTTGCTACTTGGGGTCGAGGTAAGAAATGGCCTTTCCTGTTTTCCCCAGGTACTCCAGCAGTGTGTCCATGGTGCTCAGAGTCCTTGCAACCTTCTTATTGGGCAGGCCAGTGTCAAACTGAACGCCCCCCCAGCTTATTCAAGACCTGAGTGACCGACTGCATTAGTGCAGCTTTCACAGGTCACGTCCATGAAGAATTAGTGCTTCTTCAAATTCCTGATTCTTGAACTATGGGGCTGTCTCAGGACCACCAATAACTGACGTGAGTGGGCCCCATGCTCTAGCTAAACATTATTAATCAACCAATATATATTTGCATTTCAACACATTTCAACAACGTTTCTCACTTTCTAGGCAGTAAGATATGGTTGCTAAAAGCCTACACTGAGTAAACAGGTCAAAAATTATAATACAAAAAAGTATAATTGAGCTATAAAAACTCAAGCAGCTACCAATTGGGGCCATTTAGGGTCAGGGCGAGCCTTGTCCCTTTCAGTCGCCCCAGTGTACCCCTGTTTTACAGCACTGAATAATACTTGAGATTCAGAATGAACCTGAGCAACGGGAATGTTAATTTGGGTTCTAAAGTCTCAGTGGTTAAGAATAACTTAAGTTCTAGATTATTGATCTGTCATCCCCCCTTCGTTCCATTGACAAAAGTCAACTATAGACCAACTACCTGTATAATCTCTGTGTGGACATAGGGCTTTAAATGCTTTTCATAGTCTATCCCAGACACTGTTGGGACTGTGCCTGTAGACATGGGCTCCTGGCATAAATTCCAACCCTAGATGTTAAAACATGTTTATGTTCCACACCCATCATCTTCACTAATAACTACAGCTTCTGCTGCTTCTGCTACTGAAAATAGCACTTACTGGGTGCCAGCCCTGTCCCAGGCACTTTACATAGATGAATTCTTTAACAGCTTTACCATGGCCAAGCAAGCTGCCTGTGAAGGTGTGCTAATCCCACGGGGCGGGAGGGCCAGATGTTAAAGCCTGGAGTGAGTTAGCTAGGCTAGGAATGGAAATGACATTTCCTAATTCTCCAGGCAGGTTTGGAAGCAGTTTAACTGAGTGGTTCTTGCTCAGGCTCTCTCCTTTATTTTGTTTTTTAAAGGGAAGCAGCAGTGACCTGTGAGCAGGAGGGGTGGGACTGAGAATAAGAAATGTCCACTTGGGGAACAAAGTGAAGGCTGGGCCAGCCGCCTCCTCCTAGTCTGCCTCTGCTCTCAGCAAGGCTCCTTCCAGAGCTGCCCTTGGAGGCCCTGGGATTTGCTATCATGAGGGAAGCAAGGTCCCTCCCAGACCTACAGTATACACATTTGCCAGAGAATTCAACTGGGGATATTCTCAACAACCATTTCTTTGAGATTTTTCTACACTTGATCTTGTATTGATTTGGATTCTTAGCAATCTTTCAGAGTTTTCCATGTTTTTGTGTGTTTCTTAAGAAAAAAAATCCAGGAGCATTATTAAAAAACAGCCATAACTAACAATTCGACATCATTTCTAAGCTATATGTGTCACTCAGGATCCCTGCAGGGGATCAGTGTAGTTTGAGGAAAGTTTAATGAAGAGACTGTTTACAAAAGTACAGCACCCAGGGGCTAGCAACAGTGAGGAGCCATTGCTGCCCTGAAGCCTGGAGGACAGCGGGGAGGAAGCGGTGACTCAGTAGCAAGACAGGGAGTGTATAGAGCAGATCCCCTGACAGGGACAGGCTGTGGCCGTAAGCAGAGGCACAAAGTCAAGTCCTGGTAAACCGGCAGGGAGGGAATCAAGAAAACATCTCTGTCTCCACTTCCTCTGGCCTCCTACCTCTTACCAGTGTTTCCCACTTGCCAAGCCCCACGTGCGGGAGCCAGGAAGCTCAGTCTCCTGGGCACAGACCAAACGCGACAAGATGCGGGGCTGACACGGGGCAAAGAGAAGGCGCTCAGTGCTTCGGACAGCAATATTAATAATAGTGACATTATTAATAATGCAGTCACAACAATATTAATAACAGCCTCCGTTTGAGCCCCTTCTTTGTGCTTTTTACACCAGTCTGGTCTTTTACAGACAAGGAAATGAAGGTTTACAGGCTACTGCGCTCTTCAGTGTCCCTGTAAAATCGAAGTTGAATAAACCAAAAAAAAAAAAATTAAAGATAAAAAGGGGAAAGTCCATGTGAGGAAGTACTAGGCATATAAATGTTAAGACTAGATTTCTCTCTTTTGGGGTGCTCATTGACTTTCTGCTATTAGAGAAGGCAAGACAGGCAAAGCCCACACTTCTTCTTTGCCTCAGTTGCCTGGCAGAGCAGAGCAAAATTTACATGTCTAGCATGTCTTACATTTATCCAGATTTCTAGTATAATCTCTCCCCACAATGTTACCCTGTACTTGGCTTTTGTCAATTTATCTTTCTTTCTCACTTTCCTTGTAAGCTCATTTTAATGATTTTTAAGGCAAAATAGTCCAAAAAGGGAACAGGTGAACATAAAATACTTGATTTCAGAGACAAGAAAGTGGGCACTCTTGCACATTCTTGCTAGAAGTTTAAAATGATAATCTTTTTAGAATGTAATTTGGAAGTCTCTTAATTTTTTAAATGTACGTGGTCTTTGATTCACAATTCTAGGAATTTGTCTTACAAAAATACTTGCAAAAGTGTGTAGGATATACCTACAAAGGACTTTCATTGTTATTACAAATAATAATGAAAAATTATAACCAAGTTAAATGCCCATCAGTAGAGGAGTGGTTAAGTAAATTATGAAAAAAATGTGCAATAGCTAAAATGAGTGAGCTAGGCCTGTGTTTAGTGACTTGTAGTAATGACAATATGTAGGGCAACATTTCTCTTACTCTTTGGTCTCAGGACTCCTCTATACTCATAAATTGATGAGGAACCCAAAGAGTTATTGTTACGTGAGGAATGGCTGTTGGTATTTACCATATTAGAAATGAAAACAAAGACATTTTTAAAATGTACTTGTAAATTTAAAGTTACAATAATAAACTCATTACATGTTTACATAAGTCACATCCTTTTTATGGAAGTGAACTGTATCAAAACATGATTTAGTGAGAAGGCTGGCATTTCCTCACATTTCTGCAAATGTATTAAATATCAGCTTAACAAAAGACTGCTGGGTTCTCATATCTGCTTCTGCATTGAATCTGTTGTGATACGTTGTTTTGGTGGAGGTGCAGGCAGAAAGTCGGGGATTATTCCAATAACCTTTTCAGATAATTGTGGAGATTCTTCTTGGTTGGTCATCAAAATTCAATGAGTGGTAGTTTTGTAAAGATTAGTTGCCATGTGGATTCTGAAACCATATCAATGAACTTTTCCTGCTCTGTTACATTAAAATCCATTGATCTTTCACTTTGCATGAGTCTTCTACCCATTTATGACTCTGTAACATCATGCATTGCATTGGTCATTTGAAAAATATTGGTTCACTGAGCTACACAGACCTTTGTAATATTGTCATATTTTATTAATAATATTTAAAAAATCACATTTGTTATCTCCACCAATCTCATTACTAATGTCTTTTAAGTGTTGGGAAGCTGTCCAACTCACAACAGAGAGTTGATGTGGTATATAATTTTTTTGTTAAAAAAACTATAAATGTTGCTTGAAAGTTTGAATTTCAGCATTAGTAATAGAAACTGTCAGTTTCCCCTGAAGTGACAGGCTCCTTTCATTCATTTTTGAGAAATTGTCTGAAAAATTCCCAAATTTGAACCACCACAGTTTACCTGTTAGTCGTTACTTCAAGTAAAAATGGTGAAAAAAACAGTTGAATTCAGTTTGCAAGTCAAACAATTGCACAAGTGCTACTTCTTCAGTTGGAATGTCACTGAAGTGCTTTGTGTGTACTTCTCATCTCATTTACAGAATCTCAAAAAGACTTCAGGGTTGAAATTTAATAAAATTAATCATCAAGGGCATTCTTAGGGAAACTGGCATTTCTGTTATTCTAAGTGTGCGGTGGTGATGGATACGGTGACCACTAGGACAGTTTGGTGCCAACACCTTGATGGAAGGCACCAGCAGTTTTACCCACTTTTGGCTTTTGTATCATCAGTGCAAATGGCCACACCGTGAAAAAAAAGCAAATAATGCCTTAGTATTATTATAGAAGTAGCTTTGTCTTGTGAATCCTCTGAAATGATCTCAGGGACCTTCAGGAATTCATAAGCCCACCTTTTGAGAACTGTTGATACAGTGTATAATTCCTTTTTTGTTTAAAAACAAAACAAAAAACAAAACAAAAAATCTAAACCAAGATATACACAAAAGTGATAACAGTGGCTACCTCTGGCAGGAGAAAGTGATAAAGTGATGTTTACTTTTTACTTTATATACTTCTCTACTTTTTAATCCTTTACAATGAGTACGTATTTCTTAAGTAATTAAAAACACTAAAAAAGAAAGAGATTAAATTTAATTTAAATTATAAACAACAATTACAACACACTCAGGAATGTAAAATGCCCTTAGAACTATGTTCATATTGAAAATATGAAGAGATTAGAAACATAAAGCAGGGAGCTTAAATTATTTAAAAACAAAACAAGACAAAACAGAAACCTCACCCTGAGAAATACCTCATTTCCCACAGGGCTGGAGGAAGGAAGTGTTGCTGTGAATGAAAGCTGAGGCACCCACCAGACCCAGGTGGCTGAAATGAGTGACCGTCTGATACCTTTAGATGCACTTTGAACATAAATCTAAAACACATTCTCTCTAGAAGGAAACAGGATTAGACTCGAAGAGTGATTTGACACGTTAGAAAGCTCACAGCTTCCTTCCCAGAGGAAAGAGAAAATCAGGCACAGGACCCAAGGCCTACACAACAGATATTAAGTTTCTCTTTGGTGCCTTTCCCAGCTCTGTGCCCTCCTGTTTCTAAACTGGGCCCCAGTCACCTCTTGCCTTTGCAGGATCCAGTGCCCTTCTGATCTCCTTCTCTGCCCCCTATCTAAACTTCTGGGTGTCAGAAACAATGCTATCAGTCATCTATGCCCTAGAATAAATGAATCTCCTTTTCCCAGCTCTCTCCCTGGTACATTTGCTTATTAGGCAGATCTCTAAGGGTGGAATAAAAGGCTGGGTCCTTGCAAGGCAGCTTAGGCGGCATTAGCAATTGGTGGGGAGGCCTCTTTCCAGAGCTTCAGAAATCATACTCCTCGAGTGGCTACCTTAAGCAAAGCTTATCCTTTCTGCCCTGTGACATCAAAGAACATCAAAGAAGTTACTTCCCCTTTCTGGGCTCTGTAAACCCAGTGGGTTAGACTAGTGACCTCCACGGTGGCCCCTGCTCTGGGGCTCTGTGACTGAGCTCCTTTCATGCAGGGCAGTGCTAACTCAGGCCTAGGGAAACGGCATCTTGTTTTCAGTTCCTGAATTAAAAGAAGATTCAGAGGAAACTTCCCACATGCTCACTCCCTGCAGTTTGCCCCCCCCTTTTCTTCCTCCTGACCTGTGTCTCCAGGGGGAAGATCAAACAAAGAGGTTGCCGAGGGTGGTGGAATGCTGTGTTTGGTTAAGTCCCAGGCTGGATGTGATTACAAAGTTCCTGTGACCAGGAGCCCCGATGGGGAATGTGGTGGGAGGGGTTCTGATCTCTAGGAACACCCCCCACCACCACCACATGTGCGCCCACACCGGTGCACCAATGACCCTCAACACAATTATGAGTTGCTAAAGTTTGCGCTCTAACCTCCACCCCCACCCCATGTATGACCCCACCTCTTCTTTTTAAATTTTTTATTGATTTTAGAGAGAGAGGCAGGGAGAGGGAGAGAGACAGAGAGAGAGAAACATCAATCAGTTGCCTCCTGCGCCCCAGCAACGAGGACATGTGCCCTAACCAGGAATTGAACCGGCAACTTTTGGTGCACAGGACGACGCCCAATGAACTGAGCCACACAGGCCAGTGCATTTTTAATCCATTTTGAGTTTGTTTTTGTATATGGTGTGAGAAAGTGGTTTAGTTTCATTTTTTTGCACGTCCATTTCTTAATACCACTTATTGAAGAGACTGTCTCTACCCCATTGTATATTCTTACCTCCTCTGTAACAGATTAATTGACCATACAAGCATGGGCTTGTTTCTGGGCTCTCTATTCCGTTCCATTGATCTATGTCTTTGTGCCTGTATCATACTGTTTTGATTACTATAGAAGAGGTCTTATGGGTATTTGTTTTTCCCATACAGATTATTGGAAAACTGAAAAACGTTCACAAACTAAAGGAATAAGTAAGTGACTTTCTTCTATGGTTGTGTCTCAGTGTCTGTCTTCTTGCCAGTTTCTGAAGGGCAAGAGTCGTGGCTGATTCCTTTCTCTATCCCCCACCCCTTTCATTATGCCTAGAAATACTCTGTGCCTCACAGAATTTTGTTTGATGTACAGATGCATGAATAAATGAATGAATGGAGAAATAAACATTTCTACTAAGGTTGGAAAAAAATGTTTTTAAAGGTAATGGATTATTCCCCATCAAGTGTCACCATGTCACTCAACAAGTCTTGTCTCCATTTTCTTCACCATATTTCACAAACGCCTGGCCCTGGAAAAGTGTTCATGTTAGCTAAAGAAGAGCAAAATAAAGAGCCTGTGCTGGCACTTTAAGCTGTGTCTTCTTAAGAAAGTCACTAGCCCTCTTTAGACCTCAGTATCAACTAAAAAATAGGGTTGAAAATACCTGTCCCAAGCCGAAAAGGAAGTTATGAAATGCCAGATGAGTGAAAGAGCATTGCAGCCATAATGACTTACAATTATATTATTAGATGAGCCATCTAAGGCCCAGAGAGGCCAAGTGATTTGTTCAGGGTCACCCAGTGAGTTAGTGTCAGACATTGACACCTCCAGGTTGTGCTCCCTACTTGGCGCCTGACTTGCTCACAGCCTTGAAGACTCACAGCAACATAAGAGAAGAGCATGCTTTATCGTTATCACCCATCAGCCCCTTACATTTGTTGGGACTATCAATCAGCTCAATGGAACATTCTGGAACCATTTGTAGGGAGATGGCTATCTGAGCTGGTATGAGGACAGGGTCACACACTCAGGCTGTGTTCATCAGATAGCCTTCTGGGCAGAAACATGCACCTGCAGACAGCCTAGGCTGGTGGTGAGAGAGTGGGGATGACAGTGTAGACACCCCTCTATCACACGCTGTCAGTGTCACACCCATATCTCCATGGTCCACCCTGGAGGTCACCTACAACTGCATTCACAAACTTTCTACTTCAATGCTTTCTCCTCTCTGCCTGAGGGCTTTTTCTAGAAACAGGAGCATGGGGCAGGTTGAAAGTGGGACATCAATAGCCACAGGTAAAAACTTTACCCAGTAAGGAACAGCTGTTGATGGATAACACCTTCCTGGCTTCTCAGAAGGTCCTCAGTGGGACAGCCCCAGCAGCTCAGAGGAATAACCTGCTCATCAGTGCCCCTTAATAAAGGGGTGGCTTTCTGCCTTCCCTATCTCACTTCTCCATTCCCTCACCTTGATTTCCTGGGATCATCTCCCCAAAAAACAATTACCACTAAACCTTTGTCTTAGAGTCTGTTTTAGGGAGATCCAAGTGAGGACAATCACCTCCATACTCTCCAAGTAGAGAAATAGCTAGGAGGGCAGAACGTCTTATCCACATACCCATTTGAAAAATCCATTCACTGGGCACACCTTCCTCTGTGCATCTTCTCGGCAAAGGCTACTGTGTTAGGTGATGGGGACACCAAGATACAGCCTCAGCTGGTGAGGACACAGGTAGCATCTTGAGGGGCTTAGTTGCCACCTGGGCAATTGGTTTGGCTTTGATTCCCAAAGTGGCTCTTTGGGAAGTGAGGTAAGGCCAAGGAAAAATCACCTAATTGAGAAGCAGGAGAACCACCTCCAGGGCCTGCTTGGTCTATTTATTCCTTCATCCATTCATTCATCACAAATTTTTTGAGCACGAACTGTGGGTAAAGCCTTATGCTGGGAGTGAACATGTAGCAGTAAGAAGATAGATGCAGCTCCTCCCTCCATTGGGCATTTCAACTCAGCCCCTGCCTGGCCATGGAATCTTAAATAAGCCTAGGTCCTCTCTGGGCTGAACTAGACCATCCCTAGGGCCTTTCCATGCTGGAGCATCTGTGCCTCTAAGACAGAGCCTTTGTCCTCCAACAGCAAAAAGGCTAGTGGTTTCTCAAGGACCTGAATATTTGCCACTGGCACTCTGCAGAGCATAAAAGTGGTCAGAGCTATAGCGCACAGCGGAATTTCTTCCCTCAAAAGAAACATATAATGGGAAGTTTTTAAAAAAAAATTTTAAACTTGCCTGGCTGGTGTGGCACATTGGTTGAGTATCGACCCATGAACCATGAGGTCATCATTTGATTCCCGGTCAGGGCACATGCCTGGGTTTCAGGCTCCATCACCAGTGGGGGACGTGCCGAGGCAGCTGATCAATGACTTTCTTTCATCATTGATGTTTCTATCTCTCTCTCTTCCTCTCCTGTCCTCTCTCTGAA
Organism: Miniopterus schreibersii; assembly: GCF_964146895.1. Classification (NCBI taxonomy): domain Eukaryota; kingdom Metazoa; phylum Chordata; class Mammalia; order Chiroptera; family Miniopteridae; genus Miniopterus; species Miniopterus schreibersii. The sequence continues at coordinate 163,576,429 of NC_138101.1, read as the reverse complement.
ATCAATAAAAATATATTTTAAAAAAGTTTATTTAAATGTGGCAATAAAACAGCTGACTCTGGCTCCTCTATGTACAGGGTACCACAGTCCCAGATCTCCAGCTGCCATGGTTCCATGGGGGTGGGTTAGGATTTGTTATATAGGACAAGGTCTCAAGGTCTGGGCAGTTCTAAATGTTATTTTTTGCTAAATGTTAAAATGTAGCATAGTATTTTGTAGATGCTGCTGTAAATAGAATGAGCTGACAGGAACTCAACCAGATGAAAGTAGCCAACTGCAAAGAAGAAATCAACATGTAATTGATCAAATGGTATTTACAAGCAATGGTTAAGCCTCTTAGGGAGGCAGAGCTTTGGATATAAATCTCCTGTATCCTTTACTTGTTGTATGTAAATAAAACTACCTTGTAACAATCATTTTAAGTTTGGTAATAGGTTCAGAGCCTGGTCTATACCATTTGCCTGAGCACAGTTATCTGCACAGGACATCCTGGGAAAGTTGGGGGTGGGAGACAACACTCTCACCACCAAAGGGACCTTGGCAAGGAGAAGTCACTACCATGGCCTTCAACTCAGGAATCCAGGAAGAGATTCTGCTGTCTTGGCCCGGTGTTGGGCTCCCAGGCCAGCAGTATTAAGGGGAGAGGCAGGAACACCTGCAGCATGGACATTTAGGGTCAAGATGAGGTCACAAGAGCAAGTGGCTGATTTGGCCAGGGCCAGGCTGCCAGGCCCATGCACAGCCCCTTTGTCATCAGCTTCTCTGTAACTAGTAACATTCTGCAGGCTGCTTGATCAGATGTGGGAGGTGTAGCAGCTGCCATTCCTCTTTGTAAAGACACTATGAACAGAGTTGGTTTTGATCCCAACTGTGGCCTCCGGAGCTTGTGGCTTGCTGGTAGTGGCAGGCTTCCCTCCCTCTGCACCCCCTGCCCTGTCCCTTTTGTCTATACAATAAGCAGGAGAGTGGAGTCTCAAATCCAGCTCTTGTTTGTCCTCAAAGCCCACAGTCTTAACCTCTACAGTACAGGTTCATTGGGGTAAACTGTCTTCAGCTCCCCTCCTCCTCTCTGGGCCTCTCTCCAGCACTCCCAGCCCCGGGTGGCCAGGGTCCTCTTGGTAAGCAGAAGCCTCCCATTGGGAAGAAGGCAGCAGACAATAAACCCATTCAGTCTGAAGTTTTGTGGATTTAATGTGTGCCCCATTCTGGCCATGAGTGCAATCTCAAAAGGGGAGATAGAATAAGAATGATAGTTTTAAAAAATGGCCAAATTAGCTATGTGACCTTGGGTTATTTACTCAACCTCACTGAGCCCCAGTATCTTCATTTATATCATGGGAATAACATTATCTTTGCCTTGTGGTTGTAATGATTAAATGTGGAAAATGCCCAGAACATAGTAGGAATCCATATATTTACAATCTTGGGCTGGAAAGCAGAGAGATTTGGGGTTTCTTTACTGACTTCTCTATTGTAAGACCCGCCACAATGATTTTAAGCTTCCTGCATTTACTCATAGAAGCAGGGGCTGTCTTTCCTTGGTGAATGATTTTTAACAAGGTAGCAGTAGGGTCTGTGAAAAGCTGTCAGGGTTAACAGGACTCTGAGAGGCCCCCACTCCTAGCCCAACCCTATAAGAAATCTGCACAGAGTCTGTGCAGTGCAATCAAAACTCCTAACACCATTGGTCTGTGTTTCTCTAAATTTCCACCAAAGAAGCCTTTATAGTCGCAGAGGAGAATGTATACTGCCAAGAGGTTCAGATACGCATATGGAATTGGCTTCCTGCCAGTAGGAAATTTCTTAGAATACACTTGTGTTCTCATAAAAATTCCTGCAGATTCTTATATTCTATGCCAAAATATATATGTATTTAATTTAAAATAAAATAAAAAAGCATGTCTCCCACCCCCATAAAATCTTCAAATTGGCACTTCCAGAAGACACAGTGAGTTCAGCCTGTGGCTTCATGCCCTGCCTGGATGTGCCACAGACCCCCTTCCCAATTTGACAGTGTCGCTCGAGAATCAGGATATGAATGTGACTGACCCCATCATATCTCTTAGCCCCTAACACTGGACCTGGACTGCTCAACCACTGCCCACTCCACATGCACAGCATAAACAAAACACAATGGGAGGTTAGCAAGACCACACACACACACACACACACACACACACACACCCCTGAAAATTCTAATCATTGTTTGGGGAGAACATGAGGTTTGAAAGACCTGGGTGGCACTGGTGCCGTGGTAGTGGTGGTAAGCAACAGAAATTAACTCTGGGTAACTTACTCAGAAAGTACTTTTTTTTCACCAGGCCCTGGGAGCTGGGTACAGGGTGAGACCTTGAGCTCTGTGGGGTGCGGACTGGTTTAGAGGCTTGGGGGCGGCTGTGAGGGCTCTGGTCAGATAGGGCAGGTCGGCGGTACATGAGCAGAAGCTGCAGCATCCAGGCTGTGGGAGATGCCAGGATCAGAACGTACTTTATTGGAAGATGTGAGACAACAGGAAACGGAAGGAAAGGCTGAAGCCCCAGGCTCCAGAAGGACAGGCAGGAGGGCAGTGTCAGGAATCTGGGAAGCAGATACTGGAGGGTAGTCACCAGAACTAGGATGAATTGACCCCAAACATTTTCTGTTTTTGTATCATCCACTAAAGATTCAACTTTCTAGAAGAGAGTATCTGGCTGGCCTAACCTGGGTGACATGGCCCATCCCTGGCCAGGGATGGTGGATTCCCTTGATGGGCATTCTCACCAAGAATGTCCAATGAAAAAGGAGTCAATTACTAGGGCAAACTGTGGTGCTGTCACCAGAAAAGTGAGCCTAGAATGCTGGGCAGGAGCAATTCAAAGCTCCATGACAGATTCCACGACTTGTCTCCAGAGCCAGTCTGGCTCTCCCCAGGAACTTACATCATCTCCAGGGAAAGTCTGCCATCACCAGATCACCAGCATCATCAGCTGCTTCTACATGTTCCTTCTCAGAACACAGAACTTTCTTCCTGAGCATGAAGGTCTGGCATAAAGTGCAAAGGGCCCAGGGGAAAGCCCACCTGGAGAGACCTTGTCCTACGCACAATGACCCACAGTCATAGTGCCATTCAAGAAAATGGGTTTCAGTGAGAGGAGAGGGACATGCCCACAAAAGTAGAACCAAGACAGAAAGGCCTTGTAGTCAGCTGGACCATCTCCACTGTTTGGCCAAAGGTAGGTGCTGGCCTAGAGGCCTTTACTCTGAGAAATCTTGAGTCAGGCCTGGTTTGTTGGCCATAATCCTCTTTCTGCAATGCCAAAAAAAGAGATATAAACAAGCAAGAAACAAAACAAAAGACCCCTCAGAACAGTAATAGCTAGACATGCAGTACACAAATCACACATGTTATATAGAACATTCTAGGCAGTGCAGGACTGTCTTGAGTAAAAAATTAAAGTCTGTAAAATGACTCTTTCCTTCCTCCAAATCCCACACATGTGCCCCACTCTATGGAATCTCCAGGTTCCTGCTTTTCCCTGTCCAGCGGACAGCAAGAGGAGTCCCTTGAAGGAACAGAGGCGACAGGGCAGGGAAGTTCCAACTGCTGTTCCAGACCTGTGACCAGAACTGAGGATAAAGCAGGAGCTGTCTCAGATACATGGGGGCACACACAGCATCTCTACCCTGGGCATACCAGGCAAATAAAGAAATGGTGAAAAGAAAGGGAGGGAGGGAGATGGAAGGAGAGAAGGGGGGAGGGAGGGAGAAAGGAAAGTAACAGTTCCCTTTATTCCCCATTCCACCCATCCTACTCCCTCCCAGAGGTAACAGCTGTTTCCAACCTTTCCTTACTGATTTACTTATAATCAGATGAGAAGTCAACTGAGTGTTATTTTCCTGTAGGCATTTATGAAAAGACAAGAGACACGCTTTGCTGCTCTCCCTCTCAAGAAGGCCCCTCTGCTTGTGCCCTGGATGAGGCTTCCCGGTCCCCCTCCTCACTGAGAGGAAACTGTGGGGCAGGAGCTTTGCTGCTTTCGGTTTGTTTTCCAGCACTCAGAGTGGAGCTTGGAATATGGTACATTCTCAAATATTTCTGAATGAAATTTCTTCTTTCTCCTCAGATGTCATGTGATTCCTGTTTCACCACACCCTCCCTTGATTTGATCAGGTTTGAGTGGGTTATTGCTCTTCCCAGTCAGTGATCCCCAGCTGGAGTGCCTGGGCTTGGCTGTGCACCCTGAGATAGGGGAGCATGTCATGGAGCTGGAAAAACAGGGCTAACCTTCTTAGGTTTGGAGCCTGATGACCTACATTTGTGTTCCCGCCTAGCCAGCAGCTGTGGGGACCTGAAGAGACATAGTGGATACTATAGTACGTCATCCAGAGCCCCTCTCCAGGGCTAAAGCAGTCATTCCCCCAGCAGCTGGAAGTGTTGAAGGCTGATGGCTCTCAGCTGAATCCCCTGGGGACTTGCTCTTGGCTCGGAAAGGACCATCTTTCTCAAGGTGACCTCCTCTTCCTGGGGCAGCCCAAAGACTGCCTCCATGCAGGAATACAAAGGCTTGGCCCCCTCTTGCCAGTAGGGGACAACTCTGCAGAGCCACCCCAGCCCCAGAGCAACCTGTGAGATTGTCTGAGGCCTTTGCAGTGATACATCACAGCCCAACTTCTCTGCCCTGTCCTGCCTTCTTTATTCCCCAGGTGCTAATCCTGAGAGCACTTCCCAATAAACTTCCTGCACACCAATCTGTCTCGGAGGCTTCTTCTCAGGAACACAATAGGCAACAAGAGGCCACTTAATCTCTATTCCCAGGCTCCTTAGCTATACAATACAGGTATTAAAGAATGTGGGCTTTGAAGTCAGACAGATCTAGATTTTTTAAAAAATTTATTTTTATTAAAAGTATTATAGGTATCCCATTCCCCCCCCCCCCATTGACCCCCTCCCCCTCACTCCCCCTCCCCAGGCCTTCACCCCATTACTGTCTGTGTCCATGGGTTATGCATATATGCATACAACTTCTTTGGTTAAACCCCACCTCCCACCCCCTTCCCTCTTCCTTCTGAGATCGGAGTCTGTTGCATGTGTCAGTGTCTCTGGGTACATTTTGTTTGTTAGTTTCTATTGTTCATTAGCTGCTTCTTAAAGAAGACCCTTCAACTTTTCATGTAGTACTGGTCTGGTGGTGATGAACTCCTTTAGCTTTTTCATATCTGTGAAGCTCTTTATCTGACCTTTAGTTCTAAGTGATAGCTTTGCTGGGTAGAGTAATCTTGGTTGTAGGTCCTTGCTTTTTATCACTTTGAATATTTCTTGCTACTCCTTCTGGCCTGCAAAGACCTAGGTTTTAATCCTAGATCTACCACTTGCCAGCTCCGTATTTTGGGGCAATTTATTTAAGCTCTCTGAGACTTAGTTGCCTCATCTCTAAAATGGGATGTAGTAGACACTTCTAGTGCCCTGTGTCACATCCCCTCGACCTACCTGTGATATCAGCTGCAGCTGTGGGGGACAGTTTCATACAAGCTCAGACTCACCTGTGCTCACAATGTCCTACCAGGCCACTGGTGGCCAGGAGCTGTCTCCAGGTCACCCTGTGCTTCACTAATGTATCTGGGCCATAACCTGGGTAGGACTTATTTCCAACCCTCTAGAGTGAATGCATCGTACTTGTCACTTCTTGCTCATTTGGCCGCATTAACATGATGTTATTGGTATGGTGCACTAATGTGGTCTGTGAAACATCCAGATGGTCGAGGTCCCTTCAGACTACATTACAATAGAAAGCAGGAGAGTTAACATAGCTCTGATGCAAGACACAAATGCATCCTGTTCTCTGCTCCACGTGAATGTCGACAGCTTTTGATTTTCCTTTCTGACAGGGATAGAAAAGGAGGCAATAAATAGGCACCAGGTATCAGAAGCTGTGTTGATCTAAGTCCGTATCCAGCAAAGATATGGACTTAGCACCACAGCAACAATTGGGACTATTGCTTGAAGTTTGTGGCAGTTTACTCCTATCAGACATTTTATCAAGTGAATTAAATGAGGATATGGCAGAGACCACCATCCCTGCATTCTTTTATCTTTAAGGATGGCACTGATTCCTGCCATTCTACTGGGCATACATCTTATATTTGTCTTATGATCTTGGCCAGGAAGAGGGGGCAGTTTTAGAGACTTCAGTTGGCCTTCCTTACTATACTAGCTCTTATTCCATAGGTCAAGGAGCCAAGTTTGGGTTCTACCAACAGCTAACTATGTCCATTCCAATAATACACTCAGAGGCAGCGATATATCCACAATAGGTTCATGGACCCAGTGAATTCACTGTGAGCCAGAGAGAGGCCAGGGATCCGTTATTACCTGGACCCCATACCCTCCTATTCAATGTCAACTCAGACCCTGCATTCAACAGTTCTTCAATGTCCTTGCCATTCCCCCTTTCTCATGCTCAGTTATACAACTAAACGGGCATGGGTTCTTTTGAAAAAGAACTGGGGAAAATACTACTGACTACATTTGCCATGATGTTGCAGGTCCCTTAGTCAATGGCTCAGGTGCAAAAATGGGGTAAGGAATCCTGACATTTTACTGAGGCGGCTGCTTTTAGCCCCGTGATCATCCATCCTTGATTTCTTTTGATTGTCTAAATTAAGCAATACACTGTTGGCCACCCATCTATTTTGCCTGTGGGAACACTGTGTTCTATTAAGCGTATCCATAGCCCTCTGTGGGTCAGGCTGTCCTGAATGTTGCTCCAATTCGGCTGTTCTCTGCAATCATTGTGCCCACCTGGGTTCTGAAGGTTAAGCACCGCCACCTGACTTCTATTATTTTGGGATTCTATAATCCTTATAATAGCACCTTCTACTGTCAGTCAAGTTGGTGCTCCCCCCCCCCCCAGCACATTCCTTATTCTATTGCTTCAGAAAGAGGTTGTTCTCTAGGGCCCCCCACAGAACAGGGTAGGCTGGTGGGTTTTCTGACCTTGTGTATGTTAAAAACAAAACTCAACAGATTAACTTTGAAGATCTAATTTGCTTTACTAAACAATTCATGAATCAAACAGCATCCCATCTAGCAACTAGAAGGGTGCTCATATAAAAATGAACGGTTTTTATTGGCAGAAAGAGGGCAGGACTAAGAAGTTAAAAGAAACAGACCCATAGATACAGAGAAAACACTGATGGTTGCCAGATGGGAAGGGGGTTGGGGGATTGGGTGAAAAGGTGAAGGGATTAAGAAGTACAAATTGGTAGTTACAAAACAGTCATGGGGATGTAAAGTACAGCATAGGGAATATAGTCAATTATATTGTAATAACTATGTATGGTACCAGATGGGTACTAGACTTATCTGGGGGAACACTTTGTAAAGTATATGATTGTCTAACCACTATGCTGTACACCTGAAACTAATATAAAATAATATTGACTGTCAACTGTAATTGACTAATAAAGTAAATAAATAAACAAATGGGTGGGGGAAGAGTGGATTACTTCAGGCAAGGGCACTTCCCCTTAGGGGAAAGCAGGGGATCTTATCAGGCAGATTACCTCACTTTTGATCAAGAAATTCCAGGCTGGTTGGTTTAAAATTTCACTCCTGGGAGAAGCTAAAACTGCAGTTAGGTTAGTTAGGTTAGTTACTAAGTTTTGATTTGGTGACATACTCAGCAAAAGCGACTCTATTTTTATCTGTTGTTCCTTTTTTTCTCCCAACATGTACTAAAACACTGTTGCCCCCCCACCTCTCTGAGCTGTCTGATCTCTTCCTCCACTGTCTGCCATGGCAGTTCTGACATTTCTACCTTGCTGTATGTGGACCACTTCTTTTCCTACACTTCTAAAATCCATCTTTAAAGTATGTTAGCCCAGCTGGCATGGCTCAGTGGTTGAGTATCAACCCATGAACCAGGAGATCGCGGTTTGATTCCCGGTCAGGGCACATGCCCGGGTTTCGGGCTGGATCCCCAGTAGGGGGCGTGCAGCAGGCAGCGGATCAATGACTCTCATCATTGATATTTCTCTTTCTCTATCCCTGTCCCTTCCTCTCTCTGAAATCAATAAAAACATTTAAAAAATATTAAAAAATAAAGTACGTTAGCACCATCTGCTGTGGGAGAGTACTTCCATAGCAACACCTGCTCTTACCCAGCTTCACCTTCCTCTTCTCTTGATCAGGCGCCCCTCAGGGTTCAGGTCTGCGCACACTTCCTGGCTGAATGCATTAGCCAGACCCTGCAGCTCCTTCAGAGTACAGTCCTTCTCCTCCCTTACCTGGCCCAGCCCAATTGGGATTTGATTTCTGTCCATCAGAGTCAGAAAGGAGGTGGAGATATGTTCTCAGGGAGACAAGCATTTTCTTGCAGGGCACCTGCCTCATTTGAAACCACGTGTGGTCTTCCAAGACGGGGACCACTATTTGTCAACAAGAAGTGGGTCACTTCCGCAGGCCCAGTGGGTTCAGAAGAGTCTAACAGTTCAAGGTTCTCAACTGCATTTACTCATATACCCCAACCCAAGTCTAAGGGTCCCACCCCTTACCTAATAGGGCTCTGACCTTGGCATCTAAGGCCTGACAGGTCTAAGAATTATATGTGCTCTGGAGCTGTGAGCTCTACTTTCAGCATATCTCAAATCGGTCCCACTTCTGTTTCTCCATCTTCACTCTACTACCCTAGGCCAAGCCACAGGCATCTTTCGCTTGGACTAGAATATTGCAATAGCTTCCTAACCATTCTCCCTACTCCTGCTCCTACCTCTTTTTCTGATCATGTTCCACCCAGCTGCCAGCAGGATCTTTAAAAATTAAAAATTGGATCATGTCACTCTGTTCAGACTGGAGTTTTCAGGCTAAATTTTCACTTTCTCTTCTACCATCTCTGGTATAGGAGGTAGGTTCCAATTTTAGAAATACTCCTGAAAAACAAAGGGGAAAAGGTACTACTGTGTATTCGGTAATCATGTAAAGCAGACTTTGCATATATTTTGCTGTTTACTCTTCATAATGGCCCTATGGTGGGGCACAATCACTGTTCCCATTTTACAGATGAGGAGAGCTGAGGTCAAGGATGCCACAGTATATGGCCATGGGAACTGTCTGCTCAGCAACCCCTTCTGGGACTTACTCCCCTTAGCTCCATCCACTTGCTTATTGTAGGAGCTGTCATCATCTGCAATTATCCTGCCTCCTGGCCATAGCAGATTTGTTCAAGAGCAGTCATCTGACCCAATCTGGGCAGCAGAGACTCCCTGTCCTGCATGAACCCCTTAATCAGCTGCTAATAGCTGCTGGGAGACAAGCGAGCAAGAACAGGAGAAGGGCCTTTGACGATCACCACTCTCGGCAGAAAAGATGCTGAACAGTGGTGGTCAAAATTCCCTGGATATGGACCAGAAAACCTGGTTACTCCTCCCCCTTCTACTCTGAAATTGAGTTTGTCACTTTGTCTACACCTCAGTATCAGTGTTTGTAAAATAACGGGGTGGGGACCAGTGGGATGGCTGGAGGAGAACAAATGGGAACAGGTGGGAGGAGATTATCTTTGAGGATCCTAACTCGCTGTGTGACCTTGGGAACTTTGTTTCCCCACTCTGGGCCTCTGTTTCCTCAACTGCAAAATGAGTGTTGAACATGGCAGGGGAGGAGCAGGGAATGGACAAGACGATCTCTTGAAGGCCTTTCCAGTTAAAAAAATCACAGGACCATCAGAGGTAAGAGGCTCCTCCCTTCTCAATAGGAGAGGCATCTTCCTCCCTAACTTTCTGGCTGAGCCCCCCCTGGCCTCTTTAATGACAGGATGGTGGACCTTCTAATCCGGGGCTCCTAACGTGGAAGGGGCCGATCTTACTCAGAATAAATGAATCACAGAGACGAAAACCATCTGTGGTGTGGTGGAGACCCTGCCAGAGGCCCCTTAGCAGCCTGCCTCTTGCCAAGACCCAAGCCCCCACCCCCAACCCTCTGGGCAGCTCCTTTCCCCCCAGATTTGATTAAATGTTACATTTCCCATCATGCACTAGGGCCTACTGCTTGGAGGTTACTAACTGCTCTTAAGAGTTCTTTATACAACTATACTTGGGCTCCCAGCCACCAAATTCTTCCTGCTCATGCATTACTTAGATTAGCTAAGGATGTTGGCATTTAGAGCCAAACTCCAGCATTTATCTCAGAAGGCGGCCTCATGACTGCCGTGGCTGTTATTTCTGTGCAGGATTCCTCTGCAGGATTGTTCTTTGTAATGTGAGGTGTCATAGGCTCTCCCTGTATCTATAATTCTGCATAGTTTTACAATTATTTGTTTAGGAATACATTCCACCATCGGCCTCTTGCATGTCAATTGGTCCAGGAGACCAGCGCAGACTCTAACGACGCTTGTTCCCTGGCTCCTCTTCAGGTGACCCCAGCTCGCCTCTCAGCTGAGATACAGCAGGTCTAGCGCCCTCCACTGCTCACCATGCTGAGAGGTCCTCACATATGTATGATGTCTGACAGTTTATGAAACTGTCACTTACACTCATACTCCTGCGGTTGCCATTTTACAGATGAGGAAATTAGGTCTCACAGAGGAAATCTTTGTCAGTGATAAAGCAAAACACAAAATGTTCATAATTTTTACTTAGCAGCCCAATTTCTTAACTTTGAGACGGGCTTTTCCCACTGTGCCACAACTGCCTATTGTTTATTAAAAGAAAACCAACTTTGAGAAATGGATGCCCTACCCAAGATGGTCCGTACCAAATGCTAGGACAAGGCTCAGCTACTATAACAAAGAAATGTAATAAAACCATGGCTTAAGGAGTGAAAGAGTTTATTTTTCTCTCATTTAATAGTCCATGATGGCTGGCAACTCTGCTGTACACAGTCTTTTGTAAGAGTTCAGAATGAGTCACCCCAAGATGTGCCTCTATGGTATGCAGATTATTTTAAGCTAAAGGCAACCCAGACCCTGGAGTCTCAAATGAAACTTCTGCCTCTGCCCCGCCGCCCTTAACTAGAAGAATTTAAATAGGGGTTTTGCCCATAATGGGAAATTATCAGAGATAACCTTTTTGACCTGTCTATATGGCAAGGCAAACATCATCCTGCAAATAAGCTTCCTTTCCTCTGAAACCCCACGGTGATCCTTAGCTCATATACTTCATTTTTCCCTTCCCGTCTCTGAACCGCTACTGTATATGGGGTCTCTGACTCTCTCGGGTATGTGGGGTTCCCATACGTACATATGAAATTAAATTTGGTTATTTTTTCTTGTTAATCTCTCATGTAAATTTAATTATTAGACCAGCTGCAAGAAACCTGAAAGGTAGAGGAAAGTTTCTTCCTCCTCCACACTGTCAAGACCCAGGTTTTTTCCTAGTTGTGGCTCTGCTGTCTCCAGAGCCCATTTATGATCTGCATGATGAAAGCTGGTTTTGCAGTCACATCTGGTTTGCAGCTGGTGGGAGGGGAAAAGAGGTGGAGACGTGTTCACGATCTTAAGGCCTAAGCCCCCAAATGCCACATACCATTATGACTCACAAATAGGTGGTCACATGGCCACCGTTAACTGCACGGGGGGCTGGGAAATATAATCTAGCTAATTGCCCAGGAAAGAAGAGAGATGGATTTGTCTGGGTTACTAGCAGAATCTCCCACACAAAGCTTTGAAAATTTCCAACTATTTTTTATACTCTCCTTGACCTTCTCCCAAGACAATAACTCTCTCTTTCTCTCTAGCTTCTACTTGTACCTGAAAACCAACCATTTAAGGGTCCCTGTGGATTTTGAAGGCCCTTTGGTCTTCTAACAATCATTTAAATATTTTTTTATTCTTTCCATTATCATCCATCCTCTGTACTGAGCACCTAATAGCATCATCTTTAATCCTCAAAATGTCCCATTAAGAGACCATCATTATCCTCCGTTTACAAGTGAGAAAATGAAGACTCTGGAAAACTGAGTGTCTGATCCAAGGTAGAGTTAGAATTTGATTTCAGTTCTGTCCAACTCCAAAGATCACACTCTTCCTGCCACACCATAGTGATGCTAGATGGATGTATTTTGTCACTATAGCCTTTCTTCTTATGCAGAAACACCTTCTGAAGATTGGGTGCTGGTCCAAAAGCACGGCTTGTGGGATCAGAGGAGACAGGCAGGTGAAGGTCTGAGGCCTCTTTACAGACCTCCTGTGTTTCCATGGGAATGGTGTGGGGTTCCAGGATACAGCACATTGGGAGCATCCTTTAATTTAGGATTATGTTGCAGTTCCCATCCAGAAACTCTCCAGGGCTATGACCCAGACTCTTCAAATTCAAAAACAATTCTTAATAAAGCCAAAGTACATGTTTTAGTTCCAGATATTGTTTTACAGAAAAGGATAATCTAATAAGAAAAACTTTTCAAAATCCCTGGAAAAGCCCACTTCTCTTGTTACCTATGGACCAATATGACTTTCAGCCCATGTTCATTGTGTTTTTAGACAGTCTTGTAATTTGTAATTATCTTCTGGGACATCGATACGGGGCCCAGTGGCGAGGAGCAGGGGCCATGTGTTTAATATCTTCATGTGACAAACTTATTCTCTGCCTGCATCAGTCAGCACAGGCAGAGAATGTCCAATTCCAGACTAGAGGGAACCTACGGGTTTTCTAGAATGATATCCATGCAGGGTTGTCCTTTATTCCCACTGTACAAGACGCACCCTTGGGCTCATTCACTCCCAAGTACCTCTGGGCTGCTCCTGAGGCCTCAATATTTTTCTTTCAACTGAACTGACATCTCTTCCTGAAAACATTTGTCTGCTGGCCCTGGTGTTTCCTCTTGCATCATATAAACCAACTCTCATTCCTTTCCCATATGACAGCTCTTTACTTATCTAAAGATATGACCCTGTATCCCAGAGGCTTCTTTTTCTCAGGATGAAGACCCCAGGTCCTTTAGTTTTCCTGCACAATAGCTCTGAGTTTCCTAACTCCACCAGAAGCTTCTCTGTACCCACTTTTCATTTGTTCATCTCCCTTATATTGGTCAGGAATCTTTTGGTAACTGGTGATAGAAATCCAATTTAAATCAAAGAAAGACTAATAAACAAACAACGGGGGAAGAGCCGAGAATGTATTGGCTCAGGAAGCTGAAAATTCCAGGAAATGGATCTTTGCTCTCAGGCACGGCTGGATCCAAGAGCTCAAACAGTGTTATTAGGACTTAGTTGCAAAGACAACAGATACCCCTTCAATCCCTCTTAGCCTCTCAGCCGCATGGCTTTCACTGTCTTATCTTTCTATCCCCCAGAGTGCTCAGCACAGTGGGAGCTAAAAATTGCTTGCTGAATGGACAAGTCATGCTCAGAGAAGAAGGCCAGCTCTATGCAAAAAAGGAAATTACCCCAACAGGAGGCAAGTTACTCCACAAATATTTATTGAATGCTTACTCTGTGCCAGGCATTGCTCTCGATTGTGGACCAAAAAGGGGTGCTATAATAAGTCATAAATTCCTAACTGGGCAGGTCATGGTGGGTAGTCACACGACAGGACTATAACTTTCTTAGTAAAGGTTTTTAAACTAGTCCTGCCCATTGTTTGTGGGTGTGTTTTTTTTAATTTATATTTCTTGTTGAAAGTATTTCAGATGTTCCCTTCCCCTCTCATTGACCCCTCTCCACCCTGCTCCTGCCTCCTCCCCAGGCCTTCACAGCACTATTGTCTGTGTCCATGGGTTGTGCACACATGCATACAAATCCTTTGGTTAATCTTGTGCATCTCTAGGTAAACACACCTTTGAAAAATGTGAAAGCAATACTCCTTGAAGGCATAGCCATCTTTAAGAAGACACATAATCTTAACTAATCTGCAATTCAGTTTTGGCTTGCTTTTTCCCCACCATCACGTAATCTTCCTTATGTTCCCTCCTTAATTTCAAATGTGTATAAGAAAGTGCTAAAATGTTATCCTCCAGAGCATTTGGGATCTTTCTCCATGGCATATGTTGTCAGTTTGGCTCAAATAAACTCTTATACAAGTTCTCTGCAGGTTTGGACTTTCTTACATGGACAAGATAAAAAGGAGCAAAACAGATAAAGCTCTTGTCCCCAGACTTTACCTCCTCGTGGGAGCTGAGTAGGGGAGACAATGATGATAATAAACAAATTAACAAATATGTAAAATGATAGGTGATATGAAATTCTGACACATGCTGCAACATGGATGAACCTTGAAGATATGCTAAGTGAAATAAGTCAGTCACAAAAGAGCAAATACTATATGATTCCACTTACATGCGGTATCTAGGCTTGTCAAATTCAGAGACAGAAAGTAGCATGGTGGTTAGTGGGGGGTGGGGACGGGGGGGATGGGGACTTAGTATTTCATGGGTACAGAGTTTCAGGGGGAGACAGAAGAGTTCTAGAGATGGATGGTGGTGATGTTTGCACATCAATGTGAATGTACTTAATGCCATGAAGTTGTTCACTTGAAAATGGTTAAAATGGCAAATTTCATGTTATGTAAATTTTACCATTTTTATAAAAGGCAGGTAATAATAAATGCTATTAAAAAAACAAAAGCAGGGAAAGGGGAATAGGAAATGCCATGCAGAAGAGAGGAAATGTTGCTTTAGATAAGAAAGGTCTTTCTGATTGGCTGACATTGAAGCAGGGTCCTGAATGAGGCAGAGGGGTGGGTTGTTGACAGTGGGGGTGCCCGGAGAATGTTCCAGGCAGAGGCAACAGTAAATGCAATGGTCCTGAGCTGAGGCATCAATGACGTTTTCTGTAAGAACAGTAAGGAGGCTAGTGTGGCATTGAGATCCAGGGGCAGTCGAGGCCAGATTTTGAAGGGCTTTGATGGCCACAATAAGAGCTTTGGGTTTTACCTGAAGGAGTTTGGAAGCCATAGAAAGGCTTAAATAGCATATTACTCCACCCACTTTTTAAAATGTCAAACATGTAAAAGTAGGGAAAGTAGGATAATGCATACTTACCACCTGGATTTAATAATTATTAACATTTTGTCATGTTTGCTTCATCTTTTTTTTTGCGCTGAGTTTTAAAAGTAAGTTTTTAGATGTCATGACATTTCATCATGATTAAATATGCATCTCTAGAAAATAAAGATTTCCTACATAACCATAATACTTTACTGGTTATTGAAAAAATTAATGATTCATATCTACATTCAAATTTCACCAATTGTCCCAAAATGTTCTGTTACAGTTGGTTTGTTTAATTTAGGATCATGCATTGCAATTTTTAGTATGTCTCCTAAATATTTTAAATCTAGGACAGTCAGTCTCTCATCCCATTTCCCACTCCTCTTTTTATCATGCTTTGACTATAAGAAGCTAGTGTAGTGTCCTATGGAATGTCCACATTTTGGTATGTGACTTACATGTTTAAAGCACCTCTCTTGCTTGTGTGGATAATAGACTGTAAAGGGACAGGAATGGAAGTCAAGAGACCAGTGAGAGGATATTGTAATGTCGACATAAGAAACGTTGAAATCGAGAGATTAAAGATGGCACCGGACTGAGTGGAAGCTACACTGACACTCTCCTGGGACCAAACTGGAATTACAACTAAAATACAGAAAAAACATCCTGAATAGTCAACTGCAACTGAAGATGAGCTGGAGAACACCCTCATAACCAAAGACCTAAAGTGGAGACCACATAGAGACTGGTAGTAAGTACAAAGGTAAGAGAGGGCTGGCTGGACTCCCACAGGCAGCAGCTGAACGTCCAGAGGGACATCTCAGCAGTGGGGGGTTCCCACTGAGGACTTTGAGGCCTAAACCCCAGCTGGGCTTCTCAGCCAAGAACACCAGAACTGAGAAAGGTGCCCACATAACATCTGGCTGTGAAAAGCTGCCAGGTTTCTGTCTGCCAGGGAGAGATGGCTGGAAATGGAGGCACGCTCTTAAAGAGCCAACACACAATGTTTCGTGTGCAGCCACGCACCTTGGGCTCCGACAGAGGGAGGGCAGAGTGGACGGCAGCTGTGTGAGGAGAATCTAGGGTTGTGGGCTCTGGAGATAGAGCTCAGAGGGCACCCCTCTAGATTCCTGTGCCGAGTCATTCTCCCATACTGCAGAGGCAGACATTTACCTTCCAAGTAGCTTTTGCCTGAGGGGAAAGCAATTGCCCCACCCTGCTGGAAAACCTCTTGCCCGACCCTGTGGAGTTTCTACTGCCTGAGGCTCATTAAGAGAATCAAATTAATCAGCCTGAGGGCAGAGGCAGACCTCAGAGTGCTTTGAGTCTTTGCCTGATCTGCTCTGGACCTGGGCCTTGGAAAAGCAGACTTTGGTGTGCATCTTGCTCCTGTTCAAATGCATCCAGCCCCAACAGAGGGGACCTCAAGCTGTGGGTTGTTGATAGCTCCAAACAGGGTACTCAGGGCCAGTGACAAACAGCATCTGACATTGGCCTGCCCCAGAGACCATCTAAAAAGACTGAAGGTCCTAGCAGGCCTACCTAATACATAGAAACAAACCCAAATAGGCAGCCAAAATGGGGAGACAAAAAAACAAGCCTCAAATGAAAGAACAAGAGAAGAGTTTAGAATACTAATGATAAGGATGCTCAACAGCATGAAAAAAGATATGAAAACTATGAAGGAAATTAAGAATGACATAGCAGAAATAAAGAATACACTGGAAAGAATAAACAGCAGATTAGAGGAAGCTGAAGATCGGATCAGTGAATTAGAAGACAGGGTAGAAAAAATAACTCCATCAGAGATCCAAAAAGAAAAAACAATTAAAAAACAGGACAGTTTAAGGGAGCTGTGGGACAACATGCGATGTAACAATATTCACATCATAGCAGTACCAGAGGGGTTTGAAAGTAAGCAAGGGTTAGAGAAACTGAAGAAATAATGGCAGAAAACTTCCCTAACCTGGTGAAGGGAAAAGTTACACAAGTTCAGGAGGCACAGAGAGTCCCAAGCAAGAAGAATCCAAAGAGGCCCACGCCCATGTACATCATAATTAAAATGCCAAACATTCAAGACAAAGAGAGAATCTTAAAGGCAGTGAGAGAAAATCTGTTACCTACAAGGGAGTTCCCATAAGGCTGTCAGCTGACTTCTCATCAGAAACTCTGGAGGCCAGAAGGGAATGGCATGAAGTATTCAAGGTAATGCAAAACAAGGATCTGAAACCAAGACTACTCTATCCAGCAAGCCTATCATTCAAAATAGATGGTGAAATAAAGAGCTTCTCAGACAAAAAAAGGCTAACCAAGTTTATCACCACCAAACCAGCATTGCAGGAAATGTTAAAGGGACTGCTGTAATTAGAAGTAGAAATAGAAGCACTGCAAGAAATATTAAAGGGACTGCTGTAATAATAAGAAGAAATAGAAAGAGAAACATAGGCATAAAAAATTAAAATGGCAATAAATAAGAACTTATCAATAATAACCTTAAGGACTTTAAGGGAGGGATCAACAGCAATACAGTCATAGTCGTGGACTTGAACACCCCACTGACTTCACTGGCTATATCTTCAGGACATAAAGTCAACACAGAAACAGTGCCTAAATGGCACACTAGATCAGATGGATTTAATTGGTATTTACAGAACATTTCACCCCAAAGCTGCAGAATATACATTCCTCTCAAGTGCACATGGGTTATTCTCAAAGATAGACTACATGTTAGTATACAAAACGAGTCTCTACAAGTTCAAGAAGATTGAAATCATATCAAGCATCTCAGATCACAAGGGCATGAAATTAGAAATCAAATACAGTAAAAACAATCAAAATCATTCAAACACATGGGGGCTGAAAAACATGTTATTAAACAATGAATAGGTTACCAATAAGATCAAGAAAGAAATAAAAAACTTCCTGGAAACAAGTGAAAATGAACACACAACAACCTAAAATTTATGGGACACAGCGAAAGCAGTCCTAAGAGGGAAGTTTATAGCACTGCAGGCCTACCTCAAAAAGCAAGAAAAATTTTTAGTAATTAACCCTACAACTTAAAGAATTAGAAAGCTCCCCTGTGAAGCCATTCGGACCAGGGCTTTTGTTTGCTAGGAGTTTTTTTACTTACTTCTTCAATTTCATCAGTTGTTATTAGCCTATTCAGGTTTTCTGATTCTTCCTGATTCGGTTTTACATGATCTCACTCATATGTGGAATCTAATAAACAAAATAGATTGAGGAACAAAATAGATCCAGAGACAGAGAAGCATGGAACAGACTGATGAATCTCAGTGGGAAGGCTGGGGTCGGGGAGTGGGTGGGGAGAGATTAATCAAAGAACTGCTATGCATATATGCATAACCCATGGACACAGACAATAGTGTAGTGAAGGCCTGAGGGTGGGGACAGATGCAGAGTGGAGGGGATCAATGGGGAAGAAAAGGGAGGATAACTGTAATACTTTCAACAATAAAGATAAATTTTTTTAAAAAAGAAAGGAAAGAAACATCGAAACCTGTAGAGAATTTTTGTAAGAGTTTGTTTGGGCCAAACTGACGACACATGCCAGAGAACAAGATCCCAAATACTCTAGAGAATAACAATTTTGCAGCTTCTTTTTTGCATTTGAAATTAAGAGAGAATTTAAGGAAGATTATATGAGGATGGGAGAAAGCAAGGTAGGGATTGGATTACTAGATAGTCAAAATTATGTGCCCTTTTGGAAAAACATTAAGACTTGTTTCTAAGGTATGTTAACCTAGATGCATAGAAACAATTGACAGGGCTCACTTAAGGCAAAGACAAACCTTTTACTAAAAAGTTATATGTACCCTAGCTGGTTTGGCTCAGTTGTTAGAGTGTCATCCCTCGGACTGAAGGGTCCCGAGTTTGTTTCCAGCCAAGGGCACTTACCTCGGTTACAGCCTCAATCCCTGGCCCTGGTCAGGGCACGTGCAGGAGGCAACCAGTCGATGTTCTCTCTCACATGAATGTTTCTCTGTTTCTCTCTTTCTCTCCCCCCACCCCTTCCACTCTCTCTGAAAAGCAATGGAAAAAATATCCTCAGGTGAGGATTAAAAAATAAAAAGAGCAAACGTTTAGGGGGGAAAAAAAAAAGTTATATGCCTGGGGTATGACTACCCACCATGACCTGCCTAGTTAGGAATTTATGATCAGATCATGCTATGAGGTTATTCTCCATAGAATCCCCCTTTTTTGGTCCACAGTAATAAGAACATACTCTAAGCCCAAAGGACAAGAGTACAAGAATGGAAACAATAGGGTCAAAGAATTGTCATCATGTTGGGAAAATGAAAAGCTGGTAGAGGAATCTAATCTGTCTTATCAGAGTAGAAGAAGCTGACTCTTAAGAGACTATGCACTGGTGATACTATGAGAAGCAAGCCAGTTCGCCCTGCAGAAACCCAAAAAGGCTTGGTAATTTGGGCACCACATAACATAGAAGGTGAATAGGACCCCAGAAACAGGAGACTTAGCTGATAATCACATTTAGGGGTTCCCTCCCCATAATACTCTCCCTGCTCTATCTCCTTCAGTGAGGCCCACCAGTTGACAGCCCTCTCTGAATACAGACTTCCATAAAGCTTTTCTGTGTCTCATTCTTCAATAAGAATAGACAGAGATTACTAGTAAGTTGAGGAAAGCCTTCAACATTAAAGACAGAATAAAACATACACAAAAATAGAAACTTGGAGTAAACAGGGACAATGCAGGGAACAATAACATTTACAAATACAAAAGTCCCACCCATACTTAATATCCTCAGAAGAGTAAGAGAAGATCCTGTGAACATGTAAAAAGAACACAATGCTATAAAAAGCAATAGAAAACAAGACAGAGCTTTGAGAAATCAAAAGTATGAGAGCTAGAATAAAAATAATTCAAACAGAAGGGTTGGAATATATAGCCTAGGAAATTACTCCAAAGGTAAACAAAAAAGATTAAGACTGAAAATAGAAAAACAATTTTAATTAAAGGATCAGTCCAAGAGGTCTAAAAGCCAATGAATAGTAGTTTCAGAAAGAAAGAACAGAGAAAATAGAGGGGAAAAAATTATGAAAGAAATATTACAAAGAAATTTTTTAGAACTGAAAGATATGAATGTCCAAACTGAAAGGGTCCACTGAGTGCTTGGCACAATGACTAGAAATTGGACCTTGCCAAGGCACATCATGTTGAAATTTCAGAACATTGGGAATAAAGAGAAGTACATAAAAACTTCTGGAGAAGAAGAAAAAGATTGCTTACAAAGAATTAAGAAGCAAAAATATATCACCAAAAAATACCTATCTACCAAAAAAGTAAAATAAATAAATTATATACACACACACACACACACATACACATCTCAGACTTCTAACAACCTGTATGTTTCAAAATATTGAGAAGAAACAGATTTTTGGTCTAGAATTCTACACCCTGCAAAACTACCATTCAAGAGTGATAGTAGATTAAAGATATTTTCAGATATAACAAATTTCAAAATTTTATGTCCCATATACTTTTTTCACAGAGGATGTGCTCCAGCAAAATTAGGAAGTAAGTCAGAGAAGAAGAAATCTGGGAAAAACCTAACATGGAAAAGAGACCAAGTGGATTTCTTCTTCCTTTCTAGGAAAAAGGAAGTCTTAGGATAAGACTCCCTGAGCTTGTGCTCAGTACCCAGTCCACATTGAAGCAGCAGTCTGGGAGGGCTCTAGGAGAGGCTCTAGTAAAACAATAGCATTAAAAGGAAGAAAAATGAGAAGATGCACTATCTGTTTGACCTTGTAGAAAACTGTCTTAGAGAGGCTGTTGAAGGTCAAAGGCAAATGAAAAAATAGGATAGTTATCAACTCCAGATAAAAACAAAAGCTGTATGAGAAAGGAGGTGTCACATGGTATACTACCTGACTCAGCAGAGAACAGTATTTACTCAGTCATAGCAATGCAAACATTGAACACTGATTTAGCTGACAATATAACCCTATTTGATAACTTAGGACAAACAACTACAGAGAGGGAAGCTGTTTAAGAAAGGTGAATTCTTATCTAGCATAATAGAAAATTAATGGGCAATGCCTAAAACTGCAAATTAAGACAATTACGAAATAGGAATTTAAGCAATTAGAACAGGTGTAAACAAACTATATCCCACAGGCTAAATCCATTTTTGTAAATATATCTGCTTTTGTAATAAAGTTGTATTGGGACATATCTACTCCTGCTCATTTATGTATTACCTATGGCTGTTTTCTAGCTACAATATGAGTTGAGTAGTTGCAACAAAGACCGTATGGTCCACAAAGCTGAAAATATTTACTATGTGGCCCTTTACAGAAAAAGTAAACCCCTAATTTAGAATAATGGAGGTAAATATATGAAGAAGTAGCCAAAAGGGTTAAAAGTGGTTGTTCTGCCTCCAAATACTATTGACTTTTTAAATTATTTTTAAAAGTATATCTTTATTGATTTCAGAGAGAGGGAGGGAAAGAGAGACAGAAACATCAATGATGAGAGAGTCATTGATCGGCTGCCTCCCGCACACCCCTGACTGGGGATCGAGCCTTCAACCCGGGCATGTGCCCTGACCGGGAATCGAACCGTGTTCTCCTGGATCCTAGGTCGATGCTCAACCACTGAGCCACACTTGGCCGGGCTACTACTGACTTTTTAAATTATGTGCACTACTATTTAAAACTGTTGTTTTTAAGGAGTTGTCCTGATGCCCCTGGAGGGACAGGGAGGGAGGCCCCGGCTGACATCAGGGTTGATGCCTGAGCCTTGCCCTGCTGTCTCCTGCTCTTTGCCAGCTGTCCACCATCCCATCTAAATGGGGCTGAGTGAGTCAGAGCTGCCTGGCCAGAGTTTCACAGAAATTAGACACAGGGCTGTAGATATCAGACTTGGGAGGAAACACTCTGGGCCAGTCTCCTGCCTTAAGCCTTCATTCGGCATTGTCAATGAGTGGCAGTGTAATAGCACAGTGGGTTAAGTGGCTATGAGCTCTAATGTTAGGCTGCTTAGCTTCATAAACTTCAGGCAGTCCCTCTAATTAGCTATGACCTGGGCAAGTTACTTAATTTCTCTGTGCCTCAGTTTTGTCATTGATAAATGGGGTTAATAATGCTTTCTTATAGGGTTGTGGTGAGCTTAATGCAGCTAATACCTGTGAAAGCACTTAGCACAGTGGCAGGCACATACCAGCCTAATGAATGTTAGCCATTAGTATTGTCATTTTCACAGATGACACACTGAGATCTAGAAAGGGGAAAGTGGCAGGCACAATGTCGCACAGCAGAGCTAGGACTAGTGCCTGGGACTCTTCTGTTTCAGTGCAGCACTGTCTCCTTGCACCACTCCAAGAAGCTTACATACTCCTAAAACATCTCTGAAAAGAAGCAATGGTGGTTACCTGTGGGCAGGTGGAGACTGGGAGGATAGAGAAAGAGGAAAGAAGGTGTTTTCTTTTCTTTTTTTTAAAGAGAGAGGAAGGGAGAGGAAGAGGGAGATAGAAACATCAATGATGAGAGAGAGTCATTGATCAGCTGCCTCCTGCCCACCCCCTACTGGGGACCAAGCCCGCAACCCAGGCGTGCTCCTTGACCAGAACCAAACCTCAACCTTCTGGTTCATAGGTCGATACTCAAGCACTGAGCCACGCCGGCAGGGCATGAAAGAGAGGTTTTATTTTCACTTTAAAATTTTCAGACCATGTGACTGCATTATTAACACAAAACAAGAACAAATAAATAGGTTAATTAAATAAATGAGATTAATAATGCCTCTCTCAAGGTGGAAATCAAGTAAGATAAAGTGAAAGTCTTTTCTACACTAAAGTAATATCTAGATGTAAAGGGTTGTTAGTAATAATCATGTGCTTTTTAGTAAAAGCAAACTTTGCTCTGGGTTTTTGGAACAACCTGTAGGAAAGGACATATATTTCAGGACGTTCATTAGCCAAGGTCTCCTCTTTGAAAATGGAATAGGTTTCCTTGGCCACAGGTGAAGCCATCTTGGAATGCAGTGGAAATTTCCACCTTGGCACCTTGCACATGAAAGGTCCCCTCCCCCCAAACTGGCTCTCCCAAGCCCAGCACTTTGCGTCCAGGCCCCCAGTTGGACAACTCTTCTGGAAAACATGATTAAGGCTGCAAAAACTGGGGGTTTTATTGGGGATGACAGTGAGGGCCACAGTTTGTTTTTCAAGGGAGGGAACGAAGTCCCAGAAATAGCTGAGCCGGAGCTGGCAGGCGGCTGGCAAAGAGCAGGAGGCCCCAGGGCAACGCTCCCAGGCCATGTTGACTTTGGACGGGCTGCCTGAGCATTGTAAACAATTGCAGAAATGATTTCCTACCCTGGCAAATGTCTTGTTTGGACAAGGGGTCCCCCGCCCCCACTTCTTTAAAAGGCAGTTTTATCATTTGTTTGCAAAAATGCTCAATCCCCTCTTTCTTTTCTTGTTCTCTGTGGCTCTGGTCTCCTCCAGAGCCAGATGAAAAATCTTTGTGTTTCTTTAATGTTAACCAAACCCCCACTCCTTTTTTAAACTGTTCCAGGTCTGTTGGACAAATACTACCCAGCAACAGGACTTACAAGGGTCTGTTAAGAATTTCTTAGACTGAAGTCTTTAGCCAGAGTAACTTAAAAAAAATTTTTTTCTCTCCTTGTTTATTACATTTTAAGCTCCTAGCACAATAAAATCTGCACACAAGGGTTGGGAAAGCAATAAAAATGCAGCTCATAATGTCTTGGCCTGAACGAGCTAATGCTCCATCTAGACACTGAGGTAACAGATTTGGTTTCACCCACCCTCCCAGGATGTCAGACTGGGAAATAAAAATGGGTTTTCTATAAGGAAGAAAGCACAGGACAGAAGTGGGAGCTTTGTCGGGCTGCTCCCCGACAAAGGGTGGGGCTGCTGGGGCTGGACATTCTGAAAATCAGCCAGAACCCTGAGCAGCGCAGAAAGAAGGAAGACTCTGTTCTTGACAGCCCAGGGACAAGGGCAACCACAGGCCCGATGCGGAGCAAGATATACTAACCTACGCGCTCGCCTGTCCCCTAGCTCCAAAAGGCAGGAGGAAGGAGGGAACACAGGGACGGGAAGGAGTGAGGGATGGCCAAAGAGAAAAGGGACAAGAGGCAGGGGGCGCATGGAGGCAGAGGAAGCAGAGGCCGCACCAGCCTAGCCCCCCTGGACACAGAAGCCCCCTCAAGCTGAGTAACTGAGAGTTCAAACCAGGGACCACTGCCAAGGTGCAGGCAAGTGCTGAGGGGAGCCAAAAAGGGGTGGTGGGTGCTGCTCTCCAGGGCTGGGCAGAGCTAGTCACGGGGAGGCTGTGCCCAGCCCCGGCCCCAAGGGGCCTCCTCCAAAGGCATCACACAAGAAGTAGCATTTTTACCGTTCATTCTGTCACCCAGAAAGCAGTCAGTCTATTTGAGGACATAATAAAAACCACCAAGATGAATTCAGATTAAAAACTTACATAGGAGAGAATTAAGGTATAAAAAGGCTGGTGGTACGCATTACATCTATTTAAACATATAATTAACCATATATAACGGCAATGATTATGTTTACCAGAAAAATAATAAAAATTGTTATAGTTATTTTGAAAAACAAACCTACAATTTTTGTTGTTGTTCATTGTTGTTGATAGTAGGTTATGGGGCAAAAACCAAAATTGTCATTTAGAAAGGAGATGGGAGAGAACAGAAGGAAAACAGATGAATGCTTGTTTTTATCATGATAAAATATATATAACATAAAATTAACCATTTTAACTATTTATAAATGTACAATTTCATGTCATTAAGCCATTCACATTGCTGTGCAATTATCACCATCGTTTATCTCCAGAACCTTTCCATCTTCCCAACTGAAACTCTGTCCCCCTGAAATACTAACTCTGCATTGCCTCTTCCCCCAGCCCCTGGCAACCACCACTCTACCTTCTGTCTCCATGTATTTGATCACTTTAGCAATCTCCTATACAGGGAATCATACAGTATTTGTCCTTTTGTGACTGGCTTCTTCAAGGTTTACCCATGTTCTATCATGTGTCAGAATTTTCTTCATTTTTAAGGCTGACTAATAAACAAATCCCACATTTTGTTTATCCATTTATCTGTTGGTGGATATTTGGGCTGCTTCCACGCTTTGGCTGTTGTGAATAATGCTGCTCTGAACATGGATGTACAAATATTTGTTAATATGTCCCTGCTTTTACTTCTTCTGTATATGTACCCAGAAGTGGGATTGCTGGGGCATATGGTAATTCTTTAATTTTTTTAAAGAATTGCCATACTGTTTGTTTTATTTTATTTTTTAAAGTATGTCTTTATTGATTTCAGAGAGAAGAAGGGAGAGGGAGAGAGAAACATCAATAATGAGAGTCATTGATCGGCTGCCTTCTGCACCCCTCCTACTGGGGACTGAGCTGCAAACGCAGGCATGTGCCCTGACCAGGAACAGAGCTGTGACCTTGTGGATCATAGGTTGATGCTCAACCACTGAGCCACGCTGGCTGGGCTGGAAGATTGTTTTAAAATCAATGTCCTGCCCTAGCTGGTTTGGCTCAGTGGTCAGAGCATCTGCCAGAAGACTGAAGGGTCCCGGGTTCGAGTCCAGCCAAGGGCACGTTCCTCAGTTGGCCCACATGCGGGAGGCAACCAATCGATGTGTCTCTCTCACATCAATGTTTCTCTCTCTCTCCCCTCCACTCTCTCTGAAAAGCAATGGAAAGAGTATCCTCGAGTGAGGATTAAAAAAAAAAAAATCACCAATGTCCATATTTTTCTTAGGAGGGAGTAAATGGTATTTTTTTTTCCCCAAAGATGATAAATTGAGAAATATTGGTTAAACATATTTAAAATTACAAAAGTAACCACCAGTAGAACTAAAAAGTCTGAATATCTTCCAAATTTCCAGAAAGCAATAAACAAAAACAGACCACACAGAAGAATAAAAGCAGAGAACACAAATTATGACAGTAAACTAGCCCTATCTGATAGATGGATGAATAAAACTAATATAAACTCACTTTTTAAAAGAAAATAAAAGCCAGTTATATGTTATCAACAAGAAATATACCAGAACAAAAGAACAGAGAAAGGTTGAAATGAATGGAGGAACAAACATGTTGCAGGCAAATACAAACAAAAATAGGCAAAAGTTTTGTTAATAATAGCAAACTGAATTCAGGCTGTTACAGACACACACACACACACACACAGGCCCAAAACAGCGTCACTCATGCTAAAAGCCCATGATACCAAAACTAGATTTTACATCTGATCTAATTGCAATTTCAAGCTCTCCCAAAAACATAATCTTAATCAAACAGTATGGAATTTTCTGGTCAAGCATCGGTAAGGTTATCTGTCATGTGGACCCTCTCCATCTCCCATAATAAGAGACAATGAAATAATGAAAACTCTTTCCCATCTTCTTCCCCAAAGAAAAGATTCCCTGGCACAACATAACCCTTTCTTTTCTTTCCCTAATATCTTCCTTGCCCTACCTTTCCTTCTTCCTATAATGTCCTTCCATTTTGTACAACTCCTTGGAGTTGCTAGATGGGATGCTGCCTGGTTTACAAATTGCTTAATAAAGCCAATTAGATTTTCAAATTTACTCAGCTGAACTTTGTTTTTGAACAAAGCTAAGAAACATTATAATAAATAATAGCATTGTTATATTTAAAGTAAAAATATAGAAAGTATAAGGATTAATTTATAGATCACAATGCTGAAATAAGTTAAGAAATAAAATTGGCCCAGCTGTCATGGCTCAGCAGTTGAGCAGTGACCTATGATCCAGGAGATCAAGGTTCGATTCCTGGTCAGGGCACATGCCCAGGTTGTGGTCTCGATCCCCAGTAGGGGGCGTGCAAAAGGCAGCCAATCAATGACTCATCATTGATGTTTCTATCTATCTCTTCCTCTCCCTTCCTCTCTCTGAAATCAATTAGAAAAAGAAAAAAGAAAAGAAATAGAACCAGTCCTATTCTCTGACTACAATGCACCAAAACTGACAATGAATAGTAAAAATAAAATAAAAATTAGAAAAGTATTCTAAATGTCTTCTGTGTCAAAAAGGAAATTAAAACAGTAACTGTAGAATACTTAGAAACAAAACACCACATATAAAGATCTATGACCTTGAAAACATTCTAAGTGATAGATGACAGACACAAAAGGCCACATATTGGATGATTCCATTTGTATAAATATCCAGAATAGAAAAATCCACAGAGACATAAAGCAGATTAGTGGTTGCCAGGGGCTGGAGGGAAAGAGAATGGGGAATGACTGTTTAAAGGATCAGAGGTTTCCTTCTGAGGTGCTGAAAATGTTCTGGAACCAGATAGTGGTGATGATTGTACAACAATGTCACTAAATTGTACACTTTAAAATGGTTTAAATGATATATTTATTTTAATGTGCATTTAACCACAATGGGGAAAAAAAGAAAAAAATCTATGAAAAGAGCGATTTATGTATTCATTAAGGTAGACTGGATAATGCAGAACAAACTAAAGAAAATGAGAAGATCTGGACAGTGTATGAAAAACATCGGATTGGAGGACTGAAGATCTAACAAGGCAATAAAAAAGTACGGCCAAAATTCAGAAAAGGGAAATCTAGAGAAGCAAGCTCATTATTCAGTATTGCCTTTCCCCAGTGGGCACTTGATGAGTCCAGAAGAGGCAACTGAGAGGTTGAGAAGCCGAGCAGAGTATCTGTCAGCCTTTTGGGGCTAGGGATACAAATTGGAATCTGTTCTGATACCAACTGGTATATTGCTACCATTCTGATGCTAACCACCAGGTGTTAGCATCAAACTCCGCAGGTTTAAGGGCACAGACAGTTCCCAAGAAGGCTGTCCTCACTTCAGACACCAGCCACGCTTTGGGGGTCTCCAGGCCACCTGCTCTTCTAACCAACTGGCTACAAATTTGAGGTTTCCCATAAGTCCCCCAGGTTCAATATTTCATTAGAATGACTCACAGAGCTCAGGAAAGCACTATATATATTTTAAATTTTATTTTTCAATTACAGTTTACAATCAATATTATTTTGTATTAGTTTCAGGCATATGGCATAGTGGCTAGACAATTATATACTTTACAAAGTGTTCCCCCCAATATTTCCAGTACCCACCTGGCACCATACATAATTATTACAATATTATTGACTATATTCCCTATGCTGCACTTTACAGAAAAGTACTATGTTTATGATTGCAGTTTTATTATAAAGGAGCAGCCAAATGTAGAGACACATAGGGCAAGGTTTGGGAAGTTCTCAAACACAGAGGTTGTGTGCCCTTTCTCCATGGAATAAGGGCATATCACTCTTTGGAATCTCAGTATGTCCACCAACCATGAAGCTCCACAGAGCTACAGTTTCCCGAGTTTTTGTTAGGATTTCATTATATAGACATGCTTGATTGAATCACTGGTCATGTGACTGAACTCAATCTCCAAGCTCCAACCTCTCCCTGGGGTTGGGAGATCAGGCTGATCTCACCAGGCTCAAATCTTCTCATCCTGAAGTTATCTAAGGTCTCACCAAGAGTGATCTCATCAGCACAAACTCAGGTGTGATCCCCAAGGGCACAAAGACACACTGATCACTTGGGAAATTCCAAGTGTTTTAGAAGCTCTGTTCAGAAACCCAGGACAAAGACCAGATTCTTTCTTATAAACACAGGCCACCCTCTGGTCTTTGGCCATGGTTCCCTTATAACAAAACGATCAACCCTGTCAGAGCATCTAAATTTGGTGGAACATTTATACAACATATATAGCAACAGTCCAACATAAATATGCCTAATATTTAGAGGAGCCAGTGTGGGATAGGACTAGGAGGATTTTAACTCAATTTCCTAATACATTTGACCATCACAATCAGTATTATTACTTTGCCAAAAATGCTAATGTTATATCATTTTCACATTATGGTAGATGTAACCTGAGAAATAAGAGTAAAAGGTTATTGGCACATTACTAGACTCCCCTTCAGTTACTGACTATTAATCTTGTCCATTATCGTAATATGCATATGACCAAAATGTGTCCTAGGGCAAGATTACTCAGGTTTGCAGGTTTCCATCTTGTCAGGTTCCAAAAGAAGCAATGGTCTTGAAAGTATATGGCTTCATTTTTTCAGGTATTTGGTATAACTGAGCTAAGAGACAATATTATCTCTTGCTCTGACCCTTTTTTGAGGTATTAATGTCGTACTGGATTTCCCCCATTGAACTCATTCATTCCTTTACTGTCAGCTACTATTCCTCTTTCGCTTCATTATTACCAACCTTCCCATCTCCGAAGCGATGTTAGGCTGGGCCACTGCACTGGTCTAGATCGCAGGCAGCAATGCTAGTGTAGCAAGGGCCCCTTCTCAGTTTACTCTCATTTATCCAGGACAGGGTTTCATGGGTACAGAACTAGTGGGCTATTTCTTTTTTCTTTTTGATAGAGAAATTTCAAAAAGTTTACTTTTCAGTTATAGTTGACATTCAATATTATCTTATTTTATTTTATTTTTTTAAGGGAATGCAAAAGTTTATTGAAGGGGAGCAGAGACAAAAGCTCCTGCCGCAGCGAGAGGGGTGCTGAACAGGTAGCCCTTCAATATTATGTTAAATTAGCTTCAGGTATACACAGCATAGTGGTTAGATAGTTACATAATTTATGAAGTGATCATCCTGATCATTCTAGTACCCACCTGGCACCATGCATAGTTATTATGATATTATTGACTATATTCCCTATGCTGTATTTTACATTTCTGTGACTATTTTGTAACTACCAATTTGTACTTCTTAATACTAGTGGGCTATTTCTACCACTAAGCAATATAATTGCATTCACTGTTAACCTCAATTTTGCCAGATCAGATGAAGGAACAGCCTGTTCCATCAGGCCTGTCAAATGAATTTAAAAAGTCTGGAGGCTTTGGCTATAAATAAATGATAAAGATTTATTCAAAGGTCTTAGGGTTTGCAAACCAAAAACACAGCTGGGCAAAAAATCAGAAATGTTCTGAAGAAGAAAGAAAAGCTAAGAGTTCTTACAGTAAAAAGTGCATTCTTGAGGGTAATAATCAGTCCTGCATTCTTAGCCCTAGGATTGGTCCGGGATGGTTATCAGTTAGATGTCAAGCAGTCTGGATGATGAGTGCCAAGTGGTTTGGTCACGTCGGATGCTCTGGGTAATGGATGTCAGGTGATCTGGATATGTGAGAACTTTGGGGTAACCAGAGGGTTGTCTGGAGGTTTTATGTATATTCAGGTATTAACACAGGACTGAAAGTTCAACAGTTTACGTTCCCAGGCTTGTTAAAACAAGAACAGAATCTTTTCCTCATGTCTCAACCTACTTGATTATAGTAATTTAGCAGGTTGACTATAGTGACTCCATTTTATTTCTTCATTCTATTCCTCTGTCCCTAGGACTTCTGATTATAACTGAATTTTAAAATCTTTATGTTTCCTCCTGTTGATGTAAGAAACATCCAAACCTAGAGAATTTTTATGAGTTTATTTGAGCCAAACTGACAATTGCCAGGAAGCAAATCTCAGTGGGTTGAAAAAATGCTCCAGAGAACAGTAGCTTTATAACTTATTTTATACATTAGAATCAAAGGAGGAGATATAAGGGGGGGTGGTTTACATGAAATTCATCGCTAGTCTTAGATTAGGGAGGCAGGAAAAAGCAAAACAAGGAAATATCTGAGATTGAATAGAGTAAAACGGAGAGACACACACTTTTTACATTGGTGGGTATGGGATGGTTCGCAATGAACATTTACAGCACGTAGAGGTGGTATGTGGGAGACCAAGATAACAGTGAGGGGTTCTGTGGTCTCCATGCTCTGGTGCAGTGGATGTGTCCTGAGGTCTGGAAAAGGAGATTACTTTGACATTCCAAAGGCATGTTATCTTAGATGCAAAAAGACAATAGACAGGCTTACTTAAGGTAAAGATTAACCTTTGTCAAAGAAGCTACAGGCCTGGAATGTGACTAACTGCCAGGATCCACTTTCAGTTAGGAAATTTTATGTTCAGACCATCCTATGTGGTAACTTTCAGTCCCTGAGTTTGCAGGGCCTGCTATGCTGACCTCCCTTGAGCTTGTCAGGTTTAGTATGTGGTCCTTTTTTTGTCCACACTTCTTAGAAATCATCCCTTCTTTTGGCAATTATGGTTGCAGCCATGTTCCTGGAAACACTTCATCAGGTACGAAAAAGAAGTTGAGGTGATGTGGGAAAGAAAAAAAGTGTAGTCATATCACCATCTTTCCCCCACAGAAAGAACTACACGGTCACACCAGCATCCACCTCACCCCATTCCCCAAACTCACCAAGAAAAACAGAGGAATCCATGTAGTGGGGACACTGCCTTGGCTCCCCTTACACACATTCATGAAGC
Organism: Miniopterus schreibersii; assembly: GCF_964146895.1. NCBI lineage: Eukaryota > Metazoa > Chordata > Mammalia > Chiroptera > Miniopteridae > Miniopterus > Miniopterus schreibersii. The sequence goes on along the minus strand of NC_138101.1, from coordinate 163,545,083 downwards.
CATATAGGCCAGCACTTCGTGCCTCTGTCTAGTCAATGTTTTAATTGCCCATTCCAATGCCCTGTCAAACTATTGCTCTGAGGAGGATCTCTCTCTGACCGTTGTTGAACACTAGGGGCTATAAAGCATGCTCCTTGGTCTGAAGAAATGTGACCTGGAGGTCCAAACTGGTGTAACATCTTCAGTTCCAGTTCTTTCACAGTACTCTGAGTATCTGCATCTACCACTGGGTATGCAAGGCCCAGTCCAAAGCAAGTGTCTTGTTCTTGTCAGGACCCATTTGTAGCCTCCCAGTGCTACCAGCATCAGTCCCACTTGCCAGCAATGTTCAGGGCTTTCTCCCCAGGGAATCTTCCCCATAGCCATCTGTAGTCTCTGCCTCTCAGTTATTAGCATTTTATGCCTCCCAGGGTGAAGGAAGATGTCTAATTTCAGCGCATATGTGCATTGTTGTAGCCCCCCAACATTCATTCATTTCATGAACCTAGGTGGCCACCTCAAGTGAGTAACCAGGATATCCACTCACTGGCTTTAGTGACCTTTTGATAGTGAAAAGAGGTTCCTCTAATGGTGTTTAGTGATTTCTTAGAGTCTGTATTTGTCTGTTTGGCACCCATTAATTATAGGGCCAAACTCATAGCCAAAGTTGTTTACATCTCCACTCCGATCCAGAGCCCATACTCTGAAACACTTCATCTTTTTTTTTTTTTTGAGGGAGGGAAGGAGGGAAAAGGGGAGGGGGGGGAGAGAGAGAGACAGAGACAGAGACAGAGACAGAGACAGAGACAGAGACAGACACTGATTTGTTGTTCTACTTTATGCATTCATTGGTTGCTTCTAGTATGTGCCAGAATGGAGATGGAACCTGAAACCCTGGCGCATTGGGATGACTCTCTAACTAACTGGACTGTCCGGCCAGGGCCCACCTCCTTACCTTACTCTCACATTCCAAACCAGTATTTCCCCTGACCTAAACCAACTAGGGCAGGTACCAGACAACTAGGACAGCCTCTATGCCCCAAAGCCACCAGAACCATTCAAACTAGCCGATCCTAAACTGTTTCCCCTGCCCTGCCATGCTTTTCCCTAGGCTGTTCCTCTAGCCTAGGTCTTCCCCTCATTTCCCTTCTGCCTTCTGACCAACAGTGGCGCTTCTCCTTGTGAACCTGTGTGGTATAACATGTCCCCTCCTCTCAGAAAATGTAAGTAATAACCATCTTCTTTCAATGGCATTAGCCTCTAAGTGTCATCACTCAGTCACCATTATAGATTACAATCCAGGCACAAATAAGATAGGCATCGATATGTCCTGCTTTAATGCACCCCTCAAACTCCCATGGTGGTTTCCATATGGGCATCCCTTTAATCAGACAGTTTTTCATTTCCCTTCTGCCTGACCATATGGCCAGGCAATTGACCAGTGCCTGTGAGTCAATAAAAACTCAAACATAGGGGCAAACAGGCAATTCACTCCACTGAGCTGACTCGTTTTTTTGTGTGTGTGTTTTTAACCCTCACCCGAGGATATTTTTCCATTGCTTTTCAGAGAGCATGGAAGGGAGAGAGAGAAACACTAATGTGAGAGAGACACATCAATTGGTTACCTCCAGCATGTGCATCCCGACAAAGGCCAGGGATTGAGCCTGCAACCGAGGTATATGCCCTTGGCTGGAATTGAACCTGGGACCCTTCAGTCCATGGGCCCATGCTCTAACCACTGAGAAAAACTGGCTAGGGCTGAGCTGGGTTGTTTTGACCGTTTTTCAATCAGAGTGGCAGGCTTCCAAGCAGATGCTATCCATTCACCTTGGAATTTCCATCCATAAACTAAGAAGCTCTCTGTTGGTCAATAAAGAGCTGTTTATAGGGCACCAACCATGTTGCAAGAGGCTCCAGCAGTTCCTCAGATGGTTTCAAAGCCAGTCTTAGGCAAGAGTCTACCTGCTTGTGAATATACTGAATAACTTTTTGTATTCCCTCATAACTTTATTAAAGAACTAGAAACCATAAAAGGGGACCAAAAAGAAATTCTAGATATGAAAAATGCCATAACCACCAAATAACAACTCAATGTGTAGAATTAATAGATTAGACAAAGCTGAAGACAGAATTAATGTACTAAAAAATAGAACTACAGAAATATCCAGATTGTATGGGCAGTCAAAAATAAATAAAATATAGAAGTAAAAGCAAGCAATACATTAAGAAAGACTAGATTTCCTCCGCTTTCAGTATCTGCACCTTTCACAGGGCTTCCAACAGTGCAATGTTGGGATATTGCATTTGGAATTCCACAACCTCTGTGGTCCATAGGAGCCACTATGAGGAGGGCACTGAATTTGCCATTTTCAGTGGAAAACAAGTGGTGGTTACTAGTTATGATGACTATGTACTTTGGATCTGGATATACCGCAGCTTTCTTTATGATAATTATGACACTAACTGCTTAAGAAATAGGATGTTTTAGTTAACCCATGAAACAAAAATGAAAAGAAGCATTTTTAGGAGGTACAATCTCACCTGGCTGGCGTGGCTCAGCGGTTGAGCATTGACCTATGATCCAGGAAATTGTGGTTTGATTCCCTGTCAGGGCACATGCCCAGGTTGTGGGTTCGATGACCCCAGTGGGGGGGGGGGAAGAGGTGGCTGATCAATGACTCATTATTTATGATTCTTTTCTTTTTTCTTCTCTTCTTTCTTTTTCTTTCTTTCTCTCTCTCTCTCCCTTTCTTTTTTTCCCCTCCCTCCTTCCCTCCCTCCCTCCCTCCCTCCCTCCCTCCCTCCCTCCCTCCCCCCCTCTCTCTTTCTTCTTTCTTCTTTCTTTCTTTCTTTCTTTCTTTCTTTCTTTCTTTCTTTCTTTCTTTCTTTCTTTCTTTCTTTCTTTCTTTCTTTTCTTTCTTCTTTCTCTCTCTCTCTCTCTCTCTCTCTCTCTCTCTCTCTCTCTCTCTCTCTTCTTTCTTTCTTTCTTTCAAGGATGTTTTATTTTATTTTAATATAACTTCATTGATTTCAGAGAGAGGAAGGGAGAAGGAGAGAGAGGTAGAAACATCAATGATGAGTCTTTGATTGGCTGCCTCCTACACGCCCCCAACTGGGAATCGAGCCGAATACATGTGCCCTGACCAAGAATCGAACCTCAATCTCCTGGATCCTAGGTTGATGCTCAACCACTGAGCCACGCCTGGCCAGGTACATCATTGATGTTTCTATCTCTCTCTCTCCCTCTCTGAAATTAGTAGACATATTTAAAAAAATAAAAAGAGGTACAATCTCTTTGAAAAATGTATCAAAATGTTGAACTCAGCCTACTAGATGTATTTGTAAGTAAACTTATGCATGAATCCTTAATCCCTCTTCTCTGAGATAAATGTGATAATTGAGCATGTGCATATTTTTTTATTTGGGTAATACCCCAATATCAGTTTATTGATCAAAATATGTGTGATCTAGTTTGTTTGTTGGTCTTAAATTCTGAGGTTTATATAATTTTTGATTCCTAGGTCATGGCCTTGTTTGTCATTTATGTTATAAAAGAGAATGCAAACTTGGGGGGAAAATGGCCTAACATATGTGTAATTGGAGTCCCACGCATGAAGGAGAGAGAAATGAAGCAGAAACAATATTTAAAGAGATAATGGCTGAGAATTTTCCAAAGTTAATTAAAGATATCAAGTCATAGATGCAAGAATTCCCACAAACTCCCAACGAGAATGTAAAAAAGATAACTACACCTAGACAAACCATAACCTCAAACATAAAGAAAATCTTAGAACAAAAAACAATTTCCTTTCAAAGGAGTAATAATTAGAATGACATATAAAATTTCAACAAAACAAAGAAGTTCAAAATTTAATGCAATAATATCCTCAGAATGTTGAATACTACATCCAGCAGAAACACTCTTCAAGATTAAAGATGAAATAAAAACATTTTCCAACAAATAAAAATGAAGAGAATTCACCACCAGCAGATATAATTCAAAGGAAACATTAAGGATGTTCTTCAGGCAAATGGAAAAAGATATCAGTTGAAAGTTCAGAGATGTAGGAAGAAATGAGCAACAAAATAAGTAGATATATAGATATATCAAATTGATTATTGATTGTGAAAAACAGTAAGAATATTGTTTGAAGTATAAAATATATATGAAACTAAAATGTATTTTTAAAACATCACAAGTGAATTGAGGTGGATGATAAATGAAGTTAAAGTATTCTAAATCCCTTACATTATTTGGGAAGGAGGTAAAACTACAAAGTAATGTTACACTTCAGTAAGTCACAGATTTATTTGTAATCATTGGGATATACACTAACAGAATAATAAAAGAACATACAGTTTTCAAGCTAATAGAAGGCAGAAATAGAATGACAATATATATCAATCCTAACAGACAAATAAACCAAGAAATAGAATCAGACTCATACTTACATGGTTACCTAATTTATAGGAAAGGTAACACTGCAGTACATTGGGGGCAAGGATGCCCATATGAAAAAAAGAATTTGTTCCCTATCTCACATCACAAATGAAAATTAATACCAATAGGCTGCGGATCTAAATATGAATGGAAAAACAAAAGCACTCTTAGAAGAAAACATAAGAGAACATCGTCAGTCACAGCCTTGTAGAATGTGAAGATTTTAAAAACAGGACCAAAATAATGGGCTAACTGTATAGTGAAAAATGTTAAATTGGACTGTATGTTTCCATTTCTCTTGGGTATATTTGGAAGTGGAATTCTAGGTCACATAGTACCTCTATGTTTCAACAAATTAATTTTTTTTAAATGTAAAGGAATCCATAAATATAAGAGCAGAAATGAGTGCGACAAAAAACAAACTTACAATACAAATGATGGTTAAAGTCAAAAGACTATTCTGTGAAGACATTAATAAAATATAAAGCCCCTAAGAAAATTGATAAAGAATAGAGTAAAAGCATGAATTACCAATATTAGAAATGAAAAAAGGACATTGCTACAGATCCTAAAGACATTATAAAGATAAAATTATGAGCAACCTTATGTCTTCAAATAAATTAAAAATTTAAGTGAGTTGAAAACTATTACTTACAAAAACCAACAAAAGAAGTAATAGAAAATTGGAATAGTGCCATATCTATTAAAGAGGTTGAATTTATAGCCCTAGCTGGTTGCTCCGTGGTTAGAGTGTTGGCCTGTGAACTGAAGGGTCCTAGGTTCGATTCTGGCCAAGGGCAACCAATCAATGTGTCTCTCTCATATTGATGTTTCTTTCTCTCTCCTTCTCTCTCTCTCCCCCTCCCTTCCACTCTCCACTCTCTCTGAAAAGCAATGGAAAAAACATCCTTGGGCGAGGATTAAAAAAAAGAAATTGAATTTATAATTTAAATCTTCCAACAAAGAAAACTCCAGTCCCAAAAGGCTTCTTTGGCATATTCTAATAAATACTTACAAAAGACAAATACTGTGATTATACATGCTTTCCAGAGAATAGAAAAAAGGAAACATACCCAAATTCAAATTATGAGGCCAGCATAACCTTGTTACTAAAACCTAACAAGGATAACAAATGAAAGGAAAAGTATAAGGCAATCTCTCTAAGCACAAATGCAAAAAATCCTCAACAAAATAACAGCAAAGTGAATTCAACAATATACACAAAAGATAATACATCCTGAAAGTCTGTGTTATTCCAAGAATGTAAGGTTGGTATAAATTTAAAAATTATCAGTAAAACCTGCCATATGAATGAGATAAAGAATAATCATATAATAAATTTTCAGTAGGAAAAGTAATAAATTCAATATCCAGTGACCATCATCCATCATCACCCAGACTCTTATGCATTCCCTGAATCTAATTCAATTTCTTTCTTCCTACTTCCCTCATCCTTCCACTGTGACGCTGGAACTCATAGTCCACCCCTGGCAAAAAGCCCTAAATCCTCAACCTCTTCTCCAAACAGTCACTTCCAGAACACAGAGCACAGAGAAAACAAAGAGTCAGTATTACTACGCTTTGTGTTATACCCCCAGCGGGAGCTAAATCAGAGTTCTCTGAGGGTGCGATTACACATATAATTTAGTCTTTGATAATTTTCACAGTGCTTAGCTTAGGACACGCAGGAGATATCCAATAGATAATAATAAGAGCTGTATTTTATGGGTTTGTATGTGGCAGTTTCTAAAATGTCTAAACACTTTACATGATATATCGGCTCATTTAATCCTTACAATAAGGACAATTATTATTGCCATTTTGCAGATGAGGAACCAAGTCATAGGGAAGTAAAAACTTTGCCCATGGTTGCACAGTGAGTAAGTAGGGTGTCTGAGATTCAAACAAAGGCTCAGGCAGCCCAGCCTTAAATATAAGATACTGTCAAGTGTAGACTGACTAGTTGGGGCAGGTTTATGAGGTCAGAATCAGAGACAACAATCTATGTGTTCAACAACAGCGGTTGGTTAAATAAACTGTGATAGAATCTTGTGTCGCCAGCATAAAGACGATATATATCTATATTTATAATACCGAAAGCCATTCATAACTGAAAAAAGCAAGCTAGAAAACAGTATAATAAACCTGCACACGAATGTTTATAGCGGCCTTACTCATAACTGCCAAAAACTGGAGGCAACAAAGATGTCCTTCCAAAGGTGAATGTATAAATAAACTGTGGTACATTCACACAATGGAATATTGTTCAGTGATAAAAAGAAATGAGTGTTAATCCATGAAAAGACATGGAGGAACCTTAAAACCATATTGTTTAGTGAAAGAAGCCAGGCTGAAAAGGCTGCTCACTGTATTACTCCAACTACATGACATTCTGGAAAAGGCAAAACTAGAGAGCCAGTAAAAAGATCAGTGGTTGCACCAGTCAGAGAAAGACAACAGGCAGAGAAAGGGGATTTTTAGGACAGTGAAACTATTTTCTACGATACTGTAACAGTGGATTCACGACATCATGCATTTATCAAAACTGAACTTTACACCACAAAGAGCGAAGCTTAATTAAGCTATGGGCTTAATAATGCACCAATACTGGTCCATCTATTGTACCGAACCAACCACACTAATGCAAAATATTTATAACAGGGAGAACTGTGAGGGTGGTGACAGTTGGGGGTAAGAGAACTGCACTCTCTCCTCGATTTTCTGTAAACCTAAAACTGCTCTAAAATATTAGTCTATTATTAAAAACAAACGGTATACTAGCACGATCCCTTTCTTGTCACTATGCCTCTGTGTTTTGGGGCATAGAAAATCTGGAAGGACAGAATCAAAATTAATAGCAGTTGTCTTAGAGTGGTAGGACTCATGAGATCTTTCTCTTAGTTCTACTTGTCCTTATTTTCTTAACAAAAGCATGCATTAATTTCATATACAGGAGCGAAGAGAGGAAGGGGGCCGGCCAGCCCAGCGCCGGCGCCACCGAGAACGCAGCTTCGCCCGGTCCGCGGCCAGCGCCGTCCTCGGCGTCTGCTCCGCCGCCGCACCCCGGGGCTTTCAGCTCGGTGTCCCCGAGGCGAGGAAAGCGCGGGAGAGTCCGCCAGCGCCGGGCGTCTGCACGTGCGGGCGGCACAGGGGCCGCAGGGGCCCCGCGGGGCTCGGCCCGGGAGCAGACCCCTGGCGCGGTCCTGGGGGCGGGCCCCGCGCCCTCCGGGGGGTGGGGGCTGGAATGCTCCCGCGGCGGCGAACTTTGTTCTGGGGAGGGGGGAGGGGGAGGGGGGAGGGGGGAGGGGGAGGGGGGAGGGGGAGGGGGGAGGGGGGGCAGGGCTCCAGGGCCCCCGGGTCTTGGAGGGCAGCCAGCGTTCCGTTCCCAGGGAGCTGCCAGGGGAGCGGGGCAGCGGGGGTGGGGGTGTCTAGTTCTCAGGCTGGGCAGCGGCGGGGCACCCACAGAACCCCTGGATTCCAGCGCCAGCCCTGCAGCTGACTAGCTGCGTGCCCTTGAGTCTGACCTCTTAACCTCTCTGGGCTCAATTTCCTCATCTACAAAACAGGGATAATAATGATAATAATGGCGCTTAGTTATTGCCAGGTACTGTTATAAAGCGCTCCACAACCCTTTGAGGTAGGTGCTGTTAATATAATTATCCCATTGATAAATACCCCTCCCCGCCCAGGCCCTTTGGACAACACAGATACTCTGGCCGCGGAAAGCTGGGCTCCGCCTCCTTCTAGGTAGTGACATGTGCACTGCAATTTTTTTCACTTTATAGATGAGAAAGGAGAAACTCAGAAATTTAAGTAACTTGCCCAAGGGCACACAGTAACTAAGTGGCCATTCTGGATGTAAACCCAGTCAGAACAAGACCCACTCTCCTTAACTAGCTTCAGGAGAACCTTAAAATCTGTGTATTTGGACATACTGCAGTCCGTGCAACAATTCTGAGAGAAGTATTACTAATAATTATTATTCATATTAAGTAATGAGTTATCACTAGTGAGTTCTGTGATTCTTGCAACACCCTATGAAAATCGGTGCTACTATTATGATTCCCATTTTAGGGATGAAAGACTAAGGCCCTGAGAGGTCACTCAGTTCTAGGGGGCAAAACTCATTCATCCTGAAGCCAGAGCCCCACAACAGCTTAGCTGTTGCCCCCTTATGTAGTATTTTATAGGGAGGCAGACTCCTCCAGACTCTGATTATGGAGGCTAGCCTGGAAGGACAGGCCTTCCTTCTCCAAACTTTGTCAGAGCCAGCTTTGCCTGGTAATCTGAGGAGCTTTGAGAGTGTAATGAGTCTTGATGCTATCTAAAACCAGCTGGGAGCTGCTCTTCTCTCTTGGGTCTGCTGCTTTGCACCTGTGGAAGCATCTTCACCCAGAATCTCAGCAGAGGGCAGATCATTTGCCCTAAGATGTGATGATGGAGCGCCCTGCAGCAAAATTTCCTTGTCCCGTTATCATTATGTTCCCTTCCCTTTACAATCCCTCCATCACACTGGCTGGAAAGTCATTATTGGACGCTCTGCACCTTCCCCAGCCTTTGGGTTAAGGGGCTGTCTCCCTTTAAGAATGCAAATGTTGTGCATGTGGCACCCCCCCATGTGGCTCGGTGGTTGAGCTTCGACCCATAAACCAGGAGGTCATGGTTGGATCCTTGGTTAGGGCACAAGCCTGAGTTGGGGCTCATCCCCAGTAGGAGAAGTGCAGGAGGCAGCCAATCAGTGACTCTCATCCATGATGTTTCTATCTCTCCCTTTCTTTTCCTCTCTTTGAAACCAATAAAAAAAGTATTTTTTTTTTTTTTAAAAGAATGCAAATGTTGCAATCGATCCCCCATGTACCCTGAACCTACCACCTCTGGGAAAGAAAAAAACCTCTCATTCTTTTTTTGGGGGGGGGGTGGTGGTGGAATTTTATAAGAGTTTATTTGAGCCAAACTGATGACATATCCTGGGGAGCAAAATCTCAAATGCTCTAAAACTCTCATTCTTTGTAATGGGCATTAAAATGTTTCTGGAAGATGGTTTGGCAAATAACTACATATTGCTGCTGTTGTCATGTGGGTATACAGTAGGCACTGAGTAACTGCTTTGCATATATGTTCCTTCTGCCTGGAATGCTCTTCCTCCATTACCTACACTGCTCCTTCCTTTACCTCCATCAGTTTTTACTTGTCACTTTCTTTGTGGGGCCTTCCATGACCCCAAATTTGATTACACCCTGCAGTAGTCCTGATTCCGTTTCCCTGTTCTGTTCTTTCCCTAGCACTTACCACTATCCTATATACTTCATTGTTTTTATTCATTTTATTGTCCGTCTTGCCCCACTAGAAGATAAGTGCCAGGAGGGTAGGGATTTCGCTCTGTTTAGTTCATCACTCTATCCTCCAGTGCCCGGAACTGGGAGGAAGGAAAGGAAGAGAAGGCAGGAGGAGCTTCCTGGGCCATTCCAACCTATTCTGACTACCCTGCCCCCGTGGAGAAATGAGTATTTCTTATTCGTGCTGTTTATTCAACATTTGCCATATCATCTGCCTTTGGTGATGTCACTTGTGATATCACCCCATTCTGCTATTTGACTTGGCAGTTGTGTATCTCATCCACCTGAGCAGATGGTAAATTTCCTGTCTCATTCTTTGTATCCAGCCACCCCAGTACCAAGAACAGGGCTGCATTTCTACAGGTTCCAGGGCTCTTCAGATTTCAAAAAGAAAATTTTCACATACCCCTCCCTCCTTTCCCCCACCTTGCCCTCTTCTCTCCCCAGTTCATCTCCATTAATATTAGATTTAACTTCTTAAGTTTGATATTTAATTATTTAAGCTAAAAAAATTCATTGAATTTTATGAATAACATTTAATATTTGTTTAATGGGGGTCAATATGTGAACTATTTAATTTCTTAACATGACACCTATATTTTTTCATTAAATGAAACAGAAAATTCTGTACCTTGACTATGATCTTGTCATAATCTGCATCCCTTGATTTCTCTTTACTGTTAGGAGGAATTTTTAGAAATTTGTTCAAGTGGTGAAAAAGAAATGGAGAGAATGAGTCTTATTCCTGGGAGGTGAGTAAGGCCCCTAGCCTTCCAGAGTAAGGGAAATACACAGCTAGGGATTACCCTTAGTGTTCTGTATGTGTTTTTGAGAAACATACTTTAACTCATTTTTTTCAATTACAGTTGACATACAATATTATATTAGTTTCAGGTACAACATAGTAATTAGACATTTATATAACTTATGAAGTGATCACCCTGATAAGTCTAGTACCCACTTGCCACCATAGGCCCTTACTTTTTTTATAGCATTACAAATGACTACAGCAAACACTGAATTTGTCCTTCCTTTCTCTTCCTGCATTTCCCCAGGGTTGGCTGTAATGTGGGCTGGTGTCGCATCTGACTCAAAAGTGGAAGGGACTGTCTATGAATATATAATTTTTATTATCTAGGAAAATCTAAAAATGTGAACAAATAAGCATTTACTACATTGGTTTGAATATGAAATTTCATCATTATATTGTATGAGTGTGATGATCTTGGTACCTGGCATTTGTTAAAAGTATAGTAAAAGGCGCCGTTCAGATTGGTTTGATTCTAAGAAAAGCACATCAGATTGGGTCCTGCATAACTCTCTACAAAAAAAAAAAACTTGAAGGTCCTCATGAGCTGTGTGTGAGAGGGGGACGACTGGAAGAAAGAATGGGTGGATGATAGGTGAATTGTTCTGTGAGGAAGTGGGTAAATGAACAAATGTGTGATGGCTGGAGAGCTGCACAAATGATTGAATTTGCTGGGCTCCAAAGGTCCTTGGGCCCACCACACCACTGACAACATGATTTCAAGGATATTTGTTTACATGCTGGTCTTCCCTACCAGATTTTGAGCTCCTCGAAGGCAGAAAGTTAATTTATCATTTTTTGTATCCTGGGTCCCTAGCGCATGTCTGGCACACTGATGGAGGTATTACTTAGGATGGAGATTTGGCTGCTGTTACATTCAGTATCTCATCTGTGCAACCAGAAGGAGGGGAAGGCATGCGTGTCCTCTTCAAAGGCTGGACCTGGAAACTGCACTTATTACTTCGGCTCTAGTCCCAGAAATTCATCATATGGCCACACCTGGCTGAAAGGATGCTTGGAAATTTAGTCTTATTCTGGGTGGCCTTCTGTCCATCTAAAAATCAGTGGCTCTGAAAACAGCCGAAATGGATATTGAAAGGCAATTAGTCTCAGCCACCTAAGTGAGCAACACATTCTTATTTGTTAAATAAATATAAACAAATAAGTGAATCTAACTGATATTGCAAGTCTGTATTCTGAGAAGGAAAAGCATGTTGAATCACAGAGTTAAGTGAAAAAAGCAAAGTAGGGTTGATGGGTATAGTATGCAATTCTTTGCTGCCTTTCTTTGCTAAGAGACATTTTGTTGAGAATGGCAATGGGCCCAGATAAAATATTCCACTTTCCAGGCTCCGTCCAAGTGGCCAGGTGACGCCACTGTGGCCAATGAGATATAAATAAAAGACAGCTGGAGACCTCTGGGGATGTTTTGCTTTGATACAAGTATCACTTTCCCTCTTTCTTCCTACTTCTTCTTGACTTCTGAAATACAGATGTGAGAGTGAAGGGGGAGTGGTCAACTTGTGACTAAGAGACAATAAACAAGAAAGCAAAAGCCACACTTAAGTTTGAGTCAAAAGATGGAAAGTAGCTGGGACATTGATGATGTCATGACAATGCTGCCTGACCTTGATCGCCTGCCTCCAGATTTCTCGCTAATGAGAAACAGAAGTGTGTACTTGGTTAAGCCAGGATAGTGGCTTTCTGTTTTATGCAGTCTAACTGGTGTATATGTCTTATTGGCTATGTAGAATATCTCTAGTAGGATACACAAGAAAGTGTAGCCAGAGCCACCTCTCCTGGGAAGAGAAGTCATGAGTGATTGGAGGAAGGGAGCAAGAGAGGGAGGGAGGGAGAGAAAAGTATCATTTCGTTGCCTCCATTACAGACCCTCGAACCCCCAACCTAGGTAGGTGCCCTGACTGGGAATCGAACCCACAGGACGATGCTCCAGCCGAGCCACTCGGCCAGGGCTGGGAGTTGTAATTCTTATACTCACTTTCATTTTCGTCTTTTACCCATAAAAAAATTCTTATTTTTAGAATAGGGAAGGAGGCAGGGAGATGTATGAAACACAAAACACACACCCATATCTAGAAGGCAGAGGAAGGAGCATTAGCTGAGGGTCATTTCTATTAGGAACCACGTGGCAGTGACGATCACCAAGTGAAAAGCAAACTGATGGTGCAAGTGCAGTTTGTCATAATCATAGTCACAAGGATATGCATGTTTGAACTCTGTTATAGTTTTAAATAGTAAAATAAGATTAACTCATGTTTATTCTGCAACAGCACATACTTGTTTCTTTCCTAATATTACCTGTGGCGTGAAGACATGGGAAAAGTGAAATTTATTAAAAGATATATTTTAATTTAAATAAAGCTTCATATTTAAAAAATCAAGTTGGTCATAATTATGTACCTTCCTTATAAAATGACACGGTTTTGAAAAATCCTTTAGAGGGCTGATTTTACCACTCATATGTTTACAAAGTGCTTTTATAGATATCATGCCAGAGAAAGTATGACGGGCTATTTATTTTACTTCTCTACAAAATGTTTACTATTCTTCAAAGACAATGTACATGAGAATGTGATGTCATTCGAGTAAATAGGCTGAGAAACAAAAGAAAATTCAGAACATTATCAATAAATTCTAATAAAACTGATAATAAGATCAGCTGCAATTTGAAAGGGTCACTGAAGAAGATCGCAGCTGGACTGAGTAGCAGCATGTGTGATGAATTACACATTTATTATGTACCGAGTCTAGAATCCTTACCATACTACCCCTACGCCAGAAAACATGTGTCATCTTGTTTGGTGGTGATTTGCTAAGGTACAGATACAAAGAAATATATTTCTTAGAAGAGCACTGATATTAGGCTTAGAACAGGCTTAATAATAATGGGTGGGTCCTCTTGAAATAAATATCTTTTTAAATACTTAAACCTAGTAGAATTTAAAAGAGGATATTTTTCTTCCAAATCACAGCAAGATAAAAGTAAACCAAACACAATCTGCACAATAAAAGACAGGGAAAAAGTAATTAGAATCATAAACAAGCTTGAAGCATAGGCAAGGTTACCAAAAACCAAATACATAATTTAACAATACATGTAAATGAGTTAAACCACTTATTAGAAGATGAAGACTCAAAGTTTGGATAAAAAACACCCTAATAATTTGCCTCTTATAAGAGATACACCTAAACAAGATAATACAAAAAGGTTAAAAAAATCACAATGCAAAACTGTAACCCTAACTTCACGCGTTAGAAATATCACCGTGGTGCTTGCTTTTCAGTTTGGGGATGGTGGCGGTGCTAAATAACTTCTAGTAGAACGCCAGGATATAATGATTAAGTATGAACCTGACTGTATTAGCAAATTGTTCATGCTGAACCCCTCACTCCTTCAAGACTGCCCTCCTCACCTTTATGTGCCCAGGAGCCCAGTGAGTGTGTGGTGGGTGCATGTGCTAGTGCAGAGGATCAGTAGGAGGGTGCCGCTCACTTTCATCTTTTGCACCACAACCGGAACTTGGATACATACCCTTGAGGCCAGAGAAGGCCACAGATGCCAACGACTATTCCAGAATAGATTGTTGGGCCTCCAAGACATCAGGCCAGGAACTATTGCCATAGCCATTAAGAGTGAAGGCTGGCCCTGGCCAGATAGCTCAGTAGGTTAAAGCATTGTCGCTATTCAGCAAGGCTGTGGGTTCAGTCCCCAGTCAGGGCACACACAATTAACCAATGAATGCATAAATGAGTGGAACAACAAATCAATGTTTTTCTCTCTCTCTCAAATCAATTAAAAAAACAAAACAGAGTGAAGACCATGGGAGGACTGGGTGGGAAGGGTTGTTTTCAGGGAGGAACGATTCTAGATGTCACTCAGCCCCAGTTTCCCCCCACTTTGGCATTTCCCACGGGTGCTGGTGCAGTCTCACCCTCCAGGAAGAGTGGTCTGACTTCCTCAGTGTTACGCTCTGCTCCTCAAAGTCATGAGGAACCCAGACAAGCGAGGCAGCTCTGCTACCTTCCATACATGGTTTTAAAGTCTGCTCCACTTGTGACCATTTCTGATGAGCAGGAAGGCAAGAAGGATAGAATGCAGAGCAAGTGTCTTTAAGAATATGAAATTAGAAATTGTAGGGTCACTTCTACTCACGTCCTATTGGTCAGAACTTAGTCACATGCAGTAAGTAGTAAGGGGAGGAGGATGATGGGGGTGATAATACTGAGAAATGTAGTTTCTAGCAGAGTTGCCTGGGACCCAGGAAGAAGAGTTTAGCCATCAATCTGCCAAAATTATCATCAATGGTCTGTGCAAGGCCCCTCACTTGTTTCCATTCATTCATTCACTCACTTTTATAGCCAAACCACACACACTCTCATGTACCTTGGCAATCACTTTACTGTGTTTAAAGTACATACTTTTGTTTATATTTTCAAAAAATATGTATTTTGTGTGTGTGCCTGTATTTCTGAGTCAATTTTACTGAAGTAAAATTTACATTAAGTAATAGTTGAACTGATCTTAGACAAAGGAGCAAAGGCATTTCAAAAGGATAGTCTTTTCAATAAACGGTACTGGAAGAACTGAATGTCCATAGCAAAGAAAAAACAATCTAGACATGACTTTCCATCTTTCACAAAAATTAACTCAAAATTCGTCCTAGACCTACATGTAAAATGCAAAACTGTAAAACTTTTAGAGGAAGACAGGACAAAATCTAGGTAACTTTTGGGTTTAGCAATGATTTTTTAGATACAACGCCAAAAGCATAAGTCATGAAACAAAAAACTGGTTGGACTTTATTAAAATTAAAAACTTCTGCTCTGCAAAAGACATGGTTAAGAGATTGAAAAAGTCACAGCCTAAGAGAAGATATTTACAAAACACCTATCTGATAAAGGACTTGTATCCAAAATATACAAAGAATTCTTAAAACTCAACAGTAAAAAAACCAAACCACCCAATATGAAAACCAGTAAAACATCTCAGCAGATACCTCACCATGAAGATAAACAGACAGCAAATAAGCATACAAAAAGATGCTCAACATCATTTGTCATTAAGGAATTCCAAATGAAAACAATAAGGTACATATCAGTATTTAACTTTATACAAAATTACCAAACTGTATTCCAGAGTGATGAACCACTTTGCATTGCATTCCCACCAGCTGTAAGTAAGCATTCTAGTTGCTCTGCATCCTTAATGGTAGTTGGTATTGTCAGGTTTTTCATTTGAGCTGTTTTGTGATGTAGTAGTATCTCATTGTTGTTTTAATTTGCAATTCTTAATGATTAATCATATTGAAAATCTTTTTATGTGCTTATCTGCCATCTATGTATTTTATTTGGTGAAATGTTTGTTCAAATCTTTTGTTTTGTTTTTTAAGTGTATGGTTTGTTTTATTATTGAGTTGTGAGGTTTCTTCAGATATTCTGGATATAAGTCAGTATCAGTCAGGGGCCAATCAGGAGAATTATTAATAGGAGATTGGAGTAATGAGGAATTGACTCGTGTTAAAGACAACTCTGACAAATACAGAAATGGCAAGGACAGGGGCAACCTCTACTGGCAGGGCTGAGATAGAGTGTCTGAGGTGGAGCTCCAGACCTGTTGGAAAGAGCACAGCGTGGTTCACCTGTGGATACTAGAAATCTGCCATTTAGGGTTTTGGAGATGTTGTCCACAGGGACATACCATACCCTGGAACTTGCTGCATAGTCACCTGAGGGGTTGTGAGAGAAGCAGTTCACAGTCAGGTGCCATACTGGGGCACACCACTTTGAAAAGGTGCTGAGGTAAGCTTCTAGAGGCTGGGCACTGCTGGTTGCCCTGTGCTACCAACACTGGAAGCTGGGGGAGCTGGAGCCAGGCAATGGAGAAAGCTGTGCCCTGCAGGAGCCCAGTGCAGGAGAGCTGGCTGCAGGACACAGAAAGAGATAATTCCTTCCTCCCTCAGTGTCTCTCCAGCACCCTCTGCTGCCATATCATACCAAAGTCACAGGTGAAATGTTTACCCGGCCCGCCTCCATTATCACAGAGCAGGCAAAGAAGGATGAATTTGGTGCTGAGAAGCAATAAATTGATGACTGGCACAAAATTACTTAACATATGTGTGTTTTGCTAATACTTCTTTAAGGCTGTGGTTTGCCTTTTCATTTTCTTAAGTGTCCTTTGGAAAGCATAGGTGTGTAATTTTGATGATGCTCAATGTATCCATTTTTTCATTTTGCCACTCATGTTTTTTTTTAAATCGTCACCGGAGGATACTTTTTTCCACTGCCTTTGGGGGGGGAGAAAGAAAGGTCAATGTGAGAGAGACACATTGATTGGTCGCCTCCCTCTCATGCATCAACCGGGTCTGGGGATCGAGCCTGCAACTGAGGTACATGCCCTTGGCTAGAATCAGACCTGGGACCCTTCAGTCTGCAGCCAACACTCTAACCACTGAGCCAAACTGGGCAGGGCTGGTGTGTGCTTTTTAAGTTTTATGTAAGGAGTTTTTCTCCCAATCTAGGTCCCAAAGATACTCCCTTGTATTTTCTCTGTTAACTTTAGAGTTTTATTTTTCATATTGAGGTCTTTCATCATTTAGACTGTATCTTTTTATTTGGTGTCAGGCAAGGATCCTGTTTTATTTTCTCCTTACAGTAAGCTAGTTTCATCTGCCCCTTCTTCATTGATTTGTGATGCCTCCCACCATATACTCATGGTCTGATTTTGACTTTCCTGTTGTGTTCCATGGTTATTGGTCTGTTTTGCTGCCAAAATAGTGTAGCTGTTTTGCTTTCTCAGCTTTTCCGTGGCTTTGCAGGGCGCTGCTCCTCTTCTTTTTTAAGGGTGACTTAGTCCTGTTCATCCATATAAAGCTTAGAATGAGTTTATCAAGTTCTCGGAAAGTACACCTGGAATTTTTATTGGAATTTCATTGCATTTATAGATTAATTCATAAAGAACTGACTCCTCTATAATATGAAATCACTCCCTCCAACAGCATAAGCCTTCCCTCCATTTATTCAGGTTAATTCCTATATCCTTATTAGAGTTTAAAAGTTTTCTTCATCGGTTTCTCCTGTATTCTTGGCTAAGTTCATTACTAGATATTGTACATGCTTTTTTGTTGTTGTGAATAGAAGTTGGTTACTGCTGGTGAAGAGAAATGTTATGGATTTATTTTCTTAGGTTAATCTTGTATGTAATGATTTTACCAAATTCTCTTAATAGTTTTAAGTCTATTTGTTGATTCTCTGTTTTTCAAAGCAAATGAAAACATTATCCTCACATAATAATAGTTTTATTTCTTCTCTTCTAACTCTTCTATTTTTTATTCTTTCTTCCCTGATAGCTTAGTCTAGAACTTCAATTATTATACACCAAATGATAGCAGTATATTTGGATTCTCTAATTTATTCCAGACTTCAAAGAGAATGCACTTAAAGTTTCTTCATTAAGTGTAATGATTGTTTTAAGTTTGTCTCTCCTATGTCCAGTTTGCTATTATTTAATTGTAAGCAGGTGATGAACTTTATCAAATGCTTTCTCTTCATCAATTGAGATGTTGTATGACTCTTGTCCTTTATTAATGAGGTGATTTCTGAAATTGAGCGAACTTGGAATTCCTGGGATAAACCCTACTTGATCAAAAGTTATTTTTTAGAATATATAACTGTGTTAGTTAACTCATGTTTTATTTAGGACTTTTGTATCTAGAACTTAGGTAAAATGAAGCGCTTTTTTTCATTTATTGCTTTGTCCTTACTGATTTTGGAATCAAGATTACACTGGTTCCATAAAATAATCTGGGCAGCTTTTGCTCTTTTTTCAATTTTCTGGAAAAACTTACATAAAATGGGAATGAACTGTTTCTTGAATGTTTGGTACAACTCCAGAAATTCATAAACTTTTCACTATTCTGACTCCCCCAACCCCATTGTTTTCTACTATTAATACGTTTTGAAAGATTTGGTTTAAATTAATAAGTGTGAGCCTGTTTCTTTCCCCAGATGCCTATACCTGTAGAGAAAGTACACACACAGCCCTTAAGAATGGGGCCACCACAAACAACGTCAAGCACCTCGACCCACTGTCAACCCTTTTACAATCCGTAGGTAGGAAGGCTTCATCCCTCTCCTCAGGTCCCTCCCCTTCAGCCCTCCCTTTACCCTGGGACAGATGACTCAGCTTCCCGCGTCACTGGGTAAAGGGATCCCTAGGGACTAGCTCTCGGCAATCTCACCTACCCACTTACAGTGACTGTATACCCACATCCAATCACACCTCCTTCCAGTCTCAGAAAAGGAGTTGTCCCTTCTCAAGTCCAAGGCAAGCCTATAAATGTGCTCCAACCCTCCTCCCTGTTTCTCCCAGGAACTACACTCCTTTAGACGCCCCCTCTCTCCTGAAATTTAAATGCTCTCTCCCTACAGGACTCCTCTTCCTCAGTCCAACAACATAATCAAATCTCACTCATCCTCCCCAAATCCCTCCTTTGTGTGCTGTGGGACAGGCATTCTCACACACACTGCAGGTGGGAGCGCAAATTGGCAGGATCTTTCTGGGAAGCAATTTGGTAACCTGAATCAAAAGCCTGAAAAATATTTGCACCCTTTGTCCCAGTAATCCTACCTCTAGAAATCCATCTAAAGAAGCAATCAGAAATGCTGACGAGGAGAGATGTTTAAAGATGTTAATCTCACTGTTATTTTAACAGCAGAAATTGGAAACAATCTAAAGGTTCAACAGTAAGGGACAGGTTAAATAAATGGTACTTAAAGAAGATGAAATTTTGGGCAATCACTAAAAATGTAATTTTTAAAGAATAGTTGACATTAGAAACTGTTCACGAAGCAATGTTGTAAGTGAAAACAGCAGCATGTACCATATAAAAATAGCTAACACTTCTGGAATGTTAGCTATTATATACATTCTTTCACTCAACCTTCACAACATTCCTGTACAGTTAATACTGTTATTTACATTCTGCAGAGAAAGAAACTGACTGAAAATAAAAACATCCAAATCTATATGGGGAGGATTAGTGATGAATTTTATTTCCTTCGTTCTCTTTTGTGTTTTCCAATTCTTTAAAGAGGATGGATTACTTTTTGCCAAGCAGAAATACTGAATCATTCTTTCTGGTTTATATATTCTAGGAATAAATAATTTGAACAATACAGAGAAAATGAAAATTCTCTTCCCACTACTGCTGTTCTAACCACCAGAGACAGCCACAGTGGACAGTTTGGCTTTTCTATTTATATTTGCTTTTAAAATGTGTATATAGACATATACACTTTAAAAAACAAATGTGATCATTTTACCACGTCAATATTTAAAACTCAAACCTTTAGGCCTCTGCATTTTGGTCTCTGCCCTGAGAGATGTCCTGGGCTCCTTTCTCCTGGAGCTGCCCAAGTTTAATTTTGCCAAGTGCTGACTGTCTGTCACCCCAAGGGCTCTGGCTTTGGGATGTGGATAACTGAGTTCCTGTCCTATTCTACCATTTACTAGCTGTGCGACCAGAAAGGGTAATCACTTTTTCTTAGGGGGCTGTTTCTCCATCTTTCAGAAGGGTAACAGTTCTTGCCTTGCCCACTTTGAGGGGACATTGCGGTGTTCCAAATGTATGATGGGCGTGACTGGTTAAGTGCTGCACCCAAAGCAGCACTCTTGGGGCTTCTCCTTCCATTCCCCAGCTGCCTCAGGAATTCGTCAGGTCTCCAAAAGGGGGCCAGAGCACCACAAGAGGGGAAGGGGCCTTGTCAACAGATAAGCACTAGAGGTCTCCAGGCTGGAGTCTGGCTTTTGAGTCCCGCCCCCCCCCCCCCCCCAAGAAGCACGGGCAGAGGAAGTATGTCTAGGTGCGGGAGCACTATGACAGCCGTTGGGTGAAGGGCGGGGGGGGGGGGGGGGGAGAAAGCTGTAGAGGCAGCTGGGGAAAGCGGGGAAGGATTGAAAACACTGCGTAGTGTCCAAAGTGCATTTTAAAAGCTCTGCGGGAGCGAGGAGCAGGATGGTGCAGAGGCGAGGCTTTCCTCCGCAGACCTGCGGCCCTCTGGTGGCAGCGTGCAAAAGTTACAGCTGCTCGCCGGCCCCGCCTTTCCGCAAGGGGGTTGAGGGGTTCAGTTTGCCGCTCACACATCCTGCAAGCAAGGGGCCCTTAGCAAGCCCTCATCCAAGACCTCAAGCCTGCCAGAAGGGGAAGCCAGGCATGAGTGAGCCAAGACTGGAATCTGGGACTCTGGATACCCACCCAATTGACACAACCACCTCTGGTAATTGTGAAAGCAAAAGGCACCAGACGATGAAGGAGAAGATATTTTTTCAGACTATTCCAATACGGAGAATGTTCATTAATGAGGAAGGTATCAAGGAAGACGAATGGGCACCCTGGTCAGTGTGGCTCCGTGGTTGGATCATTAGCCCACTGACCAAAGGATCACTGGTTTGATTCCTGGTCAACCTGGGTTGCAGATTCCCAGGCCAGTCGTGTGCAGGAGGCAACCAGTGATGTGTCTCTCTCCCATAGATGTTTCTCTCTCTCCCCCTCCTTCCCTCCCTTCCACTCTATCTAAAAGGGAAAAATATTCTCGGGTGAGGATTAACAACAACAACAAATGTACATGTACGTGTGTGTGTGAGCATCCCACATGTTGATCTTACAAAGTGAATTTGACATACTTCTATTGAATCTGGGCAGAACTTTAACTCTCCCAACCAATAAGATGCAGCAGAAGTGACACTGAATGATTTCTGAGTTTTAGACATAAAAGGCAATATGGCTTCCACCTGGCTTCCTCTCTCTCTCTCTCTCTGAAACTTGCTCTTGGAACTTGCCCTCCGAACTCAGCCTCTACTACATTGCTACACTGTGAGCAAGGCCAGGCTACACAAGAACTCATACATGGGGGTTCTGGTTCATAGCCCTAGCCAGGCCCCCAGCTGGCTAACAGCCAGCACCAACTACAGGTGAATAAGCCTTCAGATGACTAAAGCCAAGCTGGAGACTTGAGCTTTTGAATCTCCCTGCTGAGGCCTCAGATACTGTGGAGGAGAGCCAAGCCATCCCTCCTGTACCCCATCTAAATTCCTGATGCACAGAAACTGAAAGAGATAATAAATGATTATTGTTTTAAGCCATTATGTTTTGGGGTAATTTGTGTAGCCATAGTAACTGAAACATGCAGTATGCATGAAAACCACTTAAACACAGACGATTCAATATAAATAATTATAAACAGGATGAAAACTTGAATGTCAAATTCAAAACCAATTTTTGAAAAAAGAAGACCTATATAGCTTTAAAAAAAAGATATAACTTGAGCCTTTAACAGAGAGGCAAGGAAGTAGAGAGCTGGAAAACTCCCCACCTTATCTTGCAAAAATTATAGATTTAGCTGGGATCTGATAGTTAGAGAAACATGGGTTCAAGAAAGTTTTTTACAATTTTGAAGGTGTCAACAGAATTAAAACAATAGGCTGTACTTCTAACTCACAGAAAATAAAAACAAACAAATCATTGTGCATATACCACAGAAGGCAAAAAACTAAAAAAGAGGAAGTATAGACCAAAACATGAAAATAAAGCCCAAACATGAAAATAAGACCAAACTTGTCACGATAAATATAAATGCACCGTACTCTCCTCCTAAAAGCCGAAGACCCTCCAACCAAATTAATACAATTTAATTACTACAGTGCACCCATATAACTGCCGTATGCAAGATACAGCTAAACAAAACTATACTCTTCCCATCTGTAGCATTTGCACATTAGGCCAGCAAACCTTCCAGGCGGCCCGCTCGCCAGTCCGACGCTGCTCTCTGCCCAGTAGGTGCTGAGTGCTAGTTTCCAGATGGGTGTGGGCAGACTCAGTCTAATGGAAGGGCCAAGGCTGACAGAGGTGACCACCTCAGAAAGCCATACCTGCGGGACAGGAGGTGCTGTGCAGTTTTCTGGCTGAGCAACCCTGAGCAGTGAGTGAGGGTGAGACCTTCCTCCTACATGCTGCCTGCCTGGAGGTTCAGGGCCAGGATGAGGAGGCATCATGCAGGAGACCCCAGCCCTGAGGACTTTGAGGCTTCGGACAGTTACCTAAGGTGAAACAGAGCTAATGACCAGAAGGGCAAGTGCGGGCATTTTCTCAGTCCCAGGCTGGGGCAGGTGCTTGTTGGGTGCAGCCCCAGGAAACGTGGGCGGGGTCTCAGCTAAAAGGGGAGGAGGGAACTAGCACTGACTGAGTACCTTTTCCGTGCCTGGCACTCCAGAGCATTCTAATCTTCACAACTCTGCAAATATTTACTGAGTGTCTGCTATGTGCCACACACTTAGTCATTAGAGATGCAGTAGTAAATGAAACTAAAATCCTTCTCCTCGTGCACAAATAAATATTTGACATAATTTTAGTGATAAACACCACCAGTATTAAGTACTATGAAGAAAAATTAAAGGGAAAAAATGAAAGGGAGTGCTATTGTTAAGAAGTGGTTAGGGAAGGCCTCCTGGAGGAGGTGACATCTGAGCAGAGACCTGAATTGGCAAGAGTATGAGACTTACATTTAGTGAGGTTTCCCCAGTCTAAAGAAGAAACACACCTCAGAAGGATGGTGGCTTTCCCTAGATTACAAAGTTCCTAAGACATCACAAGGGGAGGGTGTTCCTCCTAAGGTTCTGGGCTCAGGTGAAGTGCTGAGGTAGCACATGACGGTCCCTGGAACCCTGTAAGCCATTAGTAAATATTACATCCCTTCCTCCTTTCTGATGCTCTGCAGGAAGGAAGAAGAGCAACAGCTAAGAGTAACACTGACTGACTGCTACCTGAGCACCAGCCATATGCCAAGGACCACTCTTTGCCCGTTCTTTGCCGTTTTCTTCTTTCTTAGTTACAGATTTTGTTCAGGGCAGTCATGTGTGTCCTTTGCCTTTTCCAACTCCTTCCTTCCTGATGCCTGGACCTTAGAGCTCTAGCAACCATCTTGGACCATGAGTGTTTGCCCTAAATCAGGGGTGGGGAACCTTTTTTCTGCCAAGGGCCATTTGGGTATTTATAACATCATTTGCGGGCCATACAAAATGATCAACTTAAAAATTAGCCTGCTATATTTGGTCAAACATTTAATTAACTCACCTCTAATGTGATGGCTGGAATTGCTTCTCTTTGGTGAGGCCCTGGCAGGGCCAGGCCAAATGATTTTGTGGGCTGTATAAGGCCCATGGGCCAAAAAGGATAGCAGAGCCTGGCCCTGTGCCACAGTGGTGCCATCAGACCAGACCATGAAAGACAACTTATGACATGCAAGAGAGAAATTAACCTCTGTCATCTTAAAGCCACTGCTACTTGGTTTTCTATTATATGAAGCAGAACCTAATCCTGATACTTAAAGAAAATACATGTTTTCGGTTAAATATAAACATGTGTTTGCTTGAGGTAAGTTTTCCTGCTTCCATTAAAATCATTTTTGTTGGTCAGTAAATGATAATATATTTGTCTCCACACTCAAATTTACATTTTTCAAAGAGCTTGGAATCAGTATTTTCAAGTTTATATCAGAGTCATTGAGACACGGCATCTTAAATAGCTTGGAAATTAGTATTCCCTAGGATAGAAAGTATTCCTTACTCTTTTTAAGAAGTTGACTTGTTTATAGCAGCTACACATAGGTATATGTTAGGATACTCAGGAGGTAATGAATTCATTCTTTTTGAATTGAGTTAGTAGCAAATACAGAGAATGTCCTACATAAGTTAGCCAGGTTGCATCCAGTTCAAAGTGAGACTCCCAGATCACGGTCCCTGCCCTCCCTGACTGGAATGTGATAAAGATATAGGTGGTAGGTCACTGTCAGATAGCAGGTTAATGTGTTTGGCCACTGAATCATTATTAAAATAGAAAGTGGTGTACACATGTGCACACATGTACACATACATGCACGCCCTAATGAGGAGGCCGATGTGATGTAGGGGTGAACACTGGATTCAGCTTGAGGCCTTAGATGATTCACTTAATCTTTTTGAGCCTCGGTTTCCTCATCTGAAAACAGTGGCTTATAACATGGATGTATTATGAGGATTAAATGAGAACATGCATATAAAATGCCTGGTATTACATATGCTTTATTATTAACACTCGATAAATGGTAAATAAAGTAGGTTTCTTTTTTTTTTTGTCAGTAAGCTAATTTGGAGCAAAGAAGACCAATCTGTCACTTCAGCAGAAGCCTTACTCATTTCTCAAGTCACTTGAGCCACTGCCCAGCCAGGCCCAGGGAAGAGGCTGTTGAAGCCCTAACCCCGACACCCTGCCCTGGGGTGGGTCCCGGAGCCTCTCATCTCCCCAAGGCAACAACAGTCGGGTCACCAAAGCCCAAAAGAGTTGGATGTAAGTACAGATTAAGTTTCAGTTTTTATTTAAAGATCCTAATTTCTGGACATTTATTTTGGGGATTACAGTGGTGGCTTAAGCTACTTTAAGACATTATAAGTTGAAGTCTTTCCTTCACTTGGCTGCTAAAGTTTAATTCAGTCTAATTATTTCATATGGATTCGACGATAATAGTTTCATAATTTCTAGTATATTAAGCACTTAATATGTTGTGTCATTTGAAATCACATATTAAATTCAGCAAAGTACATTTTAATGAGAGTTAAGTGGTGTGAAAATATTAATACAATGTGATGGCTCATCTTGGTGCTCATATTTTGTAGGTCTGCTCCTGAGGCGCACATGCCTCGCTCACCAGGTAAGGGAAGCATTTAATTGCCTGAGGCTAGAATGGGTGTATAACAATCCAATATTCCTACCTTCTGCCATACAGTACTTCCCAGTGGGATTTTGCATTGGGCTTCACGACCCTAAAAAGCAAGTAGAGAAATCATTATTTCCATTTTAGAGATGAGGAAACTGAGTCTTACTGCTGGGCCATAAATATGGCCCTTCTTGGCTCAAAGCCATTGCTGTTTTTACTTATATCACAGCTGTTGTCAGTGTAACCTGGGGGGTTAGTGACATCGGGACTCAGGGCAGTAAGGATTTGGATCAGGTGTCATACTCCTCCTACCCTGCAACCCCACATAGAGAAACTGACAGAGACACCAAGTAGCAGAGTTCATACTTGGCAATTCTTTTTGCACCCCCTTTTTGTGTACCTTCCACAACCTAAACCAAAGCACTTCATGCTCTTAGGCTACCCTGAGATTGCCAGAGAAAAAAAGACTTGAACTAAACTACAGTGAACTCTTAAAATAGCAACAGCTCAAAATAATCATATATCAATGGCAGGATTTGCAGCAACAGAAAGAGAGCTTCCCAGATCCCTGAAATTGTACTCCTATGAGCTGCTCAAAGGGACTTCCGGCAGCCTAGGGTGTGGGTCTTCAGTTATACCCAGTCCACCTCCAGCCATGCTCTAGCTGGAGCCTTTGGAGCTTCTGGGTCAGGCCTGTGAACTCGGCATGTCCCTGCCCTACAATCTGGGAAAGCCACAAATGTCTTTCACCCCAAGTTCTCAGTACAGAGAAGGCCAAGGCTGCTTCTCTAGTCCTGGGCCCTTCTTGCTTCAAATGAAATGATAAAACAAGGCTCTCTGGTTGTACAGGAAATACTACCAGTTTAGAGAATCCTAAGATCTCATGTTTTCACTGACATATTTCCACTATGAAACCCAGTTCTTCATTGTTCAACATCAAATTAAAGCTGGCTCTGTCCTCTACCACTAGAATAGTGGGAAGTACCACTTCAGACAGTATTACGGAAACCACTCCTCATCTCTTGGGGCTGCAGCTCAGGAAATTCAGAGAAGACTCTTGGAACTTAGGCCACCTCAGGCCTACAGAGTGGAGAGAAGCTGACAGCTCTGAGAGCTGGCAGGAGCTGGGCTTCCACCACAGCTCTGAGACTGCTGACCAATGCCAGTCCTCTCTGGCACCAATACACTCCTTTAGCCTCTGCCCCTAGGGGGTCAGTGGGGATTTGGACTTCCCTGGAAGTCATGATCCCCTTGGCTTTTCCTTATTGAGTCCCTCCACTTGTCTCCTCTCTTCCAGCTTCATGGCACATAAAACCCACTCCCTCCCCTCTCCCCTCCCACCCACTTCCTCCATACTGGGCCTTCAGGGCTCAGGGGCAAGTGTGGTGTGGTTCAGCAGGTCCTGATCTTATGTCCATAACAGCCCTGGTGGACTGTTCCTGGGGTCTTCAAGCCCCAAGAAGGAACAGCATGCCCTACCCTTCTAGAATACAAAACAAAGTGTTGTTTTCTTTTTAAAATTTTTTAAAATTATTTATCCTCATCTGAGGATATTTTTTCCATTGCTTTTCAGAGAGAGTGGAAGAGGGGAGAGAAAGAGATATCAATGTGAGAGAGACATATTGATTGGTTGACTCATGCACCACCCCGGCCAGGGCAGATGGAGCCTGTGACCGAGGTGTGTGCCCTTGGCCAGGACCCTTGTCACAGGCAGTAGCTCTAATCACTGTGCAAAACCTGCTAGGGCTACTTTTTTTTACATCTTGCTAATTACAGTCTCCAGAAAAGTTCTTCAGTTCCCCAGTTACAAAAATCACAGCATGTCAAAGCTGAAAGAGACGTTAAAGATCATCTCTAGGGAAATTTCTTCATTTTGCAGAAGACAAACAAGATCAGAGAGGACCTGGGGGGAGTTGGCCAAGGTCACAAAGATAGGTGCAAGGAGGGATGGGAACTTGTTACAGAAATAGATTTGTGTGTGTATTAGAGTTAGGAAGATAAGTTTGATGTGTGTATTCATCTGTAATACACACCAACAGGTTATATCCTGCTGTAAAAATAAAATCCTGCGTATCCTGCCAACTACGCCAATTGTCCCAGTTTCTCTGGAGACGTATACACAGGTGGTTTAACTCCCAGTACGTGGATATACCACCGTGAAGGTCGAGAGACACTTTGGTTCAATAAGACCGAGCCAATAACTCAAGTTTCAAGAAGGGAGACAGAGACGAACATAAAGCAAATCACACAGGGTTTATTTACCAGTTCCCGATGGTTCTCAGCACCAGCAGGGCCACCTGGAGGATCCGCCGAAAGACACACACACGAGGTCTGAGGATGCGACCGTGAGGACGTTGGTCACTGCAGCCCTCTAGAAGTTCTCGCAGAGAGAGGCAGGGCAGAGCAAGGCAGGGTCAGCTTTCCCGGAGCTGGAGACGAAGTCTGTGGAGGGCAGACAAGCGTCCAAGGACGTGGCATAAAAGCTCCTGCTTTTAACAGTTCAGTTGAAGGGTGTGGTGCATCTTCAGTGTGTCTTATCAGGGTCCTACAGAGCGTGGGGCCTGGTTGGAAGCTGGGGCTACAAAGTGTTAATCTTATTGTGGCACGCAGGCATCACAATTACACTCGGTCACACAAAATGGAGTTACGTATTTCAAGTCTAATACATACATCAAACTTATCTTCCTGACTCTAATACACATACAAATCTATTTCTATAACAGAACTACAAGTCAGCTCTCTCTTCTCTGTACCACAATTGCTCATGAAGAAAAAACAAACAAAAAATCCACCTCTGGCTCAAAATAACGCATGCTTGTGTCCCAGGAATGGTGACCATCCGGGTCCCTCTCCTGTTGGTTTCTGCAGGAAGGCAGTTACCACCCACAAGATGTACCTGTCACCAGGACGCGTGTGTGCATCGACTGTGTCCAAGGGCTCTCCTTCTAAATAAATGTAATTGAAGATTAGCATCCTCTCCCATCAATGCTAATACGCTTTTTCCTTACTTGCAATTCCCTTTTGTAAATCCGAGGGAAACAACATTGCCCAAATTAGCTCTTTTCGCTCAATGAAGGCCATATTAGCATTCCGAGGTTTGCGTTTGCTTACTGCTTATTTAGAGGGAGGTCAGATGGGAAGTCGGGCAGCCTAGGCCTGATTTCCATTTCATTAAAAACAGGTGGGGGACGGGGGGGGGCCTCCAAAGCCCCCAGAAGCCTGGCTGAGGCTGGATGAGTCCCTCTGCTCTCAGAGCGCACCCAGTGCCTCCACAGTGCCCCCCCTGAGGGCTCGCCCAGATGGGAGACACGACCCAGGTGGCCCCAGGGCTTCCTCTGCCGGGAACTCTCAGGGCTGGTCCCTGTCATCAAATGACAGCTCTCCTGCCCACGCACTAAAGTGGCCTTCATTCCCACCCACTCTATCCCTCATATTTTTTCCTAGCCGGGCTTAGCCCTGAGAAAGCTCTTTCCTGGCTCCATTTCCACAGCAAACCTAACTAACCGCTTGTGAGCTGGCCCCGCGGCCCCGGCGCCCACGTCGCAGGTGCTGGGGTTTGGCGAAGACTGAAGGCGGGAAGCCGAGCCCGGCGATAAGCCCTGGGGGTGTCGCAGGGAGGCCCACTCCGGGCCCCGTCTTTTCTGAGTTCCACTGTGAAAGGGGAAAGATCAGTTTTTGCGTCGGAATCCCCACTTCTTTTCACCACCGGCAGGGTAACTTTGGCCTTGGTGGTTTAACCTCTCGGATCCTCAATTTTTAACCTTCAAAATGAGGGGGACGGTGCTAAGTGCCTGGCCCAGTGCTGGAGCAAAGGGCGGTGACCTTTCCCACAGCCACCACCAGCGACTCACACTGAGGAAAGCCCGGCGGGGAAGCGGCGGCGCGCCGGGGCCCATTCCGGGGTGGCGGCCGCCCCTACCCAGCCCCTTCCGGGTCACGACCGGGCGCTCCGACCCTACCAAGGGTCACGGTCCCCGCTCACGGACCGGCCGGACCAGCGGTTCGCAACAGTTTCGGGGGCTCGGACTGCACTTCCGTGGGGATCTCACGGGCACCATAGGCCCTTGCTAAAAAAACGCACTCGCGCAGCGCACAAGTTGCCTCCCGTAGTTTCCGGGCCACCGCGCTGCCGCGTTCTCTTCGCCGCGGTCGCGAAGGAGCCCCAGGACCGACTCCTCCGCGGCTAGTTGGACCCGCGCGGCAGCGGTGCGCGCTTGCGCGGACCACGTGACCGAGCGTGACTACCAGCGCCGCCCTCAAGCCTCACAGAGGTCGGGCGGGTAAAGGGCCGATTTCCCATGGTCCCTTCATTTGCATATACAATGTAAGAAGGTTAGGTAGACAATTAGATTTAATTTGTACATAATTACAAAGATACAATTACAGCAGGTATTACACAGAAACCCATAACTTTTTGAGTATCTTGGAACTTAAAAAAGTGCACAACATAGTCACCATAACTGTAAACGTTTTGAAATTCTGGGCTTTATATACTGTGTGACAAAAGCAGACGTTCGTGCTCGCTTCGGCAGCACATATACTAAAATTGGAACGATACAGAGAAGATTAGCATGGCCCCTGCGCAAGGATGACACGCAAATTCGTGAAGCGTTCCATATTTTGCCCCTGCGTTTACCTCCAGGTACACAGTGTGCACCCCGATGCAAACATTTTTCATCTATAGGCCATACCTTTTGTTTGGCACAAAGGAAACTAGCCCCAGAAGATGAGATAAGAGGAGGTGGGGGTTAGTCAGATTCCTAGGTTTGCCCTACTTTTTCCATCTGGCCCTTGGACCCCAGTCTTCTCTTTTCATCTTGCCTCTGCTTCTCTCAGCACTATCCTGAGTTCTCCGGTACCTTACACTTAAGGAAATGGCCTTGCCAAAGTTGATCCATTTCAGGTCCAAATCATAACAGAACTTTAGTGCTACGATAAACATTAAGTGATCTAAAACAGAAACTTGCAACAAGACTGACTCCTTATGCTGCCCCTGATTCTTTAAAAAAAAAAAAAAGTCCTCCTTATTGGGCATCTACCACGTGCCAGGGGCTTCACCAATATCCCATTTTAATATTTCTGACAGCCCTGCCCTATGGGTGTTACTGTCACCATTTCACAGGAGATAGGAGAGAGGCACAGTAACCTGGGCAAGATAATGTAACTAGTCAGTGGCTGAGGCAAGACCTGAGATACTTAAAGACACAGACTCTGAAAGGACTGGGTATCTACCCCCAGGTAATTCAATTGCAAAAAGCACACTCCTAAAGATGAGAAGAAAAATAACAAGTCCAACAAAGTTCATGTTTCCTGTGATGACTTTGTAAAAGAAAATTTTAATAGAAATTTTTTGTCTAGGAGAAAAGTGTTGGTGCTTAATCTTTGCTGGTATAAGAGCACGCACATAGTCCCCCCGGCAGGCCCTGCAGTGACTGGGAGCCCAGTCAGGGGCCTCCAGCGGTCGCGGGGCTCCCGGGCTCTGCGTCAGGACAGGCGGTCGGAGGCGAGCCCCAGTGGCCAACAGGGCAGCGGCGGGTACTCTCCTAGTGGGCTCCCGGAGCTGCCACGCGGCGGTGGATCAGGCATCCATTTCTATTCCCTTCAGTAGAGGTGAAATGATCCTTTCCAGGTAATAGCCGGGACAGGCGTCTGGAGCTTCTCTCGTTTCTCCCCCTCCTCTGCTCATGGCCTCCAGTGCTTGGAGTTAGAGGACAATCTGGTTTTCCTTTGGTCCCCCAAAGATGCCTGTGGTTCTTCGTTGAGGCTACTTGGGCATTGGGTGAGTGGTTTTAAATGTCTCTTTCTGGGATGCCAAATAAGCGAGAGACCAATGTTGGTGTGGCTCTCTCTCCTTATAAAGAAACATCATTTTTGGCATGATCATTGTCTGAGAGCAGAAATTAGGAAAGACAGGGAATTCCTAGTTCTGGAAAAGCCAGAGACCTGGCTGACTTTTCTGGCTCTGCACAGTTCTATGAAGGAGGTACCCTTTCCCCCTCATGTTATAGATGGGAAAACTGAGGCAATGAGAGATTCAACAGCCTGCCCAATGCCACACAACTAGTCAGTCACAGAGAGGGGATTGAGACCTACACTATGCACCTTGGTGGGGGTGGGGTGTGAAGAGTGGGACATAAGGATGTTTAGAATTAAGGGAAAGAGCATTCAAGTCCATGCTACCTTTGTTGGCGTTCAGAATTCAAAGGCAGGACTCACGTTTTTTGCAAAGAATGGCGGCTTTATTTTAGATCAGGGTAGCTGGGAATGGGTGGACTGGTATGTGCCCAGTGACCTGGCAAAATGTGAAAGAGTGAAGGAGCACCCTCTTTGTAATGCGGTTGGAAGAAGAAAGTTTTCTTATTTCTAGGTTGCTAATCACTTACGTGACACCTGCCCCCCAAACTAATCCTATTGATGAAGGATCTTCTGAGCAGTAAACCTGTGCTTAATTACCCTTATGCCCACGAGCTTAACTGCTTCCCAGTAGATGTCCAGAAGCACTTAAGGATTCCTTCCCTCAGACAACTTAGAACCCACTCATCTAGACAACGCGAGCATCTGTAATGCACTGGGCCTTGTGTTGGAGGTGACAAGCAAAAGCAAGATGTGGCCCCTGTTGCAGGAGTACTTACAGTCCTATGGGAAATAGACACGCAGCCAAGAGTAACTCAGGGAAGTGAACACCCTGTTAGCCTCAGGAACCAAGTGCCATGGAAACACAGCGATTAGTCCCAGGGATCCAGGGGTCTTCCAGCTGTGTGTGTGTGTATGTGTGTGTGTGTGTGTGTGTGTGTGTACATATATAATGTTTTTATTGATTTCAGAGAGAGGAAGGGAGAGGGAGACAGAGAAACATCAAAGATGAGAATAATTGATCAGCTGCCTCCTGCATGCCCCCTACTGGGGGTTGAGCCCACAACCCTGGGCATGTGCCCTGTCTCGGAATCCAACCGCTATCTCCTGGTTCATGGGTCAACGCTCAACCACTGAACCACATCAGCTGGGCTTCCAGGTGTCTTTTGAGCAACCTACTGGTTTCTCCCAGGGGAGTGAAAAATCCAGCAACCAGCTGCTGTCTCCACCAGCTCCTTTAGCTTCGCTCAGTTTCTCACCCCGGATTTGCTGGGACAGGTGATGACAGAGACCACCTGTCCCGCAGGCCTCCCTGTGAGGAGACCGCAGTTTCTCTGCTGAAAAAGGGGGCGGGAGGTGGAAGGCGCTTGGTTTACCTGGTGCTTTACCCTCAGACCTCGGACTCCAGAGCCAGATTTCCTGTGGGCAGAGCCAGGGGTCGGGATGAGGAACCAAACGCAGAAAGAACAGCCGGGAGGACATCCTGTGTCCCCCAGCCCGCTCCCAGTTCCCCAAGCCCCTACATTTTCCTCCGTAGGACAAGGCGCCTTAGTCTGGGGCCTTCGGACACTGGATGTAATGCCTAAAATGTGTCGCAAGGTGGCAACATTGTGGCGAGAAATAGACAAAAAAATCCTGGGGTTTTTTTTTCCAAAGCATATTTTCCCTATTAATGTTTCATTTAACTTAATTAGAATCTGGTAAACTAATTAAAGTAGCTACGAGCCCCGCAATCAGCAATAATTCGTATAATTATTGATAATTACATCCATACCGATCGTTTGGTTATTAACATTTGGGGGGAAAAACAAACCACTTCTGAAGGGACACGGAGCCCAGGAGGGTTTTTGCGACGGAGCTTTCTGGGTCGGATCCGCCTACACCTCCAATCCTCAGAGATTCCGGCCCAGATGGGGCGCCCTTTCCGTCAGGCCCGAGCTGCCTACAGCTTTCCCGGCTCCTCGGTGTGGGCCGCAGGCGCTAAACTTCCTGCCCAGGTAGACACTGTTTCCCCCTTTTTACCGAGGAAAGTGCGGCTTCCAGAGGTGCGGTTACGCCGCGGGGCAAAGGCGCGCACCGTCCAGCGCCGGCGCTGCCCAGCCGCGTCCCAGCTCCGCTCGCCCCGCGCCCGCCCCGAGGACGCCGGTCGCTTCCTCTCCGGACCCCAGCCCCACCCTTGGTACAGCGCAGACGTGTCTGGTCTGTCCCACGCGTAAGAAATGTTCCCGCTCCCCGAAGGGTCGCTGCTGGGAGATGGTGCGTCCCGGGGCCGCTTCCCTCGGCGGCGCCTCACCGTTTACCCGGCGCTCTCCCCGCCGTTCTCTCTCGCGGCCCCTCTTTGTCTGGCCCTCGGAATAACCCCGGGCTTGAGGCCTCCGAGCCTCAGTGCGGGGCGCCCTGGGGACTGGCTCCGGGCCTTGACCGCGCGATGGGGCTCTCGGCCCGCTCCCCTTCCGAGCGTCTCCCAGCCCGCGTCCCGCTCGCCCGCTGCGCTCGGGGCCCTCAAGTCGGCCCTCCCTCCAACTTCCCGGCCCCAGCTGCTCCGCGGGCGGCGCGGAACCGCAGGACCGCCTCCAGGGTCTCCACTCCCGGAGCCCTGCGGCGCCCCAAGACGCACACGCAGGGAGAGCCTGGCTGTGCCTGGAGCTGGTCATCGGGGCGCTGGTCCCCCGGGGGGGCTGCTGCTGCCCTGCGCGCTGCTTCCATCCCAGAGCGTTTCCACGGGTACAGGGGCCTGAATATTATTCTACAGAGGCCGACACTGAGGCCTCGGGACGACAGGGCACCCCTGCCACTTAGCCGAGGAGGTGAAAATGGACGCCAGGGCTGCACGGTGCTCTACACTGTGCACTTCCCCGCTGCATTTACACTTTCCTCTTACCCCACTGCAAAAGTGCGCTGCAGTTCCCACCCTTTACCTAGAGGCCCACCAGCAGGTTCGCTGTGGAAACTGAGACCGACTGGAGGCCCCAGGTGAGGCCTCAGTAACCGTGGCCCGTGCGCCCCGCCACCGCCACCCTGTCCGGCCTGGCGAGCACAGCGACCCAGGCACCTGTGAACCCACACGGAGGGAATATGAAACCCTGCCAGGGCTCCTTCCCTTTGGGGAGCAGCGGGGCAGGCGAGAGGGCGCCTGCGCCCCAGCGTCGAGGCTCCCCTGCCTTTCCAGGCCTGCCTCTCCCAGGCCCAGCCTGCGTCCCTCACTCCCCACCCCGCCCCAGCGCTCCAGGACCCGGCACCCCGAGTCCCAGCGCCTGGCAATTCTGGTAGAGCCTGGGATTCCGGGCAGCACCCCGTCTCTGAGCGCCCAGGTGGTGACCTCCTCGGTGGGACAGGCTGAAAATGGCACGAATTAACTCTTCCGTCCCCTGCGAGCGCTCGAGAGGAGTCAGAGGCCAAGGGCCCCAGGAGCTAGGCCGTGACTGCCCGCTTCGGCAGGCCCGGGCCCAGAGGAGGGTCCGACACGCGGGGAGGGTGTGGCCCGTGGGGCGAGCGAGGTGTGTCTTGAGGACTCGGGGGGGGGGGGGGGGTAGGTCTGGAGCTCGCTGCCGCCGCCGGAGCCGACGCGCTTCTCAGCCCCGGTGCCCAGAGCCCGCGCCGCCGTCCCCACCCCCACCTGTTGCGCTGCCCTTCGCTTGCCTCCGGCCCCCTCCCCGGCCCCCCGCTCTCACTTCCACAGCCTCAGAAAGTGACAGATTTTTATTTTATTTTATTAAAAACAAAACAAAAGTCACGGATACAGGGTGGTCTCCCCAAACAGGCTCAAGGTGGTCTCCATCTCGTGAGTCAGTTGTCGCCCTTTTTTAAAGTGCTGTTACATCAGGAGGTTACAAAAAACAAGGCAAAACCCGAAAGGGCCTGCAGAACGGGAAGGAAGTCGGTCCGGGAGAAGAAAGCAAAGTAACCGACCGCAGAAGTAAAGGAAACGCAGTACTGAACCAAGAGACTCACAGAACACTGACATCCATTGCACATAGCCACTTTGTCGTTAGGAACAAGTTTCAGAAGTGGACGGGGCGGGGAGCGCGGGGCCAGCGAAGTTGCTACACTGTCATCACAACGGGGGTCCGAGGCTGTCCTGGGGCGAAGAGAGGCCCCCCTCTTCCCTATATTATCCCTCTCTGTCCAGTTGACCCCACGAGGTCCAATGCCCTGGGGTTCAACCGCGGGGCGAAGTGGTATTTACACTTGGGGACGGAGACGGGTCCTGGGCGCGGGCGCCGGGCGGGGCTGTATTTACACTGGTCGGGTCCGAATGGCTTGTTCCTCGCTCTCGGCCGCCGCGGCCGCGGGTATTTACAGGAGAGCAGCATGGCTTGAGGGCGCGTGGGCGCAGCGGGCGGCCCTAGGGCAACAGCGGGGGCTTGAAGGAGCAGTTGCCTGTGCAGTGGCGGGGAGTCAGCATCTTGCAGGAGAAGTGGTGCAGGGCGTCGTGGGCTTCTGGAGAGACAGTCAGGCGGGCCACGTTGGGTGCCTCGCCTGCCTGGCTTCCCTGGCCGGGGCCCCTCCTCTGCCCTCCCGGGTCCCACCCACCCTCTTCTGGCTCAGGGGTTCTGAGGGAGAGGATTGGAAGGAGACAGGGGAACAGAAGAGAGATCCTGGCGACTCAAAACCACTGCTCTGGTTCAGTAGCCCCATTTCACAGAAGAGGAAACTGAGGCACAGAAAGAGGGAGGTCCATCTGCCCAAGGCAAGATTTGGACCTGAGGGCAGATTGCCCAGAGCCCAGAGCCCAAGGGGCTCTTTCTGCCTATCCCATCCGTTCTGAAATCATTTCCTCAGCAAAAGCAAATCCTAGTTTCCTCCTCTCTGCTTCTGATCCGTGTGGACCTGGCCTCCCCTCTCCCTAGGCCCGTCATTCATTCGTTCATTCATTCATTCGTCCATTCATTCGTTCGTTCATTCATTCATTCGTTCATTCTCCCGCACGGCCAGCGACTGGCACCCCTCCTATCTTTGTTCCTCGGCTCCCGCACCTTTTAACTTCTGCTGGATGGCATAGCGCGCCTTTCGCTCTTGGTCCAGTTCGTTACACAGAGTGTCTGGAAGACATGGGGAGGGGCCGGGGAGGGAATGAGCCCACCTGTCCGCCGGCCTGCGGGGTCACGCCCCGGCCTCACCCTCTTCCCAGCACTCAGCCCTCGGTAAAAACAAGTCGGAGAAAGAGGGAGGGGGCCTCAACGCTCCAAACTGCAGCCTGGCGGAGGGAGGAAATGGCCTGGGATGGTGCTTAAAGGCAGACGGATCTAACCAAAATTAAAGCAAACTTAGGCATTACTTCCCAGGTAATTTTACGCCTCGATTTTTAATTTAGAAACCATGGAAATTGCCGCGATAAGAAGTTCAATCACTCCATGTAATGATGCCTGCAAGCCGTTTGCTGGGCTCGCTTGCCATTCTGAGGCTAATCAGAGTATACAAAGGATATTAAATAAAAAAAAATAATTGTTAAATTACCTTCAATTTAAATCCAAATGACTGAGCCAACATTGCGGCTCCTGCCAGACGAGAGGCAGTTACGGCCCGTGCACGCGCTCACCTGACTCCCGTCTTACCTCTGACAATTTGCAGCTGTTGCACCATTTCTTCCCGATAAGCCAATTCCCTCTTCATTTGATCCTGAAAATTATCTGTGCAAATTGATTAAGTGAGAGCTGTTAAGCACAGCCCCCTCCCAGGGCCCCCGTTTCCCCCAGCCGCACCCCACCCCCTCAGTCTTCGGCCTAGTGGGAAACCCCAGGAGAGGAGGGCTCGGCGGCTTCCGCGGGGGCGCAGGGCCGCTGCTCGCGCCGGGGTCCGGGAATCAGGCTGGGCGCGCGGGAAGAAGGTTCTGGCCACGAGGTGGGGCGGGGTGAGGTGGGTAGGGATGGGGGTACCTTTGAGACTTTGAAATTCTCGCTCCAGCTTCTTGCGGAGCTCCATTTGCTCCAGGAGCAGTTTTTGCAATTCGTCTGTGAGGGGGCAAGAGTGGGAGGTAAAGGAGAGGGCTGTGCAGGGCTCAGGAGGCCCAGAGGCAGCAGGTCCTGACCTGGGCCACAGTCCCAAGACGGGAGTTGGGGGCGGTGGGGCCAGTAGAAAGAGGCCCTCAGCACTCAGTTTACCCATTTGCTTCCAAAGGATTTGGGTTAGGAAAAGGGGCTAGGAGATAAATTGCTCTGGAGAATCAAATCTGGATGGTAGAAGGCATTTTCCACTACTCAGTCCTGGCTCAAGGCGCTAAGCGGAGTGGCTTCTGCTTCAACTCCCAATTCCCTACCCTTAGAGACTAGCCCAGGAGGACTCAATTTACCCCTTCAAGAGTCAGACCTAACCCCTCCCTTTAATAATACAGAGAAGGGAGAATCTGGTCAAAGTCTTGGTCCCCAGCCCTGGAAAAAGACATACAACACTTTGTTTACAATTTCAGGAGTCCCTGACCCCAAATCCATGCTAAGAACACTCAGATAAAGCACCAATGATTTTGAAGATAATTGCATATCCTGGGAAATCTGCAACTAGGCAGAGAGACAGACCACCGATGCCTTCCTCTCTCCCACACCAATTTCCTAGCCCATCCCCGGGTTGGTTTGGGGAGAGGGGAGCAGGTAGGTACGGAAAGCCCTGCTAGTGCCCTCAGAAACCAGCTCGAGAAGTGGCACGGGGCTACTGGTATCTGGGTCTTCCCCATGGGGAGGTTCTCTATCCTTTCGTAGCAGGTGCTCAAAAGCAGAAAAAAATGGGAGCTAGAGGAGCAAAGTGGGGTTAGAGGCTCCCTTCTTCTATGCCTGAAGTCACACTCTCCCCCTTGCAGGCTGAGCAACAACCCCAGGACCTTATTCTGCAAACAAGCTGCATGCCCACCTCATTTGGGTTGGGGTGAGTGGTTATGCATTAATGCCGAGAGAAAAGTTCACCTCTGGGACAGTCCTAAAGTAAATGCCTCCTAGGAATCTTGCTATTCAGAAAGTCATGTTTTCCAGTGAGTTTCGGAGACCCAGATTGTCCTGTCTGATTGTCCACATGCATCAAGGTCCTAGGATATTTACTCATTTCTCCTTCTCACTGGGCTATTTAGACAGACCCGGCCTTAGGAACTTAAAGTTCCAATGAACCTCTGGGGGTTTGGTTCCCTCTAGCCACCCCCTACTCACATACACACCTCTGTGCCAGGACGATGTGTCCAGGGGCCCTATCCTCTCCACTTAGTGCAAACTGATTCCCCAAGGGCCCTGTCTTCTCACACACACTCTGACAGGAGTAACAAACACCCCTTTACAAGAAGGGCCCATCTCCCCCAAGCACAGTGTAGCCCCATTTCACAGATTTCACCTCACCTCTGGCCAGGTTCTCGATATCTTTCTCCACTAGCTGAGTTGCTGTGACATCCAGGGTGAGCCCATCTTCACCTGTGACACAAGGGCAGGTAGGAGAGGTTCTGTACTGGGAGAAGCCTTGGGAGGGGAAGGGAGGGGAGGGGATGGGTGAGCTTCCTGGGAACTGGGCTAAGTCAGGGACCTACTCCAGACCCTCTGCCATTAGAGGAGACATTTGCAGGCATCTGGTTCTCCCCACCTTCGGAGCCATCATTTTAGAGAGTGACCCATTGCAGGAGACCCAGGGAAGATAGGCTGTCTTAGAGCAGGAAGTGCCCTTTGACCTGTCTTAGGTGGGTGATGGTGTCCCTCATTTTCTTCTAAAATGTCCCCTTCTCTTACCCTGAATAGCTCCAAACCCACCAGGGAGGTAAGCAACTCAGAAAACTTGGCCTACACCTTGCCCGCGCTGTTTAAATATTTATCTGCCAGCCGCAGAAGGGGACCCACAGCCGCCACCCTTGCTGGAAAGCCTTCGCAAGCCACAGCCGGTGGGAATCTCGGCGACGGGGGCCCCACCTCCCGACGGGGGGCGGTGCGAGCGGATCCCAGGGCTCACCTCGGTCTGTATTTGCAGGACTTGGCTGGGAGATACTCCTTTGGTCTGGATAGGATTTCCTCGTTTCCAAATCGTCGGCGGGCGAGTGATTGTCTTCCTTATCTGGCTCTTAAAGGCAATAAACCGAGTTTCAAGGAGAGGCAAAGAACCCGTGACCCTGATACGGCCGGAGCTGCGGCAGTCCGGGAGCACGAGCCCTAATTAAAAGCTTCGCGGCCGCGGCTGTTCCCTGCTGCGCGCCTGGGCTCGCACCCTCAGGCTTTGGGCCGGGCCTTCCCTCCCCCGCGCGCGGTCTGCTTTTCTCGGGCTCCACGCCCCCTCCCCAGCCCCTCGGAAAAGAGCAATAGGAGCAGCCGAGCCCACCAGGGACGAGCGACCTACATCGCACGCAGATATTGGGGCACCGCGAGCGCGCGTGGCCGCCGGTCTGCCTGCGCCGCTCCCGCCGAAACCGCGGCCCTGGCCGTGCCCGCGGCGTGGTGGTGGCGGGGGAAACACGCTCCCGGGCTTGGCCCGCCCGGATTCCCTCGGCCTCAGCCTCTCATCTGGGAGCCCTGGGTCCCTCGGCACGCGCAGGGCTCCCCCCACCCCCCACCGCGCTGGCCGCAGCCACCACTGCGCTGCAGGTGTACCCAAGTGCGCAGCTAAGCGCCCCCACCGTTCGCTGGCCCTCGCCTGACCACGGGGGTACTTTGAAGCCCCCAAACACTTGCTTTATAAATGAAAGCACTTGAAAGGGGTGCCAGGCGTGATCTTTAAAAGGTTTTAACCCAGTGTAGCAGGTGTACGTGAGCGTGTGTTTATGTGCTGGAGAGGGAGGTCTGCTGTTAGGGAACCAAACGATGAAAGTTGTTGGAAGTTCTCGCCTAGCTTCTTTTTTCTTTCATTGTCTCTCTTTCCCTCTCCCTTTCTGTCGCTTTCTCTGCCTCTTTCTCCTCTCGTCCTTCCTCGCAGACCTCCCCTGGCCCCGGCCCTCTGCCTGCCGTCCCCCCATCACACCGGCCAGCGACCTCCTCAGGGGGTTGGGGCGTTACCGTGGGCCTCGGGGGTGCAGAGGTAGGAGGCCGCGGGCCCCAGCGCCGCCGCCGCGCTCTTCACGTGCTCGTCCCGCTCGGGCGCGTACACCTGGTCGGCCGAGAAAGGACAGGCGGTTAGGGGGACGCCCGGCCGTGGCCCGGAGCCGCCGGGCCGGGCGTCGCGGCCGCGAGGGGCTGCCGAGGGGTGGCGGGGGTCGGCCGGGCGAGGGACTGGAGCGCCCCGGGCGGCGGCGACGCGCACGGCGCAGCCCTGCGCCCTTGAGGGCCGCGTCGCTGCTGTAGATTCAGGCTAATTATTGGCGCCCGCGAGAAAAGGACCCGACACAAAGCGGCTCCCAGCCGAGGGCCGGTCAAAGCCGCCCCCACGCTCTTCCACCGCTTCCTCCTCGCCACCTTCCCTCCGCCCGCGCCGGCCCCGGGCATAAATGACGCCTTTTGAATCTGGCTAACGACTCGTGTTTTAATGGACCGAGTGGAAATGTACAAGTGTGCGCGCCCATTTTCCAGTGGCCAACAGCTCCGGCTTAGCTGCACCCCACACGCACCCGAAGCGGCCCCACCAACCTGAGAGCCCCTCTCCCGCCCCGCACACCGTCTGGACAGCTCCCCACCTCGAACCCTGTGGTTTTCAAGGCGGGAATCCGAAGAGACTTGGGGATCTACGAGCTGGGGATCCCGGGCACCCGGTTCTGCAGTGGCCCGGCTCTGGGGAGAGGCCGCCCTCTCTTCACCGCTGCTCTTCCCCGGGGCTCTGAACCGGCCCGGCCTCACCAGCGCCTTTCTCCGGCTTTGGGTCCCCCCGCCCCCCTCCTTCTTCCTCCACACCCCTTTTACTTGTCCTTTCCTGTTTCTGTGTCACTGACGGTCCCTGCCTGTCTCCTCCTCACTCCCATTAAAGAAAACACAGCACACGCGTTTCTCAGGCCGGCCCCCCGCCCCCATCTTCCGAAACCCTCGGCTGGGGGTCCCAGCGAGCCCAG
The DNA here is from genome assembly GCF_964146895.1 of Miniopterus schreibersii. NCBI lineage: Eukaryota > Metazoa > Chordata > Mammalia > Chiroptera > Miniopteridae > Miniopterus > Miniopterus schreibersii. Next base: position 163,503,972 of record NC_138101.1, on the reverse strand, counting down.
CTCCACGGGGCTCCCGGAGCCGGGCCTGCTCGGAACAGCCGAGGCCTGCTGCTCAAACGCCCGCTCAGAACAAAATCCCGGCCCCCTACCCGCCCAGGGCCGGCCCCACGTCCCCGCGGGGCCGAGGGGCAGGCAGGAGGCGCCACCAGCGGGGTGGGCGCGGGGCTCACCTTGGCCGGCGCGGGGCCCCCCAGCGGCCCGCAAGTCTCCCGCAGCTCATAGGCACCGCTCGGCGGGCTCCTCTCTGGTCTCCGCACCACGTCGTCGGCCGCCACGTCCCCAAATACGGCCCGGCTGGCTGGGGGTAGCCCCGGGCGGCGCGGGGGGCAGGGGCTACTGCCGTCCGGAGAGTCTGTGGGGCGGTCGGCGCCCGAGGAGGTGGTGGACGGGGGCCCGGCGGGCTGCTCCCCGTCGGGGCCGCCTCCTGCGCTGGGCGCGACGGGGGCGCCGGGCTCGGTCTCGTCCGGGGTGACCTCGTCGTCGGGGAAGCGGTTGGACTCCACGTCCACCTCGGGCTCGTCGGCAGTGTCCACGTCGGGCGAGGCGGAGTGGTAGCTGGAGCTGCCCTCGCTCAGGAAGTCCGGGCTCACGTAGCCCCCGCCGGACCCCGGGCCGGGCCCAGGCCCCCGAGCGGGCCCCGCGCCGTAGGCGTCGCGGGCGCTGCCGTAGAGCTTGGCGATGCTCTCGGCGTCCTTGACCACGGGCCTGAAGGCCGACACGTAGGAGCCTTTGCGCGCGGGCGGCGGCGGCGGGGGCGGCGGCAGGGGCGCCAGCGGCGGCGGCAGCGCCTCGTCCGCGCCTTCCTCGTCCAGCGGCCCGCGCGACAGCGCGCTCGGGCAGCGCTCCTCGGCGCCCAGGCCGCCGTCCTTGGCCGGCTCGGCGCCGTCCAGAGGCTCGGGGCCGCCGCCGCCCGCCGCCGCCGCCGCTGCCGCCGCCGCCGCCGCCACAGCGGCCGCCACGGCCTTAGCCTGGCTCTGCGCGGCCGGGTAGGGCGGCACCGGGAGGCTGCCCGCCGCGGGCCAGAACATGGGGAACGTCGGGTACACAGTGGCCGCGGCGGCCGCGGCGGCCACGGCCGCGGCGTCCTTGGCTGCCCCAGCGGGCTGGTGACCCCAGAACATGGCCCCACCACCCGGGCCAGCCCCGGCCCCCGGGGGCAGGTGGCCCGTTCCTGGGCCGCCCGCGCCTCCACCGGTGCCCGCTCCCCCGCCACCCCCGGCGCCTGGGCCGCCCTTAGGTTCGCCCGCCCCTAGCACCGGGTCGTCCTTTTTGGGGCAGAGACCGAAGGCCGTGGGGAAGCCGTAGGGGTGAGGGAAGAGCGGCGGGGGCAGCTTCTGCAAGAGGCCAAAGCCCTTGCTGGGCACTGGGATCACCGGGTAGCTGCGTACGCCGGCGCCTCCACCAGGCCCTCCGGGGCCCGCGGGGCCGCCGGCGCCCCCTGCCAGGCCGAGTCCTCGCTGAGGGTGGGGGGGAGGCGGCCCAGGAGGCCCGGCGGCCTCATCTTCGCCACAGCGCAGGCTTTTGTGGGGCGGCGGGCCCGGGGCCATCTCCGCGCCGCACCCGGGGCCTCCCCCGCCGCCGCCGCCAGGGCCACCTTTCCCCTGCCCACCGGACCCTCCATTAGCGCCACCGCCACCGCCTCCTTGCAGCGAGAAGGTCCGCTTGCGGGTGCCGCCGTTGAACATGGCCTTGACGTCCTCCCAAGCGTGGCTCAGTTCGTCTGTGGCCGACTTGTCGCTGAGTTTAAGGTGCCGGCGCCACGAGTTGAAGTTGGCGGCGTCGGGCTGGGTGTACTTGGCGTCGGGAGTGCGGTGCGAATGGAAAATGAACTTGTTGGGCGAGAAGTACATGCTGCAGTAGCCGCACTTGATGCACTTGGCACGAGAGCTGTTGTATCGCGCGGGGATGAAGCTGCCCCGCGAGCCCCACGCGCACTCGTGCACCACATCGAAGGCGAAGTTCTCGGGCAGCTTGGGCGGCTTGTGCTCGCCCAGGAACGACTTGCACAGGCGCTCGGCCTCGCGCTTCGTGATCATGCCGCAGCGGCGCGACGAGATGGGCATGGCCCCGGCCCGGCGCAGGATCTCCAGCTGCACGGGCGTGCACTGAACGCACGTGATGCCCAGGGCCACTCGGCGGTTGTGAATCTCATTGTAGCTGTAGTTCTTGAGGAGGGTGTTGGAGATCTGCGCCAGGCACAGGCGCTCCTGGCCGTCGATGACCAGGGACACGATAGGCACCCCGTACAGCGACGTCTCGCCCACCTGGTTGGGTTTGAGAGCGCTGGAGCCCGAGTAGGGCTGCAGCTCCTGCTTTGAGTTAGGCGAGGAGTTGCCCTCGCGCCCCGGCCCCAGCTGAGTGGTGAGAGCCTCCATGCCGCCGCTCCTGCGAAACAGAGAAAGCGGAGAGCAGATGAGCCATTTTCAGTGCGGCCGCGGCTCGGGCCCGCCCAGCGGGGCGCGCCGAGTCGGGCGCGCGGGGGAATCTTGGCAGTGGGGAGTCCTAGCTCACTCGCCCCCTAGACGGGCGCCTTTTGTTATTCAGACGCATGCTGGCGCCGGAACAAAAGCCCCCGGGGTTTGGGTGAGCAAAAGGGGTAATTGAGACCTCAGGAATGCCCCGGCAGCTGGGAACGAAATCCTGTTTTCGGAATGGGGTGGAAATGGAGCCCAGAGACGGAGAGTGACTTGCCCAAGGCCACACAGCAAAGACATTGCCGAACCCAGGCTTCTCGGGAGCCGGGATCCGTGCGCCTTCGGCCACCCTCAGCCTGCCCTACCCGCCTAGGTCCTGAAGCCCGGACTTCGGGGACCGGCCTCCCCTCTGCTCTGTAGTGCACGCACGCGGGCGGGCGGGGGCATCGCGTGGAGGGGTTGGGGGAGGGGCGGTCACTGCCCAGCTCCAGACAGCAGGGGGCGGTGGGGGGGGAGAAAGGGAGGGTCTGGACGTTGGGCGGTGGGGGCTGAGAGTAGGCAGAGGCGACCGCTGTTCGCAGTGCTGAACCCCACTCTCTCCAAAGCACGCCCCGTGCGCCCGGCCCCAGGGCGGCCCCCAGGTCACCCAGCTCGGTGCCAAGCCGATAACAGCGCTGGTTTCCACAAACCCGAGCTTCTCCTGTCAGGTCCGGAGCCCCGCCAGAAAGAGTCCGGCTGGAAATAGGAATCGTTTTCTTTTCAGCCATCAGTGAGACCAGGGTCACCCAGTTCCTAATCACATTTTTTTGCATTTTTAGCTGCGTTCCAGGCCAAAGCTGGTTTCCATCCGGGTCAGCATGTGAGACGGAGAGGTTCTCAAGGAAGTTTCTCAGGAGCCACTTTTCCTTTGCTTTTAACTGCCCTCTCCCTAAGTTTTCCTCCTTCAGATACGCCGTTTTCGCTCAGGCCAAGTGCAGTCTCTCTGGGCTTCTCATTTTTTTCTGGGTGGGGGCATCTCCTTTTTGGGTATCCTTCGTTCTGGGCTATCCTGGCTCATTTGGGCTGAAGGGAATCCTGGCTGGTCTCCAAAGCCACTACAAGGGTCCAGGTCAAAAGTTGCCGCCCATCCCACGCTTTGCTCGCTGGCCCAGGGAGGGAGGCAGCTGTGGCCTGGACCTTAGCAGCGGGAGGATCAGGGGAGTGATGCTTGGAGCTCTCCAGGTGGCCGGGCCAGCCACCTGTCCTCAGACACGGAGGCTCCCACCTGGCCGGCTGCTGCAGGCGCTCCTGCAGCCCTGGCAGCCCAACCCTGAAGGCCCCGCTTCTAACTCGGTAGGAAAGGAAAACCCATTTTTAGGTAAAGGGGCAGCTCCAGCCGGACAGCGGATCCGAGTTCAAAAGCCTCCATCCGGAAGACTGGGATCTTCTGTCTGTCTCCCTCCTTCTCTGTCGAGGTGTCCCTCGTCTGTCGATCTTATCGTCCCTAAGCTGTCTGTCCCTCCCAGCTCCCTCCTCTTTCTCCCATCTGTCTACATACCTTCTTCAAGTATCAAGCTATTTATCTGCTATCTGCCTGTTTCATCTTGATCTCTGTGGATCAAATTGAAACAAGTGACCCCCCCATTTCGCGTTGAAGTCCCTGGTAACATTTAGGAGGCAAAAACACGGTCCTAAGTCTCCAGCGGAGGGGCCAGCAAGACAAGCCTCGCACCCCCCTGAAGGGCTCTCAGACGGGCTGGGGAGGTGGCCGGGTGTGGGGTGGGGGTGGAGGGCTGGGAAATGACGACGTCTTCCTGGTTCCCCGAAATCGGCAAGTGTGCCCTGCCCGCATGCAGTGAAGGGGTTGCTCGGAGTCGAGCGCGTCTTCCTCCCCAAGCTGAGGGTTTGCGGTCCCCGCGAGGTTTTTCCGAATGGAAGGAGGGGGCCCCGGGGCCAGGAGAAGGGGGCCCTGGTAGAGGGACCGAATTTCGAGGTCCAGAGCAGAAAGCCAGGGTAAAGGACTGTACGCAGCGACGAGGAGCCGCGGCCAGGGCAGCTCGGGGAGCCCTCGCCGGCTCCTGAGGCTTGAGGGGTGAGCTTGGAGTGGGCGACGAGGTGGGAGGCGGGCAGCTGTGGGAGTGAGGCTATGGAGTCTTTAGGTGTAATCATAAAAACAGCCGCAAGAACCAAATCCGAACTAAACGAAAGAAGCCGCAGGGGCAGGGTGCGAGGGCGACGGGCGACCGGACGCGGATACTCACCCTGCGGCGGCGGCTGGAGCCGGGCGAGCGGCGAGCGGAGGTGCGCGGCGGAGTCCCGGATCCGCCGGGCTCTCCGGGTGACGGCGCGGCCCCTCCCCGCGCGCGCGCACAGCCGCGCTCCCGGGCTCCCCGCGCTCACACCCGCGGCCCCGCCAGCCCCTCCCGCGCGGCGCCGGGTCTCAGCAGGTGCGGGGCGCTAGGGCCCTGGGCGCGGAGTTAGGTGCCCCGCGTCGCTGCCCCTGAGGCCCCGGCAGGGCCCAGAGTGGAGGCTGGAGCTTGGAGCGCATGGCGCGGCGACGGGCACCGCGCGGTGACAGCCGGAGTGGCAAGGCCAGCGCAGGGCGGGAACGCCTGACAGCTGCGAGCCGGGGCGCCACACCCACCGCCCGAACGGTCCCTTGCGCCTCCCGGGGCCCGCTAGCCCGCGGGCCACGCGCTGCGCCCGCCGCCTCCCCGCAGCCGCTGGCCCGCGCGCCCCAGGTAAGCGGTCGCACACCTGCGCCCTGCGCTCGGCACCTGCGGCCTGCGCTCGCCAAAGGGGCCAGGAGGGAGAAAGGGCTCGGGGCCGCAAAGTTTGCCCCCGAGAACGAAGTGGGGAGGTGCTCCCCTCCCAGGCGCCAGGAGAGGTCCAGGCCAAGGCCGGTGTCGGGGCTACGGGCAGCTCAGGCAGAAGGGTCGCAGGGAGGGTTACCGCACTTTCGGGCCAGGGCGGTGGAGCCTGAGAGTGGCCCTGGGAAGCCAGTAGGGGTACCAGCGGCCGGGGTGGGGGCTGGGGGTAGCCGCTAGGAAGGGGCAGATTCAACTCCCCCCCTGCTTCTGACTGGGATCCGAGGTGTCAGGACAGCTCCAGCCTGGGCAGGGCGGCCTCCTGCCTCCTTCACTCAACAGTGGACTCGGGGACGCTTGTGTGTGTGTGTGTGGGGGGGGGGCACCCCGGAAAAGCCAGCGCCTCGCTGGGAGACTGCTCTCTAGTTGACCGCTGGGCTCCTCTCGAGCTCTCCTGCTAGCTGAGTTTGCCTGCGGTGGGGGTCTGGCCCTCTGACGCTGCAGACACCCCTCGTCATAGTCTCTCTTCCCACAGCTTCGTTCCTCTCCTCCCTCCTCCCTCTGCCCGTGGGTTTCTGTCTTCACCATTCTTCCCCCACAATCCCGTCGGGTCCCCGCGTGCTCCTCTCAATCTCCGTCTCCACTTCGTTCGAATCACCAGTCGCACTCCCTCCCTCTTGGCCCCCACCCGGGCACCTCCTCGCCCTCCCCTCTCCCAAGTAGTATTAAGTGTCCTTAATGGACACGTTAATTAAACTGTAATTAATCATACTGTCCAGCCCAAGTTTGAACAATTACCCTAATCAAACAGAAGTTAATAATGGCAGGGATGGCCTGGGGCGCGGCGGGCCGCCCGGGCAGGGGCGCAGCGGCCACTGCGGTTGCGGACTTTGGCAGCAGCGGCGAGCTTAGCGCGTCCTTGGAACCCGGGCAGCGCAATCAATCTTCCGAGGCCAGCAGCGCCGGTCGCCCTCACCCCGCCCCCTCACTTTCTTTCTCCCTCCTGGTTCCAGGCCCTCTCCCTTCCTGCATTCCAGCCCCTCTGGGGTTCGACTCCCTTCTCCACTTCTCCGCGTGGTTTTTCTCTTCTCCCCTGGCTCGCAGGGGCCCTGGGGGTGCGAGGGGACCACCCAGGCCTCGCCCTCGGAGAGAGGGGGCGGCCAGGCCAGGCCAGGCCTGAGGACTCGTTCCCCACCATCTTCCCCCCTTGGCTAAGGGATCTCTGAAAACTACCCCCAAGTTTGAGGGCTCTGACTTCTCTGAGGAGTTCTTGCTCTTTCGCCTCCCTCGGTTTCCCTCTTTCTCCCTCTTGGGTCTCCCTGCCCTTCTCTTTCCTCCGGAGCCGGCCCCGTCCTTTCTCTCTCAGGCTCTGGACCCTCCGTCTCTCCCAGGCTCTGCCCTGTCCCTAACTCTGCGTTCTCTCTCCCCCTCCCCGCTGAGAAAAACAGGAACCTATTTTCCCTCTCAGAGGCGCCCCCAGACTCCACCTGCTCATCCCGGCTCCCTCCGTCGCCCCCCCATCCCATAATTACAATCCCGTTCGGTAATTATTCTTAGCCTCCTAATGATTTTTTAAAAGGCATCTCAGAATCCGGGGTGGTGGTTGACAACGATCGCGGAGCCAGGACGCCCGGGGCGGGGGGTGGGAGTGGGAAGGGATGGGCAGGGTCCTGCCTGTCCTGCCCGGGCTGCACCGTGAGGGCCAACAACCCCTCCGGGGCCAGCCTCTGGGGCGTCCCCAGCAGCCTGGCCCAGGGGCCCAGGGACTTTTCGGACAAATGTTCCCTCTCAGGGTTCCTGCACTAGGGGCGGGCAGGGTCGCGTTTGCGACTCGGATCAGCACCAAGCTGCGGACAGCTCCCTGCGCCGCCCGCGCACCCGCCCACCCAACTCTCGGACCCAGGTCTGAGCTGAAGGCAAGTGGGGAGAGGCTCGGGAGGCACCGGGGTAGTGGCCTCGGGAGAGCGGGCCTTGGGGTGTGGCCTCGGGGTGCTCTGGACCAGTGTCGGCGCGAACCGCATTTTACAGTTTGCAGCCGGTTCTCACGACCCCGGCAATAAGTAGGTATCATTTATTCCCATTGTACAGGCGGGAAACTGAGGGCCAGGCCGTGGGAGCCCACGCAGGTTCCTCGGCCGATAAAGGACGCAGGCTGATCTCCCAGACCCTAAATACCTCGCCCCCAGGCTGCCGCTGCCGGGGGCCTCTCTTAGCGAAGGGGAGGGGGCAAGGGGAGCCTTCGCCACCACCCTCCCCACGCGCCGTGCGGGGCCAGCAGGCCCGGCCAGGCCACCGGCCCAGGCTCGGCAGCCGGCGCGGGGCGCGCGGGGACCTGCGCTCGGGCTCCGAAAGGCGGGGCGGGGCCCTTCCTCCGAGGGCGCGCGGGGGCCTGCGCAGCCTGCGGGAGTCGGGCCCGGGCTCCCTGACCCCGCGGCTCAGAGTCTCTCCTCCACCCGCCCCGGCGGCGCCCGGGTCCGAGGGCCCGGCTCCGGGTCACGTGCCCGCAGCCCCGCCGGGGCCGCGCCGCCTCCGCGTCCCGGGGTCACTTCCACGCGGCCCCGCGCCCGCGCGCGTTCCGGCTCCGGCTGGGGCTGGGCGACCGCGCCTCCTCCGCGAGCACATATCTTTTACCAGTTGAATTAACGGCAGTTTTCGTCAGTTAATTAGGTTTAATTTACATAATTAGTACAGTATAAAGAGGATTGGGGATAATCATGGGGTACGTAGCGCTTACTGTGTAAACACGTATTCTGAATTAAAAATCAGATGTAATTAAGGCGCGCAGGCCCTGTTTAGGCAGGGTTTTAATTGTAATGAATTTCTAATTAACACTCAATGATTGCCAAATGCAAAGGGCTGTAAAATTTTCTTGTAGTTTTGCTAATTTATTGTTTACTTAATATCTGGATATTAATCCGAGGGCCCGACAGGCCAGGGCCCACGCGGCTGTGGGGCCCGCGAGTGAAGGCAGCCGGGCGAGGCCTGCGGGCCGCCCCAGAGCGAGGCGGGCGGGCTCCGGGGCGCTCGGGGCTCCCGGCGCCTCGCTCGGGGCGCCCAGGGGAGCAGAGGCCCCGAGGGGCCCGGGGCTGAACCGAGGCGCGCTCGGGTTCCAGCTGCCCAGGCGCACGCTCCTCCCAGCGGGCGCTCCCTGCTCCTAGGACATCAAGAGGGAGAAAAGTCTCCGCCAGATCAGTTCTCCTACTGAGCACCTGAGTAACCGGGGACCTCGACTTGGAAATACCTGCGTCTGTAGGATGGATCCACTGATTGGCACTTTGTAGAAGTAAAGGATTGACCAACCCCGAGGCCCAAGAGCCCTGCAGATGAACATCTTTCTTCTGGAGCCCTGAGGGGGCAGCCTGGTTGTGTAGGTCTCTTAAGCCTGGGGGGAAAGGCAGAGCCAGGAGGCCTTGGGACTGGTTTAAGGGTCGTGGGGACAGGCTCTGCCCATCCTGGGGCTCTCTCTGCAGTTGGGGAACAAGTTAGGCTTGGAGGGACTGAGGAGGAAACCAGGACCAGACTTTTTTGCCCTAGCCAGACATAGAAGCCCCCAAGACCTGGGAAAGAGGGTGGGTGAGTAGCTCTGCTGGCCCCAGGACTCCTCCTCCCCCCAAGTCTCTAGTTTGGGTCCCTGCCCCTATCCTAGCTCACCCACCCACCCACCTGCCCACCCAAGCCCTCTCCCCTCCCCCCTTCAGCCCCAGCTTAGCCACAGTCTCTTTCAAAGTCCTCAGCACAGAGGAGGCTCTGTGGGCACCTTGAAATTTCCAAACAACTCAAGGGAACACATGAAGAAGATTCAATGGCACCTAGAAGCTTTTGCCCCACAGAGCAGACTACCTTGACTTCTCTCTTCAGTGCCTGCCTTTCAGAGGCTGCAGAGGCTGCTCCTGGACACTGACTGCACAGAGCCTCCTCTGAGCCTGCCTGTTGGCCTGTACTCCATCCCCTCTGTCTCAGGCTGTTTATTTTCATTATCGGATTGTTCACTGGTTAATATTTCCTGATTAGTTATTCATTTGGGAGTGTTTTCTGTCTCTCCCACTGGGATGTTTTGTTTGCTGTAATATTCCTATGGTCTAGAACAGAGCCTAGCACATAGTAGGTGCTCAACATGGTTGTTGAATGAATGAGTGAACAGCATTTGAGTGTAAGAGCTGTGAGCTGCAGTCCTGGTCCCGGCTGACTTGTGGCCATAGTGACTGAAGGGTGCCCTGGTGTCTAGTGGCCAATCTGGTTCTCCCAGAGTAGAAGGCTCTGTGTTCCCCAGTGACATCTAGGAGGTCTTGGGGTTCCCACCTTCCACGCAGATTCAGGCAAGGCTACTCAGGCAGAGCCCTGAAGCCTTGTTCTCTTAGGAGGTAGGGATGGGTCCTGTCAGGTAGGTGGGGAGGGCTGGAAAGAGAACAGGCTCAGGAGCCAGCAAGACCTGGGTTCGTTCAAATCCCAGTTCTGCTTTGTCTCCAAACCTGCATCTGTAAAGTAGTCATATGGGCCTTATTAGGAACGTCTCAATGATTAAGTGAGGTGCTAAGGGTACAGCACCTAGCCGGGCCAGGGACTAGAGTGAGGTGCCTAGGGTGCAAAATTTAAGGAGGCATTCACTCTCAGGGTTCCGAAAATTCTCCCCCGTCACAGCCCTGCACGAAGCAGATGACAGAGTAGGTGCTCAGCATGCGTGAGGGCCCCCTTCCCTCCAGCCTCAGATCACTTCAGCACAGCCACCTGAACGTTGTTGGCGTCCAGTCTGCCTGCTGGGACAGGACAGCCTGACTCCTCTCAACTGGATGTTTTTAACTAAGTCTGCGGGCGGGAGAGACTTTTTATCCCTTGCAAGTTAATGCAAACTGTTAGGGAGATAAATAAATGACAGAGCTGCCGATGGACTGTTGGGCTCAAAGGAGGGAGATTTGTCTCACTTTAGAAGAAGGACCTGGAGGGCTCAGCCCCATCGACTCGCTCATTGTGCTGTTATCTGCCAGAGAGGTGGTGACACCACAGCAATTAAGACAAACTTTAGTCTATAAGTTCGTGCCTGCAATCTCCCGGCTTCAAAACAAGACAAATGATACCGCCAAGGGAGGAAGCCAAGTCTTTTTCAGACCCTGTCCAAAGTCACAGTGAATATTTGTAGTTGTTCAGCAGAAAATTTGTCATTAGGAGGCCTGGGCTCTGCTGCTCCACCCCCCCACCCCCCCCACCCCCCCACCCCCCCACCGCCCAACCTCGCACCACATTATAATCCATCTCAGTGGCCTGGGCCAGTCCAGGCTGTCTCTGGAGACTCCCCCTGACTCCCACTGAGGGTTCACACCTACTGCCAGCCCCGCCCCACCTGCCTGCACCTTAGTTCATGAGCGTCTCTGGCGGATCAGCCACAAAATTTCTCTCTACCTGAAAGGAGTCAAAACAAAGCCAGGAGGTGCCACTGAAGCTCAGCCCTGCCTCCAAGGGCCGGCTGACCTCCCACACTTCCCTACTGCTCCCCTCAACCCCCACCTTCCCCCCACTTCCCTACTGCTCCCCTCACCCCTGCTAGAGGCCAGTGCCCACGAAGGACCAGGCTCTGGGCTCCATCCTGAGCCAGTTACTGCTTCACCTGCCCGGGGCCCCCGCTAACTCTTCCCCAGGGCACCCCACTGCTGGCCTCTCCGCGAGCCCTTGGGAGCCGCTGGCCCCAGCCTCCCTCCTGCCGCTGGACGGAGCTGCTTCTGGCTGCCTGAAGTGAAAACACCTGACCCTTTGACGTGGCAGTTGGGACCTGGTCAGGGGCAGTCTTGGGAGCCCACCTGGCCCCAGTGTGAACAGTCACGCTGCTGGCTGCCCGGCTGCTGTGAGCTGCGAGCGCTGCCTCCCTTCTTGCCCCTCTGAAGGGTTGCCTGGCGCTGCCTCCCTCGCCCACCCAGGACCTCGGTCCTTGCTCTGCCTCGCCAGCCTCCCTCTGCGATGACTGAGAACAGAGGCTCCCGTCCTGGCAGGGCCCAGACCTAAAGGATGAAGCTCCAGTGGGGAACCTGGGCAGCAGTCAGTGGGGTCGGAAGGCGTCTTGGGGCAGCATGGCAGTCTCTCCGGGCTCCCCCACCCCACGTGGAGGCAGCTGTTCATTCCCAGCCTGTGTGATAGAGGGGCATGCCTGGGACCCCCTGGGGCCTCATGCTGAGCTCATACTTGGCCTTCAGCCCTGAGTGTGCAGAAGTCTGGAAGCACATGCCTCCCCCAAAGATGTGGGTCTGTTCAGCTTGAGCACAAGGCTCAGGCCCTTGGCCTCCAGGCAGGACACCTGTAGCTTCCCTCACTTGGCCACGTTATAGTGACCAGGTTATAGCTCTCAGCTCACCTTTCAGGCCTGACCACCCCCCAGCTGGGTTGGGCCCCAGGTTGGGGGCTCTGGGTCACTGCTCTGGGCCACAAGGACTGTTTAACCCACCTGCCCTCCTGTACCCATTGCCTTTCTAGAGCATCTCCAAAGCCCTGGGATTCTGGAACCCTTATTTCCCAGATGGGAGAACCAAGGGACAGAACCAGGAAGGGATAGTGGGCTGAGTGCTGAGGGGACTCCATGCCTCCAAACCAGGGTGGCACCTGCTTCCCAATGTGACCTGGGGGCCTGAAGGGAGGAGTGGGAATTGGCAGCATGGAGAGAGTGAAGATGGGAAGGGGTGGTGGCATGCAGGGCAGAGGGAAGAGTTCATTCCTGCCTCTCTCTGTTCCAGGTCTCAGCCTACTCATGGTCCCTGAAGGCAAGGTCAGCTTTGCCTTGGGGCTGCCGAGGGTGACTGGAGGGATCACTGAGCCTAAACAGGCCAAAGAAGGCTCTGCCTTCCAGCCAGAGGGATCTGTACACAATCCCTCAGGGGTCACACAGTTCCCCATCTTCCAAAGATTTCAGAGGGAAATGTAGACTTTGAGGGGCTGCCCCAAAGCAGGGGCTCTTGACCTGGGCTCCATGATCCCTAGCTGTGAATAAAACTGTGTGTGTGTGTATTGGGTGCATGTTGTTCTGGGGCGAGGCTGTCACTCCTGTGGGATGCTTATGGGGGTCCATGGCCCCAAGGGGTGAGCACTCCTGCTGCAGAACATCAGGGCTGGGAGGGGCTCTGGCACTCAGGGAGACGAAGCCCTGCATTTACTGATGAGGAAACCAAGGTCCAGGTGGAGATATGCTCTGTCTGAGGTCAACCTGGAAGCTGGTGTCCCGCCCAGGGCTTCGAGGTGCCTCCAGAGCAGTGCTTCACAACACCGTTAGGGCTTGGCCTGGATGTCCAGAGGAAGCAGCTCCCCAGGCCCCATTCCCAAAGGTATATCTTTGCACAGCAGAGTTTGCATGCACACTCTGTGTGAGGTGAAGGATGGGGCACGTGTGTGTGCTCACGCACATAAGTGTCTGAGGAGCTGACTTCTGCAGCTGTGGTTAAAGGTGGGGTTCTGAGTTCCAAACTGTGCTTTGCTACTGGCTGAGTGACCTTGGGCAAGTCTCTTGGCTTCTCTGTGATTCAGTTTCTGCATCTGTAATGGGCAGAATACCACCACCTACCTCACCAGCTGGTTGTGAAGATTAAAGGAGTTGATAGCAAACTCTCAGCACAGCACTGGCATGGACCTGCTCCTTTTCCCCACCACCCCTGGCTTGGGATTTGGGGATGACAGGCTAGCTGTCATTTTAACTGGCTCCCTCTAGCAGCGGTGTGGAGCGCAGGCTGCGGGGTGGGGGGCGCGGCAGGGTGGAAAGGGCCGGCTAGGAGGCTGTTGCCTTGGTGGTCCGGGTGTGGGACCTTGGATGAGGCCAGGAAGTGGTGAAATGAATACATTTGAAGGTGAAGACGCAGACTTCCAGGTGGGCTAGAAGTGGCTGTGAGAGAGAGAGGAGCCGGGGCCAATCCCAGGAGGTAGCCTGGGCCCGAGGAAGGAGATGAGAAGGTGCTGGAGGTGCCGGTGTGTGTGGCATCAGTAGTTTCTGGGTGGGCTGGATGCCACTCAGACCTCCAAGGAAAAACCCGAGCCTCTCTGAGCCTCAGTTCCTCGTCTATAAAATGGGGTAACGACACTTACCTGGCAGGTGGTTGAGAAGATCACCTGAGGATGGCTGTGAGTGGCCTGAGGTGAGTGAGGTTCACAGGGTGGGGGGCCAAGGGCAGTGGGAGGCAGCTTGCTGGAATGGGGCCGGTGGTGGGGAAGGTGGGGGAAGGGCCTTTCAGAAGCCCCGGGGCCTCTTCCCAACTCCTGAGCTCCTGCTCCCCCAGCCCCACACCCCACGGTCAAGTCACTGTGTTGGATGGAGCCTCTGTTGCTGTTGGGACAGCCCAGCCTTCACACGTGGGACAAACCCGAGTCAGGCAAGGAGCACGTGTCAGGGGTCTGAAACCCCGTCTTTACTGCTGCTCAGCTACGCCTTGCCAGGGACTTGGTTCAAGGACCTCCATGCCTTGGGCTTGGGTCTGTCGGTGGTCTGGGCTGTGGGCCTCATCCCAGAATGTCGGGAAGCATTGGGCGCTTGTAGGTGCCCGGGGAAGGGCAGCTCCAGGCCCCCTGCGGCAGTGGGAGCCCCCGCCCCGCCCCAGCCTTGCATGGGTAACAGACACCCTGAACAGTACACTCCTCATGGGGAAGGCAGTCACAAAGCAGTAACACTTTTATTCCCATCAGTGATGCTGATGGCGCTTGACCCTTTCCAAATAAAAATGTTAGGAAAAAGGAAGAGGGGTGGGGGCACAGGAGCCTCTATTCTCAACGCCTCCACCCCTCTACCCTTCCCTCAGTCAGTGCCTCCAGACCGGAGGGGGCAGGGCTTCACCCCGGCCAGGGCTGGCCAGTGACGGCTCCCCAGGCAAGGGCACTGCTGGCAGAGTTGAAGGTGAGAGCAGGGAAGCTCGGGCCCAGCAAAGCTCTTCTGCTGCAGACAGCAACTGGGAAGGGGCGTGACAGGTGGGGTTTCCCCTGGGAGACCAGTCCTGGGCTTTCAGCACCCCTCTGAGGCCTCAGGGGGGCCCCTGCTGGCTCCGCCTCTCCTCCAGTGCCCTGCACACCCACATGGACACCACGGTGGCGTTTCCATCGTTGAACTGCATGATGAACGGGTGGCCCTGCGGAAAAGAGGAGCAGGCTGTGACAGAATCCCAGACTCCGTACTTCATTATGCTTGCCCAGGCCCGTTCTCAGCCTGGACCTTCTTTCTTCTCCCCTACAGCCCTGAGAGGCTCCGAGGGCAGCGAGCAACCCCACTTCACAGCTGGGTGAGTGAGGCGCAAGGCAGAGCAGCGACATGCCCGTCCCAGCACACCTCGGACTCCGCCTGGAGCTTGGTTACCCGCTCCTGAAATTCCAACCAGCCTGAAGCTCCCCACAGGTGAGGCCTGTCTGGACTCCACACTGCTGGCCCTTCCTCGGCCCAGCATCACTCCAGCAGCTGTGGCCACGCCTGGCTCCCGAGCTGCCAGCGTCAGCCCGGCTGCTGCCCGGAGGCCCCGGAACCACTCGTCAGAGGCTATGTTAATCCTTCCAGTTCTCTGCCTAAACCTCTATGAATAGGTCACAGTCCATGAGTGGAGGGAAGGCAGGGGTGTCAGAGGGAGAGGGATGTGCTGGTGTGTGCAGATGTGTGGCTCCTGGTGGGAAGCTGGGGGCTGGATTTTGGCAGGGCGAACACTGTCTCCAAGGCCTGCCTTGGCTCTAACCTACTTTGCCCACAGGCAGGCTGGGTTATATTTAGCCAGCACCCTCCCTGCTGCCCTAAAGAATCAAGGTTCACACCCACAATCTCAGGGCCTCCTAGGAGTTCCCAGGGAAGGCCAGAAAGCCAGAAAAAAAACAAGGCCAGCCACAGGGTTACCCTGGCCACAGGTCAAAGGTAAAAGGAAATCAGAAAAGCCTTCTCTCCCCTCTTCCTCAGCAGTGGCTTCTCTGCTAAGGAATGCACACCTGGCAGCTCCGCCCTCCCTCCCCACCTACCAAAGTGGTAGCCTAATGCCCAAGAAGCCAGCGTGGGTAAGCAGAGAGAAGTGGGCCTCCCTGTGCCTTTCACTCCCCCAGCTCCTTCCCCCTCTTCCAGACTTCCAGCTCCAGCTGCCCTGCTCCCTTCCTGCTTTCTGCGCCCTTCCTGGGCCTCTTCCTGCCCTGAGCTGGGCTCTCAGGGGCAGCTTTCCCAATCCACGCCAGTCTTGACCTGCAGGCATGGGGGACGGCCAGCCACTGGCCACATGCTCGAAGCTCCGAGAAGCTTCCAAATGAGCTTATTATGTGGTTGTGAGGGATGTGGGCCCAGGGCTCGGATGGCCCAGATGCCCAGACACCAGGCCACGGGAGGGGAAGGGGCTGCTTGGTAAGACCTGAGATGTCTTCAACAGGAAGGAAGGAAGCCCAGGCTTCCTCACCCTGGGCTGACACTGTGACCCTTTACCCAGCCCAATTCAGGCAAGGAAAACCAACCCTGGAGAACCCTGCATGGTCTGGTCTAGCTCAGAGGTACATAGAACCTGTCAGAGGTGCGGGCAGGAGAAAAATCAGCTTGAGGGTGCTGGGGGCACCCAGCCCAAGGCAGGGACTCACTGAGGCCTTCTATGATCTGCCCAAGGCACTCTGTGGGGGATCCCAACATACCTGCAGGACCCCAAGGGAGCAGGCCCCTGGTTCAGACTCCTGCTGGGGAGGGGAGGTGGTGGAGATGAGGCTCGGTGGGTGTCCCACAGGAAGCAGGTGGGGAGGCTGAGGCAGGAGAGGCCCAGAAGGGACTCTATTTTGGCTTCCACATGTCCCCTCCCTCATATCTGTGCCCAACCTATACCTGCCTTCCTAAATTGCTGCCTAGATAGAGAGGATTCTTCCCGAAGTCAGATCATGTGCATTTCCTTTTCAGGAGGCGCAGGAGAGGCGGGAGAGGCGACCTTGTGCCCTTGTGAAGAACAAAGGGAGAAGCTGTGCTCAGGAGCCCACGGGCCCCTCCCACCAAGCCTGGGGTAGCGGTGTCACTTTCCCAGAATGCCCGGTGACTTTGGGGCCCATATGCTCCATCTCTGTTATCATCTGTTCGGAACAAGCAGAGCGGAACTGCGGGAGGGAGAGAGGAGGCATTCCTCCAGTTGGGAAGGCTGATGGCCGCGCTGCAGGGGAGCATTTTGCCCAAGTGCCCTAGGAGGCAGAGGAGGGAGGAGAGAGGAAGGAGAGAGGGTGGGCATCCAAGGCTCCAGTGGAGACCCTGCCCCTTTCCTGCCCCTCTAGGCTGGGAGGTGACTCCCATCTCCTGCTTTACACCACCTTGCAAGGGAGTGATCTGGACGAGTGGTCTGTCCCCAGCTATTGTTGACTAGTTTGAAAGGGATGAGAGGGAGAACCACAGAGGGAGACAAGAGAGGAGAGAGATAGTCAGACAGACATGGAGGGGAGGCCCCAGCATCTCCAGGCACCCAGGGAGGTAACGTGAATTTGGGAGCTGCTGGCAGCGTGGGCCACCATGTGACGGAACATACGAGAAGCCAGCGTGCAGGGAGTGGGGGCAGACACAGCTGCTCGAGGGAAGCAGAGCAGGCAGAGGGTGTTGGAGCCCAGGGGCCATGGTACCCAGCGGGGCAGCATCTCTGCCTGCAGGGTCCACGAGCACCTCGCAGTCTGGGGTAGAGGCACCCAGGTCACATGGGTGGGCACCTCACAGACGAGGAAATGGTTGACCTGCCTGGGCTCCCTAAGCTGGGACTGGATAGGAAGTCTCTGTAACCAAACCCACAGCCAGGCTCTCCCTGGGCTGACCTGGGTGGCAGAGTGGGGGGAATCAATATCCAACTGCAGTTTCCCCTCACCTTATTTCCACCACGTGATGCTGACCTGACCAGAGGTGGGACCAGGGTGCAGGCTTTGACCCTGGTCAGTCCCAGGTCCTGACCTCTGTCGGCGCCATCCTGTGGACACACTGGGAGGGTGCTCTGTGATGGTGGAGGGTCACTCTGACTCAACTCTCCCTCCTCCCATCCGCCCAGCGTGAGGAGCAGGGAAAGTACACCACCACCCATTGTGCAGGACAGGAAACAGCGGGGAGGTGAAGTGACGAGGTTAAGTGCTGGGGCCGAGTTCAGATTTCTGGTTTCTACTCTGGTACATTCTCAGGGCCAGCTGCGTCCCCCGTGACCCTGGCAGGTATGTTCTCCACTCCCTCCCTGAGTCTGCCTGATGTACCTCCAGCTCTGACACAAGATGCAATGATTCCTCATGAGTTTAATGAGCAAACAAACAAGACCTGGTGGACAATCCTGTGGAAATCATGAAATCACTCGGCCACCTTGAAGTGCCTGAGTTCCCTGGTGGCTCCAGACCGCCGCAGCGGACGCCGGCAAGCCAGATGCTATAGGAGTCCCAGCAAGGCCAATGCCTGGAGGTAGATGGAAATGGCTCAGCGAGTAACACTCATACTGAGGCAGCACCAGGCATACTGAGAGTGCTGTGGGCCAAGCATTTGCCGAAGGCTTTGTCCTGATTTTCCCACTGAACCCCACACTCACACTAGAGGTGCACACAGTTATGCATCTCCATCACCAGATAAGAAATAGGCACTCAGGGACCCATCTGAGGTGAGCGAAGCAAATGGCTGGGCTAGACTCAAGTCTCCTGACTCCAAATGCCATGCATAGGACCACGTGTTCACCTGCACCTGGGACCAGAGAGCTGACCTCGCAGGCCCCTCTCTGGAGTGTCTGAGGCCCTCGGAAGGCTCTGGCCCACTGCAGCACTTGGGTGAGATGTACATCCCTCCCAGGCACAGGAAGCCAGCTATGGACAAGCTCTCAGCCCCATCATGCTGCAAGGAGCAGTGGGAGTGTGGAGTGGTCACCTCCCTGGAGCCAGCACATCCAGGCGACTGCCCCAGACACCTAGGCCTCTGCCCTCCATAGTGTGTGCTAGCGGCCACTCTGCAGAGGCTGGCAGGGCGCGTGCCAGGCCTGAGCTGCTGAATGATCTCGCTGGCTTCATCTCCAGGCAGTGGGAGCCACTCTCA
The DNA here is from genome assembly GCF_964146895.1 of Miniopterus schreibersii. Taxonomy (NCBI): domain Eukaryota; kingdom Metazoa; phylum Chordata; class Mammalia; order Chiroptera; family Miniopteridae; genus Miniopterus; species Miniopterus schreibersii. The sequence continues at coordinate 163,485,796 of NC_138101.1, read as the reverse complement.
TTTCACTGATTCTCTCAGGGCCAATTGCAACAATTAAATCGGTGTGGGCTGAAGTATTATGGTCCACAAACTTCGCCACAGAAGATGGAGACATAATGAAGGGAAAAGGGTGGGACTGTAAGAGTCGGGATGGATCCAAAAGTGGGACGCGGTGGGGAGGGAGACAGGGAGGGAGAGAGAGACAACAGCAACCAAAGACAGCTGGTGTCACCTGGTGCGGCGCCCCTGCCAGTGGGGCTGAGAAGCAAACCGTGCCAGCTCAATGGAGGGTGCTGGTGAAGACCCAACAACTCAGGAAGAGGAGCTGCAGTTGCCCAGGACACTCTCCTTCCTCTGGGTATGGTGTCCAGTGTCTCACTACAGTCTCACTCTTTCATGCAATAACGTCCCGAATTTTTGCCCACCCATTTCACTGTGATGAGATGCCTTCCTGATGACTGACAACAGGACCCTCCAGACCCTCCCATGTGGGCGCACTCTACCTGTCCACGACAGAGGCAGGGACGGGAGGGTCACTGTGCCCACGATGCAGGCAGGAATGGGCTACGCGCCTGCTGTGGTGGATACATGCTGCCTGAGGCTCAGGTGTCTGGACTCCTGGCCCAGTGCTCATTCACTGACACCTCACTCTCTGCTCTCAGTTGGTTTTTGAGTTTCTTCCCAAATAGGAATTAACTATTTGGGGTCTCCACACTTCTTCCGTCATATAACTTCCTAAAGAACACCATGCATTTGAGCCACCTAATAACTTGCTGCTGTGGCTGCAAGGCCTGGCGCGTGGCAGGCCCTCCAGCAGTCCTGTGGCACGACAGAGTTACCTGTATATTCTGTACATCTGCACCGCTGTGTGCCTGCTGGCTGCCTTGTATCTGCACATGACTTTGTACCCTTAGCACCCCCATTCATACACAAAAGAAGCTGAGGTGCCAAGAAACTGACACAGGGCAAGGTCCCAGAGCTATAAAGTGGCACAGTCAGGGTCTGATCCAGGACTCTCTTCTAAGGACACCAATGACTATGCTCTCTGAGGTTGGGAACAGTGAGTGTTCAAGTTCTACTTCTTAAAAAGAGTATCTTGTACATTACAGGTGCTCAACAAGTACTTTTTAACTTATAAATTGAAGCTAGGGTGGCAAGAAGGCATCTGTGTGTCCTCCCAGTTCAAGTTCATATGGGTCAGGCACCTCTAATCAAACAATTATATTTAACACTCAGCAACTCTATTAAGTATTAAAATTATTCCCACTTTACAGATGAGGAAAGTAAAGCACAAAAAAGATTATGGAACCTGCCCAAGGCCACGATGCTTGACCATGCTCAAGCCCTCAGTCACTATGCTGCCCTTTCTCCTCAGTGCCAGGCCCATGGGATGGCAGGGCCCACCCTGCAGGACAGCCTGCCCTCAGAGCACAGGCTGGATGGTCTATGTGGTAAGCCCAGCATCCCTGGTTCTCCATTCTTTCTCTTTGGGTTTAGACGCAAGAGAAGGAGGAAAACGAAGGCCCACGGCCTGAAAGAAATTTTCCTGAGCTACAGAGACCAGACCCTGGAGGTAAGAGCAGAAAGAGCAACTATAACAGGAGATGCCCAGCAGAAGACCTCACCCTTAACATAAGATTTACCTCTACGGAGCCTTTCCTCCTATCACCTTCCAACAAATTCCACCTCTCTCAGAACTGTGCAAACACTGTGTTGACCTCCTGAGAGCACACACTGATGCTGCCCCATGTCTTCACCATTTGAGCCCACCTTATCCTAACACTAGACTGGAAGCCCCTTGAATGGTAATCACGTATCAGCTGCCAAGAAAAGTTAGTTGGACTGACTGGTAAGTGACAGCGCTTCCCCAGGAGCCTGATGCTGGTGGGGGTGGGCAGGCCTAGGGAGAAAGCGCCACAAGCTGAGGCTGCTCTAGACTCCTGGGGGCCTCTCTGGACCACAGGGCTCTCCTCCCTCAGGGTAAGCCCTAGGCCACCAGCACCTCCTCTCCCACCCTGGACTCTGTATGGGAAAGAATGCCAGGCACCCATAAGCCTGTTTTAAGAAGTCAGGCCTGGCCCAGGTACACTCCAGCCAAGTCCAAAACGAGTGAGGAGTCCAACATGCTGCTATGGCGAGCCTGCAGGGGCAGTGCCTGCAAGAGGTGACCCGAGGCTGCAGGGGCCCATGTCAACACACTGCCCATCACCACGTTTCCTGGCTGGGCCTGCGAGCCTTGTTTGAAGGCTCTGCACGTCCCTTTGCGACCCCAGTCCTAGTGGTAGGGGTAACAGTCCCTCCTCAGCAATAAGAGGAAGTAGGATCAGGTGGGACCTCAGAGACCTGTGGAGTCAGAGGGGCTGAGGTGGGTGGGGGCTTCTACAAATGTTTGACTCAAATTGTTAAGAAATATTTTTAACTGTATTTGTACTAACCTAATTAAAAGATAATATAAACATCCATCTATGTTCAACTTAAAATGTTGAAGTCTCATGGATGACTTTATAAAGAAGTATCTAGGATAAATACTGACACATTCATGATAAAAAAAGTCCACTTTTTTTCTATGTTAATATTGATTTTCTACATTAATTTTACATAATAAAAAGTGCTTCACAGCCAAAGGTTCACAACTACCTATCTAATGCCTATTTGCCCAGGAGAGAACTTCAGATTAGAGAAGTTAAATGACTTAAGGAAGGATGCACAGATGTCCATTGTCTGCTAAACTGCTGACAAGTGGCAGGGCAGCGAGCAGCCTTTATAGTATGAATCACACGAGCAAATAAGCCATAATCATCCCCAGGGTTGACTCTTCCTTCCAGGCTCATCACCAGGGGGAGTTAGGGAAGGAGGTGGCTGGGACTGAGGTTGGAGGGGAGCCCCCATGAGTGACTCAGCAGGGAGGGCATCTCAATAAAAATTCTTCTCTCTGCCCCTCTGTGGGGTGATGCAAGGAGCCTGCACACCTTCTCTCGCCATCCCCAGTTGGGAGGGCTTGGGAAGGGCCACAGCTGCCTCACCTATAGGAGATTATACAGGACGAGCCTCCATTCTCCTGGTGTCATCTTTCTACATGGAAGGACTTCTGTTATCACACTCCTGAGCCCTGCCCTGGGAAGATGGCAACACTGGGAGGAAGGACTGAGCAGGCTGGGTTGGGGGTGTCCTGCCCGCAGGGAGGGCACGTTCTGGGCTGCCCTCTGGCAGACTGACCCGATGGGGCCGCAGCTATTCACCTCTGATGGGGACGCAGCTGTAAATTCCCAGTAAGGCCACTCAGGCCACACAGGTGAGCACATCGTTCCATCCAGCTCTTTATAGAAGTGAAGCTGATACTTCCACTCTGTCATTTCCCAAGTCTTATCTCAGCTGGTTTTGAACACAGGGAGGCGGTGTGCTGGCCTCATCTCCACCAAATGCCACTGTTCTCTCTTCCTTCTGGAACCAAATGAGGTGCCTGTCTACAGGGGTGCTTCACAGACATGCTGGGCAGGGAGAGGGTGGTTTTTATTTCCCCACAGAATAGGTTCAGGGGCGTGGCAGTGAGGTTCGGCCGGGAGCCCTGTCTGTGGAAGGTGCTGTCTACCTAGCCTGGCTTACCTGGGCAAACCCACGGTGCAGCGCTTTCCGAGGCCAGGCATCTGTTCTGAGACTGCACTTTCTCAGCTTCTGATTTCTAAAGCTTTTCCATGGCTGGAGGGGGGGCCCTTCCAGCCCTTCATTTTCTTTTAAGACCTCAGAAATGGTTTGCAGCTGTGACATGCCGTTTCAATCAACCTTCCTCAGTTTATTCTTTACAACTGCTACAGAAATAGATGTTTCTCCCCAAATATTCAATTATTAGCAGCAAATTGCTTACCTCTAGCCATCCTAGACTATACACAGGCATCTAACGGGGTCAAGGAGCTCTCTACCTTTCATCTGAGCAGATCTATGTGTTTCTACACAGAGTAATTGGTCAGAAAATGGCCCATCGAGAGAACATGATGTTTCCTGAGGTCTCTGTGAGTCATTGTAGGCTCGTGCTGACAGGGCAGCAGCAGGACCAGAGCAGTGTGGTGTGGGAAGGGGCTCGGGATGATTCCAGTGGGCTGCGGTCAGGGCACAAATATGCGAGTGCCAGCAATCATGAGCTGATGTCAGGAAGAGCTATGTGAGTGGCAGGGTGGTGTCTCTGGCCCATTTAAGGGGAATTGTGGGGGCTGCCCTGGCAGGGAACTGAGATAGGACTGGGGGACAGTGGGGAGGCTGCCAGCTCCCCCAGGCAGTCTCAAGCCAGGCAGAGGAGTCAGGATCAGAGGATGCCAAAGGGAGAGTGGGGGCCTTGTGCCAATAGTGCAGAGGACTCCCTGAGAGGCCGGATCTGCAGCTGTCCAAGCAGTGAATATGCGGCCAGTTACAGGTCTAGGTGTTCAAGGTTTGTCTCTGGGGTGATGGCTGTGTGATGGTGAGGCTAAAGATGCAATGCTCAGGAGCGTGGATTCTCTCCCGCCCCCTTGAGATTGGATGACTGAGCTCTGAGACCTCGGCTGTGTGCAGGTGTGTGTGCTCACGTGTGTGTGTATATGTGGGAATGTGAGTGTACAGAGTGTGGGAAAGAGACAGTGAGACCCAGCACAATTTCTGGCACACAGTTGGAGCTCAGTAAGTTTGTTAAAGAAAACAGAATAGAGTGATTTTGACAGGGAGTGAATGAAGCGATGATGAGAGACTAAGACAGCCTAGAAGCTTTCCCTTTACAAAGCTCTTGCCATGACAGATAAAATGGAACATTTATTAAAAAGCATAGGTGAACTCATAAAAAAGAAGAGATATCTGCAAGTGCTAAAAATAAGGAGGGAACTGAAAACCAGAATTATAAGTGTGTGGGCACAAACCTGTGGTTCCAGGCAGGGGTGGGGAACCTTTTTTTCTGCCAAGGGCCATTTGGATATTTATAACATAATTTGCAGGCCATACAAAATTATCAGCTTAAAAATTAGCTATGGCCCTAGCCAGTTTTGCTCAGTGGTTAGAGAATCAACCCTGGGACTGAAGGGTCCCAGGTTCGATTCTGGCCAAGGGCACATACTTTGGTTGCAGGCTCAATCCCTGGCCTCGTCATGGCGTGTGTGGGAGGCAACCAATTGATGTGTCTCTCTCACATCGATGTTTCTCTCTCTCCCTCCCCCTTCCGCTCTCTTTGAAAAGCAATGGAAAAAAATATCCTTGGGTGAGGATGAAAAGAAATTAGCAACGAAAAAAGGTCCTAGATTTATTAAATTTCGCATCCTACTTGCAGTTGCCTTGGCAGGGCCAGACCAAATGATTTCTTGGGCTGCATACGGCCAGCGGGCCAGGCATTCCCCACCCCTGCTCTAAGAGGGGCTGTTGGTTCCCGGAATGTAGGACCTGAATGGTATGAAGAACCAAGAACAGGAGACAAGATCCACCTGGGGAGATGACCCTGAGGCCCTGAGCAAAGCTGGAACTACAGAGGGGTGAGCCTGAGAAAGTCTGCCCCTCAGCAAAGGGGACGATACAGTGGCTCTGAGGGGAGTCGCCCAGGAAATGCAAAAACGAGGCAGAGCCTTGTGCGCTTCTATGGCCTGAGAACCCCACCCAGGCTGATAAACTAATATAACATTGATCTTGATCTAGTGATACTCTGAAGTGTTTCTCAGAAACATATAAAAAACCATTCTGGGGCAATACTTCTGAAATTCAAGAATTTCCACAGTAGTAAGCCCCACTCAGTATGAGCGCACAGTAAAAATTCCAAAACTTGAGGAAACAATTCATGATGGTCAAGGGTCAGCAGACACAACACACAGGAAGGTAGGTTAGAGTTCTCAGAACTGAGGTAATAGAAAAATAATTGGAAAGAAAATGTAGAAATAATGTACATTTGAAAAGATTAAAGACATAAAAGGAGAAACTAAAACACTAAGAACAAGATAATATGAAAAAGAGAACAGAGGTTTGAAAACTAATCAAATGCAATATAGAAATAAAACATAGAGTCACTGGAAAAAAACAAAACTCTTTGTGGATGAGCCAGGCATCAGGTTAGATAGAGCTGAGGAGTTAGTAAGCTAGAAGACTAGTCTGAGAAAATTACCCAGAGCACAGCAGAGAGAGAGAAAAAAATGTTTTTTAAATGTTAATGAGAAAGGCCCAGTAGACTGGGAAGAGACCACACAGAGTGGGAAAGGGGCAGTATCCAAAGAGATAACAGATGGAAATTCTGAGAACCAATGAAAGGTGTGAATTCTCATATTAAAAAATCACAATGATCTCCAAGTAGAATAAACCTAGAAAGTTGTAGGGAAACTGCAGAATACCAACACCGGAGATGTTAAAAGCAAGCAGAGAGAAAGACATGTTGCCTACAAAGGGCAGGAATTAGCACTCAGCAGATTCTCACCAGCAGGAGTAGAAGCCAGAGGATAACAGAACACATTCAAGGCCTACGGAAAAACTGTCAACCTAAACTTCTAAACCCAATTAAACTAACAATCAGGAGTCAGGGCAAAGTGAAGGCAATCATAGAACAAAAACTGAGTTTTACCACTCACAGATAGGCAGTGATAGAAGTATTAATCTACTTCTGAAAAAAACACCCCCTAAAACAAAACTCGGGAGGAAGAAGTAGGGTACACCTGCAGCAAGGAACAAATACCTGGCAAACTTGCAGATAAATCTAAAAAACACTGATTATGTAAAATGATGACAATAGTGGTAACTAATTTTGAAGATCTAAAAACAAGGTGACAATATAATCCTGGATGATGATGGCATGTAAGAGGAAGGGGCGGAGCTGACACTCCTGCGGTCTTCATGTCTGGGGGAGAGGGGCTGTGCAGAGACAGCTAGTGCCTCTCAATGTGCATTCCCTCTTCCTCTCTAGTGACATGAATCCTGATTTTCACAAGGAACACTGTCAACTAGCAAAGCAACTGCCTTTCTTGCTTCCCTTGCAGCTATTTTTGACCAATGTCATGTGATCACACACACTGTGTGCCAATTCCTAGAAAAGGCGGAGCAAGCTTTGCCAGTTCCCTTTCTCATTTTTGCAGCTGGAGCTCAAATGAATGGCTCCTGGCTGGTAAGATAGAGGGAGCTGCCAAACTAGTCTGGGTGCTTTTCTTCCTGCCTTCTTTTACATTGACTGGGAAATACCCTGCTGTCTTATTTAAGCTGCTGTTTATTTCTGTCATATGCAGTTGAAGCTAATTCCATTTGATACAAGGGTAAGCAATTGGGCCTAAGGCTGAGTACTGTTTGGGAGATTGGTATTTTAGTGATTAACCTTAGGCATTGCTAAGTGAAATTAAAATTTAGGGATAATCAATAAGTCGCTAGAAATAGAATATAATTTCTAAACCAATGCAAAGAATAAAAGGGAAGAAAAAAAATTAATTCAATAGAGTGGAGGAATGATGAAAGCAGAGGGGCAGTAAAACACATAGCAGACAAATATTAACCAAAAGAAGATAGCATAGGTATATTAATATCAGACAAAAATAAAATTCAAAGCAAAATACATTAGAGGTAAAGAGAGTCATTACATAAAGAAAAAGCAAAACTTTAAAATAAAGATATAATATTTTGATATAGGTACCTAACATCACCACCTTCGAGCAAACACTGACATTTCAACACAACTCCCTCAGTAATTGATAGATAAAGCAGGTAGAAACTAGGAAGGCCATAAAATATCTGACTAACACAACAAGTGTGATCTACAGGATGTAAATAGGACACTGCATTCAACAATTAGAGAATACATTTTCCTTTCAAAAAAAGTCGACCATGTAGTAACGATACCGTTGTAATTTAACCTAGTAATAAATAACTGGAAAGGAGCAAAGGAAAGGCCAAATATTATAGGCATGCCATTTGTGGAGCTCTGCCAGGAAGCTGCAGTTTAGACACATGCCCAGTAAAATCTGGGTGAAACAGGGAAGGTAGTTGCCTGTCAATCACATCTGGGAACAAGTCATTGTCCAGAGTAGGCGTGGCCACTGCAAGCACGGGGAAATTTAAGATATTTAATCTCCTAAACAAAGGAGTTCACTCTCTTGGTGAGCTCTGTGCTCTTGGTTCTCTTGAGACTCTTGTTGCAGGGGGTGTGCTCTCCTGGCTCCCTGCATTTGCCCACATGGCCCACAGCCATCTCACTCCACACACAATGGACAAACGGACTGCAACCAGCTTACTGTTAAACTGGACCTGGCTGCAACATGGAACAGAAACTCTGGGTGCTGGCTTTGCTTCTAGCCCTACTGAATCCCCAGCTGCACATCTTCCAGGACTGGGTTAAGGGAAATGGGATTTTAGAAGCTGAGGGATGTAATTCCATGCAAATAAAAATCACTCCTCCTCCTGTGTGAGTCTCAGAAAATTCTTTTTCCTGAGATATCGTAAGAACCCCACTCCCACTAGCAATGGAGAAAGACCATCCATGAATTTCTCTGACAACAGTAAGGTAATTTCAATAAATAACAAATACGGACCATGTTCTCTGACCATGGTGAATGAAAAGTAGACAGCAACCACAAGATAACAAAAACCTCTGAGTATTTACAAATAAGAAAATACTTCTAAATAATTCATGGGTCCAAAAAGAAATCCTCATGAAATTGGAAATTACTTAGAACCGAATAACAATAAAAAGACTACATATAAATATTGTGAGATGCAGCTAAAGTAATACTTAGGGAAAAAAGATTGAAAATTTATGAGCTAAGTATCCAATTCAATAAATTATAAATAGAACAAAAAGTAGATCCACAGAAAACAAAGACAGCAAATAATAAAAAACACAAAGGAACTAAACAGAAAGATACCAAAGAGATGATCAATTCAGTAAAATGCTGGTTCTTTAAAAAGATGAGTAAAGTAGATTAACCTCTGACAAAATAGAAAATGCAGAGTGATAACTCCATAGCAGAGAGAGAGGGGAGGTGTGGTGGGGCAGTGGGAAGTGTGATAACGGTGGTGACTGGGAGGTGCCGACGGGCATTGACGAAGCATCACCCCTGGCTGGTGAGTAACAGATTTTGAGCCCTGGCATCACACTTTTAACTTTTCAAAGCACTTCATACCCACTGTCTCATCTTACCTCAAGAAGCATCCAATTAAGTAAAGGCCGCTACCTCTTAAAATATACCTTAGTAACAGCTTTTCTATTTTCTTAATAAGGAGAAAAAACTACTCATTCACACAGAGACTGCGGCTAAAGTGGAAATTTTTGTTACTATTAAATCAACAACAAAAAAACCAAGAGATAAAAAATTGCTAAGGACACTCTTAGACATAAAATTTTGGGGCAATTAGCTTTAACTGAAGTGCTATCTTTCTTCACTGTTTTGAGCTATGATGCCCCAGTTCTATAAGCCTCATTTAATTCAATGGAATGGGTTACTGTTGGGGTGATTGTGGGGGTGCCAAAGGGGCTGGCTAGGGCAGCCCTTCTGGAAAATTTGAAATAAGAGCACATCAAGGCCAAAGCTATCACACCTGGTCTATAAAATACAGGACTGAAAATTCCCAGTTACTCTAGAGTTTCTGCTGTCAGCAACCAACATTTCCTATTTGAAACAGCCCCTCCACCCACTTTTAAAGGAAGTCCACAAAAAGGAAGCAAACCATTGGAAAATTCTGATCATTTTGTGTCCAGCAGCAAATAAAAATCATCAATAGAATCTACTTTTAGCCTTGAGCAATACTTTCTAAAACAAAACACAAAGAACCTGTGGTACTTAACTATTCTGTTATTGATTTACTGTGGTTTGCAAGGTAATGTTGAAGAAAATTAAATGTACGGAAGCCTGAAATGCGTTTTCTGAGGCGGTGAACGGTGTGGCCTATGTTTTGTGAGGTGGTGTCGCTGTGCTGGTCACGCGCACAATGAATGACAAGGGCACACACTTCATCTGGTTACAAATAAGCCGGCTGCCTTATGAAACCAAAGTCTGTTTTCACTATTAAGGACAGTTACTCAGTTACAACTTGCTTCTTCTGGTAGCTTTGCCCCAGTTTATACGGAGATTTTAATTCGATAAAATTCAACATGGATGTACTGAGGGGCTTCTACGTTCCTGGTTCTATGACTGGTTTCTGAGCCTAAAAACTTCCCTTGGCACCTTCGTGACCTCTTTGGCCCTCTCAGAAAACAACAAAATTTTAACAGTTTGAAGTTTACCCTAATTATTGATTCAAAAGCAAAGCAGTCATATTGTTTCAAACTTGGCCATTTATATGCAACATTATTTTCAAGCAGCATATTTCCTATTTAGTGAAAAGCCTACTTTCAAAACTAGAGGCACTTTCCCTATCAACAGGTCACCATAATTTGATACTCTGAGCTAAGACTAAAAATCTGAAAGTTAAACTAAAACTGGAACACTGTACTTTTAGCTTGTCCCTCAGGCCTTAATTCAAGCCAATCTTCTGGTATTTTAGACTTAATGCTAACAAGCTTTGTATCTGGTTTCCCAATATAAAGTATAAAAGAAACAGTCAAATGGAAGAGAAGGAAGGGAGGGCTGTTGGAGAGATAGGGACAGGATTAAGAAGTGACACCTATTAGCAACACTACACAACAAAAACAGGAAACTAGCTTGGGGTAAACCAGAGTGGGGACAAAACCCTACATGTTAATCAGGAGACACTGGCACAGCAGAACACAGCAAACAGGCAATGTTCACAATGATGAGCTAAATACATTTTTTGAAAGAGTGAAATCCTGATGCACGTAGTCTGTTTAAGAGGACAGGGAAGTGGATCATACACTTAAGACCTTTTACCTATAATCTTTTTTTGAAAGTTCTGATTTTAAAAAGAACGAACTTCAGTTATCTGAATCATTTCCTTCTACGGAGCCGCTCCCTCACTGATGGCGCTGAACAAAAGACGTGCTGCCCCGTGAGTTTAATGTCGGCACTAAACACGGGGCGGTCTCACTCACCCAGAGTGTGATGTCACCGGGCAGGCAAGCCTTCGGACGGGACCTTCTGAACTCAGGAAAGACATATGGGGCCACTTAGGACTCAAGTTTGTCTTGGCTTCCTTTGCAGAGAGTTTGATTATTTCTAAGATTTATGGTCAAGCGAAAGGAAAAAAGAAATACCTCACAGAGCAGATTTATAACCTCATCTTGTTGTTGCTTTTTTCCTAACAACATTAGGGATGACATCCTATGACAGAATCTTGGCATGACTGCAGGGCAACTTGGAAACTCAGTGGGAAGTTTTATATTTTGGGGTTTGGAGCATTTTGTACTTGCAAAGGTCAGGTAGGAAAGGACCAGGGAAATGAGCCGGGGAGACGGTCAGAGAGTGAGTGTCAGCTGGTTTAATTTTCTGTGTCAACTCTGAAAATTAGATAAACAATGACAAACCGGGCTTTTTAAATGAACTTGTCACTTCTGGTTTTCTTGATACAGAGTAACATTTTTCAAGTCATGGTGGTCCTAACGACAGATTTAACCCCTGAGAGGTTTACCTAAGTGTTCCCAAGTCCTCACATCTGAAAACAAAAGATTTAGTACAACACTATACCCCTTAAAAGAAAAATGAATTATCCTTGAAACTTAAATACTTTGTCCTAACAATTAAGGCAACTTTGCCTGGAGCTGAAAGGTCCCTTTTGCAGGACCGTCTCCACAACTTCCGATTTTTTCTTTCCATCATCTTCTTGGCTCCCCAGACCAACTCAATCCTTCGACATGGTTGTCTCATCTTTCAGTCATTGTTCTGGCCAATGCTGCCCACCTCTAGCAGGTACTGGGCCTCCTTGCACCAACTTGGGTGAGCAGACTGCTCCTGCCCCGCTCCGCTGCTCTGTGGTTATGAAGATGTGGGATACAGCTGCCCTGACTGTAATACAATTGTGCTATTGTAAGTCTACATTTCGTCCAAGACATGCTCCCTGGTGGTGAGGGGGACAGATAACCAATCTTTTTAATAGCTGTCCTTATTGGTTTTGCTCTAAGGGTATTTATTCAAAGATAACCGAACTTGAAAATGTTGATTTGGAGAGAGAAATACATATATTTAGATACTAGCACTTGAGTAGGCTTTTTGATTCCACAAAGTGCTTTCAAGGTCATTATTTAATTCAAGTGTCATAACCACCCCAAGAAGTAGCTGGATAGCATTTCCGTTATTACCTCCAATTTGTGGACTCAAAAACTAGGCTCACAGAATTTAAGTGATTTGGCTAAGGTAGAGCTGGGATTTAAACTGGGCAACAGCTCCAAAGCCTGTGTCTTTTGTTATAATATGGTAAAAATAGCAACACAATAGCCAACAGTGTGAGCACCTGTGCTGTGCCTGGTACTAACTAGGTGTTTTCATTTACATTATTTCATATACTCTCCTGCCCTGCCAGAAATAGATAGTACCCTACTTTATCAACAAGGACACTGAGCTCCAAGGCTGTTAGGATGGAGCTGCAGGTTGGAGTCTCAGGGCTGGCCTGAGCCCAGGTTCTTGGACCTTACACTGTCACTCCTTCCAGCTGGGAGAAGCAACCCCCTCCTGACAAGTGCAGGTGCCATGGTCCGCCCTGGGTAAGTGTGGAGCCCTCCGATGCCAGCCTTTGCCTCACCCCTAAATTCTGAGGTCCTTTTCCGTTTCCGTGTAGAAGAGTCTCCTTTCCCATAGTTTCCCAACCTTCAAAACAGCTCTGCTGCCAGTAAGCTGTTGAGAAGAAAACCACCGGCTGACTACTGAGAGCACCGGGCATGCGCATTTGAGGAGGATGCTCGCCCCGCCAGCGCATCTCTCGGCTCGGGTGACCAGAGTTCCTGTGGGAGGGCTCCTGGGAGCCTGTGGGTCATTCTCCAAGGTGCAGCTCCCTCAGTTCTGTGAATCTGCCTTCTGTAGGATGAGAGCAGCGCCAGCCTCCCCGAAAGGCCGCGTGAGAAGTTCCCAGCACAGAGGCCATCGTGGAAACCGTTCTGGAGTTGTGACTATCGAGGGCCTCAACTTGGCAGTACTCACACCCATGTCCTAAGAACATTTTTACAGTACTTAACACACGTTCAGTGCCAAGTGTGGAAGATGCTGGGCCAGCTCCCCTGACAGCTGCACACCGTGTGGCCAGGTGGGCAGCAGAGGACTAGGGGCCTTTGGCCCATGTATCAATGACGGACCCTCACCACTCACTGAGCAGTCCCTCCGTGAGCCTCAGGCCCAAAGGCCCAACTCGCTCCTCCATTTAAAACAAGAACCAGCAGCCTTCCCTGGGTTCAGAATTCCGTGTAACTAAAACACAAAATAGAAAAAGGCATCCCAACTGTTGCACCCGTGCACAGACTACAGACAAGACGGCAGTGCCCTCAAACAGCATTTCAAATACAGTTTATTAGTGTGCGATATGAAAAGGGTATTTTTATTGCATGATATAATGCAATGGGACCTTGGGCGCTCTGTGGAAAGACCTCACACTCAGAAGTGTAATAAACCCGTAGTCCCAAAAACATTATACTGTACATTAACCTATCATTAATGGCACATTAGGGCTAGGGGCATTGCACGCTTGCTGGTCAGGGCTCCATCAGGACAGTGTTGAGAAAACCACACAGTCTTCCCAGGCTTAAAACAAATAGAGAAAATAAATATTCCTGATGTCTACAGGCAGCTTTAAAGGAAGTTCAACCCCAGCTCTCTGCCTTGTAATTTCCAAGCCTGCGTTTTTAAGAGAGGAAGACACACAACTAAACAAAAGAGGAAAACCGCCCTCTTGCAGTTTACCGCCAGCTACTGGCTATGCAACCTCAACACTGGCTCAGCAAGGTCATGAGCAGACGGGCACCTTTGGTGGCATAAAAGCTGCCCACAGGACACTCGGCCTGGACCACAGGCTAGCAAGGTAGAAGGGGCCTTGGAGATCGTGCGTCCACCTCCCTTGCTTTCTAGATGGGGAAATCAAGGGCTGAAAAGATAAAGGAAGAGAGACAACCTATCCAACAGAAAAATGGGCAAAGTGTGTGAAAAAATTACAAATGGCCAATAAACATATTAAAAAGTGTTCAACTTCATACTTATTAAGATAATGCAAATTAAAACAATTTGATACCACTTGCCACCGATCAGACTGGCAAAGATTAAAGTCTGATAATTCAGCATCAGAGAGGTGAGGGGAATGGTATTTTCATATCCAGGACACAAAGACAGACACTGATGGAAACGGTCATTGTCTTAACAGCAAAGATCTGGAAATGGCCAAAATGTTCTATGACAGAGTCCTGGTTAAATAAATGTGGCATATCCATGCTATGGAATACCATGCAGCCATTAAAAAGTATGAGGTAGGCTTTTATATGATACGGAAAATTCTCAGAGATATGTAAGTGAAAAAGTAAGGCGAAGAAAGACATATTAAAAATTCTAGGTGAGTCCAGAAACTACTATTAACAGTGTTTCTCTGGAGTGTGGAGCTGGGGGCCATGGCCGGGTGTTGGAAGATTAACTTCTTATCCTATCTCCTTCTGTGCTACTTGAATGTTTAAACATAATTTAAAGCCTAGTTTTAGAAAATGATGAGGCAGGAGCAAACATTTTGGGGGAACCTCTGATTTTCCAGCTACTATGCTAAGTGCTTCATTTGCACAAAAACAGCAACAGAAGTTGGACACTATGACTCCTTTTCCCATGAAGTAGAAACTGAAGTTTCAGGGGGCAAAATAATTTGTTCAAGGTGACCCTCTTACCCACTTTCCTTCAATAATAAAACAGAATATTTGTAAAATAGACAAATTCTTTCCACACTGAGGCAGCCCACGGCCACCTTCCTGGGGACCGCTTGCCTATAGCCAGGCAGTGATCGAGGATGTCGGGAGAAGGCAGGACAAAAGGCTGCTGACCGTGGCCAGGGTTGAATCAAATTTCTGGAAATATCTCCATACCTCAAAAGGGGAGGGGGCCTAGGGACCCGAGGGCTACACACTGTTCAAGTAAATAACACTTGGCAACCAGGGCTCAAACACATGAAGGGAAGTATTCCCCTAATTAAAAATAAATCAGCTTCAAAGGAGTCCCAGTTGCAGCTCCACGGAGAGGCGCTGCCACAGACCAGCAGCGCCACAGGTGGGAGCGGGGCCGGCGCGGGGCAGCCCCGGGTGGCTGCACCCCAGGACCGGCTGCACCGAGCCTCTCCCGGCTGCAGTCAGCGCTCCTTCCTCAGCCCTTCATTCCTCCCGACCCAGCGAAGACTCTCGTGGTTTCTGGATAACAGACTTTGCAGCGACATTTTAAAATGCTAGGTTTTATTTGTCCTAGGGCCTGCCAGCACACACAGTAATTAAAATGTTGATTAGTAAACAGTTTAAATATATGACAGACAATGCAGTTAAAGCCTACAGTTAGGTCAATGTGTGATTTAGATTTGCCATTTAAAAAATCTCATTTAAATTTCGCATACATTAATCACTACCACACTTCAAGGTTCTGATATCCACCTGACTATAATATTAAAATAAAACTTGCTGCCCCAGGGAAATCCTACTTATTCTTAATTGTTTCGAGGCTTTGATGGGCTTTTAATCTAAGATTAATTTATGCAATTTTAAATAACTCTTCTTATGATTAATAAGCTTGAAAATTAAAAGGAGTCTAAAGCAATTATAATGAGCATTTGGTCATAACCTCATTAGAAGAAGGAGTGAGGGATACAGCTCTGGAATTCTTACAAGACTACAATTTAAGGTTACTTTTAGAGAAGTCAAACATAGTTCCTGAAATTGCAAAGGCAGGTTAGCAAAGGTCAGTGTTAAAATGACGGCTAGCTAGATTAGCATACTAATGATTTTCCCTGATAGTGACAGAAAGGACACTGAAAAGAAGATGCAGAAAGAGACACAAATGACATGTTGCCAAGACACTACAGGCTCGGAACTCAGTTTCCTATTCTTCTGGCTGGAAACCTTCATGGAATTTCAGAAAGAGCCAGAGGGTTACAACATCCCAACTCATAACTCAGTTCTAGCCAAAGGGCCTGGTCCACACGGAGCAGGCAGAGATCAGTCCTGCGCGTCCCTCTGCCTGTTGTCATACACTCTCGTCTAGCCACTGCCCTGCTTCGGGACCAACAGCAGCGTCCTGCAGTCGCACTCCTCTCCAGTGTGCAAAGCCCTGCCGATCCCAGACCGGCCTCACCCAGCGAATTTTACCCCATTCATTCCTGGGGTCTTCTTTCCTCACTATTGGGCACTTATTTACGCCGGACACTGTGCTACATAACATACTTTTAAATTTCTTTATTTAAAATATAGTATAATATATATATTTATTGATTTTAGAGAGAGAGGAAGAGGGAGGAAGGGGGGGGAGAGAGAGAGAGAGATTGATCTCCCGCTCACACCCCAACCGGGGACCAAACCCGAAACCTGGGCATGTGCCCTGACTGGGAATCGAACCAGCGACCTTTCAGTGCACGGGACAATGCTCCAACCAACTGAGCCTCACAGGCCAGGCAGTATAACATACTTTTATCTCACTTAAATTATGTGCTTTGTGAGACCCCATTTTTATAGGAACCTGAGCCTGAGAGAGGGTCAGTTACATATTTGAAGATGAGTAGCTACTAAAGAAGGGGTGGAGGGGTGGGAAGAGCTGGCTCTGCTGAGCCACCATTTTCTAATTTCCTGCACCACTCTCTAACAATCCTGCAGGTCCAGCTGGAGCCAAGCTGCCTCCCTTATAGCTGACCCCTGGGCCACCCTCCCCTGAGCTCTCACACCCCTGCAAGTCAGCAGCACACAGCCCATCCTGCCTTCTATAACTGTCTCTTATGGGCTGTGTCTAGTCTGCTCCTCCACGACCTGGATGGTTCTTATGTTCCCTTTGAACCCATCACAGCGCCTCACAGATGCAGACAACAAATACCTGTCGATTAACTGTCACAATAATTCCCTCCAACAAGATTTTCATTACATGTTACTAATAGCAGAGGACAGACACAAAAAGTAAAGGCTTTCTAACGACTGGGGAGGAATCACCCACAGAGGTCCATCCACCCCTAAGAAATTATCAATTCCTTGGACACTAGCTGCAAACATCCAACATACATGTACTTTGTTCTAAGTGACATTAAGCTCCATTAAACACATCTGTTTTTCCAAGAAGCTACTAGTTAGAAATGCCCAGGAACATTAGATGAGAAAATTAGGACCCAAAAAGGCTGAATGACTTAGTGCTCCACATGTCTTAACACTTTACCGGTTACAAACACACTTCCATAAACTTTATTAAAAAACACGTTCAAGGTTGGTATCACTACCCCCATTTTACAGATAAAGAAGCTGAGGCTCAGATAAGCTAAGTAAACGTTTATTATCCAGTTACTTAGAGGCAGAGGCTGTACTTGAAACCATGTCTTCTGATACCCAGATCAATGCTCTCTCCAGTTTACCATGTTGCTTCTTGTCTCATTTTCATGAAAGACTCATTTTCAGGTCCTAGAGCCCATCTTCAGCCTCTCCAGACTTCACAGAGTATGTCTGGCCAGTTGTCTGACACAAACCTCTCTCCCTTTCCTTTGCCCATCTTAAATCAGATTATTTTTTTCTATTGAGTTGTATGGGTTCTCTCTATAGGGCATCCCCCCAAAAGTATACACACTCTTTGAATAATTATAAAGGCAATGTTTATGAAAATGCACTTCATTTTCAAAATTGAGCTATCAGCTGTTAAAATATGCATGCATATTTTTGGGACACCCTGTATTTTGAATAGCCATCCTTCATCAGATATATGGTTTGCAATTTTTTTTTCTTCTATTCTGTAAGCTATCTTTCATTTCGTTCCTTTTGATCATCTCCTCAAAAGAGATAATGGAACAGCTACTTGGGGCCTTGTATCATGCTAGCTGCAGGGAATTCAGTGGTTATATAACAGTTTCACTTCTTCACCACAGCATAAGACTTGAAAGGCAAGGTTAGTGTCCGATCAGCTTCTGTATTCCCATCTGGGAACTGTGTGCTGCTGGTTTCCAATGAGATAAGTGCCACAGTATATACCAGCACATAACCCCCTTCATTGAGAAAGTGTTGCTACAAAGCAAGAAAGTCAGCCAAATTAAACAGAATGCTTTGAGACAAGCTTGATTTATATTCTGGCACAAACTCCTTATCTTGTGTTCAAGAAACAGTTCAGGTACTACTACTACTTGTCTATGGTCCATATTTGAGCAGAACTAAATCATGGCACCTAGCAATATATTCTGCACACAGCATGTGCTCAGTAAAGTCTGCTGAGTTAAAAACAATTTCTCCCAAGCTCAGGGAACAATCTGTCTTGGAAGCTGCTCATTTCCATAACCATGATGGTAGAACTGGAAACGAGAAAAGGCCTGCGGCTGGATAAGTGGCAGAACATACTCCACTCTCAGTTTTTGCTGCAAGTTGACAAAACCAAAAACATTCTCACAGCTTTCCCTCAGATAACCAACGAACAGGCCAGTGCAAGGTGATTACTTTCTCTCTTCCTGTGTGGTTGGCTTGCACTGAGGACCACAAGGAGTGAGCTGAGCAATCATCCCAGGGGGCATCTTGGCTTCACAAGCACAGACCCTATATGTTTCTTGGTGGGGCATTTGTATTTAGTTTTATTTCTGATTGCAAGAAACAGTTTGACTTAACTGAAATTCTCACACCCACAATAACAATCCCCTGCCCACTATGCATCAACAGATACAGCTCTGATGTAATGCAGAAGGGTCCTATGTTCTTCCAGGCTGCATGACTCCAGGCAAATCAGTTAACCTCTCTGAGCCCCAGTTTAACACGTTAGTAAAATGAGAATAAGAAAAATCCTTATAGTGATTGTATGAAAGTCAAATGAGATAACTATTTGAAAGAACTCTATAAACTCGTGTTTAAAAATATTATTTATTTAGATTAATTTCTCTCTCTACAACAAATCTATTTTTTTAAAGGTTAAACAACAGAAGCCTTTCTGAATTTATCTGCGGCTCCATGCTGCATGCAATTGTTACGCCAATTTCTTTCAAGTAAGTTCAGGGAAAATAAGCCATAGTACGGATTTCGGCTAGCATGGCTATTGGCAGGTCTGGTCCTTATGTTCTAGGCTGTGTTTCACACTGTGTGCTGAAAGCAATACACTCACATAAATACCCAAATGTTATTCCGCGAGGCCTGGCCTTTTCATTTGTTACCCTCTTCACAAAGTCTCTCCAGAAAACTCTGGCTGAAAGATATCCTGCCTTCCCCAGAACCTTTTCATCTGTTAAATTCACATCATTTCAATTCAGTAACTATTTAGTGAGCATTGCACTTGGGGCTAGGGATTGGGCTATATGCCAAAGCTACAAAGATAATAAGACATGATCTCGTCCTCCAGGAAGTCGTGGTCTTATTTATGTACTGATACCAATTATGCAAACAAGTAGCTGCCACAAAGTGTGAAAAGTGCACTAATAGAGATACTTGCCAGGAGGAAGGACGACATACAACAGGAAATCATCAACCCTACTACAGCAGGCCTGGGAAAGCTTCAGAGAGGCTGTGTTGGGTCCTGGAGGCTGAGTAGGAGTTCACCACGCGGACATGAGGAAAGGGCGTTCTTGGTTGAGGAAAAAGCACACGCAAAGGTATGACCATGCAAGAATGTCACCAGCGTCTGGGGCTGTTAGGATGGTCGAGCACAGGGTGCGTGGAAAGGAGTGCCATGAGGTGAAGGGGCAGGTGAAGGTGGGCAGGAGTAGTGAGGGAGGGTCTCTGGCGAGTCTCACAGTCTATCCTGTGCTTGGCTGTTTGTATCTTCATCTTCCTCGCTAGACTGTCAGCTGGCTGAGGTCAGGCCTCAGGGCTGACACACTGCTTCCTCTGCACCAGAGAGGACGCTCTGCACAGAGTTAACAGAGAGCGATGGTGCGTGTACACTGGGACGCACAGGGCGACGCTCACAGTGTGTTCTCACCGATCTCACGCAGCTGAGAAGGCTGAGACACAGATCTGCGGCAGACGTGCAGCGGGTTATAATTCAGCCAGCCCCTAAAGGCTATCCCTGCACCTTCCTCTGGTGCTTAACCCACTTTCCAGATGAAGCAGCACTGGTGCCTGCATGGGAGGCTGGAAAGGGGGCCGTCTCCGAAGGCAGGGAGGAGAGTGTGCCCAGCCAAAGCTCACTGCCCTCCCTGACTTGGGGGGGGGGGCACACTGTTTTGGAGAAAGGACTTTCCAGCCTCAGGCCCTGCAGACACCAGCATTCCAGGGTGGCCAATTGGCCTCCCCGAGTTAGAGCGAGAGTATTCCAGAGGCAAGGCTGTGGCTTAAAAAAAAAAAAATCATGTTTAATTTAAAAATTAGAAACTGGAGCAGGCTGTGAGCACAGGGGTTGATTGAAACAAAATTTAAATTCCTGTCAAGCCCATTTAAACACGGGGGCCCTTCATAGACAATTAGCTGCTCCCTGTGAATGCTGAATAAACTCAGGCCTGGTCACTGCGAGAAGAGAGGCGCCTACTGTGAGGCACTGGAAAAAAAATTAACTAAAATCAGGCTGTATGAAATATTTAGCCTTCAGTATATCACAGGGGTTTGAAAGTGTAAACAAGACAAAAATCGATTCCTTGGTGCCCTCAAATCAATCCCCCAAAATGGTTAGGGCATCTGTTTCTGCTAAATTTTGTTTACATCGGCAGATTTGCCTTAATTGCAGTTGTTTATCTCTCATTGTCCCTGGGGCCCTAATCTCCCGATTACTAATACTTAACACTCATTTCACATCTAAAGCTACTTCGAATCCTCAACAGGTTTTGGGGGCTCTTAAAATTATTGAAACGGCAGAGGCGGGGGACATAGCCTCTTTGTGAAAGGAACATTTTCTTATCTACTACCAGCTGGGCCCAATCGTCACCAGGGATGGTGACAACAAAGGTGCTAAAAGGCTCTTCCACAATGACTGCTGCTCCACTGGGGATTCAGAGGATAAAAAAGAGCTTTGATGGAAAAATCTGAACAAGAGGCTAAAGCAGTCCAGCCAAATAAAGTTACTGTCATAATCAAATGCTGTCAATCACCATGAAAATCCAATTAAAAATGTTTCAGCACAGCCCTCTTAAGTGGAAAAATGTACCCTATTTATACAAATTTTTGTAAACTCCACACCAATCCCACAATTAGAAAGTCCTGCTATTAATTGAATCCCCCTCCCCCCAAGTTTAAAAAGAGATGCAGGCCATTCAGAAGCCTTTTGAGGGAACGGAGACACACACAGGCTATTGGTATACAATTAAGAGTTAATCGGGCTACATTTGAAAATTCCATTTTTATTTGTGTCAAGGGAACCTTTGCATGAATAGACGAATAGTACCTATCCCTCCTACTTCAGAATCAGTGACCATTTATATTAAGAGAACAGAGAAGCGGTAAACCAGGATACTGGAAAGAAACTAGTCCATGCTCCGGCAAATGTCTCTCGGTAGACCAAGGCCTAATGTTTAATTCTAATCTTGAAAATTAAATAGAGGACAGAAGGCCCAAATGTCTCCACTGCCTTTCTGTAGTCTCCAAATGGCCAAGAGAACATCAAATTTTCTGCGGGCAGATTTGGCCCCCAATTAACTGTGTATCTACAAAAGGCCTCACTGAGACAACAAGACTTGCAGTCCCCAAAGGTCTCTCTCAAAACTGCTACAAATTAAAAAGCAAACAACCCATTAAACAAATCTAGCTGGTTACAACTGTAAATAGGAAGCTTTAAGATTTTCCCAGCCCTTGAAATTCCTGGTTAGACTCATTAATTATTGATAAGAATTGCATCTATTTATTGAAGTGTACTCACGGAAAACAAGTCGGCTGCCTTCAATAGCAATTCCCAAATCACAGAGACCAGGCTTCAAGATCCTTTTCTATTTCTTTGACAAATGGCTAAATGTCTCTGGCCTTTTTCAACCTAATCCATTATTCCTAAGGGCTGGGGGATGGGTGAAGGTGGGAGGGGTAGGGTGGCATGCATCTGATATGCTGCTAGATAAAGACGGTGGGGTCCCCTGCCATCAACCTAAGCAGGCAGAGATGGTGCTGGCCAGGTGATCTCCTCTAGGTCTTGGCTCTCTAGTGACTTCCTGATTTGGAATTAACTGTTGGAGGTGGTCAGAACTCAAGCCAAAGACCACGGATGCTGCTGAGCAACACCTGCTTAACACCTTCTTGTTCTTCCCAGACTTCCAGGGTGGAACAACTGACTCCTGGTGTCATCAGGCCCATACTCTCTCTGCTGGTTGATAAATGCTTTGAATATTATCCTACAAACATTGCAAGATCCTAGAAATTCCTTAATTTTGGCACCAAATTATTTTACCCATGTGACCTCTCCTAATAGGAGGTAAAACAAAAACCTCTGACCATGTACTCTAGTGTGGTCATCCTAACACACTGGCACCCCAGTGCCTAGGTGGCCTGCTTCCTCTTCTGCCAGTCTCCTCAACGTTACTCTGTGAGTTCCTGGAGAACAGGCACATGTCCTGTTTGACGTTACCTGTTCATTTGGATCAGAGAGAATGGCACATGCAAAGTATAATCAACAGTGATTTCTCTTCTTTTAATTAGATCAGAGACCTCAGCTGAATGACAGTAGCATAGAACCAAGTTAGGCACTGAGTTCTAAGATTATGATCCACCTTCAAGGAACTCATCATCTAGTTGAAGAAAAAGGCATTAAAAATCAGTGAGGTTTTAGCGCTGGCGACTGTGGCTCAGTTGGTTGGATTGTTGTCCCATGCACCAGAAAGGTACAAGGTCGATTCCTGGTCAGGGTGCATACCCAGGTTGTGAGTTCAGTCCCTGGTAGTGGGGTGTACAGGAGGTCACCGGCCAATGTTTCTCTCTCACATTGATGTCTGTCTGTCTGTCTCTCTCCCCTTCTCCTTCTTTCTCTAAAATCAATAAAAACATCCTCAGGTGAGGATTAAAGAAAAAAAAAATCAGTGAGGTTTTACCTCTGGTGGGTCCTTATAATCACCCGGAGAGCTTTAAAAAATAAAAAAGTAGCCCTGGCTGGTTTGGTGCAGTGGTCGGCCCTCAGAGGGGAGACAGTAACTCTGTTGCAGGTTCAATCCCAGGCCCAGTTGGGGTGCGTACAGGAGGCAACCAATCGATGTTTCTCTCTCTCTTTCTCTCTCCCCCCTCCCTCCCTTCCACTCTAAAATCAATGGAAAAAACATCCTCGGGTTAGAAAAAATAAAAAAAGTACCTGTTCCCTGGTCCAAACGCCAGAGATTCCATGACGTGGGTTGGGATCCAGACTATTTTTTCATTTTTTTAAGCCACTCAGATGACTGTGATGACTTGCTGGGGTTAGAAACCACTGAACTACATAAGCCCACTTGTAAATATAAGATGAATATGTAATTCATGTAACTGAGTGCTGTTCCAAGCTAGAGACAATAAGTTCTGGAGGGCTTCAGAGAAGAGTGAGCACTGTGAAGGGGGAGAGCAGAGAAAAGCTGCAGAGGATGGAGACCCTCAAGAGTGGAAGGAGGGCGCTCTGGGCAAGGCCAGCACTCAGATAACAGAAATTGCCCAGCGCTGAGTAACGTCAGATGAGGAACTCATGTGCCACACACTCCAAAGTTCCAGCTTAGCCTCCTGTGGATGGGGCACAACACCGGACAGCGACCGGATTAATCACTTTACTGCATCCCAGGTAACCAAACTACCTCTGTGGTCCAGGTTGCACAGCCTCACTGTGCCCTGAAAGCAATGCTGGGAAGATGACAGCCCAGTAAAGCAAGAGAGCATTGCAGGCAGGAGTTCAAAACACCGCAACCTTAAACAGGCAAATCATCACTATATTAAGAGATGTGACTTGACTGATGGAGGAAAAAAGTTATCCTTAACTGGGAAATTAAAACTGTCAGATCACCATGATCAAGGAATGACAGATTTTATCTATCTGCATCTTTCTTGCTATGTGCATGTATATAAGTACTCACACATTTATCTGCCAAAGTCTTGTGAAAAGATTAAGTAGTCACGTTTACGGAAAAACAAAGCTTGTTTTCTGGGGTTATAATTTCTCTGTTCTTGCTGAAGTGCTAACATGTCATCAAAAATTCAAATTAAAGCTGTCTGATTTAGTGCGATCTCAAGCATCCAGACAGTGGTTCTGCTGTTGTAATTATGTGCAATTAAAGAGCTAAAATCAACTTCTTACTAGTGGATTCCTACTTATAAGCAGGCATAAACAGATGATTTTAATGGCCTTCAGAACTTGAAAATAATAAAAAAATCATTACATGGTTGTCAACTGGACCCTGTGTGGAGCCCCAGGCTTCTGGGATGCCTTTTGTGCTTGAAGGAAATATTTAGTTGAAGTTACGATTCCAGCCGGGGTTTCTCCCTGCAGTTTCTGGGTGCCTTACTAGTGAGCTGATCTGTGCCTCTGAATGAATAACTGAAAGCAGGAAATACCTTTAAGGGTGAGCAATGAGACACATGTATGAGTCTGGCCTTAATGGTCTATTTTAAAATATGCTCTATCTGACGCAGGCAATAGCTAAATATAATCAACTACAACCAAGTTCAAAACTGCTTATTAAACCGCCATTATTAGTACCTTAAAAAGCTCAGCCTGCAAGCACAGTAATCCTTGAGCACCATGCAAGGGAGCTGGAGAAATGGGTCTGCCCTCACATTTGTGCTTAGGACACATGCAGGCCCTGGATCATAATAAACCAAAACTCATCTTTGCTCCATTTAGTAGAAGGTGGTGATACTGTTGAATTTTATCTGAGCCCCTGTGCTCCCAGAAAGCAGTGACAGGTGAGAAATCACCTCACTCTTTTGTTAACCACAAAGGACCACCCTGAGCTCACAGAGATGACACCCTTTTCTCTCCTTCCTCCTGACTTCCATAGAAGGGGCCGATAACTTGTTTACCTGCCTCCATAACCTTGGCTCCCTCCCTTTTCTGAGACATTCCTCATTAATAAACATTCTCCTTATCACAAAAAACTGAATAAAATAATTTTCTTAATTGTCCCGTGCATTTTGTCTTTCACAATGGTCAGAAGGTTTAGGTCTAATAATGGTGAACAAAGCCATCTGGTTGTAAACCCAAAAGTCACGCTGGCATCTGACTGGAGAGACAAAATCTAATGTGGTGATTTCCCCAATTTTTAAAAGAGACCATGAAGATGCTTAATTTATCACATACTTGGATTAACTGAGAGACCAACCAACCAAACTATTTGAAAATGTAATTACAATCAGGTTTGGATAAGCAGAAAAGCTACCAGTGACAATTTAATTTAGAGGAGTTAAACAAGTTAACATCTCTTTGCAAGTAATTAAATGTTTAAACAGATTTTTCTGGAGCAGTTTGGTGTTTATTAGCCCCAAACAATACCACCTCTTATCCATAAAGCCTTCTCTGAGAAATGAGATGCCTTCACGTTTGCAGCTGCTGGGATTTAGAAGGGAAAAATCTAAAAGTACTATTTTGATTATAACTGACACCCCTTCCCCAAGACCCACACCTGCATCATGTACTTGCAGTCACACTATTTACTTGCTTTCTAAGCGAAACGTCACATTTCAATTGCAAACTGCACTCTGTGTTTCTTCTTAGGGGCCTGATTCGAAAACCAAACTTGAGGAAATGCTAAACGAGGACACCATGCTCCAGAATGTACAAGGAAATGCACAAAAAAAGGCGTTATTGGAACCCAAGGAGAAAACCGTGTTTTTAAACAATTACTAAAGCAGTATAGTAATAGCATAAAGACAATTTCTGCGCCAGCTTGTTTCTCTGAAATTCTCTCTGCCACTGAACAGCTAGAACAGATAATAACTATTAGTAAATCAAACTCCTCTGCAATATCCAGCTGTGCCTCACGCATTTACATACAGATAGAATGGGTATATGTTTTTAATATGTATGTGATACGTACTCTTACCACAGCTGAAGTGCATGCTACAAAGGCAGAGGAGAATGGGAATCGGATCAGCATGAGATAATAAAGTGGCCTAGATAAAGTATTAGCCAGCGATTGATCTCAAACCGGGTGCTGCTTCTTCTGACCTGATTACTTACTATGCATAGATTCCATTAAATAGAGCTTAGACATGGAAAGCTTCTGCAAGTACTTTAAATGCATAGAAGGATCTATAGTACTCTGAACCCAAACTGTAACTGCAGGG
The DNA here is from genome assembly GCF_964146895.1 of Miniopterus schreibersii. Taxonomy (NCBI): domain Eukaryota; kingdom Metazoa; phylum Chordata; class Mammalia; order Chiroptera; family Miniopteridae; genus Miniopterus; species Miniopterus schreibersii. The sequence continues at coordinate 163,459,656 of NC_138101.1, read as the reverse complement.
GTGGCCCACACCCTCCCTGCTCAAGTCAAGACCCACAGTCAGGATGAGCTGGGAGGTGAAAGGGCCGCCTGACAGCTGGTGGGAAGCCCTGCTTTACCCACAGAGAAGGCCTTTCCCTTCCCTCCCCCACACCAAGCAAGTACCCTCTCAGTGGATGCCTCTCCGGAAGCAGTTTGTCTGGTCCTAGCCGCACAGCTCTAACTAACAGAATGGGAAGGTGGTGAGGGAGCTTAACAATCATTCAGGGTCGAGGTCCCCTTTGAAAAACTGATGACAGCCAAGAATCCCTCTTTTCAGGAAAAAAAATGCAAATCCCCACATGCATGCCTGATTTGGGATGTAATTTCAGGGGTTCTAACAGACTTCCTGAATTCAGACCCTAGGTTAGGGGTGCGGATCTAGTCCATCCCCTTCGTTTTGCAGATGAAGACACTGAGGTAGGGGCTGGGGGTGGGGGTGGGAAGTGTGGAGGCTTTCCCTGCTAAGTCACAGCCTGACCCTAAAGGAAGATTAATTCTACATAAGGGGCTCTCTGTGGTTTACACAAGCAAATTGCCTATACAATAATGTCTCTCGTCATATCCCTCTTATTTCAAAATATTTAAACATGCACTTTGAATGGCAAAACCAGACTTGAACCTGGTCTCAATGCTCCCATCTAGCCTGTCTCTGTCCCTGAGTTTAAGGGTCTGATTTTTAATTTTGTTTCCCTCAGTATGACTGACACTCTGGGAAAATTTCTCTGCCATCTTTGCACTATCACCCTGCCCTCTCTTGTTGCAGTCTCACCAAGCCTTCCTGACTGCGGAAGTTGTTTTAGTTTTTTCCTTCCCATGAGGTGTGACATCCCTGCTTGGTTGTCTGAAGCCTGCTGAACAGTCGGCCACCTCCACAGAGGTGCTTCAGCCTGGAAACTCTGCTCTAAGTCTCTGGACCGGGTCATAGAGCTGGGGAAGCACAGACAGGTCTTTCCTGCGATATACTTTAGGGTGATTTAAAAGCGGGTCCCTTCATACTGGCATCGGTACTGCAGGAGCCAAAAGAGGGTGTGTGGGTTCCTGTCTGGTTGTGCCAGCATGCCCATGCCGAATGTTCTTGGCTGCCTGCATGGCTGCTCCTTTGTTGGGTCTAAAGCTGAGTCCTGATTTGGGCAACAGCTCTTAAAGAAGTGAAGGGGCTTCCCTGTACTTGAATGGGAGTCTGCCCAAGGGCACTCACTCCCAGGAGGTACGTGTGGGTGGGTGTGCTGCTTCCGTGTCAGGTCAAAGTTTTCAGGCCCGCACACTGGGGTTCCTTCTTGTAAGAAATGGAATTTCTGAACAGACTGGCAGCTACAAATGTGTTGCCTATCTGAACTCGACCTCTGTGGGTTCTCCACGAGGCCACTGTCAAAGGGGTTTCTGGTCCAGCAGACAGCAGGGGTTTCTCATTGCTCTGAAAGGATCTGGGGCCTCTACACACACATGCTTTACCTGCCTTGTTTCCTGTGCCTGAAATGTCCCCTTGAAAACTGTTAAAATTCAACCCATCCTCCAAAGGCCCTGTTCAAATGCTACCTTCTCCATGTAGCTTTTCCCCATTTCCCCCGAGGGATCTCCACAGCACTCTGCAGTTCTCCATGGCAGTTACTTTATTCTAGTTATTTGTACATTTGCTGTATCCCCTGCAAGACTGTGTGCATGTGGCTTACCCTTGGTATCTTCTGCTGAGTATAGCACAGGGCTATAGCACAGGGTCTAGAAATATCTGCTAAATTTAACCATTTACCTGGTCCTGAGGTCTCTCAAAATGATGTGGATCCTGATGATAAAACTTTTCAGTAGATTCTTAATGTAGCTTAATGGCTACTGCCAGAAAAGTGCATCAGCTCACATGGACCCCGGCCTTCCCAAAATGTTGAGGAAATGTCCTGGTCCAGTGTTCAATGCTTCCACTTAGAACATAAAAACTGATACTCACACAGTGTAGACAGAATGAAATAGCTAAACAACTAAATTAGTTCTAACACTGGCATTTTAATGGCCTCAAGAGTCTAAACTTGAGTTGTACATTTCATCTTTAACACTGACATGGCCAAAAACTGCAAAGACGCCCTGGTCAGCTAGCTCAGTTGGTTAAAGCATCATCTTGATGTGCCAAGGTGTGGGTTTGATCCCCGGCCAGGGCACGTACAAGAATCAACCAATGACTGCATGGATGGGTGAAACAGCAAGTCAATGTTTCTCTCATTCTCTAAAAAAAAAAAAACAACAACAAAAAAAACCAATAATAATATTTTTTAAAAATTGCAAAGATGACCATTTCTTGGGTATTCTGGATATAAGGTGATACCACCAAATGTCAAAAACTGCTTGAGTAGCCACTATGTACATGGCCCACACCTCCCTGCAGTCAGATTTACTTAGGCTGGGACTTGCTGCCTAACTCACCGGTGGTCAGGGCCACAGTGGAGTTCATTTAAAAGCTCCCTGATGGCGAATCTGTAACTCTCAGTGTTTCCGCCCAACCCATCTGATTTTCTTCCTTTGATCTGGAAAATGCGGGCCCATAGGGAAGCCCTGACAATCCTGCGGGCCTCACAGCTGATGCAGCCCAAGCTGTGTCGACCATGTTGGTACCCTGCTGCCTGGAGTTACTGTGCTTGGGAGAGAAACTGCTCTTTTTGTGAAAGGCAGGCCCCCACCCACAGTGACAAATGGGCTCGACAATTCATGCATTCCAGAGGATGCTCGCAGCTTCCAGATGGGCGCACCATCAAATAGGTTGCAGGCGGAGAGGGAAAAGGAAAAATTAAAGCCATTAATATGCTAGAAGGAATAAAGAGACTGGTTCCTTGAGACTGGGTCCCCAGGATGTGACTCAGGTTCCTGAAGCCATGGGCAATCCGCTCTCTCTCCCATCCCCTATGAGCCCAATATTTTGGCCAAACGCAGACACAGGGCCCAACCTCCTTGACCACAGGAGCTTTACACACACATTGTTTTCTGCCTCCTCTCTGAGCCCTTTCTAAGCCAGGGGAGCCTCACTGTTGCTATACCTGAGGAAATCCATTCATTTAAATCAAACTGCAAGCAGCACTAGAAATAATGTTAAATTAAGTATAGGACGGTGCTTCCTTTGACTAAATTTTTCATTGTTTTATTAATTTATTGATATTTATTAATTAAAAATGCAGGACAGCACACACGAGGGTGTATAGTTGCAAAGAGATATACTGAAGTACGTATCCCTTGTGTCTCTGTCTACACACACACACTGAAAGTACCCACCCTTCCCTCATCTTTATGACGTACCACCCTGGAATGGTGTCCCTTATCAGCACATGTGTCCCTATGTACCATCTGCAGATGTTTTATTTATATGTGGCCAACACATCGCAGCACTGAAACATGCATTTGCAAGTATATCTGTTTTATGAAACCCTATTCCTTTGTTTTAATAGCTGAGCTATCCAACCATAGCATTATAATGTACAAGGTAAATGGGTCTCCATCTCTAGAACCTGCTCCAAGTTTTCTCAAATGTGACTAACTGCAAGAATTTTCCAACCATCAAAGAGATACCCCCACCCCTGCAAAGACCAGTTTATTCTAGATCGAAACCTGCACAGTTACAAATCACAGAGGTTTTAGGGGTGAACTTTCTTTAACTTGAAACTGCCCTCAAAAATGAAATTTTGCTCCAGGGGTAACAGGAAGGAAAAAACTACCTCCCTGGAAAGCACTCACGATGCAAAAGGGAATGACAGTTATTTTGTTTTGGGGGTGAAATCAGTATTATACAGAAGTTTGCATGCTTAAGAGTGTTTATTAGGAAAAAATGCAAAGGATGAAAACCTCTGAACCAGGTATCTATAAACTGTGTATTGTTTAAAGTGGTGAAAGAAAATTGGTTAGAATTTGCTCTGACTGCAATAATCTGAAGACAGGGAATGGTAGGCAAAACATTAGAAAGAGGAGGCTATAATTATTATTTACTAATGCTCGATTCTAACGCTACTTTAACAGCTTGTGCATTGTCAGATCAACAATCTGCACTAAATAAATGACCATTTGGGAATTGTTAGGGAACATCTCTGTTCCTCTCCCAGCTTGACTAAAAACTGTCATTTGCAATCAAAGAAACTGGCCTTGGAACTGAGAACACAGCCTTGTAGTTGTCTGTTTCTGAGGAAAGACCAAAGATTCACATTCACTTGATCTTTTGCAGCCAATCTAATTTGATTCTGCACGAACCCAAGAGGACTCCATGCCACAGTCAGAATTTCCTGTCGGGCTGCACTAAAAACTTTGTCTTCTCTGTGACCAGTCCTTTGAATTCTGAGAGGCTGTCATAGCAAATGAGGATGGGACGAAGCCTAGATTAATTTATGACCCTCAAGTGGGAGGCAGAGGAAAAGAGCTCTGCACTGAGTTTCAAAATGGTGGTGGGTTTTGAAGAAGTAAGAAGTACTATGTGAGGATCTGAGCTTCAAGTACACCTACCTAAACTAAGTATACACTGTTGCCTCTCCAGAGCTTGTGGATATTTAAAATTCCATCCTGGTCCTTTTAACAGAATGTTAAGCAGTTATATAAACGGAAAAGTCTAATGTAACTAAAAAAGTTTACTTACCATCAATTCCTCAGGTGCCGGCCTTTCTTTTGGCTGTTTTCGCATGCTGTAAGAGGGAAAAAACACATACGCCTATATTATCTGTATCGCTTGTAAAGTTGTGCTATAATTTCCGCTGCTATTTCCCCTAGAACTGGGATGTTATCAAAATTTATCCTGTTCAGTTCTTGGCCAAAGTACAGGCACATCTCGTTTTAATGCGCTCCACTTTACTGTGCTTCACAGGTGTTGCTTTTATTTTTCTTTTTCAAAAACTGAAGTCAAGACCCTCCACCAGCAAAAAGATTATGACTTGCTTTATTGTCATACTTGCTTTATTACAGTGGTCTGGACCTGACCTGCAACATCTCCTAGGTATGTCTGTATTAGCATATATTCCTTTTCTTTTACTTTGGCCTTCAATTAATCAGATTTTGGGGGATCTGAAGATTCAGAAACACAAAGATTTTTTTTTTTTTGCAATTACTCTTGCAATACAGATAAAGAATGAATTTAAATTTATTCTAATTCTATTTTTGAAACAAATGTGAAAAAAAGCAGCAATATTCTCTTCTTGATTTAGCTGTCAATTTATTTCAAACTTAAATTTAGGGACCAATATACTTCTTGTTTGGTACCTGGGCTAAGACAATAAGTGAAACATGACTATCAGCTCAAATAAGAAAACATCTCATTCCATCACTGTTACTCTGAATAAGAGTATACAAAACAGGTCAGGCATCTAGATAATGCTACAGAATTACAAACCGGTTATTATGACACCATCTCAGCTTCCACTTATTTTGGCTATAATCAAGTTGCCAATTCATTACACAGCTGTGGGGAAAGTTAAGTTCGTTTAAGCTGCCTAAAGAATAACATTCCTCATGCAAAATATTCTTTTCTTACGTGCAATAGGTACAATTAGTAGCTGTAGCGTGTACTCAGCTATGTGATAAAGCACCCACACGAGACTGAGATGACTGTATTTGTACAAAACTCAGAGTGTCTGTGGGATGAAGTCATGAAGACAGATTGCTGCTTCTATTGGAAAATCACACAGATGGTTTTTCTTTATATAAGGCAACCTCTAACCTTCATACAATCTCTGCATTTGCTGACAGTATTTTTTAAGTAGAGAGATTTAATGATCATTTGGTAAACAAGAACTGTAGTTATGAACTATTAATGGCATCAAGGACATTTGCCTTCCCTATAAATAACCATATGCACCTCTCAAATACTGCATCCATTAGCAAGTAATTCAAGCTGTCTCGCCAGTGGAGTTGGTAACAGTCCTAATCTGACATTCCAAAGCAGCTGTATCTCTTGGGAAAACAAGGCTATTACCCACTATCATTTCTGTTTCAGCTTGACATCTGTGGAAATTTCAACATAGGTTATCCCTCCCTCTGTCTCCATAAAACTTTTATATAACAGCTGATTAATATTTTGGACAAGAGGAAGGCAAAATCTTATCTGCTCTCCACTCCCATGCCCAGAACTGGCCCCACCCCCAGGTTGGTCTCCGACCACACAGTGACACAGTGAGATAGAGATAAGCATGGTCCTCCTGTCACAAATCCAACATCTCCGGAGCCAGTGATGCCCAAACCAGGCGCTCCAGGCAGTTTAGGAATCGCACGGTTTGTTTTTCAATTTCTGCATTTCAAAATAGGGCATTCCCATGATGTGCTTCTGAGTATTTCTAGGAATTTCATGAAAAGGAAATGAAGAAAGGCTAATAAGTATTTCTGAATAATGCTGTAATATTAATGAACTCAGAATTCCAGTATTTAACCAACATGTATTTTTTCCAACATGGCCTGCTCTGGAAAAAAATGTTTGTAGAGTGAAAACAGTTTTTAAAAGCTACACAATATTATGTAAGCTATTTTAAATAAATAGAAACAAGTGTTAATAAAATTTTAAAAATTGGGGGGAATCTCTTCTCTACATATTTCCTATGGAATGAATATAAACTGTACGAGACATTTTTATTAAGGGGTAACATATTACACTTAGTCAAAAAGGTGATAAAGCTTGACATTTATATTAAGGAATATTTCTTGGTTTCACTTTAGCGTTAGCATCAGATGGATCATGGGGGGTGGGGAGGGGACAGTGTGCAACCGTTCTGGTTTAGCAAGGACCCCTGATCACCATTTTGTGGCACCACAGGAACGGAGGGTTGGTTTTCCACCAGTGGCCACGACTCTGAAGGGGTGATGGAATGAGGAACTGGGGGAGGGGAAAGAGAAGCGAAGGTAGTTGAGAAGGGGCTCCAGCATGTCCAGACCAGTTTCTGGCTGGCTCTGTCTCCTGCCTTGGGGTGGTCGTTCCTCTGCTCCCAATGTCCTTCCCGCTCTCCATGCTGGGGTGAGGGAGAGGGCACGAGGAGGGCAGTGGAGCAACTGGGCCTTCAAAGGCCACATAAGTGCTGCCGAATGAATCGGGGAGAGGTTGATGACGTGAAGGGCTAATAAAAGAAAAAATTCTACTGGGAGGAAAAAGGCAGAAGGCTGAAAAGGAACCCTTGGCAGAAAAATGCCTGCTTCCTCAGGTGTAAAATGACAAGGGGCTGCCTAGCGACTCTGAGGGCCCCGTGGATCTAAATCCTGTGGTTCTTCTCAGTTCCTTAATGGTTAAAGTGGATCTAATAGAACCATGTTTTCATAATCTTTCAAACATCAAAATTCATTGAAATGGGGCACCAGTATTGCGTTTAAAATATAACCAAAGATAAAAGTTATTTACTGAAAATCCAATGAATTAATAAACTATGCTGCTTCCACTAAGTGACAGACAGTTTTATGGGTAACTTGAGGTTACATTAATAAAAATAAGCTTCATATGTCTGTTCAATAGGGGCTATAAAACCGTGTATTTCTTAAAAAAAAAAAAAGTGGATAGCAGCAATATCTGTGCTCAAAGAAGTAACCTGATTCTCAGCAGTTTATTAAAACAGAAAAAGCCTCTAAAGTACATTTACAACCCTTTGTGTAAATAACGTTTACATAATTTAAACAATTCCTTCAGCTTTGCCGCCCCATCTGCCCAAGGCCCTGAAGTCCCTCCCATCTCCAAAAGGAAGCAGGGAGAGCCATAAGGTCTCACGGAGCCTCCGAGTTAATGGCATGTATCATTTACATTGAGGGCATGGCATGTTTGCAAACAGGCTCACCACTGAGTGATGAAATGTACAAATGGCTCGGAGAACTCTCCAACCGGAAGGACGGGCGAATCCTGGGATGGAGGAAAAACAAGTCACCAAAAGTCACACCGATTCCTTTTCTTTCTACATACCCTTCCTCCCCCACCAAAGTAACAGTATGAAGATGAATGTATCACACGGATTCACCACCCCGTGGAAAGGACACTAAGGGCTCATCCAATTAAAAAGACTGTCCGCACCCTCTTCCACAGGCTTTTGTAAAATGCCAAATTTAAAGCCACACACATTTCACAACGGTGAGAAACAGGAGCACAAAGAGGGAGGGGAGGTGTAAAAAGGACAGTGATAGCCACGGGGCAGGAAGGAAGGTACCAAAGTGTAAATGAGAAATTAATGATTATTTAAGTAACACAAATGGTCTTGTAATTAACAAAGAGCTGTGAAATTATTCTTGTGTTGACCTTTGTTTCTTTTACTGGATTTGCTATTTATTTACACTTCCCTTTTTATTTACATTTATTTGTATATTCTGCTGCTATTAACTGCTTGCCCCTAACACAATCATTTGGGCCAGATTACTATTATTATTTTAAACTTAACTAGAAAGGCTTTTATAGGGAAAGCTGTTTCCTGAAAAAGAACTTCAGCCTATTTGCGGGTCCAGGCAAACTCGTCATATGAGAAAGCCAGTGAATTAAGGACATAATGAAAAACTCCCACCTTGACCACCAAACCCAACTGGGGTGGAGGTGGCGTGAGTCTAAAGAGCAGATAACTACACAGCAACAAAACTCATGACAACAACGGCGTAACACAGGGAGGGAACCCCATTACCATTTGCAAAGGAAGGCTTTAAGAATTTAGGAGTTTTTCCAAGAATGACAGAGAGCGCCACTGTGTTTATAGTGTAACGGCTCAGGATGTAATGAAATTACACTGCAGAGTACTTTAACAGTCATCTCATTAGACCTACAGTTGGAACAAGAGAGCCACATAAAGTAGGCAGCTGCAAATGACTCCATTCTCATCTATTCTCATTTGCTATTAAAAATACCTTTCGGCGGCTTTCTTTCCTCCCTGACATCCCTACACAAAGTGCCCTGCAAAGTATGATACATGCACCTATTTAAATTAACAAAGGAATGACTTATTTTAATCTCACTGTGCTTTGGAGTGCTTTGGCCATTTGGATGAGCAATATATCATTACATACAACCTTCCAGCGCTGCAGGCAAGAAACTCAGAGCATGCAGCATTTGGTGGGAGCCAAACAATTTCTCTAGCACACAACTGTGTCAAATGCATGCATGTATTCATTATTGAGAACGAGAGGAAATGGCTTTGATGTAGTGGAAAAAAGAAGATGATAAAAGCACCTCTGCAATATGCGCGTCATTATCAATGGTGGCAGATAGATACAACCGCACAGCCCCTATGTGATTAGTAAATATACATATAATTGCTGTGGCCAATTATCAGAAAAATGAGATTGGTAATTACAAGACAGAAAATTAACTAGAACTCTTATTAAGGCTTTGTTTCCAATTCAAACAATTGGAATCTGCTGGAAAATACAACTGAATCAAAAGGAACCGAGGGGGGTCAAAGCAGCCAAAAAAAAAAAAAAAAAAAAAAAAAAAAAAAATCCCAAAGAGGTTAAAAGGAATGTTTACAAAATGTTTCTTAGTTTTTGCCTATCTGTCCTCTGTAAATGTACTCTATTCATCCAGAGGAGGGGAGGGTTAGTACTTGTAAACTTAAAATTCTCATCAGTAGAGAAAGGCTTCCAAGAGGAAAGGAAAACAAAGGAAAATGGGACTGAAATAAAATCTTGCCAAGTTCAAAGGATTACATGCAGGCATTACATAGAGAGGACATGAAAAACGGGGGGGTGATGAAATCGTCTGCTCGAAAGAAACAAGGCACGCAATAATATGACAAGTCTTCGATAAAGGTACTATAAAATGGTCACAGAAGTCCCATCGGTTTGAAGAGCAAAAATAAAACATGATATCAATTTCAGCCCAGCCTGTTTTAGGAAAGCCATATATATCACCAAGCTTGCAAGATTCTACAAGGCCCAGTTCAAGAAATGACATTCTACTGTCTCAAGAACTATTAGTACAAAGATAGTTCAAAGTCTGAGGTACAAAAATGATGGACTCTGATCAGGTGGTTAGTTCTCTAAGTCATTCGCACCAGAAATTTTTTGGGGGGCTGTAGTACTGAAAGTGTCTGAGTAACAGCTGCTTTAAAATGCAATGTTAGGAAAATAAAAGCCCACTGTCTTAATGTGGCTGAATATTTACCAAGACGGTTACAATTCTGGGCTGGTTTTCTAAAAAGATCCTGGTATAAAACATGATGCTACAGCGGGCCTCATTTCAAAGTATGATACCAGGAGTAAGTTAATGAATTATAGACTAGGCAACTAACTGATGAAGATGTCATTTTAACACGGATGAGAAACAACAAGGAGAGGTGACATCTCTGCATGGATAGTTAATTTTATTTAAGACCTGATATTGCAGCCTGTTAAGTTTCCTCATAACATAAAACTAAGGAACACTGGGTGGTACCCATGAATAATTTATTTCACTTGTGAAAACGGCAGCCCAAGTCGCCTTTGCAGAACCACAGAGAGTGGATTCTCATCTCAGTGGTGCCTGGAAAGAATCACTCATCGAAGATACAGGGAGAAATTCTAATCTCACAGGCATAATGCCAGGTAGTTCTTTTCGTTTTATACCTGTCTCTTGCATACCTCAGAGGAGAATTTTCTGAGATACAGAAGACGTACACATGGGGTGACGGTGGTCAGGGCGGAGGGGCCCTCTGAGAGCCCCCCATGCCACAGGCTCAACAGAATAGCATCCCCTCTGCAGGCTGCTAGCGCTCCAGAGGAAGGAAAAGGCGCAGACCTGACAGTGTGCGCAACACTGGGGGATTTTAAAGGATATTTTTCTCATTTTTACGCAAGTAAAATTAGAAGTTAGTTTAGATCAGGATATAAAACACCTCCAAGGAGCTGCCCCTTCCGTTATGTAATTCAGATCTGTCTGAGGGAGGGAGGGAGGCTCCTTGGAAAGCAGCTCCAGTTTCACAGTGGCCCTGGGGGAGGACAGCACCCAGTCACCAAGGGGCAAGGGGAGAGTGAGAGCCGCGCCACGAGGTTCGGAGGAGCCAGTAAACTCGTTGCTGCTACTTATCAGAACTGCTCTCTGTGAAATATGGGTTCAGGCCAGATGAAGAAACATATTTCAAAATAAAAACACAAACTGGAGAAGCAGTTACTCTAATAACTCTCAGGACTGGCTGAAACTGACTCTAAATTGTTAATAAAAGTCACTCACTTTAAGACCCTGGGTGCCATACTTCACCTTAAGGGCTTTTTTGGGGATGCTGCTCTGTTGAGCTTCTCAGCATGGAGGTATAGAACAAAAACAGGGGATGTGACCTTAACCAAAAGCCTTAACCTGAGGCTCCAGTCCCAAATCAACTGCAGAGTCCTGCTAAACGGACACGAGCTGATCTTGTTGTGGAGCAGGCAACTGTTATACACAAACAGCTGCCAGGAACCATTGCAGTAAGCAATTCCGGCCATCAAGGGGACCGCTCCAAGTCTCCGAGGCTTCAGGAACTCCCTGGTCAGCCCCTTTTGCTGAACAACAGGAACACAAGCAGGCGGCATGCAGAGAGCAGTGAAGGACAATGGGAAAAAAGTTTGAGTGATGCCTTTGCCTTGTGAATAATGAACAGTTCAGGAAGGTCAACCCATTACAACGAAAACTGTTTAATTATTAATTATGCACAATCTATGAGCAAAAGGACAAGTTCAGAATGTTTAATGTATGCTAACTTCAACTGGACTCTCTCTGGGTATTTTGTTATTAGCACTTGTCAGCAAGGTACTCAGGCATAAAAAAAGGCAAGCAGCAGAAAATCCGAGAGAGTGCGTGTGTGTGTGTGTGTGTGTGTGTGTGTGTGTGTGTGTACCTGTACACTCAATGAGGTGGGGGGAGGGAGGGGGGAGGAGGCGGTTTAATTCCAATCCCAGCTGCTACTAGTTCACTCGGAGAGTAAGTGTGCCAATAAGTACCCCCTGTGACCTTGAGAGCAGGTAGGCATGCTGAATACTCCAAATACAGAAAACATAAATAAGAAAAATGCTTCTGAAATGCCTTGCTTAAAAGGGTGATCAATATTTTAAAGGTATAGTTTTTTTGAAACTATAATGATTCTTGGCTTTGAAAGGATCCATATTATTAATGTTTACACATACACACAGGTAGAATCTGTACTAAATCAGTGAACTGTATCCATGTCAATTTCCTGGTTGTGATATTGTACTATACTTATGAGCTGTTACCATTGGAAAAACTGGGTGAAGGGTACACAGGACCTCCCTGTATTATTTCTTACAACTGTATGTGAATAAAAAATGATGTCAAAGAAGAAAGTTTAAAAAGAAAAGGGTAAGGAGCTAGTTTTGTAAACTCGAATGAGGTCCATATTTTTAGAGGAGCTCGGCTGTATAAGGAAGAAGCCTGGCATAATTAGTCAACTGGAAAAAAGTTAAGGGACTTATGCTTAAAAAAAACCCTGAGAATTTAATTTTTGCCTTTCATTCATAATTGAAGGTGACAATGGTCAATTCAGACACAGATAATGGCACAGACAGAAAACTACATAAAATGATACCATCATTTACTACTTAATTTACTGGTTCATTCATTCAACAATTTTCTTGACCACCTACCATGTCAAAGACACTGAGCCTGGCACTGTGGGATGACTGATACTTAATCCACATCTTCAAAGGAATTGTGTACTGTTTGGAGGATAAGACGTGCACCCCTAACAAACAGCCCGGCAAGGTGGAGGGAATGGCCAAGTAAGAGAGTCAAGGCTGGGCACCCGGGCTGTGCTGGGAGAACTGAGGGCTCAGTGCAGTTTGGCTGGTACCTGAGTTCAGAGAGGAGAGGGATGGGGAACAAAGTCTATGTGTCTGGAGGGCTGTGCGACACCTTTGCTCTCCTATTTTCTTCCTTCCTTACTCAGACAGCACCTGGGGGTGAAGGTACCCTGACCATCTTAATCTGTGTCCTGTTTCCTTCTCTTTGTGCAAAACAGACATTCCTTCAATTAAGATTTTATACTTAGTAGCAGTGAAACACAAGGAAGATAGAAGGGCAACTTGTCAGAACTCTCAGAGTGCTGGCTACCTGCTGAACTCTGAGGTCAGCTGTGCTGTGTTAGACTAAACCAGCCTGGCAAATTAAATAAAATATGGTAGGCCTTCTAACTTTTTAAAATAGCCTGTTTCTAGACTTCATGGTCTCGAGCCATCACACCAACAGGTGGTTATATCACAGAATCACCTGGAGTCTGACCAGTATTGAGAGTTAAGCTCTAACATTTTAAAAACAAATCTTTTAATTCAAGTGTTAAGTTTCTTTAGCCTGGCCCAACAATTTCTGGTCATACACACTGGGGTTCATACTAATCGAACAGCTCTCTTAGATGGCTTCACATCTACCCTCGATGCCGGGATCAAAGGGCATCTGTGATTCCAGTGGCTTCATGGCAGGCAGAACAGCATTTTGCTTTGTCAGATCCCAAACTGGTTTTTGATTCTCCATTGTTCATGGCCTTAAATATCTTTGTGAGACAACTGGCAGAACCTATAGGACAAATCTGCTCTCCACTGGGGAGGAAACCTATTTTATTTGGGGGGAAAAAAAGACACAAAAACCAAAAACCAAACACACACACAAAACAAAACAAAACAAAAACAAAAACAACTGGACCCTCACCTTTAAAGATATACACGAAAATCTATAAACCAAAAAGCTACCTGTCCAAAGTGCAATGAGACAGCCTAGTTTACGATATGAGTAAACCATAATTACACATCACATTTATAAAAATGTAGTCAATGCTTGTTAAAAACACTTACTTAGAAACACGGCCACTCTGTGAGGCAACAATCAGTATTTTGACATTATGCGTACGTTTGATTCACAACGCAGGCGGAACTGACCTAATCTGTGGGGTGTTATAAGGAATAGTGCTGGGGTGGGAACGAGGCTTTGAACTTAGGAAGGCTTGCAGATGGACATCATCAGAAACGAAAGCCTCTGAGCACCCCCCAGCTGGAGAGCAGAAAGCCCCCCTTTTACTCATCCCCTCCATATCAAGCCCTGAGCAGAGAAAGTGAAGGGTGATTCAATTTCCACACTGGGTCACCCCATGCTTGGGGTGCCAGATGTGACAAATTACATGTGTGGGCATTTTGGTATGAAGTTCTGTCTAGTGGGTCCGAGCTGACAGTAGCAGCTCATTTAACTTTTCTCAGATGGACCTGGAACCAGGGGCTAAAGGCCCGAGTTTCTGCCACTGCAACACCCATCTTACCTTACCCAAAACCCTTAAATCAAGAGAGAACCAGCTGTTCGCTAAGTGAACATGGCAACCAGATGGCTGATAAAAAACACAAATTTAAATGAACAGGTCTCTAAAGGAATCTGTCTCTAGGTAATTGAAATTTGAGATTATAAAGATTTTCCCATTTTCATTTTCTCCTAAATATGTTTTAGAAGTTCCTCAGTATTGGGATAAGAGAGAAGGAGAACCAACGTTGTCATTAATATCAAAACCACCTTTCGTCTACCAATTTTTTGTCGTTTAAAAGATTTACATTAACTTAGGCATTTTCTAAATGTACGGCAAAGTTCTTGGTGTTTTATAAAATTCCTTGAACATAGGTAGAGAACTGGAAAATGCATGAATCTGTTAAACTGTATTTGCAAAACTGCTTCCTTTCTAAAGCCAGTGAACATCTATTTTTCTTTTTGTTCTGGATCTCTTGTTGGTGGTAAGCTATAGTCCAGAGCGTTACTTAGAGATGCCTATGTGAACAGTGCACACACCTGCTCGCTTGCACACCAACATCCACACCCATCTCACTTTTCAATAGTGCAGGCAGAGCAGCAAAAAAATGCTTGTCTCATACCGAAGGGATTTCATTTACGAAGTAAAATCTGCTATTGTCCTCTCTCTCTGTAGCCTCCCAATGCATTTCTATTGCTTTTTCATAAAACACTGCTGCAAATAATCAAGCATGACCATTGACATCCACGAGATTGAGTTTTAGGAACCATTAAATGAGCTCACCCTCGTGGGAAGCCTTCTGCTCAGGCTGGTCTAAAGGTAATTATTCAGCAATTCCTACCTGTGGTTTTACCTTGTCCCTATATAGTGTTTGAATTTCATACACTGGTAAGGTCAATTTTTTTTTTTCCTCAGGAGAAGTCCAGCTACATGTTTGATCCAGGACCTAAATTACAATGTTAATATACACATTGGTGTTTCACCAGGTTCTATGAGTAGAAGTGCTGATTAAAAGCAATCTTAAAGGGAGATCATACACTACATTAAAAAAAAACACAGGAAAATCTAGGAGAGAAAAATAACCCTTAATAGGCTCCTAAATGAAAGGAATTATTCCTCTTTTCATAGGCAAGGGGTTCATACTGAAACATCTGAACTACATCCACACACTGTTGAAGGGCAAGTGCCTGGCAGGTCCGTGTTCTGAAAAATCGACAAGCCATAACACTATCAAGCCAGACCCTGAGACTCAGTGAAAGCCAAAGTCCACATCGCCACCCTGTATGTCCTCCTGAATGTTCACTTGACTGTTAGTTAAAATAATTACTGCCATTTGCCACCTGCACTGCAAGCTACGGCTAAGGGGAGAAACAGAACTTCCAGCGGCTGGATGCTGCCGGAGTGCTGGCGGTATTTGCTTACACACTTTATAAACAGATTCGAAGGCTCTGTCAGCGGGACTCAAAGGCTGAGAATTATAAGTGAAATTGGGCCCTACCTGGTTCCATACAATAAACCCAGAGAGAAGACAATTTAAAGCTGGCTAAAGGAAATACAGTTTAAAATTAGTCAGTGTGAGAGGAACAAAGAGAGGGAGACAGGGAGGGAGGGAGGGAGAGGAAGTGAAAAAAATAGAACTACATACTGTGAAATGAACAAGTTCAGTTAGAATGTTCATCAGGATTTGGAAAATCATAATGCCATCTGCTACTCTGGACCTCAGAACATCAGGGATCTCGTGGGCCCAGACGCTTCCATTTCCAGAAGGAAGGAAGGAACTTGCACTCCCTGGAATGCTGCCTCCATTCTGGAATGAAGGCAACACCCCAGCCCACCCGTTTGTAATCTCTTTTGAGAACATCCACACTGCTCACAGATGGGTTTTCCCTGGTTTAGGGAAAATTAACGGTGGGCAAAATGATTGCAGCAACTAGGCAGCGAGGCAGAGCAGTGCCCCACCCGAGCTGCTGGGTAACTGACCCTGGCATCCAACGTGGGCTCTGGGTGTGTAGGTCCCATCATGGTGGATTAAATGAGCATTGTCCTACGGCTGGGTAAGACTTCACAATAGAGCAACACATGTTAAATGACAGCAGCCAAAACTGGCCCCACCAGGCAACTGCCCATTCACAGAATGCTATTCACAGGCCTCCACCAAGAAATTAATTCATTAATAATACATCAGGCTTCACGGACAATTCCAAGAAAACAATACAAAGCTTGTTGTTCAATGATTGCCTAAAGATGCAGAATTTTTCATAGTTAAAAAAAACAAACCCAAATCTATCTGACTTACTGAAATCAAAATCAAAGGGATGTTTATGCTAATATTTTGCTTAGTAAAAAAGAAAAAATGGAGAAAATCTATCCACTGAATTCACTCACTGCCACTAGGAAATAATATAAATACAGATTTTTTTCAATAGTAGCTGATAAAATCTGGTAACTGTGTATTAAAAAAAGAAAATTTTCCCATTTTAAGTGACTTTGTATATCCTTCAGACTCAGGAAAAATTTTGCTTTTAATTTGTTTCTTCTGTTACATTTTTAAAACTCACTTCCTTTCTTCCTCCTCCCTCCCAACAACTCATAAATATGAATTAAATATAATTATAAATGAACAGAACATTAACTTTTGGATTACTGCTGTGTTTTGGTAGAATGTTAATGTCATTTCTAAAGAAACAGTTATTACCAATAGAAAAAGTAATTACTAGAGAAATCATGGCCTTAATGCTAACCTATTTTCAATCTTCAAACCAGTCAAACTGCATCAATTTAAACATACTGGACTTTTCAAAGGAGGTATTAGATTTCTGAAGGTTGCCTTACATAAAAGAGGAATATCGGTTTTCAGGCTCCCAATTATATATTCCCAACACTATGAGACACGGGTCTAGTTAATATCACTGAAGGACAAGACTATTGTGTATCCACTTGGATTAACTTACCAAGTTTCTAATGCCTCAGTCATTAACTCATACAAGTTGCAAACATCATGAAATCCCATATCATCAATACCCATTTGTGCAAGTGGTTAGAGTATTAGTCACTATGGTTAGAGGCTCTGGGCTTGCACAGGTCTTTGGAGAGCTCAGGTCAGCATGTTTTGTCTCACTTTAAAACCTGCAGTTATGTGTCATGAAAGAAACAGGCCATCCTTAGGATACTGGGAGGAGAGATGGGGTGGTGGTAGTCCTTTTATTTTCTGCTAACTTCAGATGCCAGAATTACGGACCAAGTCCCTCAGGCAAAAAATGGATGGATATTACTCCCTCAAGAAGGTTAATACCACTTTTTGAATCCCAGGGAGGTACTATTAGGCAACCCCTCTCATGCCCCCACACCCCACCCTTACAGAGCACCTGCTATAGTCACAGCCCAGCGGTTTCTCAGTTAACCAGCCCTCAGTTAACCTGGCCAGGAATGAGTGATTCTGTATGAATTCATTTTTTAAGATAACAGTGGTTTAGAGCTTTACCACTTATATATATATTTAATTTATATATATTTAACTAATATATACAAGACTTAATCTTCTATATATATAAATTTTTCTAAAAGGACTCAAGCTCCTCCCTGCTAACTTAAAGAGAATATGACAAACAGAATTTAATTCTTTCTTAAAGATATGGAGTCATTCTGACAGACAGCGTAACTGCACTGTGTTGCAATGTACCTATGCCCTTGGGGCATGTCTGCAATGCTTTCTATGTTGTCTTCTTTTATAGCTCTTAAAATAATCTCTCCCTTTGATGCCAAAATGTTCAGCTGTCACTTTTTGCTGCCATCAAGGTCAATTAGAATATAGTAGAAAGAGCCCTACTGCCACCCAGTTTCCTCATCTGTAAAACAGAGTGTGTGGGAAAGCAACATGACATGAGGAAAACTTGGGGAAACATCTTGTAAACCATAAAGGCTAAGACTAGGCTTCTGAATTTCGATAAAGGATCACATACATCACTAAGTACCTCCTCGTCATAGTCCACTACATTTTGGATTTGTTTTTCCAAGGTCTTGAAAAAACAAGCAGTAAGTTCTTACAATTACACATAAATTTCACTTAACGAGTATTTATGAGTGACTACTGTAAATGTGCAGCACTAGGAAGATAGAAATGAAAAGCTCAGGAACTTAGTCTAGTTGATAAACTTCTTATAACTGGTCTGAAACAGGGAGTAACATAGTTTTCAATGAGACACTTGGTGCTCTCCTATGAACAGAGTGCTAATCACCTCTTCCCATGAAGTGCGTGTGCCCCATCTCAATGAGGGTCTGACTGTCCAAGCCGTGTGCTTCATCTCTGACCCCACCTCCCCTTCATTCACTTCTCACCAAATCCAGTTTATTCTATCTCTTAAATACCTTTCAAACACACTAAAGCTGTCCTAATTAAAACTCTCATAATTTCTGATCAGAACTATAGCTTCCTAACTGTCCCTCCCAATAATCCATTTTCCACAACCTTGTCTGAGTGATTTTTCTAAAACATGAATCTGGTTCTGTTGAGCCTCTGCTTAAAACTTTCAGTCCCCCTTTCCACCACTCCCACCAGAAATGCCTCCAGGCACAGTGTGTAAAGATCCTATGAAATGTGGGCCTTGCTTCATCTCTTAATACTTTGCCAAGCACTGCAGCCATAGTCAATTCCTGCAGGGGCTTCAAGTATCTCTGAGGCTAACTCCTGCTGGCCCTTCGGGCTCCCCTTCCCCTTCTCCCTTTCTTTGGTACAGTATTATCTCCTCCATTATCAGCTCTTTTCTCTGTGTTTCCTCGAGCACCTTGTCCATAATTTTATTATAGAATTTATATAGCTGCAAACATAATTAAATAACGTATCAGAAATACCCATTTATGTGAGTGGGTAAAACGATAGTCACCATGCTCCTCTGAGATCTCAGGCCATCAAGTCTCATACCACTTACACTACCTGCAGTTTAAAGCGATGTTATGTATGACTGTTTCCTGGTCTGCCTCCCTGACTAGAGCAGAAACTCTTTCGTAGTAGCAACTACAACTTCATCATTCCCTAGCTCTGGGATTAATACAGGTTGATTTTTTTGGCCAATAATCAATGGTTTTCAAAATATAATCTATGGAATTCTAAGGGCTTTTATGTGGGTGCCAGGGGTGGGGTGCAGATAGGGTGGATATCTAAGTCTCCTACCCTCTGATCAAACTAGCACGAAAGGCTTCAAAGCCCCCTAAAATATATTAAAAACTTTTGTATGTTAAAGGACACCATCAAAAAAGTGAATAGGAAAATCCATAAAATGAGAGAAAAAAATTTAGTATAGTCCTGGCTATATAAAGAACTCTTACAACTCAGTAATAAAAAGACAAATAACCCAATTTAAAGATGGACAGTGGATCTGAATAGATATATCTCCAAGAAGATATTCAAAATGGCCAACAAGAACACAAAAATATGCTCAACATCATTAATCATAAGGGAAATGTAAATTAAAACAATAATGAGAGACTATGTCACATCTATTAGGATGACTATAATCAAATAAGCAGAAAATAACAAGTGTTGACAAGAATGTGGAGAAATTGCTGGTGGGAACTTAATGTGGTATAGTTGTTGTGAAATACAGTTTGGGAGTTTATCAGGGTTAAATATAAAATTTTCATATGACCTAGCAATTTCACTCCTAGGTACATAGCCAAGAGAATTGAAAATACATGTTCATACAAAAACTTGTACACAAATGTTCATGGCAGTATTATCCATAATAGCCAAACAGTGGAAACAGCCCAAATGTTCAATGACTGATGAACAGATAAACAAAATGTGATATATCCATACAATGGAATATTATTCAGCCATAAATAGAAATGAGATACTAATAAATGCTATAACATGAACATATCTTGAAAATATTACGTTAAATTAATGGAATCATACAAAACAAGCTAGATAATGTATGGCCCAATTTATGTGAAATGCCCACAATAAGGAAATCCTTAGAAACAAAAAATAGATTAGTTAGTGGTTGTCAGGAATTAGAGAGGAGAGAGGAATGACTGACTCTTAACAGGTACTGGGCTTCTTTTTGGAGTGATGGAAATGTTCTGGGACTGGGCTGTATACTTCAAAGGAGTGAGTTTCATGTTATGTGAATTTTATTTCGATAAAATAATTTCAAAGGAAAATAACCAGAAATGAGTTTCTCTATGATGGCCTCTGTACTTAGCTGCTGTATTACAGGACAGAGGTCCTTTTCAGCTGGATAGATGGGCCTCAGTAGAAGAAAAGACAAACTTAGACCACATTCCATTTTGTGTAGGACTAGCCCTGTTAGAAAAATCCCTATTTTTATTACTTCAAAGAACATTTCCTAAGATCCTGTTTGGGCCATGTGTTACCAGGTGCTGGGATAAATCTCTGTGCTGGATGACTTCAGGAAATAAATTTGATTCAGTATGATTAAAAACTATAATAAAGCTTTACAAACAATGCTATGGTGAATTCTGCCTAGCACTGGGCAGGAATGTGGTAGGATGGAAGAGGTGGGAAGGTAACAAAGAGCTTCAAAGAGGAGATGCCACTTGGGCTGGGCCTTAAAGGATGCTCAGGCACACAAAGTGGAAAAGGCCATTCCAAGCAAATGGAGGAACACAACTATAGGTGTGAAAGTGGGGCAGCTTTGAAGAATGACGATTGACCCCAAGTGAGGCGGAAAAGAACATGGGTGATTCTCAAATGCCGTGCTAAGAAGTTTAGATATTACCCTATATGCAGGGGGATCCCTGGAAGGCTTAATAGGCTGAGATCTGTATGTTTTAAAAGATAATTCTGTGGAGGCTGGGACTGTAAGAGAAACAAGGCAGAGAGAGAAAAGCTTAGGAGCTTTTTAATAATGTGGTCACAATGCAGCCTCTTCTCCCCCTTGTCCCTGTCCCACTCAGTTTCCTCACCCCTTCATGTGTCACCTGCGTCTAGAGCAGAGACGCCAGCTGCCTCTTGGTTGCCTGGCATACGTGGAAGTGTCTGTGTGATTACGCGCCACCCTCTTCACTGAGCTGCCCGGTGGGGGCTGGCATCAACTGCTCCCAGCACAGGACACGTTTGCTGGCATTCTAGAACATGTCGGAGGAGCCATGTCTCAGTGAAGAGCCCATGTGGGGCCTCTTGGGAGTTCAGGTGGGGTGGAGGATTGTCCCTACGCATAATGACTCTTTTTAGTACTACTGTAACGATGTACGTGTGCCAGCCAGGCAGATGAGTAAATAGTGGTGGCTCTTTTATGTCTTCATTAAGTTTTATGATTAAATAGAGTCATAAGAGCTCACAGAGGCAGACTTTTATAAATGGAATTTTGTAATGATGGGCTATTAAATATATTTTTGGCCAAGAGAGTCTGTTTGCACCTTGAACAAACCCACTTTACTCCTCGTTACTGAGGACCCAAGGCCAACACCCCCCCACCTTCCTCCTCTTCCTGCCCGTCACTCAGGGGGCCACTTCCTTTCCATCATCCTCCCCACATCCCTACTGTGGCACTCCCGACAATCCCCTCCCCCAGCTACCGGCCTTCAGGGAAAGCCAGCGTCTCTCCCGCCTCTCCCACGGGGGCGCAAAGGTCTTCTTCTTAGAACTATGTTTGCCGGGCTCTACCTGCCCACGGCCTGGAACCTGGCCTGGAACCCTGGCATGGTTATGGGATTCCACTATCTCTTTATCTATTGGGATGATCATGGGATTTTTGTCTTTTATTCTATTGATATGATGTATGAATTCTCAAATATTAGATCAACCTAGCATTTGTGGGATAAATTCCACTTGGTTATAATGTAACATTCTTATAAGTACTGCTGGATTTGGTTTTGCTGGCATTTTCTTGAGGATTTTTGCATTTATATATTGATAAGGGTAATTAGTCAGTAGTTTTATTTTCTTTTGAAGTCTCTGTCTTGCTTTGGTATAGGGTAATACAGGCCTCATAGAAGAAGTTAGAAAGTGTTTCCTCCTATTTTTTGGAAATGTTTGAGAAGTACTGATGTTAAATTTTCTTTAAAATTTGGTAGAATTCACCTGTGAAGCCATACGGTCCTGAGCTTTCCTTTGTGGGAAGTTTAAAAAAAATCATTGTTATAAGTCTACTCAGACTTTATATTTCTTCTTGTGTCAGTATTGGTGGTTCACGGTTTTCTAGGAGTTTACCCATTTCATCTAGGCCATCTATTTTGGCATACAACTGTTCATAGATGGTAGTAAGGTGCCTACTTTCATTCCTGATTTTAGCCATTTAAGTCCTCTCTCTCTCTTTTGTTAATTTTGTTGACTTATTTTCAAAGAACCAACTTTTGGTTTTATTTTCTCTGTTGTTTTTCTGTTCTCTATTTCATTTATTTCCACTCTAATTTTATTATTTCCTTCCTTCTGCTTGCTTTGAATATAGTTTATTCTTTTTCTAGTTTAAAGTAGAGGTTAGGTTGTTGATTTGAGATATTTCTTCTTTTTTAATTTATAAGAATTTACAGCTAAAAATTTCCCTCTGAGCCCTGTTTTTGCTGCATCCCATAAGTTTTGGTATACTGTGCTTTCATTTTTGTTCATCTCAGAGTACTTTCTAATTTCCCTTATGATTTTGTCTTTGTTAAATTTGTTTTATGGCAGCATATTGTCTCCACGTATCTGTGAATTTCTCTAATTTCCTTCTATTATTGATTACTTCTGTTTTCTACCACCTGGACCCCTTGGCTCCTTGGCCAGTTGTCCTTTCAGTTTCCATACTCTGTATATGCCACTGATCTCTATGAAAGCCCTGCTCTGTGTTCATCTTCCTTAGAGTAGGAAGAGTTAAACTTTCCATCAGACCCACCCAGATGTTCTACACAGAGGGCTGGCTATACATGCCATGCCCAAGACTAAACCTACCTACTTTCTGTCCTCATCAGGGAAGAACAATCAGTATAACTTCAAATTATTCAGCTAGCATCTTAAACAATCAAGTCCATTATTTGTCTATACACTGGCCCAATGGTAGGCCACTGCTGACCACTAAACATTAGTGCTTCTATTTCAGAACCATTTCCGTATTTTACAAACCTTGTAGTTAGCTCTTAGTAGAAAATCAACACTTTCATGTAAAAGATACTTCTGATTGGGTATAAAACATGACTTACATGAATTCACTTTTTACTAGCAAAATGAATAAACGGAAGTATAAATCAGGGATTTGCTAACTGTCCTGCTAAGCACCTACAGATGTTAGACTGAAATTTATTTTTAGCTGTTATATACCTGAAACATATATATACTCAAAGTAATAATCTATTTTTCTGGTTGTCATATTTTAGACCATCTGAACATTCTGCCAACACATCTAAGAACTCAAAAGTGATTCACGAGAAAGTTTCCAGACCTTCTATCTGACATTTACTTCTTTCCTTTCTTGACCTAGCAAACTTCTACTCATCCTAGCTTAAATGTCACCTCTCCTGAGGGGCATCTCCTAATGCACCCCCAGAACAAACCCTCCTGTCTCGGAGTTGTATAGTATGCACCCTACAATAAAATAGTTATTCACTTCTGTGTCCATATCTTTTCCAAGGCTATGGATCATTTGGGGGCAGGTCAAGGGGGATGTCCTCACTTCAGTCATTGCAACTCCCAGCACCTCAATCCACTGATGGCCCCCACTACCTGGCTCCAGCCAGTCTGGCATTTGGTGACTCAGATATCACGGCTGTATTTTTACCTGTCACACCACCAGTGTGGCCAGCCCTTGGCTGATAGTCAAACTGGGAGCCCAAACATTGGGGAGAGTGTTTGATAGCTACACAGCCTCCTGAGTACCAACACATATTGGCCCAGGATGTGGGACTGTACTTCTGCCTTCCTACGTTGACTCACAGACCCAGTTTGCAGTTGGCCTAGGTACCTTGCCTAGAAGTCCAGTTCTCTCTAGGCTTGGAGGCTATTCTGACCATGGTCTAGACATTCAACTTGGGCTAATATACAGTGGGTGCTTTTAATAAGTATCTGCTGAATGAACGAACGTAAGCCCATACATTTTACTTCATTAAAGAGGGGTCCGAGTACTGTCTCTCTTTTCAGATGAGTGTGTTTGATCTTACACATACTACTTAGGTATCTGATTTCATCTGTCACTTTTAGTTTTGCTAGGGTCACTACCAGGAGTGCAAAGACTGAAGACAGATGGTTAGATTGCTGGGGCAGCAGGTAGTCACTGACAAGAATGGGGAGTGACCATAGAAAACGGGGAATCACAAGAGAGAACAGAGGAAAAACACCAAGCAGAGCAGCATAACCATGTAGGACCATTTAGCCTGGGAGCAAATGGCTCTATACACCTCAAGAGGCCTAATCCCATCACTGAGTGTCAAGGCCAAACACAAAGGCAAAATGGTTGGTAAAGTCAATAAAAGAACAAGGCAAGCACCATACAATTCTATAGCTCTGGAGGGCATTGATACATCCAAGTACCATGCTCAATGACCTGAGTCATCAAGGAAAGGTTAAATGATATTTAGTACACTCTGTCAACAGGCTGCCAAGAGCAAATACATTTTAGAAACATTTCTTTCTAAAAATGCAAATTTTCTCATTGATGTTAGAGCTTCCAGTAGTAAATTGCAGTTATCGAGACAATTAGGGCCACCTTATTATCCAAAGAAATCAGATGGCTAAAGCATCACGGCACACAGACACACATCACTTACAACAGACCAGGTACTCAGGGGCTTAGAGATGGCCTGATTAAAACCTGAGGGTTTTAAAGTAAGTTCTTTTAAGAGAAGCAACTCTAAGTCATCAGATGGTATCTTTAAGACATCACTCATATTCTGAGTTAGCTAGCTCCAAGCCAGATTAAACTCCACCCAACAAAATGAAACTGGATTGCCCAGATTTCTAATTGGAGCTTGATTCTCCGGTTACCTTGGCTACCCTTCTAGTTCCTATTCTGTGGTCCAAGATTCATGTTCATGATTCTTACTCCTCCATTTAACTACTGGTGTCATCTCTTTGGACACCTGGTGTCTGACTCTGGCTTTGTCCCACGATGCCACCTCCTGACTCCCAGACTGGCTCTGACATTCACTTCTGTTGACTCCAGGGCTGGCTCCTGCCCACTTGGTCTTGTTTTACTACTTCTTTATGCTTTGCCAGGCTATGCCAGGAGGTCAAGCTGCATCCACATGATAATGAAGTATGTTACACTGGGCTTTGCTTGGCTATTTCGTATATGACTCCAAATACACTGATCTTGTTTGAATTAGGCTCCCTTAAAGGTGGAACTTTTTGATCTGACTTTTCTCTAACATAAATAGTATGCACTACCATTGAATATCCTTTTCACAATGGAATATATCTCATGCCCAAGGAGTAAAATGGCTCAAATCCTGGCTGGTTATATTAACTCAGGAATAAAAGCCCTAAAAGTCAGATGCAAATGAAGATAGTTAATTGCCATTTAAGATCTAAAAGGGCAGTCTTAGTCCTAAAAAGCCATTACAAAAGAGGTTCTCACATTTTTTAAAAAAATATATCTTTATTGATTTCAGAGAGAGGAAAGGAAGGGGAGAGAGAGAGATAGAAACATCAATAATGAGAGAGTCACTGATTGGCTGCCTAGACTGCAACCCGGGCATGTGCCCTGACCAGGAATCAAACCCCGATCTCCTGGATCCTAGGTCGATGCTCAACGGCTGAGTCACACCTGGCTGGGCGGTTCTCACACTTTAATATGCAAAGAGTTACTTAGGAAGCTAGTAAAGATGTAGAATCCTGGGCTCCATCTCTAAAATGTCTAATTCAGTGATCTGGGTGCAGGAATCTGCATTTTTAACAAGAGCCTGAGGTATACCTAATGCAGTTAGCCCTTGGACTACCGTTTAATAAACACTGTATCACAGCAATGAGAAATCTGAAAACATGGTACAAGCACAGTAATTAAAGGACCCCACCAATTCTCTCTCTCATAGAAGCTATGATGCACCTTGCCTAAAGGTCATCTGGCCAATTCTTTCCTAACACTTATTACTAAACATCAGCTCAGTGCCAAGACCAACTTATGTTTGTTCTGGTGGAGACAATGTAAAATTTCCAAGTTTCCATAGAGAAGATATTTTAATATGTTTTTAGAGCAAGTGGGAATAGGTGTCTAACTTATATTTTTATACAGGAGGAAATAAAGAAACACATACGATTTAAGTTACATGCACTTGTGCTTCCTCACAGAGACCTTCCCTCCTTAGACAGAACACCTGCCTATGATAGTTTCAAGAGTCTCAGGATTTTGCCCACATTGAAAAAGTAAAATATTTTAAATTTAGTATCAATCACTACTACTTTAAATAAGGAATGAAAATATCCATTTGATCCAGAAAACCTTCCAATTAGCCCTCCAGCAACACATACATAATTGGTGAGGAGCATCTGTACCTGACCGGTCTGATGCCAGGAGCCTGGCGGAACAAGAACAGTGGAGCCCAGGAAGAGTGGCCGGCTGTGCATTTGACTGGACAGGCCAGGTTTCCCTGGGCACATCCCCAAAGAGTCCTGGAGGGGAACCTCAGGAAAATCAGTTTATTTGGGAGGATTCCGATGGGGATATCTTTTGGAATATGCTTTTGGAATCTAAGATGACATAAGATACTGATGAGCTATTAGATCTAGGAGGCCTGTTTGATATTTGAGATAATGGGGGCTCCATTTGTTTCAGGACGATGCCTTCATTTTTGCACCAACATGGTTTATGGCTTGCAGGGGATATATGGACCGACTGATGCAACCATTAAGGATGTTAGAGCCTCATTCTTACTGTTATTGGGATATGTGCACGCGTTTGTTTTTTTCCTAGGAGGATCTTTATTTTTTCTCCCAAATCTCATAACTGGTTATGCAGATGTTTAATTGAGAGGAATAATTATGAATTACGACTTTTTTTTTTCCTTTCAAACTTTCCTATCCGACTCATTTATCGCCTTCACTACAAGTGCTTTAAATATTGTAAAATTAAAGTTAAAAAAATAAACATTGCGAGTAGGTAAGCCCAAGTCTAGAAAAACTCAGTTTAAAAAAAATATTAATGTTTCTTAATTGAGAGCCTGTGTACTGCAAGACCGCTAATTGACAGAAAAAAAGGAATTTAAGGTCAGAATAAAAAGTAGACAAAGTTGACTGAGAAAGAAATACAGGCAGATTAAGTCCATGGAGGCAAAGGGACAGTGGAACTCCATGGCTAAGGATGGCCAGAGGCAGGATGACTTAAAATGTGAGAATACTGGTTAAAGGCACAAGAAGTTAGGACTGTATTCTGAGGAAAATGCCTAATTAGGAAATTAAAGCAGAATTGTTGACCTAGAGCTTCTAAACACTTTCTATCACTCTGGTGTGCTTTGGGTAAATAAAGCAAGGAAGACAAATTTCATCCGGCTTCTGTTTGCTGTTCAACTCTGACCCTTGCCTACTGAATGACTTCAAATATCTGTTACAGACAAAAATGATACCACTTTAATTTCCGGCTCCATCCCCATCTGGCCAGGGAGAGGGTAAATTAATATGATCATGTTGTGTCTTTAGGGCTCCTGATACCCCCGAGGATGAGCCTGTGGGACAGTCTGTTTTGGCAGCGATTCTCAGCCAGACTCAGAAGAGCAGGATTCAGGACAAGGCCAGTTCACGTAACACAGCTCAGAGCCATACAACACAACTTGCTCTGAGGATGTTGGGCATTGTGCTTCATTAGGAAACAAAATATAAGCTTTCCACACCATTAGGAATGACTTTAGGAGTGAAAGCACATAAGACGATGCCTCACCTCATCAACAATGCACTGCAGAAGCTGGAGAGGCTGCAATGGGGAAGAAGAGAGGAAAAAGTATTAGCCTCTATGCAATATCTTTACAGTGGAGTGGAAAGAAAAAATCATTAATGCAATAAAATATAGCAAGATTAATCAACAACAGCAAACTCTTATAAAAACATTGATGCTCAGGATGTTCTATTATTTTCTAATGGTACCTAATCTAATACAGGCAGTTAAAGGTTTGCATTTTCTTCAAAATGCAATTTGCTAAGTTTAAAACAAGGCATTCAAGCATGCAAAGAGAGCAGCCATCAGGAAAAAGAAAAGTGAATTTTTTTCTGAACTCATAAAGCTTACCATTAAAGATCCCTGGTTTTTCTGAATCTGAAAAAAGGCAATATGTAATTAGCATGTCATAATCAAAATGACTCACTTGGACACATTATGATCACTGAGAGAAAATTATTGCATTGCTGGTGGCAATTTGTGGGCATGTGTTAACACAATTTACATAATGAAAATACACAAATGTTAATAGCTCGCTTCTCATTTATAGGCGAAAGTCAGCAGAATGTTAATTTCACACAACACTTTTTAGTACCCTCCAGGTTGTATTAGAATAGGGAGGAAAACCATAATCCATTTCAAAAGGCTGTTTACGATTCAGATATAAATAATGTTTTATATTGCTAGATTGTGAACACTGGGCTTAATGTTGCAATCATTGCTAATGTTATGAAGCTCACTCTTTTTAAATTAAAAACCGATTTATTTAAAATTGAAATTAAATCATAGTCAGAAATTAGAATTTTGGATTCCTGCCAGTGTTTGCTCACAATCCCCTATTTTGTGAAGAAAACTTTAATTATATGGTTGAAGTATTTGTCTCTAACTCAGGAGTGGGATGAAGACTCCACCTTTTCCAAAGTTCCTTCAGCCTGTTTCCAGGGCAGCAATGCTCTCTGGGAAAACCAAATCCATGCAAGTTTTATACTGTTTTTCAGGGGATAAAGGAGAGTGAAGTAAGAAATGCCTGGTCCCAATCAACATTCTAAAGGCAAGCTGCTCACACATCTAACACTGATAACCATCTCTCTTAGAAAGTTACTAAAATATGACACCAGATAAATAAAACATCCACTGTAATTAAAGTATTAAAACCTTCAATGCCCCCCCTGATGCCTGCCATTATTATAAACTCAATGAAAATGGAGTCCCAGGTACTAAATTTCCTAAGAAGGAAAATTTCAGAAATGAAATACAACTGATGGGTCAGTTGGTTGCTGGCATAACTGAGATGCAACCAGTTGGTAAAATATAGGAAAACCAGTAATAGGCCCCCATATGTTTTTTTTAAATCCTCACCTGAGGATACGTTTATTGATTTTAGAGAGAGAAAGGGAGGGAAGGAGAGAAGAAGAGAAAGAGAAACATTGATTGGTTGCCTCTGGTACTTGACAGAACCTGCGGCCTAGGTATGTGCCCTGACCAGAAATTGAACCTGAGACCATTCAGTGTATGGGACAATGCTCCAACCATCTGAGCCACACAGGCCAGGCCCCCCCCTTTATGTTTTCAATGGTGCTTTTAAAAGTTCTTTCACATACACATTCTCATTTGATCTGCACAACCACCCTGAGGTTGGCAGGGACGATCAATCATCTCTGTTCTATGATGGGAAAACTGGGCCTCCCAAAAGACGGGGCTGTCGGAACAGACTATGGTTGTGCCGGGTCTTCTCCAATGTCCTCTCCAGCATCTGCATTATATCTGTCTACAGTCACCGTACTGCTGAAAAACAATTAGATTTGCATATATACTGGGCATGGTAAAGTTGATAAATTATCGATTTTGGCCTGTGGGTTCTTTTCAACTAGACTGTAAGCTTCTCAAGGGCAGAAGCTGTGTGCTTTCACTTCTTTTGCATCTATATGGCTGATCAGCAGACCCTTTCACCTAGTGCTTGAGTGTGTTAAAGAGTGCTTTTCCGTGTATTATCTCAACTGAATATGGGGCCCACCATCACTACTCTTGGCTCCTTATCACTCCCTCCCTCTGACTTCCAGGAACCTCTGCCCCAGGCTAACTGGCTTTTAGTCTACTTAAAAAAAATTAAAACTTTTTTTTCAATTACAGTTGACAGTCAATATTATATTAGTTGCAGGTGTAGTCTTAGTCTGCTTAATCTTGTCTTAATTACCACTCCTTGATCCTCTAGTCAATGAGAACTTCTGGATAAGGCTCTGGAGGTAAAGATTTGTATTAAAAAGCAAGACAGAGCTGTTAACTACCACCCTGGAGTGGTTAAGGGTTTTAGTAACAAGGCACACCACCTTTAAAAAATACTGAAAAGCCCTGGTAACTGTGCTTTTATATATTTTTAAATGCACGTGGATACACCACCCTGCCCCCATTCTTGGCAAGATATATCTACTTCAACGGGAGAGTTACTCGTAACAAACAAAGAATTAGAAATCCATTTTGACCTCAAAGAGAATGTTTTTCACAAATTTCCAACAGTCATGGGAATTACAACATTCTCTGAGGAAAACATGTGGGAAACATTCTGAGTGAGATGTTTCGAATGAATCAGGAACGGCTCGTGAGACACTGTTCCCAGTAATGTGAGTGGGAGCAACCAAATGAGTCGAAGGGAAGACATTTCCTTATGAACTGAGATCTTGGAGAAGGTCTCCTCCACCTAGCCTTATTTTGTGGGTTTAATGCATGCTTCAAGACAACTTAAAACTGTACTATTTTAATGCTGGCTCTTTACTACAAGAAAGGGAGAAACAGAAACTTCAAAGTCCCTTTTTATAACTATACTGTTTTGCCCAGATTTTTAAAGCGGGATGTTGTTACCAAGTTTTATTACATGGTTTTGATAGTAACATATTATATGAAGTCATCTTCATAAATTTTGTATTAAGGTAGCAGTGCTAGTACCTGAAATTGATTCCAAATGCTTAAGATACTCAATTACTTTTTAACACTGTTACACAATGTGGTGACTTATATCTTCTATTTCACAAGAATTTGATGATGCAACATCATTGTAATTGATTCATTTTCTCAATTAAATAAAGCTACTGTGCTTTTCTTTATATGAATGCCACATAGACCACAGAGTTAGATATATTATCTCCTTTCTCTGTCTCAGATATATTGCCTTAAAGGCTATCTTCTGTTCTTCTGTTAATTCCACTAGAAAATTTAATGCCACAGTCATATTTTTCAAATTCTGATCTGCCATGTACTCGACTGTATTTATATTAGGCATATTTTTCACTGCTAAACTCTTTGTTGTTTACCTTTTTCAAGATCACATTACAGTTCAGGCGCAGCAACCATAAAACAGATCCAAACAGTCAACTTCCAGTCACTGCCTCTGCTTCTGCACACAGTTCATGAGAAAGCGAAGCCCCCGGTTTAACAGCACATTAAAAGTGGTGCTAAGGGTACTCAGTATAAAATGTTAGTTTTGTGAACGTCTCTCTTTATTCTGGGTCTGCCTTCCAAATGCTTAGCTATGAGAGCAGAGTTCAGAGGATCACAATAATATTGTAGGGCTGATGTACTGCCGGCACCTCACAACATATGAAATGCTGTTTATAACTAACTTGTCCAAGTCCACATTCTTGCTTGTACACTTTGTTTGTGTTTTCTATTTCTAACTAGTACTTTGGGACAATGAACAGAACAGTAATTGCTAATCATACCTTTTCCTAATCAATCTTTAGAACTAGTAGCATTTTGATACACTAATTAGATGAACCCCTTCCCTCTTCCAGGAACAGCTTTTTTCTTTTGCCAGCCCTTAGATCCAAGATTTTAAGCTACACTAATAAGGGTTAGTTATGTCTTATTCTGATGTAAGACAGATCCTATGGGTTTAAACATGGAAGAATGACTTCATAACAGTTAGGCAATGTATCAGTTAGGTATTAGGATGTTACTGCAGTAACATTTACCATATATTTCCTTGCAAGGACCATATAGTTGGCAATTAGAAAACATGGCTTAAGAGTTTGGAAAAATGAGCCTGGAAAGGAAATTGCCAATGCAAAAGTTCGCTTGTGGGGCTTTGACTCGGGATTAAAAGCATCATTGGAGGTCTCACATTATGCTTCTGTATCTGTAGAGGTACTTTTTACAGACAGTGGTAAAACTGATGTAGCTACCAGCCCTTTTACAATATATTCAGAAGCATAATCAGAAAACTAAAATGAATCCACCTATGTAACTCAGAGAAGACACCAGCTATAGCTTTCATTTTCTCTTTTACTCTCTGAAATTATGGCTTGCCCTGCAGCTTTTGTCTGAGAGATTTATGTGTGACCTAGGTCAGATTTTCCAATATCAGCTGACAAATTTTCTCTTTACATATTTACTGCTTTTCAAGCTTGTGTTATTTTTCTCTTAAATAGAAAAAAAATGTATAAAATTAAATCATATGTTTGGAATTTTTAAAGAATGTCATTTTTATTTGGTATACTGACACCACATTCTAGATTTCAGTGCTGAACTCTTCTTTACTCTTTTTGTAACTTCAAATTTAAAGAACTGTAGCTATTTTGCAAAGACTCTCCTTTCAAATCAGATGCATTAAGCTAAATATAAAAAGAGATTAAAGTAAACTGAGATTTCCATATTCTAAGTGAGAATGACCTAAAGAAGGTTTGAAATGGAAGGGACCTCAGCGATAATCTAGTTCAACCTACTCATTTTGCTGTTAGGGAAACTGAGGCTCAGGGGGGAGCAGTACCCAGGGTCGCAGGTAGAACCTGGCCTGAAACTGACTACTGACTCAAGGCTGCCCAGTGTGGGTAAAATGCATAAACTTTGGAGTAGGAAAGATCCCTGGAATTCCAGTCAGGTCCCTGTGGCCTTAGAAGCTCCCTTCCCTCACGGGGCTCAGGGCTCTTGTCTACAAAGTAAAGGGATGAACTGGAGGAGCCCCAAGATGCCTCAAAGGCAGGGCTTCCCATTCAGATGCTATGGTGTTTTTCAGACTTGAGGAAAAACTGGTGCCGGCATTCAACGTCATTTTATCTGGCACTGTGCTGGGAGCGAAAACTTAGGAATGCAACACTTCCAATCCATTATAACTTGCAAAAAAAAAAGTGCCCAAATCTCATAAAGCATTCAAAAAGAAGGGAAAAAAAATCCTTTCTACAAGACTACAAGCTGAATACATATTGCTCTGTACCACTAATTTATAGAGTTCTCTAAAAAAGGACTGTTCTGAAAAAAAGGAATAGAACTAAATTTACTGATTAACTACAAATGAGAATTTTGGCAAACAAACATTTTTAGATACTGATTCTAAGACAAAATAAATGAATACTAGATATTATTTCTAAGAATAGAAAACGAACAAATGTAATTCACTGGTGCCATCCTACCTTCCTGGTTCAACCTCGTACATTGTTCAAGTTCTTATCACATCTGTGAGACTACTGCATATTTTGTATAGTACAAAACAAAAAACTAAGCCATAAGACTTATTAAACAAAAAAAAAGACTTACAATAAAAATAAGTCATAAGAGGATTTAGTAGCAAGCTACTCAATAGGGTGTAAGAAAGTCACTATGATTCCCACATTCTAAGATCCACTCTGGCACCTTTTCTCCCCCCACACCTCAAACTCCAAATGGGGCGCTGCATTCAGGAGGGGCCAGTTTTGAAAAGCTAAAATGAGATAGCCCTGAACTTAGCACACAGCTGGATGGGAGAGAAAGGCTCTAAGAAGCCTAGAGGAGGGCACCACTCAGATGGGACCATAAATTAGATCACTTGACTCTCGCGGCTTCCCGCGCACCAAGGACAATGCATTTTCACACAAACAGCGGCGGGAGCACCACGGTCCAGGGCAGTTGATTCATTTGCTGGGCCTGCGAGTCAGGGAGCAGGGAGGAAAGGGCCGACGGCCTGTCTACCCTCCTTTCACCCCTTGTGTATTTAAAATTATGTCAGTTTTAATAGCTCATGTCCTATTCTGCACAGGTATACAGAAGCCATAGTAAACCATCCTCTGGGCAAATGTAAGTTTTAATATTTTGAACCTAAATTTTGTGAGAAAAGCAGGAGCTTAGAACCACCATTCACAATGATCAACGCAAATTACAAAATTAACCTTTTCCCTAATGGTACAAGGTCTGGCCAAAGAATCCATTAAGCACTTTCCTTTAGAAGATTTTAGACATTTGCCTTATTAAACTTTTTTCTTGGTTCTGAAAATGGGTGGTCTTATTTCAGGATCTAGTGGATCAGTTGTGTCTGTGTGAGGGTGAGAGTGGGGAGGTGCTGTTCCTTCTGAGAAAGGCTCATTGACCGTTCCACTCTTCATGGTCAAATACATCTGCTACAAGTATTTTTTTTTTTTCTTAATGCATCAAACTGGATTTTTCTGGAGTTATTTAGTTTGCATCCCTATTAGCTTAAACCCTCCACAGGCCATAGGATCCAGGACGATGTTAGAGATCACGTACTCCAATTCCTTGCCCCATAAATTCGCTTTGTAATCTTCCTGACAGACAGGCATCCTGCCTTTGGCTAGAAGACATCCAGTGGTGGAATTCCAATGATTCTCTCCTGGGTAACTTAAATAGTTAGGAAGTTCCTTCTTATTTTAAGTCCAAATATGTCTTCCTATGTGCCCATGGTCAGGAGCTGTAGTGATTAAGCCTAACGACAGCTCTTCACGTATCTGAAGACAGTTGTCATGCCTCTACAATGTCTTCTTTCTTGAATGAACATCCCATTTTCTTCCTACCATCATTTGCTATGTCTGACTGCCCTCTCTCCTCCCCACTTTCTATTAGCAATGGCACGAACATTCCCCCGCCCCCAAGCAGCCTCAATGTGCTTCATGGGAAGATGACTTCACCCCCAGCTTTTGTGGGGAGGCATGTGGTTCAGGCTTAGCTGTCAGCATCATCAAAACCCCCTGGGTGCAGGGAGTGAAATGGGTCCAATCACACTGAAGCCTAGGACCTCTGGTTGTGTGTGGGGAAGAAACACGCCCTTCCCTACTGAACTGGGAGGCAGGTTGCCCCGGAATCCCAACCGCCATGCTTGGAGTGAAGGTAAAAGCCTTCTAAGAATAGAGCTAAAAAGGGACTTGTTGGATCAAGTTCTACCTAAAGCCAGCAATACCTGGCTTTTGAATCATGCAGTTCAATACATTCCCATTGCGGTTGAGGTAACTCTTGAGTTGGGTTTCCTGCTGCCTGAGCCAGTTGCTTGGAGGGACGCAGGCATGAGTCCATGTTCCCCACCACTCGGTCACTTTTCTCTGCATGTGTTGCCATAAAGTATGACATCCCCGCCGGAACACACCTTGGATTGATGGGACTAGACCACCTTGTTCTCGACGCTATACACTATTTAGTAGAAAGCTATGGAATCTACAAGTGCATTCACATTTTTGAGAGAAACAGAAAAGTACATAAATCTTGGACTGAAAAAAATTACCTTTCTTGTACTCTTTTTTTCTTATGTGTTTCATGCTGAAAGAGTATTTGAGAGTCAAAATGAGTCAATGGTTAAACCAATTATACTAAGAAGTCCGGTGACTTTCTACCTGTTGCTTCTCCCCTGCAACAGGCAGGACTGCCTCAGCCTTTCACTTGCTTGGCTGAGGAGAGGACTGGCCAACACTGAAGTGGAATCGTACCCTCTGCCCGGCTCCCCAGCCCTGCCCGATTCTCGAAGCCCTTCTTCCTTCCACCTGATGCTGGGCTTCTGCCTGAATGTGCCAAGGCGATGGGGAGTGTAAGTCTTCTGACTGTCCATTCTACCTCTTGTGCAGTCTGCCCTCCTGACAGTATAAGCCCATGTCTTCTCTCATCTGAGAGCCCTCAAGTTTCTGAAGGCACCTATCACGTCTCCTTGGAAGCTCTCATCCTTTAGGTATTAATGCTGGCAGGTCGTGTGGGCGTGTGAACAGGGAGGAAAAGAAAGGGGGCAGCATTGTTAATTTGAAGTCCAAAACGTACATTGATTCTTAGTTTCTCCTGATTCTAAAATATGCTCTGCCGACATGGAAAAAGTGAAGTTAGACTAAATCATTACTTTGTTTATCAAGTACTCTATGCCAGGCACTGTACTAGACTCTAAGCACCTAGAAGATGGATAAGAGCCCGGCCGGGAGTGGCTCAGTGGTTCATCATCGACCTAGGATCCAAGAGATTGAGGTTCGATTCCCCGTCAGGGCACATGCAGGGTTGTGGGGGGGCGTGCAGGAGGCAACCGATCAATGACTCTCTCATCATTGACGTTTCTATCTCTCTCTCTCTCCCTCTCCCCTCCTCTCTCTGAAATCAATAAAGATATATTTTAAAAAAAGAAGATAGACAAGATGCAATTGCTGGACCAAATACATAAAGTCCCTGAAACTTAGTGGCAGAACTAAGACATAAGCACAGGGCTTGCACTCTCCTCTAAATGCCACTCAGTATTTGGATAAAATACAATTTGCTGGTTTCAGGGCACTGCAGATTTCTAAGATAGCTTCTCACAACAGGTGATGTTTCTGGGCATTTTTTTTTTAAACCATAGTATGCTTGACAATATTGTTTGGCCTGCTGAGATTTTGAGATAAGCTGCAATTGTAGCCAATGCATGGTTCATATGGGATTCGGAAGGAAAGAATATAGTCACACATAACCATGTTAATTAACATGTGTCTTACTGGCTTGACTGTAAATGAAATTCAAAATAGATTTAGAGAAAAGAAGTCACGGATCTAGAATAGACTGAATAAAGGTTGACTTCTGTTTCAGAGTTTTAGTTTGTTCCTCTCATGTTTCGATATAGGCAAAATCAGGTTTCAGTGAACTCCAAGACAGGACTGGGGGATGGTGATGAGAAAGACTGCTGAAGGCATGGAAAAGGGGAGGAAACTGCTCGTACAAGATATGAAAGCAGAAGCATCTAGTCCAGCACTTTTCAGACTCCATTTACCAAATAACTCTTAGTTCCTACAAGATATTACTTAGATACATTTTCAAATTTAACAGATAAAAGCAGAGCTGCCCTTGTGTCTGTCTGTGCCTGTGTGTGGGTGTGCGTTAGGGAGTGGATTCCCACCTCCTCTGTGTCCTGTCTTCTCATCATTTGGCAGGTCACTGACCTAGGGCACCTCCATCAATTTCCAGATGAGGAAACTGAGATGTGAAAGGAAATAAAGTCAAACAGCTAACAAGAAAAACCAGAACTAGAGCTCGAGTTAGCTGTATGTGTGTTTGCGTGGAAACTATATACTGACAATAATTAATCTGTGACTTGTTGGGTGTGTCACCTGCTGCCTCTTGGTCCCCTCTGTGTTGAGTCATTAAGTGTTTCAGGCTGTACTGGGGTACCAAGGAGGCATAGGCCGTCCAAAGAACAGGGGCTGAACTGAGGCCTTTGGCAGGAACTTTCTTTTGTTTTACTGTATTTTACCGAACTAGAACTAGGACTGCAGTCAAGGTCTCCTCATGCCCAGAGTGATGCTCTCTGCAACCTGTTTCTGAACAGAAAACAAGACAAGCTTTATTCCCCCTGCCCCTCCCTTGGTCTTTCTTTTCTCCTCTGAGCTCCCTTCCCGACGAGACCACTTTATTCCTCAGCTTTTCTTTCCTTCTCTTGATGGCAGTCAACATCTATAGACCTTGACAGTGTATACACCATGAGAGGCCACACTTGGTTCTAACCGGATGCCTCAGTTTTCCACAATTCCTTGGAGATGACACCTTGGCCCTGTGCATAAACAGACAACTGCCTCCTTTCCTAGCTCCTTGTGGTCCCTGGAACACTCTTTCCACCTGGTGTGTCCTGGGCAATCTCCAGCCCTAAATCGAATCAGCTCTTTGCTCCTTTTAGGCAACTCATTGATTTTTCAATGAACTTAGCTTGTCTGTTTTATTGGCACTAAAGAGGGTTGGGTTCTTAGCATCATTAACATTTTAGTTGAGGAAGAATTCCCAAAACCCCAAGGCATTAATCCAGAACTGTTAAACATCTAAAAAGTAATCTGTGCTCAAACAAAGCTTGGCCAGGTCTGCCCCCTTTTTAACTTGGATGCCAATGAGCTCAGAGCCCCAAATCTACCCAAGTTTTCTATACTGAATGGTGATAAGTAAAGCACTGGAGTACAATAAAAGTTGATGTCTTTGTCTGTTGCTGCTGCTGCTACCCGCAGTTGAGGACCACTTTCTCCCCAGGGATCCATATCCATCAGCAATTACCTGGCAGGCATGGAGCATCCTGGGATAGTAATTTACATCTCTGCAGACACACCAGTTGGAGGCAGTACTTGAGTAGATGGGTATATAAAACAAGGATGGCCATTTGGGCTCAAAGTTTCTGGGTGCCTTCTCTCACTTTCTCCCTGCACCATCCCTCTGGAGTGGGAGGACAGTCTGACCCTGGGCTGAAGACCCGGTAATCACGAGAAACTTAATGGCTGTGGACCTCCATTTCCTCCTCTACAAAATAAAGGGGTCGGACTAGATCACTGTAAGAACCCTTCACATCCTAAAATACTATGATTCCATGAAGTAGCAGATAAAACCAACAGCAGAAGGAAGGAAGGCCTCCCAGACCACAGGGCCTAAGAGAAAGAGAAGATGACAGTCACCACCTGAAAGCCAACCTGGGCACCAGGGCATCACTTCAAACTTTAATTCTATTTCTGGGCTAAACTGATTATTTAAAAATTATAAAGAATCGTGGTTCCCAGTTACTGAACTAAAAATGACTGGGTTCTGTATATAATTCTATATGCTATGATTGTGAATGATAAATTATAACTCAAAAGAGAAAGGCTGTAAAGGAAGGCTCTTATGGGATCAGAAAAGTAATTCATTTTAGTCCTACCTGGTGTGAGACATGGTCATATATTTTCAGTTACATAGGTAAATCCCTGAAGTATTTTCTGGAAATATAAATAATACTAGTATTACCTTGCTCTTGTTTACCACTCTGCTCTTATATTTTTCAAAGTGCTCTCTTAGGCATTAGCTTATTTGATCATGACGATTCTGCCCCTCCACCACCCCAGCAGTGTAGAATATGTGCTATAACGTGCCAAGTCGAATTCATAGAGGGTGGCAGGGAACCCCTGAGAGGAATGTGCCAACTGACCTTAGGGGCAGAGATCTTAAAATGCAATGATTTCCAACCTCAGACTGGTCCCCAGCCATCTCAAAGGGACTCATGAAAATTTCAAACCCAATTTCATTATCTGGTCTCTGTTACACTTGTCAGCTCCATTCTGAGACACCACCCCTCTCCTCTACTGTCCCCCCCCCCCCCCAGCGCCCCTTCCCTCCCAGTGTTGCTATAAAAGTTACCTATGGAAATTCCTAGACTGTTAGGGAAATGAAGGGAATGATAGTAGCAGTATCCTACTGAGTTGAAGTACTAGAAGGACACCAAATCCAACATGCTGCTTTAGACCTTTGTCTTCTACCAGATGATCCTCCTTTTGATTAAAATGCATGGAAAGTGCCTTCCCAACCTTCTAGCCTCAGTGCCTCAGCTCAAACATCACCCAGTCTGGTTTCCTGAAGTAAGCTGACCTCTTCCTCTTGAGGCCAGAGCATACCACCTCTTGTAGGGTTCCTTTTACATCAACTGTCATTTGTCTGTTTTCCTGTTCCCCCACTGGTTTAGACTCTTTGAGAGTGGGGACCACCACTGTTTCATTTCTGTACGCCCAGTGTGTAGCACAGTGTCAGGCACAGAGGAGATACTCAATGACAAATATATGTTGAATTAGGTTGAGATGTATGTCATACAAAAGTTCAGAAGGTGCTATAAAATCAAACCATGGAGTTATTGCTTTAAAAAAAAAAAAAAAGACAGGAATCACTAACTTAGCTGGCTAATATAGCTCAATTGGAGTATTAACAAGTAATTTATTTTTCATGGAAATTTTCACATTTCTAAGCTACCCATACTTGGGGGATTTCTCTCTATTTTAAAGATATATTAGGAACCTGCCTCCTGTATTTGGCATAGGCTAAGCAAATAAAATTATGAGACCTCTTCATAAATATGAGTCAGACACTGGGAGAATCTGGCGTGGCAATTAAAAGATTCCTGGGAAGAGGCAAGTGTGTATAAGTAACCATCTTCATATCACTTAAATTTCACCTTGCATATTATGAAACATAAACTCTGACTTTATGGCTTAAAATATCAGTATGTTTTAAGTGTTTATATCCTAAATAGTGAGGACAAAAATAAACAATGAACTAAAACATGTAGGCTAGGAATCCACTTAGAACAAAAATTGCCTGCATATCACTCTTTTGGACTCAAGTAAAGACAAATATGTGAAGTTTGGGGTATTACCCACTGCTGTTTTTTTCTTTGATTAGAGACCCCATGCACAAAAGTGGATACTTAGGATTTGCTAAAATCCTTGATTTCCTGAACTCAAAAAGTTCATGCAACAAAGAATATATTCCAAACACCTCTTTTCAAAGGAGGCAAACTTTTTAGGTATTATTTTGCAATTCTAGGCCAGTCTAGGTATGACCAGTACATTAAAAGATAAGTAAGACAGTGATATAAAACAATGTTAGTGACTATAAAACAATGTTAAATTATCAAAATTAGGATTAGTAGCAATATAGTCAAAGGCTTTTAAAACATGAATAAAATTCAGTGTAAAAATTTTAGTATTTTAAAGAACTTAGCTTTTGTAAAGTGTTTAATATTTTAAAATAGTTTTCAGAACATATGCTTTCTGCTCTGAGATAAAGATACTCTACCCAGAGCACAATTTATTACTACAAAATAAATGAATGCTTAAAAGACAGTCTGTCAATTGAAAAAAACAACCACCACATTAAAATAGCAGGTTTCCAAGCCAAGTTAAACAAAATATTTTCTCTTTGACAAGCTGCTTACATTTAAATGAAAACAGGGCAAATCTCGTCAATAATATGGATTGTATATAATAAAAAGGACCTTAGATCATGTTAATACAAGGATCAGAAGGCAGTAACTTCAATTAAAACCACCCAATTATTTAGCAAACTTTCAGATACAGCAAATAAATTAATGTGTTTTAAATGAAAGTGCTCAGATAAGTAGCTTGTTGACCTATGAGTAAGTCTCACTAGCAGAAATCACAGCCAAGCAAGAATCTGCTGAAGCAAGGCACAGGCCCCAGATCGAACAAATGGTGTTAGTAATCAAAAAGCATTTGCAATACATACTTCCTTGGTCAGTAGCAGGGGGTTCTGAACAAATACCACTGATAGCTTCCCTCACATTTTGACATATAGCATATAAGGGGTGAACACATTTCTCTTACTCATGAACAACGGGGGTATTTTGCTTTTAACAACAGGATATTTTCATTTTTGAACTATCTTGTGAAAAAGGCCAGTCGTTATATTATTAAGAATGCATGCCTTTCACTTAAAATCCTCTATCATCCACTTAGGTTGAACTTGTATGGGGAGTTAAGAAAGCCTCCTTATTGAGACAAGTAATATGTCATCATTTTGTTCTGCTAACAGGCCTGACAGACCCTGTCTCCTTGAGTTAAAGAACAGTAGATCTCTATTTCGTACATTGGTGGCAAAAGCTGGCAGAATAAATGAGAATTAGTCAATTGGTAGTAAAGGTTTTTAATCCTAAAGATCCAGACGTACCTTTTACCTTAGCCTTAATTATTCTACTTGCCGAGATGATGGTATACTTTTTCAATAAAAGTGATCTCTATGTATTGCAATAATTTATTTGAATGCCATCCTTACGTATTTTTAACAAATAATATCACTATTCACTCTCTTATGTTTTTCATCCTTTCTACTACTTATCATCTTCTTTATTTGAAACAGATTTTTAACAGATAATCTTGATCTTACAACAATATCTTGCTTGCATTTTATTCAAATAATTCTTAAAAACAGCTTAAAAAGCCGTTTGGAATAACATCAAGCTTGCCATCAATCAAACGAAAAAATTCCGCTGGCGGTTGTATAAACATCAGATCAAGTCTGATGTCTTCAAGGATTTCAGAGTGAACCATAAAAAACTCCATTAACTTCTGACAAAGAATGCAAATTAATCACAACATGGGGTGAAATGAAATTAAAGGCTCTTTTCTAATCAATGACAAGGCAGGATGAAATATTTGTTACTCTCTCTGCACTCAGGCTGCCTAGGATGTTTGCACTTCCCTTGCAAAGCCCCAAATGCAAGGTGTGAGTACAGATTCACCCACAGTTGCTGCTTAGCCCTCCCATCACCCCCCCACCCCCCAGAGCTATCTGCTTACAAGTCGTGGAGATTCACAAAACACACTAATCATCTGAATCTCAGGTGCATCCAATTTGTTATTCACACTCTCCCATGCCAGTGAAAAGCCTGGCGCAGACAGATGCACCAGGAACCCTAAATGACAGTTTGGCCTCCGGAAGTACGATCACTACAGCAAAATCTAGTACAGCCTCCAGGTGAAATGTCTGGAGCTCCATATGGAGCAGGGAAAATTAACAACAAGATGAAAATCACTGCAGCAGCGGGGAGTCGGAATTTTTGAAAAAAGAAAAAAAAGAAAAGAAATTTAAAGATGAAGAAAGAGAAGTAATAAATTAATGGGGTGTGAAAACATTCAAAGCTTTACAATACCAGGGGCACTATTTGCTCAGATTTCCACCCCCCCCTTTTTTTTAACTTCAGGTCATTTTTCTGTAATTTATTAACCAAGATCAGGAAATATAGCCAAAAGAAGAACAACATTTTTATACATGCAAAAGTACTTTAAATACATTTGTAACTGTGTTATCTTCACTTTCCTGTGGCATCTTGCTTACCAAATTTCCCAGTGCCAGAGCAGGCTCATCCTCTGAGAAGTCTCCTTAATGGATTTACTATCATCCTAATGCAGGGAACTACTATAAAGTTTGAATGAAGGATGATGATTTTTAGCATGCAATCTTTTTTGTTTCTCTTAAATTGTGGTGTCATTAAACAAACCATTGCCCACCATCATGTTTTTTAAGTCAACTGAATTTGGATCTACATGATTAACTATACACAGCTCCAGTCCTTGTCCAGACCTGCACATCTTACCAGATTAAAGCTAAATTGTTCAAGAAATTGAAATACTATTTGTTTGCAAGATGTTTAAAACACAATTTTTCATTGTCCTATTGCAGAATATACTTCACAGGCACCCAGAATTTAATGGCACCGGGGTCAGTTAGAGCTCTGGGGCCCTTGATCCTCTGTCACTCTGCTAAACACATGGTCAGAAAAGCAAAAGAGCTCTAGGGAGTGGTCTTGTCATCATCTGCAATGGCACAACCCTCCAATGTTCAGCATTTCTCATCTACATAAGAGGCCTCCCTGGGGCAGAGAAGGCAAACCAAGAGAAGTGAAAGGCTTGGTAGGGGAGAGGGGGAAGAGCAGTGGTATGCAAAGCCAACCAAGTTCAGAGTATACAGAGCCAGTCATTTGGTTTAGTTGCCTGCAAATCCTAGACTTAACTGTGTCTGTTTATCACTGAGGCTGCATGTCTGAGCCTCAGTCTGCTCTCCTGGAGTCTGGGAATAATGGTCCCTGCAGGGTGGATGCACAGCCAGAGTCAGATAACAGAAAGTGCTCTGGACCTCAACGTGGGGAAGGTGCTAGGTGAATCCAAGACATTCTTCCTAGTATGAGCTACAGTAATAAGACTGCATTTTTAGTGGCTCTTCACCCTTTTTATTCTCTAGAGTCCTAAATTGCATGCCAATGAGGCTATGCAACTTTAAGGCCTAAAGGAAGCTAAAATGGATAATATTTTAAAATACCAATAAAAACCCAACCCACAAAACGATGAAATTAATATAGAATGATTATTTCAACAAAAATGCATCCTTTAACCTTTATGTTGGTCCCAGGCCACTGACTCTCCTTGATATCTTCCCAACACCCCTCTCTCAGCTGGATCCCCACTGGGTAAACACTGTGTCACCAGTAGGAAGAGGCACTGCTAACGACGCTGTCAGCAGCACTGACGCTGGGCCGGGGGAAGGAAGAGTCTTGAAGCTAGTCTCTCCTCCCCTCTTCCACCTCTGCTCATTTGACACTGGGCTCCAGTTGTGGCTGGCAGGTTGCTGAGCACATCCTCTTGCAATCTTCTGGTTGATGATTAGAAACTGTTTTGTGCTACGGCCCAACATCAAGGCCAGTGGGGCGGCCCCTTGTACTTTTCTGAGTGGTTTTATATCCATCTCATTTGATCTGCATACTTCCTTTAATCAGATGGAAAGGGCGATGAATGGGATGAGGCCGTCCCCAGCTCGGAAAATAGAACACTACTCTGACTCTATGGCTGCTTTGGAAAGTAGTGGGCTTCCTATCACTTGGGGTGT
Source organism: Miniopterus schreibersii (assembly GCF_964146895.1). Taxonomy (NCBI): domain Eukaryota; kingdom Metazoa; phylum Chordata; class Mammalia; order Chiroptera; family Miniopteridae; genus Miniopterus; species Miniopterus schreibersii. The sequence continues at coordinate 163,415,340 of NC_138101.1, read as the reverse complement.
TCAAGCATAGTGTGGATGTTTGCTTTTCAGATATTGTAGAGATGTTTGATTCACTGACGTTTGAGACTCTTTCCCATCCTGAGAGTCTACTATTCATTCTGGATGACTCCACTTGGGATTCAATGGCACCAAACCACCTGCAGTTCAATAGTGAGAAGTCGGCCATTCTGCTTGCCCAATTTATGAGGGGAGGCTATCTCGCAGAGTGGCTGGGGTTCAAATGAGGTAATATGGGCCACAGAGAAGGTATTATTTCATAATACAGTCTCTGCAATACTATAAAAATAAACATTTTTCTTCAAGTGCTTTACTTGAGGGTAAAAGAGAGGGGGCATGAAAGGAATTTATAAAGTACTCTGTCCCAATCTTTAGTCTATAGTACAAAGCCTGTAAAATAAATGCCAACTCTGTCAAAAGTCATTATTGATTCTAGCAATGAAGCACACAAACTTCTGTTGAAAAATCTGGCAAATAGGCCTGATGGCATCAAAGCTGCTTCTATTATTTGAAGTAAAAGTCCCAATTTGGTGACACTATTCTATCGTGATTCAAGGAGCATAGCCCCCCCACCCCCAAAGGTTATAGCTAACTAAGGAGTTCAGTACATTAGAATTTTCCAACTTCATTTGACTGATCAAGTAAATATATACTTACTTAGACATTCAGGAAAACAGTATTGCAAAGGTATACAGCCTTGTCCCAAATCTGACCAGTCTTCAAATGCTTCATTTGTCACATGTAATGGCAATCCATTTCTTAGACTTATCACTTACCCAGTCTCACCGATTAATTACCCTAGATATTAGGAATCTCAAGAATAAAGCTATATTCTCCATCTTTGGCATTTTTATTAGATTACTTAAAGATTTCTACTATGACTTATTTGAGAGATATAGTGCACATGACCTCTTGTCCTGATTTATGAAATTTTAGGGGATTTCACAAATTGGTCAAACAGTGAATTGTTTAAAAATTACCAACAGAATAAAAGGCTTACCGAGACAAATATTCTAATGAGCTATAAATCCTGAAAATGTGATTTTAATTTGATGGGTTACCTAGAGCTAAGCAGCCAGGCTGTATACACTAAAATCTCACTAAACGCTAGCAGGCATGCCAAGCAATCACTACATTTTAGACTTTGTCTTTAAAGAAAAGATTATGTTTAAACAAAGAAGCCTGCAAATTTGGTGAGACTAACACTCTTGAACCTAACAACTTGGGGAATTTCTCTTCTACTTATCTGATGGCTTTAACTGTAAAAGAAAAAGAATACAAAACAGGCATTTCAGTGAGTGAAAGGTCTTTAAATGTCCACATGGGTGCCAGGAGAATTTGCTTAAAACCCGCTTAAAAAGATGGTAGAGAGAATGAATCCCATCCTATTATTCAATAACCATGTTTGTGATGCATCTGCATAATCTAACCATGCATAAATTAGTATGTGTAATACAACACTTATTTGCATAATAATAGCAAGTTAATAGATGCTTAAAGAGCAGAGACCAACACCACCTTTAAATCAGACATGCCTCCAGGCACTTTGGTCTGTACAGACCAAGATGCCAGGAAAACAGTGAGCATCAACCAGAGGAAAACAGTCAAACCATTCATTTTTCATCCCTCTGGACATTTCACTTATTTCTCCACACACACTGGGGAATCATTTTCAAACCACAAAACAGCTTTATATTTTAAGTGCTAGCACTCATCTATAATAAAAATCTTAAAGAAATTACAAAGGTTATCACCAGCAATGGTAATATAATGGATTGTCTGCTTCCTTACAAATGTGGATAGAAAGGGACATACTTTTTAAAAAGAATATGTTCAAAAATCACACCCACATAAAATTGGGGGCCCATCTATTTGTTTATAAAAAATAATGACCTATTTATATATTTTTACCCTTCATCTCAATCCTTTAATTCAAATAATTTTAATGAATCCAAGAGCTCAAACAGTGTATCAAGAAAAGGCTGTGCCTCTCCCCAACCTCGATCTGAGCACACGGTACTGGGTTAGGATAAGGGAAAAACATCACCAATGTCACACAAAGGAAGAGCGCGGTGATGGCTTTCAACCTTTAACAAAGAGGGGAAAAATCTGGAGTTTAAAAAAATCAAAAATCAATAGAGACTTCTAAATGACTCCTTTAAGATATCACTTTTCAATTTAACAGGACAGATTTATTTGTATGTGGCTCAAATGTTCACAATTGCTCCCTGCACCTTCATACATAGGAATGAATGTCACAGTAGCAAACGGCAGTAATGAACAATCTTACCTGAGGATATGGAAACCTCCCAAGAGCAAGCTGGGAAAGGAAATAATATTTGTCTAGTTATAGATTTGCATGCAGGGCAGATCTCCTTAAGACAGACAAGTACTAAATTTCAGAATTGCATCCAGCAAATATAAAAAGCTCACCACCTCAAATGCATGAACTAAACCATTACTGTAATTACATTAAGAGTTATATTTAGAATGGACATTTTCAATGGACAATGTTACATCCCTAATAAAATATTCAAATTTTAACACTAAACATTATCATTACTGGATGAAAGGTGAAAGGGTTAGCCAAAGGACATATATGCATAACCCACAGACAGACAACAGTGTGGTGATGGCCAGAGGGAAAGGGGGGCTGGGGCGGGGGCTGGGGCTGGGTGGAAGGGGGACGGGGGCTGGGTAGATGTGGGCAAAGGAGGGGAAAATGGGGATATCTGTAATAGTATCAACAACAAAAATAAACTTAAATAATCAGTATGTAAATAAAAACAGGATACAAAGTAATATCTTATTAAGTTAGCAAAGTGTTTATTTTTAATGAGCATATTTAATGCTATAAAAATTACCCCTATGTGGCTTCTCTTAGGAATATTCTCAGCTATAAGGGCATTATTCATTTATACATGTGTGTGACAATTTATTCTAGACAAATACAAATAAAGGATTTTAGGCCTGAGGATGGGGCACATTATGCAGTTGCAAAACGTTACTACTATTTTTTTAAAGTAAGTTATGGCCCGGCTGGGCGTGGCTCAGCAGTTAAGCAGCAACCTAGGATCCAGGCGATCGGGGTTTGATTCCCGGTCAGGACACATGCCCGGGTTGTGGGCTCAATCAATGACTCTCTCATCATTAATGTTTCTATTTCTCTCTCTCCCTCTCCTTTCCTCTCTCTGAAATCAATAAAGGTATATTTAAAAAAATAATAATAATTAACAACAACAAAAAATAAAGTAAGTTATGGTATGTTTAGTAACTTTGATCTCTTACTTTATATCAATCCTATTATTTGCCCAATCATTTTGTTTTTACAGGTGAGGATCCAAAGACCAAAATAAAGTGACTGGTCTAGAAACACACAGCAGTTTACAAATCAAGCAGAACTGTGGAAGTTCTAAGGATTCACTTTTACAATTTCACACTTAGACCTATAGTTCTGACTTCACAGTCTCAAAATGGCTATTTTCCCACTAGTAGTAGCTCTTTTCTTCTAACTACCGATAGAACATGGATGAAAAAACTGACAAGTAGATGGAAATAATGGCAAGATTTTCCATTTCATGTTTACTTTCCCATTTCCTACAACCTTTCTTATCTGTACACTTGTAATTAAAACTCTATAGCTGTGGGCTAGGAACAAGTATATTATTGTATTGTGTGTTTACCACCCCGAGTCAAGTCTCCTTCCATCACCATTCACCCCCCCTTTGCCCTCCCCCCCCTTCCCCTCTGGTAATCACCACACTGTTGTCTGTCTGAGGTTTTTTCTTCGCTTAATTCCTTCACCGTTTCCACCCAGCTCCCCAACTCCAACCCCCCACCCCAGCCCTCTGGCAGCTATCAGTCTGTTCTCTGTACCTATAAGTCTGTTTCTATTTTGTCTGTTAGTTTATTTTGTTCATTAGATTCCACATATACATGAAATCATATGGTACTTGTCTTTCTCTGACTGGATTATTTCATTCAGCATGATACTCTCCAGGTCCATCAATGCTCCTTGCCAAAAGTAAGAGTTCCTTCATTCTTAACAGCCGAGTAGTATTCCATTGTGTAAATGCCCCACAGCTTTTTTTTTTACCCACTCATCTACTGATGGGCACTTGGGCTGCTTCCAAGTCTTGGTTATTGTAAATAACACTGCAGTGAACACAGGGGTGCACCCAACTCCACTTTCAAAGAATAAATATTTTGTTCTTTACTAAGGATAGACACGAAAGTGCTGAGATTAATTTTCAAAGTTCTAAAACCAGTTTGAGCAACAACAATGTAATAAGAATAAACCATAGAACCATGTCGGGTGACTGCTTTGAAAGGGCCAAGACTCACTTGGATGTATATATATTTATGGAACACCTGATAAGTTTTAATACCTTGTACTCATTTCTTGGATATTCAGAGTTCGTTGACTTTCAAGATAGAAAGTTATATTATTTCATTTAGTGGCTATCATTAATCCCTTCAAGTATAAATAACAAAAACAGCACAAGATGCAGGGAAGAGAAAGTGAATGTTAACTAAACTCCGTTTCGGTTCTGTGTGATTATGTCTGTTGTCTGTACACGGCTATTACTTAGGAAGGGGAGGGACTCCGCTCTCCACTGTTCCCACTCCCCCCCGCCTAACAGAGGCCACGGATTTGCTTTATTTTGTAAGTATGGTGTTTCTGGCTAAAGAGAGTGCCCACTGATTCAAGAGGAGTCACTGGGGTCTCCTGTGGTGGCGACGGGCGGGCCAGGCACTTGAGTCAATCAGGACTGAACTCACAGGCAGTGGCCGCTCACTAAAAGCTGCCACCTATCATTACACTGGTCTGTGGATTATGAGTTTCTCATATTCTTACATTTGGAATTAGAAAACTACCAAGAGGAGGTTCTCTCATTTAAAAAGCTCGCCCGGCCGGGCATGGCTCAGCGGTTAAGCGTCGACCTAGGATCCAGGCGATCAGGGTTTGACTCCCGGTCAGGGCACATGCCCGGGTTGCGGGCTGCAGCCGATCAATGGCTCTCTCATCATTGATGTTTCTAGCTCTCTTTCTACCTCTCCTTTCCTCTCTCTGAAATCAATAAAGATATATTTAAAAAAAAAAAAAAAAAAAAAGCTGACAGCTTCCTAAATACTGGAAAGCATTTAGAACATTCCATCTCAAGCCTTCCTACGGATGCTCTGCCACTTACCTGGGTACATGTTGAACACTGTCATTAGGGTCTATGGAAGAACTCTGCCCATATGGCTTACTAGCAGAAGAAACAGGCCCACTACACATACAGTTAAGATCTAAACTAGCTGGTAGGTGCCAGACTGGCCACTGGTTCTTACAGTTTAAGAAACTAAGCAATAATAAATGGAAGGCTTAAGAAAAAAAGAGTGGGATATGGTGAAAAATGTGATTTTTTCCCCATTTCAACACAAAGCCTCAAATTTTCAAGTCATCACTGTTCTATGGAGAGGCCAGGCTATGGCCGACCTGTGAACATGTCCTCGTCTGCTTGGGTCCCACTATCACAACCGGTACAAGGTCACAAGGATGGTCGATGCCACTCATTTACTCTGTAAGACACCACCACGCAGGAGGACACAGGAGATTCAGTGCAGGCTGGTCAGCTGGCAGCCTCTTGGCGCCAGGCTGCTTGGAAAAAGGTGACAGCGCTTGAACTAGTTCTTGGGACTGACTTTACTCTGTGTGCACTTTACTGACATCCCACGGAACCTCAGTCCTACTTGTCAACTACCGTCCTTGGAGAACCTCTAAGACATCTTGCAGGTCTAACCTCTTTTGAGTAGGAGGACAGAGAATGGTTCCTTGTCCTTGACCAGAGCAGCACAACCACCATTTCCTCTCTCACCGAGTGTCACACTGGGCTGCTCCAGCACAGGCCAAGGATTCCAATTCTGCACCAGTGAGAATGGGCAGAGGCACCAAAAGCAGTCATTTCAAGGCCCTAGAGGGGAGCTGCCTCCCCTGCATGTCCCTGTCGTTCCAGGTTTAATGCAGCTGCAGTGTTTAGGTTACACACTATTTGTCTTGTGGCAAAATAGAAGGAAATATATAGCCAGGCGCTACAACCCTTTTATCCAGTTCAATTAGGAGATGGTAAAAAAGGAAAAGAGTTCTTAGCAGATCTGACTGCAGGGAAAACAGGTTCTACATGGAGCCCTTATGGGGAAGACGGAGCACACAGGCGATGACTGAGCGTTTCAGAGACAGGCGGACTGGGGGCCATTCTGTATCTTTTACCCCTACTGGTCTATTAATCTACTTGCATTTCCCCAGTTTTTATTGTCAAGGTATTATAAATTAGGAAACTTACAAAAGAGACTATGTAATCTTCTCTGAAATGGCCTGCAGATATGTCACTGTACTAAATGTGTTTCAGATTTAATGAAGCTTTAATGTCCTTTTTAATTTTGCCTGTTTCTGTATCACCAGGGGTCGGGCAAGGCAATCAGCACTCAAGAGGGTGGTTTGGTTTAAAACTAGGGAAAAACTCATTTGCTTATGAGTTGCACTGTATTTTCTTAATTAAATTTACTGAGTAAAATGGTTTAAGTTCAGCCAACCAATGACCTTTGTATGTAGATTTAGATTTATAAATAGGTTAACAGTTAAAGGAAAAAAAAAAAAAGAACCACAACAAAGCAAACAGATTAGAGTTAAGCCAATAGAAATCTTTGCTCTCTTTATCATCTTTACAAATGAAGCATTTAAATATAGGCAGCTTAAGTCCAGTTAAAAAAAAAGTATATTGAAAAATGTGGATTCACATAAGCGCCAGCAATTCATCAAACGACCCTCACATCCTTTTCATTTCCAGGAGTGGACAGGCTCACATTGTAAAAGATTTGTAAAAGCTTTATTTATATTTGGGGTGGTGGTGGAGGTAGACATAGGGGAGGGAGCAGATTCTATTTAATGTTAAATTAAACAGTGCACTTTAAGTCCAAACGCTTAAGATTTAGCAAACTGCTAAATACTCTGTTCCTTGTGGGAGATTTACTATGTAAAAGGCAGAAAAAGAATGCTCTGAAACATTTACCATTTGGGAATACATTTAAGTAACAGTAAACCACTAACATTTCACTGTAAAACTAGGACTGTGTCATCTTATTGATCTTTGATTTGTCCAACCATAACTTAGGAAATACTCTTGAGTTAGTAGCATTTGAATACGTTTGGATTTTCTAATTAAACTAGCAAATGTATGTGTGAGGGTGTGACCATAACATTTCCCAAATACATAACAATGCATGATTGAAACTTTTGTATGTTAACAAGAAGTTAGGATGAACACATTTAGTTACAAAGCAACAAAAATGGCTTCTCTTAGTAATAAGAATAATTATCACCATGAAGTCATAAATCATAAAGAGAAAACATACATTGTAGCCAGAAAGTAAATGCAGGACACAAATTCAGAAATTCAGGGTATGTTTTTGGTGATCATCTCCCATTTATAATATCAACAATGTGGGAGTTTTAAATTTATAGTTATGCTTAAGAGTACTGAATTTTTTTATTCTTAATTTAGGCATATTCTATGTTTCTCGGCATAACTGCAAATTGAAAATAAGCATCTTCAGTATAGCCGATGATCTGACTGAAGGAGGACTTTAAAGTCTGAAATGTTCTAAAATTTGTTCTTAATTACCTTGTGTACATTTCACACAATTAAATTTCCATCTGAGGACTTTGCATTTAGATTGTGCATTGCAGTTAAACCTTCATATTATAGAAATGCAGCAGCTACTTTGGAACATTCAGACACAAGGAAACTTAAAAAAATCAGACTTAACTACTGGATTACATAAAATTCCCTAGGTGAGATTTCATCCCAAGACCAATTTTCACAGTCTTAGAGAGAGAGTAAATCAACTGCAACTATGCTGGTGAAGAACCATAATAAATATTAAATACCTCAAAATCCACCCTAAGATTTTACTCTTCTTCCCATGTATCAATCTTACTGTCCTCTTACTGAATGGTTTAAAAACAATCCAAAGGATATAACAGCAATTCACCAGCGTGAAAGTGCTTCGGAGGTTAAACTGACAACAAAGAACACAGAAACACAAAGCGTCTTGAAGTAGGGTTTCAATTAAATGTGGGGGCTTTAGTAATGCAGGACCAAAAAAAAAGAGTTACAAATTAATTTAATCTTCTGCCTATAGTTTGCAGCTGCACTCCAAAGTGTCTAGGGCTTAAGAACAAAGCCTTGAAAGGCCTCGGAGTGAGAAAAGCTTCAATTTTTAATGTATAACGCCATTAGCTGATAACTTGTGGAATCTGCAACCCCTGCGGAGGGGCATAAGTGCGAGTAACAGAGACTGATGAAGTGACATATTTGTTCATGTCTAGAACTATGAGGAAGAGGGTTATTACTAACACCATCAGGCCCAACAGAAATATGCCCTAATAACCTTTGGGACCTCCACGTTATCAGTTCTCACTACATCAAATATATTAAAATCAAAACCTAATTCACTTTAATTAAAGACAATCAGTTTGTTTTACTATTATTATTTTAACTTGTATGATAATACGTTGCAAATTAAAGATGTGATAATAAATACAACAAAAGCACCAAACTGGGTATACCTTTCCACCCATGCTTGGTGCAATTAGCTTATCACTGGTTTCTATTTAAGGAAATTCAAGGACGCCATCATTAAAAGTGGTTCAGAAACATTTTAGTCTAACAAGAATACAGTGAAACCATGCATGTCTTTTCCTTATTCAATTTATACTTCTTTTCACATACCACTTTCCTATAAACTCTCAGGATTTCTTTAGCACAAACAGAATTATGGCCCAGTGGAGGCACCAGAAGTTTAATTAACTTGTCCAAAGTCATACTGTAGGTTGGTGGCAAAGCTTGTTAGATTACTAGGAACTCTGGGTTCTACAGATGTTTTGGCAATGGCAAAGGGCCCTGCCTGCAAAGGCCCAGATCTCTAGTGCAGTGGGTGAACCACGGCAAATAACTAATTATGCCTGTGCAAAAAGTGCCAAGTGCTCCTGAGAGCTCGAAAATACCATTTTCTTTGTGTAGAAAGAGCCTAAATGTGAGGTTCCCACCAGGAGAGCCTCTTAGTACGTGCCAATATTTTAAAAAGAACTACTCATCCTCAGTAGTCCACTGATAAAAAGAAAATTTATTTTAACTTAAGGAGCCTAAACACAGTAGCACAATGAAATCAATGAAGCAACTTTCCATCATTCAGAAGGCCCTTCATTCTATTCTACAGATTACTACTAATAATAATGGACGAAAGACAGCATTTCAAATAAATGTTTCTAATAGTTTTGGTTTTTTTAAATTTAGAAGTGGGCTTATTACAAAGGGTACTTAAATGAGAAGAGGGCAACAGTATTTCAGAAGTACGATATCCTAATGCTGTTTCTTTAATTGCTTTATTTGTTTCACTGTTAAAAATGATTGCTTGCTGTAGCCTAACCATGAATGCTGAAAAGCATGATACATTGAGGTCTCAACCTGGGCAAACTGTACCTAAACTTACACTTTATTGCAGCTTAGTTCACAATCTTCACCTAATATAGGGTTATATCCCAGTGCAGCAGAAGGATAAATCATCCTGGAATATTACTCCGGCAAAGTTTAGCTGTGACTGGAGCATATGTGCTGTCGAGCCACTGAAGCAAAGGCCCATAAAATACACTAATTACTGGAAGTTATGGTCACTGAGTGATTGATAGCGCTCTGCAAGGCAACTTCCTCATTTTCAGCTCTTCTGACGGGGCTCATCCGCCACACGGCAATTATTAATTCATGACCCACCCCTCAGGCACTAGTACCTTTACTTCTAATTCTCCTGCTACCAAACTACTGCTACAGCTGGACACTGTCTTTCTTCATTTTGATGGCTGGGTAAGGATGATAAAAAGTAGATTTCATGCTAAACGCTATTGTTTGAATCTTTAAACGTTGCTTGGTCTTTCTAACCCTGCTGTCCCGAAACACATAATTCTCCTTTCTCTCCCATAATGCTATTACACTTGCACTGCTTTCTTTTCTTCTTAAAAACAAGTATGTGTATGCACATATATGCATGTGTATATATATGTATGTGTGTGTATATGTCAATCTATCTATATTATATTCAACCAAAAACTCTGACTGAATTGTTTTTGGTTGAACAGTGTGGTTTAAATGCAATATAACTTCATCTAGGCCACAATAAATACGAGGCAGCTAACTGATTAAACATAAAAATGGAACCCCCCCCTCCATTTAAAGAGACCCACTTTGTCAAAAGCTTTGAAGACACTCTAATTGTTCCAAGTTGATTTCATTAGTAGCTCTGCCCAGAGCTGTGCTAATTAAAATATCTGCGTATATAACGAAATCTCCAAAAGTGACTTAAAAACAATGCAAAGGTCCTTTTATGATGGTGTTCTGTGCACTGAAGATAAAGACAAAGTTCAGTCATAATAGATGGAAGCAAACATTCTACTTTTCTAACAGAAAAATGGATGTTCTTCAAATTTTTGCTCACCTCAAAATGCAATACTGAGGCTAGTTTCCCTATCTGGAATCTGAGCTGGTGTAACAGATGGAAAGATGGAACTCCAAGCTACCTATCCATCTTTCAGGACTTGGTTCAAATTCTTCCTCCTCTTCTGTTCGGAGTTAGTCCCAGAAAACAATTTTGAGAACAAAATTCATACCACTGTCTGTCTATACCACTCACCGGGCAGCATATCACATCCCACACCTGGAGACAGTTCCTAGTGTTCTACAACCCCATGTCTCTAATGCCAGGTAAATTATAACTTGTTGAAGGGCAAACTCTAAGTCATAAACTACTATATATTCTCCATGACACCAGTAGTAGTATTCTGCAGTGGGTCAATACGAAGCATTTGTTGATTACGGTAACACCCCTACAACGTGGACAACCTGGTGGTGCAGAGCTTGATTGTTTCTGCTACAATGCTTTAATGAACACAGTATACACTCTCTTCAGTATTAGAGGTTGATAGTCTTATCTAGCAAGGCCCTCTTACACATCACTGCTTGGAATAATCACTTTCACATATTTAAGCATTATGATTAATTTAGGTGGCTTATTTCTTATTAAAGACTAAAGGGTTGTAAGAAGGGAAAAGATTAGTTAACTGCCCCCAAATCCATCTCATATGTTTAATAACCATTGTGATCTTCATGGTAAGAATTAAATGACACTCTTTCAATGTGTTTGTAATTCTGACCTGTGTCCTCAGACGGTGGGCAGCTTTAATCATAATCGTCCTTAGAGACCTAGCTTAGCAGGGTTGTGGGATGTGTCTCCATTTCAACTGCTCCCTGGAGTCATGCAGCTGTGGGTACCTGAGAAAACATCAGTGCTAGGGTACACAGGGTAGAGGCTATTGAGCTCAACCTAGTCTACACTTCTAGTTCTAGACATTTCAAAGTTAAGGGAGTATAATCAGGTAATTTCATACTCCTGGCCTCTGTATGTGTTGCTGCTTGAGAGAGAGAGAGGCCATCCCCATCAATGTGCCAGGTATGCAGGTGAAGTCATCTTGGATCTTCTATTCTTACCCACTGACTGCACCCTCACCAGAGGTCCTGTGGATGTTATGTGGACTGGCTGAGCCCTGCTAGGATTCCTGACCTATAGAATCCTAAGTAAACAAATGGTTGTTATTTAAACCACTAATGATGGGCAGTTTATTAAGAGTAACAGATAACTGGAATGCATTCTTTGACACTGATTCAGTCCCCCCTCTCAACAGCCAGTCCTACCCACTTCTATCTGTTGCACTTTTACTTACCTTCCTCCCTACTGGTCAAGGAGCTTCCAAGGGCAATGTCTGTATCTTTACTGCCAATACAGGGCAGCACTACATAATGTTTACATGGAGTCTCACCTACCTACTTTTTTGTTTTTATTACAGCAGAAGTACTGGAGATTAGGTGTTGTTGTTTTTTTTATAAAATATACCTTTATTGATTTCAGAGAGAGGAAAGGAGAGGGAGAGAGAGAGAGAGAAACCTCAATGATGAGAGAGTCATTGATTGGCTGCCTCCTTCACGCCCCCGACTGGGGATCGAGCCCGCAACCCGGGCATGTGCCCTGACCGGGAATTGAACCCCAATTGCCTGGATCCTAGGTTGATGCGCAACCGCTGAGCCACGCCCGGCCGGGGCAGGTAAATTTTTGTATTAAAAAAAATAAACTAGACTTTAGTCTCTGAAAAAGAACAGCAATTGTATATTTTGAAATATGGCAGACCTGAACCAGATATAGGGATAGAGTAGGTAGGAGCTATAGGGATAGAGTAGGTAGTCATCCTGTAAAAAGCAGTCTTGACTAGAGAGCAGAGTCCTGATAAACCAGCGCTTTCCTTTCTCTAACTTCCTGCTCATTTACATTTATCATTCATATTTTTTTTTCAAACTATTTGACCTACTTTTTTCCTACAGCGTAACAGAAGAAGTAGACTTTAATCCAGAGCCAGGAAAAGTGACTGCTGCGACCTGGTCTAGTCACTTAGACTTTCTGGAAAAGTCTGTTAATTTCTCTGGACCTCAGTTTCCTTATCTGAAAAATGGGAGCACTGGTGCTCATACAGTAGAACAATTTTGAGTGCCTTAAATTACTGATTTTTCAGTCATTTCCCATCACAGTGGGAAGAAGCTTCAATGAGCGAATGAGTATCAAGTGGCTTTGTTAAGTGTTATATACACATAAAATGTTATGTTGCTGTCATTCTTGTTAGAATGACAATGAGCAAGATGCCAACAGCTAGGAATAAGAGGGAAGAGCACTGGGCTTCACGTAAGTCCCAGATTCCAGGCTCTTCTGTTCAGCAGTAGCTGTGTGCTGTAACCCTGGGCACATTCCCTTCCTTCTCTGGACCAAGAGGAGGGGTCTAACTGAACAAGTTCTAAACTCTCTCTGCTAGTTAAAAACCATTCTAATCTCTAAATACAAAATAAGGTACATAAGAGAATTTTCCAAGTTAATGCTATAAAAATATTAAAGTTATTATCCAGTTCAGAATCAAAGTATGTAATACGGCCTGTAGGATCTTTGTCACTGAATTTGAGTGTTGACGGAATTCTAGGAGCAGTGGTTTATAGCACTGGGTATCTCAAAGGTAGCAGCGGTGCTTCCCCAAATCATCACACTCAGAATTTCCGAGTTGACAGATATCACTAGAAAACTGGCCTCTTCTTATCTTTTAGGTCTCGACTCAGAAGTAACTCCACGTCAATCAGTTACCCCTACGAGATAACACTGTTTCTGTCTAACAAGTTGTTATTGTCAAGCACCCTTCTTTAAAACGTAGGCTCCCTGAAAGCAGGTATTTTCTCAGATTCATTCACAACAGTGCCTCCAAGTGACTAGCACAGTGCCTGCCACATAATAGTCACTCAACAAACATTTTCCAAGTGACTAACAAATAAATGAATGCATCTTGTCTAATCGTATAGCTGTCTCTTCTACAAAGCATTTTTCCCCCCTAAAACAAAACAAAAATCCTGAGAAAAGTGGTTATTCAGTCACTACTTAAATGCTCTCCAGGGATGGGACACTTTTACATCTAAAAGCAATGACTCCACTGTGGAGAGGAGGAAGGGTACAAGGACCTATCCATTAGAAAATTCTCTACACTGAACAGAAAACCCCGGGAATTTGTTGTCATCGTTAGCTTCAGAAAGTTCAGCTTGCCTCTTCTCTGATGACAGTCCTTCGAACATCTGAATGTGGGTTGCCAAATGCTTGCTTTGTCTTCTCTTTATTTCTTTATTCATATCAACATTGTTGATTTAATGGTGTTTTTTTAAAGTCCAAATTGTGTGTCTGAGAGCACACACAATTTGAACATATGTTGTTGGAAAAACTTTAAAATCAGCCTGAAATCCATCAAAATAAAAAAATGCTTAGCTGGGACTGCTAGCACCTGTTCCGTCTTGTTTTGTCAATCTCATGGTTGTTGATGATCGATCTGAGCACAAAGCAAGCTCCACAATGCCGCATTCAGCGGGAAGCTCTTCGCCGCGCGCTCAGTTTCGCTCTCACTGCGATCCCTGACAACCCTGGAAAATGTGGGGTTAGGCACGGTAATCTGAGACAGCTGGATCCCTTCACAAACCCTGCAAAGGGCTGAACTAGTCAATCCATCAGACGCCAGAGGTCATTTTAACAGCTCCTTCTTGTGATAAGTTACAAAAATTTTTTGACAAAAAAAAATAACAGAAAAAATGAAGTTAAGAAAGAAGTACAGAAGGGAGTAAGAGTAGAGCAATGAGTGACAGAAACTGTTACATGCTGTTTTTCTCAGCATTCTTCAGTGAAGGAAAGGAGGCCCATGACCAGAACTCTAGAGTCACACTCCTGCCCACTTTCCTACCCAGTCTTCCATGGAAATTTCCTTGGCGTTTGGACCCTTTCAACTTTGATCCTTTTGCCTTCTGAGGGTTTTCAGCAGAAACTACTGATCAACAGGTAAGACGTTTCACTAGGTGGAGCAGCAAACTGAACATATTATAAGAAGATTCAATTTCCATTCATGATCTTGACAATAATTGTAAAAAGGAAGAGGGGAAAATATCAGTATTTAAGTGACTCACACCAAATGCCAAGTTTTTATGGTCTAGAGAAGCTGACAGCAGCTGCCCATAGGGCATCCAGAGCCATCCGTCACCCCTCAGCCCAGGCTCCTAATCACCAAGGGCTAGTGAGGCAAACAAAGGCGCAGCTGAAGACCACTTGAGACAGCTGTGTCTCTGGTGTTTATTGTAGGGAGGGGGGAATGGGTTCTTTCCTATATGTATTTAGAGGCAGGAACCAAGTCTAGATAACGATCCATAATTCTTGTCACCTGGTAAACACCCACTACACAGATGATATTATTTCAAAGAGAAGCTTACTTCTCAAAGTAACCTTATGGGGTTGTTAATCTTAAATGAAAGTGTTTATAAAAGAGCCGAGAACAATGAAGGTGCCCACTTTAAACAATAAGGGTTTACTGTTATTGTTTATCACTGCCTCTCTCGTTACATTGTAGGTTCAACAAAAAAGGGGACCATGCCTATTTTAGTTACTACTGTATCCCCAGCACTCCGTAAAGTGTTTGGCACATAAAATATGAATAACCCATGGACACAGACAATGGTGTGGTGAAGGGCTGGGGGTGGGTATGGGGTAGAAGGGGTCAATGGGGAAAAAAGGGGATATCTGTAATACTTTCAACAATAAAAATAAATTAAAAAAGTCTATATAAAATCTGAGATGCATATGATTAAAGGTCTGTAAAAAAAAGTGCTCAATAAGTATTTGAGGAATAAATTAATTCTAATGTTATCTTCATTTTATAGATAAGAAGCTGACACTTGGAGTGGCAAAATGACTTGACCAAGATCACACTGATTGTAAGTGGTGGCACCAACATACTGGTTAGTCCAAAGTCTGAGCATTTAAACAGTTCAAGAATTAGGATGATAGCCCTTGAATCTGGATATGGTATCACAGGAAAACATTACATACTCTTCATCAAATTTCTCCAGAAGCTTCTGTCAAGGATGCTGGGCTGGGTGATCCATGCCACTTTGTTAATACTTTATTTTCATTTTGCATAGCTTTATGTGTTTGTTAATGCAGAAGATCACACTTCATTTTTTTGGTATCTAATGGGTCTTATCTGGCATCCATTAAACAATAATTGTGATGGCAAAATTAAAAAAAATTGAGACGTGTTTACAGCTTTTAACATGTCCATAAGACAAGGTAGTTATAGCCAACTATTTGTACTTTTTATGCTAAATTTTCCTTGGGAAAAAGTCTATTATAGATATCTACAAACAATTAAAAAACTTACTATTCCCCCCAAAAAAACCTTTCTCTGGGCCTAAGTATTGATATAAGTCATTTAGAAAAAAAGTTAAGTTTTGTTTTTGCTGTAGGAATACTAAGAGGAGGGCAATCTCAAATGACATATAACTATTTCTCACGTTATAAAATTAAAATGAAAATATTTTCTTTGGTGATTTTCTCTCCTCTGCTTTCTCTCTTCTCTCTTCCTGAAATTTCTGTTTTTCCTATGTGAGACTTCCTGACCTAGGTCCCTCATTTTCGTTTCTCTCTGTGTTGTTCTGAAAGTTCCTTTGCAGCCTGTTCTCATTCCCTGGATACAATATTTTCTCTTACTTCTTGGAGAATATTCTAGTAATTCATGTGAATTTGTCTCCCCAAGGCCCCCCAAGTTCTTTTCTTTCTTTTAGTTATATAGATCTCTGTTCTCACCTTAAAGGTCGTCCTCAAATACCCCGCTAAGAGTAAGGCACTAGAAATCTGACTGGAAACACTGTGCTCACAGGTGGAGCCTGCAGACTGAGGTAACATGATCGAGCTGGGCTGTTTCCTTGGGGAACTCCCAATGTCTGGATCTTTAAGACTTCTTGGTCAGATTTCCCTACAGAAAGTCTTTTCCAATCTCCTGCCTGAAAGGTATTCTTGGCTGCCAGTGTCCCAGGAACAGAGTATGCTAAGAAGGCTGGGAGGTCTCAACATTTAAAACCCAAACTTTCACTCAGTGTGTCCATACTCAGTAATGGGGGCAGTCTTCTACACGGTGCCAGGTATCACTTATTTATTCTCTCCAAAAAAACCCCTCTACCCAGTATTGTGTTAGGGTGGGGAGGGGCAACTGTCTGCCATGATGATGATGAATTAGGGAAGAGTCTGTGGGTCAAACAGAGTAACTGCTTTTCAAGCAGATTTAAAATAATTCTCTTCTCTTTGGTCCCTCATCCCTCCTAGGTCCAGATACCTGGCACCACCAATTCCTGAGCCTTCCGGGTGTTCTACAGTACATCAGGGGGCCTCTTACTTTCTTTACTGCTGGCTTAGGACTTCGCGTTCTCTACTCTGCTCACTTGTTTACTGTTGTCCATCTGCTTCCCCACATCCAAAATTTGGTTGCTCTTGCCTCTTTTGCCTTTTGCATTGTCTTTATGATATTATGCCTTTAAAAATTCCTTTATGGTTATTTTTATTGGAGTTTGAGGTGAGGATGGAAGCTAAAGCATGCATTCCATGCTTTCACCAAATTAACAGCCTTTTTGAACCAAATATAAACACTTCAAAAGGCAATGCCTTTTAAAGAGGGGGATAATGGCTTAATATTCTCATTGTGATCTTTGTCCAGCAGCTCTGAAGTAGAGCTTCCACCTGAAGATGATGAAACAGGCCCGGAGAGATGAAATGACTTACCTAAGGATCTATAGTTTATGCTGGCGAGGTGGTGTTTGACTCTAGGTCTGACACTATGGCAGACAGAAAGCCCTTCTTACATGCAAAACACTT
Organism: Miniopterus schreibersii; assembly: GCF_964146895.1. Classification (NCBI taxonomy): domain Eukaryota; kingdom Metazoa; phylum Chordata; class Mammalia; order Chiroptera; family Miniopteridae; genus Miniopterus; species Miniopterus schreibersii. The sequence continues at coordinate 163,397,991 of NC_138101.1, read as the reverse complement.
GTGATCTACTCAGCAAACATTTACGAGCACTCATGTTAAAAGCTCCAAACTTTAAACTCTGATCTTTATTTTCAGAAACTGCTTTAAAACCATTATGAAGTATGAAAAAAACTGCACCTCAAAGAATTCTTATATACCCACTAGGGCTGTGGAATTGTGCTAGAGAGTACAGGAAATTTTGAGAGAATCCATCTGAGTCTTATCGTAAGGAACTATGAGGAAATTATGATACAAAGTGGAAAATCCATGCCACAATAAAGACGTAGATGAAAGTCAGAAGACATTACTTTCAGCTGCAGAGATCAGAGTTGGACTCACGAAGAATGGGTATTTAAATCTTGAGATGGCCCGGCCGGGCATGGCTCAGCGGTTGAGCATCGACCTGGGATCCAGGCGATCGGGGTTCGATTCCCGGTCAGGGCACATGCCCGGGTTGCGGGCTCAATCAATGACTCTCTCATCATTAATGTTCCTATCTCTGTCTCTCCCTCTCCTTTCCTCTCTCTGAAATCAATAAAGATATATTAAAAAAAATAAAATAAATCTTGAGATGAAGAAAAATGATATTCCATGTAGAGTGAACAGCACAGTAGTCGTTCCATGGGTTTATTTTTAACTTGGTAAAGGAAATTCTAAAACTCGCAAGAAAAACTCTTTGTTAAAACAACTAAACCACAGAAATCTTAAGAAGATGGCGCTGCTTTGATGACAGTGACCTTGTGTGGCGCTGTATGTCTTCGCCTATCTAGAGACATTTTGCTAAGCCAGGGACCTTGCTTTCATCATTTAACACATCATTCAAACCACTTCAATGAAACAGTGATCATGCTGAAGAGGGGTCTCAGAGGACTAGATGACACTCCAATTAACCAAGCACTTCGAGCCGGATTGTTCTATTTCTTGGACTCCAGAGACCAGCAGAGAGAGGAGGCAAACAAAGGAAAAAAGAGCGAGGACCCAAGTGAAAAGAGCAAAATGCATGTGCTAAAGAGGGGGTTTCAGTGTGACTCCTGCAGAAAAGCCTGCCAGGAGATATTCACCACCAGTCTTACAGGACTTATAATAACCCACCAGAGAGAACGACAAAGCAGAGCGTGGACTGGCAGGGCACACTCAGTGAGAACGAGGACATTACAGGACTGGCCGGGCGCCTCTGTAAATGTATATGCGTCGTCCCGGGTGCTGCAGGTGCAAGGCTAGAGAAGGGTGTATGTTGACTTATTTTTTTGATCTAAGAAGGGCCAATTAAAAATCCAGCTTTTGCAGATATGACTGTTTTTCTCCCGCCTACAGATTTGTGTTGTGACTCAAATGACATGAAAATATACATAGAGAAACTAATTAGTGAACAACAACAGTGGGACTCTCTCCATGAGGAGAGAGAAGCAATGAGCTGCCCGTGAAATTAAAAAATTGTGCCCTAAAATGTTTTAGGTACTCCCAACCCTTAAGGATTAAATAAAATCATCAAACCTGGTAAAACAAAGTCCTCAGCATGTACCAAACTCATTTTCATTTTAAAGTTTAGCTCTGAAATCTTGAATAGCAACCAGCAGGGGGAACAGACCCAGTCAACTGAATCATCTGAGCTTTCTAGGTGAGTCGAAGAACTATTCTGGGGGTAGGATTAATCCTCCCAGTTTGTCCTAGTTCAGGAATCTTGAACCCTTTCTAGTGGGTCTTGCTGCTTCTTTCTTTTGCATTTTCCTCACCAATTCCTGTCACAAAGGTTCAAGGAACAGGTGCAAATCCACCCGCGTTCTTTACCCCGGTACCAAGTGAGACCACCAAACCCCATTTACGGCAATGACCTTTGTTTGGTTCCATAACTAATCCACCCAAGGAGAACTACAACACATTTAAAGATGAGTTGAAAACCATAAGCCAAAAACACAGAAAGGGCCCAAATTCATACCAGCTAGTAAAACTGCCATGCTCTAGTCAAGCTGAATCATCCCATTTTTCCCTTCTTAAGGGTAATTTCTGTCTTTATATTACTTCTGCCAACTTCGTATACTGCATACAGCTGACAAGATTCTGGAAGAGACCCACTGTATCCCTCGAACACAGGGGATACTGAGCTGAGGACACAGGGGCAGTTCGGTCCCGAGATAAAAGATAGTCTGATATTAAAGATTCTTTGCTTAAGGCACCAATGTACCTGTCTATGGCTTTTTAAATGGCACATTTTGGCAGCATGTAGCATCATCTTTTATGAAAGAGTGTGGCGAGAGGCCTTGTTATGACTCCCCATGGGGACAGTGACAGCACATTAACAAGGGAAGGGGCAGGATGAGGCAGGCGAGCAGGGGTGAACCTCGTTATGTCAGGAGTTTAAAACCTTCTGATTCCTGCATCACCAAACCTCAGGGATGGGTCAAGAGCTTATGGAATTGCGGGGGTTGGGGCTGGGGTTGGTAGGTGGAGGGAGAAAACTAGTTCCCATTTTGCCTCTCTCTGGTTCTTGTTTAATTTCAGGGAAATTCCTTTGCTCAGTCTCCTGTGTTTTTATCCCGTTTGTTTCTTTACCCCTACCCCAGGAGGAATGAACTGACTGACTCAAAGCCCTTGGAAGAAGGTATCTATACAGAGGAGTGGAACAGCCTACCTGACACCTGCCTGTTTTGACAAGTGAGCTCTGCCTAAGGGCTTAGAGATCCACCTCAGAGTGCACTGGGGTGGGCAGGGCCTCCTCCAGTTCTCCCCTCTTTATAAGCCAGTGTCAGACTCACTCCAAGACCAACCCAGCTCGGCTGTCAACTCCTTTGAGAACCGCCTCACCGCCCACCCTCTGTGACTCAGGGTCCCTCATAAACATGTTCCCGAGGACCTCGTCACACTGCTCTGGGTGTTAGGTGGCTGTCTTCTCTATCAGAGGCAGGCTTCTGTCAGCTTTGCATGCCCCACTCTCCAAGGCCTTGCACACGATTAGTGCTAAAATAATAATTATTGAATGAATGAGTTTCTATTCTTCAGAGCCCGAACACAGAAAGGAAACCTTGTTTTGAAAAGTGAGGATAAACAGAAGAGAAGCGAAGATTCTTAGAAGAGGTTAACTATGTTTCTGAACACAATCTGTCACTCAGAATTTTAAAATGCTGTTGAGATTCACACTTCTATCTGTAGTGATTTTAAACAAGATTTATCATGTCTATTCCAAGTGTACTGTGGTGAAAGCAGAATCTTGACCTTCAAGTGCTTCTTTTGGATTAACTTCCCAAATTCTTCAGGTCATGCTCTCATCTCATCTGCCCCTAAAGAACCTTGGAGCTCTCTTCATCAGTGGACTGTCCGCAATTACTCATATATGGACTCAAAACCTCCCACTCCCTTTAACTATCACATATTTTTCATTACCATGTACCCTGAATAAATTTGGCATAAAAAAAACAGGACTTATCACCACTGAAAAATTATATATTTAGTTATCATTCTGTTTTCTTTCTCCTTGCACCTCACCCCTCACCAAATGTAACCCCATGAGAGTCGAGACTGGAGTGTCCTTTCACCACTACATCCCTATTGCCTATTAGCAGGCATAGCAGGACCTCAATATGTGAATGAAACAATAAATGTGGAAGGAATGAATGGGCAATATTTATGAATGCTCTATATCTAAAAGCTATTAGTTATGCTCTCTCACAGCATTGTTGTGCCTTTGCAAATTATGCCATGTTAGGGTACACAACCACTAAGTCATACAACCCTAGAGTTGTTGCAGCAAGTTAAAGAGAGACAACAGCAGACTGTTCAGAGTCATCAAATGTTAGTTTGGAAAGGGGCTTAGAGATCATTATAGATGAAGAAGCTGAGGTCCAAAGTGAGGCTCGCACAAGCCACCTAGAAAACCAGTAGCAAAGCTAGAACTGCAATCTAGGTCTTTCATACTCAATCTAGGATTCTTATCTCTACACCACACAATTCACAAATGTTCTACATGCTATCTGGTCATTTATTGAATACACTCAATGACAATAACTTAAAGAGAAATTATATAACAGCAAGGCCTGAGCCCCACAAATCAAAAGCACTAGTTTCTCTCCTGAAACAGGCGAATTTAACAATCCCTTCAGGATTCTGTTGGGAGATGCAGTTTTGAGCGCCTGTCCACCATTATGGCTAACCAATAAGCTGATGCACACACAGTGAATTTCCAATTAGATTACCTTTTATGAAGAAGCAGAAGAATACGGTTTAATAAACACTGAATACTCCATTTTTGCTTTCTTTCCATAGTGCAGGTGAATTGAGTCTGAAGATACTTCCTTAGAAATTGAGTTGCATTCATGCATTACAAAAATCACAGAAAAATTACTTCACCAAAAAAAGGTGATAAAAGCATGAATGCAACTCTATCCATGATCTTACTTAAGGAGTCCTTTATACTTTAAGAAAAGCCCTCCTTTATCTGAATCCGTGTATGTGAGAAACAATTTTTGAAACAAGAGTATCTAGATGTTCTAATATAAATCCTATGCATTTCCTTATAGGTCAAGTGTCATGGTAGAAAAACCTTAGCACAGAGTTCTAGTGGGGCTACAGGTAGCCCACTAAGATAAAGTCCATTCTAAATATAGCTATAAAGAGAAAACACATTAAATGTGTTAAATACATACCCCTTATCCTCCCCCAGACCACATTATACCCAGTCCCCCAATATGTGATATGACTACATTGGAACAGGTGGCTTTTTTCTTTCTAAACAAACTTATAGAACTTGTACATCCAAATGAGTCGGGCTGTGCTCTTTAAAGTAATCACCTTTGGAAGTTATACGTGCATTCTACGCAGGCTACCATCACACAGGATTTTCCTGAACTCTCTCTTTTAGAACGCAGGTTCTCCAGATTTGCGTGTAGAAGGATCACCCAGGGAATATGTTAATCATGCACACTCTTAGAGATATGGACTTAATTGGTCTTGGATGGAGTTTGGGAAGCTGTATTTTTAAGCATTCTAGGTTAACTTTTATATAGGTGATCTCTGAAAAACAGCACTTTAGAATAGTTGGTTCACAAGCCATGCAAAGCTATCAAAATAATGACTTTAAATGCTGTGTACACAGACGTATACATAACACACTGGAGATTTTTATTTTCAAAATCTTCATTCTTCCAGATAGAATATATTACTACAGATACATCTATTTATAAGAAACATCTATTTATAAGAAACAACATACCTCCATGAATGAGATTCCTAAGCTCCAGACATCAGAATGGATTCCATACTGCTCCCCTGAAATTCTTTCAGGCTGTAAGAAAACAGAAGGGAGCTTGTGAGCTGATGTAAGCTACTCCAGGAATCATATACACTAACACCAGCTCAGCTAAGGCAGGGAGGGAGCAACTTTTGCATAGCACTTTATGAAGAAAAAAGCAATTTTTATATGCATGTGTGTATTATGTAGATAACATATGGAAATTATATAGATTATATATAATTACAATCTCATTGAATCCTCACAAAATAGTCCCTGTGAGGAAAACTTCATCTCTATTTTACAGGTGAAGAAAATGCAGATCCAGATGAGTGAAACCATTTAGGTAAAGTCCTAAGTTGCATTCCACATATGAGTGAGATCATGTGGTACTTCTCTTTCTCTGACTGGATTATTTTGCTTCACATAATACTCTCCAGTTCCCTCCATGCTGTCCTAAAGGGTAAGAGATCCTTCTTTTTCACAGTTGCATACTATTCAATGGTGTAAATGTACCACAGCTTTTTTATCCACTCCTCTACTGATGGGCACTTGGGCTGCTTAAAATAGATCCAGAGACATAGAAGCATGGAACAGACTGAGGGATCTGTGGGGAGAGATTAATCAAAGAACCTATATGTTTATATGCATAACCCATGGACACAGACATTGGTATGGGGAAGGCCTGGGGGTAGGGTGGATGCAGGGTGGAAGGGGTCAATGGGGGGAAAAAGGGGACATCTGTAATACTTTCAACAATAAAGATAAATTAAAAAAAAAGGTTAATCTGTTTATGAGTTAAAAAACAAACAAACAAAACAAAGTCCTAAGGTGCGTGCGAAATAAACTGAGACTTGAACCCAGGTCCTCTCCCTCCAAATCTAGTGGGCTTAGTCGTGGAGTGACAAATTGCACATTATATGTTATCAATTATTTGCATTTTGAGAGATGGGTCAGGACCACTAGAAATTCTTTCATTTAAAATTTTTGATCTTTTTGTTTGGAAGTACTTTCAAACTTCAGGAAAGTTGAACGCTTAAGATGAGTACAAAGATCACTCAAATTTCCTTTGCCCAGATTCACCTATTCAACATTTTATTCTATGTATCAGGGTTTCTGTTGATATGAACGAAGGAACAGTTTGAAAGGTCCACCTGGGACTATAGGTCCTCCATTCAAGATGTGTAGCAAATACCTGGTTTAGAAAGCCAGTGCATGCACAGACTCTACTTCAAAAGAATGAGTTCATACTGAAGTGGGTGCTGCCTGCCTGGTCTCTGTGTGTGTCCAGGATTTGGCATTCAGTCAGGTACTTCAGAGGTCTTTTGAATGAACAGAGGAACAAATGAGTAAGTCTCACAGAGGAGGAATGGTTGCTGAAGGTTCCAGAGCTAAGGAGGGCAGGGCTAGGATCACACCCATGTATCTTAGCCCCCAAGACAGCATCACATTCTCTGTACCATCCCTGCAGTTTCAGGCAGCCACCAGTCATCCTTCAAGAGATCCCTACAAGTTCTTAAGAGTAACTGCAGTCAGGGTCAGCCTGGCCCACTGAATTTGGAGGAAGTGGGCACCCACCACTCACCAGCAGGAGATACACCAGGATGACGTGGGCCAGTGCTCTGAGATGTGTTGGCACAGTCCTACGTCTTGAGGAATTGGCTTAGCAGGGACCCAGAACTTTGTAACTGCCTTCCCACTCTCACCTACCAGGCTACCTCAATGCACTCACTGCCTTCTCCGGGGACCAGTTTCCATAAAATTACATAAAGCCCTGCCCTGAGGTAGTAAGATGGATTGTCTTATTTCCCTTCCTTTATTTATTTCTTTAATTTGTAAAACCCCCTTCCTACCAAGAATAATTCTTCCCAAGGGCCAAGTATCATGTGACCATTTCTCCCAGCTGCTAATAGACATGGTCATTCCAATCCCCTAATACTTTTTCTTTTATGTTCTAATCCCCCACACCATCATTTCTCAAGTTTCCTGTTCATACATGAATGAGCCCACTATCCAATTCTTGCTAGTTCAATAGGTACTAGGATGTATTCATATGGAACTGGCCAGCTAGTTACAGGAGTAATACCACTATCTTCATCATCATCATCATCAACATCAACAGTATCATTGTGCATTTATTAAAGAATTTCCATGTGCCAGGCAGTGTTTTAAGTGCTTCTCATACATGCCTTATTTCAGATTCATAAATACCCATATTGGATTGGTACTATTATCATCCTCATTTAACAGGTGAGAAAAGTGGGGCACAGAGTAGTTTAGTTTGCAGCCACTATATAAGGATAGTAATAGCTATCATTTAATGACCACCTAGTATGTGCCAGACACTGAGCTAAACACTTTGCATACTCTATACTTCATAACAATTTGTAAAGATAGAAATATTGCCCTTATTTTACAGAAGTGAAAACTAAGGCTTAGTAAGATTAAGTGACTTGCCAAGGTCTAGAGCTATGGATTAGCATTAAGTGTATTGTTCAGGAATACAGCCAGAATTCAAACCCAGGGATGTTCTTTCCAGTGTGTCAAACAGCCCCCAGAACTAGGAGTCAGAAAAGCCACACACTAGCCTGATCTAGTCGGTATCTCTCAGAATGCAGTCTTCAGACCAGCCATCACAGAACTGCCCGAGGTGCTTATTACAAATGAACCTTCCGAATCTGAATCTCTGGGGTGGCTCTGGGGATCTTCATTTCACAAAATAATTTCTCTGGGTGATTCTTTGGTACACTCAGCTGCAGTCACTAAATATTTTCATGTTCCCTGCAGAGGCAATGACCTACCTTCCTCTTCTCTGCTTAGTAAATGTTTCTCTTACAGGCTCTATTCAAGGGCCACCTTTTTTTGGTGAAAACTTCCTCTGCTCCTCAGGGAGGATTACAAATTCCTGCCTCTGTACTTCATTAAACAGTTGTTTATAACTTTAATACTAATCTGTTGCACTGTGTTGTAACCATCCATTTGCTAGTCTGTTTCTCTTAAGAGGCAAAGAGAGTGTCGTATTCACCTCATATCTAGTATCACGCCTGGCACACAGCTGGTGCGCAACCAACGTGTTCTGACCGAAGGCATGCGATACATGCTCACGGCACATTTGGTTTTAGGCATGAACTAATTATTACGCTCCCTGGAGGGTTCTGCTAACATAACTTCCCCACATATTGCCATTCATGGCCATCAAGAAGTTGTAGCAAAACAGGAAAATCCTAAAATCCTATAGAATTGTTAAAGAAATAACCAAATACTGCCTTCCTCCTGTTTCTTCTTCCTCTCCTTCCTTCGTTCCACTAGTAGACAGTTATCAACATATAGTACTTCATGCAGAGTACCGACAAAGCAAATAAAAGTGAAACCCACATACAAAATATTTTGGCAGGACCAAAAATAATATTAAATACATTCATAATATTTGCCCACTGAACTGCCAAACAAATGCAAACTGCTGGCTGAAAATAAAGCATAGAAAAATTATATTAAAAAAGAAAATCTAGGACCTGGCTGGTGTGGTTCAGTTGGTTGGAGTGTCGTCTGTGCACCAAAAGGTTGTGGGTCTGATTCCCTGTCAGGGCACATACCTAGGCTGCAGGTTCAATCCCTGGTCAGTGTGCATGTGGGAGGCAACTGATGGATGTTTCTCTCTCCCATTGATGTTTCTCTCTCTCTCTTTCTCTTTCTCTTTCTCTTTCTCTTTCTCTTTCTCTTTCTCTCCCTTCCTCTCTCTCAAATCAATAAAAACATATCCTCAGGTGAGGGTTGAAAAAAAAAAAGAAAAAATAGAAAAAGTGATAATGGTCACAGATATCAGGTGGCAAATAAGAGAACTCTTTAAGGATAAGATTCTGACAACTTCTCATTGGAGACATTATTCTTACAATAAGCTAACAAAACAAGATTACCGTTAAGTATGAATGATCAGCACAATCAGCTCTTCGGGTCTATCCTAGAGAATTCGTAGAGTGGATAGGAACTGGGCAATGCACCAAGGTTCCTAAAACTGACACAGGCACAAGATAAGCCCTAATATGTTCTGGATTTATGAAGCCAGGACTTGATGGCCTGAGGCTGGAAAATTCAAAGCTGTTCTCATACTTGAAGCCAAGGTGGCCTGCTCTGTCCTCTCCCCTTTAAAGCAAAACAAACCCAACCGCCAGGTACCACACTACTGATAAAAGAGCTGTGATGGACATTTTGTAGTTAAAAAGCCAAAGCTGGGTTATGTTCTGACATGACAGCTGTCACCACTGTGGATAGCTAAGTAATAGGAAAAACACAACTCTCATCTGAACTGCCTTTGTACTGAAGTTTAAGTGCAGGGGTGAAAAAATCCTGGTTCGTTCTTACTAATAACAGTAAGGAATGGTAGTGAGGTTAAAAGCAGAGTTTATAGAGGATCTTAAAGGGCAGTGGCTCCAAGCTGGTAGGCATACTCCACTCCTTCCAGCTACCCTCTGTGACTTGGCATTTATCCATGACCCATATTTAGTTAATTCCTTCCAGAATTGTCTCTACAACACAATACCCTAGGGTTTACTTGCCAAAAGCAGGAAGATACCAAGGTACAATACCATAGACTGACTGGCACGAATTTGCACCCTGGGTATTTGTATGTGTGGCCTGAGTTGGAAAAGAAGCTTCATGCTTAGAACTTGGTTTGAGGTGGGCACACCTGTCTTAGGCCTCTGAGAACCTCTTCAGTATTTTTTTTCCAAGAGCAAACCCTAGCAATTAGTCAAAGAACAGGCACACAAGGGAAGAAAGCAACATGAAGAAGAAACAGCAGGAGCAGCAGGCAGCAGAAATAGCTACACAGACTTCAGATCACAAATTAAAAGTGACATCGTAGATTTGAGAAAGCTCCAAACAAAACAATTAGATTAAAATTTAAAACTTACTGTTAGGTAGCACATTAGACATAGCAGAAGAGAGAATTAGTGAACTGAAAGACAGATTGAGTGAGAGCAGTCTAACTTTTTTAACCAGTGTGCCCTGCCACCCACACAGGGATCTTGTCAACTTAAAAAAAAAAAATCCCCATAGTTTGATACATATTTTGATTACATTCTAACCTAAAGTATTTGTGCATACTTTCTTAATTTTCTGAGTAGCCTAACAGAACAGAAATTCCTGTATCAGAAGTCTATGGCCACAACTTTCTCCCTTTTCCTTTTTCTGCTCTGACATTCTGCTTTCTCCTCTTGCGGGATTCCATCTGAAAATTGTCCTCAGAGTTCCCCATCATCTTTTTAGCTCTTCAGTACATTTGAGATGGCTTAAAAAATTATTTTAACTAGCATTTCCAGCAGAAGAGTTGGTCCAAATAACCAAACCAGCTAATACCAGAAACTAGACGCTGGTATCCTCATTAAATCTTGACTCGCATTACTTGCCAACTCAGGTCCTGGGCTGGTTAAAGTTACTTCGCCTTTAGTTTCCTCATCCTCAAAATGACAGCCATAATAATAAGTATACCTCATGGGGTTGTGTGAAGATTAAATGACTCCATGTGATGTGCCTGATTCAGTTCTTGTCACGTGGGAATGCTCAGTAAATGTTAGCCTCCTTCCAATAATCACCACTGCCATTACCACCATGGCATGAGCATGGCCAATTGAGCTGGATCGTGTAATGTGTATAGGTTTTATTTGGGTAAAGATAATTTCTAAGGATAGGAATAGCCTGGGTAGAAAAAATGTTCAGGAGATTAAAAAAGTCATTTAGATTGACTTTCTGATACAAAGGAACAAGTATTTGGGTAAGACTTCCCCCGCAAACATTCGGTTATTCATAAAAACAATGTCAAACTTTCATGTGATTTAAAAATTACAATAAGCAAATCATAGTGACTGAACAGTGGGTTGAAGTTTTAGGGACTTCTATCTTTAAAACAGAGCCACATTTTTAGTAATCAGAATTCATAAGAAATGGTTTAATTTAATATAAGCCACCAAAGCCTTCTGGATCCCTTTTGTAATCCTTCTGAATGAAATCCTTTCAAAATGCAGTTGAAAATCTTTCTTACTTTGGATTAAAATGTCTGTGGAACCTAATCATCGGCCTCTTAAAATGTAACGTGTCCTTGAACACACTTCACTCTCCAGGACTCAGTCTCACCAGTCAATGGAGAGGTTGTATCAGATGACTTTTCAAGTCTCCTACATAGTCCACTGCTTAATATGCCCACAATTTGTTACTGTGTTTTTTAAAATGCCTTAGGATCTTAGAAGAGCCTCCCTGTCTTTTTCCTAAGTATCATTTTCCTGTACCTTATACTTCAGGCCTTAGGAGAATGAAGTAAGATTGTTCACACATGCAAGACTATTTATTTATTTTCTTTTCAATATTTGAGCAGCCTAGCTAAGTGTATCTGAGTAATTTGGGGGGTCATTATACTGTATAATGAAAGTAAGATACTTAATATAAAAAAATGGTTTGCTTATAATTAGTGAACAAGTCATATTTGAAATACAGTTTTTACGAATTCATTCATTTAGCACTGTATGAGGGACTGAATATAATGAGCAGAATAAATCGTGCCCCTGTGAACTTCATATTCTAGATTTGGAGTAACACAAATAATTTAGATATATGGTGAGAGGCACAACAGTAAAGAATTTAGTCTCTAGAGTCTAATTGCTTAAGTCTGAATCCTGACTCTGCCACTTAATAGTTGGATGAAGTTGGGTAAGTCACTTAATTTCTCTATCCCTTGGTTTCTTCATATGTAAAATGAGAATATTACCTACATCATAGGGTTGTTGTGGGGATTTAAATAGTTAATATATGTAGGAGTTTATGAGTAACTGGCACATAGTTTAATTTTTAGCTATTGTTATTATCACTATAGAAGTATGTATGACTATAAGGTGAGGGCAATGGATATAAAATGCGGGTATTATATCAGATGACCTCTGATTATATATTCCCAGAATTTATTATCGTCCTTTACCTCTTCACCTTCTATTTCTGAGTCGCTGCTCATCTTTCCACAGGGATCCCTTTCTTCTTAGTGCCCTTTTCACAGACAGCTTGACTCATCAAATTCTACATTGTATGCCTTCTTATTCTTTAAATGATGTTTGGTACAGCCTAAGTCTTTCCTATATCACACATAATGTGGCCGTATATAATCCCGTGTTCCTGTTCTGCCCATGTCTTACGTGGATTACAGAGTGGTTCCACTGTACCTAAAAGCACAGAAGGTGCTTAATAAATACTGGTTGATCAATTGAAGGTACTCAGTTTCAGATACAGTTTTCACTGGCATAGATCAGAGGTTGGCAAATTTTTTCTGTAAAGGGCCAGATACTAAGTATTTGTCACTCTGTGGGCCATATGGTCGCTGCTGCAACTGTCACAACTATTCCACTCTGCCACTGTAGTGCTAAAGCTGCCACAGACAGTATGTAAACAAGTGGGTATGACCATATTTCAATAAAACTTTCTTTTTTTACTTTGATTTTTAATTTAGAAACACTTACTGATTCATAAGAAGTTAAATATATAGCTAATAGAGGTTTTGTGCACCCTTCACCCAGTTCCCCCCAATGGTAGTATTATATATAATACAATATCATGGCCAGGAAATTGATGCTGGTACAGTTCACAGTTTATTCAGATTTCACTAGTCTTACATGTACTCATTTGTGTGTGTGTCTGCATAGTACTGTGTACCTTTAAAATCTTCTTTACAGAAACAGGCAATAAGCTGAATTTGGCCTGAGAGCTGTATGCAGTTCACTGACACTTGGAAGAGATCCTCATGTAGAACTCAAAGTTACAAAATAGACCAGCTAAAATGAGAATCAACGGTGGTTTAAAAAAAAAGCCTAGCCCTTCTCCCTTATGAGGCTGTCAACAGAGAGAAGGCAGGGATAAACACCCAGAACAGAATACTCAAAGTTATTTCTCTCTTCCCCCTCTCCACCTCTGCTCTCACAGCAGTCAGGAAAGGATGTGGCCAACGAGGGCCTGCTGAATTGCGCGAAGCTTACTATCAGGCTATCACTTGTCGCTTCCTAGGTTTCTTAAGCTTTTTACAGCTTGAACTAAAAAGTTGATGACTAAATTCACTCACCCAAGAAGCAAAGCAATTTTAGCTGTGCCAACCTGAGCTAACGTTTGGTAATTTTAATCCTCACACTTCAATTAACAGATGGACGCATCACATTCATCCATAAACAAAAAGGAAGAAAGTAATTTCTTTAATGTACACCTGGGAAAGACAAGTGTGATCTGGATTTGCACATTCGAACATAATGCGACTTAATTATTAGAGCAATTTAAAGCTACTAAGAACATGATGGGTAGTTGAGAAGTTGCTTCATTTATAGTTGTGTGTTTTTTTAAATCAGTGTTCCATATTCTTTCAAGGACTGAAATTGTGGCATTTGCAGCGTTTTGTTAATTATAAAGGCGGCTCACCAATTTCAGCTAACCTGGCAGAGCCAGGAGGTTAATATATATATTTTTCACATTACCTAGAAAAATAAGAATCAATGAATTTTCTTTAAAAACAAAACAAAATGAAAATTAACTATCCTGGTATCTCAATTAAAAAAATGCTCAGGCCCGGCTGGGCGTGGCTCAGTGGTTGAGCGTCGACCTAGGATCCAGGCGATTGGGGTTCGATTCCCGGTCAGGGCACATGCCCCGGTTGCGGGCTTGATCAATGACTCTCTCATCATTGATGTTTCTATCTCTCTCTCCCTCTCCTTTCCTCTCTCTGAAATCAATAAAGATATATTTAAAATAAATAAATAAATAAGTAAATGCTCAGTACTGTTCTGAGAAAAGGTTCGGGGTTCCATCCATATTAAGATCTTTTTATCAAGACAATATATGAACAAAGACTACTGAGAATAAAATCTAGGGTTCTGTCCATACTAACATCGTTTAACTTTATGATATGTAGATAAAGATTACTAGAAATGGAATGAACTATCTGAATAAATCTAAAACCCTCAATAAAGAAACTAGCATTAAGATGTTAAAACAAAACTTTGCTCCAAAAATGATATTCGATAAACTTCCTGCTTGTCTCTCCCAACCTGCAAACTCTTGAAGTGACTGTGGAAACCAATGAACAAAAGCATTTTTATGGACACATATATAAACTTCCCTTCTTGAAAGGTAGGAAAAAGAAAAAGGTCAAAGCCAAATCCACATCAGTCTTTGAAACAGTTCTATGCTTCTACTTTTTATTCTTGGTAAATTTATTTCTGTGTAACTAAATAAGTAATCTTACAATAGGCATGAACCCAACAAGTAAACAATACAGATGTACAAGGTCTAAAGAGAACTGCCTGCTAAACCCTTACATTCAGAGATCCATAAGTAATAGTTGGCCACATCAATAATTTAATTTTGATCAGATGACAAAGCATGTTTGTATTCCTGGAAAAAGACAACCAATCCTATTGGCTGGCAATTTGGTATACTTGAGGGTTAATTAAATAAGCAATGTGGCAAAGTAGCCAATATGCTATAAGGTGTAATTTTTCTATTGGATTAAACTTCAAAACTCAGCAATTTCACACTTGAGCCAACCAGTTAAGTCAACAAAGTCAGCTAAGTTGGTACCTCCTATATAAATCCTAATGTCTTTTAGAAAGGTTTAAAAATCGAATCATGACTGAATTGACTTTGCAACTTATGATCTGTTAGGCTAAAGCTGTGGAATTAATTCAAGAATTATACATTACCAAGTACATAAAGGCGTTGGTTTTAAATGTTATTTTTGCATAAGTTTACTTACTGCCATATAAGCATTTGTTCCAACATACGTCTTGGCTATAGAATTCACCAGCTATGAGACAAAACAGTCTGTTAGAACAATATAAAGATAATGTGGAAATAAAATGGGCAATTATTCCTCATTTAACCTACAATCATCATTTCTATAAATCAACTAAAAATTATGTAAAAGGGAACAAATTTATCTACAAAGGCATTAAAAATGGTTAAATCTCTTTTTTCTTTTGAATGTGATTTCCATTTAAACAAGTACAGCATTACAGTTTACAGCAGATAACCTTAAACAATTCACTTAAGCAGAATGCTTATCGCTTTAGTACCCCAAACCCGCCTGATATAAAAAGTCAATTTGAAGTAGAATTTGAATACACTCATTTTTTAGTCAAATGGCTCAAGATGTGAATGAAGCTCCATGCATTACTAGAATGAAAGGAACACTAAATACGCTGGAGGGATAACAGACTTTGACAACTCATAATACAACGATGACCTTCGCTTTGGTCTCCATGTTTAGCTGGGAGTAAAGGTGGCTGCAATTCAAATCAACATCACAGCACGCTCATGGGTCACTATCACCGGGGTTCTCAGGGGAGGCCCAAAATGGAAATTAATTAAAATTTGTGCTGCACATTGTAATGGCCCTCCACCATTGTTGCTCCCAATATTAATTTTTATTGTGGGCCAGTTGGGCTCCCCAGGCACAGCTCCCACTCTGCCCTCCCTTTTGTCTGGCCAAAACGCTTTCATATCAAAGCTGCATATCAATGAAGTTTGCTATTCGTAAGTAGTAATTACAATATCAGCAGTTTTTACTGTCATTAAACAATGAACAATCATATTCTGATGAAGGAAACTCGCTCGGAGATTAAAAATGAATAACACACTCCCAGCCGAGGAGAAAAAGCAGAGTTCTGTTTGTCTAGCGGCTAGGCAACTCTTCAGTCCAGAGAGGAGGCGGGAAATAAAAAGTGCATGTTGCAGAGAGGAAAGCAGATGGGGAGGGAAAAGAGACCTACCTGAGTGCTAACTCCAAAATCACACAGCTTGACCTGCCCTCTGGTGTTTACTAGCATATTGGAGGGCTTCACATCTAAAAGGGATGAGAAAAGTCCATATAACTAATTCTATAAACAGTGCTTGTTCTAAAAAGAGGGCACACACACCGTACTGTACTGCAGAAACGACCTCTGTTCAACCTGAAATTCTGATCACAGGTTTGACGCACGGCACTTCAGCTGGAGGCAAATGATTGTGAGGTCCTAACTCCTCCACTGCCAACATTTCTGGTTTCTACAGAAGCAAGGGCTGATTTCAAGTGAAAGTCAAAAACCTTGGCTTCCAACAACAGTAAATACACCCATCATCCTATCCCCAGCCTTTTAGGAAAAGCAGGTAGATAAGACATTGTAATCTTGCAAAGAATTTGCACAAAAGGGCTTACTTCGCTCTCAGTATGAAACTATTTACTCCCATTTGATGAACAATAAGGCCAAAGGGAAGCCAACAAGGAAAAGAATTCGTATGTTGCTGGTAACAGGTCAGAGCTGAACAAAAAATGAAAAACTATATGCAGTATTGCTTTTTTCTGGTTTTATGTGACAAATGCTCCGTCCGATGACACTCAGAAACCAATCTAACAGATGCATGTGTGTGCCTGTGTGCACTTATCAGTCTTTGTTTCATTTAGCCTTCTCTTTCCTTACATAATTTTTGACTGCTGTTATAGTTAACAAAAGAACTGACATAGCTTTTGCCAAGGCAGTCAGTTGCTAAATAACGACACAAAGGGTTTCTGTGAAGCATCGTCAGTGACAACAATGAGCCTTTTCAGGAATTCAGGGAGCCCACAAAAATCATCCAAGCAGGACAAGAGCACACTGCTTCTGACGGTACAGAACTGCACCTGCTTCAACCTTCCATCTTCTATGGCAAAAGTGGTCAGGAACAGGCAACTTGTTATATTTAATATAGCATATAATTTTAACGACCCCAAAACTGAACATGGGACTCATCATCTTTAATATAACACTTATTAAAAAAATCTATAAATGAGTTAATCTCCTCCTGCTCCTACCCTGCATTAGGGTACCCCAACAAAGTATCCTGCCAAGAGTAGGCAGCTACTTAATTCAGACTTCAAGTTCAAACTCTGCAATTAACAATGACTCAACCCTACCTACTATGTGACAGGCAATAGGCTAGGTACTTTCTCATGCACCAGCTATTTAGAGTTGCCTGACTGACACTACAATGTAAATTCCACGAAGGCAGGGACTTTGTCTTTTTTATTCACTATTCTATTCCCAGCACCTAGAAGGGTGCCAGGCATAGAGTAAAGGCTTATTAAGTATTTGTTGAATGGAGGAGAAAATAAAGGAATGGAAACCATGAACACACGGTACGATTTCCTGATGATTCTGCTTCAGTGATCAGACGGTAGCTGTAGAACACGTTTCTGGAGCATGCCCTTCAGATGACACACATTGCCTACTTCCTTTGAGGGGGAGGGTGTGTCTCTCTGAATACAAGTTGGTAGCCTATGCAGGTGTAAGCTCTTTTACTGCCTGTCCTTCTGCCTTTAGTCTCCCCAATTTCAGTATAAATCTTACACCATCAACATATTAAACACTACATCATTTCTCTCTTGAGGAGGAAATTAAATATTCTCTGGCACTCTCCCCCCAACCAAAATGTGAATGCCTTAAGAACAGGGTGATACCTTCAAATGTGCCCCAGTATTTAGCACAATACAAATAAATCAGAGAGAGCCACAGGAGACACTCAACATTTGCTGAATTGAAAGAAATGTTAGCCTGGTCTTTTTTTCCAAACCTAATTCTCATTACAGGTCCTCAGCTTTGAGTATTTTTCTTTGGATAATTTGCTCTTTTATATATCGATACCCTTAAGCCACTCTTAAGCTACCACATCAGATGGAGACAGTAAATGAACAAATATGTTAAGCTCCTGGAAGGAGCTGTCTGTAAATCATGAGATATGCTAAAATTAACAAACCTTTAGCTTTAATCAGACACATATTTGACTTAAGTGGATCAACAGAAAGAGAAAGAATAAAACCATAAAGCTGCTAGATTATACTGTAAAAGGCAAAGTGTAAATAAGAAATTTACTGGATTTTTCAGCTCTCCAACATCTTGTTTAACATACATGTATGACTTACACACATTCACTTCTCAGCCTAGTTTTCATGAATACTTTATGTATGAAAGTAGTAGTCACCCAGTTATCCTCAAACCAACCTTTGTATTCCGGCTAAACCATTAATCATTGTCTCAAGAAAACATCCCCAAACCCCATCACTAAGCCTCTGTTCATTCTACGTGTCCTGTTCCACCCCTCAGTCTTCATTCCAGGTTTAGAAACCCTTCCTCAACATTTTCTGACTAAAGCCTGCCCATTCCTCAACTCAGGTGCCCTGCCTCCCTGTTGCCCTAACTACTCAGGTCATCAAAATCACTGCTCCTTTGAACTGTGAAAGCATTTACTATTTACTGTCTGTACCATTTGTTTGAAACTGAGCACATGACATTTTTATTTTACTAGTAGCTACTTAACCATATTTACTGTTATAAGTATCACCTCCCCAAGTAATAATTTCACAGGTAGGAATATGCTTTATATGTCTTTGTATATATCCCTTCCAAGCACAGTATCTTGCTCACTAGTGGATGGTCTTTTAAACAATATGCTAAATTTGCAATATTAAGTATCCCCCTCCCCACCAACATCTTGAGACATCATTTGAACATAATAACAGACACCTTTAAACAAAACCAAAGGATTCAGAGGAGGAGAAAAGAACTGGGCTTTAGTTCTTTTGGGGCTCTGCCGCAAACTTGGCATGTGATGGTTTAGTATCCATCTCGGTAGGGAGATAAGAGCCATGTGTCAATCTTAAAAAACTATGAGGATTAGATGAGATAATGTATAAAAATTGCTTTTTAAACTCTCTAATAGTCTATAATTTTAAGGCATTATTTTCTACTGGTAATCAACCAAGCTACAAAAGTGGTATATTTCATTATATTTAGAAAATTATTTCTATTGTTATTGTAGCAAAGTTAAAGCTCTATTTAGTAAAATACTAGCTAGATGAAAGCAATTTACAAAGCCCAGTATGAATTATAAAACCAATTTACTGTTTATGAGGAGGCATTTTGGCCAGACCGTATACACTCAGGCCTCAACAAGGCTACTAACTTGTCTCCCTATTTTTATGTTTGTTCTGCTATCATCTGTGTTGAACACAGCGGCTAATAATCTTTTCAAAACTTAAATCAGATGCCACTCCTCTCCCAACTCAATGCAAAATGCAAAGTCGTCATCATAATGTCTAAGGCCTTCTCTGAGCTGGCTACCTTGTGCTCTACTACCTTGTGCTCTCACCTTCCTGATTCCTCTCTGTGTCGGTTATGTTTTATCTCATTTGCCAGGCAGGCTCCTGCTTTGTGGCTCCATATCCCTGGAATACTCCACTCCCATGTATATGCATAGCTTGCTCCTTCACTCCTTTTAGGTTTCTGCTCAAATGTTACCTTCCCCAGCCACCCAGCATGAACAGCAGAACCTTCCCACCCCAAATACTTCTTTTCTCTCCCCCATTTCGATGTTCTTAACATTTAGCAGCAGCATCAGCACACTATACTATCTGCGTAAGTCAGTCTGTTGCCTCACAATGCTCCCCTCTTGAAGGGAAGCTCCATGAATGCAGAGACTTGATCTGTTTTGTTCTCTACTGTCTCTAGAATGATGCCTGGTGCAGACAAGAAACAAGATTTGTTGAGCAAATGGTGAATGAACAAATATCTACTAAACAGGTGGGCAAACATGCTCATCCAGAGAAGCATGAATTTGTCTGGAGGAGGAGCTGAATCTTTTCCATACTTAATGGCATATACTAATGAATAAATTTCACTACTAATGAATACATTTCCAAATGTTATTTTTCATTCTGAGAAGAATCCACAGATGCTGCGGAGAGAAACATGAGTAAGACCCTGCCTGTTCTTCAGGAGAGTACAGGCCAAGGTATATTCTCTGACCAAAAATACTGCATATGAGATATTTCAGTATAACAATACTGCTTTTATATACTCTAAATGGGATTTTCTTCCTGAACAATTAGCACACTTCATAACAGACAATGAGAATTATGTACATAAATACCTCTGAAGGCTGGCTGTGCATTAAAAAAACAGACAACTTTTGGGGTTCCACCACAGATCGACTAAATCAGAAACCAATTGCAGACAGCCTGGTCTTCAGGACAGTATTTAGAAAAGAGCAATATAACCTGATGAATTTCCCTTTGATTTAACTGCTAGAAAGTTCAGACTATCTGAAGAAAATTTATTCTCTTGCTTTCCTTTAATTTAAAAAAATGAACTGTATTCATTTTAAAAGATGAATTTTATTGCAATCATTTTGCATGCACAATTTGATGAGTCTGACAAGTGCACACCACAATCAAGACATGAAACATTTCTATCACCCCCCCAAAGTTCCCTGGGCCCCTTTACCACTCTGACCTCTGGCAACCACTGATTGGTTTTTGTTATAGGTTAGTTTTGCCTTTTCTACATATATTATGCACTTGATAATAGGTTGTTATAAGTTTTTCTTTAAAAAGTCTGGACTAGGGTTTGGATGGTATACCTCTGTCAATATTTAAAGTGGGAGTCTTGCAAGTGGTAGAATTGGGTCTTGTTTTTAATTTTTAATCCTCACCTGAGGATATTTTTTCCATTGCTTTTCAGAGAGAGTGGAGGGAAGAGAGAACGAGAAAGAAAGAAAGAGAGAGAGAGAGGGAGAAAGAAACATCGATGTGAGAGAGATACATCAATTGGGGCCTGCAACCGAGGTATGTGGCCTTGGCTGGGAATTGAACCCAAGACCCTTTGGTGCACAGGCCGATGCTCTAACCACTGCGAACACTGGCCAGGGCTTTTTTTTTTTTTTTTTGAGAGAAAGAGAGAAAGGAAGGGGGGGGGGAGAGAGAGAGAAACATCAATGTGGTTGTCTCCCATACTTGCCCTGACCAAGGATCAAACCCTCAACCTACATATGTGCCCTGACCAGAAATCAAACCACAGACCTTTTGGTGTGCTGATGACATTCTAACCAACTGAGCCACCTGGCCAGGGTAGGTCTCACTTTTTAAATTGGTTTGACAATTTGTACTTTTAATTGGAGTATATAGATCCTTTAATAATTGATATGGTTAAGTTAAATTCTACATCTTACTATTTGAAAAAAAGAACATTTCCTTTTTTGTTCCTTTCTTCTTTTTGGGTAGCTGGGCTCTTTTTGGTATTCCACTGATCTTTATTATTGGTTTCTAAGCCAGAGGTTGGCAAACTTTTTCTGTAAAGGACCGTATTTTAGGCTTTGAGGGGTATATTGTTGTAACTATTCAATTTTGTCACTGTGATGCAAAAGCAATCATGGAAAATGTGTAAATGAGTGGATGTGGCTGTGTTCCAACAAAACTTTATGAAAACAGGCAGTAAGACAAATTTGGTCTGTGTGCTAAAGTTTGCCAGCCCATTTGAAGCTTTTTTTTTTTTTTAATGTCTGTTCTAGGATTTACAATGTTTAACTTCTCAAAGTCTACTTTCAAATAATATTAGAATATTTCATTTATAATTTAAGAAACTTACAATAGTGTATTTCCATTTTCTTCTTCCTAATCTTTGTGCTACTGTTTGTTATATATTTTACCTCTATAGGTGTTATAAGCTCCACAATACACTATCTTTATTTTTGCTTGAAATAATTTTTTAAAAAATTTAAAAGTGTAAAAAAATTTTTTTATATGCCCACATGTTTACCACTGTTGGTGCTATTTATTCCACTGTGCAGATCTAACCACCCATCTGTTATCATTTTCCTTCTGCCCTAAATAACTTCAACATTTTTTTTTTATAATGCTGGTCTACTGGCAATAAACTCTCTCTGTTTTGTTTGCCTAATGAAATTTTTATTTAGGTGTTATTTTTGAAAAATATATTTACTAAACATAGAATCCTGGTTGACAGGTTTTTTTTCATCATTTGAAAGACGTCTTTCCATTATCTTCTGGCATGAATAGCTTTGACATGAAGTTTGCTGTAATTCTTACTTTTGTTCTTAATGTATTTTGTTTTCTCTAAATATTTTAAACATTGGAAAAAATCATTCGTTTTTCAATTTTTTGGAACAAATCCTCACCTGAGGATTTTTCCCCCATTGATTTTCAGAGAGAGTGGAAGGGATGGGGGAGAGCGAGAGGAGAGACAAGAGAAGAGAGAAAGGGGGTGGGGGGAGAGAAATATCAATGTGAAAGACACACATTGATTGGTTGCCTCCTGCATGTGCCCCAACTGGGGTCGGGGACCAAACTCAGAACCCAGGTATGAGCCCTTGACCGGGAATCAAATCCAAGACCCTGTGGTACTCGGGCTGACACTCTATAATCACTGAACAATGCTGGCCAGGGCCATTTTCAATTTTTTTATTTGGATATGCTTTAGTGTGGCTTTGTATTTATCCTGGTGAGAGTTTGTTGAGCTTCTTAGATCAGTGGGTCTACGAGTTTCATCAAATTTGAGCCATTATTTATTCAAATTATTTTTTCCCCTTTTCTCACTCCTTTCCTTCTGAGACTCTAGTTACACATATATGCTAGACTTCTTGATATTGTTTCAAAAGTCCCTGAGGCTGTGCTCATATTTTTAGTCTTTTTTTTCTTTGTAGTAATTTTGAATCATTTCTATATCTCTAATATCAAGATCACTTCTGTAGTATTTAACCTATTGTTAATTCCATTAGGTGAAATTTTTATCTCAGAAATATTACTTTTCATCTCTAGATGTTCCGCTAGGTTCTTTTTTTGTCTTCCATTTCTCTCTGTGTAATGCTCATGGTTTCTTTGAAATCCTTGAGTATACTTATAACATTTATAGTAACTGTCCTTGTTTGCTAAGTCCATTATCACTGTAGGGGGGAGGTTCTTATTTCTATCGACTGATTTTTCTCCTGGTTATAACCTTTCATCCATCATAAGAAGAATCGTCTGTTCACTTACTAATTTTCATTTGGATGCCAGATAATGTAAATCTTATGTTGCTGAGTGCTGTACATTGCTACCATCCTTAAAAGAACGTTGGACTTGATACTGGCAGGTAGTTAGCTTACTTGCAGATATCCAGGTCATTCTGAGGCTTATTTTAGAGTTTTTATATAGTCTATAGTAACCCCCTACTCTAGGGCTAATTTGGCTCCACTATTAAAGCA
This sequence comes from Miniopterus schreibersii, assembly GCF_964146895.1. Classification (NCBI taxonomy): domain Eukaryota; kingdom Metazoa; phylum Chordata; class Mammalia; order Chiroptera; family Miniopteridae; genus Miniopterus; species Miniopterus schreibersii. The sequence goes on along the minus strand of NC_138101.1, from coordinate 163,374,725 downwards.
TGCCCCTTCTTAAGTCTCTCTTGAATGCTCCAACAAGTTCTCTCTACTCTGTCTTGTTGGAATTTTAAAAATTCCTGAACTGTGTAAGCTTTGGAAATTGTTTTGCTTATAGCTCCCCTCAAATTTTCTTTTACAGACAGTAGTTCATTGTCTAGATTTGTAAGATTTCATCCTATAAGTCCATAGGTTGATATCCAGCCAAAAACTCAAGGAGGTTCTTAGACAATTACTTGAGCTCCTTATCTGCATAGTTCCTACCTCTCCAGGACTCTGCCCTATAAATTCTAGCAATTTTGGCCTTCTTGATCTCTAAACTCTGTCTTTTCACCTCAGGAAGACCTTTGGGGTCTGTATGAGTTCCCTCTCCCTATGATTCAGTCCAGAAATTGTCTTCAGGCAGAAAGCTTGGATGATTATAAGGCTCACCTCATCAGTTTCCCTTCTCTCAGGGATCATAGCCCTGTATTGCTTGTTACCTAATGTCTGAAAACAGATAATTTATGTTTCATAAATTTTGTCCAGTTTCTCAGATATTTTTGGATGAGGGGAAGTCCCATAGCAGTGATTCCTTCCTAGGCAGAAGTGTAAATGTCCCTCTATCTTAAATTTCCTTATTTATTTTTTTGTCTTTTGTTCATTGTTTTGACCTTATATTGTAAGCTGCCTCATATCCTTTTTCAAAATAGATAAGATATGAATAATATTAGGACTTTAGTTAGTTAGGCTAAACCCGAATTCATGTGGCAGAATATTAAGCAAATAGAATCTCTTTCAATGTCGGAATGCGGATAGCTCCTGTGATTTAAGTTTCACTTTATCTGAATGAAATATTCCACCTGATATTTGAGGTATAAACAATCCTAGTGTATAGCCACTGAACTTGCTACTTCCAAGTTTTTGTTTAAAACATACAAATGCTACAACTCTCAAGAATATCTCCAGGAATATTAAAATAATTTAATTCTTTTTCATTTTTGGGGGGTTTGTTTTCAATGTCACTCAGCCATAGACAACAGAACAAGAAATAAGGGAGAAAGATTACTCTTAAGGAGGCAGTTATATTTATGCTTATTTTAATGCAATCTCAAGTTATAGAAAACAAACAATTGAAGGTATACAAGCTTTCCATTCAGCTCACTTAAAACATCGTACCCTTTCTTCTGTAAGCAAAGCGCAGAAAAGATGAGTCATTAAAGTGACTGATTATAAATGGCAATCATCAGGGCAGATGTAAGTCATTTTGCTTTAATCAGGCCATTAATTATTAGGGTTTATCAATTAGTTTTATTGAAGGCAAGGGAGCTTAAATGAATACCAGGGCATTGATTTTAACTAGCACATTTTCTCAAAGAAAATACAAATGAGGTGTGTAGAATCCTGGAATTATAGGTTCTTCTCATACCACTAAAAGGAATAAGCTTTGTCTAAAATGTAAAACATAAGCCTATAGTGAAAAACCAAATTAACTCTAATCCCCTTTGTGTTACATATGAAATATCATGTTTTGAGGTTCCCTAATTTGATGTTTGGTTTAAACCTATCTTGGCCAAGAGGTCAATATCACACGGAGAAAGTGAGATAAAGGTACAATGCAAAGTCACCCATTTTTAATATCAGGTATTTCTTATCTTCTTTCATTTTAGAAAAATATTCAGTCATTTTATGCACAGAGAATTTTATAGGAATCAGAATAGATTCCTGTTGGTCAGATCCTCTCAGAGGAAGCAGAAATGACATGGAAAGTATATGTGTGTTTGTATCTCTGTGTGTGTAAAATACAAAATGAAGGGTGATACCTGATCTTTCTACAATGACAAGGTTGTTATGAGGATTAAGTGAGATAGTGTGCTTAGCAGTTACCAGTGTCTGTCATAGAGCTAGAACTCAATGAATTGTTGAATGAATAAAATGAATGGAAAAAACATTTTGTAAACTTGAATGTACTATATATACTGGAAGCCCCTGCTTTGTAGAACTGGTGATGACAATGACTCTTACACTAGAAAATCAGGAGGTGGACCATCTAATATATGGACCAGACCGAAATGCTAAATACCATTCACTTTCATGATATGAGCTCTACCTGAAGGCAGGCTTCGTCCAGCATGTTAAGTGCTGTTCAAAGAAGAGTTAACAATACCCGATCCTAACATGTGTCTTCTGACACAGTATTTTCCCACTTCTTCAGTAAGATTTCATAGTAAGCTGAGTTTCTTAATGATGATGTAATGAATATTTGAGTTGCAGCAAGGACAGCCCAAATAGATAATAGGTAGTTATGATGCAGTTCTTTTGAGTAATTTGAAGTGCTCAGAAGATTATTAGAAAAATATCAGGGAGTAAAAAGAATAAAAGAATTTACAAAAGGGTCTTGTGTCATGCGGAAGATAACAGGTTTCCTACAGGAGCCTGTAACTAAATGAAAACCAACCTTTGTCATCACTTTCCTATTCTATCTTTAACAAAGTATGAAATATCAGTTAATTACACTGATCATATACTATGTAACAATGGTAAATGGTTATTTCTTTTCAAAACTGATGTGCACTACTTGAAGTGATTCACTGGCATTACAAATATCTAAAAAAAGAGCCCTGGCTGCTGGGTGGCTCAGCTGGTTGGTGTGTCATCCCATACACCAAAAGACTGTGGATTCGACTGATGGTCAGGGCACATATCTAAGCTGAGGGTTTGATCCCTGGTTGGAGCACATATAGAAGGCAACTGATCAATGTTTTTCTCTCACATCAATTTCATTCTCTCTCTCTCAAATCAATAAAAACAAATAAACAAACAAACATATCCTTGGGTGAGGATTAAAAAAAAAGAGAAAGATGCTAACAACTCCCAGGTGTCTACTCAAGAGAAATGAAAATGTAGAACCAAATAAAGACTAGTATAGAAATAGCTGCATTATTCACAATAGCCCCAAACAGGGTATAATCCACATGTCCCTCTACTAGTAAATGGATGGACAAAATATGATATATCCATATAATAGACTGTTATTCCACAATAAAGAGGAATGAAAAGACTGTAACGAAAGACGAAAAAAGGCCATTGCATATTTATAAAGGGCTCAATCCAACAAGAAGATATAATATTTGTAAATATTTATGCACACAACATAGGAGCACCTATATATAAGGCAAATATTAACAGACCTAAAGGGAGAAATAGACAGCAATATAGTAATAGTAGGAAACTTTAATACCCACTTACATCAATAAATAGATCATCCACACAGAAAATCAATAAGAAAACATTGGCTTTAAATGACACATCAGACCAGGTGGAGTTAACAGATATATACAGAACAGTCCAACCAAAAGCAACATAATACACATTCTTTCCAAGTGTACACAGAACATTCTCTAGGATAGATCGTGTTAGACCACAAAACAAGTCTTCACAAATTTAAGAAGCCCAATCATATCAAGCATCTTTTCCCAATGGTATGAAACTATACAACAATTACAAGAAAACTGGAAAATTCACAAATATGTTGAGACTAAACAACACGCAACTAATAATCAATAAGTCCATGAAGAAATCAAAAGTGAAGTCAGAGCCCATCTGGCATGGCTTAGTGGTTGAGCACTGACCTATGAGCCAGGAAGTCATGGTTCAATTCCTGGGCCATGGCACATGCCTGGGTTGTGGGTTCGATCGCCGGTAGGGGGAGTGTAGGGAGCAGCCAATCAATGACTCTTTCTCATCATTGATATTTCTCTCTCTCTCCTCCTCTCTAAAATCAATAAAAAACATATTTTGTAAAAAAAGTGAAATCAAAAATACCTTGATACAAGTAAAAATGGAAATACAACATACCAAAACTTATGGGATGCAGCAAAAGCAATTCTCAGAGGGAAGTTCACAGCATAAATGCCTACCTCAAGAAGCAAAAAAACAAAATAACAAAAACAAAACAAAAAACTAACCTCAAATAAACAACCTAACTTTATACTTTATGAAACTAGAAAAAGAAGAACAAAGCCAAAAGTTAGTAGAAGGAAGTAACAAAGATCAGAGCAGAAATAAATGAAATAGAGGCTAAAAAGACAATAGAAAAGGCCAGTGAAACCAAGAGGAGGTTCTTTGAAAAGATAAACAAAATTGAAAAATTCTTTAGCTAGACTTCCCAACAAAAAACAGAGAGGGCTCAAATTAATAAAATCAGAAATGAAAGAGATGTTACAACTGATCCCACAGAAATATAAAGGCTCGTAAGAGACTAAAACAAACAATGATATGTCAACCAAACGGACAACTCAGAAGAAATAGATAAATTCCTAGAAACATATAACCTTTCAAGAATGAATCATAAAGAAATAGAAAATCTGAACAGAGCTATTTCTAGTAAGGACACTGAATCAGTAATTTAAAAACCTCATAGCAACAAAAGTCCATGGCATGACGGCTTCAACTAGTGAATTCTACCAAGCATTCAAAGAAGAATTAACACCAATCCTTCTCAAACTCTTCCAAAAAACAGAAAGAGAAACACTTCCAAACACTTCCATTTTATGAAGCTAGCATTATGCTGATACTAAAACCAGACAACGAACCCGACAAAAGAAAATCATAGACCAATATCACTGAACATAGATATAAAAGTCCTTAACAAAACATTAGCAAACTGAATTCAACAATACATTAAAAGGATCACATGCCATGATCAAGTGGGATTAATTGCAGGAATGGTCCAACATCCACAAATCAATCAACATGACACACCACATTAACAAAATGAAAAATAAAAATCATATGATCAGCTCAATTGAAGATGCAGGAAAAGCATTTGACAAAATTCAACATCCATTTATGATAAAAAAAAAACCACACAACTCTCAATAAAGTGAGTATAGAGGGAACATACCTCAACACAATCAAGGTCATGTACAAAAGTCCATAGGTAACCTCATACTCAATGGTGAAAAACTGAAAGCTTTTCCTCTAAGATCAGGAACAAGACAAGGATGTCACTTTCACCCCTTTTATTCAACACAGTATTGGAAGTCCTAGGCAGAGGAGTTAGGCAAGATAGTAAAGTATCCAAATTGAAAATGAAGAAGTAAAACTGATTATTTGTAGACGACTCCACCAAAAAAACTGTCAGAACTAATAATAAATTAAATAAAGCTGCAGGATACAAACTCAATATACAGAACCTGTTGTACTTCCATACTCTAAACACAATCTATCAGAAAGAGAAATTTTAAAAATCTTATTTACAATTGCACCAAGAAGAATAAAATATCTAGGAATAAATTTAACCAAGGAGATGAAAGACCTGTACAATGAAATAACTATTAGACACTGATGAAATAAATTGAAGACATAAATAAATGTAAAGATAGTCTGTGCTCATTGACTGGAAGAATTAGTATTGTTAAAATGTTCATACTACTCAAAGAAATCTATAGATTGAATGCAATCCCTATCAAAATTCCAATGTCATATTTCACGAAAATAAAACAAACAATACTAAAATGTGTACAGAACCACAAAAGACCCCAAACAGCCAGGGCAATCTCGAGAAAGAACAAATCTGAAGGCATCATACTCCCTGATTTCAAACTATATTAAAAACCACAGTAATTGCCCTGGCTGCGGTTGCTCAGTGGTTAGCCAGTCAGTCCGAGCACCAAAGGGTTCTGATTCCTGGTCAAGGGCACATACTTGGGTTGAAGGTTCACCCTTGGCCCTGCTTGGGGTGCGTGTGGTAGGCAACTAATTGATGTGTCTCTCTCACATCAATGTTTCTCTCTTTCCCTCTCTCTCTCTCTTCTCCCTTCCACTCTCTAAAAGTTAATGGAAAAAATATCCTCAGGCCAGAATTAACAAAAAGCCCCACAAAAATCACAACACAACACAACACAACAAAACCCCCCCACAGTAACCTAAACAATATGGTATTGGCATAAAAACAGACACATAGATCAAACAAACAGAATAGAAAGCCCAGAAATAAACCCATGCATAAAGGGTCAATTAATTACAAAACAGCCAATATACAATGGGGAAAGAACAGTTCCTTCAATAAATAATGTTGGGAAAACTGGACAGGCACGTGCAAAAGAATGAAACTGAGGCACTATCTTACATCATACATAAAAATGAACTAAAAATGGATTATAGACTTGAATGTAAGACCTGAAACCATTAAAACTCCTAGAAGAAAACATAGGAGGTAATAAGCTCCTTTGACAGGAGGTCTTGGTGATGATTTTTTGGATTTGACACCAAAAGCAAAGGCAACAAAAGCAAAAATAAATAAGTGGGATTACATCAAATTAAAAAGCTTCTGTACAGCTACTGAATGGGAGAAAATATTTGCAAAACATATATGTGATAAGGGGTTAATATCCAAAATATATAAAGTACTCACACAATTTAATAACCAAAAAACCAAGCAATTAAATTAAAAAATGTGCAGAGGATCTAAATAGATATTTTTCGAAAGAAGACATACAGATAGCCAACAGATACATGAAAAGATGCTCAACATCACTAATTATCAGGGAAATGTAAGTCTAAACCACAGTGAGATATCACCTCATACCTGTTGGAATGGCTATTATCAAAAAGAAAAGAAATAACAAGTATTGTCAAAGATGTGGAGAAAAGGAAACCTTCGTGCACTGTTGGTAGGAATGTAAATTGGTGCAGCCACTATGAAAAACAATATGGAGGGTCCTCAAAAGAAAAAAAAGAATGAACTTGCCATCTGCAACAACACAGACGGACGTAGAGGATACTGTGCTGAGTGAAATAAGTCAGACAGAAAAAGACAAATGCCATAAGATTTCACTTATATGTGGAATCTGAAAAACAAAATAAATGAACATGCAGAACAGAAACAGTCTTATAGATACAGAGAACATTTTGACAGCTGCCAGAGGGGAAGGGGGGTGGGGGAATGGTGGAAAAGTTGAAGGGATTAAGAAGTACAAATTGGTAGTTACAGAATAATCATGGGGATGTAAAGTACAGCAATATAGTCAATACAGAAAACATAGCCAATGACGTTGTAATAACTATGTATGGTGTTAAATGGGTATACTAGAGCTATCGGGGTGATCACTGCATAGGTTATATAGTTGTCTGGTCCCTGGGCTGTACACTTGAAACTAATATAATATTGTACATCAACTGTAATTGAAAAAAAATTTAAAAAAAAAAATTAAGACGACAAGTACCACAGGATCCAGATATCCCACTTTTGGGTACTTATCCAAAGAAAATAGAAACTCTAACCCAAAAGATATATGCACCCCCATGTTCACTGCAGCATTATTTACAATATCCAAGATATGGAAGCAGATAATGGACAAAGAAGGTATAGTGTGAAATATTATTCAGCTATAAAAATGAATGAAGTCTTTACATTTGAGACAGCATGGATGGACCTAGAGGGTATCATGCTAAGTGAAATAAATCAACAAGAGAAAGACAACTAAACGTAGAACTCTCTACAAAATACCAAACCAAACCAAACCAAACCAAACCATAAAAACAGTATCAAGCTCTTAGGTACAGAGGACAGATTGATGATTGCCAGAGGTGAGGGGTGGGTGGCGGTGTAAAAACGTACAGTTATGAGATTAAAAGCCATGCCGATGTAATGTACAGCATGGTGACTATAGTTAATAATACTATATTATGTATTTGAAAGTTACTAAGGGAGACGTTAAAAGTTCCCATCACAAGAAAAAAATTCTGTAGCTATGTATGGTGATAGATATTAACTAGACTTATTATGGTTGACCATGTTGCAGTATATACAAATATTGAATGATTACGTTGTACACCTGAAATGAATGCAATGCTGTATGTTAATTACACCTCAATAAAAAAATAGATATTTGGGGGAAAAACAGGAATGCACTGCTGACACACGCTACAACACAGATGAAACTCACGCATTATGCTCCATGAAGGAAGTGAGATAGAAAAAATTTTACATTGTTTGATTCTATTTATAAAAATGTCTTAGAAAAGGCAAATCTATAAAGTCAGAAAATAGACTAGTAGTTCCTGGGGTTAGGACTGGGAGCAGGGACTGACTGCAAATAGGTGTGAGGGCTCTATAGTGGGGCGATGAAAATGTTCTAAAATGCATTATGGTGATGGCTGTATAATTCTGTAAGTTTTGAAAAATCCCTAAATCGCTCACTTAATAATGGATGATATGTTAGTTACATATCAATAAATCTCTTTTTAAAAAAATCAACCTCAAACAGTTTAACTTTTTATTAACTTCTCCACGGTTTTCCACGTGCTTTGTGGTCACTGTGGTCACTTCCCCACTCCATAACAAAACATGAAACGTCAATTAATTACACTGATCACGTATCATATATCAATGGTAAAATGGTTATTCCCTCTCAAAATTGACATACACTAGAAGGCCTGATTATGATTATAAATATTTAAAGAAAGACATTTTAAAATGTCACTTCTGTGTTTTTAAGATTATTTCCCCAAATGAGTAAGGTGAAGTAACAGAGTGCGAAAACAATGGATTCAAACGTGAAAAATCTTGTCAAGCAACCTAGATGCCTCAATAACCTCTGGTAACTGCTGACTGATTTTCAGGCTGGACTGATTTTTTTTTTTTTTCACTGAATTGACCAAATTGACTGTGGAAATTGGTATCATGTTGAGACAACCCATGTTGCCACCCATAACCGCCTCATGCAGGAAACTGTATCTTCACACATGCTGCATCAATTAGCCATTAAACAATCCACATAAACAGCATCAAGCTGAAGCCTGCTAATAAAGGCCAGAGCCCACAAGAGCAAGTGCTTTCTGCAGCTTTCACAAAAGGCTCCTCCGCCCACTGCCCAGCCCCCACCCCCAACACAATCGGGGTCAGACTGGGAGGCTACCCGGGGTCAGGATGTGGCTGGGTGCCCAGGGGGCTGTTCAAAACACATAATAAAAGCTTTCACAAAACTACAGTTGGAGTTACTCAACGTGCTTTGCATAGGGATCTATACATCGGTTTCCTAGTAAGATTAGTTCCAAAGAAATTCATGACTTTGTACATGCTACTATATGCTTTTTCTTGTCAGGAAAGGAAAACCATGCAAATTGAGGATTCCCTTTTTGCTGTGATCTGTTCATATCAGGTGCTGGTAATATGCTCCCTTTTGTTCTCCATTTGTATTATACTTAAAATATTTAATTTGCTCTGTGCTTTCATGTGTAAGCCACACTGGATGCTTTTAGAAATAGGCATGGGTACAATTCACAGGAAGCAGAAATAAACTTCTCTTCAACTTTCCCCCTCTATACAGCAATTACACTGTTTTGCTTGAATGCCAGAAAGCCACTCTCAGTTTACCAGGAGCCAGAGGACACATTAGCAGGCCTCTACTAGTAGCAATCTCTCCTAGCGCTGTGCCAGGGTGCTTAATTGTCTTATGAAAAGACAACAACTAATATATCTATCTAGTTATTTCTTGGGGACTGCATTCTAATGAATGAGAACAGCAGGTACAATTAAATATAGACTATGCTGACATTCTACATTACAAATTCATCTGTGCACAACAGGAACACACTTAAGAGAAAACCACAATGCAATATAAAAGTTATTCTAATCATTCCATTACATAATAAAGAGTAGGTCATCCAAATATTCTTGCAAAAGCCTTAAATAAAATTAAGTAGCATAATTAGCCATCCTAAATAGCTGCTATTATCTAGAGTCTCATGATTCAGTTGAGAATGGAGGCAAAAAACACGGCTCTCCTCCTTCAAGTATGATAAAGGCAGGAGACATGTAGCATTTTCAAGGCTAATACCAAGGGGAAAAAGGCCTGGGCTCCTCAATTCTGCCTTCCTTTAACAATCTTTCACTGTAAGAGGTTCCCTTCTAATGTGGGTTATCATGAAGCTTAAATAATATAGACAAAGAGCTAATGCAGTAGTACACAGAAGGCACTCAATGAATGATAATAACAATAATTATTATTGCACTCAATCCAGAAGGAACTCAGTCCTCCAACAGTAAAAGAATGGGTTTGACTTCCATGGTGCGATCACCTTAAAGCTTGCCTTTGGAGAAAGGGACAGACACAGAGAGGTCTTCCATTCTTGGCAGAGTGTTGGTCTGAGGGTTAGTATCTTACTTTACTACTAGGAAGGAGAACAAAGGATGACTTTCAGTTAAGCTACATTACAAAAAAATATGCGTTTGGCATATAATCACTGTCATAAATTAACTGTGGCCTCTAACCTCTACCAACAGAAATGACCCGTCATATAGCTGTTCTCCCTCCTCTGATGAAGCTCCTAAACTTCAAGGTTTGCTCAAGTGTCAAAGCTATAATCAGAGCTGTCTCTGGGGTTTGGTGAATCAAACATTCAACAGACCACATACAGTGTATCTTGCTGGGTGGTTTGACATGGGGTGTCACCAAGGTGAGGGATTCACTTTAGGGTACCATAAAGACCTGTGCGACAAACACACAATGCTCACATGATCTGATCTAAATCTCAATGCCCAGCGGGACGGAGGATCTTAGGGGAAGTTCCAGGGGACTAACCATCCTCTTCCACTTGTATTCCTTCCCTGTGTCGCACACGGCCTCTTTTCTTCACTGTCCCCAACGGCTTTCACTGATAGGCAGATTCTGAATGGGAAGAGGTGGCCTGCCTGATAAATCCTCTTAGAGATTTCCTAAAAGGGATGATGCATGGGGGAAAGAAAAACTAAGTCCAGGACAACCCTTCCTGATTAAGTAGACCACCCAAGTATAGATAACTATGGGAAGATCACATATGCTTTTTTAAATTTAGCTTTTGATTTTGAGATAATTGTAGACTCACATGCAGTTGTAAGAAATAATATAGACATCCTGTATGCCCTCTATCTGTTTCCCTCCAATGGTAACATCTTGTAAAACTATACATAGCACAGTATCACAGAGTATTGAAACTCATACAGTTAAGAAAGAGACTGGGCCCTGGCTGGGTAGCTCAGTTGGTTAGAGTGCTGTCCTGATACGCCAAGGTTGTGGGTTCTACCCCTGGTCAGGGCACTTACAAGAAGCAACCAATGAATGCATAAATAAGTGGAACAACAAATCAACGTTTCTTTCTTTCTCCCTTCCTCTCTCTAAAATCAATACACAAAATTTAAAAATAAAAGAGATTTTGTCTATTACCATACCCTTTTCCAGCCATACCCACTTCCCTCCCACTCTCTCATTAGCCCCTGGAAACCATTAATCTGATCCCCATTTTATATAATTTTATCATTTCAAGAATGTTATAAAAATGGAATCATATGGTATATAACCTTTTGTGATAGGCTTTTTTTCACTCAGCATAATTCTCTGGAGATTCATCCAGGTTACATATATCAACAGTTCATTCCTTTTTATTGCTGAGTAGTATTATATGGTATTATTTAGCCATTCACTCATTAAAGGACAGCTGGGTTTTGGGCTATTATAAATAAAGCTGCCACAAACATTTGTGTACAGATTTTGTGTGAACCTAAGTCTTTATTTCTCTGGGATAAAGGCCCAGGAGTGCAAATGCTGGGTCATATGGTAGTTGCATGCTTAGATTTTTAAGAAATGCCAAACTGTTTTCCAGTGGGACTGTATCATTTTACATTCCTTTCAGCAATGTGTTAGTAATCTAATTTCTCTGCATCCTCACCAGCATTTGGTGTTGTCACTATTTTAGTTTAGCCATTCTGGTAGGTGTGTAATAATATTTCCTTGTGGTTTTAATTTGCATTTCCTTAATGGTTAATGATGCTGAACATCCTTTCATGTGCTTATCTGCCATTTGTATGTCCTCTTCAGTGGAATGTTTCTTCATGACTTTTGCTCATTTGCTAATTGGATAGTTTTGTTTTTTTACTGTTAAGTTTTGAGAGTTCCTTATATATTCTAGACACCATTCTTTAAAAAGAACACTTTTGTAATGTTATATGGGATTTCTTGTCTTTTGAAAATCATTACCACAAGTACAGAAATTCCCAGTGATTACCCGAAGCAAAGAGAATGAATGACCAATATGGGGAAGGAGGTTTAATTTCTGGAGATGTTCATTTGTGTGGATAGTCAGAGCTGGAGAAAAAACCAACAACCCAGAGTCATTAAACTAGTTTGTTTACCTCAGTTAATGGGCTAAGTCTTTTTTTTTTCCAAAAACAGAAATGTTCATAAGTGATGATTTCCTACAGCATTGGCATGTGATTAATATTTACATTTAAAGAACGTAAAAACAGGAGTCAGGATGTAATTGTGCTCCTACCATGAGCACTTGCTGAACATAAATGCCCCCTTCCAGGCACATTTGACTAAGCAGTCACAGAGCTCTCGTGCTGCAGCATAAAACCAGCTGGGGATGATTCCTTTCAGAATGACTTGGGCTGCTCAAACACTAACCTGTTCTTTTAAAAAACTGTGCCTGGGCCTGGCGGGGCGTGGCTCAGCAGTTGAGCATTGACCTAGGATCCAGGAGATCGAGTTTTGATTCCCGGTCAGGGCACATGCCCGGGTTGCAGGCTTGATCCCCAGTCGGGGGTGTGCAGGAGGCAGCCGATCGATGACGACCCTCTCATCATTGATGTTTCAACTCTCTCTCTCCCTCTCCCTTCCTCTCTCTGAAATCAATAAAGATACATTAAAAAATAATAATAATAAAATAAAATAAAACAAAACTGTGCCTGGTGCTCCAGACAGCAAAAATATGGCTTAGGTTACTTCAAAACTCACTGTAACCTACGAGTAAGCACAAACTGTGTAAATCTCTGCAAAAGAGTCTGTGATGGAAGTTCTGTGCACATTACATTTCTTCACAAGTTACTTAAAACTAAACTTTTCTATTGAGAGCTATGCTTTCCAACAGTGCTCTCCCCAAAGAATCACTTTATCCAGCAAATGATTATTTCCTGATTTATTTTTGCCACAAATTCTAACTTTTACATACATTAAGGTATTTTTTTAACACTACCACCTTGACACTGAAATTTCTTTTCTAACTATTTCAAAGGTTTTACTTCTACCATATCACTCCTCTTCTCTCATTTAAAAAATACAATAAAATAATTTGGGGATGTAATACAAATATTCTTGTTAACATTTTTAAATCTTAAAATTTCCAATGATCTCATTTAAAAGGTATTAGCACACATATATAACATTTACTTGCCTATACTCTTTTGGATTATAAGCCTTCATTTTTCTTCTAATTCCTTCCTTAAAAAGGATGCCCTTGCATGGGGACCTTCTTGTACCTTTTTGGGGCAACTTTTGGTGGATCTACAGTCATTTTAAAATAAAAAAAAAATGCCTTTGCTTTCTATCTAAGTTGTGATTCTACATGTCCTTTTCATAATTCTTTGTTAATGATAAAACTTTATTTTCAGTATACTTTATGGTTTACAATCCTTTCCTCTTAAAAATGTCTTTTGACTTGATTACGAGTCTGGTTTAGAAAGCAACAATTTTCTTAGCTTTAATTCTCAAATTGTTCCCATTTCAGCCTCTTATCTGCAGTTCTAAATACTTTATATCTTTTAGAATTTCCCACACTGAAGTGACACAAAACAGTTTATACACGTTAGGCACTTAGAACAGTACAGAATAAGTGCTTAATAAATATTTTCATTATTACTCTCAAGCTTTTTCTTTCTTCTCCCATAGGCCTCTCTGATTTGCTTTGTTCCCTCACTTGCCAGCATGTCATACTTTCCTAAGTCACAAATCACACCATCCAGAACCCTAGTGCCTGAAGGAACCTGAGTGACCCATCTAGCTATCCCTTCACTGCATATGAGGAAACTGAGGCCCAGAGAGCAGGAATGACCTGCTTTTCCAGGGTCGCACAATGAAGCAGCCAGCCAGTCAGTGGGACTAAATTAAAAATTCAAATAAATTCCATTTTAGAAACTCAGCTTTTTAATGTCCAAGTCAGGCCAACTCAGTGCTGCGCCTCTGTAGTTCTTTAATAATGGCTGAGGGGGGAAAATAGCTCAACTTGGGAAAAAAAAATTCTGTGCAATTTTCATATGCTCCAAATTGCTGGCCGGTGATAACAGCAACTTTTAAGTTTGTCTCTCCCTCCAATCCTCTCTCTCTCTTTCTGACATTGTAAATATCCTTTAAATCATGAAGGATTTTTCTTTTCAAACTACTGAGCTGCTAGAGACCAAACCTAGATAGGATTTTTCAGGAGCCATAGATATGGTGAGAACAGAATTACTGAGACCCTTTGAAAGAACAGTCTGTCTTTCCGGTAGGGGAAACATATAAAGTAGAGCTTCTACTGCACTGCTAAGAATGCCTTTTTCTCTTCCTTTTAAAAAAAGTCTGATTTACTGAAGCATAATGGACAGTAAAATTCACCCTTTCTTGGTGTACAGGTGTATGTGGTCTAACAAATGTGTACAGTTGTGTAACCATCACCAAAATCAAGATATAGAACACCCCCGCCAAATTCTGTCATAGCTTCTTGTCAGCTGTTCCCCTACCCTTTGGCAACCACTGATGTGTTTTCCATCCTTACAGTTTTGCCTTTTCTAGAAGGTCAGTTAAGTGGAATGACACACTAAGCAGCCTTAGTGTCTGGCTTCCTTCGCTCAGCATGCAGTATTAGACATTCCTCCACGTTGTGTCAGCAGTTGGTACCTTCTATTGCTGAGTAGCGTTCCACTGTGTCAATCTGTCACGCTGGGTTGTTTTCAGGGTGGGTTCTTATGAGTAAAGCCACTAGGAGTGGGCGTGGTGGATCATGTTGTAGGAAAAGTGCCAAACTACTTTCCAAACTGGCTGTACCGGTTTATATTCCCACCACAATGTATGAGAGTTTCAGTTGCTTGTATTCTTGTCAGCACTTGATATTATTTTTTCCCTTTTAGTGAAGGTCTCTCTTTTAACAGAAAAAAAGTAGCAGGAAACTTTTTTTTTTTTAGCGCACTGAACTGCTGAAAGTTTAAGCAACCTTCACTTCTCTCTTCCTCTTAAAATCCACAAGCAATCCATCAGAAAATTCTATTGACTCTATATTTAAAATATACCCAGAATCTGACCACTTCTCCCATTTTCCCGACCATCTCCCTGATCGGAGCCTCTATAACTCACCTGGATTACTGACTGCCACAGCTCCTAACAGCTGATTCACCCTCGCCCCTATTCCTGGCTGCAGGCATGCTGGCCTCACTGCTGTTCCATGAACATTCCAGGCTCATCTCACCTGGTGTCTTTTGCTCTCTTACTGGTCCCCATGTACCTACTTGATGAACAACTCTGCTCCTGTAACCCTCTGCTCCGATCTCATCTTCTCTATGAGGCCTGCCTGATCACCACTGCAACCTATGCTTGGCCTCCCCTAAGCTTGATCCACTTTTTCTTTTCTCCATATTACTAACCATCTTCTAACACACTCTGTGTTTACTTTTTTATTATGTTTATTATTTATGGACTGTTTTCCAACCCTGGCCCACCCCTCCTAGAAATAACTTCCATGATTATAGGAATCTTTTGTTTTATATATTGATGTATTCCAAGTACTCAGAACAGTGCTTGGCACACAGTAGGTATACAACAAATATGCCAAATGAACTAACAATAGAGGCTTTGGCATTTAATGTAGCACCAACTGAAGATCTGTGTGAGGCCAGGTTTATAAAAATAAAACCAGAAGCAGAAAATAAAATTTCAAACATTCACGCTGAAACCCTACCACAGTTCCTTTAAATGCAAATCTATTTGGGCAGCATTTGCCTTCAGAATAATATTTTTAAAATTTTAACATATAAAAAATATTACAAAGCTCTCCTATTGGAGAAAATAAATGATCCCTGTCCACATAGCTCACTTGGTTAGAGTGTTGTCCTGATATACCAATGTAGCAGGTTCAATTCCTGGTCAGGGCACATACAAGAAGCAATTGATGAATGCATAAATAAGTGGAACAACAAATCATTCTCACTTTCTAGCTCTGTCTTTCTCTCTCAAATCAATAAATAAGAATTAAAAAAAAATAAGTGAAACTAACTAGGGCCATAAATACAAAGAATGTCCCAGGACACCAACTATCTAGGTTGTTTCTTTCTGTAAACTTCTCCATCTGTGTAAGATTGCCCCAGCTTGATTGCCAATTTTATTTTCTTAATCTAAGTTCTATTCTCATTACCCTTCCATTTCTATTTTTTTATCCTCAGGGAAAGAGAGAGCAGTTACTGCCAGGGCATTCTCACATCTTCCAAAGAAATGGCATAGGTGTTAATCTTGTGTTTATGTTTGATGTGGGTAATGATGGCTATGACTGGAACTGTAGGTTTATTAATATGCAGGGCTCTCACCTCATTAGTGGCGATGTATGTTTTGAAGTTAAGCTGCAATGTTTGCTGTAATGTCAGATCTGGCCTAACAGACTTTCTCACTGTTCATTTTCTTTGTTTTTACCCAGTCAATACATGCTATGCTTTCAGGGCTCACACATATGCTTTTTTAATAAAGACAAATTTCTCACAGTAGTTAATCTTGGAAGTTTCAAACATTTTTAATAATTATGTCCTCATGTGATATATACATGTTTATCTTAGAGAAAAGCTTTTTATAATTTTTGACCCCGTAATCCAAAGTATAATAAACTCTCTCCCTGGCTTGATTTTGGAGTGGTGTATGCTTATTCACTGGATAAAGTGATTAATTCATAGTTACTATATAATAAAAAAATACCTGATTACTTGATAGCTTATAAAGTACTTCCACATATATCTCAACCAATTCTTAAAAACAAAACAAGCCTGGCCGGGCATGGCTCAGCGGTTGAGCGTCGACCTAGGATCCAGGCGATAGGGGTTCGATTCCTGGTCAGGGCACATGCCCGGGTTGCGGGCTGCAGCCGATCAATGACTCTCTCATCATTGATGTTTCTACCTCTCTCTCTTCCTCTCTCTGAAATCAATAAAGATATATTTAAAAAAACAAAACAAAAAACAAAATAAAAAAACAGTAAAACCTGGTTGAATATAATATCTGATGATCCATTATGAATGGCAATTGTTGTACTTCAATTTCTACAAAGTTTTCAGTTGACATAATACACTATCAAATAAAGTAACCTGTACCAGACCAATAAGCCTCATGGGAGGGTGGTTTGTCACTGTTTGATGCTCAGATTTCATTCTATTCTACAGTCCTCACTGGATATGCACTATAGGAAAGACTTGATTTTCAACAGCATGTTTGGAAGTTGTTAACTATGTTTTATAAATCCCACAATATACCATATATGTATATATTTTTAAACAGCTAAAAATACAGGAACACTGTATTCCAAGGAAACCATTTAAATGTGAGAAAATAGGTTGTTCTTTTTTCTCATTAGTTAATTCAATACATCTCCATTTCTTAATCTTTTAAAATTTGTGTTGGTAAGTACAAGACCCTGGTTTTTAGGAGCAGCATTTGTAGGGAAGAAAAAATGATTATCAGAGGAGAACACAGGTTCTTACACCAAGACAAAGGACAGAGAGGCTTAGATCACTCATCAGTAATTCTCTTTCACTGTCTTCTTTTCACTATCTTCTCACAGCGCCTGTACCGGGCTCCCCTTCCGGAGGACACCTGTCTTTGATTTGACAATGTGACACGCATTCAGCTATAATTCCCATTATCATTCATTTAGAGAAAGCAAAAATGAGTATATGTGCTTTTAAGAAGGTACAGCAATGAGCGTATACAGCAAAAGTGTATAAACAAGTATATTACCTATTTAATTGCCTTAGCTGAACTTAAAAGCTCTGATCTTTAATTGCCTGATTGAACTGATCTAAAAAGCTACATTTTTTTAATCAAGGAGAAAATTAAATAGCTTTTTGATAAATAAAAAGGCAACTTTAATCTTATTTTTATGGAATTCAAGTTATTAAATATGGACAAAATCTCTAAAATATTAACAACTCAATCTAGCGTAAATTTCTCATTGCAATACTTTATAAAAGTCTTCAAGGACACCTGGCTTACTCCACTCTTCAATAGAAAATGTGCTTTTAAATCTAGAAGGTAAAGTTTACATGAGTAACTAGGAAACTGAAAAGTTAAATATATAAATATATTTAATGAGGTACATTACCACAGCTTATTATTTCTATAGTTGAGTACCCATAACTACTGGGTGATAACCATTCATTTGAGCTGAAATTCTTTAGTCTTTCCATCTAGACAAATGCAGATGCACATTCACTCACTGGTATCTACGTAAAACTAAAATCCCTTGAGAGGATTTGTTGGCCCACTACCATTTCCCCCACTCAGCCCCCTGCAGATATCCTCTTCCCAGAACTAGTAGCATTTTCTAGTGGGTTACTCTCTGTAGGAACTGGGTTGGCCAGCATAGACTGAAAAGGGGAGCACAGGCTCAGAATTCCTTAAGGGAACCTCTGTGCTCTCAGTTAAACCATTAAGAACCCTTTCCTACCTGCCTCTGAGAGACTCTGGTCAACAACACTTGCCCACAATGATTACAGGGTGGTTGTACTAGAAATCTGGCCAACACCTTAGACTTTATTTTTAGATCCAGACATAATCCATTTGAAACATGTCTGTCAAGATCCCATTTCAAATGAAAAAGTCAATTATTTCTCTAAAACAAAGAGTAAAACTCTAACCAAATAATTTAGATACAGGAAATACTAGAGGTCTATCTATTTATCAATAACTATTTCTGATTTTAAAAAGCAAAAGAAAAATAACTGCAGAATAACTAAACAGTATTTCCCTACCCACTACAGTCTGAGAGCTACAAGATTCCTCACAGAAAGTTAAGGCTACTGAGAATTCATCATAAGCCAGAGTATGCTGTATGTCCAGAGTATAAGGATCACTTTAATAATAACATTTGCATTTCCATGGCAAAGTCCTTTTAATGAACGCTTTGCTATTGAGAATTGATGACTTCCTTGAGTTCCTTTGTCAAATGAAGAGCAGGTGTCCATAAAAATCAATAAAATGACAAGAATTGACCACTGCATCAATTCCTATTAAAATGGCTATAACCACTTTATGGGTTGCTGAGTGTGTGGAGGTGGGAATACAGGGAGTAGAAGTCATATACGTCATATTTTGTTAAATGCCACTTCTCTCATCTTGGTGGTGAAAATGCCCCGTCTTCCTCCCACCCACAGGTGTGTTTACATCTCCTCATGCCCAGGAAGAGTAATACTAACTCTCTCTGCACTTACATTTTGCACCAACTACACCCTAGAAATAGAGCAAACTGGCTTTAAAGAAAAATTTGGTTTATGATTCCATGTAATCAGCATAAATACCTTCAAGAACTGAAATGATATCTTACTTGTCAACATCTACACACTCTCTTCAAAAGAGGAAGGAGGGTTTAGGAAAAGGAGGAGTCACCAGGCTACGAAAACCACCAAAGAAAACCACCCTCAGGGACAGGTGCGGTCCCGCCACTGAAGACACCAGTTGTTTTCTCTCTCATCGTTTATACCTTGCCTTCAAATAAACCCTTCCTTTAATCACATCTAATGTGTATGCTGTTGCATTCCCCAAATGTGCATTAAGCTATGCTGAGCAGATGTGGAAAATTAAACAGTACGGTTAGTAGCATTAGGCCCCGAAGTTGCTTTGTTATAGTCTGTTTCTCACTTAATAATTTGTTCCAAATGAATTCAGGCATTTTGGGGACATTAAAAAAATTCAAAGAGAGGTTCCTTTTGCAACATTCAACAGTTATTCGATTACTGTTCTGTTAATAAACTGGGAGACTAATTTCTGATTCTTTCACCAATTCCTTATTTAAAGTTTCACTTTCAAGGTATGTGAAACAATCTCTTAAGGACTCGTGTATGATGATATCTAAAATGTTAATAAAAAGAAGGGATGCAATTGTACGGAAGTGAAGGTTTTGCATTAACTAGAGTTAAGAAAGAAAAATAAGATCCTGTCATTTTCAAATACTATGAAATACCTTTTTACATGTTTGGTAAATATTATTCACAAAAATACAATACCAAGTTTGTAATCTATATCAGAGCAGTTGAGTGAGAAAATAAGAAAATAACATTTTTTTGACTACCAAATATATCAGCTTAAATATCACATCACTTATTCACTTTAAAAATCAAGGGATCTGAAGAGCTCCCCACCCACCTCAAATTGTCAAAGCTTATAAGCTTAGTACATACCTCTATGTAAAATCTTTAAACTCCACAGATAGGTAAGGCCTTTAACAACCTAAATTTAAGAAAGAGAAAACAGTACAATGATGATTTTTATAAGGAACTTTACACATTTAAACACATAATCATATCAACCATAATTCTTCCTTTAAAACTATCAACCAACAAGCATCTCCCATTTCTGTGCCATGCTCTGTGAGGACGCCAAATGTATAAGCTTCAGATTCCCTCTGTAATGAAGTTTTGATGTTCTGAAGATAAGGTGTGAGAAATGAAAGAATTAAGTGTATGTGAACTTAACGACCTGGGATTACATTTACTAAGTTCCTAGTGGAGAGGGATAGGAAAAAGGAACAAAGATCTTCATTTTTTATTTTTCTATACTTCTGTATGTGAAAAATTTTTAAATGTCATAACATTTATGACCAAAAAGGGACATTTCAAAACAAGGTTAGCTAATAAAGGCAATGGGTAAAAAGAGATCATGTTTCTTGCTAGTAGTCAGGGAGGCTTTACCAAGGTGCTAGGCCTTGAGTAACTGACATGAAAAAAAGAAAAGAAAGCAGTCAGTCCAAGGTGAGAATATATAATCAAAGTATTGGGGCAGTACTCTTCAAAAATATCAAGGTCAGGAAAGACAAACACTGAGATGATGTTCTAGATTAAAAGAGGCTAAAAAGTCATGACAATGCATAACCCTAGACTGGATGCTGAACCAGACATTTTTTTCTTTTGGTCTTTAAGGGTATTATTGGACAATTGGAAAAATCTGAATAAGGAATGTTGATTAGATAATAGTAATGTATCAATGCTAATTTCCTGATTTTGATCAGCATACAGTGACAATCTAAGGGAATGTCCTTGTCCTTAGGAAATATACACCTGAAGTAGTTAGGGGTAAAGTGTCATGATGTCCACAACTTATTCTCAAATGTTTCAGGAAAAAAATATGTAGTATACCCTGTGGTTGGGAATATATATATATTTTAACCAAAGATGCTTAACTGTTGATAATTGTGGAATCTGAGTGAAGTTATTCTCACAACTTTTCTGTAAGTTTAAAATACTTTCAAAATAAAAAGTTCCCCCAAAATGTTTTAAATGATATTGGGGTAAGAAAGAACAAAGCCCATCTGGCTGATGCAACCTAAGTGTGGACTCATGTAGACAACACTGAAAAAGCAGGTCAAGGAGATAAAGTGAGATGATACTAACATCTGAATTGGATTTGGATTTCAGAATTTAACAGCCTGAGTTAAGAATAGTCAAATAAGATACTGCAGAAAAAAAAAAGATTTTTCTAAGACCCTAAGTATGTGGGTTACAAGTGCTACCTTGTATGTGGGAAATTTAGTCATTAAAAGCTTTAAAAAATTTTTATATAGAAATTGTTATAAAAGGAGATGCACATATTTTTATTTACACCGACTGACTCTGTATGCTGGAGTGTGGACTTGGAAATTTCAAGGTTGAGCTATAGTTAAGTATCAGATATAGTAAGTGAACTGCTGTACTTAAATTTCCTACAAGAATTTAAAAGTACCTGCAACTATAGGAAATTTTTGGTGGGTCAGGGCTGTAAGATTACAAGAAAAGCTACCATTATGAGAAGTGAGTGAGTTTCATTTCTTGAAAATGATGAAAAGAGGATTGGGGGCTAAATATGCAAGGGTTTTAGCTGATCAAGAAAGACTAAGAGTAATATTAAAAACAGAAATGCAAAGGGAGAAACCCAATTTCCAAATAGTAAAGATCAAGAATAACATAAAATCTATATCAATTAATGCTCAGCAAAGGTTAACATATTTTAATTAGTCTCATAGAGTGGAATGTACTCCAAAAAGATCTGCTAACACAGTATAATCAATTCCACAATGTTTGTCTATTTTAAGAGAACAGAATGCATTTTTATAGCAAATGATTTCTTTTGGGGTTTTATTACAATAAAATACACATTTTCTGGACAATGAGATAGTAAATAAAGAAATAGCAAAATAGTAATAATGATAACTTTAACACAAACAGGGGAAACAGGACAAAAATATTTCTTTATAAAGCATAACATCAATAATAAGAACAATTTTCTTTTTGAGTAGCAGGACAAGGTCATCTTATTTAGCAGGGAACTAATCATGTTCTGAGTTCTGAAAGTAGAGTTATAATTCTGTCCGAAACTTAGGAACATACTATAAAGCCTCTGCACTAACGATAGCTCACCACTAAAACTGGCCCCACAGAAAAAGAACAACCAGAAAGCACACACGGAGAAGGCAGTCCATCACGCTCAGGCTAGCAGGCAGAAAAGGAAGCAAATATTCATGTCATAATAATTAATAATGCTATAATTAGAAATTCTGTTAAGAGATTCAAAAAAATTATTTTTCCAACATTGTCAAAACAGACATTTTCCTTTATAAGCACATAAGAATCGAGGTAGAGGGAGCTAGAAATCTGTCAACTGAAAATCTGGAAGGTATTATTGGTATTCAGTAGGCCAGGTTTCACGACAGGATGTGACAAAGCCTTGACACTAAACGTACTTCCATCTGCTGTCAATCATGCACTCCTTGACGTGTCAAGTGCACATCCTTTCAGGGACAACTTCAATCAACATTAGCTCTCGGAATAGAGTACACAGTGTCACTGCTTCAGAAATGAGAGGAAAAATAAACTGTGGTAGATGGCAGGGAAAGACAGAAAGGCATTCCTGTTCATAGGAGACCAGATTCAAGTGGACAGTGGATAAAAATCATGGCGCGAGCTGGAAGGCTGGATTCAGTCAGCTTATGTGTGTTTCTTTTTGTGGGAAAAATATTCTCTTGCCATACATCCTACAAGAGAAAATTTGAACAATATATCATAAAGGCTGACAGTCATCCTGTAATGAACCTTGGCTCTTGGGAAAACAAAGTTAATTTGTGGAGGGAGAGGTGCCTAGGTATGGCTCTCAAGACATGAGAAGACTCTGAAGTGATAGTCTGTGTCATTCAGTCATTCTCTCATTCATAGTTCTCTTTTTTCTTCTCTTTGTTTTATTTATTTACTTTTAAACTTTGTTCTCCCTTTCACTCCTTCCTCTTCTTTTTTCTCATTCTCTTAGGAAAGCAGAGTGAAAGAACATGAGGCCCGGAGCCAAACAGCTCTCGTTCAAATTATTACTGACTAGTTATGATAACTCTGAGCAAGTTATTTAACTTTTCTAAACCTCATCTTATACATCCATAAACTATGTACAATAATCTACACTTTATAAAGTTGCTGTAAAGACTGAATGACAATATTTGTATGTAATACAATTATTAATGATTGGCACAAGGAAGTATTTGATATACACTTCTCTCCTGATTCTGACTTGAAAACAGCCATGTGCTTTCTTGGCCTCACAAAGTTTATAAAAAATGGCCCATGAAGAGTAAAATTATCAAAAGTATTTTTTTTCTACTCTGGCCACAGGCAGTTTTCATTACTGTGACCTGAATGAGCCATAAAAGTTGGAGAAATTGGACACATTTTAGAAAAAACACACAAACTCCTACCTTTTAAAAAGTAAGGGCAACTGTAAACAATGCTTTAGGCTAGCACTTATTTTAAATGCCTTTCACTAAAATAATTTTTGTCATATTTCCATTACTGAATAGGGAAGCCCTGTATTGGAAAGTAGATTATTATTATTATTATTTCTGACTGCATTCGCTTCACAGGCTTCCCACTCTGGTGGAATTGAAAAGACAGTGGCCTTGTGTGGATGCCTGACACAACGGGGAGGTAAGATTTATGAAGTCCAGGAAGAACAAATGCTTCTCTACTGAAGGAAGCAGATTCCTCTTTTAGCCAAGTTCAATATATAATTGAGTATATAGAACTCATATACTTCTTTTCCATTTTCAATTGGTATCCTTGCCTTTTTTTGCCCTTTATTATGTGTTATTAAACTTGAGAGCCAAAAACTGCCAAAAGCCACAAGAACTCATTCCCCCCGAGATTAAAAAAGGAAATGAAACATTTTTATTTTCATCTAAAATAGTGATTTAAGTACTCAAATTTCATACTAAACTAATCTACCTAACATGTAGATTAGAAGCTACTTAACAGCAGTAGCATCAGAAAAGAAAGTTCTCATCACCCTGGGCAGTTCACAACTAATAATTAGAAAGAATAAAGGAAAGCTGTGAATTACAATGAACTAAAACTAAATAAGTGTCCATGTTGGATTAAAGGATTTGAGTTGTTGGTCTGATGTATAATGAATGTGAAAATCGGCCATTTAATTAAACGGTACACAGTGTAATCGTTTTGTTCTGCATTAAACTGCTTAAGTTATCAGAGTACTTTTAGGTTAGCAATTGTTTACTATTCCACCACTCCATGACTTCTCTTAGACACTGTTTAACCTACAATATCCCAAATTTGAAATCTGGGGTTTACATAGAAATTTGGTTTAATAGTATATTTCATTTGTTTATTAGTGAATACAGAACATAGAAAAACTGCTTTTAATCATAAAGGGAATAAATCCTAGATGTAGTGGGTGAAAAAAAATCAAAACCCAAGAACATAAAATTTCTGCAAAATTCTTTAAGTACTATTTTCTTATAGATTGTTTAAGAATTTAGACTTTAAAAGTATTTTCTAATATGTCTATAATTATAAAATGTCCAACAGCCAGCTTTTTTTTTTTTTTTTAAGAACATGGAATTTTTACTGGTCAATAAGAGGACTACAGCCCCTGCAAACACATGAAACTAGAGCAGATCAGAGTGCCTACAAGCCTGAGAGATGTCATGTGCCTATGTAGTTACTGTGGGTTGGTCTAGGAAAAGAAGAAAGCACAGAAATAATAAGAAAAGAAGGTTAAGAAGGCGCTGGCTGTCAATAGGGATTGAGAAGAGAAAAAAACATCCTGAGGATATAAGGAGAATAAGGCTTGTCTAGAGATGGAGTCACCCAGATTTCATAAGGTTGAAGCCATTTACT
Source organism: Miniopterus schreibersii (assembly GCF_964146895.1). Classification (NCBI taxonomy): domain Eukaryota; kingdom Metazoa; phylum Chordata; class Mammalia; order Chiroptera; family Miniopteridae; genus Miniopterus; species Miniopterus schreibersii. The sequence goes on along the minus strand of NC_138101.1, from coordinate 163,349,563 downwards.
CACTGCTACTGCAATCCTTCCAAGAACATGCTCTGGAATTTTTCTATATACATCCAAAGATCCTCCTGTAGAGACAAACATGTTGTGTTACTACAAATAAAACTATTAGAACAGTGCACTGGGCCTCTCCTCGGCGCATTCATTGTGATAATTTTTTTTCTTGTCTTATATCATGCATTAAATGGGGTAAAATTGTTTTTTGTCCAATTTTATTTATAACATAATCACATTTCAAAATGAAGCATAACTAGATACTTCCATTTTATTCCCAAGAGTATAATCACATACACGCAAATACTGAAGAAAACTAGTCAAAGGCAGGCTAAGAATCTGTACTTTATGTAAATTTAAATACATATAAAAAACTGAAGATTAATAGGACAATTACATTTAGGTATCTGCCTTGTGTAACAGTTTTCTCAAATGTAAACCAGGACCTTATCTTAAAATTTTCACATTAACCAAACAGAAGTTGGTAAATATAAGGTCCAAAATACACACAAAAACTAATAAAGTAAAGTACTAATGTTAACATCCTTCTAAATAAATGTTACCCTTTAAATTACCAAGACAAGCAATCAACCTATTCCAAAGACATCATCTTAGTTCAAAATCGGTTTTGTGGGTTTTTAAAAAAAATTCTCTTTGATAATACTTTGAAAACTACTTTATGAGATAAAAAAGAAAACTTAATCTCCCATGTCATAACATTTTCACTAAAATGGTATTCACTAACACCCTTCACCTTTACCAGTTCAGCTTTTAGCAGTTTCTAAAAATCAAAACCACCAGATTGTGAACATAATAAAGGCAAGGGCCATGTTGCTTGCTTGCTTGTTTTTAATTTTCATCAACCTAGAAGTTAGCACAACTAGCAAATTGTAGATATTCAATAAATATCTGTCAGATGAATGAATGAATGAATGAATACCACCATGAATTTCACCAGGTAGATACAGTTACTCTCAAAGCAGTTTCAAAAAAAGACTGCAAACCATTTGCAGCACCAATAACATCACTGAAGTAACTGCATAACTTTCCTAGGTAACTATTTTAAAGAAACCAATATTCACTTGAAAGTATAAATCTGGGTATGCTTGTTAATTTCAGGAAGATATGCAAAGAACCACTACTTTACTCATACTAATGATACGATTACATTAGAACTGTTTTAACAATATAGAATAGTCTTACTTTGGGTCAAGTTGAGGTGTACAGCCTCTCAGTTCTACAATAGAATTATCCAGGATATTTGAGAAATAATTTGTTTCTATTACAGGCTAAAAATTCATATGTAACCACTTTACTACCAGATGATTTAAAAATATATTTCACAAGGGATTAGCATGGAATGTGTTATTCTTTTGAAATGCAGTTAAGTCTATTTTGCAAAAAGAAAATTTTTATATGTCAAGGCTTTCTAAAGCTGAACATCGGAGAAAAAAATAAATAATTTTTCCTGTAAAAAATATAAATAAAGCTACTGGTTTTATATTTATCCTGTTTAAAGCAGGAAAATGATCACTTCTTTAGGTAACTTTGCCTTGTAGTTTCCACATTCTGACAAGAAGCTGGAAAACCATGGTGTAACTAAAACTTATGCTTTGGCTCTGGGTACTAGTAGGGAGATAATGAAAAAACAGACTTGGCGGAACCATCTTTATGTACTAAAATAGCATTTTTATTATAGATGCAATAAAAGTGGAAGTATGGCAGAAAAATATTTTATGTTCTCATTGATCTTTCAGATGAATTGCCAGTTGCAAGAATAAACAGTCTCAAGAAGATCAAGCTTCATGTGCTGGTATTTGGAATACTGATAAATGCAGTTTATTGTGCCAATCCCTATGAAGTGAACAGCTTGAATGGCAAAACTAGGAGGTGCAAATCACTCACATATAATAGTAAGAAGTCCTAAGAGGAGATTTAGTTTTACGTAGGATATAAATCAGGGCTTAATTAGCTAAATGGACAATATTCAACAAGCTAAACCAAAAAGCCAAAGATGCTAGCTACTACCATTATCAGTAGAACAAGGCAAAAGAGAAGCCTATTTTGAGGTAATTCACTGGGTTTTGTAAATATCCATTTAATCTTGGTTATATCCCACTCTCCTTAGCCATCCATATAGGTAAATATTTACATAGCTGGCTTTGTGTCACCACAGATTCATCCTATCCTTGACATACTCATTAGAGATAACTGTCAGAGGCAAAAAAAAAAAAAAAAAAAAAAGTGGCAGAGCCACTCAAAATCAGGTGTTCCTGTTAAGCCTGATGAGTTAGTTCTCTTTGTGCATTAGGCTGAAAATGGCAGATGGTTTTCAGTTAAATTTTTACTCAGTTTTACTGTAATTTCTATCCTATAAGCCTATTCCCAAAAGGTGCTGGAGGGACAGTAAAGATCAGTGTGATGATGACTTTATTTGATAGGTGGGGAAAACTGAGCCCCAGAGAAGTGAGTATTCTATTCATGACAAGAATCAGTTGAAGGCAGAGCTCAGGAAGGTCTGGGCGTTTGAACTTCCAGAATTACAAAGGTCTAAAATGTTTGCCTGTAACATCGCATAGCTTGAGAATCACATGTAAACGTTTTACAGTTTAAAAAGTTTCAATACAACGTGATATGATTATGACATATACTCAGACAGCTTAATCTTAGCTGAGATGTTGTTTGGTAATATCTTTCCTTGTTTCAGGCTCAATATATCCTCCTTTGTATATACTGTCCTGCTTAACTGTGTACATCAATGAGCCTTCGGCACTACCCCAGCTTTCATCATCTCCGACTCCACAGGGAAGAGGTTGGGAGTGTCTTTTTGCGGCAGCACAAGAGGGGTGTGCACCGGCCCATTGCTCCGCACAGGCTATTGGGGGGACCTGCTGCTGGCCATGAACTGGTACCCACTACTGAAGTTGATCTCTCTCTCCTTCTCTCTCCCTGCCTCCCTCCCTCTCTTTAATATGAGTAAAGCATTGTTCAACCCAATGCTTGGACATCTTCTGATACTAGGCAACACATGCCACTTGACCACAAAAACTACTCACACAAAAAAACCCAGGACCAGATAGTTTCACTGGTGAATTCAACCAAATGTTTAAAGAAAAATATCAATCCTTCACAAAACTCTTCCAAAAAATAGAAGATGAAGGAACACATTCTAACTCATTGATGCCAAAACCAAACAATGACATTACAAGAAATGAAAATTGCAGACCAATATCTTTTAACTATACAGATATAAAAATCCTCAACAATATACTATATTGACTATGAATCTAGCAACGTATAAAAAGGATTATATATCACGACCAAGTAAAATTATCCCAGGAATGCAAGGTTGGTTCAACATGCAAAAGTCAATTAATATAATACACCATAATTATGGAATAGAGGACAAAAACACTTGTTCATTTCAATAGACACAGAAAAAGCATTTGGTAAAATCTAATACCCTTTCATGATAAAAATACTCAAAAAAGGTGGAACAGAAAGGGACTTCCACAGCCTGATAAAGGACATCTACCAAAAACCCCCATCATACTGGTGAAAGAGAGAAAGTTTTTCCTCTAAGATAAGGAGCAAAAAAGGATGTCTGTTCTCACCACTTCTATTATTCAACATTGTACAAAAGGTTCTAGCCAGAGTAATTAAAAAAAAAAAAAGCATCTAGATCGGAAAGGAAGAAGTAAAACTACCTCTACATACATGATCTTCTACACAGAAAACCCTAAGGAATCTTCAAAAAGCTGTTAAAGTTAAAAATAAGTTTAGCAAGGTAGGAGGATACAAGATCAATATACAAAAATCATTTGTATTTCTATACACTAACAACAAACCATCCAAAAATAAAATTAAAAGAGTTAAATTTATAATAGCATCAAAAAGAAAATATTTAGAAATAAATTTAACAAAAGAATTGTAAAACTTGAACACTCAATTTCAAAATTTACCACAAAGTTACAATAATCTAGAGCAGCAATTTTCAACTGGTGTGACACAGAATTTTTAAAACATGCAATACCTGACTGTTTGGTCAGGGGCACTGACCCCTTTCCCTTAGACTGCCAAATAAAAAAATGACAACCACCTCTTTTCCCTGAGATTGTAAAATTAAAAAATGACAACAATAGCCGTCCAGTGTGAATGAATCAAAATTATACCTATATTTTTGGGGTCAGATCAGCAAAAAACATAATATGGCCAAAAAGTAGAAACATTCAAATGCCCATCAACAAATGAATGAGTAAACAAAATTTCAGTCATAAAAAGGAATGAAGTGCAGTCATGCATCGCTTAATGACCGAGTACATTCTGAGAAATGCATGGTTAGGCGATTTCACCCTTGTGCGAACATCACAGAGGGCACTTACACAAACCTAGATAGTACAGCCCACTACACACCTAGGCTATATGGAACAGTCTATTATTCCGAGGCTATGAACCTGTACAGCATGTTACTGTGCTGAATACTATAGGCAACTGTAACACAATGAAAAGTATTTGTGTATCTAAACATAGAAAAGGTACAGTAAAAGTAAGGTATAAAAGACAAAATATGGCACACCTGTACAGGGCACTTATGATAAATGGACTTTGCAGAACTGGGAGTTGCTCTGGGTGAGTCAGTGAGTGAGCAGTGAGTGAATGGGAAGGCCCAGGGCGTTACTGTGCACTGCTGTGGACATTATACACAAGACCTCCTCCACTTCCTTCCGATAGGGCCAAAAATAGAACATCAAAGCTGTCAATGCTGCTCCATGCAGAGGTGTGGGCTAGACTGATGGGAAATACTGAGGAGAAACTGACCGGGAAGGCGTAGATCGCCACAATAGTGATCTGCAGGGAGGAAGTGAAAGTGATCCTTCCTGAGGAAGAGTAGGCATAAGAAATCAAGCTAGAGAGATAAAGGAATGCAGGGGCTTGTTATGGCAATGTGGTTTCGGCACTGCATGTTGGAGCAGTAATCAGAATTAAAGAACTTGTACTCATTGAAATAAATGGTGTTTAACATGGAAAGGGTGTATAAGTGAGGATTCAATATTTTTGACTTTGGAAATTTGTTTTTGGTTCCATTGATACTATCTGGCACAAAGTGACCTCTCTAGCAAACGATGGAAGAAATAAAACTTATCTATGTTTTGTATCATTACAAAGATATTTCCAAAGTACAGCAGCAGTCTGGCTCTACACCACCACAAAAAACTTTTAATAAACTGGCAGTGGAACTGAATACTTGTCAAGGTAGCTCCTGTGGACCTGTGTCCTTGTACAGGATCTTAGGTCCTCAACTAAGAATTTACAGCAAATTATTCTGAGGACCATCAAGCCTGATCTGGGAGGGCTGTAAGCACCCTCTGAATATGTAAGGCTGGGGGACAGGCTCCTTTGTGGTGAAACAGGTCTGTCGCTGACTGATTGGGATGTAATCTGTGCACTCAAAACTGAGGTGCTGTGAGTGAGAGGGAATCTACTGCCAAACCCCACAGATATTGCTCCTGCCAGAGGAAAACGTAAATCCTTCTGAACTACATACTTTTCCATTTCTTACAGGAAATTCAGCCCCATTATAATCTTATGGGACCACTGTCATTTTTGTGGTCCAATACTGACTAAAATGTTGTTATGTGGCACATGACCATACTACCACATGATACAACATGAATGAACCTTGAGAACATTATGCTAAGTCAGCAGTTTTCAACCCTTTTTATCTTATGGCACACATAAACTACTAAAATTCTGTGGCAAACCAAAAAATGTATTTTTTGCCTACCTGACAAAAAAATAGGTATAATTTTGATTAATAGTAATTACCTACCTTTTTTGCTCCAAAGTGACTTTTAAAAAACTCAGGTGCCTATTCTTGTATATAAGAATTTCTGGTACCAAGAATTAACCAATCAGAAGCAACCTTATTATGTGACGTGACCAGTAAGATGCAACTCTATTATATGACCTATATATTTATGGTTCAAGATACGGTATTCACACCAGACTGCTATTGTTGTGTTGGCTGTTGTCATTTTTCATTTGACAATCTAAGGGAAAAGAGGTCAGTGTCCCTGACTAAATAATTCAGGTATTTAATGTTTTAAAAATTCTTGTGGCACACCAGTTGAAAATTGCTGTGCTAAGTGAAAGAAGCCAGACACAAAGGCCATATGTTATATAAATCCATTTGTGTGAAATGTCTAAAATAAGAAAATCCAGAGAGACAAGAAAAATAGATTAGTGGTTGCCAAGGACTACAGAAAAGAGGGAATAGGAAATGACTGCTAATTGGTAAGGAGTATGTTTCTGGGTACGATAAAAATGTTTTGGAATTAATGGTAATAATTGTTGTGTGACCTTGTTAATATACTAAAAACCATGAAATTTGTACACATTAAAATTGTGAATTTTACGATATTTGAATATACCTTCAGAATAAAAATTTTTTAAATGTAATTGAAAAATTGAGGACTTCCAAAAAGAATGATGAAAAGTCATAAACTAATAACATGTACTGGCTCTATAAATCCCCTTTTTCTTTCCCCAGTCTCCTTGAATGGTAATTGTCATACTACTCATTATGGCTGTAAGAGTTATAATTCCTAGCATCTACTATAACTAATTTAGAACACATTATACACCTTATTATAGTATCAAGGTATCAATGTTGGCTCATTAAAAAGTCTTGCAGGGCATGAACTAATTGCTTCAGTAATGTACTGAGAATTCCCAAAATGAACTAAGTATATTTTTAAATGTTGACTTTGAATGGGTGAGACACTGCAAAAGGGAATATGCAAAATTTAAAGACTTCCTTGATTTAAAATGGGTAAACAATAACAATGATGACTTAGTTTCTCTGATAGGGTAGCAAGAAATCAGCATTTTGCCTTAATATTCAGGTCACGAAAGAGTCACCAAACTGGAAGTGAATGAAAAAATAAAGAAGGATAGAAAGGGCTGGAGTCCAAAGAAAGCTGAGCACATCTTGGCTCAACAGCTGTGTTAAAAAACAATTTCTTATATTTCAATTAACCACTTTCTTTCTAAAAGATATAGGGCATTGGGTTAATAGGTTTCTTTAAAAGCAAAATCTGTTTTGGCCATTGAAACACTGAAAGAACAGAACATCTGTTTTGCAAGTGAAGACAGATTGTATTGGAGAATCAAATATCAAACCACTGGTTAGACTAGCATTTCATTTGTTCTATTTAAATTTTCAATAGAAGTAAATAAAATGACATTCTTGAAATTATATGTAAGCTGTAAATATTTAACACCAGAAACCCTGAACACTAAGATGCTTTAGAGTATAAAGGTAATTATTAGTATATTTTAATTATTTTTCATTCTACTTGACATTTATATCAAAACCAGGTTATAAAGCACTCCCCCACAAAAATCACTTTTAAAATATTATAAAAGAGAAAACTCACCATCCATGAATTCTGTACATATAGAAATCCTGTTTTCTACAAAAAATGCACCATAAAATCCTATGATATACGATGAATCACACTGTAACAAAAATAAGACAAAAGTAGTTAAAAGCCTGTAAGCCAATACCACAGGCATGCTTTATAAGGAAAAAATGACCAAGAAAAAATTACCTTATAAAGAATTTCCAATTCAGACATAATTTGCTTTTGAAGTTCCAGTGTAATATCTAGTAGTATGACCTAAATATGGGAAGGAATACATTGACACATTTATTCACCTTTAAATTAAATATAGTTATACTCACTACGAAACATAAAAAACTAAACTCTATTCATTTCCCCTTTCTCCTCCCCACAATTATAACACCCAGTAATACAAACTGTATTCACATCTGTCTAACCCTTTGTATTGGGGGAGGTGGTACAGAAGTGATTGATGGGACCAAGGAAAAAGCCAGGTCTCAAAGGTCAGTATTAATGGCTTTAAAAGTCAGTTAAGTTATAACATCCTTAATTTATACACCCTATTTTGGCCACATTGGTTATTTTCAGAAGAGAAAGATAGGAGTGACCCTGAAACCATTAAAAAAAATTGCCTTGTAATTCAGACACTAGTAATAAACAGAAGAGGTTGATGAGTAAAAATGACATTTTAAAAGTAGGGTTTTCAGTTAGAGGAGAAATAAGGAGTTTTAAAAATATATCATCTTTTTTTATTCTTCCAGTTACATAAAGTTTCTTTGCTAATAATGTTATAAAATGCTGGGGCTTGAAGGAACCTCAGAAATTATTTCATCTAATCTCCTCCCTGTAGAGGAGGAGGCCAAGGTTCTGAGGAGCCACGCGGCCTGGCAACGTCAGGGCTCCGTCCTGACTCAGAGGATTTTCCAGTATGTACTGACGCTTTATGGTTTCCCTTAAAATGTGGACCACTGAGTCAAATTCATAATGCAGACGTGTAAAATACTTTATTTATAAACTTACCTAGAATAAATTCTAGTTTATTTCAAACACTGATTTTTAAAGAAAGAAGCCATCAACTGTTCAAATTTTACTTAGCAATTCAGTAAAGCCAACTCACGGGAAATTGCTTTTGTTTTTTTAACTTAAAAAAGACAGTGATGAGAATGAAATAGTTGGAAGACAATTTTAAGATCTGTGGCCGAGTTTCTGACTCTAGACATTTCTCGATAAAAACTGAACATCAAAATTACTATGATAGTGTAGTTATACACCATCCAACACTAAACTACATTTTGTATTACAACTGCGGAATATATAAAATCATACTGGAGGAAAACATCCATAAATTATGAAAGGCAAACTGCTGATAGAGCAAGGAAAGAAAAGGATAATTCTAAAATGCATTTTATAGTAATGCCATCCATTTGGGGGAGGGGAAAGAGAAAAAAAAGGCATAGCCAGTTTCTATCAAGAGTTTGCTTTAGGGTTATTTATAAAAGCTCTCACTAAACTAGACTGTAAGTGTAATACAAAACTGCCAAGAAACATTTCTCCAGATCAATAGTCATTTTGCCAACAATATTCACTTACTTTTTTGTTCCTGTATAAAACTCATCAACAAAATAAACTCATCTAATGTTGTTTCAAGTCTGTGCCATAAACTATTAGAGCTATTCACACCACCACGTCAAGTACAGGGAATCTTTCATCCTCAAAAACTCTGCTAAACGGGATGAAGTTATTATTTACCTTAAAGCAGTGGTTTGCAACCCTGGCTTCATATTATAATTACCTCATAAATATATAAGAACACTTTAAATAAATCCTGACGCATAGGCATAATGGAATGAGAATCTCTAAGGCTGGACCCACCTCTTAGTATTTAAAAACACACACAAAAACACAAAAAAAAACCAAAAAAAACCTTCTCAGGTGAATTCTAACCCATAGTAAGGTTGAGAACCACGTATTTATGTTTCAAAATACATGTACTCAGTACTTACTATGACTACTAAGCTATACTGCATCTCCGGGCACATAATCTATAAATGACATGATCCCACATGGCTAGCCAACGCATTGGAATGAACCCTAAACTACATGCTGTAAACATATCGTTCCCCTGTTCAAAAACCTTAATTGGGCTCCTATGGCCTAGCATAAAGTTAAAATTCTAGCATGACATTCAAGGATTTCTACAATCTAGCTACAACTTGTTACTCTAGATCCTCCCACTACTCCCCTCCACAAACTCAATCCCCATCGAAACCAGATTTTTACTAATCCCCACATCCTGTGTTTTCCCCACTTCTACTCTTTTCTCCTGCTGTTCCTTCCACTTGAGGTATGCTCCTTCTCTCCACTCCACAGTCATTGACCATAAAACCTTTTTTATCTTTTAGACTCAACTTGAATGCTGCCACCACCACCTCCAGGAAGCCAGCCCCAAAGCCCTCCATCAGAATTGATCTCTAGCTTTGGCCCTTTATTTTTCTCCTTATCACATTTGTCTTCAGCATTCATGCCTCATCTTCTAAAGACAGAAGCCTAAAGAGTAAAGAATGGTTGTGAGCCCCTCAAGGGCAAGGGGTAAGTCTTGTCCATCTTTCTCTAGCTCCCTCCCCACACCCAGCACCCTGCATAGGGTCGTACAGTAATGCCCATTAAGTGATGTGGGATTTAATTGAAGAGCTCCTTATAACCATGATCCTCTAAATAAGACACTGTTTCTAGATAGGAAGGAAATGGATTGTTTGATTTCAACAGCTGAATTTAAAACCAAAGATATAAACACCAAAGTAAAAGTGCCACACTGACCTAAAATGTAATACTGTAGTTGTGGAGCCAATCCATTGCACTCTAATAGGTCTTGGTCATGCTTGGTATTTGCTATAACCCAGAACAGTGGAGATTCCATAATGGTAGAAAAGTGAATAAAGTAATTTCTGGGAACTTGAGAGGGAAAGTAAAATCTACCTTCAGATAACTACTGAAATGCTCTTCCATTTTCTGGGAGATTTGGCACTCTAGGTGGAAGGTTAATTCTCCTTCCCTTGGGCATTCCTGTGAGTGAGCTTTAAAAGTGCTAAAAATAAACAAGTCCAATTCCTTATTTGAAGGTAATGGGGAGAAGCATGGAAACACTAATTTTCTCTTTGAAGTAGAAGGAAAGTATGGACTCCCTGAGTTGTCATTATTATTATTACTATTTTTATCCATGGGAAGAGCTCAATTTTTCAAACTGGAGAGACTCTGAACATGAAGCGTCTCATGGAGAAAGGGTTAAGCGAGGAGCTGAAATACCTGAGTGCGTTTCCGCTGCTCTCCGCTACACCTCCAGGACAAATAAGGATGAGTTGTCAAGTTAAATATAAGCAGTCAAGTGACTGAATTATAATTTACTCTGTGCTCAATTTAAATTAGTGTGAGGCTATTAAAATATACAGTATAAATACGGCAATTCATCACAACCTGTCATGGATGACTTCATTTATTTGCTGGAGTGGCACACGCTCCACTAAAGGGAAGGAGAGCAAAATCACAGGTCAAATTAAGCCGCTATTCTGTTTTAATTCGCTTATTTAATCTGTGGCAACATAATTGTCTTTTACAGTATGTACAATTCAGAAAGGAAATTTGGGAGGATTACAGTCAGTATACAAATGATTAATCAAATGGTCCATTTAAATGCTAGTTTAAAAGCAGCAGAAACTCAAAACAGTCAAAGAATGTTAATCAGCACATGCTACATACAATGCTAAGAAATGTCCTGTTAGATGGATTTTTTTCCAATTAGAAAATAGATAATACTTGGAAATCTATTAAGCTCCACTCTTTGAAAGGTTTTATAGACACATGAACAGTATAAAAAGGTTCTATCTGCAAGCTGGCTCACAGTATTTTTGTTTCCTGCTCTACTTGATGGCAATTGTTTTGCCTACCTACACCACTCCCTGCCAAGGAAAGCTAGTCAGAAACACATTTTTTCATGAGTTACACACATACAGGCATATCAAACACTTATCTTTAAAATAGGATTAGTATTATTTTCAAGATGCTCTCTGAGGCAGATGGTTTTCTGAATTCCGTTGTATAAAATAAAAATTCAATGTACTTCTATTCTCCCTAAATTCAACCTTTTAAAAAATATCTGAAGTGATAGTTTCCCACCTTCAAAGCCTGAAAAGGGAAACATTACAATATAGGGTGTTTTTTTTTGTCTAAAAAATTAAAATATTTAGAAGTATAAAAATTAAAAATATTTTGAGTAGGAACAGTAACAGATTCTCACGGACTCTCATCTAATTGCTCCCACAGATATTCAAAGTGTGGGTCCAACTGGCACTTGGTTTGAGAAATTGAATTCCCCTCATCACTCTATGCCAGCATCAGAGCCCTGCAGGTGATTCTGTGTAGACAAGGACTGTGATTTGCGGCTCCTCACAATCCCTCTGTGACACCAGGCAGCCCCGTTTCACAGCTGAGGTCACTGAGAGGTTCAAGTGACATGCTTGAAGTCACACAAAAGTCAGGAGAGGGTCAGGAAAAGATCAAATGCGCGTCTAACTCTTAACCTTTCATTTCACCCTTTAATATAAAAAAAGCTAAGAAATACTCTGGTTGGGAGCAATGGTCCGTACAAAGAACACTATGGGATATTTTGTAGGTGAGTTGAACCTACTTTCAAGATGTCAATTCAAACGAAGAATAAGTAAACTGAAAAGAAAAAACCAAAAAACCCCCAAAGAACAAAATTTATTTATTCATTCGCTCATTCAACAAATTACGTATTGAACATCTAGTCACTACATACAGCGCTCTGCGCTAGGCCCTCCATGCAATGTTCTGCATGAATCAGTGAGTAAAACAAGGTAAGATCTGTTCTCCACATCCAAGGAGATTCCAATATGACAGGGGAAACATACAGGTACAGTAAGAGCAGACTCCAAGGCAGCCTGTGATAACACCCATAAGAAACACAGAGAATTCTAGAGTCAAAGAAGAGAGGGAGTAAGGGATAGATACACTAGATGTCACAGTTTATCTATAGTTCAACAGAGAGGCTTTGGAGCCAACCCTTGAAGGGTGTTAAGGATTTTGATAGGTGGACACAGAGGTGAAGGCATTCTTATTAGAGAGAATGCATGAATCAAAGTGCTGAAGTGAAAAGTACCTGGGTTCAGATAAGGCAATGAGTTCAACTTAACTTGCTGACTGGCTATTTCAAGCCAGAACTTGCCCATACAGCCGGCTACTTTTCTGCATTTGAATACTTGTGACAAAATTCAGTCACATAAGATAATGCTATAAAAGCAGGCTAATGACATACTGTGTCTCCATTGTTCAAAGTCACTAAAGAGCATCTTAGAATAAGCTCAAGAATGTTTATAGAAGTGCAAAAATATCTAGCGCCTATGCCACATGACTGGCACCCAATAAAAAAATTATAAGGTATTAAAAAACACACAAGAAAATACAACCCAAAATGAGGAGAAAAAGCAATCAGTCAAAACTGACCCCGAGTGGGATGTCTGTCCACCACGGTGAAGAGGCAGAAAGTCCTTGGCAGGGACAAGAGTCTAGCTCAGGAGCACTTGTCTCTGGCAAAGTATAAACGAAATGACTGAGGAGAAGGAGACGCCCGTGAGTCAGCCGTGTCCTGGGACTGGGATGTCCAGCAGTGATGATGAAGAATAGAAAAGCCAGAAAGGAGAAATGGCCTATGAAGAAGCATGTCAACAAAAATGCTTCCTTAACTGATTTGAGCATTCCCCTGAAGAAGCTGAAATAACAGATTCCAACAGTAATAACTCCTCTCCCAGCTCAAAACTAGACTCTTCCTCGGTGTACGAAGAGTTCTGTAACAGCCTCGGAGGAGAGGAGGTTAGTGCCCATTTGGTACAAATGACAGAGGAGGAAGGAGAATCAGACCGCTCAGCCACATAGAGAACAGGGAGATATTGCAGAAAACATGGACCTCAGATGGTGCCACAGGCAGCAGTGTCTCCAGGAGGACAGATGCCTGTCTCCTCTGGCACCTCCCGCCTCCACTGGACCCACACAAGAACTCTTAGAGGTTCAGGAATGAAGTACCTCCCTAAGACCCACCCAGTGGTGAAACCACAGGCTACTGCTCTATAGTAAAGATTTCTGTGAACTCTTGTGTACCTGCATTAGCCCTCACATATATAACGGTAACATGTCAAGCAGCTTTCACTGGCTTTTATATTTTAAATATTACTTTTTATAAATAAAAATATGATCTAAATGACCCTGAAATGACATATATGATAGAATTAATAGATAGTACCATTAATTCAGTTATCATATATCTATTTCATATATTCAAGAAGGTAAAAGAAAGATTGAGTGTATTAAGTAGAGACATGGACAATGTAAAAAAGACCCACGTAAACTTCTAAGGATAAAAAGTATAATGTCTGAAAGGAAAAATACATTAAACACAATTAATAGCAGATTAGACAATGTAGATGAAAAGATGAAACCTGAATATTTGACAGTGGATACTATCCAAAAATGAAACATTAGAGAAAAAAAGACTAAAACAAACAACAGAGCATTTTGCTGTGGGACAACTTCAAGTGACCTAATACATATACAATTTAACTTCCCAAGGGGTGGCGGGGAAGACTTGAAGAAATAATGACTAAAATGTGTCCATATTTGATGAAAGCTAAAAATATACAGATCCAACAATCTCAACAAATTTTAAGTACATGAATTTGAAGGAAATTATGTAAAAGCTCAAGAATGTTTATAGAAGTGCAATCGTAAAAGCAGCCAGCGAAGAAATCAGTTCTAACGCACAGAGGAATAAAGATTTTTAAATGACAATAAGCTTTTCATTGGAAAGAACGCAAGCCAGAAGACAGTAAAATAATATCTTTAAAATAGTGAAAGAGCAATCAACCTAGAATTCCGTATCTGGTGAAAATATCTTCCAAAATAAAAGTCAAATATACATGCTGCAAATATGCAAAAGGAGGAAGGACTCATTGCCAGAAGACTCATGCACCATAAGAAATGTAAAAGAGCTCATTTTCACTTACGGGAGAGCCAACATGTCAGTGGCCCAGAGCTGGGTCTGTCATAAAACTTATGTGATGACCTGCAGAGACTCTTCAAGAAATCCCACCTCAACCAAGAGCTGAAGCTGATAAGTGACTATGGGCTCTGGAACAAATGTGAGGTCTGGAGGGTCAAATTCACCCTGGCCAAGATCTGCAAGGCTGCCTGGGAGCTGCTGATTGAGGCTGGATTAGTAAGACCCGCAGCATATTTGAAGGCAATGCCCTGCTGTGGTGCCTCGTCCTCATGGGGTGCTAGACAAGGGCAAGACGAAGGTGGATTACATCCTGGGCTTGAAGATTGAGGATTTCTCGGAGAGGCATCTACAGACCCAGGCCTCCAAGCTGGGCTTGGCCAAGTCCATCCACCATGCCCACTTGCTGATCCCCCAACACCACAACAAGGTCTGCAAGCAGGTGGTGAACAACTCGCCCTTTATTGTCCGCCTAGACTCCCAGAAGCACACTGACTTCTCCCTCCCTGACCAGGGGTGGCCAATGTCAAGAAGGGTCAGGGTGGGGCTGGAGCTCCCCTGGACTGGTGGAGTGTTTAGTTTTCCAGTCAAAAAATAAAACAGCCCGGCAGGCATGGCTCAGTGGTTGAAGGTCAATCCATGAACCGGGAGGCCTCCATTAGATTCCCAGTCAGGGCATGTGCCAGGGTCGCAGGCTCAATCCCGTGGGGGGTCTGCGGGGGCAGCTGATCAATGACTCTCTCTCTCATCACTGATGTTTCTATCTCTCTCCCTCTCCCTTCCTCTCTCTGAAATCAATAAAAATATATAAAAAATAAAAAAAATAAAAAAAATAAAAGATTAATACTTTAAAAAAAAAAAAAAAAAAAGAAATGCAAAAGAAGGAGGGTCTTTAGACAGAAGAGAAATGATACCAGATGGAAATCTGGATCTATACAAAGGAATGAAGAACACTGGGATTGGCAAAAATGTAAATATAAATATTTCTTACTTTTTCTATGTCTTTAAAAGACAAATAACTCTAAAGCAATAGTAGTAACAATGTACTGTTATTACTTTGTATTTTGAGTATGTAAACTATATGATCACAAAGGTCGGAATGAGGGAAATAAAAGTATAGTATGTATACTATGTGAAATATACTATGTAAAGTTCTCATACTATAGATAAAGTGATACAATATTACTTGAATGTATATTATAAGCAAGTTAAAGATGTAAGCTATAAACTCTAAAGCAACTGCTGAAAATAAAAAAGGACAGGACAAATAGAAAACAAAGAGCAAGATGACAGATTTTAATCCAACCATATAATAATCACATGAAATGTAAATGATCTAAGCAACCCAAATAAAAAGCGGAGATTATCAGACTAGTTTAAAATACAAGACACAACTATATGCTGCCTGTAAAAAATGCACCCAAGCGGGTTAAAAGTAAAAGCACGTCATGCTAACACTAGTCAAAGCTGGAATAGCTGTATTAATATCAGACTGTAGATTTCAGAGCAATGAATAATACATAGATAAAGAAGGTCACTTTGTAATGATAAAGGGACCAATTCATGAAGAGGACACAACAATCCTAAATGTATCTAAGGGATCTTCAAAAAATATTAAGTAAAAAAAAGAACTGCAAGGAAAAAATAGATAAGTCCACAATTATTGCTAGAGATTTCAATACCCCTCTTTCAATAATTGAGAGACAAGTAGATAAAACCCAGTAAAATACAGAAATTTTGAACACTACCAGCCAGCTTGATCTAATTAACATATATACAATACACTATACGACAGATGATACATTCTTTTCATGTGCACAGAAAACACCAAGATAACTTATACTCTGAGCCATAAAAAAACTCAATAAATTTAAAATAATTCCAATTATACAAAGTATATTCTTTGACCACAAATGATTTAAATTAGAAATCAATAACAAAGATATCTGGAAAATCACCACATATTTGGAAACTAACCACTTCTAAGACTTAATGGAAAACTTTTCCAGTTTTGAAGTAATAGTACATTTCTTTTTCCTAGATTATGACTATCATAAAAGCAACAGGTTTTTGCCTTTGCTGCCCAAAAGCTTAGGGATAAGCAAAAATATTTAAACACAATAATCATATCTACTCTTACTCATTCACTCAACTCAGTTTGAGTATCTAGGATGTTATTTTATGTAATTTAGGGATACAAAGTGAATACAATACAGTTCTTGCTCTACAGCTCAGTTTTATGGTCAGGTCTAATGAATTGTATATTTGCAAACCCCTGCTGTTTCCACTTACTGAAAGTCTCTACTTTAACAACTCTTTAAAAATGTGTCTTCTTTACAGTTGAGTTTAATTTTTTCCAGAAACTTAAGCCACTTGCCATACCCAACTAAACAGTCATGCACAAGAAATTTAATATTAGCTTATGTTAAAGATAATTCAAAATGTATGAAATGATGAAAAATTATACTGCACATACAAGGCCAAACACATTTTTTTTTTTTGGATGATTTATAGCAGTGTTCTCCTCTCTTGGAGTGAATTAACTAGAGTTGACTAACTTTATTTTCTTTTTTTAAGATTTTATTTATTTATTTAGTATTTCTGTAAACAAATCTAAGCATTTTCTCCATTGTTAATACCAATGCTTAATACCATAATAAACCCATGTCATATCTATTGCCATAATCATAATACTAAAAAACTATTAAAATAGTCAAAGGAATCATAATTAAATTTAAATCAGATTAGGATTTACTTATAATTCTTTTTTAAGAAAATTTATCTTTAGTGTTGAAAATATTACAGGTGTCTCCTTTTTCCCCCATTAACCCCTGAAAGGGGTGAAACCCCGTACCCACTCCCTGCCTCAGGCCTTCACCACACTATTGTCTGTCTAAAAGTTCTGAAACTAAAGGAACAAACAAATAACTCAATAGAAAAGGAAATAGTGCTCAAGCTGGTGGAGGTGTCCCCTGAGTAGAGAGGGAGTTCAGGAGGTGTGGAAAAGACAACCCAATGCTAGGGTGGTACAGGAGTGCTGTACTCAGTGGACTCGGGAAGGCTGGGATGGAGACTGGCTCTACAGTACCTACCCTGGGAAGTCCCTGGACATCAGGTTCCTCCTCATGTTGGGCTTCAGCAGATGATCTCTAAGATCTCTTTCAGTTCTATAATTCTGTAAACCTAGTTTGGTTGGAATATCAAAGAAACTATCCCAAGATGGAGCTTTGTTGTATCTCTTCACCAAAAGCTATTTGCGTTATTAAAACTAGACTTTGTAATGTCACATAACACATTCCAGGTGCTGTACTGGGTGTGGTATAGAAAAAGAACTCTGACTACACAGCAGTCAGAAGGCCTGAACCTTAGCTTTGGTTTAAACTGCTAAAGGTATAACCAACTGCAATTTAACTGTTCAGATTCTTAGGTTCCTAGGTAAGATAAAAGATGGAGAAATATATACTATGCAAATGCTAGAGAAAGAGAATGAATTCTCACTGGGAATAATTAAGAAATCATCATAGAGGAGACGAACCATGAAAGGACAGACGGAAATCGGAAAGAGGAGCAGTGGTGATACTTGTATGAAGGCTTCATGGTGACACAGAGGACGTACACTTGGGAGTCAGATGGATTTTGCTTTAAATCCTGGCCCTTCCAACTGTGTGACCTTGGACAACTGAGCTTTCTGAGTCGCAGTTTTCTCAAATCTAAAATACAAAGGCTTACTTTGTAGTTTTAAGAAATAAGATAATAGTTATATGGCATCTAGCATAATACCTGGCATACAGTAGTCACACAAAAAATAAAAGCTTTCATTATTAAGGGTCCAGAGACTGGCAATACAGGGCATGACAAAAAGTGACAGACAGGTAAAGCAGAGGTTGTGGCTGTAAAGGTGGGAAGGGGCTGATCTGTAGAGGACATGGCCAACTTGCGGGGAGGGGGAGGAACAGAGCACGCCTAACCAGTTTGCCAGCTAAGAACTGAGGGTTAGAAGTGGGGTTCTGTGGGACTTGAGGAAGCCTTGGGTTCGGTCAGAGGTACAATTCACAAGAACATAGGAGAATCTCAGATTAAATGATGGGAAGATCAAGCACCAACAGCCAATGCCAGACATTAAACTGCAAGTGTTGTGGCAGGCCTGGGATCTTGGCGTATGGCAGGGATGAGGTGTGGATTATGAACAGGATGGCAACAAGTGAGGACCATCCTAGGTCACTGCCCAGACCATCCATGAGTTATGGGCAGCTTGACTACTGATGGGTGTGGTAAAGGGTCAGACATCTTAGGCTTTATATTGTACACTCTCAGGGGTGGGGAGCAGGGAATGCCAAGTCAGTGGCATGGTCAGATCATGATTCAACTTCTCAACTCTGGTGGCAGAGTAAAGGGACACGGAGGAAGAA
Organism: Miniopterus schreibersii; assembly: GCF_964146895.1. Classification (NCBI taxonomy): domain Eukaryota; kingdom Metazoa; phylum Chordata; class Mammalia; order Chiroptera; family Miniopteridae; genus Miniopterus; species Miniopterus schreibersii. The sequence continues at coordinate 163,330,694 of NC_138101.1, read as the reverse complement.
AAAGACAGAAGGTACAATGAAGTTGTTATAAATAGTTCTGGTAGGAGGTATGTGAGCCAGATACGATGCCAAAGCAGTGATGAGAACACTAAGAGTGACATATGGACACATTTCAGGGGAAATTTCTGATAGAATATGGTGACTTATAGGATGCCAGAGATAAAGGGAAACAAGGAGTGAATAACTAAGGTTCTGAGATGCAGGACCAGGAAGACAGTGATGCCACTTAACAGGGAACACAGAAAGAAGTGTAGGCAACAACGGTGAGGGAGTCATGACGTGGGGTGCTCACACCTAGCATGCTAAGGCATGAGCTTAAAACACCTTCAGGAGCTTGAATGTCACAACAGTGCCACAGTTTCCACCACCGAATCCAAACCTAAAACCATTTCAGTTCCTGTTTATCACTACCTGTGACTCAAGCTAAACAAGGGGTGGAGGAGTGGTAAGCATCAAGAATGTCATGAAATTTATCTAGCACTTACCTTTACAGCTAGGATTTTCCCACTTGGGACGTGATATGCTCTAAGGGAAGAAAACAAAACAAAACAAAATTACTTGGGATCACTAAACAACCTAGAAAATGGTTAAGGACATAAATATAAATCTGAACACATCTGCAGCGACAGGACATATGATACTTTCCAAGAACACTAATAACATTAGTAATTTACATTTCTATTGAGCTTAATGGTTTACAAAATGATTCATTATACCTTACCTTAAAATAACCCTATGAGGTAATGCTGGCATTACTATCCTTTTATAGATGAGAACTTTGAAGCACAGAGAAGTTAAGTACTTTGCCTAATGGTACAAAGTCAGTAAGTGGCAGAAGTGGACCTCAGATCCAGGTCTTCTGGCTCTAGATCCTTTACGACAGATTGTCATTGTGAGTGTGAGTGTGTGTGAGTGTGTGTGTATGTGGAGGTCTTCTACAGCTCTCTGCTAAGCACTATACAGAGTCATATAAAACGGGAGGTTTTCCTTCTGTTTATTTCATTTATACATACACAAATCAGTTATATTCCCTCATCAAAATAATCTCAAAACACATGGAATTAACTATGGCTTAAAAGATATAAATTTCTATAAGAAGTCACAGGGTTATAAGACTCAAGTAGGTGGTTCATCTTTTCCTAAAGTTGGCATCTCTCAATATTGAAAAAGCTTCAGAAGGGAGACAAGATCAAATGATCAGATACAGTGAAATAACTACAATTTAAATCAAGGAATATGAATACATTTATTTATGAAAAAGAGACTAAGGTTTGCAGAATAAATACCATTATTTCATCAAGACCTTTTGTGTTTAAATGAAATGTGGCCTTTCATATGTGTACTGCAAGGACTACACATTCTGAACATTATCCAGAAACAATCTGCAAGACCTTTTGTGTTTAAATGAAATGTGGCCTTTCATATGTGTACTGCAAGGACTACACATTCTGAACATTATCCAGAAACAATCTGCCTTAGTTAAATATTTCAAAATGAACCACACAACACAAACAAGCACTGTTACTGCAAGTCCATAAAAGTATAAAGAAAGAAATTATTTTGGAAGAATTAAAGTCTTGCTCCATAGAGGATTTTGCACATTAGCCAAGACCAGATTGTTCTTCCTCTCACCTGGCTAGTGTTAAGATGTGAGGGGGTAGAAAACATGTGGAGGAAGTTAATTTAGCTTGCCAGGAATTCCCCGTCCTCAGCTGCCAAGTTGCACAATTTGCCAGGTTCCCAATTTTTACTTGGTAATAAACTAGTAGTAAAAATTGCTCATTTACTTTATTATTATTATTTTTCAAGATATTGTTGACATGTAACATTATATTAATTTCAGATATATAACATAATGATTTGATATTTGTATATGTATACTGCAAAAGAATCACCCTAATAAATCTAATTAACACCATCACCATACAGTTACAAAAAATTGCTTATGTCTTTAAAAAACCTACACAAATATGCACTCCACTATTATCAAATGAAAACAACATTTTCTGTTGTTTTGGCAGAAATTTTTGTGTGGCTGTTCCAACAATATATATTTTTAAATATACTTTTATTTATTTCAGAGAGAGGAAGGGAGAGGGAGAGAGAGAGACAGAAACATTAATGATTAGAGAGTCATTGATCGGCTGCATCCTGCACGCCCCCAACTGGGGATCGAGCCTGCAACCCGGGCATGTGCCCTGACCGAAAATTGAACCTCAATCTCCTGGATCCTAGGTCAATGCTCAACCACTGAGCCATGCCGGCCAGACACTCTGACAAATTTTTTAAACAGCTTTAGTGAGGTATAATTATATATGATAAAATTCACTTGTGTACAATTCAATAATTTTTAGTAAATGTACAGAGCTGTGCAATCACTGACAATTGTTTTTGAAGTGCAGACTTACAGATACAATTTAGTTATTAAGAACCTACAAGTACTTATAACTTTCCATATATAAAATGTTACAAATTCATGTAAAAGTAGAAGAAAATATGTAAATGTATGTATATATCCATGTATATATGTTATAAGAAATTCATTCTGCTTTTCCTACTTGAGTGGACAAAGGTTGAGTCAATTTTGGAAGGTACGCTTAACTTTTATCAATTAATTATAGAGAAATTATATCTTAAAGGAAAAGCAAGATTATAAAAATTGGCAATTGTTCATTTTACCAAAGAGTTCTTTAATCTGTAAAAGTATCTATAGACCTCCCTAGCATATACAAATACCATTAAGTTTATAAAACTTAAATTAAAAATTTTTATACTTTATATAAAGTGATGTTTTACAAGTGGATCCCCTATATTATAAAAGGGCTTAGAACAAATTAGCACTTACTTTACTATCTATATTAGTATCAGACTTTTACAATGTGAAACTACATTTCAGGTTATGATTTGACTCATTATATATCTGAATTCATGTAATAAATTGACATATAAAGACACACACTGGCCCGGCCAGCATGGCTCAGCAGTTGAGCACTGACCTATGAACCAGGTCATGGCTCGATTCCCAGTCAGGGCACATGCCCAGGGTTGCGGCCTCGATCCCCAGTAGGGGGCGTGGAGGAGGCAGCTGATCAATGACTCTCTCTAATCACTGATGTTTCTCTCTCCCTCTCCCTTCCACTTACTGAAATCAATAAAAAAAGCAGCAGAAGCAGCAGCAGCAGCAGCAGATGACAACGACAACACACACTGTATTTCCCTCAGTGCCTGGCAGAAAAGTTGATGGACTAAGCTAATTTGAAATGTGATTTGAAGGAAGTTAGTTACTTTATTCCATGTAAATATAGGTAATTTAATAATGATATATTATTTTTCCTCTTATGTATCACTGACTCTTCAAATTTCAACTTTTAAAAATACTCTATGTTAGAATCACTAACCAAAGACAAAAAATGTGAAGACTAATAGTAGAATGCATAAACAAGGATTCAAAAGTTGTAAAAAGAAGTGCTGCCACTTTGGACAACAGGCAACACTGGGGCTTTTGAGACAAAGAGCACCAATAAGTAAACGATGAGCAGATAGTTTAATATATACCATACAGAACAGTTTGGCAGCTTAATTAGCTTGTCAAGAAAGCTGATCTCTTTTCCAAAAGCAAGGTCTCCTATTTCCAAGTGAAATAAAAGGAGGAGCTTGATGATTTAATTATGACGCACGCTAATTCATCCGTGGAAGTCTGGGTTCGATTTCGAGCAATAAAAATGCTGTGTGGCTTGGCTTACAGTGCAATGACAGTACCGATTTAACATTTAATCATCAAGGAGAAGCAGATGACAAAGGCAATGCCAGGTATGAGTGGAGTGTGCTCCTTAACTCTGCAAATGGCATTCCACCTGGAGAAAAGGAATTTGTTTACTCTCAGCGGATACTGCATCTCAATTGTCTTGACCTTCCTCAACACATTAACTGTAAAGTGATTAATGAAGTTTGAATGGAGGCTCTGGTTACACCAAAAGACAACTATACACCTCCGCATTCTTTTAATTAACAGCTAACACTTCAAATTAGTTTGTTGTTGCCACAGTAATTACCTGTTCCAATGAGTGCATGGAGGAAGCACTTTATGAGATATTTTTAGTGCTTAGTCTTGAGTGTTCCATTTTGTTTAGGACCAGCACAGACCTTCAGGGAATATTCCCAGCCCTTAAAACTGAGCACACAACATATACACTTTAGGATGGCAAAGGCTAGCGCCTTGGTATAAATTTTTTGAGTATTTTAAATTACAAAGAGCCCAGCGAAAGAGAAGAGCACTTATTATCCATACTTTTTTTTCTCATTTGGAACAACAGGTTCTAGATGACTGATAAAAAAGTTGATATCAACCTTTAATTCTGGTAGGGTACAGAATCAGAAAATTTACTGAGCTAGTAGGAAATAGAGAGAACTGTCTAGTCTAATCCCTTCCTTTTATAGTGGAACCACCCAAAATCCAGGTTAAAAAAACTTGTCCAAACTCACAGTAGTCAATGGCAAAGCCAAGCCTGGAACTGTGGTAGAATATACATATTTTAGCACCTGAGGAAATACGCAGTGATGTTACAGTTTTCTTCACTGTGTTCTAAAACAGGGAAACTCATAATTCAAAATTTAAAAAGGTGCTGACCTATTTCAATCAGGCTAAGGACCGTCACATCTGAATCTCTACAGGCAATGAAGCATTCTGCATTCACTGCCAATTCAGCTTGGCAGGTAGGGAGTGAAGGGTGCAGTCTCTGAAGTCACAGCCTGGGTTCTGATCCCAGCTCTGCCACTTCTTAACAACGTGAACCTGGACTGTTAGTAAACCTCTACGCGTCTCAGTTGTCTCAAGTCTGGAATGGGGAAATCAGTCCCTATAGAGTCATGAGGATGCAGTGTGATAACATAGGTAACACACTGAAGACAGGGCTGGCATGCATTACATTTTAAGAAACTAGTAAGTTTTCAGGGGAGCTAGGTGTTTTGAGAGTAGAACGTGCTAAAATAGACTAAAATAGCAAGTTAGCTTTAATGATGAAGATTGGCAAATGGCTGTGATATACCATTTATTAAGAAAAACCAGTAGAATTACTTCATGTTGAACCAACTTTAAGACAAATAATTAAAATAGCCATCTGACATGCTATGGTTATATCATGTTTCTAAGTAGATTTCTTACCATGATTCTCTCTTGCCCACTACTGCAATTTATTTGTACTACAGACAGGTGTGGTCAATGCCACATGCAGATAGATGTTCATCTCAGCAGAAACACCATTTGACAATCACCATGGCTAATTGAGAAGCCTCCATTTTTCATTCTTCTTGGGTTAAATAAATTAAAAAAAATAAGCCACCCTAAAAAGAATCCACATACCTTCCTTTAATATACAGGTGACCCTTGAACAGCATGGGGGTTAGGGGTACCTTACCTGATACACAGTTGAAAATCCATGTATAACTTTTCACTTCCCCAAAACCTAACTACCCTCAGTATCCTAGGGAGACTGGTTCCAAGATCCCCGTAGATACTAAAATCCATGGATGCTCAAGTCCCCTACATAAAATGGCACAGAACAATGCATGCAGTTGGCCCTCCACACCTTTGTGGACCCCAAACTGTGGATCAAATATGGTATAGATATTTATCGGGAAAAAAATCTACACATAAATGGACCCACACTGTTCAAACTCATGTTGTTCAAGGGTCAACTCACAGACTGCAAAGTTTTGAGGCCTCTCCTAGTCTTCAGACTTTAGTAGCTCTGTTATAGCTCCTAGAGCACAATGCAGAAATATTGTTTGCATCTGTCTCCCATACTGGGCAGTGAGCAATACCATGATTTAATCATCTTTGTGTTCTTTATGCTTTGTACTAGTCCTGGCCATGGCAGGTGCTCTCTAGTACTAATTCAACAAATTAGTACTTCTGGATGAAACAGAAATCTATCACTTGGATGGTGTTTTACAAAGAAATTCTACATACATTTAATTAATTCCATAATCTTATGAACAGGAGTTATTTCCCCCCAGCTTATTGAGATTTAATTGATATATAATGTGAGTAGAAGTTTTCATCATTGTTCCTATTTGGGTATATTTCTAACTGCTGAGTCAAAAGTCCTTACACAGATTTCATGATCTAGATCTTGGTCACCTCACCAATCCCTGCTCCTGCCAATCTCCCTTATGTACAATACTCACTCGGCTCCACCAAACATGATCCATCCTCAGGCCCTTTGCACCTATTCCTCAGGCCTGAACCACTCTTTCTCCAGTATCTGCTCAGCTTGCTCCACCACTTCTTGCAGGTCCAATGTTACTTGACTATCTTATGTAAAAAAAGCTTATTCTCCCTCTTTTATTCTTTACAGAATTCATCAACACCTAATTTATTAATCATCTGTTTCCCACTACTAGAAAGCAGGATCCATGAAAACGGGGACTTTCATTTTTTTGGTTCACTACTGTATCTCCAGAGCCTAAAACTGTGCTGGGCACATTTTATAAATATTTATTGACTGAATGAATAAATGTTCTTAATTGCTATAGGTTTATTTTTGTTTTTTATTTTTCTTAAGACAGTTTTAAGACTTCCTAGGAAATTGTCCATTTTCTGTTTTCAAATTTATTGTTACAAATTTATTCATTATATCCTTATTTTTTTATTTTTATTTTTTTAGCAGGAGCCCTCGTGAACTAAAAGTCAATTTTATTTTTTTTAGTTTTTTTTGTTTTTTTAAAATAATTTTTATTTTTGTTTAAAGTATTACAGATGTCCCTTTTGCTCCCCTATCCTTATTTTTAAAATCTCTGCTCTGCCTAGAAATATATCCCCCCATCAGTTTTACTGAGATATAACTGACATATATCACTGTATATGTTTAAGTTATACAGCATAATGGTTTGAATGATACATATTATAAAATGATTACCGCTGTAAGTTTAGTTAGCATCCATTACCTCATATAGATACAATAAAGAGAGAAAGCAAAACAAGAAAAAATTGCACTGTGATGAGAAATCTTAGGATTTACTTTGAACAACTTTCCTATATATCATACAGCAGTGCAGTGTTAACCATGGTCATCAGGCTGTACATTACATTCCTTGTACTTATTTCTCTTATAACTGAAAGTTTGTACTTTTTGACCACCTTTCTCCTATTTCCCTTCCCCTCCCCTTTGCCTTTTTTAACCCTAATTTTGTGATTTGTGTCTTCTCTCTGTTATAGTTGATCAATTTTTCCTAGAAACCAGCTTTTAGTTTTCTTGAAGTTTCTTGAATTTTAATTTCATTAATTTTTCTCTTTAGTATTTCTTTGCTTCCACTTCTTTTGGGTTTAACCCCTTCCCTTAAGAAAAAATTCTTCAGGTAGTTCCCGAGCCCACTAATATCCAGTAATTTCTTTTCTAATGTATGTACAAAAATTATCCTTTAAGTATGACTTTGGCTGCATCAGTGAGTTTTCATATATGGTATTTCTTTATTGTTCAGTTGTAAATATTTTTAAAAATATATATTTTTATTGATTTCAGAGAGAGGAAGGGAGAGGGGAGAGAGAGAAACATCAGTGATGAGAGAGAGTCACTGACCGGCTGCCTCCTGTATCCCCCCACTGGGGATGGAGCCCACAACTGGGGCATGTGCTCTGACTGGGAATCGAACCACGATCTCCTGGATCATAGGTCGATGCTCAACTGCCGAGCCATTGGGGCAGTTGTAAATATTTCTATTTCCATTATGATGTACTGTATGACCCACAAGTTATTTGGATGTGTGAATTTTAATTTCTAAATGTATAAGGCAGTTAACTTATTACTGATTTTTAAACTAACTGTACTGTAGTAAAAAAAAGTGACCTACAGGTTACAGACTGAATTACAAGGAAAATTTGATAAATACACTGATATAGTAGGAGAATGTCTCCCAGTAATCAATAGATCAATCAGATCAAAATTAATAAGGTATAGAAGATCTTAACATCACAATTAACAGCCTGGTCACTGATCATATATGGAACTCTTCGTCAATCAAACTGAGACTATCCATTATTTCCAGGTAAAGAACATTTATTTTTTTTAAACTGACTATGTACTAGGGCACAAAGCAGGTCTCAATAAAGTCTATAACATACAGGTCACCTTTTCTGACTACAGTATGTCAGGCAGTGGAAGTGCAATGAAAAAGAACAAAGGTAAGCATGTAGAGAGGGACCAAAATCAGGGTTGTGCATTTTTATATCAGGGGTGGGGAGGAGGGCAGGGGGTGCCTCTCATCAGGTTACACGTGAGCAGTCAGGGAACACAACGTTTAGATATTGGGAAGGAGGACTCTAGACGGAGGACACGGCAAGTTCAAACACCCTCAAGTGGAGTGTGCGTGTGATGTTTGTGGAAGTGGAATAAGCAAGGGGGTCAGCTGTGAGAGATGAGGTTAGGAAGGTAACGGGAAGACAGACTGTGTGGTACCATTTGGGCCATAGTGAAGAATTTTATCATTATTCTGAGTGGTATGGGAAGTCATGGTGAAAGGAAGGAGAGCTTATACACATTTTAGAAATATCATTATGGCTGCTGGGTAGGGAGAACACTGTAGGAAAGTAAGGATAGGAACTGGGAGACTAATTGGAGGCTATTGGAATAATCCTAGCAAGAGATAACAGTGGCTTGGAATACGGTGGTGGGAAGAGAGTGGTGAGAGTTGGCTGGCTTCTTAAAATAGTTGTGAGGAAGAGCCAACAAGATCTGTGGGTAAAGCTGGTGGTCTGAGAGAAAAAGGATTAGAATGACAGCAAAGTTTCTGCCAGGAGCAACTTGTAGAACAGTTTCCATTTACTGAGACTGGAAGAACTATAGTAGGAGCAGGTTTCAGAGGAAATCCAGAGCTCAGTTTTAAGTAACTCTGAAATACTGAAAAGACATCCAACTGGCAATCAGACATAAGCCTGAAGTTCAGGACCGAGGACAGGACTTCATCAACATAAGATACATGAGGCCATGGAGCTATAAAAGCTCTCTTAGGAGTTAGATTAAACAGAGATGAGGCCTGAGGACTGGACCCGAGGAACACCAAATTCAGAAGTCAGAAAGATCAGAAGAAAGCAGTAAAGGAGATGAGAAGGGACAGACAGGAAGACAGCAATAAGACCCTGAGAATGGTCCCTGAGGCCCTGAATGTTGGTTGGTGTTGTATCTCGATACTGCCAAATGCAGCACCTTGCTGAGAGCAGGTATTCAAGAAAACATGTGACTGATTTCAAAAGTAATACTTGGGGCCCTGGTAGGTGTTGCTCAGTGGTTAGAGCATTGGCCCAAGCACCAAAGGGTCGTGGGTTCAATTCTCGATCAAGGGCACCTACCTGGGTTGCAGGTTCGATCCCTGGTCCCAGTTGGGGTGTGTGTGGGAGGCAATCAATCGATGCATCTCTCTCACAGTGATGTTTCTCTCTCTCTCTCCTCCGCCTCCCTCCTTTTCTCTCCCTCTCTTTAAACAATCAATGGAAAAAATATCCTCAGTGAGGATTAACAACAACAAAAAATGCAATTAAGTCTAGTATCTGCTCTCTGAAATTTCAAAGAGGGGTCTAGTACAATACATAAAGGGCTAGAGGTTGTGCCCACCTTCATCTAAATACTAATGAGAATTTGTTAAAAGATACATCACTCCAAAGAATAAACTGAATTTCTCTAAGAATCTTTAAAAATGAGAAAGGAAGGAAAAGAAAAATTTGAAAATAAAATGTTAAAAAGTCCTACATTCCCATAGGACATAAGGAAGAAACAACCTGTGTTCACATTCCGACATCTGGACTCCCACACAAGTTTATGTCATTCGTAAATCAACCACATCTGTACTTTACAATGTTTACTGAAAGTATTTATGCTCAGAATTTCAAATTCTAGGAGAACCAAAAAAATACGAATTGTCCCAGCTGACTCCTGTTCACAAAATAAATAACCTAGAGCTGATCATATATTTTCTGATAAAGCTTGTATAATCTCATACAATTAAAGTAGGCATCTAATTTCTATGATGCTATTCTGCATGTTAATTTCCAAATACATTCTAATCGAATTATTTTAAATTATGAGTAGAAAGAATTTATAATAGGGAGTATCTATGCTTCTCTAGTGATTGTGAGGTAGAATATAGTTTAAGAATGGGGGAGCTGACCTATGATCCAAATGTAAATATTTCATATTTTACCATAACTGATAATATGTTAGCAAAATGGTGACCCAAATGAGTAGGGAAACACCTTTCCCCCTTTGTTGCTTCTTGGAGCAAGAGTCTTAAGAGTAAATGCATATACAATGACTTTTAATCACAATGGCAAAACAAGAACACCAACACAACGATATTGCTACTGTCCTGTGAAGGGAGCAGGGCAGTTTTCTTATGCCATGTGGAGTATATGACACTGACTTAAGTTCTACTTCTCACTAACATACTTCAGAGAAGGTCAGTGAAAAGAGGAACACAATTACTGTATGAATTATTTACAGAGTGCTAGTAATTGTTGGAAATTTCTCTAAACAAATGGGAAACCCAAGAAAATAATCCAGTCACTAAAATGGTGAAAGCAATAGTTAGGAGTTGGCTTAAGAAATAACCTGCAATTAGAAAGGAATGGTCTTATTTTAGGTAAACAGGAAAGAATGTGATATTTGTTTTTGTTCCCTGGGTCTCTTAGAGAACAGGTGGGAGGTAAGAAAGAAGATAAGCAAAGGTTGCTTTAAAATAAAAGTTACAGCCCGGCTGGCCTTGGCTCAGGGGTTGAGCACTGACCTAGGATCCAGGAGATCGCGGTTCGATTCCCGGTCAGGGCACATGCCCGGGTTTCGGGCTTGATCCCCAGTTGGGGACGTGCAGGAGGCGGCCAATCAATGACTCTCTCATCATTGATGTTTCTATCTCTCTCTCTCCCTCTCCCCTCCTCTCTCTGAAATCAATGAAGATATATTTAAAAATAAATAAATAAGTTACAAATGCATTTGTGTTATTAGCTTGCTTCAGACATAGTAAGGGCTCTCTTAAATGATAAAACCATTTCTGTTTTCCAGGCAAAAATCTCACAGCTTGTGGGATTATCCTGGATTCCCTGATTCTCTGTTTTCTGAATGCCATTCCAGGATGTCCATCAGAGGCAGGGCAGAGGAAAGGAGACAAGGTGAATGAGAAACCTCTCTGAGATCAGGTCTTTATGACAAAGTCTGTCTAAAATAAGATTTTTGATTGGTTACCCATTTTAATTATCTATGCAACTCTTAATTCTTGTTAGTGTAGAAAGTTAAGAGTTGGCTTTACTGAGATTTAATTATTAAATCTACTTCCTTATCAAAAAGATATGGTATCTGTTAAAGCCAATATGATGTAAGATCATTGGTTTCCATACTTACAGATGCTGTTTTCTTGCTCTTAAGATCACATTTTATTTACTTCCTGCCCCCCAAAAAGAGGTAACTCTGATTTTATGTAAATTTAGAATAACCAATGGAAGTCTTTCTCCAACTTAGACGTTTTTCCATTCCAAGACTTTATAGCCTTGGCACAGAAGAAATTTAAAACAAAAGAAAGGAGATGATGGAAATTAAAGGGCTAAAGGCACCACCAGGAGATAGATACCTGGCATGAGGTGATACGTTTTGAGCCTCCTATTTAAAATAAGGAAACTGAGAGTTGGCTGTATCACATTATGCCAAAAGATTAGAAGGCTGAACAATTCTGAAGCCTACACCAAACCAGTAGTACTCTTCTTTGCCTTATAAAAGCCAACTGCATAAATGTATGAGTATAAATGTAAACATGTAAACAAAACAAAAATCTTTTGTTATCTTGTGAGATTAATTAACTCCACCCCTCACCCTCCACCCCCCACCGCCTGTGTCATCTTTTAATGCAACACCTTTTCAGTAACCAAATGTAAACTAGCTGTGGTTCAGTTCATGAAAAACTTGTTTTATTGCTTGATCGTTTGAGGCTTGTTCTCATTGTAGGTTTCTTTGGGGGTGGATTTTACCAATATGTCACATACTAAAATAGCCATCCACAGGAAAAAAATTCAAATAGTTTTAGGGAAATCAACACTGACAGTTGTTGCCTTCCATAAGAGATAAACACATTAGCCAGGCTCTAGCTGTTAAAACAGGAAATGCAGTTGTAAAAAGAAGCTTTTATGTAGACTACTAGTTCAAACAGTCTATGCCAACCTTCCTTCTGCCTAAAAACCCATTACAGATGCTTGACTACTGATTGCAAAATAATTCGTTGTTGAACAACCCCCGAAGCTACAGATAGTTTAAGTGTCATACTAAACATGCTATTGGGCTACAGATATTAACAACTCTCTCAAGATGGTGATCATACAGAGGGCTCACAAACCAACCTAACATAGGACATGGGGAACTTGGCTGGGTTAGAAAGACTTCCAATCAGAGAAAAGCTACTATAACCCTACATTTTATCATGTCTTCTTTCTATTTACTCTGGTTTCTATTTACCTCTTTTTACTCCCACACTTGCCTCCAAGGTAATGTGGTCATCACTGCCTCCATATTTCTTCCATAAACTGATGCAGCCTGGTTCAAGCCTTTAACACTCCCCACATCAACTAGAGTAATGTCTTTTAATATATGTCTCAAATACCTTTGAGATCAAGAAAGCTAGAATAACAGTGATATCTTATCAAAAGTTCTGAAAAAATATAATGGGCAAAACAGAGAGGCAAGAGAAATAATCCTGATAAGAATAGAAGAAAGAAATGGAGTAGTTAGGCAATACATGTGGGAAAAATAGGAATACCTTGAGGATTAACTAGCTAGGCAACTTCTCTCCTGAAATGGTTCATTACAATGTAATCTCTGCTCACAGTTTCTTGGTGGAAAGCTAATAAATCACTTTCCAAAATCAGGTACAAAAATGGCTATTTCAGGAAACTTCCTTCTATTAATAATCAACATTCTGTTGTGCTTTATAGTTTATAAAAAGTTTTTTATATAGAGAAGCTACTTGATGTGCACATACAGTTGTAAGGTATATATTCTTATTATCACCACTTTGTAGGCAAGGAAAGGAAGGCTTGGTGAGGTTAACCGCTGCTTATGAGATTCTTATCTGATAAGCATTGGAATGGGAAGTAGATGCAAGTTCTCTGAAGCCAAATCCAATGCCTGTGCTGTGTGACCATAAACTGGCTGCTTCTAGATCCTCTAACTCCAGTTGTCTTCAAGGCTCTCTGGATATGGTCTGGTCAGTGTTGATTTTTAGAAAGCAATAGGGAGAATCGATTGAAAGACTCACTTTTCAGAGTTGCATTAACTTTTTCAGGCCACTGGAGTACAATTTACTAAATTACCTCTCCTAGAACACTAAATAGGGCCCTAGTGGGTCAAAGAGTAAATGCACCTCTGAAAAGTGAGCCATTTATTCCCTTCTTCCCTGTAGTACCAGATGTAATATGTCCCTTATGACAGAAATATTAACTCATTTCCATTAAAAACTCAAGAAATTGTCCCACACTCGAGAAAATGAGTATGGGGAAGCTTCCCTGGGGAAAAAAGGGCAACAATCGCTCTTCTATAACTCTGCCCACAATACTGTTGAAAAGTCAACATATAATTATATGAAAGTATTTGGTTTTTTAATTCTGTGGAGGTTGACTTTAATCCAGACCTCAAAACAGAAAAATATAAATTCAAAGCTAACGGTTTTCAGGGGGGAGACACACAGAGTATTGTGCTGGCTAGTTGTATCATGAGCTGTAGTATTTAAAAACGAGCTCAGCCCTGGCTGGCGTGGCTCAGCTGGTTGGAGCACTGTCATATGCACCAAAAGGCTATGGGTCCAGTTCCCTCGGGGCACATACCTAGGTTGTGGGTCTGATCCCCAGTTGGGGTGCATGAGGAGGCAGCCAATCAATGTTTCTCCTCCCCATAAAATCAGTGAACATGTCCTCGGGTGAAGATTAAAAAAAGCAGCTCAGGCGTCGTCTTGTTTATGAAACGAGACACCACAGGCAGCTGTTCTCCCTGGATCTCATTATGCTACAGGTTATCCCTTTGCTGGAAAAAATTCCTTGTCTTGCAAGTAAGTTATATTATTACTTCTAATCTCTATAAAGGCAAAGTACTCTGAATGCATTTTTGAGTTGCCTTTAAAAATAGCTATTGTGTTAACATTTGTGAGACACCTTAACAAAGCCAAACTTCAAGTTTTCAGCACTGTTAGTCCCTTACTCTTCTGGAAGATGGCTATGCAATGAAAATAAGACAACTTTAATTTAAGAATCATCCAGTTTCTAATTAAACTGCCATAGGCAGCTGGTTGGATAAGTTTTAATCAGTTTCAATCACCTATTGATTGGTATACTGAAGCCTAAAAAATTAAAAGTAAAAGATGATTGGGGAATTGTCCCATCTCAGAACAACAGTAGAGGCCTCTGTAAATAACTCCTCTTTTAACCATCAGCTAAATGAACACTTCAATACTGCAGTACAAAGTCTTCTGCAAAATTACTTTAACTAACAAGCAGAAATTTATCAGCTTCAGCCAAAATCAATGCTGAAATCAATTTGAACACTGGTTGTGTCTAAAGGGGCTCATTGGCAATTTAGGGAAATTACACCATGTAAATGCCTGTGCTTTAATTGAACAGTTTCATCAACTAGGCTGTGATTGCTGTCCATTCATTTATTTACTTTCACTGCAGCTACCACTCTGCAAAGGAATAGCTTTTGTCAGGCTGAAGAGAGGCACTTTGTCTTCATTTTGTGCACTTTTGTGCATAACAGACTTCATGAAATGGGCATATCATGACTAAGGTCAAGACAAACCAGGAAGGACTATTTCTTTTAAGATAAAAACTGAACAACACTCAAACTACCCTCGTACCTTCCACCATCTGGGAATAGTTATATTTAAATCCCCAAACAAGAAAGAATTTGAGTGACTTCCCTGCACAGGGCACCGTGTCTCTATGCTGAGGAGCTATGTTTTGGATTACAGATGTAAAGCATTTGGATTCTAAACTCAATTCCAAAAATATATAAGCTGTATTAGAATATCCTCTTCATAAATTAAGCAACATTTTGTTTTACAGCCTCTATGATTAGTCAAGAAAAGATGGTATTTTCCAATCCATTCAAGAGATTAAAGCTTAAAGGTGCCCCGTGCCCCGTATATTTTTTAAGTAAGGTTAATGGAAGGAGAAAGGAAGTGGGGTCTGTGTGAGAGGAAAACTAACTTCCTTATAAGACAGAGGCCAAAACACCAAGAGTCCAAAGATGATTTAAATACACACAAAAATACACTAAAAAAATCATGGCCAATGAAACAACCCAACGATATAATTTTTGGAGAATCATAGGATGAGGTGACATTTCTGACATTGGATTAAGTCAGTACTTCAAAGATTACAAGTTCTAGGGAAGGAGGAAAGAAGGAAGACAGCTGTAAAGTATAACTGCAGTATACTGGCTAGAAATGCCAGCAGAAATACTCGGGCTTGCACGCAGTCTGCTTACTTTAGCTCTCCTCATGAAACCAAAGTGTACTTATTACTAGGAAGGGCACTGGGAAGGGATTAAGCAGTAAGACAGTATTGAGTATCAGGTGATGCCTACTGCACCCAGCTACATTCTAAAGCTGCTGGGGATTAACCCAGGACATGAGATGTGGCCCAGTCTGGAAATGGAAGTGCAGCCACTGTGATTCGGCGAACCTCTTGTGTTCTGGGTGCATGAGGGACAGGGCCCTATAAAACATTTTACTTGGACTTCCAGGGAAGCAGGGAAACTTCTCATTTGCCCTTTCGGTCACTTACCCAGCTGTTATCCTCTGCAACACTAAGCACCACCTCCAAAACAAGTTAAAAGGGAAAAGAAATAAATGGTGTATAGAAACTTAATTTGGTACATGTGTTTATGGTAAAAATTCACTCTAAATTGTATCCCATGTATCATTTTCTCTACCACTATAAAGTTTCATTAGCTATATATTTTATTGCTGAGAGATGTAAAAATATATTTTATTCATAGTTTTTAGATAACTTTTCTGAAAAGTTAATTATGGTTTAATCAGAGCTTTATGTTTATTGACTAAGTATGTTGTTACATTTTGCTGCTACAGTTAGCAATCGTAATAGAATCAGTATGTTTGAGAACCTTACACAATACATATTTTCCAAATACACTAAGCTTGTTAAAATGCTATATCGATTATGCCCTAGGGCAAGTTCTAATTTTGTCTGAACATTTTTCACTTCATTATTTGAATTCACAAAACAAAAACCACAAATTCTGCTTTCAGAAATAATACTGTACATTCTTTCTCTCTCTTTCTTCTGTAATACTGACAAGGAAGCATATGGAAATTTTTGAGTCAAGAGGATAACATAATACAAAGTCACACTTAAAACCAAATTAATGTTTAAAAAAACTTTATGATTAATATCCACAGCCTAAGTCTTTATTGCTATTTCCCCTCTAATTTAGTAATCTGCTCCCCTGATTTAGTGTTAGTGCACAAATCAGAACCTAAACATATTTCACTCCAGTAAGGCAGCAATTTAACGGAAACATGGTCTCTTATATCAAAGTAGCCAACAACAGAGCAATGAAAAAAAACTGTGGCAGAAAGTTATACACAGTAAATGCCTTTTGGACTTCACAGTGAATTATTTTCCAAAAAAGCAATTTAAGTAAATACCCTAGATGCTATGGTATACAAATATTTGCTTGTGCTATATGCCAACCAAAAGACTACAATTTTCTAACACAGCAGATATTGTAAAACTGCTAAAAAAAAATTAATGTGCCTTATAAATCAAGAAATGCACTACCTCCACTAACATAACCATACAATTAACCTAGGTATTTAGTTATTAAATTCTAGGTTTTGATAAGTAAAGAGACCCAAAGGGTAAACCAAATAACAAGTTATGTTGAAATAATTCTGTTAGCCAAGGAATGATTGTTTTAACATCTACTAAAAAGTCTCTAAAATTAACAACTAGGGATGGCACATCACTGACTTTCAGAATTATATATTACTTTATATCTTACAATCAAAAGTAATTTGGGTTAAAAATTAGGAAACTCAAGAAAGTGAATGACAAATAGAAAAACCCTGGCTTGAAAGCAGTCCCAAGTACTGATCTAGGTGTCGGAAGACCAGAGTTCTAGTCTTTTTCTCTCTCCAGCTTTCATATTAAGGTATAACTGACAAATAAAAACTCTATGTATTTATGGTGTACAGCTCAATGTCTGCTACTGAGTTCTAGTCTTGATTTTACCTTGGGCATGCCAGTTAACCTTTCCAAGCTTTGTTTTTCTCACTGGAAAAGAAAAGGGGATGGGGTAGGGTAGTAACCAGACTGACCATTCCTTCTTAGCATGGACTTAGCAAAGACTAAAAGATCCCGCATGATCAAGTCCTGCCCCATATCTCTGCTCTCCCCTGAGCTCACACTACTCCAGCCCCGCTGGCCTAGACACAACCTGCTGACACCCATCTTAGGGCTTCTGCCAAAAGTGATTCCTTTTGTGTGGAAGGTTCTTTTCCCAGATTTCCCCGTGACTGGCTCCTTCCTATCCTTCAGGTTTCAGCTCAAATATCACCTCCTCAGATAAGCCTTGGTGAGCACCCACTTTACATTCTCTACAGCACTTGCAAGGTCTGATATCATCTTACTTCGGTGTTCATTTCCTTGATTACTGTCCGTTTGCCCCACTGGTGTGAGTCCAGGAGCACAGGGAACTTGTCTGTCTTGCTCACTACTGGATCACATGTGTTCAGAGCAGTCCTTGGCACAGAGAAACCCTCGGTAAGTATTTGTTCAGTGAATAAATGAATCTACAGTAAGACAAAATTTAAAAGAACAAAACCAAGCAACACCTGACAGTATTTTTATGGTAGCTGAATGATGAACTTAGTTCTGGAACTTCAGACTCAGGAGTAACCTCTGCAGTTGTGTCATGTCCAGGTCAAAGTGGGAACGCTTTTCTCAGCAGTTCTGAAGGAGAGTGATGCCGTTCTGCCTAAGGCAGGAGATTTCACATCTCCCAGAGCTGCCCAGCAATGGACAACACTTTGTGTCCATCTTTAGGCTGTGAAGAATCTGCTTCTGAAGATTAATTCCTGAAGCACTAAGTGGCTACAGTAGGTAAGGTGCCCTGCTAGGCCCTGTGAGGATGCCCACCCAGATGACCCAGACACGACCACATTTAACTGTGCACAGAGCTTCTCCATCCTTCTGGACACAGGTCCGATGAGAGCTGGGCTGTCCCTGACAGCCAGTACACTACCCTCCACACAGCACATGCTCAGAACGTGACTGTCCAACAAATGAATGAAGGAGGACTGGGCAGGCACAATTCCTATGCTCCTCTGGATGGTCTCTTACCTATCCACATCTCTCTGGAAACTCAGTACCCAGGACCAGACACTTCTGGATCCAAAGGTGGGCAGATTGTGATATGAAGTCAAACCCAGACGTTATACCCTCCTAATGCAGCCAGAGAATAGGTGTTAAATGGACACCAGATCTCCTCCACCCTATAAAAACAGAAGTAGTCTTATGTTTTTATCTGCTCACAACCACTTCTGCTGGGGACTTTAAATTTCTTTATAAAGAAAGCTTTTTTAATAAAATAAAATATTAGAAGTCTTGTCACTTCAAAACTATCTTTCCCTGAAAGGAGATGCTGCTGAAATACTTAGATTCAGCAAATTCATACTTGAAATATTACCATAATGTATTGATTTTTACCAGACTCAATTGACTGAAAAGTTGTTTGTATAGCAATATTGGCCAAAACAATATACTAGAACAATTTTGTTACCCATAGTAATCAAGTGCATTTCTGAAGTATAATTATACTGTCATAAAAATAAAGCCTAGATACACTTTTCCAAGCAATAAAACAATAGGCGCTATAAAACAGAAAGAAGAAAAAGCTAAATAAATGAGATTTTTAAAAATGAAATTTAGTGTCTTTCAAAAATACCACCACCTCCTCTTCCTTCCCTTAAGCCAAGGTTAGCAGAAATGATCAATACTTCAATCTCAATAAACTATTTCAATAATAGTTAATTCGGGTGGAAACAGAGTCTGAAAATCTCTGCTCAGCGACCTGTGACATCCTGTCATGTTGGCTGGGTGCCAATAATCCATCATTGCAATAATGGATATGAGCATGTATGAAGCTATAGGAACGTGGAGGGGGAAGCAAAGGTGGGAAAGGTAGAGCGAATCACGAGCTGAGGTTCATTCTTTAGATTCTAATCAATATAATACACATTATTGTATGAAACAGACCTATAACAGTGAATGCTGAGAGAGGGAGAGAGGAAAACATACATAATTAATTTTATTTGACAAATACTCATTGATTTTCTGGAAATATTAATATCCTTACTTGTCTCATGATCCTATAATGCAATCCAGCCATATATAAGTATTTAATTTTACATTAAGATGACGTCTTGTTTGCTTGTTAAAAATATGATCTTGGCTGCAAGGCAAGTGCTCTTCATTTGATTGGAAATTTAAAGTTAAAATAAATCAAAGTACCACCTTACTGTTGGGTCAATATCAAGACCATTTAAAAACTATTTTTAATTTATAAGATGCACTTCAAGGAGAACATATAAAGGACTGAGGGGCTCCTGATGCAGCCTGTAGAGAAGCTAGGATCAGACCTACTGCTGTTTAGGTTTGGCACCTTCAGGTCAGCTGGCAAAAGAAGTAAGTTCCTGGGCACTATGTGGTTCTACATAGGTTTCATCAGGACTCTTTTTATTATGTTTCCCCCTAGGAGTCCCATGATTTGAAATTTTTTGTTTACTAAACAGCATTTAATTAGACAACAATGTATTTTCTCATTTTATATAACTGACTACCAGGGCTTCTAATTTTCATGAAATAAATCATGTAACTGATACAATTTCAGCTCTAAAACACAAATGTAATGTTTTAGTCAGCCTGTACGGTCATATCACAAGGGCAGAATACAACTTAATAATTCACATGATCTCAGTTACCATCTCCAAGGACCATCCTCACCCTACTGCCAACAAATATCTCATAAGATAGATAAGACATCATAAAGGAGGAGAGACCAACACCTGTGAGAATTACTGTCCCTTTCCTCTTCTTCTTGTCTCTAGATATGGTCAAATTAATTCTTAAATAAATGGCATATATCCAACCTTCATAACACCATATAAACAGCATATATGCTACCCATTATATCACAGAGAATTCTACCCCAAATCAGGTTAGACCCTTAATTGTACTCAAGGAAGCAGCTGGAGAAAGAAAATTCACTACTGTTTTCAAACACCTAGGGACTAGAATACATGGCCAAAAAGCTGACAACTGAGTCTTAGCCTAAATAATAGGCATTAAGGAAAAAATATAAAAGATGATCCTTGAGTGCTTGTTGGATGACTTAGCACAACTTAAGTCCTAAGAGTTAAATATTACTTCATTTCTAGATCCAAAGCTTAAGTGATTCCATCAAACTGTGAGGAGAGAGCAAAGAACCTGAGTGACTAGCCTTCATTATCACTGAATGTTTCCAAAGTAACTGAGGCTGTTAATTACTTTCATTTCAATGTGACATAGTATCCAAGAGAACGGTAACTAGTATGTTGGGTTAACGGATGCTAAGTACTCAAAGTTTTAACATTTGTAAGAAAATTAGTTATTCATATATGTGCCCTTAGTTTAGATATTTCTCTTCTTCTAGGTTAATGTTCTAAAACAATTATGCAGCCTCTGAATTCCACGGGATCTAAAACTAGCTAGATATGGAAAGGACCCAATTAAAGAGCCTTACTAAAACCTGCTTGTGAAAACCTCCACTTGCCTCATTCCATTTCAGCCAACATGTATAAAGAATCTATTCCATCCTTAGGAATAAGCTGGGTACACTAGAAAATACAAGAAAACACAATGGACTCTGCTCGACCTTGAGAAACAACACTGCCTGGGGGAAAAACACAGAGTGAAAGAAGAGGTGCTGTGAAGAGTTCCGGCTCTGCCAGGGAATGGCCACAGGAACACGAGCCTGGCTTTCTCCAGCGGTACAGTGGGCTTAGCATTATACCAGCTGTCCTACATCAATGACAAAATAAACCCCAATAAAAGAGAAAATCCTTTGAAACTTAAAAAAAAATCATTGTAAGATAATATGTAAGATATAACAAATCATATTCATGAGACAACTTAGAGAACAGAAGAAAACATAGAAGTATACTACATATCATAATATAATGTAGAATTTCTCAAAGTTAATCAACACAACTCTAATTCTGTGAGAGGTTTATAGGTATATCTCAGAAAAATAATCCCATGGCCAAGTAGGCATAGGAAGCAAAAGGCTTAATGCTTTTTCAGTTATTAGTACTACCATTACCAGTAGCTAAAAATTAGTGCCAGTCACAGTGGTGAGCCTTTGCTGTGGGACATCTCATGTAACCTCACAACTTTGTAAGACAGATGTTATTATTATCCCCATTTCACACATGGGGAAACAGGCAGAAGACTTATATAACTTTCCCAAGGTCACACAGCTAGTTAGTGGCAGATGCAGGATTCAAACTCAGAGCTCCCACATTTAACCACAACCCATACTGCTCTCTACTTTCTCAAAGTTTTTGAAATTCACTGTGAATCTCTCAGAGGGGCATAGAACATGTATCTTTCCTGAATTAATTTTTTGGAAACATGTGTAGCACTTTGGTAAATGGAGCAATAATGAAAGTGCATTCACTTCCTTTTCTTAAATTCTTCTTCCTAGGCTTGGGCTGTATTTCAGTGGAAGGTATTTCCTTTATGACCCATTTCACCCAAATCAGTAATTCAAGAAATACCAACTTAAAATGATCTGCCTAGGTCACTATCATAATACAGAGAATAGCTCAGCAGGGGACTCCACACATCTCCACACTTGGTTTAAATGCCTGGCCCAGGATTTCATATTGCATACCTGGGGAGAACATCTAGACTTAAGGGATGAACATGTCACCAACTATTAACTAATACATATTGCAGTTTATCCCCTGAAATCACAGTATCCCATCAAGTGGAGCAAATAAGACTGAAATGTTAAACTTTCGCTTTGTATTTATTAGCTTTATTATACTTTATAAGAAAAAAACTAAATAGGCCCATTAGGCAGTTTTGTTACCAATGAGTGGATTTTCCAATATTTTCTTCATCTAGTTTATGTAGCATAGCCTGAAATGTAATCATTTTGTTTGGAAAAAAATCACAATTTTTATAGTCAACACCATTAAGGTAAACTTATTGTAGGAGAAAGTCAATCATAACACATAAGACATTTGGTTTTATAGAGACTTTAGTAAAGTGGATTCTCATTTCTTGATGATTATACCATATCTTTGTGCTGAGCTAAAAGCCAGGGACATAAGAACAATTTACGGTGAAGCCCAGAAAGAAATGAAGGCCAGTGATCAATGACAAGTGGTTATGCAATTTGGTATCGTCATGTCCTTTCCCCTTAACAATTGCCTAGGCAATAAGATAACTGAAATGCCTTCTTTTTATAAGAAATCAACTATACAAAATAAAATACTAAAACAATCATGATATTGCCACTCACCCCCCATAAACAATCACTGTCAAAAACATTAAATCTTACAACATGCATATTGAGCCTAAGAAATGACAGCTAAATGAACTCTTAGGATAAGCTGTTAATGCCACTGCAGCATTCCAGCAAATTAAAGAACTTGGGCTAAGGACATGTGGGAGGATGTTTCCTTGGATATTGTGATCATAATAAAAGGAGAAGTTCTAGCCATGCTTCTGGCTAAAGACAACATTAACCAGGAGAATGAGAAGTTACTATTTAATGGGTACAGGGTGTCAAATCTGTAAGATGAAGAGTTCTGCAGATGGATGGTGCTGATGGCTGCAAAACAATGTGAATGTACTTAATGCCGCTGAACTGTAGACTTAAAAATGAGTGAAATGGTAAATTTTGTTATACGCATTTTATCACAAGTAAAAATATTTTTAAAAATACTAGCATACTTTTGTTGTAATTTTTCCTTGTTGGGTGGGCATGCTACTTCTATCCTCCCCCCCTTTTAAATGGATAAACCTGTGTTTTAAGGTAAAAGATTTGAATTTTAACATTAGAATATTTCTAATAAAAATTATCTGCTGGGGTTTGGTGGTCTTATATCTTCTCCCTTCTAGAACAAGCCAGGATAATAAATTCACAATAGGCCTTCAATTAAAAAATACAAACATGCTTGACAGTGAAACATTTGGTGAAATAGGACAAATAAGAAATGGGTTAGGAGTCTAAAGAAATGTTTTTGGATTCCATTTGAAGCCAAAAAAAGGAATCCAAAGAGTTGCTAGAGATCTTCCCTGTATTATTATATCTGGCTATAGCATGAAAGCATGAAGGCAGGCTAAGGCTTCAAAAACTTCTCCCTCCAGGGAAATCAAGAAAAGGAAAGCGAGTGTACATGTATGTCCCTTCTCTCCTTTTAAGGGTACCTGAACTCAAGAACCTTCAGAACAGAGTCAAAATTCAAGTCAGATAAGAGTAAGGAGGAGAAGACTAAAATGAAGAGATGCTTTTGTGCAGAACTGGGGGCTGCATGACTGGGAATGCTAGTAAGATCCAGGGAAGGCCAATAGTAGCCTCAAACTCATTAGACACATTAGCCATCAAACATTTTAAAGGCAAGACTCAAGGACTGCATAAGAAATATGTCATTACTTAATCCTCTGAACTGGCTCTACCTACAGAGAGGACTCAGCCCTGGGTGAGGGACTGAAGCAGTTGACTTTTGACTTTTGAGGAGCTTCTAACCCTGAGGAAGTTAATTCTATGCCAAGGCTGCATCTACACGTGGAGGTGGTTCTGGGATTTTAGGATGTGACCCTATATGATCATAGGGCAATAGAGCAATTTTTACCTGTATTCATGTGGTTAGTTAGAACTTAAAATTCTGAGAGCATTAGTAACCAATTAGAAAATAAATTATTTTACAACTTTGACAATATATATTAATATCAATGCTAAAATATCTAAGGTGAAAACACAATCATAACGTGATGCAGGGTTAGCATGTCTGTGGAGAACAGCTCTCTGGAGGAAAGCTTTATTACTCCCTCAGGGCTTTCTTACAGAGTATGGATTTTTTAATTCCTGGTAGAATATTTTTCATACACCATTGCAGACTATTAAGTACCAGATATTACATTATATAGTTTAAACTTTGCACTACTGCATAAGAAAGACTTCCCTGTCGAGATAACTATTTTTCATGGTTAGCATTTTTTAATATGAAAATGAACACTCCTTTAGGGTAGGATCACTGCAACTAGAATTTGGGAGAATTTTATAACTTAACATATTCATAACGTGTAGAAATTCTCTCAGGGGAGCAGGGTGAAGAGAGAAGGAAATACAACAGGAAGAAGGCTTTAATTATATATATCTATATCTCTATATATCTATTGACTTCAGAGAGAGGAAGGGAGAGGGAGAGAGATAGAAACATCAATGATGAGAGAGTCACTGATCGGCTGCCTCCTGCACACCCCCGACTGGGGATCGAGCCCACAACCCGGGCATGTGCCCTGCCTGGGAATCAAACCGTGATCTCCTGGATCCTAAGTCAATGCTCAACTACTGAGCCACACCCAGCCGGGCAGGAAGAAGACTTTTTAATAACTTATAGTGTTGACACAGGGCAAAGCAGTGGTATTTGTAAGGTTTGTCTGCCACTGGGCATAGTTGTAAACTTACAGGAGACTAGCATAGGGTGCTGGCAAGTTAAAAAAAAAAATCCTGATGTTAAAGAGCAAAGAAAAAAATGCATTAAATTTCAGGCCAGTTAAAGGTACACTTGCTAATAGTGGACTATTAACAGCTCACCCTGGAGAGATGCAGACTCAGAAATATTAAAAAGGCTATATAGATGCACTTTTCCAAGCAATTCCTGAGAAAAATAGATGCCTTGCAGAATTTTGGAGTTAAATGTGGAAATAAAATTTAAGCACTGGTGGTCATTTAAAAGTCTTTGCCAAGGAGAACTTGGATACCCACATGTGGCAAAAGTGGATAGAAAGTTTAAACAAAATTGACTACTCACTTGTAGACTGTGCCTCCGTTGCCATGACCAAGAGTGTCTCGATACCGTATGTCTTGTTCATTCATCTCCACAAGAAAGAAAGAAAAACAAAAAGAGTGTCATGCTGTGGATGGAAATGTCAAGGAAAAGCAACTCTGGGCCATAAACAACAAGCAGTCTGGGTCATTTCAAGTTCAGCTGCAAGAACGAGAAGATCAATACAACATTTGCTGTCCAATTTATAAAAGACGATACCAAGGGACAAAGTGATGGAAAGTTTAATGACAATTTGTTTGCCTGGGTCATTTCATTAAAGTTTGATAAAAGGTGTCAAAACGGAATGATATAACATAGCTCAAAAGGGTCAGGTCAGAGATACCGATAAGAACACAGTCTCCAGTACTCCATATAACCAATGCCAAATAGCGCTGCACATAACCAAAGTCAAACTTAGGAAGACAACACACACACACACACACACACACACACACACACAGTGATCTAATTCACGATCTGTAAATAAATCAGTCCCTGAAAACTCCTCAGGTGACCCTATAATTAACATTAAACAAACTGAGTAATGTTAATGATTTTCCTAGAGTAGATATAGCTTTTCTTTGGAAATGATAAATTAGTATACAGCAATAACTGGGTAGAAATCATATTATGCTGATGGAAAAGTCCAAATCCATGCACTTAAAATGCACACATAGTCAAATATTACAATGCATAAAGGAAAGCTATATAAGCATGTGATTCTTATAAACTAAAGTCATTTCCACAATTTAATATATAAAACGGCATACACATTTTCCAAGGTTCTGTAAAACTGTTATACCACAGATACTACTCTCATTTGTATCACAAATAGTAGTAAATTATTTTAGCACCCACAAAATAATGTTGTAGAGTTTTAAAGAACTCCCTAAATAATTATTTATCAAATTACTTTAAGACTAGTCAGATTATATTTGGTGCATTCAGCGATTTTCTACACACTGGTCCAGTTGCTTAAAAATTAACTGCCAACTTTGTTCACTAAGTGGCTTCAATAAAGGTGTTATTTTCCATATAGCTAAAGCTTGGGAAAAGCCATACTAAGCCCTGAAAAAAAAATCAATTTCCAGGGAATTGAACTGACTTGCATGGGCAGAAAATGGATGGAGTTTTTAATTCAATATCACCTGGAAAAAAAATAGTTTGCTTTCAGACTATTATAGTAAAGCTTTAACTATTTTGCTGTACTCTAAACTCCCACCAATTGAGTAAAGCAAGGCTTCATTTATCAAGGGAAATATTTTTCTTCTATACATTTCTGAGGCTGAAGCTTCGGAGAGCTGTAATAATTAGGAGTACAGTGCAGGTAACAGAAACAGCTAGCTTCCTTTTCAAGCCATTTTGCCAACCCCTAAAAGAATACTGACAGATTAACATGTGAAGGCCAATTCCGCACCCAATTTAATTGTAGTACGACCTGACTGATGCAATTTGCAATTAGCTAATTACTATATTTAGGGTCAGTGGAGAAATGACAGACAAGTAAAAAAACTGGCAACTATTTCCCGATTTCAGAGAAATTCTGTTCTTCACCACCTGTCTGTTACTAATACAGAAAAAAACCCCACATACTTTAACCTTCATGTGGCATGAAGAAAAGAAAACCTCATTATTCTGGACCAAATGATAAATTTTAAGGCAGCATTAACAAAAGGAGCACATAAAGTAAGTTGAGATGCTAAACTAGCAGAGTTGCTATTGGGTTTACTTTGATGGATGGGTATAAAGGACACGTACATAAACAGCAGTATCTACTGGTGGGTACAAATAGGCTAATTCCTCTAATACATTTCTCTAGGTAGTCTAAACATGACTCTAACAACTTAATTTGTATCATTACCTTGCCTAACAAGCTGTACCCTCATCATGGTTTGAAGTAAATTTCTAGGAGAGAGATATTTCACTCAAGTCCACAAATTCTGAATAAGGGTATTCAAGCTGGAGCTATGGAGTACATGGGAGGCGAGCTCTGGAGGGGTGCAATCTGTGGTCATATCCCCTCCACCTCCATCACTCCATCAGGGCCTTCCTGGTAAAAGGACCAGGAGTTTAACCTCAGAAAAATACACATACCAAGACATATTGATATTATACATTCCAGTAATACACTGGGATAGACCTAGGACTTCGGAGGGGGTTTGATTTTGTGGTATTTTGTTGGAGGAAGTGAAGGCACAGGAGTAAATATGGCATATCTCTGAGCAGCTTCAATCATTATAATCCTGACATCATAGTCTTCTTACCTCTATTACCCACTAAATTGAAAAGAGAAGGGGAACAGCCACCCACCCAGCATTCCTGGCACTCCAACCTAAGCAGGAGTGGTAGGCATCCAAAACAGTCAGAAGATAGGGAATGTTCTATGTTGTGCGTGTGTGCATGTCTCTGTGTGTGTGCTACATAAGCAAATTCAAGGATAGAAATCTGGAATCTCTCAGATAATGAGGAAGATTGTAAATGTCGCATAAAGGTAAAAATGGTTTTGAACAAGTTCTAGAACAATGTCACTTAAAGAGACAGTATCCATTAAAAAATGGGTAAAGTGTTTCTATGATGTTTTAAAGTTTTATAGACCCTTGCCTGACCTATGAACTCATTAACAGATTGTTACATTTTAAAATATCAGATTTTTTTCTTTTTGCTTATTTGAATTTTCTAATTTTATATGGTATAAATATGATGTTAAAAAGTTTCACAAAGGAAAACTATTAGAGCTGACCTCATGAAATGATTACAAACAAAATTTTCAGAATTTCAAAGCTCTGATCAAAATGTATTACTTTAATTGACCTCAACTATGAAAAATCATTAAAGGGATTAACAAACAGTAACATTTTTGCCGTTCTAGTTTAGATAAGCATATTAATCCAACTTTCAAAATGAAGCACAGGAAGAGTGCTCATTATGATATAAAAGTGGGATTTAAAAGCTACAGAGTACAACACTCAAATAATATGCTACTTAGGATCAGATATCATAACCACAGAATTTTACAGCATGTTAAGCACTTAGCCCAATTCATGCAGGTCATATAACTAGTCAATAACAAGTAGTCAAGGCTAGAACTCAGTCTTTCATATGCTCTGCTCAAGGCTCGATGATAGCAGTGGATCTCATGTTTGAGTATGGAGGGTCAGCCTCGCCATCCATGGTCACTGGTCCACAGGAAGGAAAACAATCAACTCAGGGGCACTCACAACTGAAAAGCAATTTCATTAGCTATGCTATTTGTTTTTAAGAAGAAAACTGTTTTTAAAATCCTATAGCTCTTTACATAGAAAAGAGGTGAAATAAAAATTTTATTCAATAAAGATCCCCAAATAAATTTAAAATATAACTCAGTTTCCTTGTTTTGACTAAAAAAAAAAAAGCAAATAAAAGTCAGAGTAACAGATGTGAAGGCGGAGAAAGAAAAAGTCATGAGTTATGATTACGTGTTTTAAAATCCCATAGCTCTTTACATAGAAAAGAGGTGAAATAAAAATTTTATTCAATAAAGATCCCAAAATAAATTTAAAATATAACTCAGTTTCCTTATTTTCACTAAAAAAAAAAAAGGCAAATAAAAGGCAGAATAACAGACGTGAAGGTGGAGAAAGAAAAAGCCATGAGTTATGATTACGTGTCAAGACGGCAAATGACCTGGGAGAAGTGACTGGCACTGGGCCCGGCTCCTGCTGAAAGAGAGGCAGGTGCCGTGAAAGAAATGTGGATATGACGACCAGGGCAGAAGGCTGTGTTTGTGTGGGTAGAGGAGGGTGTCGTGCAGTCTGGACTTACATACACAGTCTCATTTATGTTTCGGTCTTCATATGGGATCTAAGATGAACCATAAGAATCTAAGAGTTTTATAAACTGGTAAGAATTAGATTTTAAAGCTAATTTTAAAGTTTTTCTAAAGGCATTTGAAGTTCTTGAAATACCAGCCAAACATGCATAAGGATCAGAATTAGCTCTAGATCTGTGACTTGTCAGTACATTTATACTTGCTTTATTAGGAATAAGAAAATACTGTCACAAAATATCCTACAAAAATCTAAAAAATAAAAAGAGGAAAAATAACTTTAGAAATGCAAAGGTCAAAGTTACACATACCTGGAGAAACTGTGTACTTTTTAAATCCTTTAAATTGACCTACTGGGCCATTTTTAATCAGTTTCAAATCAAGGGCCAATGTTAAACAGATGATAGCACACTAAAACTGAAGTGGGAAAAGCACATCCAGAAAACACATAATTGGTACTGATTTACAGTTCTAAATAAAGCATGCCAAAAATACCTTCAGGAATCCTCTATTTAAGCAATAACAGAAAAATGGTGTCTCTATTCCAACGACTAAATGTTAAACTTTTTAAAAAGTGCTTGATTTAATATAATATTAATGAAATTAATGGGAAAAATGAAATGGAACTCAATTATGGATCAGTAAAGAATATTCTTTGTTTATTGTCTGTGTTAAGAAGAATCAGTACCTATCGCTTATAAATCATTAAAATAAAAATGCTCAATTAATCCTTATTTTATATGTAAAGGTCTGACAGAAACTAGTCCTATCACTAGACCTCTGCTTCACAAATCGAAGCAATAATGGTTTCAGAAAGCAGTCACACTCTATGAGCAGACAATTGGAGAGATTTAGTAAATCCCACTTTATAGAGCAGAGACTAATCGGAAAATACAAGCCAGTCAAATGTTTCTTATGAACTGTTGACACTATATCAATGCTGAATCAATTGGTGGCATTTACTCTGAGTGACAGAAAAGAAATAAATATTTATATCACATAACCTATATCAATGAACCCAGGCAGAAAGCTATTTCTAACCTGTCAATATTTGATTATCTTGAAGAATCATGTCCCTTTCTTTTAATGATTAATATGAATTCCTTATTAAATCTAAGTGGAGGCTAGTGGAAAGGCAAATCATTATTAATGCTTGAGAGCATAAAACACTAAAAAAACTATGCTCAAGTGTTAAAGTATCGTTAAATGTGACTTACATCTTCCATATCAAGTGGTGTCAGTGTTCAGCCCAGAAATTTATTGATGCCCACAACTGTGCACATTACCTCGCTGCAATGCAATCTCACTCACTCTTTAGTTATCCTACAGCACCAAGGAACTGAGGAATTAGTAGAAGAAAGGGGTATTTTTTAAGATTTCCAATAGTGGGGAAGGAGGGTTGTTTTGTTTGTTTTTGTGAATGAAAGTAAATATAAAGAAGACTAATTCTTAAGAGAAAGAAAATACCATACTGTTTAATGTGGGGTTATCACATTCCCAAGGGAAAGCAATAAATAATCTTTAAGCGTCAAAATTACTGCCATGGCAATCTTCCACTGAAGAGAACCTCATAACTGAGACCACTAAGATATTTATGATACTAGGTTTGTTGTCAAAACACTGGCAACATTTCTGAATGTTCATTTTTGCAGTGGAAATAAACTGTTTTTCATTTTTGAAAGGGGAATCTATGACAGGTTATTTTCCATTGCCTGGGTTGAACAAATGTAGTTAAAGCTTCTTAATTTACGTCAATTCTGAAATATATTTTCCAGTTGAAGAACACAAGCAACCTGTACATAAATTACAATTAGTAATAAGATGTTGAAGATACATAAATATCCTAGGCTCAACATTTCTGCTTTTAGTCCAGTTTTGTTTCATATTGGTTCTGAACACACACAGGGCCCCAGAGGGACATGCTTATGAACCTCAATCTAAACAAACCTCTGACTGCTTAAAGTTAAAAACATTAGATAAATACAATCTAAAATTCTGAGACCATAAAGATTGCACATATAACACCAGATTCGCCTTAGCTGTATATACAATGTGTAAGGACTAGAAATCACACATTCTGGATGACTATCAGATGTCAAAACCAGACCAACTTACTTTTTCTAACTGGATTCAAGGGATTGTGCGCTAAATAAGGAAGGCTTACAGGGCACCACCATATAGTTACCATTTTAAGGCACTCGCATCTATTAGGCCACAAAGTTACAGGTGATATTAAAGGACAAGCGTGAGGACCCAGCTTTGTCTTCTTGACATGCTCCACTACAAGTACTTGATTCATGAAATGCCAATGAGGCTTGGAGAGGTCAGCGTGTGAAGGCACTGAATAAGCATCTGAGATAATTAAGATTTCAGCCTTCGAAACATGGACGGGAAGTGAACAGCAGTTAAGAAAATCAATAAGAGTCTTTTATTTGCAGTGACACAGATGTCTCAGTCAATAGAGCCTAATAGGCAGGCTTAATCGCAATGGACAGGCGCCTGCCTCCAAGGCTATCAAAGGGCTTCCTCTATAACAAACATTAAAACACATTTATGTTGCTATTGAAGAATCGAGGACCCTGTAGGTAGCTTAATTTACCAGTGTATGTTTAAAAGCACTATACTATTTTAGATGTGTCCATTTACTTGAATCAAAATTAGTGAGAAATAAGTGGCCTGTAGGCCTGTCTGTCCCTCCCTGGATGGGTTAGGTCATGCAGCTTTAAGATGGTCAGTGGACTAGGCAAACCAGGGATCCTAAAGCCTAGGAATTTTAAATGCTAAAGATCTGCTGTTATTCTCTTTCCCTGAAAAGCCAGTGTTAGTTTCAGGACAAAAGAACTGTGCTGTGGTGAGAAAGTAACAGTTTGGTTTATTTTTTCTCCCCAAAGATAATGAAAGAAACAGTCACCTCAGGATACAGGGCCATTTCGACAACCCATGGGTTGACACACTTGTTCAGAACTGATTAACTTTTTTTAAACTGAGAAGGCAGCAGGGTGTGTGCATGGTACTTCAATCTGCTGGGAGTGAAACCCATTAGCACAGTTTGAAAAACGTGCTGCAAATTGTTCTGCCAATCAAATTAAGCCAAGTAATTCATTTATGACAAGAAGACATTCACGGATTCTTTATGTTTGTTAAGTTTATGGATATAAAAACTAGACAGTAGTAAGTTACTACTATCTGAAAATATTAATATGCAGTGACACTTACCTGACCATTGGCTAATATTTTTTTCAGTTCAGCAGAAGACTTCTTTAAGCTGAAAAGGGAAGACATAATTTTTACTGGCAAGATCATCGACACCTTTGAACACCAATGGAAATTCCAGAGTAAAACACAGATGTAGGGGCTGCACTCTGTACATCCTTCTCCCTGTATAATGTTTTTTCAAAAGTAACTGGCCAAGTGGCAAAGCTATTATTAAAGAGACTGAAACCCCGTT
The DNA here is from genome assembly GCF_964146895.1 of Miniopterus schreibersii. Classification (NCBI taxonomy): domain Eukaryota; kingdom Metazoa; phylum Chordata; class Mammalia; order Chiroptera; family Miniopteridae; genus Miniopterus; species Miniopterus schreibersii. The sequence goes on along the minus strand of NC_138101.1, from coordinate 163,298,295 downwards.
AGTAATTTAAAGCAATAAAAAAGCCTAGCCTGGCCAGGCGTGGCTCAGCGGTTGAGTGTCGACCTAGGATCCAGACGATCGGGGTTCGAATCCCCGTCAGGGCACATGCCTGGGTTGTGGGCTCGATCAATGACTCTCTCATCATTGATGTTTCTCTCTCTCTCTCGCCCTCTCCTTTCCTCTCTCTGAAACCAATAAAGATATATAAAAAAAATTAAGGTACAGACCTTGCTCAAAGTTAGTCTACTTCTCTTAATACACACACACACACACACACACACACACACACACACCTTTTCCCCCCTGAGAAACATTTAGATTCTTCTATTCCCACAGATGACTCCCAATTTAAGAGTTGCAATTATTGTAAAAACAGAAATAACCAAACAATGCCCGGGCAATGTTTCTCCACAGATATTCCATTTTATTATGCAACTTGAAATAACATTTTGATTCACTGCACTTACAAAATGCCTTTCATCCAAGAAACAAAGCGTGATTCCTTAACACAACTTCATCAATCTTCTAACATCAGAGGTAGATAGATGGAAAGTCTAATCATCCTAATTTCATAGAAAGAGAAAACTAAGATGTTTGGGGAAAACATTGCCTTGGCAGTGGGACTTGAATTCCATAGTTATGGCCCAGGAACACCATGTGGATTAGTAAGCTCAATTTAATAAAAAGCCATCTACCTAAGGCAAAGATCAATTCATGCTTTGAGAGTAACAGAGGAAAAAGCTGATTTCATTCATTATGCCAATATCTGGCTATCAGCTTTGTCTGGCAAAAACTTGTATCTATGTATTCTGGCATTTCCTTTGTGCCATAGTTTACTCGATATTTTGTTTATCTGTATGGTCACAGTGACTTAAAAATCACTTTTAAAATCTTTTTAAATGTGATAACCTGGTTATGATACTTTAAGAGGGACACTGAGACATCCAAAGAAGAGTAAAAGGGTGAGAGGACTAGAAATAATGTCATATCAGAAAAGCCGAATTTAATCCAGAGACAAGACTTAAAGGGAATCTAAGTTAGTTAATTAGCTAATTTGTTCGTTCATTCATTCATTCAAGCATTACTATCTCCTATGTCCCAAGCATCATGCCAGGATTTGGGAATTCCACAATAAGTATGTAACAGTCACTGTCCTCAAAGAGCACAGAATCTATGGGAGCAGAAGTGATTATAATACAATGTGTTAACTGCTACAGTAAGGCAAGCACAGGAGGATTATGGGAATTCACAGAAGGGGTGCCTGGTATAGACTGGGAAGTGCATAATAATCAGGGATGGTTTTTAGAAGAAGATAACAAACAGCTTTGTTTGTCCAAGACAAGCAAGGTTAGCCAAAATTAAGGTGGAGGAGGGGATTAAAAGAGAAGCAAGGCAGGAAAGAGGCAGCAGTAGATGTGAAAACCCCCAGTAGTGAGAAACGTGATCCATTAAGGCACCACACATTCATCAGCAAACCTGGAATATCAGGTAAGAAGGGGCCGAGTGGCAGGCAAGGGGGCTAGAATGGGCAGAGGACCCACATGTGAAAGGCCAGTGCTCACCTGCTGTGGCAGGTACACTTCACCCTAAAGACTGTGAGAAGCAGTAAAAGGGGGAGTGATGGGCTCGGAACTCACATTAGCAAGATAATTCTGACTGCAGTGTGAAGGAAGAACTTCAGTGGGGCAAGACTGGAGGGAGGAAACTATTAGGAGGCTGTAGCAGTGATCTAGAGCCTGAACAACCTTTACAGCAACAAGGGGTGCTGGGAAATAGACAGACTCCAGTGATTCCGAAGGTAGGGACATATGGGGCTAAGGGAACCCCAGGAGGCAGTGCAGGATGACTGGCAGGTCATTTGGGATAAGCAAATGGTAGATATGGGAGAATTTACCAAGATAGGAAATCTAGAAGTATGTTTAGAGGGAAGATGAGTGGAAGAGTAATCACCTGTAAGAGAGAACAGCCCTGTTCTGAGGGCTAAACCAAATCTTTGAGTGGGTAGTAAAGGGAGACAAATCTCAACTCACAAAAAAGAACATTCTAAGATTTAGTCACATGAAAACGGAAGGGGATGCCTTAGCCAATAAAGCACATTCCCGCCAGAGAGATGTTCAGGAAGAGCCTGGATGATCACCTGGCAAAGAGAATTCAAGCACCTAAAGAGAGCAGGATCAGATTGGAGCTTCCCCTTCTCATTCTCCACACAGAGTCTTTTATAAACACAGAGCTGGCCAAGGCACTCTCCTCCTGAAAGTCTTCTAATGGTGTGCCGATCCACTGAGGGGAAAATTCAAACACAAGGCCCGCATGATCTGGCTCCTGCCTACCAGCTCTTCTCCCCTCTCTCCATGCCTTCCAACTCAGCACCCCTCCCTGTACACCAGCCAAACATGATGAGCTCCTTTTCCAGCCCGGGCTTCATGTATGCGCTCCCCTCCCTCTGCAATGCCCTTCTCTGGCTCTTGATGTGGCTAGTCCTTCTCATCCTTCTGGAGATGGTCACTCTTTCCCAGTCTTCCCTGGGCACTTAGTCTAAATCTAAACATATTCCTGCCTCACGTGCTCTCTCTTCAAAACTTGCTTGTTTCTTTTATAACTAATTATAAAGTATAATTATTTGTATATTGGGATTTTTTTTTTGGTCTGTGTGCCAATAATATAGGAAGTTCCAAAGGACAAGGACCGCATTGTACTCCCTAGTGCGTAGTACAGCATCTAATAAATTGAAGACACTCAGTAAATACTGTTGATTAGTTATCAACTTGAGGCACAGAACAAGGCCAACCCAGGGTGACATATTAAAATCACCTGCAGGGCTTTTTCACATTGCATTCCTCCCATAACAGAAATCACTACTGGAGCAAACTACTATCACTATTTGGGAAGCTGTCACACCCTAAGGGAAGATGTTGCAACAAAAGGCTGAGAAACACTGGATCAGACAGTCTCTGTCCAACCTGAAGATTTTATAATACTCTGTGAATATAAATGATACTTTTAAAAAGACCAACCTAATTCACTCATGTTGTTAAAACGAAACCTGAGAGAACTGAAAAGTTATCCTGTTTCTTCTGTCTTTCCATCTTTTTCAACTCTAGCCTCTTTTTATAACATAATAAAATTTGATCTAAAACACAAGAGTCCTAGTTTTTCCTCAAGGCTCATGGTCAGTCTGTCTGAAAATCTTTTCTGGAAGTAGTGGTACTAATTAAATGCCCTACCCTCTTTGAGTTGAGTGTAATAGGTGACTCTCAGTCCCCATGCCTCTACTCTGTTGGACCATGGCTCACATGCCCAATAAGAAAGAAGCTACGAAGCATTGCCTGGCAGGGCCAAGCCCCTAAATGGGAAGTAAAACACCTACCCCGTCTTGAATCACAACACAGATGATTCACTGGTGAATAACCAGGCTGTATTTTAAGACAGAATGAGTTGTTTAAGAAGAAAACATACTTTAAGACTACTGTGTTCACAGCAGGAAAGCTGGTGGATAGATATACTGATACTACAATAAAGCAATCAAGGAAGTGACTTTTGGGGAGGTGACAGGAGAGTAAAGATACAGTCAGAGGGAGAGACTTTAAATTACCTACAGTAAAGTCCCCTGGCAAAAAAAACAAGACTTGAGGTTATGAGGGGAAGAAGGGGTATGAAAGGGAAAGTAGAAGCCTAAACTACATCTCAGGTGATAAAGGACTGTGCAAATACTGGCTACAGTTCCAACCCAGAAAAACCTGGGCACAGAATGGAAGGGTTTTCTGGTTTGATGCTGGCCTGACAGTCACCAATGTGAATACATACATACAGAGCAATCACCTTCTCAGGGTGATCTTCAAGTACAGGCATATCTCATTTTCTTGTGCTTTGTTTTACTTTGCAGATACTGTGTTTTTACAAAATGAAGGTTCGCAGCAACCCTGCGTAGAACAAATCTATTGGCATCATTTTTTCTAACAGCACTTACTCACTTTGTGTGAGTCACATTTTAGTAATTCTTGCAATATTTCAAATTTTTTCATTATTAGTTTATTTTTTATGGTGATCTGTGATAAGTGATCTTTGATGTTACTATTATAATTGTTTTGGGGAGCTATGAGCTGTATCCATATGAGACAGCAAGCTTAATAAATGTATGTGCTCTGACAGCTCTACTGACTGGCCATTCTCCTGTGTGTGTCTCTCTCTTCTCTGGCCTCCCTATTCTCTGACACACAACAATATTGAAATTAGACCAATTAATAACCTTATAATGGCCTCTAAGTGTTCATGAGATAGCTGCAGAAGAGAAGTCAATGAAAACTTCAAAGCTTCAAAGGACAGGCTGACTCTCTTGTTAGGGGATAATGCAGCTGGTGAATTTAAGTTGAAGCCAGCACTCATTTACCATTCTGAAAAATCCTAGGACCCTTTAGAATTATGCTAAATCTACTCTGCATGTGCTCCATAAATGAAACATCAAAGTCTGGATGATAGCATGTCTATTTACAACATGGTTTGCTGAATACTTTTTTAGTCTACTGTTGAGACCTACTATGCAAAAAAAAAAAGTCTTTCCCAATATTACTCCTCATTGACAATGTTCCTGGTTGCCCAAGAGCTCTGATAAAGATATGAAATGAGATTAATGTTGTATTTATGCCTGCTAACACAACATCCATTCTGCAGCCCATGGATTGGAGTAATTTTGACTTTCAATTCTTATTTAAGAAATACATTTTGTAAGGCTGTAGCTGCCACAGATAATGATTCCTCTGATGGATCTGGGCAAAGTAAATTGAAAACCTTCTGGAAATAATTCACCATTCTAGATGCCATTAAGAACATTCATGATACATGGGAAGAGGTCAAAATATCAAGATTAACAGGAGTTTAGAAGAAGGTGAATCCAATCCTCATTGGTGACTTTTAGGAGTTCAAGACTTCAGTGGGGGAAGTAACTGCAGGTGTAGTGGAAATAGTACGAGAACTAGAATTTAAAGTGGAGCCTGCAGATGTGAGTGAATGCTGCAATCTCATGATGAAACTTTAACAAATGAGGAGTTGTTTCTTATGGATGAGCAAAGGAAGTGGTTTCTTGAGATGGAATCTACTCCTGGTAAAGATGATGTGAAGACTGTTGAAATGACAACAAAGATTTAGAATATTACATAATCTTAGTTGACAAAACAGCTAGCCGGGTTTGAGAGAATTAATTCCAATTTTTAAAGAAGTTCTACTCTGGGTAAAATGCTATCAAACAGCATCATATGCTATAGAGAAGTCATTCATGAGAGGAAGAGTCAATTGATGTGTGGAACATACTGATGAATCTCAGAGCAATAAAGTATTTCTTTTTTAATACATCTTTATTGATTTCAGAGAGAGGAAAGGGAGAGAGAGAGAGATAGAAACATCAATGATGAGAGAGTCATTGATCAGCTAGCCTGCAACCTGGGCATGTGTCCTTACTGGGAATCGAACCCCGATCGCCTGGATCCTAGGTCGATGTTCAACTGCTGAGTCATGCCCGGCCAGGCGCAATAAAGTATTTTTAATTAAGGCATGTATATTTTTTAGCCATAATGCTACTGCACACTTAATAGACTACAGTATAGTGTAAACATGACTTTTATATGCACCAGGAAACCAAAAATTTGTGTGACTCACTTCATTGCAGTATTTCCTTTATTGTGGTGGCCTAGAACGGAACCCGCAATATCTCTGAGGTATGCACGTACAATAATATGTTTACTAGCTGAATAACTGAATGTATAACATAGATGACTTAGAATTTTATCAGCTTAAGAAGATCACTCCTTCTACTTGAGCACTGTGATACTCTGGAAGTTCTCAAACCTGTCAGAAAAACACTTTGAAAGGCTCAAGTCTCTAGTATCCATCATAGTGTGGGGCGTTAGCATGAACTGATGAAAATTATCTTCCTTCCAAAATAGCTTCAATCCCCTGTGCCACCAAAGATACAAAAATGAGCAACATGGCTGGTCAATTTAAATTTTACCACTTTACTCTTTCCTTGCCTTGTTCTGGTTAAGATGTTAACAGATAATGATACTGCTAAAAGATGGACAATCAAGAAAAAACAAAACATTAAACAATTTATAAGCCAGATCATCAGGCATGAAATAATCAAAGGCATTGATTTTCTGTATAATTTGGTAACTGAAGAAAAACCATTCCATAGACCAAAATTTACAGTTTAACAAGTTGAATTTCATCTTTCTCTATGAGGGCCTTTCTCTTCGGTCGATATGTAGCTAGGGTTACCTAACTGGTCAAATTTCTTCTTGGCCACATACACATTTTTTTGATCTTATAGGAAAGAGATGACATCCCACACACCTTTTCCCTACCCCCAACTTTGTAGATAATCTTGCTAATGGGCACACTTCACTCGCTTGCTCTCACCTATTGCTTGGAAGTGCATCTGAGCCTGCTGGGCTACTGTGTTGAGAGGGTCCGGCCCGGGTATTCACCTACAAGTAAAGAAAAAAATCTTGATCAGTTTTGTGTTCTGAGGATACAGTTCTAATTAACCTATAATTTGCCATAAATTTCTCATTTCACTATGAAGGTTAATTAGCTTGTTGCTAGATAGACCCATGGTTGGAGTCTATTTAGTATATAGGTTACAGAATTATACAACCTGTATATTACATAATACCCTATTACTGTCATTATTCAAATACTTAAACAGTGCTGAAAAAAAGGAGAGAGCAATAGGAAAACTTTTCAATTCAATGTCTAGAACTGAATTCAAGTCTAGAGAAAAAAATCCCACTTACTGTTTTGTTTTGTTTCATATACAAAAACCCAAGACCCGTATGTTCAAAAAAGTATATTAAGAATACATTCAGGGCTTAGTAGTGAACCTCAAGCTGTCATATCCTTTCAGCTCTAAGACAGAGCAGAAAGCTGTAGAATGTTCCATGTTCACTAAAAAATGAAGTCCAAGTAATTAATTATAAAATGTTTGAATCTAAAAGTCAGCTTTTCCTTCAAATGTAATGCCTTAAACAGAAATCCAGAATTCAAAGTACATAGAACAATGAAAAGGCATTAAACAGATATATGTTTCTAGCATAAATACATCAAAAGAAGAGGGGGGTATTCTGAGCACTATGCTTATGTGCTTATTAATCAATCGCTGAAATGAAGTATTTTTACAAAAATAAATCTTTTTGGAGGCCAGTACCCAGGATCATTGTGAAGAAAGAGAATCAACAAAACAATTCCAAATAATAAAATATACAGCAACAAAACCCCTGTATCCAAATATATACACATATTAAACAAATACTACAGATGAATCCCCCTCCACCTCTCATTTTAAAAAAGAAGGGAAAAAAAAAAAGATTGCTTGTCAGAGCTTGAGAAAGTGCAGTTTTATTTGACATTTCAATAAGTGGAACACAGCATTACAAATCCATCTAACTTTACTGAAACAATTATTGAAATTCGTACCTTCAGGCCATGTATGTTCCGTTCCCCAGGAGGCTTGCAGGCTGAAACAGTAATTGACTAAATTGTAGAACACATCAGGGCCATTTACAAATTTGCTCAAAATGAATCGTTTAAAAAGAAATGAGGGTGACACCAAAATTAGCAGAGAGAAATGATTGAAATGTGGCTCCCAAGACCCAAAGTGGGAATTATGAACCAGGGTTTTTAACTTGCAGGAGTGAGCATTTATAAATGCAAAGAGCTTTCTGACACCACCGCATATAAATTCCAATTTCTGCTTAAAACATATAAAAATCAAGTTAACTGAGCTAAAATGATTATATTCCTTTCATAATTCAAATTTCTGCAATCTTTCCCCACTCTATTACATTGTATATCTGCTATCACTTAAACTACTTTGAAATAGCTAGGTTTTTTTAGGGGGGTGAGGAGTGGGAGAAGGGTCTTTTAAAGCCAACATGACTGCTAGAGATTCTAAGATAGAATATTCAAGTCTGAATAATACTAGTTTGCACAGCAATAAAGAGTCAAATTTATTAAAATACACAGATATCACTAATTTTACTGAATTTCTTACAAATCTTGACATCTGCTAATATTTGTCTATAGATAAAGCAGTGCCAACAAAAATAATATTAATTTCCTGACACTATACTGTGTTAGAGGTTAGTATTTTTCCAATTCAGCAAATGCTTCTTCATCAAATGTTAAAAATACAACAGCTTCCTGCCCATGTTATAGGTTGCTTCCATCTGAAAACTACAGTGCCCTACATATTATGTTAAGGGGCTGTCAATTTTGATAGATTGTTTGGGGAAGGATGAATTTGATTTTTTTTTTTTCTCCTCTCTCAGAACTACATGTATTTTTCCTGTTTCTGACACCAAGAAATACAGCTGTTTAATAACAATAATATGAGTAATAATTACAAAGCACATCAGTAGCTTTAAATTTGTATATTTCAAGTATATTCAAATTTATTATGTTATTTTCCTAGAAAATATATCTAAACCTTAATAACAATTTTTTATTTGTTTTTCTAAAATACATTAAAATTAAGACTCCAACTCTTCTTTCCTTAAAATGGAGATTAAATTTTTGAACAAAACAACAATCACATAGATTTGATGCTTGGTCCTCGAGGGACCATTAATACAACATTTCAGAGTATTTCCACTAAAGTACCCAGTATATACATATACTTCATTTAGTAAGAAAGTGCCTAATGAAGGGATCAGAGACAGGCATCAACTCTTATCTCTTAACATCCACCTCGTTCCTCAACTGGCTTCTCAAACCTTTATGACTGAAAATCTACACTAGATTTTTGAAAATCTAGTATTCAAAAGACCTAGTAACCTCATATTTCCTAAGTTATAGAGTCAGAAGTTACTATAAAGCTAGTAAATTTTCATACTTATTAACATTTAACATATTTTTTTAACAACAGAAAGGACTTACCATCCAAAGCAATTATCCTACTTGGAATGAGGAGGACATTTGATGCTAGAACAGAAACTTTATCTCATGTTTTTCTCACTTATTCAGTCCAGAAATTCTTTTTAACTTGGGGCCTGACCACAGAATCTAAGGTCTGAGAGCCTCTAACCAACTGTATAGACCCAATTAATACATCCAGTATGTCTATATCCTAATTGTACGCAAGTTCACATAATCTCACTTATCTATATATGACGTAGATAAGTAAGCAAAAAGCAAAAGACTACAAAGAAACTAAAAAGAGTTGTACAACAGCCTGACAAAAAGACAAAACAAAACAAAACAAAAACCCATGAGATAGAGTAACCGAGTCTCATATTTTTAAAAATTTAAATTTGGTTTGGAGGAGCTTTATTTAATAATTTATTGGAGCCTAATAGGTTCTGTGCTAGGAATATATGTGACACATTTCATTTCTTTTTTCAGTATCTTGTCCCTATATTACACTCTTCTCCACACTCCTACAAACCCCTCCAAACTACCCCCATGCACACCACTGATATTTTAACTTACATGCCCTTCTACCCTTTTTAGCCTCTTCATTATTTTTATTACTCAAAAAAGCATTTTTTTTTTTTTTTTAATTTAGCTTTCTGACTCTGTGCTTGTGCCTTCAATACTTTCACGATTTTCTGCTCCTCAATAAGGACAGCACACTTAATCCTGTCACAGACACATTTAGCACATGATCCACCACAGGCCCTTCTGACATTTTTTTTCGTTTAGACAACCTCATTAGAACTTCAGGTCTCACAGCACATACTCTGCCAAATTGGCCTGGGTACATGCCACATGCAGATTTTGGTGCTTTCCCAACCTTCCTGGCATAAAGGTAAACAATTCTACTATGAGGGGTTCGGGACAGCCTAGTTTTGTTAGAGGTTGTATTGTAGGACAGCCTCTGACAGTATCTCAAACGCTGGGCCACTGTGAATGCCTGAAGTCACTGTCTCCAGAAGAGAAAAAGGAAAATTGCCCTTCTACTTTCTGCAAATTATATTTATATTTTAAACAAAATTCTTTTTCCCCCCGAATCTATGTATTGTTTTTCTTTTTTTTTCTTTTTTCTTAATTTTATTTTTGTTTAAAATATTACAGATGTCCCTTTTTCTCCCCAATGACCCATTCCACTCTGTCCCATTCCCCTCCCCAGTCCCTCTCGCCACCACTGTCCGTGTTCTTGGGTTGTGCATAAAACAAAATTCTTACTCAAAGGGTACATTAACCACTTATAAGCTATGTGATTCTGAAATTACTTAACCTCCCTGAATTTCAATATTCTTATCTATACAATGAAAGCAATAATACCCAATAGGCAAAACTGTTTGGAAATTAGAAATAACACTTAAGGCAATATTAGCACCTGAACAGAGAAGATGTCTAAAAATGGTTATTATCATGGGAGGGAGTACAGTGGTATAGAGAGTAACACTGACAGGGACTGCTCACAAAATAAAAAAAATAAAAAAAAAACTTGAAAAGATTTTGGACAAAAACGTAACCATTTTATTGAAAAATAATGACAGCAACAAAGGCCCACAGCATTAACCTGTAACTTCCCAGGATACTGTACTAGGGCTTGCTATAACAGCAGAACTATAATGCCATCAAGTAGGGAAGTAATCAATGGAAATTTTTCAGCTGGTAAAAAAATATTCCTTGCATAGAAACAATTTTGAAACTTGACCAAATTCTCCAGTCACTAAAAATATTGCTAAACAATCTGCATCCTTGTTATTGGCTTAATATACAAAAATGGCAAAATTTCTTTTTTTTTAGTTTTTAGTCTTCAAATGCAACAGAACTGGATTAATCATAATCCTTGTTTCAAACACACTGTCAATGGCCCAATTTTATTCCCTTAGCTCTTTAATAAGTTACTGTTAATAATTTACTAAGTACTCCCAATCCCACCTCCTACATCAATGCTGGAAAAGCAGCATTGCTCTTGAACCCAGATCTTGTGGGTTGGCAGAGTCAGCTGCCTTTGGAGACTTCATCAGTGCAAATAAGTCTACTAGTTAATTGAGCCATTCAAACTTCAGAGTGTTACAGGTAATGAAAGTCTAGAATGTTTAATTGGAAAACTCATACCATGATTATTTGTACAGTATCAGTTAACGAAGGTAAGTTTAACTTTTAATTATTTCAATTAAGTTATTTCTAGAAGAGTTACTTAAGAGAATTTCCTTATGTTCCATCAGTTAGAAAACATGGATTCCAAGTGGGGCAATGAATAATGGGTGAAAGACTTAATGATTTATATAATTAAACTGTTCTTTTTCTCCATTATTCAAATTTTGAGGGAAACTTTATATACAGGTGAACAATCATATCTGATATAAGGCTAGTAGTGACAAACCTAAAAGCAAAAAAGCAAATTAACTGACCAAGTGATTCGCTAAGACTTACCTTAATCAGCTTATATTTTTGGAGACATAACAATTAAATTTCCATTTATGAGGACTTTCTCTTATTTAGAAAAAAGCCACCCCCAAAAACAAAGCATCAAACATTCCACCAAAATTTTTCTCCTAAAGCTCCTTGGTAAACCTTAGCTTCTGTACTAGCTGAAAGCTTTCTCCACAATAGCAGCTCTGGCTACCATCATGAGCCACAATTTATAAATATCCAAAATTAAAGTAATTCATTTGCCTTGGTTTAGAAACCATGTGGACCCCCAAAGAGTTCTTTAAGCGAATGTAAGTATGTACTTCAAAAACAAAAAACAATCTAGTTAGTTTAATTTACTCTAGTAAATTAGATATTTTATCTGCCATAACTATAATATAGCCTGCAATCCCCACGATAATGAATACGTCTTTTGTTTTTTTCAAATTAAGAGCTAAACATCCCGTTATGTGCATTTAAACCTTTGGAAAACATAACTGTTGATGAAACAGTTTACTGAAATAATCATTGTTGATTAGAATTTGTTCAACATTACCTCTTGGAAAGATCTGTAGAGGCTCTATTAACTGTCCATTTACTTGCTGTTCCATTACTGTGGAATAGTACTGCAAAGAGATTATAGAAAGAGATTACTCAGTAATGTATGAATACTGCAGCAGGCACTTACGGGTTGTTTAATTCATAGCACTTTTGTAAATTGCTGGTGTGTGTGTGTATATATATATATATATATATCAGCCTCGAGAATACTTTGTCCCCATTTACACATTAAAATGACTATAGTGAATATTCAGGATTGAAAGTCCAGTATAGTGTTATCCTCCACACTGTCATTTATCTTTCAAAGTAAAACTGTTGATTAAGACTTTAGATTAGTACTTGAGCTGTATAAGTATTTTGAAAATAAAATGTATTAAAAACAACACAAAGCATTTTAGTGGAAAATTCTCAAATTGCCTCTTGTTCTTTTCCTCTGGATTTTGCAAAGCAAAATGAAGATGCCTCGCATTTAGCTTGGACCTCTTTTCCAGTTAGTTAATCAAACATTATTCATATTGGGGTATAAAATACACAGATAATGGAAATCTAAGTCATAGAGACTGTAGAATGAGCAAACAAAATACGACATTCAAATTTGACAGGATAATTTGATAAAAAGGCAGCCCAGTTTCAAGCAAACATACCTTTTATGCTTTAATCTTATAAACACTTTAGTATGGATCAAATTCCACGTTAAAATTCTGGACACAAAAAAATAAAGTTCCAAGTAAAAAAGCTTTCACACTCCTTCAGAAATACAGATTCATCCAGTAGGTTGTATTATAGTCTGATTCCCATTTTCCTTAATATGCTAACTGATGAGCCTACGTCCACCTAACTGGGAGATCGCTTCTGTGTCCTTACTTCCTTAACACTTGACAAACAACAAAGTGATGTTCTTGGTGGCAAAATATCAACAGTGAAAACCACTGATTTTGTATTTTCAGGGGCTGTCACAGAGCAGAACTAACCTTTAATCTTTGCTGTTTTTATATTAAAAACACACAGATGTTATTTAACTACTACATTTTCAGGAAATTCTTCATCATTATTTGCTGACATTCTTAGGTTTCTTTTTAGGAGATACAGACACATCTTTTAATTGCTTTTACATTAAATTATAATTGTAAAATTACAATTTTACATTAAATTATTACAAGATCAAGTTTTTGTTTCCCTTAGAAATAAAGGTAGTTTTTTATTTCTACATCTTAAATTCTACATCATCTTGGAAATCAAAAGTTAACAAGTCTAAGGTTCTTTGCCCTAAAAACAAAGTGAAGGTGAATTTTTGATAGATATAGACTGATATAAGTGTACCCTGCTCTCCAAGGGCTTTCAAACTGTAGAGGAAACCAATCCTCTCTTTCTATGTATGTAAAACCTTATATACACACAGCATAAACGTATGTGACACATTCTCTGGAATATATACTAAGGTGAATGTCTTTCAGGAGACTATATTCCTTAAAACCCCAGAAATACAGCGCTCGCCATTACTCAAACAGTGATGACAAGTAAATGAAATATCAATCATGTAGGCTGTCAACCTTTTGGGACAGCAATAACTGTTAACAAGTAGTCTGGAAAAATTGTCCGAAAATGACTTGTCCTCGGCACACCAGTGTTTGAGGTTTCCATGGAAAATTAAGATGCCAGTGGCTATTTGGAACATTGCTCAGGTATTCTTTTTAATGGGAAATTTGCCGGTTATTGATCCACAGCATGTACCCCCTTGCTTCTGGAAGGCTGCAAGCAACTTTCCAATCAGTGGTTGTCAAAAAAATTACTGCCTTTTTATACTGATACAAGACAACAGCAGTGGTGGTGTTCTCCTATAGTTAATGCTTTTCTTTAATTAACTGCTATGTACAATGGGTTAGTAATTTCAGTTACCACTTCACCACAGTCCTAGAAATCAAAACAAATAAAATATCCTTATGCTTTGTCTAACAAATTAATTATAGCGTTGTCTGAAACTGGTGCTTGGGGTCAAGTTTGAAAACAAATAACCTCAAATGTAAAGGGTCAGAACAGGTGCAATGCATTTTTTTCCTACTATAAAACCTTGCATGCATGAAATTGACCTGTTTTCCAACTTTATTTATTTACTTCACAAAATAAATTTTAAAAAATGGTTTCCCTTTCTTTTCAGACCTGTGCCAAATCAACTGGTAAGCTATATATACTTTGATAATCATTGTAAGAATTTTTTAGCAATCTATAAACATCTCTTTGTATTATAGGATTAACTCAGTCACAGTAATATTAAGTATGCAACTTGCCAGTTTCTCTAAAGCAAGTAGTTAAGAGTTTGTTTTTTGTTTTCTACATTTCTTCCAAACCCAGAGAACATTTTCTCCTGCTGAAATACTGAGTTCGATCTGTGTTTGTATTAACAGAGAATCTGTGTTCCACACAACAAAGTAATTCACCATCAAGGACAAACTATAAAGGAAGGTGATTAAATCCATGGCACAAGCCTCGTCTAGGCAACTGATCTCTGAGGAACAGGCCTGTAGAGGACCAGGGGGCTGCCAACAAGGCACCAGACCTAGGAGCTCAGGCTACTGCTCAAATGGCATTCCCTAAGGGGCATGGATAAAATGCAGAGCCACCTATAGTATCTCCCAGCACAGAGCAGTCCTGATGGGCCACAAGGCCTATGCTACCCAGTGAAATGAGCAATGAACTTGAAGGAGTTAGAGGACTCAAACCCAGAAGTCTCAGTATGGGCCATTTCCTAGCACAGGACCTCAGTGAGGAGACAATGAACCTCAGTTTACTAATCTGTAAAATGAAGATGGCATCTACCTACAGGATTCATTTGGACTTACATGAGCAAATATAAGACAGCACTTAATAAGCTACAGAGCAAGTTGTTTTTAGATCTTGATCCTCTCAATGTTTTTATATATTCTCCCTTTAAAGGGGTTCTTTCCAATGTTGTTCCAAATAATGATAAAATATAAACAATGATGACAAAGACTTCTACTAGACAAAAACAAAATGAAACAAAGGAAAGCCTAAATCTTATATTCCAAGATACTTAACATGGTTCAGACAGAAAAGTAACCATTATAACATTAATGAAATCATAATTTGAAGATATCTAAAGGACTTCCTGAGTTTAGTCTCTATAATCTTACCTTGGCTTTCATTACCCCTAACACAAATCCCTGCACATAGTAGGTGCTTGATAAATATGTATTGCTTGAAATGGGGTCCAATATTGACTCTGCCACTTAATAACTTGTAGTAGTCTTCAGAGAGTCATTTAACTTTGGTGAACTTTAGTTTCCTCCAAATAAGAGTAAAGAAATCTACTCTATGACATATGGTTAGTGTGAGGCTCGAAATTAAACTGCAGCAATAGAATTAGTGAAGGCACTTTGTAAACTGTAACGCATTAATAGTAGTTGAGAAATTAAAAAGTGAACCGCCTAATACTGTAACAATATTAAGCACAGCACTTTCTGAGTAGAAGTGTTCTAGCATTTAAAAATACAGAAGTAGTTATGTATAAAAAGTACAAAATGTTGTGCTCAACCTTATAAAATGTTTTCTGCTGGTATCCCTTGAAGAATCCGTTACATGCAGTAATTGCAGCAATAATCAATAAGCTAACTGAGTAAAAGATTAATCAGGTTTGTGATTGCTAATGGAATCTCCAGTACCAGACTCAGATTAGTTTGAGAGTCCCTCTGAGATGTTCTTCAAAATCCTTAAACAATTTTAATAAGGATGTGACAAAGTTTAGCATAGTTATCCAAAAATCTAATTAATTTGAAACAGAGGGCCAGATTCAACAAGGGGATAGCAAGTACAATTTTGGCTTTGTTTTGTTTGCAAGTTTATCAAACAGTGTTCCTATTTGTTATAAACCTAATTCTAATTCTAACAGCACAATTCAATCAATAATTACATGGAAATCTTCATGGAAATCTGCCATATGAAAACTTGAATTCTAAAACAGCAGTTTAATTTTACAAGGCATAGTTCTCTCTTAAGAGAGAGAGAAGAGAAAGGCAAAGAGAGAGCAACACACAACACAGAGAAACGACTATCGCTCATCGAATACCTACTATATTAGCCTCAGTACTACATATTTACATTCATTCATTTAATTTGTCACAGCTCTAGCCTATTCTGTGAGTATCATCACCCCTATATTTCACAGACAAAACAAAGGGTTTACCAGTGAATCAAGAAAAATACTTCTTTCCTTCTAGTCCATGCACTCAGAACATAAAATGTATGTTTACTATTTAAGAGCCAAAAGGTAGGTTATCTCCTATTTCTCATACACAAAACATGTAACTAGATAAAGCAGGCTACTGGGGGACTGCTGAGCTGGTAGAGAGCTTGGCTTCCTCACTCATACCCTGTGTGGGTTAGGCCAGGTCACCTGATCTGTTCAGGGGCTGGGGATGCACAAGGCAGCATGGTGCAATGCAAAGATTCCTGTGCTGATGAGGGGCCTCTCCCTCCTTCAGTGACCCTCTCTGGTTTTCCTACCTCCCTAACTACCCCACTCAGTTTCCTATAAGTGGTTCTTTCCCCACCCCTCCTTTAAATGATGCAGTTCCCCATGGTTTTTCATCAACCTTCTCTTCTTATTTTATACTCTCCTTGAGTTAACTTCAGCCACTTCAAAGGTTTCAATTACCAGAGGAGTCATTGAGACTAATTAGGAGCTGATGAATCACAAATCTTTATTTCCAGCCCAGATTTCTCTCCTAAGATTCGGAACATAACCAACTGGTTGTCCACAGGCTCCTCAAATTCAACAGGTCCCTACCTCTCCCACCCCTCCCTCATGCCCTAGACCTGTCTTCTGTCACCTGGGTTCACTATCTCAGTAAATGACATCACAATGACCTAATTTTCCAAACCAGATATCTGAAAGTAATCCAGAGCATCTCTCTTTCCTTCTTCCCCACACTCAGTCAATCACCAGTCTTGTTAACTCTGCATATTCCCCACCTCTCAAGTCCCTCAAGCTAGGGCCCTCCGCGATCTAGCCCACCTCCCTCCCCAACCTCATCTCATATACTCCCTTCCAAACTGCCCAGACCACACTGAGTCACGGTAGCTCCTCCAGAATGGCCCAGGCATCCTTTCACCTTAGCCTTTAAACATACTCCTTTCTCTGCCCCAAACACCCTTCCCAGTCCCCCTGTCCTTGCTTACTCCACCTAGACAGCACCCTCTTCAGGAAGGTGTCTCTGTCCCCAAAGCTAGATCAGGTGCTCCTTCTCTGTGCTCACAGCACCTAACACTTAAACTTTTAATAGCATTTATCACTCTGCCTGGTGGTTATGAGTTTTTCTTATCCTCCCACACTGAACGCTGTTTCCTTTTCTGTTAATCTCCCTGGCTGGACATGAGTTCCTTGAAGAAATAAACTGTATGTTCAATGTACCTCCACCACCTAGCATAGGACTTGGCCAGATAGTTGCTATCCCATAAATATTTACTTATGAAAAACTGGCTGTACGAATAAGTGGACAAATCAATGAGTGAGTGATCTCAGGTCCCAGCTCTACACTTAACTAACTGTGTGACATTGAGAAAGGCAGGCAATTTGTGCCTTAGTAGCCTCAGCTGTAAAAATGGGAAAAATACCTCCCTTGTTCATTTCATAAAGGTGTTAGGAAGATCAAAATAAAAGGGGCTGGTATATGGGAAACCTTCTTATAAAATACTTAAAAAACTTGAAATAGGGCACAATGCTATGAATCTCCCACTTCTGAGCAACAGTACATAGAAGAAAATGTTTATAACAACAGAATGATACAAAAACCACTAAACAAGATTACTGACATTTTTAGACCAAGTACAGAAGTAGAAGAATTTAACTAATTGGTTTATGGAGGCTGAGTCAGTATCCCTTCTCTATCCCTCAGTACAACAGTACTACAGTACTATACATAATAAAATAAGTAAAAGGGTATTATAAGGAACACTGTTTCTCTTCTGGAAGTTCATCAAGGACAGGGACCAAGTCTTGTGTATTTTCTCTCAATGCAGAGGTATTAACCAGGGGTCCATAGCTTATAGCCTTAGGAAATCCCTAAGTTCCTGAAATTATGTGAAATGTCACATTCTGTGAATTTTCTGGGAAAAGAACAACTTTGCAGATTTTCAAAAAGGCCTGTGTCCCCCAAACCCTAAGTAGGTACTGCCATACAATGCCTACCACCGTGCCTTACACACAATAGGTGCTCCCCAAATGTTTAGAGGAAGGAAACAGATAAAACTAATACAGGCATGGTAACTACTCTCATTGGTCATACTTCTAACTTCTCAGTGACAAATCTTACATACCAAAAAAAAGGGTTATTTATTATTCTATATGTTTATAACAAAACAGTTTCCTAAATCTTTCCTTAGCATGTCTTCTAACAGACAACATAATTAGTGCAGTATTTCAATTTATAGGGAATAGCATGCTGGTTTTTTCCTACTGATGATAAAAATTTCAAATTCCTGTTCTGTCAATACTGCAAGCATACCCCATTATATGTAGCTCAGTCAGTAATTACAGCAATAATCAATAAACTAACCAGCTATTTGCAGTCCATAGTTAATTTATTAGTTTTCCCAGTGAAGAGCCCAACAACCTTAACTCTGTCAAATGACTGCAAATTCAATTACACTACTCAGAAGTGTCATCCATTATACCTTCTTTCAATTCTTTTTTATACTTTACACTAAGAGACTTTCCCTATGTGACGCTGACCTCTTAGGAAGGACACACGTGCTCCAGTGGTCAAAAATAACATAGGAAGCCAATCTATTCTAGATACCAAATTAATAGCTGCAAGACTTGCCTGGCTTCAGGTCCTGCCCCACCCCCACTCCTCACTCACCTCACTGCCCTTGCAGAGGTAACTACAATGTGCAGATGTTCTTCCTTAAATGACTACGCTGAAGAGCTCCATGTGGTCATGGATGAATTAGGTGAGAAAGAAAAACACAATGAAAAGTTTTCCAGTGAAAGGTTGACAGGGAACAACTCTGGGGCCTGTTTATATGCTAATGTTATTGGATAGAAGTATTTATTAATGATTTGGAAATGAAAAAGACAGTATGTTGGCCAAGTCTAATGATGACACTATTTGTTTTGGATAGTAAAACCATAAAGGATGTTCGGGAGCTCCAGATGGTCTAAATAGAGGTTTGGGCAGCCAATAACAGATGAAATTCAACTTGGACAGTTTAAGGTAATGCACATGCGCAAAGAAGTTTAAATTTGTATTCAGCAATGGTCCCAGACTTGTAGGACCCTCTCAGCTGAAGCTTTCAGAGTCATCACCACAGTTGGCTTGAGGCAGTGACTACACTAACCTTTCACCTACTTCTAGGCTGCAGCAATTCTGCTACACTTCTAAAGTAGAAGTTTAAATAGCAGCTTCAGGGAACCTGCCACTTAAATAAAACAGGACCATCAGGCCATGCAGACAGCAGGCCAAATGGGAAGTTCCCTTACAAATAGGCTGCTTTATTTAGCCAGTTCTGTAGTGCTTTGACAAAGATCCTGCTTACTGCTCACCTATTAAAAAAATAAATAAATCAAACAAGTCTCAGGGAGGATGCGGAGAAAAGGGAACCCACACGCACTGTCAGTGGGATTGTAAATTGGTGCAGCCGCTATGGAGAACAGTATGGAGGTTCTTCAAAAAATTAAAAATAGAACTACCAAACAAACCAGCAATTCAACTGCTGGGTATTTATCTGAAAACAAAAACACTTAATTTGAAAGATATATGCACCCCTATGTTCATTACAGCATTATTTACAAAAGCCAATATATGGAAGCAACCTAGGTGTCTATGAATAGATGAGTGGGTATATATACAATAGAATATTACTCGGCCATAAAAAAATAATAAAATCTTGCCATTTGCAACAACACGGATGGACCTAGAGGGTATTACGCTAAAACAAATAAGTCAGACAAAGACAAAATATCATGTGGTTTCACTTATACGTGGAATCTAAAAAAAACACACAACAAAAACAAACCAACAAAATGTTCGGAAACAGACTCATAAATACAGAGAAAAAACTGGTCTGACGGTTGCCAGAGGGAGGGGGCTGTTGGAATTGGAGAAAGGGTGAAGGGGTTCAAGAGGTACAAATGTCCAGTTATAAAATACATAAGTCACAGGATATTATGTATTGCACAGGAAATATAGTCACTAATGTCACAATAACTTCATAATGTGACAGGTGGTTACAAGACTTATCATGGTGATCACATCGTAAGATACATAGATGTCGAATCACTATGTTGTACACCTGAAACTAATATAATGTTGTATGTTGACTGTATTTTAATTTATGCCCCTTTGGAAATATTTCCTGGGTTCATAATTTACTGAATTTCTCTAATTTACTGAATTGTAGCAAATTTACATTCACCTTTCAGATATATGTAGAAACTACTTCTTGTTTCCAGTAAAATCGGCCGAGAGCATAGAGGTTCATTAGGAGATGCCAACAAGGGCCTAATACCTTGGTTATGCCCCACAGCAATCCTAGTGCTAGAGGTCCCTCATTTCCTTTGAAGAGAAGGTCCTAGCCATAACCCTCAAGGGGCTAATTGATGTACAACATGGTTCTGCCCCCTCCTGTCAGCTATTGAGACATAGGACCCCAGAAGAATCAACCTACAGGCTACCCTGAGAACCTCTACAGAGATGGAGCTGAACTGGGAGCACAGCCACATTAATGACACAATAGATGCCACCCTGGCTGAGGCCTGCTTGTGGTCACTTTTTCCTTTGCTACCATGAGCTGCATAATAAAACCCTTGTTTTGATATAAATTTGAGTATGCTTCTGCTTCTTGCCAGCACAGGTGCCACAAGATATTTCACGACAGGGGCTAAATAAGGGGCTACTATATTTTTATCATGATTTCAAGGGAATCCAAATGTCCCAGACAAAATAGAGGAAATTAAAATAATCTGCCGCTAAAAAATGCTTTATTCATTGACTAGAATGAGAAAACAAAAGAAAAACTTTACTTTCAGCTTAGAGCATGTTACTATTTGAGAAAAAAATGGAAAATTTCCAAAACAATTTATTTCATTTACTTTCTCACTATTTTCACCATTTCTCCACCCTACCAGGAGAATATGCTGTATTATCAGTCTATTTGGATGAACTGCATTGAATTAGGGGACTAACTGTTCGTTGAAGACTAAGCTGATTTCAACTGAGCTGATTTTCCATTTATAAAGTAAGTTTGAAGTAGGACCCTCTTAATATGGGAAGTGTTTAAAAACACCACGTGGAAAATGAACTTTCAAGTTCTTCGCTCTTTGAGGGAAACTTTCTAATAGCAAAGGTCCTGAGGCTGTTAAATGTTCAAATCCTAACTAGCAAGACATTTTGGTGTAAAACTCAGCCTTAAAGGTAAGGAGAAAATCCCTAAAATTTTAAAAGCCCACAGAGTATTTTTTTATATTCAATAATATTCATAATATTACTTCAACAGATGCCAAAACAAAAACATCACTTAAAACCAGGAATGAAGAGACTGGAAGTGAAGAGACTGGGAGCTAAGGGCCTGGATCTGTACCCAGACCTTCCATTCATTAACAAAGTGACCTCCAATTGAATCTGATCTCACTTGGCCTCAGTTTCCTTTTCTGTAAAATGAAACAGTTGGACGAGACCTCTAAGCCTCTCTTCCAACTCTCCTTGAGTAACTGTACGATTTTAGAGGCAATCTCCAAGTTATGCATACTAGGTAGGATAAAGCTAATCATATCCCAATTTACAAAGTGCTATAAGAGGTCAAAAAGTAGTTTCTCTCATGGTACAACACATCTAACAAGGTACACTATGGTCAAGTGTACCACAGGGAATACTTACACTCTGCTAAAACACAGGGGCCTGGCCTTAATGGGAGGTTTTACAGTTAAATTCATCCCATACTTTTCTGGCAATGTGAGGGAAAATGGTATAAAGAGAAAGAATGGGCAAAATGAAGAAAATTATTCTTGTTACTACTGTACTGCACTCCTACAAGCACCTCAGTATCGAGGGAACCAGGTATAATAAATCCTTTACCAGACACAGGATTTAGCAGAAACAAATATAAAATATCTGAATTTCTTAATGAAAGATCACCCAAAAACAGAGGATAACTTTAAAATAACCCCCTCCTATAGCTGGGTATCAGTGATAGATAAAGCTTATGATGAATCAATAAACAAGACCCAGCAATGTTGTTTGATGTTGAAAGGAAATGCAGCCAGCACCATGAGACAACAAATACAAAAAGGTGGAAGAAGACAAGCAGCATGCTATCTTCAATCTTTCTAGAAAATGAGAGGGAAAATGAAACAAAAAAGTGTAAACTACATTAAGGGAATGTTTAACAGGGTCCTTTAAATAATTAGCAATAATTAGGAATTCAGTTTTCAGAATATGTAGGTTGGGTGTATTTTTTTCCTAATAAAGCATTTCAAATTCTAATTAAAAAAATACGTTATGGAGGAATTAAAAAGACACAATAGTGTCAGGGAAAAAGCCATGATCCCAGAAGTGGAATATTCTAACAACATAACTTACAAGAAACTATGCTATAAAAACAGATTGTTGATTAACACAAACTCATAACAAAACACAGAGAGCTATCACTGTGGTATTGTAATAACACTTGGCTGCTGAATTCTCTCAATACATTAAATATCTCCTTGGAGACCAAATTACTTTACATTTTCTTAAAAGACAATTTATTATAGCTTTGTTTTCTTCTCATTATCTCTTAAAAATATATCCAATGAAGAAATGAATACAACTTCTAAATAACTTACATAAAATGATACTAATGTGTGACAACACTTTGGTTTAATATGTTGGTTATTAGTTAAATAGCACACAACAACCTATTGTCATGGCAAATCCTTACACAATGTGATATTCCACATGTCACATGTATCAAAAACCACTGTATGCCACTGTTATGGCACACATAAAATCAACACCCTAAGGCTTCTAACAATTTAAATAATTGATAAGGTTTCAATTAAAAAGGCAACATTTGCAGGTATAACACAAAAATCCATTTAAATTACTGATAAACAAAACAAAACAAACCACCACAAAAAACCTTAGGCTTCTGTTGGCCCAAAGCCAGAAAATGCTTGTATCCAATGGATTAAAAAAGAAATTAAGAAGTATGTCTGCAGGTTACAACTTAGACAATGCAAAATTTTTTAAAACTTTAGACAGAGATTCAGGCTGTTTATTCATTTAATCTTTGTAATCAATAGGAAAGGATAATTAAAGGATTTATAGTAAAAGTGTCTCTAGTTTTGCTTTGCCTATATTAAAGAAATACTAAGGTGACTGCAAATTTATTGAATGCCACATGAAAAATGACTTTTTATTTTTTTTAGAGTAAATATATGGTCATCTGTCACTATTTTCCTGATGTCACCACACAAAACCTGGAATCAAAATTTTTGAGAGCCAAATTGAACCTAAAATATGAAGACCAATGCAGGTTTTTAATAACAGGTTGGCAAATGAAGACTATCAACCAAAATCTATTGCAAGATTCTCTTATGGTTCTCTTAATGCAAAACTGGAACACAAAGGAATTTCAACCATGAGAACCAAGGCAGATCAAAATGAGAGTCAACCAATCTTGTTTGTGCTTTTTGAAAAAGAGATTCCTTTACTCTTTACAGTTTAAATGTTTTCTCAGAGCTTGACTACATAAACAAAGAATATGTGACAGTAGGGGGTTAGTGCAACAAACAGGAGAAAAATCCATTTAGATTTTAAATGACTTAAAACTTAGCTCTCTTAGGAACATGTTTCTCTTAAAAAATTTTTTTTTATTGATTTAGAGAAAGAAGTAGGGGAAGGGAGAGAGAGAGAAACATTAATATGAGAGAGAAACATCAATCGGTTGCCCTCCACATGAGACCCATACCCAGACCTGGGATTGAACCACAACCTAGGTATGTGCCCTCACCGGGAATCGAACCACCACCTTTTGGTGTACGGAACAGCACTCCAACCAACTAAACCACAACAGGGCATAGGGATATTTTCATTTAAAAATACTTTGCTTAAGCACTCAGAATCAGGTAAGTGGAGCTCTACCTTTAGTTAAAATTTGGTGGCGGTGGGGGCTTAGGTTCCCATCTCTAAATATTTAAGTGAATGAAAGAGAAAATCTGGACCTAATCAGCCTGACCACAATCCATGGACCACTACCAATTCATAAAAAGTTTTCAACATCCATAGCAAATCAATACAAAGAATAATTGAGTTTTTATATTAAAACTAAATTAACTAGCTCTGGCTGGTATGGCTCAATGGTTAGAGAGTCAGCCCGAAGACCAGAGGGTTGAGCTTCTGT
The DNA here is from genome assembly GCF_964146895.1 of Miniopterus schreibersii. NCBI lineage: Eukaryota > Metazoa > Chordata > Mammalia > Chiroptera > Miniopteridae > Miniopterus > Miniopterus schreibersii. Next base: position 163,273,983 of record NC_138101.1, on the reverse strand, counting down.
TCTCAGTCAAGTGCAGGTACCTGAGTTGCAGGTTGGATCCCCTCCCCGGTCAGGGAGTATGAGCAAGGCAACCAATTGCATCTCTCTCACATCGATGTTTCTCTCTCTCTCTATCTCTCCCCCACCCTCCCCCTTCCACCTCCTCTAAAAATCAATGGAAAAATATCCTTGAGTGAGAATAAACAAAAAAACAACTAAATTAACTCACTTCAATGGTCATCTTTACTTTTGAGATTATGTACTGCCCAATGTTTTAATCTTTAAATAGCTCCCACTTTTTTCTTTATTAATAAAATAATGGTTAAGAGTAGATAATTTTATTAGTTTATGTATTAAGATTTTGTGGGGGGCAAAATTAAACACAGTGCCTATGCCTGTCCTCCAACCTAAAAATGAAAAATTGAGCCCGGCCGGCATGACTCAGTGGTTGAGCACTGACCCATGAACCAGGAGATTGTGGTTAGATTCCCAGTCATGGCACATGCCCGGGTTGTGGGCTCGATACTGGGTAGGGGGCATGCAGGAGGCAGCCGATCAATGCCTCTCTCTCTCACTGATGTTTCTATCTATTTCTCCCTCTCCCTTCCTCTCTGAAATGAATCTAAAAAAAAGAAAGAAAAGAAAAATTGATTAGTTCATGAAATCCAAATATTTGGCGATCAATGAGCTAGGTGATTTCAGACTAAAAAGTGGCTCTCAAGAAATCTCAGGAGCTTTTAAGTTTAAAGACAATTACATAACTCTAATATTTTCCTACAACACAAACACGTCATTTGAGAAAATAAGCACAAATCATTAGGAATATCTCAACTATAGATATCTCAACTAAGGTATTATATGAACACAAATCACTCAGAATTTAATAGCAGTGATAACACAGAAAGATCACAATACTCATGTGCAAGGAGGTGGATAGGACAGAAACAGTGTAAAACAGTAAAGCATCATGAGCTTTGGCATAAGAAGAAACTGAACTTTTTAATTTTTTTATTTATTGATGAGAGAGAGAGAACTAAACACCAATTTGCTGTTCCTCTTATTTATGCTTTCATTGGTTGATTCTTGTATGCACCCTGACCGGGGATTGAACCTGCAGCCTTGGCGTACTGGAACGACACTCTAACCAGCTGAGCCATGAGAAGAAACTGAATTTAAATTCCATACTCACATTCATATCAGCTCTAAGACCTTCAGCATGTCTGTTAATCATAGATTCCTCATCTAAAAAATAGGAATGATAATATCTACACCTCACAGTGATTATTAAAACCAATGAAAATTAAATACCATAAGCATTTGGTATATAGATTGGGCACCTAAAAAACAGAAATTATGATGATGATGATCACATGTAGTAACATTCTTAAAAGGCACACTTTGTCAGGTCTTCCCAAAAGTACATTTTTGAAAATACACCTTGCGTGTGGATATGTCAAAAACATAATGGCAATACACTGCTGTCAGTAATGTACTCTCTGCAAGAGATGCATGTGGAAAAACTAGAAGCCATCTACGCACGTGTGTTTTCTAAAAATAAGCATGTCACATTCTCAGGAGAGTTAGAAATCTATCAATACTAGTGCTAGACCTTTCAGCAGACCATCCTACTCTGCCTTTCAAGGTGCTGATGAGCCCTGCTCTAAATTCTCAAAGCACAAGGACTCTCAAGTAAGTTAATGGGAAGTCAATGGGAAATTGACTTTTCCTACTCTCTGCAGCTCTGAATGCAACGCTCTGTTAATCATGCCATTCTTCTTGTTCTCTTTCCTCCTACCCTAAATTAAAACTATTGGCGGAAACCCATACAGATATTTTACAGTTTTCATTACAATGAAACAATACCTTGGGTTGAAGCTGAAGTCTATCAAAAACCTACAACCTAACTGTTAGCTAAGATTAGAGTCTCACTGAAAAGCAAGGGCGCTGATTCTATCATTTCCATCATAATACCACTTTGCATTTGTATGGAACTTTTAAGTTTCAAAGAGCTTTCCCCGGCTATTCCCCCATTTCATCATTACAATGATCCTGTGCCAGAGAAAGGACACGTATTATTATCCACAATTGACAGATGAGGCAACTATAGCACAGAAAGGTTAAGTGATTTGCCTAAGGCCAGGAAGCCAGAAGAGAGCAGTGGTCTCCTGGCTTCCAGTCCAATGCTCTTTCCACCAGGCCACTAGAGAAGGTTTTATAAACACATGACAAACTCAGATAAAATAAAATAAAACAAGTAAGAGGAAATAAAACAAAATACAAGGAAAGCGCAAATCGGGGCTCAGGGAAGCTATGTTTCTTCATCATAGTTGAATTTTTCAAGCTTAGTATTAAAGGTCTAGAAATGTAGTCTTTTCTCTTGTTTATCTACTTCAGTCCTGTGACAAACATTAATGCAAATTTTCACTGAAATCTAAAACACAAAAATCATTTCAGGATATATTCAAATCAGTTTGATTCAGTAAGTAACCCTGCAGTAGTTCATCTTGGGATGGGTGTATGGGGGTGTATAAAATAATGAAGAACACATCTTTAAATTGTGTATATGTATTAAGCTTGCAGCTACATTATAACTACGGTCTGTTTGGAAGGGTGAAAGAGATCTCCAGTTGAAAGTAGATTTTGAAAAATTTTTTAGAGCCCAGGGGTTCATTTTTAATGAGCCGTTACTTTAAGTACTGCATAAAAAATACAGGAAATTGATAGTCCATTTAGTCTGCACCATACCTAATGCAAAAGTCATTAAGATGCATTATTCTTAATGTTCATGATATGATCAGTAAGTGTCTTTTGGAAAGATTGCCCTTAACTTTCACATAAGGAAATCTCTGAAAACCTTATATACTATATAGAAAAATGTTATGGCAACTGTGATTTACTTTTATATCTTCACTCTGCCAAGAAACAGCATCCTCGATTATAGTAACATTTTGAAGACAGTCCTCATTTGTAATATACTTACATATGACAGCATTGCCTTCATTTCTTCATCACTTCTCACTGTAATTCGATCACCATCTTCATCTTCATCTGTTTAAAAAGCAACATAATGCAAGTGATAAGATTTGCGTTTTTTAATGTACAAAAACCATGTCAGCTGGAAACAATTACAATTGGTTTTTAGAAACTGATATCCAAATTCTCAAAACTCTATTTTGGGGGATGTTGAGGTTTGTTGTTTTGTTTTTTGTTCAGAATACAGCCAGAATCTCCATAAAGAACTAAAAAATTTAGGGACAGCTGAAAATTAAAATATTGCTCATTCCCTGTGCCAGAGAAAGGACACATATTATTATCCACAATTGACAGATGAGGCAACTATAGCACAGAAAGGTTAAGTGATTTGCCTAAGGACAGGAAGCCAGAAGAGAGCAGTGGTCTCCTGGCTTCCAGTCCAATGCTCTTTCCACCAGGCCACTAGAGAAGGTTTTTGTGACATGTAATTAGGAGTATGACTAAAACAGGTCTGGTTTGGAGAACTTTAAAAACTAAAGACAGGCTAGTCCTGTTCTACTATCAGTACTTTTTATCTTTGCCACACAGCACCCTATCCCTCTATTTCTCCATTCTTCCTCTCTTCTAGGAAGCCATCATGTCACAATAGCATGATAAAAATGCCTAACACTTATTGAACATCATCATACACAAGGCATCACTATTTGTGCTTCATATGCAGCAAGTACCTCCTAAAAAACCCATAATGATCTTATAATGTGGATAGTGCGACTTTATTATTATTATTACTATTCCCTTTGTACACAAGAAAAACTGGGAGCCTAGCTGAAGGTTAACTTACAAAGCAACTCTAACAACACAATTCTCTCCATATCCTACCCTGTCTAGCTCTCTTTCTCTTTCTGAACAGTTTCATTTGTATTGGGAACTCTCTGACCAGTTTCACATGGCAATTCACAGTATTTTGAAATAATCTTGAAACTAGAGATTAATAAGGCTTTACAAAATACACAACCAGAATGTATACATTTGACTAACTGTATCATAAGAGTAGCCACATCCAGAAACAACTATGGGTCCCTTATTCAAAATAGTTTTGAAGTAACTCTTCACAAATTGCTTTAAGAACTAGAATATAGACCGCGTGAAAATATCAGATCTAATTTTTAACCCAAATGAAACTGTGCCCCTGACCACTCACCTACACTACCTGCCAAGAAGAACTCAGAATGACTTTTGGCTATTTCTAAATATCTAGTTAGCTACTTCATCTTTCTAAAGATAAAGATCTGTCAACAAGAGAACAGTCTATGTGGTAGACTCTAACTGGAAGCTGAAAGAAAAATGCTAACAACATTTTAGCAACAGCAACATTGCTAGAAAAAGTACACAGCCTCCCAGGGGACAACTTGGAAGGGGCTGCTCTCATTTGGAGTCTCAGCTCTGGTTCGTTTATTAAACAATCAGTGGTGTTATTTATTTATTTTGGTCATTCTTGGGTATCTAATTGCTGATTTGATCAGATGCAGAGAAACGGATCCCAGGCCTGGAGAAACAGACGAATCCCTTGTAGGCTTACATAGCATGCTCTGGGGATTCTTACTGAAAATAGTGTGAGTTCAGTTCAGCACAAGGATCTTTGCCCACAAGCCCTCCCCTCTGAAGATATCCCCCTGTCCACTGACCAGGCTCTGAGAACCCTATGAGGGGACGTGTGTTGTCTCCCAATTAGTCTATTTCAGAGCAAAATGCTACTTCCTTTTTCTCCTCAGTAGCCAGTAGCAATCTGACATCATGATGGAAACCAGCACTTGAGCCAGCCCTGCTCAATGATCAAGCCCACAGCTCTTGCTGGGTGTTTCTCTCCAAAGCATTTGTTCCTGGGTCCTGGTTCACCCCCAAAGAGTTCCCCAACTCAATGTAAATCAGTATCATCAAGTCACACTAAATATCTACATAGCTAGGTAATGTCTAAAATCACTATTGGCATTATGTTATCAAGAGCTGCCTGTTTTCAGTATAAAAGGCACACAATGGTCACTTTCAGTAACAAAGGTGGCACATTCCTAGGAATGTTACATATATAATCTAACTTTCTGTCTTTTTTTTTTCCTGTTCTTTATATTTCTTTATTTTTTTTAAAAGTTACAGAATCTATAGAGCCAAACTGACAGAGAAATGCCATTCTAGTTTTGAAAACAGAAGTTTCCACATAGGTTCTAGAAACTATTATTTTCAAAGTTGAGTCAAAAAGTTTCCTTACAAATGCAGGAAACAAAGGGAAAAACAGAAATATAGTATAAAGGAATATAATGTTGCATATTGCCACACATGAAAGCACATGTTTATTTTAAAGCCAAGTCAAATTCTCTGTTTAGATGTGGGCTAAACTGATTTGTTTCTTGATAAAGTCCTGAACTTGGTAATATTTCTAACCTGAACAAAGTAGCTTTTTGTAAATCTCATTTCTACACCAGAGCCAGCTACAGAGATGGTGGTTACAAAGGGACTGCTTATATTCAAATTCAATATGCACAAGACCTCAAAAGGTACTGTTCACATGGGATGGAAGTGCTTAGAGTTTAGTAAAACAGGTGAAAAATGGTTTTATAATTTGTAAAGAGAGGACACAGATTCCAGAAAAATCATTTAAATCACAGTCTCTATAAATCAGGAATAACAACAGAGAGTTCTCTGAGCTCTAAAAACCAGGCTTGAATCTTCAAGGCTGCTTAAAACAAAAGATTCTGGAATTCTAGAATTCTGAAATATTTAGGGATTAATTTCAGCAAAAAACTGTGAGGGGAGTCAGCCACCAGAATAATTTCTTACCTAGCAGTTCTATGAAAAGTAGCTATGAAACACTACAAGGGTATTTTGCTGTAAGTGGACAGAAAACTGAAGCTAAAGGGCCAGAATAGCCAACCTAGTGGTAAAGGGTTGAGTGCTGTCCCATAAGGGGTCTGACACCAAGAGAAAGAGTTCTGAGAAGTTGAAAGGGGCATTTTAATAAAGTCTGAGGATAAAATCAGGCTTACAGGACACAGTGATTAATAGTTCTTATGGATTAATTAAAAAAACTCATTTCATGTACGTATTGGTTTTCTTTACAGATTGCTCTTTGAGGGACTGTCTGATTCACTCTAATAATTGTGATTAGTAGTTTTAATGAAGACTCCTAGTTCTTGTCAAAGAGGAGACTGAGTTGGAAAAGTAATCACACTTATGAAAAGACTGAAAATTCTAGCCAAAATTCAAAATCCAGGCAACCTAACCCCTGAGGGCAACCTAAGAGCAAACCATTGGCTTTGATGTTTAAAGTAAGAATACACTTCTCTCTAAAGACAATGAATTCCAAAGAAGACATACAACAGGTACATGAAAAATGCTCAGCATCAGAGGAATGCAAATCAAAACCACAATGAGATGTGACCTCACACCTGTTAGAAGGGCTGTCATCAAAAAGGCAAGAAATAACAAGAATTGGTGAAGATGTAGAGAAAAGGGAACCCTTGTGTGCTACCGGTAGGAATGCAAATTGGTACAGCTGCTATGAAAAACAGTATGAAGGCCCTAGCTGGTTTTGCTCAGTGGTTAGAGCAATGACCTGCAGGCTGAAGGGTCCTGGATTCAATTCCAGCCAAGGGCACATACCTCTGTTGCAGGCTCAGCCCCGGTTGGGGTGCGAGTGAGAGGCGGCCACTTGTTGTGTCTCTCTCACTCAATGTTTCTCTCTCTCTCCCTCTCCCTTCTACTCTCTCTGAAAAAGCAATGGAAAAAATATCCTCAGTGAGGATTAAAAAAAAAAAGACAGTATGAAGGTTCCTAAAAAAATTAAAAATATTATTACCATATGATCCAGCAATCCCACTTCTGGGTATATTCAAAGGAAATGAACTCAAGATCTTGAAGTGATACCTGTACCCATGTTTATTAGCATTATTCACAATCCAAGATATGGAAACAACCTAAATGTCCATCAACGGATAAATGGATAAAGAAGATGCTACACACACATACCCCAGATTATTATTCAGCCATGAAAAATAAATACACTGCCATTTGTGACAACTTGTATGAAACTTAGGGCAATATGCTAAGTGAAATAAGTCAGTCAGAGAAAAACAAATATTATGTGGTATCACTTATATGTGCAATCTAAAAAACCCAAACTCAGAGAAACAGAGTAAAGTGACTACCAGAGATTGGGGGAAATCATATTTGTCAAAGGGTACAAACTTTCAGGTAAAAGTACAACAAGGTCTGGGAATCTAATGTATAGCACGGTGATTATAGCTAATAATAATGTATTATATACTTGAATGTTGCTAAGAGAGTAAATCTTAAATGTTCTCACCACAAAAAAAGAAATGGTAATTATATGATAGGATGGAGGTGTTAGCTAATATGGTGGTAATCATCTTGCAATATAAAACTGTATCAAATCAGCACACTGTATACCTCAATTATATCTCAATAAAGCTGTGAAAAAATAAAAAAATTAAAGATAATGAATTGACAAGTATGAGAAGTTAATAAAGGATAAGAAAGTACAAATAGATACCAAGCAATTTAAAATGACAATGACTTAAAATATTTATCTCAATAAAAAGTTAGACACACACACAGTCCATCTAGCAAAGACTCTGGCTATTTGCCTATTAAACTGGATTAGCTATAAAAAGTACACTAACTGAAACTATAAATCATAAAACTTACTAAAATGGCACAAAGAGTTTCAAAAGTATAAGTAAGTTGGTGAAGAACACTAGAAAGTAGTGGTACTAAGTAGAGAGAAGTAGAAAAAATAATTTGAACTCTTTTTGTCTTATACATGGAGGTTCTTTGCCATCTGACCAAAAAAGCATTACAGATATGACCAAGAAGGGGGCGGGTGCGATAGATCTGATACGCTGATTTACAATGAGAATTCCAGGCTTCTCTAGTTGCCTGGAGCATAGTAATATGATTTTCCAGCACATTAGGGAAGCAAAAGTAGAACCAGAAAGTCTATGTACTGGCTGGATTTTGTTAATGTCACTTAAAATGGAGGAAAAAATCCTAGCAAGATACCAAATAGAGTGCAGCAGATGGTAAACAAATATTATGAAGCAATCTTCACAAAATCTGCAGTGTGTCACAAATATACAAAATGGCAGAGTTTGGGAAAAGAGAATCATAACAGGCCATATGTTGTTAGCAATTTTATTTGAGGCAACATGCAATCCAAAAGAGAAACCAAGAGAAGGAACATAAAGGCCCAACAGAGGAAGAGAGGCAGCCTCAGGTAAGGGCGATCAGAATGGCAGGCACAGTGCCTACCAAGTAAACAGCACAGGCTGGGAAGGTCTCAGCCAAGCAGCACCTACTGCAGTGACAGGGCTCAAATGGGCTTTGGAGAGAAACAATCTAGCTTCTACAAAGAGCAACAAAAAGTTAAGGCAATATATCATTTGTCATTTGTCAATTCCTTCAGTGCCAGGTGAAAGTCTATTAGAACTACAGCAAAGGCGTTTTTCCAAGGCAAAAAAAAGGAAATGAAAACATAATTGTAGGGGTTTGAAAGACATCAACAGGAAATCACCAGAAAAGTTGTCAAGTTTACAGCCCCTCTCAGGTGTGGGATCTAAGATCTGGACAGGACCAGAGGCCAGAGTTTCTAGGACCAAATCTTCACATGAGTTTAATTCAGCTTCATGCCTCCTGCCGCTTGATACCTTCTTCAGTTCTTGGCTCCCTTCTTCTTTCCAACAAATATGTGTCTACCATGCAGCCGGCAATCTTCTGAGCGCTGGGGATAGCAGCAGTGGAAAAAGAACACCTGATCTTATGGAACTTTCACTTTAGTTGAGAGAGACTGAAGGGAATGAGGCAGTCTGGGCTGTGCTGATACTTGGGGAAAGAGTGTTTCAGGCAGAGGGAACAGCTAATGCAAAAGTCCTGAGGCAGAAGAATATCTGGCACGTTCAAAAGACTGAAAGAAAGCCAGGTAAGTGGAATAGAATGAGAAAGGGAGAGAAATAGGTGAGTTCAAAGACGTAATGGTGAAATAGATGGGGGCAGATAAGAAACTGTGGCGCTCTGTAGGGCATTTTAAGGACTTGGCTCTTACTTCCGAGAAAGATGGAAACCACTGGAGGGTTTTGAGTGTTATGATCTCACTTAACTTCTAAAAGGATCACTTTGGCTGATGTATGGAGGCAAAAGCAGAAACAGGGAGACCAGGTAAGATATGATGGTGGCCTAAACCAAGCTGAGAGTTTGAGTAGTCATCACATGCAAGATATATTTTGAAGATAGAGATAACAGAATTTGCTTGTCCTATTACTTCATTCCTTCAACCATTGATGCATCCTAGAAACACGTATCGAGTGAGTACTATGTGCCATGTACCATGTTAGGCTTTCCAGGGATTCAAAAATGAGCAGTATTGTCTACTGCCTTCAAGAAACAAACAGCCTGGTGTTTGAGGTAAAGGAATTAGACTTCTTAATTCTCATGCAAAACAGCAAGATTACTCATAAATAACTACTCTCATGAGACTAAAAAGGATTTGGACTTTTTGTATCAATGATATTGGGAACCAATAAATTAAAGCTCTCTTCAAATTGTCTCAAATTCTAGAATGCACAAGTAACTCTTACCTGTTAAATAATTTTTAGAATCAGTGTAGGTCTAATGTGAATTATAACTTTTCATTAACCTGCCTAGTTTTACTTATAAGCAATCACTTATCTTTCACTTATACTACAGTTTAAGAAAATAAACTTCGCCCAGCCAGGTGTGGCTTGGAGGTTGAGCATCAACCTAGGATCCACGTGATTATGGTTTGGTTCTTGGTCAGGGCACATGCCCGGGTTGCGGGCTCAATCCTCAGTTGGGGTGTGCAGGAGGCAGCCAATCAATGACAACTCTCTCATCGTTAATGTTTCTCTCTCTCCCTCCCTCTCCCTTCCTCTCTCTGAAATCAATAAAGATATATTTAAAAGAAAATAAACTTCATTTTTTCCAAATATTTTATGATTTCCTTATATTTTATGATTTAGACTTTTTTTCAAAGCAAAAAGGGGTTCTCGCCCAACTATTCTTAAATGAGAATGCCTTTGCTATTTGAACATGAGGAGTATCTCCTACAAGTACCTTTCTAGTAATCAGCTATAATTGTTTTCTATACTCTAAGAATTTACAACTTATATAATTGCAATTTTGCTTTAAATGGTCATATTATGCCAAATTTAAAATGTGATATGATGTACTGGTTTTAAAATCTCCACCCAAAATAATCTTCCAGAAATTCATAAAACAACTGAAAAGTATTCTATTCAACAAGAAGTGAGTTTAAAATGGTCATGGTTGAAGAAAGACATAAGTAAAGATTTATCTTATAGCCATTTTCCTGAACCAAAATTAAGACAGTGGTTTGACAAGTATGAAGATATTTATGAGAGCTACAGACCAAAATATGTGAAGTCAGCGTCATAGGACAGTGGTACCATATGGTACTTCTAGGTAGAAGTCAGCATTTGTCTACACAGACTTTCAAGTCATCAGTAAGATTTTACTATCCAGCAACCAGCCAGTACTCATTTTACAGCAGTAACTTGTCTAGAGAAAATTCAGGGAGAGGAATGAATGTAACAGATATGCGCAGAGAACTCATTAGTGGGCATAGTTGATTTTCATCACTTCATGTGTTGGTATACTCATTAATCTGTTAATAAAACTAAAAGTCAGCAGGGGTCTTTGGGCCTATATAAATGTCAAGCTCCTACAGCATACATAGGGCCCACACATGCAAATACACAAGATTTTTATGGTTATAAAATGTAGCTTCATCTCAGAAGTTTTCTCATATTTGGGAAAAGACGAATTATTCAATACCTGATATGAAGTCAACTGTATTTCTGCTTGAAAAATAAAACTGTACCTCCATCTGACTCCTTTCACCAAAATAAACTGCATATAGTACCCCCCAAAAAACCTTTGTAATAGAACCGAGTGCTGTTTTTAAAAATCCACAAACACTAATACACATATGAACGTACCTGTGTGTTCGTGCTTAACCCCAGTAAGTAGAAAAAAGAGAATATGGATGAATGTTTTTCAATATCCTGGAATGTGAAAGACCTTTCTAAGCTTGACATAAATCTAGAAGTCACAAAGGAAAATACAATAAACTTGACCATGTAAAAACTTTATAAAATTCTCCATGGAAAAAAAGAAGAGAGAGAAAAAAAAGACCAAAATCAGCTGAAAAAAAGTAGCAAACTACACAAAAATATCTCTAACATATAAAACAAAGGGCCAATTTTCTTAATATTGGAAAACTTTTAAATCAGAAAAAGACAAATAACCTAATAGAAAAAATGGCAAAGGTGACAAATAGTTAACAGAAATTAAACACAAATGACCAAACTACAGGTGAAAAGATGCTCAGGCTCATTTAGAGTGGAAGAAATACAAAATAAAACAAGAATTCATCTTTTTCACCTATCAAATTGACATTAACTAAAAAGTTTACTAATGTCCAGAGTTGGTGAAGGTAGAAAGAAATGGACATTCTCAAACATTGTTGGTGGGAGTGTAAACTGGTTCTACCTTTTTAAAAGCAACATGGTAATAGCTATTAATATGTAAAATATGGGTACTCTTTGTCTCAGTAGTTCCAACTCCGAGGAATTTATTCTACAAATATATTTCCACAATGTGGAATGATACAAGACAATGCTGCTGACTGCAGCATTTTTTCTAACATGAAAACACTGGTAACGAACTTAAAACTGGTCATTCAATAGGTAAAATAAATTAAGCCATAGTCATAAAATTAAGTATAATGTAGTCATCCTAATGCAGAAAAGGGGCCCAATATATGCTACTAAGTGCAGGCAGGGGAAACTAGTTCCAGTAGAGTATACAATATATACAGAGAAAATTTATGTAAAGATACAGAAGAAACTGTTAACTAGTGACTTAGGTAAATGGGGACTTTTACATCTTGCTTTATTCTATGCTGTTAGAATGTTTTTTAAAGATCATCTATAACTTCTTAATTAAAAAGAAATCAAACACTAACTATTAAAAAGTACTTCCCTTTGTGCTCTCGTAAGGAAGAAGAAAACCAGGAAGGAGTATGAAGAAAAAGAGGTTTAGGACCATCAGTCCAAGAGGTGAATTCAGCTCAAATGGGCCTCCCTCCCCTCCTCCAGCCCAGCTCCCCTCAGAAACATCATCCCCGGGGACAGAAGTGAGAAAGAATACAGCCACTTCTGAACCTCGGTCCCTCAGGACACAGGGCCCAGTCAAGTGTGGGAATTTGAATTTGGAGCAAATTACTTACTTGGCTTTAGGTCACATGCATTTTACAATTTTCATTTGAATACAGATATAAAACATTCCATTTTATTCAATGAGAGTATTTCTACAAGGCACTAAGCTGAGTACTAAGATGAGAGAAAGAGTGAAATAAAACATGGTCCCTGTCACCAAGTCATTCAACATCTAGTGAGGAAAGGGAAGGACATACAATCAACCAGAAGGCAGGCCCAAAAGGTAACCTGCTCCCATAAAGGTATACAGAGAAATTAACCACATCTGGGAAGCCGGAGATTTAACCAAAGAGATGGCATTTCTCAGAGCTGAAGAATCTGTAACATTACCTGACTTTTCCCCTCTTTTCCACTTACTCAAATCCTTTTCTCTACATTTATCTAAAGCAGGTCAATCTGCTGATGCCTGCCCTTTCTCATTGCTACATTCATATCACTAAATACAATAGCATCTCTTTTGTATAAAAAATAAATTGGTGCTGGGTTTACTTTTCAGTAATAAATATATTACCATATATATATCTTTGATTAAAGTTTTATGTATTCAAGAGTTGTTCTATCGCACCCACAAACCACTGAATCAGCTCAAAAATATCAGTAAATTAACTTGCAAACTACATCTTTCCAACTGTTTCTTATACATAGATTTTCATTTATTAGTTCAGATCTTTAGTTCAGAAAATAATGTCACCTTAGAGCAATCATGAAAAAAGCCAGCCTAGGTCTTGATGTCTATAATGGAAAGTACTTGATAATCTAAGCACAAAAAACTCATTATTTTGCCTGTATTTTTGTTTCTGTTTTTTTTTTTCACCTAAAACTGGTCCAGATGCAGATGGGTATAGAGCTGCTGCCATGATGAGGGGAAAAGAGAACGAGATGTCTAAGCACTTAAACTTAAAAATTTAAGTGTTCTTCTGTTAGAGCCAGGTATACTTTTCAGTATTAAATTGAATACTATAAATATTTGTTTGATCAAAGTTGAATTTCTCAAGAGTTGTTCCATCATACCCATAAACCATAAACCACACACTAACACAGGCTTTCGGCATGCTTATTTATAAAGAGTGAAAGTTTTACACTCAGAAAGAACTTTGTTTGAATCGGGGCTCCACCACTTCCTAGCTGATCAACTTTGGCAATCATTTCAAGTCTCAGAGCTTCAGTTTCTTCACAGGTATAATTTTCCTACCTTTCCTCTTGCAAAGATTAGCAACAATCTAAGTAAATCATGTAGTACATTGCCTGGCACAGAACAGGCCATCAATAAATGATAGCTAAAGTAATCAGTATTATTACTATGAACCTAACTCCTGAAGTCTGTGGGGCACAGGTACATTGAGCAAGAAGTAGGAAGTAGAAAGTTTCTTTTCTGCTGCACTTAAGAGCATCAGAATACATGATTTCAAGAATTATGACAACTCTCAAAATAAGTCTCAGCAGTGGTTGAGACTGTATATATATGCTCTTGAGTCTACTCTAGAAATTCCACATTATCACTTACTAGCTGTAAGACTCTGAGCAGGTTGCTTAGAGATGTCCTTTCCTCAACTAAAACACAGCTAATAACAGTCTGTCAAAGTACGTTGTGGCAATCTTGTGAAGGTTAAATTAAATGAGATAATCCATGGAATGCTCTTAGCACAGCATCTAGCAACAGTAAGTACTCCAAATGTTAACTATCAGACTACCCATGAAGTCCCTGCCTATGGAGTTACTGCAAGGGGTTACTGCAAGGGGTCTAAAGAGCTTGCAACACTAATATGTATTTCAGATATACGTACTATTTTTCAATAGTAAATAGAGTCCAGTGTGGCTAATAAAACAGTAATTATTTTAAGAGTTCTATTCAAGTAGCTTTTAAAAATGTAATAATTGTTGAAAAATATTCAAACAATAGAGAAATATATAAAGTGAAAAGTGTGTTCATTCGACCTAGCTAGTTTAGCGCAGTTAGAGTGTCTTCTTGCTCAATGAAGAGTACCAGGTTCGATTCAGGCCAACAGCACATACCTCGGTTGCAGGCTCCATCCCCAGCCTGGGTAGGGGTGCATGCAGGAGGCAACCAATCGATGAGTTTCTCTCACATTGATGTATGTCTCCCTCTCTCTCTCTCTCTCTCTCTTCCTCTCTCCCTCCTTTCCACTCTCTTGGAAAAGCAATGGAAAAAATATCCTCCAGTGAGGATTAAAAAAAAAAAGTGTGCTCATTCAGTCAACCCTTCCCCCACTCCAACTCCTAGGTAGCCTTTCCAGGGGAAACCACTGGAAAGCACTGCAGTGGAAAACTTCAGATTCACTTTTTCACAAAATAGGATCATACCATATATTTTATTTGTTTATTCAATAATATATCATGATATCTTTCCATGTCAATGCATAAATCCTAACTCATTCTTTAGAGCGACTGCTTAATGATTCAGATGATGGATAAATAATTTATTAATCTATTATTTTAGGCATTTGGCTTACTTTTAAATTTTTTGCTCTTAAAAATAATTCCACAATGAACACTTTGTTTGAAGGGCACTCGATGCATGTTTAGGCTTTTCTGTTGGGCAGCTTCCTAAAAGTGAATCTGCTGACTCAAAGGTTTTACACATTTTATATTTTGGTAAGTACTGCCAAATTGTCCCCCAAAGAGAACATAAATAAAACAGGACAATGTACTCTCTGTCATTAACCATCTGCTTAAAACACAAGAACAAAAAGTATACTATCGTGCGGAGAAACCATACATTTTTCCATACGGAAAGTGGCCCTCATCTTTAAAAAAAGATGGGAACTACAGTTACAAAGCCATTACCCTTCTCAACACCAGAGCTACTGACTAAACTCTCACCTCAACATTATTCAAACCCTGATCTCTCTTGCAATGGCCTGGCTCAGATCAAAACCAGTTTTCTAGTACCCTGCCCCTGCTTCTGGTCCCTAAGCCAACTGGTTTAGTGCGGAGGGTGGTGGGGGAAAGGATTCAAGACCTGAAATGTTGCTGCCATCGGCTAGCAGCCTTGCCGAGCCCCACTAAAACACAATTACTCCATTCAATGTTCACTTAAAAGCTCTACTCTGTTGCTGTTATAAAGCAGCAATGGATTAAAACCTCTTAATCAATAATCATTGGCCTACAGGTAGTTTACAGGTTTCATTTTACACCACAATATTATTACAGTGAGGAGCAAGAGCAGATAAAGGTCATGTTGGTAATTAAAGCTATATTATAAAAATATGCACACCCAAGATATGATTAAATAAGAAAATATTACTCAGTTAAGTATCATCATTAAACTTGCATTAATTTATAAATATTTAAATATACCATATGATGATCATAAATAATCTGTTTTTGTCAGTTTCTAAAGTAATGCAACCCATAAACCCTTTGAAAAATTACTGCAGAAGGAAACAGTCAAGAAAGTATACAAGCCAGACTTACATTCAAATGCTGTGGTTGTTGCTTCAGGCAGAACCTGGCCTATCACATCCTAAACAAAGAAAGAATAAAGAAACACAATTAGCCATCTTCTTTATTGCTAACATGTGGCAAATCCTTGAGGAAATATGAGACCCTGGAAAAGATTTTTGAAATGTGGGCATAAACTATAAAAACATTAGCTCATAATCACACTTAGCACAGCAATGTAAGTGCAGAATTTAAATCTCTATACAGGGTGCAGGGGTGGGAGCTGGGGGGGTGGTGGAATCTTTACAAAATTTTTTCTACTTTGTATTAATAACATAATCTTTCACTCTCAATTCAACAGTATATATAAATACACTATTGCGTATTTACAATAAATTTTGTTTCTTCTATGGGAGGTTGTGGAAGGTACTACAGTAGAGAGTAGGGGGTTTGGGGAGTCAGACTGGCCTGGGTTGGAATCTCAGCTCTGCATTTCCTAGCAGTGTGATTAGGAACAAAGTACTTAACCTCTTTGAGCCTCGATTTGGTTATCCTCCAATATGGGTCTAGTAATATTTATAGAGGTAATGTAAAAATTAAATTAAAAATACAATAAATATAAGCTGGTCTAACACATTGTAGCCATTCAACAAACGTAATCCCTGATATGTAAATAGCAACATTGTGCCTTGCATTCATAGTGGGAAAAGCTCGAAAAACAAGTTTCCATGATGATAAAACCTAAAAAGCTACACTTAATACAAACAATTCTTATCAACCATTACTCTTAAGCAACTGAAAAAAATATATTTAATGACACTAAAATACAGTTGATCTATCCTACAAAAACTATGTACTTCTTAAACTATATATAATCTAATATCAATGTTTAAGTGAATCTATGAAGTTGAAAACACTTGAAAATCAGTCTACAAAGACAGCTTAAAGAGGCATAGAACACCATCAAGAAATAGTTCTGGGAAAAAGTAACCCTCCATTATGTGCAGTCCAACCCAAGTGGCCTGCAAACCTCATTGCTCTCTGGTAGCTCTGCCACTATGTCCCTATTGGGCTGTGCCAGAACTGGCACCAGGCAGCTGGCTCACAAGACTCCTGGAAGTATTTCTCAGCAGGGAGCCCACAACCCCTCCAAGCAGGGCACTTAGCAGAATGGTGGCTGCAACTTCCTTCTAAAGGCAGTTCTTTAGAAGCGTCTGCTGCAGTGGCAATTTACATAATAGCCTTGCCTCTACAGTGCCTTCCCCCGCCTCAAAAATAAATCTGCATATAAAATTGATCAAAGGGAACTCTTAGGCAGCCCTCACTCATTAGAGCCAAAGGGGATTACTATTTTTATTATTATTATTTTTTTAAATATATATTGATTTCAGAGAGAGGAAAGGAGAGGGGGAGAGAGAGATAGAAACATCAATGATGAGAGAGTCATTGATTGGCTGCCTCCTGCACGCCCCCGACTGGGGATCAAGCCCGCAACCCGGGCATGTGCCCTGACCGGGAATCGAACCCTGATCGCCTGGATCCTAGGTCGAAGCTCAACACCGCTGAGCCACGCCCAGCCGGGCAAAAGGGGATTATTTTTCCCTCTAACTCAGGAAGTGAAATATCAACTTTTAGAGGAATTATTTGTCAAAGATTTTAGTGTTAAAAAAATTCTTAACTCTGGCAGGAAAGTTTAGTGGGTTAGAGAGTCCTCCCCATGTGCCAAGGCTTCGGGTTTGATCCCCAGTCAGGGCACATACAAGAATCAACCAATGAATGCATAAATAAGTGGAACAACAAATCCATGTTTCTCTCTCTCTCTCTCTAAAAATCAACCAATAAATAAAAAAATTAGCCCTGTCCGGTGTGGCTCAGTTGGTTGAACATCGTCCCCTGCACAGAGAAGTCACTGGGCACATGTCTGGCTTGTGGGCTCAATCCCCACTGGGAGGTGTGCAGGAGGCAGCCAATGGATGTTTTTATCTCTCATCGATGTTTCTCTCTCCCTTCCGATCTCTCTAAAATCAATAAAAACATGTTTAAAAATTTTTTTCTTAATTCTTTCGACACACTTGTAGGTAGAAAGTATTTACTGACAGGTAAATGGCAATGGTAGAGTGAGTATGAAATAAACTATACAGGCAGCCAGTATAAAGCCTGAGAGTGTGGACTGGAGCCAGACTGCTAGGGTTGGACCTTGGCTCTGCCACTCACTAGCTAAGTGACTAAGCCTCAGTTTCCTTCTGTGTAAAATAAGATCACAATTGTAACAACCCTGTAGAACTAAATGAGTTAATATTTGTAAAGTGCTTAGAAGAGTGTCTAGCACATGCCCATATTAGTGTCTGTTAAAGAAATAAAACAAGTCACTGATGACTGGAACATTACAAAGCTTATCTCATAAAGAAACTTTAAGTTTTAGCACCCAACAATAAGTGGAGGATGGTCACTTGTTCACTTATGTCAGCCTTCCACAGTACTCAAAGGACCTTTTCTAGCCAGTATGTAAAAAACAAACAAACAAACAAAACAGAGGACTCTACTCCCAACACTCCAAGTCTAGATTATCACTGGAACTCCGATCATTCAGACAACCAATCTTGAGATATGAACTCTACGGTATTAGCAAACTCATTTAGGACATTTCCTACTTATGAAGAGCAGACCCCATCAAACAGCAAATCCCAAATAACTAGCTGAAGACCCCGCTGGGCTGCAATGGCATCCTTTGCCCATCAACATAAACAAGAAACCACATGTACTTTACATCTAATGTGGGGAAAAGGAGAAAGAAAAAGCCAAACTGCTTGAAAATCATCTTGTTTTGTTAAAGTAATTAAAGGGGGGCTATCATAATAACCAAAGGGGAAAAAGTCTAAAAATTAGTCAATATCTACTGGTGGTCTCTAAGCAGGGCACATTTAGTAATTTTATTCATATTTTCCAGTTATATTTTAAGTGACTTATTTCAAAGTAACCCAGGCTTCTTTTCAACATGACATTTACCTAACCTAAAGGTTTCAAAGAAAACTTAAGTTTAAATATCTTGATAGTGATCATTTCTTCATTCTTTCCCTCTCCTTCCTTTCATTAAATCAGTCAAAAATCTGACAGCCAAAAGTATAAATGAGCATCTACAATGTACCTGGGGCAATAAAGAACACAAAGCTGTAGGCAACAAAAAAATAAGACTTAGGAAGATTATAATCTGGTCACAGAGATAAAGACAAACCTAGAAGATTAACAGTACTTAGTATAGTAAGAGCCAAACACAAAAACCCATAAGTGCCATGTAGTGTATGCTAACTCAAGAGGAATGAAAATCAGACGCGTACAAAGAGGAATTTCAGAGAGGAAATCTGAACTGGGACTTGGGAGACAGGGTTCAAACAACAAGAGAAAAGAGGTAACATGCTCTCCTACCACTCACTATTTCAGGAGATTCCGATCTCCTACACAATTTTCCCCAAACTGTGCACTATCTTTCCAAGGAAGAAGAGAAACACACAAAGCTGAAAAACAGATAACCCAAATGTCCCTGCCCTTGAGCACCAACTCAGTCTACTTCACATTACAGCCAGTTCCTAATTAATTCAGACAAAGAGCACAGATCCAAAGTGGCCAAGTGACTTGCCCAGGCTCTCCCAGCTTTTTGACGGAGCTGTGATTGGAGCTCTCAGTCCCAACACTGACTCCTGTTCCAAAACACTCTCAGTTACAGTTGACTCAGTGACTACAAACTTTTTCTGGCTTCTGTGTCTGGTTTTGCCCAAAATTAGCTGTGTGACTTTAGCATTTCCCACTCTGGAGTTCCTTTGAGAACTGGAGTGAGGAGGGTTGTATTAGATGAAGGGGATGCTTTCAGTTTTCACTTGGCTTTAATTTTTAAAATTCCAAGACAGAGCTGCTGATGTATCTGTTGGTATTTGGCCAATTTTTTGATGAACAGATAAGGTGAACCTGGAGAAGAGATCACAGGAGTGCTCCAGGATCTGGGCTTCCAGTTCAAACAACTTTAAAAAGCACTAGGAGACAGGGCAGCACCCATTGCTACAGCCCTTCATCAGGACTTCCTGACAAAACATGCTGCACCTGTGCTTACCTGAGCAAGCACGTGTGAGGACACATGGCACTCTGTGCTCTAGATGGTGGGACCTTCTGTGCAAAGTTTACTTGGAGGCAGTCAGCCTTGAGCCAAAGTTCAACTGAAAGATGTATGAGAAGCAGAAGACCCAGACCCGATCCCTTATGTCATAACACCACCACTATAGAGCACTTACAATGTTCCAGGTTGTTCTACATGCTTTACATGTATCAACTCCAGTAGTCCTCCCAATTGTGAGGTAAGCACTATTTTTACCCCTCTAATCCTTTTTTTTTTTTTTTAACTAACAGATGAAGAAACAGACATAGAAGACACTCGCCCAAGTGAGCCTGGTGGAGCATACAATTTAAACCCAGGAAGTCAGGCTCTAGAATTTGTTTTTAGACATTGTGCCATTCTACTTAATACCTTCTGATGTCTCCAATAAGTGAAAGAGAGCTCATGCTTCTCTCATCATAGACCCAATTTCATGTAATCTTCACAATTTTCCCTATTTTACAGGTAAGGAAACTGAGGATCAGAAAGGTACAGTGACTTGCCTAGTTGGGACTGCCTGTCATTAAACCCAAACTTTCTTATTCAAAAGTCAGTGTGCTGCCCACAAAACCATAATTGCATGCATCCTTTTTGAGGAACAGTTCAGGGTCCTACAAAGCACCAGAAATAGTGTATGATCATCTCCTCCAGAAGTTTACTATCTAGTGGAGGAGACAGACAAAATTATGACACAACCTATGTGCTTTGCCCAAACAAAGCTGTGGGAACACAGAGGAGAGGCAAGTAACCAAGACTAATGTGGAAGAAAAGTGAAGCTGGGCCTTGAAGGACAGGTGAGAGTTAGCCAGCTGAAGAAGAAATGAGTGGGCATCTGGGAGAACTCAAGGTTAATTCTAAATGCCTGGAGCACAAGACACTCATTGGACTGTGGTGAGAAATGAAGCTCGTGCCAGGTAAGCATGAGTCAATCAAGATGGGCCCAGAGGACCATATTAAGGAGTTTGGACCTTAGCAGGAGGGGAAATCTATGTGCATGTGAGTGTGTGAACTCTGGATGCAAAGAGAAAGATGTCACTTGGGTGTACAAGAGTGGACTCTAGCCTCTGCACTCCTGGCCCAGACACCTGAAAATCTGTATGGTCTGGGTGGTCAGTAACATCCAGAACTCAAAACAAAGGTACAGGAAGCAAATTTTGATTGGGTAACCTATGACAACCAAAAACGGCATCACAGATCTTCCTCCTGCCAAGAACCTCCACCAAGCCCTATCTTATCTTGCAGGTAAGTTCCGCTAAAGATCTGGTACTTGCAATGTGCTTCTTGGTATGTCAGCTCTACCTTTGATGCCTCAGTTATTCAATAAAATGGGCACAATACACTGTCCACCTCAAAATGAACTCTAAAATATGAGAAGGGCACTACAGTATGTGGAAATAAATACTAAGTAAAAGTAAGGAAGTCTGAGCTCTGGCACTGACTCCCCAACGCACAAGCAACTGGGCTTTGGAAAAGTCATTTCACCTCACTGCTCCTCAGTAACTGCAAAAATGCCATGATTTTATTTCAAACACATTCCGAGTATTTACTCTGAAACAAGAATACAAACCTGATTCTAAAATGCACATTTCCCACATGATAGATTACAGCTGCCTTGTTTCCCTTTCCTGCTGGCCACCAAGTCCAGAGAACTCAGTGGAAAAACATGGCTGGAATCTGGCCAAGGACATTCCAAGAAACACTTGCGAAAACTCTCTTCTAGCCTCAGCTTTTTGTATCCCAGTTGGTCGCTTCTGTGCCTATATCCCACTCTAGGCTGTGAGCTCCTTGAGGGCAGGGGTTCAATCAGATCATCTCTGTCTCCCCAGGGTCCTGATCATTTGCCAGGTTTCAAGCCACACAACTCATCAGTGCTTGGGGTGAAGCAGTAAAACTGCCCCGTAGAAGGCCAGGGCACGGGAGCAGGACTCGGTGGTGGCCGCGGACCACTCGGAAGCCCCGCGCCACCCCTCGCTGGGGCTCGCGCGCCGAGATGAACACTCACCAGCACATCCCTGAAGAGCAGCTGCGGGCCGGAGTTCACCGTCCAGTCCACGGCGCCCCTATTTGGAATCTTGATGCGAATCACCAGCACCTGGTTCTCCATGGCAGGCAAGGGGCCAAAGGCCAGCCACAGCATTACAGTGAAAGGGGCTCACATCCCGCGGTGGGGCGTATCCATGGCCCCTGGTTAGGCGGGGGCTGCAAGGGGTGCCAGGGGCCCGAGGGGAAGAGGACGGAGGGTGAGGGGTATCAGAGCGGAGGGCCGGTCGGGAAGCGCCCCCCGGCCCCGCAGGCAGCGACCCAGGCCCAGGCTGAGTGGGGCTGAGGGGTGTCTCCCTGCGAGCGTGGACGGGGGAAAGGGCAGAGACCCGTAGGAACTGGCGGAGGAGGTCAGAAGGCTCCCTAAGAGTTGGAAAAGGGGGCAAAACAAGACCGTGCAGCTCTCGGCTGTCTCTGTGGGCGTGAGGAGACGGCAGAATGCAGCCCCCTTTCCAGGGGAATGCAGCGGCAGGGTCCGCGCCTCCTCGGAGGGCGAGGGGGAGGGTCCCGGATGGGAAGGGACTCAGCCCAGGGCTGTCAGGAAGCCCCGGGGCCGCCAGACTACGAGAGAGCCGAGGGGGGAGGCAGGGCCCTCCCTGGGAGGGGTGGGGGCGAGTCCTCTGCCCGCACCCGAGCTAGAGGGCGCGGCCACGCGGGCCCAGCCCCGGCCGCCCGAGGTCGTGCGTCCCGGCAGCGGCTGCGACGGCGGCGGCGGCGGCGGCGGCGGCGGCGGGAGGAGAGGGAGAAAGGCGGCAGCTAGGGCACAGTTACTCCGGAACCAAAATGCGCGGCGCCGGAACCAAGGGAGCCAGCGAGCGGAACCCGCCTCCCGCGGCGCCATGTTGGAAGAGGGCAGTTCCCGGCCGCCCCCAGCCCCCGCGCCCCAGTGGGCGGGACCCGGAGCGAGCGCACCGGCGGGAGCGTGGAGGGCACGGGCGGGCCCCGCCCACTCGGGAGACCCCACGAGCCGAGACCGCCCGCGGCCACCGGGTGACTGGCTTTCCTTTCCCGACCCTCTTAGGACAGCGAAGTGAAAGCATCTGACTAACGGAGGAGGAAACCGAAGCAGCGCTGGAGTCCGCCGGGGACCGATGGTGGCTGAGAACTGCGTGCAGGCTGCTGTACAGACCCCTCAGAAAGCCAGAACTGCCGCTCCCGGCCTCCCTCCCCTGTCAAGCCGGGCGCCTGAACGTTTGGGGCGTTTGTGCGCCAAATCAGCAAGAGCAAGGCAAGAACTAAAAAAATGATTGGCTTTTTCTTTTCTTTCTTCCGAGCCACAGATGCAGAGGCCCGACAACTTTCTCTCACGTTAGCAAAGCCTGTATGACTTTTTCTTGCGGCGGGGTCCTTTCCCCCACGATTGCGCGGAAATAGCCAACAGCCCCCCCCCCCCGCCCCATTCGAAAGCCACTGGAAAGAAATTTAGAGTCGTAACTGCCTGGAGACAGCTGCAGTAGTGGCATCATCTTCTCTTATTAAACTGTTGCAAAAGTATCCGGTCTAATCCATAAATTTTCAAGTAGATAGCAATGTTTACGTAACCGGTGATATCACAGGCAGTAGCAATAACCTTTGGTTGTTTTGAAGTGCCTTGTTAACCTCAGATTTTAAAGTGCTTAATTTTGTTAACGCCTGGTGCCTGTACAAACTTTTGTTTAAAAATTGCAAAGTGTAGGCTTGTCCTTTATCTGTTTCTAATGAAGGAGCACATATCCCTTTACTTTGGGGGTTGAATTCTGTATAAAGCGGTGGTAGAAGAGTGTCGTTTTCCCTCTCTAACGGTCAAATAGTTAATTAATGCAAGAGAAAAAATATTTTAAATGTTGGTTAGCTTGAGTATAATACCAAAAAATTTTCTGCATATATTCTCTGCCTGCGTTTCTCTTATATTTAATTTGAAAGTCCATTGTAGGAGATAAATGATTTCTTTATAGTTACTGTAAATTAATAGTTTAAGTAGAAATTCTTTTACTCAGATCCTGCACATAGTCTAGGAATTGTCCTTGTCCACCTGCACTTCAGTCCTGTGAAAAGGAAACCATTTGCTCAAGGTCCCCATGTACTTTTTATTGAAAGTTCATTTCCTATTATTAGAGAAAATGGACCACAAAATAGAGATTTTCTATGAATCTATGATTTGTTAGAACGGCTTTTTTATTCATAGTGCTTTGGAAAAAAACAACTCAATTTATACTTTCAATTCTTTTGGATATATAACCAGAAGTAGAGTTGCTGGATTATGTGGTAATTCTAGTTTTAACTTTTTGAGGAACCTCCATACTGTTTTCCACAGTGTCTGCACATTCACACAAACAGTGCACAGTGTTGCAATTTCTTCATGTATTAACATTTTCCATTGTAGCCATTCTAGTGGGTGTGAAGTTTTGATTTGCGTCTTCCTAGTGATTAGTGATGTTGAGCATCCTTTCATATGCTTGTTGACCAGTTGTATACCTTCTTTGGAGAATTGTCAAGTCCTTTGCCCATTTTTAAATCCAGTTATTTATCTTTTTGTTGTTGTAAAGTGATTTTTTTTAATGAGGAAAATTACATTTTACTACTTATAAATTCAGAGGTTTTCTTTCATCTCTTTTCACCTTGCTCTCAATCTTGAACCCTTTATGCAGAATCTGACCCCTTCCCACCACTTCACTGCTATAGTCCAAACTACTATATTTCTCTCCTAATCTTCTGTTTCCATCCTAGCCCCTCCTCTCTATTGTCAACCTCTTTTCCAGGGTTAAATCAAGTCACTCCTTTGGTGGAAATTCTTCAGATGGCTCCTAACTTGAGCAGAGTAAGAACTAAATTCCTTTCCTTGACCTGCAAAACTCCACTCATCCTGCACTCCACAACTTCTGAACTCTCAAGCTTCATGACCTACCACTCTCCATCATTCTTACCAGCCTCCTTCTCTCACTGGTCCTTGAACATATCAGGAATTCTACCTCAGGGCCTTTGCATTTGCCATTTCCTCTGCCTGGATTGCTCTTACTCCCAATATCCACATGGCTCACTCCCTCACATTTTGCAGGTCTTGACTTAAATGTCACCTTCGTGCTAAGGCTTTCCCTTTACATACTATTGAAAACTGCAAAGCAGCCCCAAACCCACTCCACTGATACAAGCACACTGTGCATGATTCCTAGTTGAGCATACCACATGGTTTCCTCATTTGTCTGTTTCGCCACTAAACTATAACTTCCTGAGAAGATGGAACTGTATGTTTATTCACTGCCATATTCCTAGTACCTAAGATAGTACCTGGCACACAGTGGGCACCTTAATAATTTTTGTTGAATGAATGAGTGAATTTTGAAGGCAAAGTGGATTGAGTAAGAGGAATGTAACTATCATGTGCATCCCCTGCCTGTCTTGAGCCTCACTTGCTCCTTTGTCTTTCCACCACCACCAAGACCGAGACAACTATTATAGACTCCCACTGAACTGCAAATTTTATAACAAAATGTTGACTGCCTCCTGTGTTCAAGAGTTCCACTTGTCTCCTTCAGTGCTGAAGGTGGGCCCTTGCATATACCACTCAAATATTTGTTGATTAATTGATTTTAAAAAATAGAGGATGGAAATAGTTTCCATTGAAGAAACCTGGCTGATACCATCCTACCCAAGTGGTCAAGGTTAACATCACCAGTTATGTCGTGCTGATATCAGGTACTGCCTGATAGGATGCAATAAGAAAGGCATTTGACCTCCCTGCTCTTCTTCCCAAAACTCATAACCCCAATCTCATCATGAGAAAAAAGTAAGATCCAAATTGAAGACATTCTACAGAATACCTGACAAGTACTCCTCAAAACTGTCAAGGTCATTAAAAAAACAAACAAAAAAACAGACCAGAAGAGACTAAGGAAACATGATTAAATGTAATGACGGATCCTCAATGGAATCCTGGAACAGAAAAAGGACAGTAGTGAAAAACTGGGGAATCTGAATAAAGTCTGAAGTTTAGTTAGTAATAATGTACCAATGTTGACTTTTGGGTTTTGATATATGTACAGTGATTATGTAAGATGATAATATTAGGGGAATCTGGGTGATGGTATATGGGAACTCTCTGTACTATATATACTCTCTGTAAATCTAAAACTATTCCAAAATAAAAACTTTCTTAAAAAGTTGCACTTCTACACACCAGCAATAATATCTTTAAAATTTTAATTTTAAAAAAAGATATAATTTACAATAGCAATAACAATCAAATAATAAACATCAGCATTTTCCTCACAATGCTTAGTTATCTATTAGTTTTTTTAAGAGAAGAATGTGAAGAAGCATGGACAAAAATGATTAGACATGAACCCCTGAAAGTGTGACAGGAAAGTCTGCTCTCTTCTGTTTTGGCAGGAATAGAAAAAAAAACAGTGGGACCAATTCTGGCAGAAATGACAGTTCAACAGACATTCATGGAGAGCCTACTATGTGCCAGGTACTGTGGGTTTTAGATGCTTTACAATGAATTAGTTCATTAATTTAAATTGTCAGTAGATTTAATTTCCACATAATACATTTTCCTTTAGGTGGAGTAGGCTGCTGTTCCCCCAAATCACTTAAGCTTATTTCCCTCTTTTCATTGTTTAGACATATCTATATGATTTTCTTTATATCAACAAAATATCTCACATTTTTGTGGCATTTTACAGCTAGCAAAGTGCATATCTCTTATCTTACAGAATTATCCTGTGCATCATGGAAAAGTATGGAGTAATGGTTAAGAACATGGACTCTTTAGACAGACTGCAGGGATTGGAGTAATACCATGTGTGACCTTGGACAAGATTTCTTGGTTTCCATAGCTAAAAAGTGGACATAAAATAGTGCCTAATTCATAGGGTTGTTATTGTTAGGGGCAGAGATGTTGATCATGCTCTGTTCACCGTGATTGTTAGCTATAGTTATAAGAAATATTAATCATGTTCTGTCAACTGTGATTGTTCTGTCCTAATTAGAAAAAGCACTTTCTAACATCGCTGGGAGTTGTGTGCCCAGGGACAAGGGAATTACCCTTGGAATGTCGCCCATTCTCCTTTTCCGAGAACTGCTTTTCATCACGGAAAGATTAACAACCTTGTTCCTGAAACCATGGAATCCCGGAGGCACCCACCCTTTGCAATCCCCAGCCCCCATTGCCTACTTCCCCATGCCTGTAATTCTTAGTTTCACGTGTAATCTTTGTCCTTACACCTGAGATAAGCAGCTGGCTTAGGGGGGGTGGCAGAGCAGATTTTTGTGGATGACCTTTACTTCTCTCCCATATTGCCAGCAATATTGGAATAAACACTCATATGTGATTCAACCCTGACTCTGCTTAATTGGCTGAAGTGGTGACAGACAGTCTGGACCCATTATTGTCTAGTTTCATTATGAGAGGATTAAGTGAGTTAATATGTGTAAAGTTCTTAGTCTAGAACCAGACACAAAGAAATGCTATGTGTTAGATAAACTCCTTATTGTATATGTGAAGACACTAAGACTTAGAAAGCTCTAATTTTTCTTGAAAGTTATTCAACCAGTAATGGTGTAGCAAGAGACCTTAAACCAAATTTTTTATTTTCAAATCAAGGCTCTTTGCCTTAAACACATAATGGAACAGCAATAAATACCGCACTAAGTAGCATTATTGGGACTCAGGCAAAGAAATTCCAGAATGACAATAAAATTGCAGGATTAAAGGAAATGTACAAAATCACCAATCTAATCTTCTGCCCAATTCAAGAATTACCTCCCTTATCTACCTAAGGAAATGTTCCTGCACCCTCTCTGAACAGCTCCAACAGGACTCACTGCCTCAAGAAGTAACCCATTCTATTTTTTGCCAACTCAGTTAAAACCTTCTTGTCTCCTAGGTACATTGTTTCTAGTTCTGCTTAAAAAGAGTAAGTCTGATTCTCATACTTTCTGTTTAATGTTTCACTTCATTTATGTATACACATCATTCTTTTTGACTTTAAAATACCAAATTTCTGTATAAGAAAAGAGATGGCACCTTTTGCAACGCCTCAAAAGGATAATGCATTGAGATTCCAATCTTTTATTTTTCGGAAAACAGAACAGTGTAAGCCAAGCCATTACATCTGAGATAGTATTTCAAAACTTGTTGCTCTTCTTCTAAAGACTGCATATAATCTCCAATTAAAGTTTCCCTTTCTTAAATCTCTTAAAAATGAAGGCAAGTTTTCTTTTTAATTTTGAATCACCACGCATTCATTTGACATAAAGCCTTCATTATATGACCAGTAGTGGAAACACACGCAAATTAGTAACAGATGGTTCTTATCCAGCGGTGTACAGCAGCAGTCTTTTTCAGTATGGACTCTGTAGGTAGATTCAGAACTGCTGGATTTTGTGAACAAGTAAAATTACTAAAATTTTCCTTCAACATGGTCAATGCAAAAGTATTTGTAGGATGAATGAACGTTGATTGTAAATGTAATCTAAAATTAAGTGACACTATTTAAATTTTTATTCAAACTTTCAAATTCTTGATTCCTTTATACAATTTGGAGATTTAAAAACATAAACTAAAATTTTGGCTTCACCTCACAGTAAACACCTTAATAACACATATAAAGAAAGCTTACAAGATAACCTACTTTCATGAGTTATTTTCATGAAATTTTTAAACATCTACTTTTTTTGAAATAAAAAATATCTGCTTTCATTAAATGGAGTCTTAAATTGATATCTATTTATTAGAGTATTGATTTTTATATTTTTATTCTTCCTTTGGGGTTTGGATAAACAACTTTTTAGGTATGATTTTAAATAATGCACTTAACACAGAGTAAAATGACTCACTTTGTGTTTAATAAATTCAATGTTCTGTGTATAGACAGATTGCTGTAAAATTACTGATATATTCTAGCAGAAGCAGTAAAGGTTATGTCAAATAACTACTAAAAAAATCATACTACGTAGCATTAATGATGTTACCTTAACATACCAGCTTCAGGGGCTGCATAATTGTTTCTGCCAACCCATAAATTTTTGAGTAACAACAAAATTATTGTGATTTTTCTTACTAAATAATTCATACATTACAAAGCATGTATGTAACAAGGTCCATGAATCACTAAAGCATATAATGATCATATATCTAATGACATATCTCTTTTCATAAAATGAATTCAAATAGATTTATGTATTTAGGTTAACTAAAAAATACTGAGTTTATAAGGTTCATAATTCTATCATCAACAACAACAAAAAACTTCAGATCTTCTTTAAGAAGTACAGCTTCCATGATTTGCTTTGAAAAACTTAAAGCTTTTGTTTATCAAAATCCTTGTGTTTAAGCTACTTTTCATGAAGTTTTACAGCCTTTAAATTGGTACTATAAATATCTCTGAAGATAAATTAATAATATAATGGAGTAGTACTATGTTCATAAACTGTATTTAAAATGATATAAATGCAGCTAAAATAGCTATAAGCAATACTATATAAAACCTCATTTTAGTAGTAGCTGATATTCTTTATCCAGCAACTAGGATCTAAAAAAGGATATTTTCATTTACCAACATGTTATGTGCTTTTCTTTGGTCTTATCTTAAGTTATCTCAAGCCAAGTATATCCCTTTCTTAATGCTACTAAAAATGATCCCAAATGAAGTTTATTTTACTTAATTAAAACTAGGTTTTATAAATAATTTTTTAAAAATCCCAAGACTGCAACATATAAAATGATGTTAAATTCACGTCTTATCTAACATTTTCCCAAGTCAGTTATTTTCTATAGAAATCATAGTTATATTTTAATATAGTAATATTGAATCCTTTACTAATCCTTTACTAATCAATCCTCAATTGATTTTAGAGATTATTGACTTTAGAGAGAGGAAAGGGGGGAGAGAGAGAGAGACATCAATTTATTATTCCACTTATTTGTGCATTCATTGGGTGATTCTTATTATGTACCCTGACTGGGGATTAAACCCACAACCTTGGTGTATCGGGACGACACTCTAACCAACTGAGCTAAACAGCCAGGGCTCCTTTACTAATTTTTTTAAAATTATTTTTATTTGTGGTAAGAATCACAGAACACAAAATTTACAGTGTTAACCATTTTAAAGTGCACCGTCCAGCAGTATTAAGTATGTTCACATCGCTGTGCAACCATCAGTGCCATCCATCTCCAGAACTCTCTTCATCTTGCAAAATTGCAACTCTATACCCATTAAACACTAACTGCCAATTTCCCTTCCCCCTCAACTAATTTTTTAACAGCTTTATTCAGAGATAATTCACATACCATACAATATTTCCATCTAAAGTGTACAATTCAATATCTCGAGTATAGTCAGAGTTGTGCAACCATCAGCACAATCAATTTTAGAACAGTTTCATCACCCAAAAAAGAAACCCACGCCCATTAACAGTCACTCCTCATTTCCTCCCAACCTCTCCAGCATTAGGCAATTGCTAACCACTTTCTGTCTCTAGATTTACCTATTCTCGACATTCCATATAAGTGGAATCACACAATAAGTAGTCTTTTATAACTGGCTTCTTTCACTTAGTATAATGTTTTTAAGCTTCATCAGTGCTCTAGCATGTATCAGTACTTCATTCCTTTTTCTGGCCAAATAATATTCCATTGTGTGAATATGCCATATTTTATTTATTCAATTAGTCTGTTGATGGATATTTGAATGGTTTCCACTTTTTGGCTAGAAAAAATGCTACTCTGAACATTTGTACACAAGTTTTTGTGTGAATATGTTTTCAGTTCTCTGGAGAGAGCTGAAAGATTGTGGGTTTGATCTCCAATCAGAGCACATAATAAATTATATACCTAGGAGTATATTTGCTAGGTCTATGGTAACTCCGTATTTAATATTTAACTGCCAAATTTTCCCAAAGTGGCTGCACCATTTTGTGTTCCCATTGGCAATGTATAACGGTTCCAATTTCTCCACACTTGTTATGTCTTTTTTTTATTGTAGCCATCCTAGTGGATATGAAATGGTATCTCATTGTGGTTTTGATTTGCATTTCACTAATAGTTAATGTTGGACATATTTTCATGTGCTTGGTAGCCATTTGTATAAATTCCATGGAGAAGTGTCTGTTCAAGTCTATTTTTTTTTAAAATATATCTTTATTGATTTCAGAGAGAGGAAGGGAGAAGGAGAGAGAGAGATAGAAACATCAATGATGAGAGTCATTGATTGGCTGCAGCCCGAAACCCGGGCATGTGCCCTGACCCGGAATCGAACCCTGATCTCCTGGATCCTAGGTCGATGCTCAACTGCTGAGCCATGCCCGGCTGGGCCAAGTCTATTTTTAAATTGGATTGTTGAGTTATAAGTTTTCTTTATATATTCTGGCTACAAGTTCCTTATCAGACACATGATTTGCAATTTATTTTCTCCCATTCTGTCAGTGTCTTTTCATTTTCTTGATAGTGTTCTTTGAAGTGCAAGTTTTTAATTTTGATGAAGTACATTTTTAAAATTCTTTTATCATTTGCCTTTACGAACTTTTATGTTTTCCCAAAATAGGGGGATTTTATATTAGGTTTTATATGAAATCAGTTTCTTTACTAGAAAACTAACTGAACTTTTAGAAATACACTAAAACCAATCTAGATTTATTTTATCCCAGTTGTATTAAATGCACTGTCAATTAGAACAGAATTCTGAGTAGCTGGATGACCCAGCTTGTGTCAGTTGAAACTATTTTAGCCACATTTTCATTTAAAGAAAAAAAATATTTCAACATCTGATTTCCACTTTATATTAGAAAAATAACTCTATGGACTGTGGTCACTACCAATAATACTTCTTATTGTTGGGAAAGCTCTTGTGAAACATTTGTCAAGCACATAAAATGGTATAAAGTGAAATATAGTAATTAAGATTTGTGTTCTATCGATTGTGTAGCTAAAGTAATTTTTCATTACTAACATAAGATTTAATAAGTATAAGTAGTTAAAGATTCTGACTTGGCATTGGTCATTAGCATGTAATTGAACTAGTAAAAAAGATCAGTTAAAGCTGTGTTGATTACCACCTTATCTTTGAAAGGCAATTAAAGACCTCAATCATTGCAACAAGATTTGATTGTGCAGTCTTTATTGGACATTGATCTTTCAGCAAAGTGCAGTTACATTTTCCATTAATTTACAGTAACACAGTTTAACTTTGATACCCTAGACTGTTGACCCAGGTGAGATGTAATGCTAAGTACTTGTTTAGGTTAAGATGCCCCCAAACGTCATTACAGTCTGAATGGCAAGTGCTGAAAAAAAGAAGATACCTGATCCAGTAACTTTAGGATAAAGTTTCTGTTACCTGCATTAGCTTTTAAATGAAATAAAACCAAGATCCTTTTCTTTATGCCACCCCATTCATTCAAGTATCATTCATTCTTTAATACAGTTATTTCATGAAGTATGTTCTGTGACTATAGTTTTGAGTGAATATAAATATGACACAAAATAAAATGTACATTTAAAAAGAGATACATATGGCTTTTAAGAATTAAAATTGTTTCAATTTTTACTTAAGTAAATAATAAAATATTAGTGACTAAGTATGTGATGAGAGAATTTGTATAATTTGGTATGTTAAGACATCAGCACTGAGAAACTAGGGATTTTTATATTAGCAACTTCTTTCATGCTCCTAACTCTGTAACTTCATCTTTATGGTGGTTCACAACTTACACAGGAACTAAGAATTTTAACTAGAAATTTCTTCCAATACTGAGTAACTGATTTATATAGACATACCAATATAAAAAATACAAGATTTTATACTAAAAACACACCTTCGTTAAAAAATAGTTTTACCTGGATTATTTTTAATTTTTTTTTAATTCTCAACCAAGAATATTTTTTCCATTGATTTTTTTAGAGAGAGTGGAAGGAGGGGGAGAGACACAGAGAGAGAGAGAGAGATTGACATGAGAGAGACACATCAATTGGTTGCCTCCTGCACTCGCCCTGACAGGGGGTAGGGGGCAAGGGGCAGGGGGCAGGGGGCAGGGATTGAGCCTGTGAATGAGGCACCTGCCCTCGGAATCAAACCTGAGACCCTTCAGTCCGTGGGCTGAGACTCTAACCACTGAGCAAAACAGGCCAGGGCCTGGATTATTTTAAAGGCAAAATCCCATTAAAGAAGTGTAGGCAAAAAAGCCGTCTGGTTATTTCATCAACTAAGGAAACTCCTGCTATCCAGAAGGGTAGGGTCCACCTGGAACCCTGCTTGCTGCTATGTTCACACATGTACACAACATGCCATCAATGTGTCTTCCTTCTTCCTCTGATTGTTTTAAAAATCGTTTTATTAATGAAGCCTTTTAAACATAAATATATATGGAATAGAAGAATAAGGATTACGAAAACAGCTTTTACTGAAATAAAACACTTACTTACAAGTATATTCATGATATATTTCAAGGTAGAAAGGTTTCTTGTTTTGCCCTTCTCAGAGTACAGGTGGAAAAAAGGAAAACACAAAGGAATAGTAGTTTTTAGCCTGAGGTAAAAAGACAGCACTGATACTAAAAATAGAATCAGTCTCCCGACTTCCAGCATTTATACTTTATCCCTTTTAGGCCACAATGCTTTGATGTAATGTCCAAATTTAAAGAAAAAACTTAAACCATTACTTTTCAATGGGGAGCATTTTTTCAGACTAAAAGGTTCACCACAAGACTTAATAAATCCAATGAATGATATTTTAATATTTGCACCATCCCCTTGGCCATCGCTGAGTTCATCCTTCACCATGATCAACTCCAGGAGAGCAAGAGGTCTATTGATTTTCATGTAATACAAGAAAATATTACATTTGCTTAATTGTTACAAAGTGAGCACATCAGACAAGAAATCAAGGCTCTATTTAATGCTGCAAGCAGCAGAGAATTACAGAGATCAATAGGGTAGTTTGTCAAAGATGTTCTCCAAGGAGACTTACCTATCACCATATGGACAAGAAGTCACACTGACTATAGCTATTGAAAAACAGGTAAGCAGAGTCAGCAGTACAAATTATCAGAAATCAAACAGGCCAGTGTGGAAAGAAGTGCAACTCTACTGAAAAGCTGTATTTATAGTTTGGTAATTAAAAACCATTTTATCAGCCTCGTGTTGGGACCAAACCTTTACAACAAGTATTGACAGACCAGTGACAATGAATGAGCAGTATTTGATTTAAAACTTATGAGCTATAGTTATTTAACTTGGCCCATCACAGAGGAAATCAGTTCTAGCCTTCCTTGCAAAATGCTAATAGTCAGTTTTATTATTAATGAAGCTTAAAGTAACACTATCTCCTTTGTGTAAGCCATTCATTTGACTAGTGTCAAGTATATTCTTCTGGACTAAATATATTGGCGTAAGTACTTCTTTGATTAAAGTATTACTTAGAAATGCCTTTAGATGTTAACAGTACATATGTTTGAAGAACACTTCGCTCTCTGTAGCTCATTTGAAATGACTACCTTTAACAAAGCCATTTTGAATTACTTATTCTGGTGCTTTCACCTCAATCACTTCCACTCACTTTCTCTACCAATTTGCCAGAAGCAAGCACCCAAAATGTTGGTTAGATTGAATTTTATAAAATATTTTGCTACAAAAAAATGTGTAAATGTTGTAGAGTATCAGCAACACATTAACATAAAATGATATATAATGTATGTTTGTAATTATGGGAGAGATCATAAATCTTAAACACCCATTGGTTTAGAAATTAAATTGTTCTACTTAGTTCTCCCTAAATTACTCCAAATTTCCGAAATTTACCATTTGTCTGGGTATTTTGTAACTACCCCCAAGGATAAATTTTTTAAATGACTTTGCTTTCAAAAATGCAATTAACTTAATAAAATTCTAATGCAAAACTGCCATCAGGTCTTTAAAATTTCAGCCCACTTCCCATTGCCAGTAAGTCTATGGATATGTACCATTTCAGCTAATTGCTTTTATAAACAGTTATCAAATTTATTTTCCTGGGTGTTTCTGGATCTTAATTGTTCTTACAGCTTTATCAGCATGCTATTTTAACTTTTAATAAGTCTTAATTTCATTCATCTTGCTGCATTTACATTAACCAGTTATTATAGTTGGTATTGGATTCTTTAGGCAGCAAGAAAATAACGAACAGAATAGACACAGACTCATAGAGAACAAACTGACAGCTGTCAGAGTAGAGGTGGTCTGGGGGGGCTGGGTGAAAAAGGTGAACGGATTAAGCAAAGAAAATCTCAAAGACACAGACAATAGTATAGTGATTACCAGAGGGAAAGGGGGTCGGGGGAGGTAGAAGAGGGTAACGTGGGAATAAATGGTGAGGGAAGGCAGCTTGACTTGGGGCGGTGAACACACAATACAATATACAGGTGATGTATTACACAATTGTATATCTGAAACCTACATAATTTTATTAACCAATGTCACCCAATAAATTCAATTAAAAAAAGTTTCAATATTATCCCCAGATCTCTTATCCAGGTAAATGGCTTTAACAAATTTCCATTTAAAATCCTGGCAGCTGAATGGTTTAGATTTCAGATTGCCATTTAATTCTCATCATTATTGGTCTTACCAGTGATATTATCTCTAAAATATATCCTAAAACCCCCTACTTCTTTTTCCAATGTTATATAAAAGGTTGTCCCCTTCCTTCTTTGTGTGGGTGTCTATATTTTCTCTTCAAAGAGAATTTAATACCTAACTATAGAATCTATATATGTTATAATAATTTTCATCTGTAGTTTAATCTAGTCCTAGGAAAAAATTTGGTGTAAGTGTCATGTGTTTCGAGTTCCCATTGGCTAGACAGAGTATGTAATATGTAACAATGTATGAAAAGCTTTGCCTCTTGAGGGCCATGATTCATCTTGAAGAACCAGACTCCAAAGGAAAACAAGGTGTTGGCAAAAGTTTTATTTTAAAGGATCAAAAATAAATATTCCACATATACACAAGAGAAAATCCACTAACATTTATGTTCTCCAATGTACACTTTCAATACATGGCACCTTCATCTTCTTTATTTAGAAAATAAACTGTTATTGGTCCGTAACTGGTATGCACAGTCTCTGTGACTCTAGCAAATAACCAGGAGCCAAGTCCATATAATAAAGTTGGAATACCTAAAAAACAAACGAGCCCGTTATTTCTGAACATCAATGCTTATTAATTATGCACCCATTATTTGTCATGAGACAAGTGACATAGCACTCTTTAGCAATGTCAACAAATTATGAAGTTATAAAAATATAAATATTGACCCTAAGAGCTCAATTTCATGTTTGTAGAACATAGTAACAATTGTGTGAGCCTAGAGATTTTTAAACCTAAAGATACGGTTGGTATAAATTTTAATTGAAAGAACTTGACAAGCACTAGTTCATGACTTCTGAGTAATTATGAAGTAATTCTATATTCTTTTCACAAATAAGAAAACAGAATATTCATTAATTTAGTTGTAGATACTCCTGGTTGAGTTTAAATCACTAGGTCAACTTTAAGTTAGTAACACTGATGGCTAAAGTAATTTTTTTGTACAACTTAAAAGAAATTGGGTAAAATAGCTGCTTTCAAAACTAAGGCAAAACCTAACTCTAAGGAAGATTTTAGTACAATAACAGGCATGAGAAATAACCCCACTAGTATTTTTGCATTTGATTTGAAAACAATCTTGTTTCAACCTATTTAAAATAGGTACATAATAGACTCCAACATGTTTCTTCCTTGGAATATTTCCATTTGATAAGATTTTGCTGATATATTTGAGATTAGTTGCCATTTGTGATACATGAAACTAAATACATACTACACTGAGATTTGGATATGCATATGAGCATTCATATGCATATAAGACTATGTTGGACACAAACTTTCACAATTCCTATCTTTTTTAAGGCATTTATTTAAAATCAATGACCATTAGCATTAAAAACATATGTATAAAACTGCAGGCACAAGTCAATAGCAAATATTATATGCTCTACACAAATATTTATTTTTCCCGTGTAGGAATTGGGACAGAAAATGACAATTTAAAGGAAAAGCTATACATTTGGAAAATAATTTTCTTTCTAGTTAATAGAGAAATCAACACACAGGACTAATATTGCTAACTTTTTTCTTATTTTTCTGCAAGAGGATATTTGCTGTACTGTGTTGTTTTTGAGTGTTTAAGTGCATTGAACTATTTTGTGCTTATCCCCTGAAGCTGCATTCGAGCCACTGTAATGCCAAAGATTAATCAGGAGAAGCATCACTAGCTGGCAATGAGAAGAGACAAAAATGCCCACTCAAGCGGGCACCTCTCTATTTTTAGGAATATACTGGGTCACAGCTTGTCACTATCACAGAGTTCCCTGGAACTCCTATGAAATCTTTTACAGTATATAACCTTCTTTGCCTTGGTAATATCCAAAAGAATCTCTAAATGCCCCAAGGGAATGTCACAAAATTTTCATAAAAACTAGCAACATAAAGCTATTTATAAATCATTTAACCAAAAATTTAAAAAAAAGGCAAGTGGGACAAGGGGTGAGAGAGTGGACAAGAGAAGAAAAAAAAACAAGACAGAAGTGAGCAAAGAGTAGAGGGAGCAGTTGAAATAAAAAAATAAATTTAAAATGGTATCACAGTTTCAAAAGCTGAAAACCAATGGAGTGAGAAAGAAAAACAGGCTGTAGAAACAATTATTAATTTTCTAAATATACTGAGAGTAAAATATATAAAATATGCCTTTTAAACCAATTCTAAGGACATAAGGAATAGCTGGTGATACTGAAAATTTTGTTTGTTTTACAATATTTATCACAGCTTTTAGTTAAATATTGACCCTTTTTTTTAAAAACACACAAACGGTTAATATTTTTTCAGCTAAAATGGAGGACTGATCAAAGATTACTAGCTCAATAAAAACATTATCTCTTATTAAGAAACAACTAAGAGCCATTACTAGTAATGCTGTTTGATAGGGGATGGAGTTGTGATATAGGAGTCAGAAATTCTATATATTTTTTTCCTGCGGTCAGTTCAATACAATCAGGCTACTGCACTATATGGAAAGAGTTGCCATTTATAATGTGTAATTTACACATTAATAAAACATAATTTTCTTTATCTATAGTACATATGCTTTAAAGTCTTTAAGAGTCCATGAAAAATTAAATTTTTTCCAGCCTGTCTGAAACATATCATAACATCGAAATGAACTGGAAAGTCAGTTCTTTGCATAATAATTCATTTTGAGTCAGTTGAACAGTAGGTAAACAAACCAGTGTCAAATTAAGCACTTAAAAAAAATTAGAACTTCGTAGCAAGTCTCCGATTACCCATTCATTCCAATGGTAAGTTGCTTTTCTTAAATCTCAATCTACTTCCCAGCAGGATACCCAGACTGATAAACCATCAGTAAAATGTCAGCTCCCAATGAAGGAAAGGCGGAGGAGAAAGAGAACAAATGGGTAAGAGAGAAGCCTTTATTTACAAAATGGAAAAATGAATTACTCTGATAATTTCTAATTTGGAAGGGAAGAAGACAAATAAAATCCTGAGTGTTTTTATCAATAGACTCTGTACTTGATGATCCAGATGGGAAATTGTACATCACAGAGTAAGAAAGAATCCTATTATCTAATTCACATTCCCTAACCTTCAGACAAAAATACAAAATAAACATCACCAAATTGGTACATTACTCTTTAAAAAGTCCAGAAATAAATTCCCTTTATCTGTATAATCCAATTTGTATTAAAGCATGCCTGCGCAGAAAGTTTTCCTTTTGATTAACTTAAAATTCTTATTCCCATGTATGGGATTTTCAGAATTTCTCAAAGACCACAAAGACCATTCAATCACTCTTCCACCTTCTCCTCCACATAAAAAAAACTACAACTGTTGTTTCTTCCTTCAAAAGGCTTTACTTTTCTATGTGAGTATATTCTGGAGATCCTACATTTCTTTGCATTTCTTTCTACCTTAAAAAAAAAAAAGGCCCCTAATCATTAAGATGTTCCTAAAGTGTTAGGTTTTAAGTGGTAAAAACTTTTTAAAAAGGCATTTGGTTCATGTTATACTTTTTCTCCTGTTATACTTTTCCTAAGCTATTACTCTTTATATTTGGGAAGAATGATTTTTTTCTGATTCTGAAAATGCTAAACTTTTTTAAAAAAACATGTATTCTTCTTGACTCTAGTCGTCATGCCAGTCTTTCCAAATAATTGTGAATTGAACTATCTAAGTCACCTCACCCTTACAACTTGTATCAACCTCAGAATTAGGAGGCATGCTCTATATAGTCCCTCAGCCAAACAATAAGACATTTATTTAAAGGATTACACATTGCTAAATAACCTGCTCCTTACTGGACTGAACCTAGGCCAATCCCAGTGGAGCAATGGCTCAAAAACCCCATGACTGACATATGTGAGTTACTATATGCAAAAACATACATACCATACTTAACTTTAATGAGTGACCAGGCGACGTAACACTAGTGCAGCTGCTTTAGCTTTAAGTCTAGTTTTAAAAAACTGGTCTGGCAACATGGTTCAGCTCCCATGTCAAGATTCTGAATTACTAAAATCTGGACTAGTTTGGTATCAGCTATTAATAGGTTCAAAACATCTTGAGGCCTATTTTTCACTGACCTATAAAAGATACCTCATGTCAATGTTCATGCCTCCTCTGTCATTAACCAAAAGAAAACAGACATCCAGCAAGAGTAAATACTCTCAGAATTAAAACAGTCCCATGAAAACATACAAATATTAAAGAGGCAGAGTCTTTTAAATACCTTTTAGGCCTAGCACCTGAGGAAACTAATATGACTGGTGAAAACATTTAGTGCTTTTAGTGAAAGGAACTTGCGGAGATTTCATATAAAGAAAACAAAGAAACTTAAAGTAGTTCCAGTTTTTGGAATATGAACGCACGCACAAAGTGATGCTCATGGGGACAAATGCTACCATGCTTACACCCTCCTCCTTACTGCCCAGTGTAGGGGTCCTTCCCGTTAAGAACTGCAGGAAGAGCTGCAGGAAGTGGGGATGCAATGCCCGGTCCCCAGGTGGTCCCTCACACCCGCCTGCGGATAACGCCCACTTTCCGGGGGACCATTCAGTAGCAACAGCTTAGCCCTGATAAGCACCTACTGGGTGTGGAGTACAGAAGACCAGAGCCAAGGCCAGCGCCAGAAGGGTGCAGTGTGGGGGGCCGCAGAGGCAGTGTCTGGGAGACCCAACAGCAAGGGGCGAGCATGGCGAGAGCGTGCGCTAGGGCGAGCCCGCACGGGGCCGAAACAGGGCTTCTGCACCAACATGGTCTGCCCTTGGGCCGGGGTCCCGGCCTCCGAGCGAGAGGGTTTGTCACTGTGCTTTGCAAACAGTGGGGCCATCGTCGGCGGGACGAGCTTCACCCGCCCGGGCCACTCACCGAGATTGACGACCTTGAGCGCCGTGAAGAACCGGTCCTGCTGGGCCAGGTCCTGCCAGGGGGCCTTGGAGCAGTGGTACTTGATGAAGGGGAAGCAACCGGTGCGGAGGACGTGATAGTTGGCGCCCTGCACCGGCCAGTTGAAGTGCGAGAGGCCGAACTGGTCGTTGCGGACGGCGCTGTAGGGCACGCAGAAGGAGGTCCAGTGCGGCAGGCGCCGCTGCAGCAGGTGCCGCGTCAGCACCTCGGAGGCGCGGGGCTTCGGGCGGGAGGCGGCGCCCGAGGCCCAAGGCCCGCAGAGCAGCAGCCGGAGCGCGGCCTCGTGGGCTCTCCGCAGGGCCTCCATGGCCTGCCGCGCCGCGTCCCCCGCCCCTCGGACGCCGCGGGGCGCGCGCTGCTGGGGGCTGGGCCGCTGTAGAGCGCGCGCCCGGCGCGCGCCCGCGCGCCCGCGCGCCCGTCCCCCGGGAGAACGGCGGGGACGCCAGACGAGCGCCGCGAAAGAGCGCGAGAGACCTGGGGGAGCGGCAGCGCGTGCGCACGAAGGTCCCGCGGCCGTCCCGGGAGCGAGCGCAGGGGCCCGGGGCGGGCCCGGTGCCCGGCCGGCGGCGGGGAGGTCAGCAGCTCGGAGAAAGTGGTGAAATCTTCCCTTATGACCTCATGCAGTCGTTAATAACCCTGGGGCCGGGGGAGGGGTCAGGAGGTTATGTCACTTTGGGTATGAGGAAAATGAAGGCCTAAAACAACGATCACCTTAGTGAGTGGCGGAACTCACACCCATCTCCTAGGCCTTGGCTCAAGTGAAATCCTTAATTTGACATTGTCGAGGGAATACTTGAGAAGGTGCCCTCAGGGAAGTGAGTTGAAAGCTAAGCCCCCAGATTTGCATCGGCTGTAAAGTCAGGGAGAATTATTATGCTTAGGTCTTTGTGGTCGTCGTGTTCACTGTTTAAAATAAGTCCCAGATACTTCAAAATAAAAAGTTTTTTTTAAAAAAACAAACACAAACAGGTCCGGATGGTGCCCAGATGTGTACAGCTCGTGACCTCTCTCCTAAGAGCCTGGTGAACGCCAGACCGGGAGTGTTTTACTTACAGACTTTATAGTCCTCAGTCACTACAAATTACTTGTAGCCATGCAAGGAGTCAGGGAGGTGATTCAGGACTGTGGTTTTCAAATTAAAATTTAAAAAGCATTGGAGTTCTTTTTCAAACAAAATCTGTCACAGACCCTTAACATACAAAGTAAATGTGTGTAAGAAAACTTGTTTTACTACTAAACATTTGTAAGTTCAAATTTTTAACATTATAGGTAAATTAAAAAACAACGAGACTGGTTTGTTGCTGTCTTGGGGGTTTTCTTTTTGTTTTGCTTTTAGCAAAAAAAGGAATTCATTGGAAGGAAGTTGGGTAGCTAAGATAATAAATAGGAAGTCTGCAGACCAAGCTCAGAAAATGTATGTTTTGGTCCCACTGCCACTGGACTTGACCCTGCTGTTGTGTGCTTGAAATATTTTGAAGTTGGGGGTTATGGACAACAGTTGCAGTTGTAGCAGCCTAGGGACAGTTTATTTCTTATTCCTCTGTTCGGTTGTATACTATGGAGAATATCCTGAGCCCTCCAGAGAAGTAGATACAAGTAAGAGTGGTTTTTAAATAATTCACCTTGAACTCTTGGGCTTGTGCTTCAATTATAAAGATGGCGGGTGGAGATTAATTCTGAAATCTACACTGAAATGACAACCTCAATGTGTAGGCAGTTTTGCAATATGTTAAATTTTGGCATTGAATCTTTTTTTGGCAATGTAAAATCTATTTTAAAAAGTGAAACTTGAATCAAATATTTGTGGAGCCTCTGAAGTACGTCTCAGAAACCCTAGGTTCTGTGACATGTAAGAGAAAAACCACTGATAAAGACAAGCAGAGATTTAGATAGGTTTCATTGCATTCTCTCATGAAGGCTTGGGAAAAGGGCTAGGGAACTGAAGGATTTGTGTTGGGATATGCTCTCTTCGAAAAACCTCATTAGTGATGATGATTTACCTTATCTCCCTCTCTTTTGTAAGGTAGGAAATTCCTCCAGAGATGATAGCTGGGGGACCGACCACACCCAGGTAGTCAAGAGTGTTTGAATAAAAT
Organism: Miniopterus schreibersii; assembly: GCF_964146895.1. NCBI lineage: Eukaryota > Metazoa > Chordata > Mammalia > Chiroptera > Miniopteridae > Miniopterus > Miniopterus schreibersii. Next base: position 163,231,557 of record NC_138101.1, on the reverse strand, counting down.
ATTACCCTAACCTGATGATTCAGAGCTGGAGAACATGACTTCTGTATATCTCTTCTGACATAATTGAAAGAACATAATTTCTCAAAAAACTCACAATTCAGATCAGATGCTTGATTTTCTTTTCAGTTCCAATTCTCAAGGGCCATGAAACAAAGGGGCTTAGAAGTTGGTATTCAAAAACCTAAGTGAATATTTAAAAAACACTGTGTCCAACAATTAAAAAATAAATACACGAATACTTAGTTTTCTACAAAGCATGGAGAAATGGCATATCCCTTAGAAGGAACCTTAATATAAAGAGTGATATTGTGTATAGCACTTAGCATGTACATGGCTGTATCACTCTGTTCCTAAAAAGGATTTAGTTTTTGTTTTAAAGAAACCTACGACATTGTAGATGTTCAAAACATGCTAAAAATTAGTTCTACAAAATTGACAAATTAGAATATATTAAAATTAAGACTTTCTGTTCATTAAAAGGCACCATTAAGAGAGTGAAATGGTAATCCACAGAGTGGGAGAAGTATTTGTAATACACAGGTCTGACAAAGCATTTGCAATCTAGAACAAGTCATTAAAAAAAACACACACAATCCAATAGAAAGGTTGAAAAAATATTTGAATGTATTCTTCACAAAGAATATCTGAAATAAACATAAAGGTGAAAAATGGCTTAATTTCAGTAATCATCCAAGAAATGGAAATTAAAACCACAATGGAATACCATTACACACCCACCAGGGTGGCTAAAGTAGAAAAGATAGAAAGTACTAAGTGTTGCCCAGCTGGGCGTTGCTCAGCGGTTGAGCATTGACCTAGGATCCAGGCAATCGGGGTTCGATCCCTGGTCAGGGCACATGCCCGGGTTGCGGGCTAAATCCCCAGTCTGGGGCGTGCAGGAGGCAGCCGATCAATGACTCTCTCATCATTGATGTTTCTATCTCTCTCTCCCTCCCTCTCCTTTCCTGTCTCTCAAGTCAGTAAAGATATATTAAAAAAAAAAAAAAAAGTACTAAGTGTTGGTGAAGAAATGCAGCTATTATAACTTTTATATACTGCTGGCGACCTCTTTGGAAAAATTGGGGGAGTATATATTACAGCTGAATATACAGGCATACCTCGTTTTTTTGCTTTTTGCCTTATTGAGCTTTACAGATGTTGTGTTTTTACAAGTTGAAGGCAAGACTGTCCACCAGCAAAAAGACTACCAAACCTGCTTTAACTCTGAGGTATGCCTGTATGCATTCCTTATGACCCAGCCATACCACTCCTAGGTATATATTTGTATTGGTGTGCTCAGGCTTTCATAACATAATATCACAGACTGGGTGACTAAATAACAGAAGTTTATTTCTCACAGCTCTGGAGACTGGAAAATTTAAGACCTAAATGTCAGGCAATTGGGTTCTTGGTGAGCTTTGTTTTGGCTTGCAGCTCCGTCTTACCATATCTTCCCATGGCAGAGAGAGCTAGTTCTGGTGTCTGTCTCTTCCTTTCCTTATTAGGGCACCAGCCCTTATGATCTCATTTAACCTTATCACTTCCTCATGGACCCTATCTCCAAATACAGTCACATTGGGTATTAAGGATTCAACATATGAATTTAGAAGGGACACAAATATTCAGTCCATAACGAAAACCAGTAGAAATTGTGTGTGCATATGTTCTCTAAAAGGCATACTAGAATATTTATAGCAGCACTATGTTTTTAATATTTGACCTAGAAATTACTCAAAAGCCTATCAGTAGTAGAGCAGATAGACAAATTGTGGCATATTCACATGATGGAATGCTGTACAGCAATGAGAGGGAATTATTGAATCTAGAATCACACACAATGTGCATGAATCTTACAAACATAAGAGTGAAAGAAGCCAGACATGAAAGTACCTACTATATGATTTCATTTATGTAAAGTATAAAAACTGGCCACAACTCATTATGCTGGTAGAAGGCAGGATAGTGGTAATTTTAGCAGGATGCGGAGAGAGGGGGCTAGTGATCAGAAGAAGTATGGCGAGATTTCTGGGGACTGGGATTATTCTCTCTCTTTTATTTATTCTTTTATTTCCATAACTTTTTAAAAATAATAGACTTTATTTTTAAGTGTAGTTTTAGGCTCACAGCAAAGTAAGAGAAAAGTACAGAGATTTCTCATATATTCCTGCCCCACATATGAAATGCCTCCCTCTATCAACATCCCCCACCAGAGTGGTACATTTTTGTTATAAATAATGAACCTACTAATTACTCTCTTTCTTGACCTGGATTCTAGTTAAAAGGGTGTATTCAGTTAGTGGATTCTTTGAACATATATGTGCACTTTTCTGTATGTATATTATTATTCAGTAAAAAGTTTGAAAAAAATCAATGAATTCTACAGGTAGTGTTATATATTAACACATCTTATTAGTGTTTATGAACATGTAGAGAGAACATATATAGTGGACATGACCCAAACATGACCTTGTACATAAATAGGATATTTATTCTCATGTTGTTTTTACAACCTTACTGTGAGATCCTGTAGGGTAGATTTTAATTCACTGCTATTCTCAGAAGGAGAATTATAGACAAGAACTGAGTGAATATGTTGGTAAAAGATAAAGGACTTATGAAAAAGGGATAGAAATGTTTACACTTAGGATTTTATTTATAATTTCCAGTCTGAGGCTTAAGAATATTTGGGCGAAGGAAAGAAGGACCATGGAGAGGATTCACACTCCAGAATGCTTTGGAACTTAAAAACAGATACCCAAAAGAGCCACCCAAATCTGCTTAACGGCTCAGTGGCCTCTAAACCAAGCTCAGCACCAGAGGAGGTGTCTGTGAGTTACCCCTACAGCTGAACGAATACTCACTAATTCTCCCACTCCTATCAGTGGCAAACACTGCTTGCTGCTCCATTCCTATAGCTTTGTGTCTGCCCTGGCAAGGACAATGTACATGGGTTTTATGCAAAGTTATCTTCATGGAAGTTCTGAGTTATGGCAGAAGTCATTACGAAGGGAAGGAACTGCTGTATTCTTATCTAGATCTTCTCAAGGCCTTCTGTAGAACTGATTGATGTTCTGACAGCCCCCCAATGAGTCCGCTGGCAGCTGGGACTGCTGTTACAAAGAGTGGCAAAAAGAATTACTCTGGTAAAACATTTTACTGGGTACAGAATCTCATCCAAAAGCATCTTGTGTCTAAACTACTCTCAAGTTCACCCCAACTGGAATGTAAACTTCCTAAGGCTACAGATTTATGCCTGCTTTGTTAACCTTTGTGATCCAGAAAAATGCATGTGTAGGACAGTATTTGGCATGTGGTAGGTACTCTACTTGTTGAATAAGAATTTTTAAAAAGTGGGTAAAGTTAGTAATATGTAAGTAGTGTGTTTGAGGGATGTTGGAGAAAAAATTTACCATATAGGGTCAGTGGTTTTAATTAAAATCCTAATTTTGGTAGTTGGAGAAATTAAACTACAGAATAGGTAAGAAATGTATCCAAAATCATATAGAAGAACCAAGAATCAAAATTCTGGCCTCCTAGCTTTCAGTGAGCTTTTCACTAGGAAACATTTCTATTCCCGTCTTCTGCTATGGGTGCTAGAATCTGGTGGCAAGGAGATATTTGTGACTTTCAGAAACCAGATAACAATTTATGCCTGTAGCTAATACAATCCATTTTATGGGCATGTTTCCAATATTACAAATCTTTATAATATGGAGTCAACACCTGGGGAAGCATTTGAAAACATGGCCAAGTAAATTCACCTTGTCACATGGGCCATAGTTATGGTCCCAGCTTCGTAAAGCAAACCTTGTTTTACTAACAGATACATTCATGAATAGCATATGACATCTTGTAACAGAAATCATATTTTCATATCAAATTCCTAAGCTATTTTGGCTTTATTGCTGATCTTCAACCAACAGTGGCTCTTAGAGTGTTAGCTGTAAGTCTTAATGCCCCCTCCCCAGTCTCACTGTCAAGTAGTTAATGATCTATAAACAAATATGGAGATGCCCTAAGGGGGCTCTCCATTTAAAGGGGCCTTGAATCATTACATAATAGAAATACTGAAGTCCACCCCTGGTTTATGATTTGTCAGTTTAGGTTTTGTAGTGACTGGTATTTTCAGATGGGACAGGTTTTTAATTTACTGTACAATAACATTAAATTTTATCTGGTTTTTCCCTTCAGGAGAAAACTTTCAAAAATATTCATCTACATTTGCAGATTCCATGCTATGAAATACCTTTCCACTTGTGCATGAATAGATGACACAGCTTCTTAAGCTAAAAGTGGCAATAACATCAACTAATAACGTCTACCATTCCTGAGTGTTTGCTCATGCTAGATAGTTTACACCTATCGTCTCATTTAAACAACGCTCCAAAGCAGGGTTTTATTTTCCTCATTTTCAAGCTGAGGAAACCGAATGTCAGGTTGAAAAGTTGCCTATAGCCCTAACTGGTTTGGCTCAGTGGTTAGAGCGTTGACCCTCGGACTGAAGGGTTCCCGGTTCCGTTCCCGCCAAGGGCATGTACCTTGGTTGCAGACTCGATCCCTGTCCCCGGGTCAGGGTGAGTGTGGGAGGCAACCAATTGATGTTTCTCTCTCTCTCTCTCTCTCTTTCTCTCTCTGCAGAGCAACAGAAAAATATCCTTGGGTGAGGATTTAAAAAAACAAAAAAAGTTGCCTACAATCACAGAGCAGGTAGGTGGTGCCCTGGGATTTGAACCTACATTGGAGGAACTCAAAACCCCATGCTTTGATCACAGTTAAAAAGAGTCATGTAACATCAGACTTAGATGGAAATGTAGTTGACACAATTTAACATCCCTTAGATGTTGTCCACTCAGTAAGGACACAGGAAATAGCATTCAAGATCCAAAATACGGCCTGTCTAGCCCAGAAGTCTTTCTGGCTCAAAGGAAATTTTGGGGTGACCTACATGATGACTCTCAAAAAAAGTGATCTTTCAAAACTGGATCACTTGCTGCAAAGTTTATTGTAAAACAACAATTTCTCTGTATATTGAAGTTGAGAGCCAGCCATGCATTGAGGAATTTGGGTACCACCAACCAAGATCCCAAGTCTAAGCAAGGGATCAAACTCTGAAACTTGGGTTTTATTGGAGGAACCTGAGTAAAGAGTATATATATATGGGAATTCTTTGGACTGCTTTTACAACTTTTTCTGTAAGTTTAAAATTTTATTCAAATATGAAAGTTTAGTTTTAAAAACTTAGGTTTTATTGGAGAGAGCATCTGGCCATAATTTGGATGGTATGAGTAATACTGCTGCTATGGATAAGTAGGCATTTAGTCCAAGCCAGCATTTCAGTGAACCACACTTGTGGTTCAGCTCTTTTTAGTCTTTATTGCTGTTTCTAATATAGCAAGATGTTAAAGCTAACTACATGCTCTATTAATTATATGAAGGTGAACTTGAGTCATATTTGTTACTGAAGATGATTAATAATTACCAGTTCTGCACACGTTTCTGGTGCATTTCAGTAAATAAACAGGGTACATTGTTGGGTAGTAATTGATTAATTAGCACATTCATCCTACACGGCTCAATGGTCTAAGGATGCTGAGTTTGAGATATTGCTCATAATTATTACAAGAAACAAATCTGTTCCATTTTTCAGTTTATTCTTCTGTATGCTAAGTTTCTTTTTTTCTAAATCGAATGTTTAATGGTTCAAAACCTTATAGGTTTTATTCAGATAAATCAACTCATGAAAAATTGCTAGTCATAATCTCAGAACCTTGTTTTTGTGTGAACTAGGGTGAAAACTTTTACAAGGCTAATTTTAACATTAGATCTTGCTGTTAAACTGGATCAAATCCTGTAAATATAGGGCACCTCCCCACCAAGCAGGAAATGCTCATTGAGCACCTATGCGCAACAGGGGCACTGGAATCTCATTTGCTTCCCAACCACATCAAATAAGCTCAGGATTGCAAGTGTCATCAGGTTGGCACTTTGCAGCACCAAGCAAATATAATGTGTAATCTTCAGAGAAGTATAACAGCATGTATTGGTCGCCTTTTTAAACTACGCAGTAATTTAGGATTTTTTTCTAATTTATTGAGTCAGCATGTAGTTGAGAGATAGTGTAGTTGAAGAACCTTGGACAGGGAGTCAGGAGTCCTGGGTTCTTCTCCACCTGAATTCTTTGTTAAGAAGCTATGTGACTCTGGGCACATCACTTACCCGCTTCTCTAAGCATGGATCATTCATCCGTAAAATGAAGGCTTTAACCAGGGACCATGAGGTACAGTGAGGGAGCCCTGGCTGCAGAGGCAGATAGACCTCGGTTTGAGTCTGGGCTTTCTATTTCTGGTTTTATTGTTTTAGGGAAATTATTTAACCTCTCTGTGTTTCTGCGCTGCTTACTTGAGTTTATCATAAAAATCAAATGGAACATGAAAATAGTTTGTAAACTGTGAAGTTTCATATGAATATAAGGCATTGTTAATATTATCATCTTAACTGGTTGACATTATTGATATGTATTTGAAGGATACATCAAAATGCCCATGTTCTGATTTAACAGTAGGGGATTATCAACACCCTTTATGTCATTATTAAAATCACATTGGGTAAGACTTTCTCACATGTCTTCATAATTTATTGCTAAGTGAAAAACACAGCCTGCAACACAGTATGTCTGATATGATCCTATTAAAAATTACATTCCCAAAGATAAATGTCTATATGATAGGAATTCAGTATATATTTGATAAGAGAATAAATGCAATAAATATATAAATTGAGCAACTCTTGCTACTGATAAGTACTGTTCTAAAAGCTGGGGCTATATCTTTACACTTATAATCCATGGGTTGAGACAAATAATATGAAGTAAACAAACCTGTTATGTAATACCACATATTGTTAAGTGCTTTGAAGAAAAATAGAGCAGGTTAAGGGGACAGAGTGTAAAGGTGGTGCTACCTTAGGGAGAAACCCTCGGATCTAGTGGTGATTGAGCAGAGACTGAATGCAGGGAACTTTTGGGAGAGGACTGTGCCAGGCAGAAGGATTGGCAAATGCAGAGGCCCTAGGTAGATACACCCCAAAACCTTAACAATAATTTTCCCCCGGTGGTGAAAATTGTTGATTTTTACATTTCTTCCTGTTTTTCAAATGTTTTTCTTTTTTTATTTTATTTTATTTTTTGTCATGAGCAAGTGTCTCTATAATTAGAAAAATTAAAAAACTACAGGTATACTGAAAGGCAAAGCAATCTTAAGAAAAATGTTCATAAGTAGTTTTAAAGGCTTACATCATCTATAAGTTGTTGTTTTCATGATTTTAGTGCCAAGAATCTGAGTTGATAGTAAGAGTGGAGGCAGCAGGGCAATTTCTGCCCTGGCAGTGAAGTTCTGAGAAATGTTTTAACCATAACACTCAGTGTAGGCTTTACAGAGGGCTATGGGATCATCCTACCGTCAGCTCCTAGTTAAGCCTTGCTGCCAGAATGTCAGAACACTTCCTAGAAAGGCTGTGCCTGCCCAGACATAGATGTGGCCCAGGAAACTACATTTTAGGATGTCTTTAAAAATATGGGGTTAGCCCTGGCTGGTTTGGCTAAGTGTTAGAGCTTCAGCCCTCAAACTAAAGGGTCCCAGGTTTGATTCCAGCCAAGGTCATGTACCTCAGCTGCAGGCTTGATCCTCAGTCAGGGCGAGTGCAGAAGGCAACCAATTGATATGTGTCTCTCTCACACTGATGTTTCTCTCTGTCTCTCTCTCCTCCTTTCCTCTCTCTGAGATCAATAAAGATATATTAAAACATAAAAAATATATATTTTATTGTTGACAGTAGTACACCTTTCATCTCTTTTTACGTCAAGGTACAAATTAAAGAAAAGCTCAGCGACAGCATTCCAGCTACCTGTCCTGTTACTGCAAAGCAGATATAGAAAGGAGACATCCTCTGGCTTACACAGGGACAAAAATGCACATTTAAAGCTGTTGTTCTCATTTCTATCCTATCTATTTGCACCAAGATCTTCTAGTACAGAAGGTACACATAACATCAGTGTAGATAAAAATGCTTTCAAATAAAATGTTTCCATTACTTTAGGTGATTAGCAATATCTATGAGCTCAGTGCAAGAAAATGAAAACCCCCAAATGCAAGGCGTGATCCCAGTCGAAAGGATATATTTGGCTTGCCACTATCATTAGTCAAAATGATTCCTTCCAAGAGAAAACTGTTTGCATTGTAATAAACTATTTTAAAATTATAAAATATTTTGTAACCAGTGAAAATCACAGCCCTTTGGGATAGTAGATGGGGGAGCTTAAGAGGCTGCACAAGGTTGTAAAAACATTTTCATCCATTATTTCCAATAAATGGAAGAGAAAGATAGAAAAAGAAATCACCCCTTTGTGTGATATATAAAAATTTGCCCTTTTGAGACTTTGATGAAGGTGGCATAGAATCATAGACTATTAGAGCTGGGAGGAAGTTTACCATCAGTTCTACTTTCTTATTTTACATACCAGAGAACTGAGGACCAGAGAGTAGAAATTACTTGTGCATTAAGGAAAGAGCTAGAACTAAAACCCATTAAGACATTTAAATCTAAAGCAGATGTTATATATATTCCATACCCATTTAGAATATCTACTTAGGTAGATAGTGCTATCCCTATCCCTCCAAATCACTATCTATCCCTCCAAATATTTGCAGGTGATGAAGCATTTACTTTTTTATGCATCTCTATTGCATGAGTGGGTATGGCACTAAAGCCATGGTCTGGTGTGAATTCTAGAATATTGAGACTAAGGGTATAAACTTAGAATATAACATTCAATCCAGGGTGCTAGGGAGCATGCCATTAACATCTGGTAACAGCTTTAGGGACTTGGAGCAGAGAGGTGGTTATGATAGTCCCAGGCCATCTCCCTAAGTTCATTATCACTTTGGATAGCAGAACTTATAATGAAATCTTTCATATATTTTTCTTTCCCAACCTCCCCCAAATTAGAGTTTTGTTTCACTTGCTCCATTATTAAAAACAGGTTCATTATAAAACAGAAAATACAGAAAGAAAAACCCCCACCATTCAGAAGTAAGCCCTGTTAACATTTTGGGGAGCCATTTTTACAGTCTTGTGTATGCTCACATTTTTTAATTTTAATTTTTATTATTTTTAAAATATATCTTTATTGATTTCAGAGAGAGGAAAGGAAAGGGAGAGAGAGAGATAGAAACATCAATGATGAGAGAGTCACTGATCGAGCCCGCAACCCGGGCATGTGCCCTGACTGGGAATCGAACCCCGATCGCCTGCATCCTAGGTCAATGCTCAGCCGCTGAGCCACGCCTGGCCGGGCTATGCTCACATTTTTTTAAAAGCCATGCTGTTTTAAGATATGCCTCTTCACTTAATAAATATAATTTTCTTTTCACATAACATATCTTCCTAAACGTGATTTTTTTAAAAAAAAGCTTTAGGTATAAGAGACATTCATTCAAACTCTGCATATATTTAAGGTGTACAATTTGATAAGTTTGGACACATGCATACATCCAAGAGACTGTTTTCACAATCAACATAGTGAAGCTATCCATCACCCCCAGAATTTTCCTTCTGCCCCTTTGTAATCCTCCTGCTCCTCCCTACTCCCCCACCCCATGTGCCACCCCTAGGCAACCACTGATCTGCTTTTTGTCACTGTAGTTAGTTTGTATTTTTCTAGAATGGTATGTAAATGGATGTGAACTCTTTTTTTGTCTGGAATTTTTCATTCAGCATATATTGAGATTCATCAATGTCTCTAAGTCTATCAACAGTTCATTACTTTTCATTGCTGAGTAGTATTCCACTGTAAGGATATCCCACAATTTCTTTATCCACCTGTTGATCACAGACATTTGGATTGTTTCCAGTTTGGGGCTATTACAAATAAAGCTGCTGTGAAAATTCATGTAAAGTCTTTTGTATATACTTTCTTTTTTCTTGGAGTGAAATGGACTAGGAGTGGGATGGCTGGATCATAAAGCAGGTGTAGTGGCATGATTTTTAAATGGCTGTATAGAGTCCACTTAGCTGCTCCATAATTTTTAAGCAATACCTTATTGTTGAACATTTAGGTCTTTCTGGATTTTCACTGTTGTTGCAATTGATCTATAATGTTTTGGCTTAGGAATGTGCCTATAGATATTGAACTTGAAAAAACAAACAAATGCCAAGAAATGAGTAGAAAGGTATTGTAAAGGGGACCTGGAAATAAAGAATGCGTTGCTAGATAAGTCTGCATTTTTCAGTGATTGCAGAGTATGTATTTTGTGTCATCTGCTAGGAAGCAAAGCAGCATAAATCTTTAAATGAACCCAAATTTGAATTTGAATATGAAGTTTATTTTGCAACTAATGGAAGGTCAGCTGCTTTGTTGTCAAGTTTATGGGACTGCGATTTGATCATAACATTCCTTTTCAGGCAACTGCAATAAACTTGGGTGTGGCCTTTTGTTTCCTGGAGCTATCATTAGCCATCTGGTATACTTTATAACATGTTGTTAAAGAAAAAAAACTTAAAATGTAGCATTTTACTCACTTTTCTTTCTCTCTCCATATATATGCATATACACATATATATGATGTATATAGTGACAACTGTGGAAGTGAAACAAAATGTTTGCAGAATGGTTAAGAAATGCTTGGGGAAAACTACCATCAAAAAGACCCCAAAACCCAAAACACTATTTTATGCATAGATGCCAAAGCTGTATTTTTCTGTGCTGTGTTTGGGGTCTTCTTATAACAGAACACATTTTTTTACCAACAGATTTTTAAACAGCAGGGACATGCTTATTATTTACTGTTTTGGTATCTTTCCCTCATTTACATAAATACCCCAGAAACCAGCAGTTTAAAACTAATAAAAGCCAGGGCCCTCCATCAAGTGCAATAAAGTTTCACAACCATGAGTTAGACGGTTAGAGTGAAAAATAAACCTATATACATGGTTATCTAGGGGTTTTGGGGGAAAGTGTACAATCACATTTCAAAGTTAGAACTTTCATTTGAAGAAGCAATGCAATCATAATAAACATTTATGTAGAACACTTCATCTTTGAAACATTCTCTTAATATTGGCCAATTAATCTCTGCTGCTTCCCTAAGGAGCAGATATTACTATCTGCCATTTTTCTAGTTAGAAAATTGAGCAAGGTATGACCAGCCCACAGAGAGGAGGGCTGGGGAGACAAGTTCTGGCCCTTACTATGCTGTGATTCCTTGGGATGTAACTACTAATGGAATGCATCAGATTTCTGTTCCACATTGATGACTCAGTAACAAATCAAAGATAGAAATAGTAGGTCGATCTGCCTCAGGCTTTCAGATACAGTTTTACTGTGCTGAGGTCACTTTTTTTAAAGAGTGGGATACAGAAAAGATACAGAAGAGCCACAGTACTTTTCATCTGTACTTGCAATGGGTGGGACCAAACTTCTAGTGAGAAAAGCAAAGTCAAATGCTTCCTCCCTCCTGGAAACCTCCACCCTCACAATATCTTGGCAACTTAATTTATAGTTTTTCCAAATTAGATTTACTGTGATTAGTAACATTTAAAGAGTTGAACAAATCTGTTATGCACATTAAGGCCAGAGGAACAGTAAAATAAAACTAATGAACATTTACATTTTTTGGAAATAGAATTAATGTATGCTTGAGAAAATCTGAAAGGTAAACATTTAAATGTTAAAATACTTATTACCTTCCCCACAGGGACAGTGTTGGGAATTAATGAGATAATAAATGTGAAGTGCTTTGAGCTCTTTAGAAGAAAGGTGCCATATGGATACAAATGATTATTAATTGTTAAAGCTTTCGGATGGTTACTAATATATTACTTATGATAAAATGCATCTTTTTATGCTTGAGAAATAAAATACTTGAAATTCTTAGGATGAGATAGCTGAGGCAATACTTCCAGACTCCTCCCAGGTCACTCTGCATCTTGTTGGAAGTCTTTTGTTAACCCTTCTCCATGTGAGTGACTCCATACTTATATTTCAAACAAAACTACGGGGCATGACTTCCCAGCTTCCAAACTTTCCTGCAACATCCTACCATCAGTCCCCCAACAAAGTCTACCAGATCCACTGCCACACAATTCCACTGTCACCACTTTCTCTTCTCTTGATTTCTCTGATCACGTAATTGTGAGGCCTCATAATGCTGTCAGTTGTGCAAGCTGATTTTATTAGCAGGAAGTGTAAGTTAAACTGTCCTTCTGCAGTGTAAGCATCACAAGCATTTTTTATAAAAGAGTGCAAGCCCTGCCCCAGCCGGGCATTGCTTACCAGTTGAGCGTTAACCTGGGATCCAGGAGATCACTGTTCGATTCCCAGTCAGGGCACATGCCCGGGTTGCGGGCTCCATCCCTGGTAGGGGGCGTGCAGGAGGCAGCCGATCAATGACTCTCTCTCATCATTGACGTTTCCCTGGCTCTCTCCCTCTCTCTTCCTCTCACTGTGAAATCAATAAAAATTTTTTTTTTTTTAAAAAGCGCAAGTCCTTTGATCTGGGACAAGTGACGCTCAACTTTCTACACAACATGCTAGAATTGGTGGAAAAGAGTGCAAATCCCACATAAATGTCTTTTCATTTAGCCTGAGACATGGGATGAAATACCCTCCCTCAAACTCATTTTCCTCTACATATAATGAAGACAATAGCAGTACCTACCCACAGGGGTTGTTGGAAAGATACAATAAAATAATGTATGGAAAGCTTCTAGTACAGTGCACACCTATCCCACGATGTGTTCAATAAAAGGTAGTGTAAGGAGGTAGTGGAAAGCACGTAAGTAGATAGCACAGTTTGTCATCAAACATCATCTGTTTAGATTCTTTTTTTAAAATTTTGTTATATGTTTTTAATGATTTCAGAGAGAGGAAGAGAGAGGGAAAGAGAGATAGAAACATCAATGATGAGCGAGTCATCATTGATCGGCTGCCTCCTACACCCCCCACTGGGGATCGAGCCCCCAGCCCGGGCATGTGCCCTGACGGGGAATCGAACCGAGATCTCCTGGGTCCTAGGTCAATGCTCAACCACTGAGCCACATCCGGCCGGTCCATTTGGATTCTTTAAAATCAGTATAAAATGGGTGATATGTAAAGGGAGATAGTTATTATCATCTAACAATGCGACCCTGAATGGTTAGTAACATTCGCTTCTCAAACCGCCACAGACATTCAACATTAAACATTTGTCCCACAAAGATAGCTCTTCTGTTAAATGTTTGCTTCTTCCCAAAAGTTTCTGAGAAAATTGCACATCATTTAAAAAACACACACCAAAAACCCTTATTGACAAAGATTTCAGTTTCCTATTTGGAGTAGTAAAAACTCAGTAATTCACCTCGATTAATTTATGGTTAGGACACATTGCACACATAGGTATGGTTTTTTCAAACTCCCTTAGTTTACCAATAGCACAGTATCTCTGCTGCATGTGCTAAAAGATGATAGCCTGTGCTGCTTTTCGAATGTTCTGTAATTAAAACATTTCGCTAATTTAATCTGGTCCTCTGGCTTCTTCCACTTAATTACTTGAAGCGACTGCCTTATTATACCATTTTTTGTCCTTTCGTTTTGAAGCTGTAGGTTTCTAGGTAGAGAACCTTGTTCCCCATCTCCTTCTGGTGAGACCCGAATCGGAACGGAAGGCCTGGATTTGGAAGCAGGCATTCTGTGGTGGATGCAGAGAAGGAAAGTGCATTGTTTGAGAAACCAAATGTGTGGGTAAAACAAACAAAAAAAGGTACCTGAGAGCGAACTCATTTGACTACTGCCAGCAGCTTGAGGCTCAAGAGTGCTAATCAAAATTCACACAAAAAACTGCCCCAATAGATCACACCGTTTTGTACCGTTAAGAGGGGATCTCGCCATGCGGAAGATCCACTGCTGTGCTGAACAAAACAGAGACAGTTTTCTTTTAAAGTCCAGAGCAGATGAGAGCCATAAGGAGACAGAGGGTTTCATTTACTCTCAGGACACGATTGTGCCAGTGAACTAATGAGTCTCTTGGACCTTATGTTGCTCTGGCTTCAATCAAGGGGAGACTCTAATGGGCATGTAGGACTTCCTATCCGTCAAGTGTCTGGACAATGGGCCCCTCGTATGGATTAGAGCGATCTGGCAAGGAAAAGAGGTCATCGTTGTACCTAGCACAGGCAGCAAACCTGGCTAATTAATGCAGTTCCAACTATAGCAAGACAAAAGCTGACACACACAAATGTTAATTTTATTTGCAGAAACTCAGCCTGTGGCTGAGGCATAGTTGAAAAATTATGGAAATCCCATAGGTCAAAAAAATACCCCTCCTTTCCCCGACGCACTCCAGTATTTATAAAGATAACAACATTCTTTAAAGCAATGACGTGGTTTTGCTGTTGTGACTTCTTCTTCCACCCTTTGTTAAAGCTGAATATTTTGCACAGTTACGAAGCAAATGCTGAGAGTTGGTGTCAGCACTGCATGATTTCAACAATTCGCCCTTTAAAAGACACTGTTGAATTAAGCTTGTAAAAATCCTGCTGTATTCAATGGAGAACCAGAGAATACAAATGTTTGTTCAAGCTAGAGGGCTCGAGTTACACTGTATCTTAAACTAAGAGCAGATACTGCCACCTAGATAAATTCGCATGCTTTGGTGAACTAAATGTTGGCTTACCTTACTTTTTGAAAAATAGCAATAACAAGCAATAGTGGCGTTGGCACAATAAAAATACAATGAATGATAAAAGGTTACTTTAAAAATTCATACAAGATGTAATTTTCTTTCAAAGAAGACATTTTTGTTTTGCCAAATATCAACGATTAAGCCTTTAATTTTTTAAACGCAGAAGACAAATTACTATTAGAAATAAGAGGAGGAAAACTTTATAAAACATTAAAAACAAAATCTCCATTATCCTGAAGTTTAGAAAGAAGTAGTTGCAGAAATGATGTAAGACTTGTACGTTTCTTGTTAGATATTTTCCCCTGAGTTTGGAAAGAGGACAAGATTGTTCAACACTCTCAAGTGAAACCACAAATAGGTTTTGGTTTAATAAGTAAAATAAGATCACTTAAAAGAGCATTACATTATAATCTGGGCTGATGCACTTCCTAGCAAACAAAGCAAGATAACTTCCTCCCCCACTCTTTCATTCCTAACATTAAAAGAAATGTTGCCTTTTCTTGGCTCTAGATTGGAATCCAGAATCAGTAGTGTATTCCAGGATCATTCACTTATCAGGTTTACAGACGTAGTCTTTTATCATCTTTAGACTGTAGCTCTTCTTCAAATTGCATTTTGTTTTCCTCTGTTACTCCTAGAATGACTTCAGTATCACCAATGAAGGTCTGTACATGAACAAGAAAAATAATATTCATTACTTAAACACCTCTTGCAATGCCCCCTGTCCCCTCCCTTCCAATCATTTGTTCCGTTTTGGGATTAAGTATGGTTTAGACCACCTCTACTCAAAGTGTGCTCCGCCAACCAGCACCCATCTACAAATTGCTGGTTATCAGTCTTGATGAAATGAGTACCAAAACTGTTAAGTAAGAACTTGGAAACATTTATAGAAATTTTAATGTCTATTAAATGTAATAATGAAAAAAGTGGGCCTCTATTTTGTACATCTTTAATTTTTCATTTCTTTTTTCTAATAATTCATTTTTGTGGTGTTTTACAAAAGTATTGGTCCACAATAGGTCAGAAAAAACCCTCACAAAAAATAGGTCCTTCGCTACAGATAATCTGAGAGTAACTGCTCTAGTCACCCTAAAATGATGTCTAGTGGGATGATGGGAATATTTATTTCTATTGGTTTCTCGGAGAAAACTGGCACCTTTCCCTTTTATTTTTAGTTATTTTTTTATTGAAGTAGAATTCACATGCCATAAAATCCACCCTTATGAAGTGTACAATTCAGTGGTTCTTAGTATATTCACGAGCAACTGTCACTACTATGTAATTCCAGAATATTTTCACCACCCCAAATAAAAATTCCAGATGCATTAGCAACCATTCTGCATTTCCCCTCCCCTAGCTCCTGGCAACCACTAATCTACTTTCTGTCTCTATGGAATAGTCAAAATAATTTTGAAAAATACTCCACAAAGTTAGTGGACTCACACTTCTCAATTTTAAAACTTACTACAAAGCTACAGTGATCAATTAACACAGTGCAGCGCTGGAATATGAATAGACCTATAGTTCATGGGGATAGAACCAAGAGTCCAAAATAAACCCATACATTTATAGTCAACAGATTTTCAACACGGGTACCAGAAATAATTCAATGGAGAAAGAATAGTCTTTTTAACAAACGGTGCTTTTTCTGAATCACCTTCCATTTTTATTTAGCCTTTACTTTGCTAGTATCCTTGTTGCTAAACTGAAAATATTGCCCAGCCGGGCGTGGCTCAGGGGTTAAGCGTCGACCTAGGATCCAGGCAATCAGGGTTCGATTCCAGGTCAGGGCACATGCCCGGGTTGCGGGCTGCGGCCGATCAATGACTCTCTCATCATTGATGTTTCTGTCTCTCTCTCTCCTTCTCCTTTCCTCTCTCTGAAATCAATAAAGATATATTTAAAGTAAATAAATAAATAAACTGAAAATATTTATTAGAATGTCATGAGGACAAGAAACAGAAAATACTACCCAAAATGAATCTATTTCACTTTTCAAGTTTTTGTTATTATTCTTATTTTGTTGAAATGTAATGTTTTTCCTTTAGACCTTCTAGCAAGAGTAAAAATATCAAGATGATAATGATTCACACGAGAAGGCTAGAAACCATGAGCTATTTAACCTCTAATTTAGAACATCTGACTTGATAATTTTGAAAGCCAGACAAAGGGCAGGTAAATGGTCTTCATTATGTCATTGGTAGTTGGCTCTGCCAACCTCAAGTCCAAGGTCAGAGTCTACTAAATCTGTGTGGTTTTGGGGATAAACCGTCTGTCATAGTATGCCCAGGCTGCTATAACAACATACCTTAGACTGGGTGGCTTAAATAGCAGAAGTTTATCTCTCACAGTTCTGGAGGCTGAAAAGTCCAAGGTCAAGGTGCCAGCCATTTCAGTTCCTGGCTTGCAGACAACCATGTTTTTGATGTATCCTCACATGATGAGGAGAGAGAGTAAGCTCTCTGGTCTCTCTTAAAAGGGCACTAATCCCATCATTCTCAAATTACCTTCATGACCTCATTTAAACATAATTCCCAATCATCTCCATAATACTGTCACATTGGGGGTCAATGCTTCAACAGGTGGACTTTGAGAGGAAAAATTAAGTCCATAGCACCATCTGATTCTGATTATTAGCTATATATATATAATTTATTGTTGAAAGTATTACAGGTGTCCCAATTTCCCCCCCCCCAATTGACCCCCTCCAATTGCCTCCCACCCCCTCCCCAGGCCTTCACCCCGTTATTGACTGTGTCCATGGGTTATGCATATATGCATGTAACTTCTTTGGTTAATCTCTTCCCACTCCCCACCCCCCTTCCCTCTTTCTCTTGAAATATGATCATCTGTTGCATGTGTCAATGTCTCTGGACCTATTTAGTTTGTCACATTCTTTGTTCATTAGCTTCTTCTTAAAGAAGACCCTTCACCATTTCCTGTAGTGCTGGTCTGGTGGTGATGAACTCCTTTAGCTTTTGCTTGTCTGAGAAGCTCTTTATCTGATCTTCACTTCTAAGTGATAGCTTTGCCGGGTAGAGTAATCTTGGTTGTAGCTCCATGTTTTTCATCACTTTGAATATTTCTTGCCACTCCCTTCTGATCTGTAAAGTTTCTGTTGAGAAATCAGCTGACAGTTGTATGGGGGCTCCCTTGTAGGTAACTAATTGCTTTACTCTTGCTGCTTTTAAGATCCTCTCTTTGTCTTTAACCTTTGGATTTTAATTCTGATGTGTCTTGCTGTGGGCCTCTTTGGGTTCCTCTTGTTTGGGACCCTCTGTGCTTCCTGGACTTGTAAGTCTATTTCTTTCCCCACATAGGGGAAGTTTTCTGTAATTATTTTTTCAAATAGGTTTTCAATTTCTTGCTCTCTTTCCTCTCCTTCTGGCACCCCAATGATACAAATGTTGGGCCACTTGAAGTTGTCCCAGAGACTCCTTATACTATCTTCATATTTCTGGATTTTTTTTGCTCTTCTGGCTGGGTGTTTTTTGTTTCTTCATGTTTCAAGTTGCTGATTTGATTCTCAGCATCCTCTACTCTACTGTTGATTCCCTGTAAATTATTCTTTATTTCAGTTCATGTAGTCTTCATTTCTGATAGGTCTTAGTTGTTTCTGATGGTCTCAGTTGTTTTCGTAATACTCTTACTAATATCCTTGAGCATCCTTATAACCATTATTCTGAACTCTGTATCTGTTAGCTTGCTTGGGTCTATTTCATTTAGTTCCTTTTCTAGAGATTTCTTCTGTTCTTTCCTTTGTGACATGTTTCTTTGCCTCCACATTTTGGCTGCTTCCTGGTGTTTGTTTCTGTGTATTAGGTAGAGCTGCTATGTCTCCTGGAATTTGTAGAGTGGCTTTGTGTAGTAGGTGTCCTGTCGGGTCCAATGGCTCAGCCTCTCCAGTCACCTGAGGTGGGCCTTCTAGGTGCTCCCCTGTGTGGGCTGTGTGCTCTGTCCTGTTGTAGTTGAGCCTTGGTTGCTGTTGGCATCCCTGGGAGGAATTGACCCCCAGGCCAATCAGCTGTGAGGACCAGCTGCAACTACAGCCAAAGAGCTGCTGTGCTGGAAACACCCCTATGGAGCAAGATTTACTTCAGTGGAGCTTTGGTGTTTACCAAGTTTGCCCCTTGAGTGTGTCACTTGTGAATGTGGTAGGGTTGTAATCCAGCATGGTTGAGTCTGACCACCAGGTGCACTGTCTCTGGGGCCTCCTGGGAGGTGCAAAGTCAGTCTCTGCCTGAGCCTTGCCCAGGGCCACCCAGCATGAGCTACACAGCAAACCATAGCTGGCTGCTACTTGTGCTGGGCTTGGAGGTGTCCAGGAGAGGCCAAGCTATGAGCCAATGCAGGCTGCTGCTAGTGCCAGGCCAGGGGCCACTTATCAAGACATATGGGGCATGTTGAGGCCAGCTGCTGCTTGTTTGAGAGATTTTAGGAAAATCTCAAGCATGAGGCTCGAGAGGCCACTTGCGTAGCAAAGCCCCTGGAAATGGCCTGGATGAACTGCAGGTGGGGAGGGGCGGGGCCTCCGGGAATCACGGGGCGGGACCAAAGGTGAGAGTCAGGTGCTGGCGATTCAAATATGGCGCCTGCCTGCCGGCTGTGTGGGGGGAGGACTCGCCAAAGGAGCCATGGCCTCTGCCAGCTCTTCTGCCTGGGAGGAAGCTGTCCTTCCACCTCTTGCCGCGATTTCAGGCAGGTTAGTTCCTCCCCGAGTGTCCCGGGTCCTTTCAGGCCGCTGCCCGGTGCTGGGCTCAGAGGGAGCGTCCGAGTGAGTCCGTGCGCGGGCCCTTTAAGAGGAGCTGCTGGGGCTCCCGCAGCCTCCGCGACCCTCAGGGACAGTCCCCGCTGGTTTCACAGCCTGAGGTGTGGGGACGTCTCTTCCCAGCCCTGGAGCCCTGGGTTGGGGGCCTGCTGTGGGGCTGGGACCCCTCACTCCTCCGGGAAACTTCCACCGCCGAGATTCCCTCCTGGGTTTAACCCAAGGCACCGGGTGTGGGTTGGCATCAGTCTCTGAGATTCAGCCCCGATCCGCCAGCATCTCCGCCCCTCCTACGGTCTCGGTGCCGCTTCAGCTCCCTGGTTGTAGGGTTTCTGCTCAGCCAGATCTCAGGAGGCTCTGAGTGACGGTGGTTCTGTATTTTAGTTGTAATTTTGATGTGGTTGCGGGAGGCGGCGGGTGCAGCTGTTACCTACGCTGCCATCTTGTTTCCTCCCCGACCCCTTTGCCGCTATATATATTTTTTTATTAACTATATTTTGACAGACTAAACTGATCATGTGCAGACAGTCTCAGAATTTTGTGCGTAGCAGTAAAGACAAAATGATGCTAGCTTGCAGTAACTTAGAATATAAATGATGAGCATAGATCCTTTAGGGCCAGTGAAAGTTGATGCAACACTGGGCCAATTTTTAATTAAATCTTTTCAGTCATGTTGTGGGAAAAGTAATAGTCAATTTTGCAACTCATAAAATCCCATTGAAGAGTACAGCATTATTATCATCATCACCGTTACCAGAGGGACCAGGCTCTAGCTCAAGGGAAAAACCATTCAAAAATCATACTCTTATCAAGTTTTTGTTGGGCTTTCCATTTAAGAGAAAAATGACATGTGGGTTCCGATCGAGTCCTTTGAGTTATTTGACCCACTCAAACATGATGAAGGCTCAGGCTGGAAACCAGATGGAAACCTTGATAGTCAATACCTAGTGTTCTTTCTGTTCAGCTGGTATTTTAAAAGCTCTTCTACAGGTCTTGCTCCTGTTTCCTAGAGTTTAGTGACATCTAGTCAATTATACATGACTGGATTATCTGACCAACATCTTTTTTTTTTTTTTAAACATATTTCAGTTTTTTGAATCTTTTTTAAAAAAATATGTCTTCATTGATTTCAGAGAGAGGAAGGAAGAGGGAGAGAGAGAGATAGAAATATCAGTGATGAGAGAGTCATTGATCTGCTGCCTCCTGCACGCCCCTGACTGGGGATCAAGCCCGCAACCCGGACATGCGCCCTGGCCGGGAATCGAACCACTATCTCCTGGATCCTAGGTCGATGCTTAACTGCTCAGGTACTCTGGCCAGGCTGAACCAACATCTTTAAAGGCCATTTGAAAGCTTCAAAATTCAGTGATGAAACGTTCTACCCCACTTTGGAGAAACAGGGCTCACTATGTGCTGAGGTTTTCTTCTGCTTCTCCCTAAACACCTGTCCTTCCTGCCTCGGGACTTCCCTGCCCTAGAAGCCTGGGCTTGCCAGGAATCCCTAGCCAGACATTGAAATGGAGATAGATTAAATTCAGGATTTTTGGCTGGGACAGTCTCTGTTTTGGCTCCACTGTGATGTTTTAATTTTACCTTCAACATCAGAAAGCCCTGTTGTATTGTAAGCCTGAGTTTGGAAATGGTAGCAAGTTAAAATAAATCTACTATATTTCAAAGAAAAAGTTTCAAGCTATTAAATTTAACTAACAGGTTCAGTGAGAACCTTACAATATTGACCCTGCACACTGTAAAAAATGTACTGCTTATAATAATAAAAAAGTGGTTTAGCACTTGTTTACAATACAGCATGAGGTATTTCAGCCCTTGTGTAGAAATCAACCAGGATCGTTAGTTAATTAACACCTCACCTTAAAATTGGTCTTGCCTTGCATATTAGGTGCTGATATTTCTTGATGGATGATGAAGAGATTGCGAGCAAAGGTCATGAGGACCCCCTGGAGATCCTCACCGATTGTTCTGTTAATGATATCCAAACAAATGAGTTTACCAACGATTCCCCTCACATGCTTAAAAACAATCACCCTCTCATTTGTGCCTGTCTGGTGATGGAATTTAATGAGTATTTTCAATCTCACAAGGTGGCAATCTTCGGGGAGATATGAAAGATGAGGCTCCATTTTAGCTTGTCAACAAAAAGGATTTGTGTAATAAATATTTTTTATTAATCAACTTAGCAGAATACAGGAATAGATTCAGTGATTCCTAGCAAAAGGCTACCACTGAGTGAGGACAGCAGTATTATTAGCTCATTTCAGAAATTGTTTAACTTAGTTTAATAGAATTGCTGCTAAGTGTAATTCATGCCTAACAATTTCCTTGTCTGCGGAGACATTTGCACCTCAGTATTATTTTCTACCTCATGTGTACAGGTGACTCCTGCTTCTTATAAGTGCACCAGCCATAATTCCTCCCTTTCATCTTACGCCCAAGAAAGCACAACCAGATGCAAGTGAGAATCTCAGTGATAATCTTCAATCCTATCAAATACTCAGTAAAACTAAATCAGCAAACTTGCACAAGTAGCAAAGCAACTCACAATAGGCCAAAAATCTCCACATTCCATAAGAGGGTTCCAGGGTGGCCACACAATAGAGTCATTGTGGGGTAGTGAACAGAACACTAGATTCAAGATCAGGAGACACAATCTACTGTGTGACCCCAGTGAGTCACGTCCTCTCTCTAAGCCTCAGTTTCCCTTCTATGTTATGAAGGTCAGTTGGTGCGACAATCCTCCCTTGCTCTTCCACAGTCGTTCCCTGCAGTGAGGGGTTAGAGTAGGACAGATAGAAAACAGTAGACAAAGCTCTAGGAGTCTTTCCGGAGGACCACATCAACAGTGTCCCCTGTGTAGGATGTGTGAGTAGCAATAACCATCTAGAAGGTGCACCAACAGGACTATTTCTACCAAAGCTACTCTGCCTGCAGGACAAGGCCTCCTCGCCTGAAATCTCAGGGGCACGTGGAGGCACAGCTGGGTGGGTTCCTCCGGGTCCAATTATTCATTCTGTAGGTTTCATCATCAAGTCAACCTGCTGCTTGGTCAGTTTGATAATTGGGGGTTTCCTTTTTCGCAAAACAGTCTCTTCCAACCCCTAAATTCTGTGGTTTTCTTCTCGCTTGGTTCCTTTAGTACCCACCTGGATAGAGCTTCTTAGGGAGCTTCAGGAACTCTGCCTCGGTCCTGTTAACACTATCCTTGTGTCGTCCCATGAAGGATGTTCCTGTCCTGTTCCTGAGTGTCAGCTTCTGCTGATGGGCTCCCTTTATGCCATCCCTTTGCCACCCTGGGTCTCTAAAAGCGGCCTCCTCTTTGAGCCATACGGTCTTGCTCTCTCCACCTTGCCCTCAGGCTGGCCTTTTACCCTTTGTAGTTGGAACATTCCTGGCTGATGCTGCTTCTTGGGATGACCTCCAGGCACCTGAACCCTGTTTTTCGCTTGCCTGGCTGTTTGCCCCCCACCAAACGGCACTTGCCACCCTTCTCCCAGCCATGCATCAGGGTTTGTCTAGTTCCAGTCCCAGCCCGGCTTGTCCTTTTCAGTCTACCTTTCGTGCCAGCCACTGCCTGGTGAGGCAGAGTTCATGTCTCTGTGTTCTGACTTCTAGTTCCTGTACTTAACCAACCCATTGTCCAAATTCCTGAGCTTAGAAATGTTCTTAGACCTTGAACCTTTCCTGCTTAATTAGAATCATAACTATACAAATTTCTTATTCCCCAGCTTGCCAACTTCAAATCCAGCTGAATGCTGGGTTCTCCCAGTCCCCGTAGCTGCCTGGTGGCCTATGTCCTCCTATAGCCCTGGACATCAAAGTGACACGTTTGGAGGGAGTGTAACAGGAAGAATTTCATCTCTGGCGTTCTGGCTACTGGTAAGCTGCTGCTCCCCTTTCCTGGCTTATCAGGACTTAATGTGCTAAGCCATTGACGTTGCCTGTTACAACTGATTATACTTTGGTAAAACAAAGGACTGTATTTGGATCAGGAATTGAGACCTGTCCTGTGTGCATCTTTGCCTGTTTTCATGTGCACCACTGGGGACCAGTGTCTAGGAGAGAGCATCTGAGGAGAAACTGAGGCTGTTCAGGAACATTGATACTTAATAGAGGAATGGGCTCTTACTTGGTCAGATTTTTATGAGACCAGATCTGTGTGTGTGTGTGTGTGTGTGTGTGTGTGTGTGTGTTTCAACATGAGGTCACACTGCTGTAGATGTTATAAGGAGAGACATATAGGGTAGAAATGGTTTCCCAATAAATTAGGATGACTTAAAGGCACCAAATAACCGCATTCTAAGATACGACATAAGACAGAATTCAAGATGGTGGCTCTAAAGTCCTGAGTCCTAGATGAAGAGATACCTTTGCTAACCCTCCAATATTCCCTGAAAAGGAATTTGCAGGAAATAGAGAAGCTTCCTGAGCCTGCCAGCAGGATTCTTCTAGGCACACGTGGATCTCGAGAAGACTGCACCACGGCCAAAACTGGGCCTGAGGAGTGACCACAGACTCTGCCTTTTGGGGTGCATCTTGCCAAAGGCACGAAAACACTTTTCTAAGTATGCCAGCAAGCCCTTCCACATTACATCTGAGCCGGTCATCACCGGTCAGATTTGTTGTGTGTGTGCGTTTGAGTGTAGTATGTTGTTGAAACTAGCCTCTTACTCATCAATCTGGATAATTAATAATCAATTATATTTATGAACCCCCAGTGACACATCTAAAGTCATTTTATGAAATGTTTGAAGATTTAAATAAGATAGACTTCCAATAAATCAGCATGCTGATTTTAAAAAAAAACCCTCATATGCCCTGGCCTGTTTGCTCAGTGGTTAGAGTGCTGGCCTGTGGACTGAAGGGTCCTGGATTCGATTCCAGCCAAGGGTGCGTATCTCAGTTGCAGTTTCAATCCCCGGTCAGGGTGCATGTGGGAGGCAACCAATTGGTGTGTCTCTCTCACATCGATGTTTTTCTCTCTCTCCCCCTTCCATTCTCTGAAAAGCAATGGAAAAATATTCCTTTAAAAAAAATAAAAAATAAAAATTAAAAAACCCTCATAGACAGATAACAGTATGGTGATTACCAGAGGGAAATGGGGGTGAGGAGAGGCGGGAGAGGGTAAAGGAGGGATAAATGGTGATGGAAGGAGACTTGACTTGGGGTAGGGAACACACAATACAATACACAGAGGATGTATTATAGAATTGTACACCTTAAACTTATATAATTTTACTAACCAATGTAACCCCAATAAATTCATTTTTAAAAAGATAAAAAAAAAAAAAAAAGCGTGAGAAGCGTCATACTTGTTTGTTGGTGTAGCCTATATTCTTAGCTTATACATCTCATAGACATACTTCATACTCACAACATTCCCAACCTGTCTCTCCTCAGGTGTTCATATAATATGAAAACAGTTCCTTGTCTGTCCTATAAAATATGCACGGGGAGAAAAGAAATAGCATATTATATTGAAAGCAAAGTAAAGAAAATGTACTGCACTAAGACCACTAAGACAGATTTGAATTAAAGTCTAAAGCTACCTGTAAATATTGTGAGAAGCACATTTGGAAAGACTGTCTCCAGAATATGGAGTAGATATATTCTAGGATAGTGTGTTTTCTTAAACTGAGATATAATTTACATATAACATTGCATAAATTTAAGGTGTACGACATGTTCCTTTGATACATTTATATATTGCAATATGATTACCACTGTGGCTTTAGCTAAGACCTCTATCACATCACATAATTATTTCTTTTTTGCAGTGAGAATATTTAAGATCTAGTCTTTTAGCAATTTTGAAGTATGTAACACAGTATGGTTGACTATAATCACTACGCTGTGCATTAGACCTCTGGAACTTAATCTTCTAGTTGCAAGTTTGTACCCTTTAACAATATATCTCCAACTCTAACCTCCCCACCACCCCCGCTAAACCCCATTCTCCTCTCTGTTTCTATAGGTTTGGCGTTTTAGATTCCACATATAAGTAACATCATATAATATTTGTCTTTGTCTGGCTTATCTCATTTAGCATAATGTGCCAAAGGTCCATCCATGTTGTCCCAAATGGCAGGATTTCCTTCTTCCCATGGCTGAATAATATTCATATGTATGTGTGTGTGTGTGTAATATCTTCCATTCATCATCAATGGACACATAAGTTGTTTCCATATCTTAGCTATTTTGAATAACACTGCAATGAACATAGAGGTGCAGCTATCTCTTCGAGATGGTGATTTTGTTTCTTTTGGGCAGACACCCAGAAGTGGAATTGCTGGGTCATATGTAGTTGTATTTTTAATTTTTTGAGGACCCTCCACAGTGGCTGAAGCAACTGACATTTGCACCAATAGAGCACAGGGTTGCCTTTCTCCGCATCTTTACCAGCACTTGTTATCTCTTGTCTAGGACAAGGTGTTTTTTGAAATTAGATCCTCAGAATACCTGCATCAGAATCATCTAGTGTGTTTGTTAAAATGCATTTTCATGGGCATCATCCAAGCTCAGGATCATTGCGAGGGAGTCTGCCTTTTAGCTCACTTCCAATGTAAAGCCCTGCCTGAGCATTTGCACTTCATGAAGCTCCCCACTCAGGTCATTCTAATGGGCAGCCAGGGTTGAGAACCTCTGACGAATTGATCTGTAAGGTGTCCCACATCCTTTACTGTGCTGTCCAATGTGGTAGTCAAGAGCCACATGGGACTACTGAGAGCTTGAAATACTTTTTTTTTTTAATACTTAAAAAAAAAAAAAAAATATATATATATATATATATCTTTATTGATTTCAGAGAGAGGAAGGGAGAGGGAGAGAGAGAGAGATAGAAACATCAATGATGAGAGAGTCATTGATCGGCTGCCTCCTGCATGACCCCGACTGGGGACTGAGCCTGCAACCCGGGCATGTGCCCTGACCGGGAATACAAACCACGATCTCCTGGTTCCTAGGCCGATGCTCAGTGGCTGAGCCACTCCCGTCTGGGCGAGTACTTGAAATATTAATCATTGAAACTGAGATCTGCTGTAGCTTTCAAAGACTTAGTACAAAAAAGTAAATTATCTCAATAAATTTTTTTTTTTTTACTAATTCCATATTGAAATGATAATATTAGTTTTCTGTTTGGGGAGCATCCTTTCCTTGATACTAATTTCTGAATTAATCAAGTAGGCTGGGTTATGCTGCAGTAATGAAAAAAATGAACCCCAAACAATTCTTAGTTGTTTATAAAAACGAAAGCATGGTTTGTGCTCATGCTCCGTTTCCCATGTGGGTTGGCATGGATTTCCGGTCGCTGTTGGGACGCTTGGGGACCCAGGCTGAAGGAAGCTCCGTCTCAATGTGCTTCCATGGTTTCTAAGGCAGGAAAAACCATGGCAGCTCACGGAGTGGCCTGAAAGGCTCCCGGATAGAAAGGATATACAGCCCTTCTGCTCATATTTCACTGGCCAAACCAAGTTGCAGCGCCCGCCCCGCTTCAGGGAGAGGGCCGAGGAAGCCTCGTTTTGCTGTGTGCCCGGAAGGAGGAGGATCAGAATGTCTTGAAGGGTTCTCCTGATTGTCACCATGCCCATGTCCCGACCTCAGGAGCTGACTGCGCTGCTGGTGGAGCTATTTAGGACCATGGCACACTGCCCATGTGTGTGTGAGGCCAGCCCTGCCCCACACGGTCGCAGGCAGTAAACTTGACACTTCACTCCACATGGCTTTCATGGAAACTTTATTTCATTAGGAAACCAGTGGGGGTATTTGGTAGCATTGCAGAAATACCAAGCACGAGATCCACCAAGCTGGTTACAAACCCAGCAACACTTCCTTCCAATATTCAGCAGGGAAAAAGAAACTCCTAGGGCGGTCTCATTTCCCGTTTGGTTTTTCCCTGAGATTTTGGACATGAGACATCGTTTGAAATTCTGTGATAATAATGGGAAGGAAAACATAAACCCGAGAATAAGGACTGTTAAGGGTTCTCCTTTTGGTAGCATTGACTGATACATTGTTAATGTTGCTTCTCTTTCTGGAAGGAGCACCCACATTAAATTCGACCAAGAGTGGAGCAGAGGTGACACTGATCTTTTTAGACTCAGCATAATCCAAGGAGGCAATACAAGTTTAGAGAAGTTAATTGTTAAACACAGCTTTTTTTCTTTTCTTTGGCAAGATAGAAATAGTCACTGTGGCTATGAAGGAGTTTGTGCTTCTTTAGCTAAGCAATACGTAAGGGGTACCTAGATGGAATATTTTATTTGAAATGGTTCCCAGGATTCTTGGATGGGTTGGTAACAATATTTTAGAATATAGATAGTCCTTAGGTCGGGGGAAAGGCACATAGGAGGCTGCTTGGTGTTTAACTTTATGGACAATTATTGATTCAAACGTCAGTTCCGTAGATCTTGGGCAAGAGCTCAAACTCTTTGAACCTACTTTCCTCAGTGTGATAGGGTAGACAGAATAGCTTTTTACAAGAGACACCAAGATTAAAGAGATAATGAAGTACTAGTGCTTAGCTCAGTGCCAGCGCATAGTAGGTGCTCTGTAAAGGCTGGTTCATCACCTGCCGGCCTAAGGTGGGCAAGTAAGAGAACAAGTGGACAGTTCTGCCCGGGGATGGACCCCAGGGCCTGAAAAGATGAGAACCCATCTCAGGAAAACTAGAGCAAGGATATTGTTGAAGAATTTCCAGATTTCCCAAGTAGTCACATGACTTTTTCTCACTTTAGATGTTTAGGAGTCGGTTGTTTTCTTCTCTCTTTCTTTTTGTACTTCTGTTGATTTGCTCTTTGTCTTTCTGTTTATCTCCTTCTCTTCATTTCTCAGAATGGATTCTCCCAGTCTCTGGATTCTCTCCTCTCTCTTTCCTTCTGCCACCCTTCTCTTCTTCATATGGTCCTATCACTCCATTGCCCTCAATCCACATTTCTCTTTCTCTCCCATTTCATCTCTCATCTTTTATAAGTTGTTCAGCACAGCTGACCTGGAGGCAGAGTTGTGTCTTCGGTGCCTCGCTGCCCCTTTCTGTAAGACTCCTCACCCTTAGTGGAACGTCTCCCTCTGCACCATCCACTGTTCCCCTGGGCCATGGCAGTCTGTTTCCTCTACTAAAATTTGTTCTTAGAAATGAATCTGATAAACTCAGAGCCACAAATCTATAAATAACATAAAATTTAGCCCTTTACTTTTCCCAGGAGTACTAGAACGTCAATCAAGCACAAAGCCCTTAGCCAAAGAAATAAATCTCTAATAATAATTTCAGGCAATAGAAAGTTATGGAGTATGTTTTCTTTCAGGCAGGACGCTTTCCCTGCCACATGTGTCTATTCATAGGGCTTGTCCTGCTTTGATATTTTAGAAGAAAATAAAACAAATAGATTCAGATAAAGCTAGAGTTAGAGTTAGCCACCTTCTGGTACATAGAAGTGTTTCAGTCTAATCGGTTTGGGGCTAAAAACTGTTTAATTCCAAAGGGATTGTGTTGAGCAGATGTAACAATTAATTTCAGGTAAATCAGTTCAATCTGGCTTTTCTCATTCTTTCTATATTTTACGTTTGATGCAATTTGCAAGAGAATATGAGCTCCATTATACGTGTTTGCAAATAGCATGAATCAATCTAACCGAAGGGCCTCATGCACCCTGACAGTGCCCTGCAGGGTCGTGGAGATCGCCAGTGTCAGTAGGGCCATTCTATTCACTGTTGGCCCTGAGCCTAAGGTCTGTATGCTTTCCAGGGACCTGTAAAAAGACTCGATCCCTGAAAAATTTATATTTGTTCTCAAGTATGAAAAATAAAAATTAATAAATGTAGAACAGAATATCTGCAAATCAAAACACTTGAACAATTGGTCATTGCCCAATTCTTATGTCATTATCTATAAATTACATTTAATGTGAGAGGTGACTATATTCTTAATAGGTTTGATGTGATGTGGGATGGGTCTTCCACAAGTAAAAGTGCAGGAGTCACTCAGACCTTGAATAGCCATCAGTGTCAGAGATTTGAAAATCTGAATCCAAGTGCAAAAACATGAAACCTTTTCTCAGAGTAACAGTCTCTAGACACAAAAATGGAGGTTCTGGTTTAGGTAGGAGATATTATATCTCGCCCCCATCCATCTACATTAAGGATGAAGCAGCTGGGCAGGGGGCATTAATATCACTGAAAATAGACCAAAAATGGGGGAAGTTGTTTTTATTAGAACTCCTTCTAGAAAGAAACTACTATTTGTAGGTAGAAGGATGCTATGAACTGAATTGCATGCCCCCTCCACCCAATTCACGTGTTGAAGCCCTAACCCCATGTGACTGTATTGGAAATGGAGTCTTTAAGGAGATGATTAAGGTTAAATGAGGTCGTAAGGTGGGGCCCTGTCCCAATAGAACTGGTGCACTTATAAAAGAGGTTACAGGGACACCAGAACTCTCTCTCTGCCATGTTAGGTAGGACACAGGAGAAAGTGGCCATCCACAAGCCAGGAAGAGATCCCTCACTAGGAACCCAACTGACCTGGTTTTCTTCTTGGGCTTCCCTGCCCCCAGAATTGTGAGAAATAAATTTCTGCTGTGGTGTTTGTTATGGCAGCCAGAGCAGACTAAGACAGCAGGGAGACATTGATAAGCAGCTTTGGGTGTGATCAAGGAGCTTATAAGGGCATGCTTCAGGTTCAAGAGATGGTCCCCCAAATTCCTGCTAAGTCTGGAGCTACAAAGCTTTTGCTTTACCAAGGTGGGTATGCAAGTTTGAGGACAGAGCTGAACTTCCCAGGAACAAGTGCCACCCCTGCGGAGCTGCCTTTCTACCCCTCCCTAAGCAGCACTCAGCCTTCCTCTAAACACATGTGAAACTAGTATTTAAAGAAGACCTGTTTGAAGAGGCCCCAGATTATTAGCTGCCTAGATCACCCACAGACCTATATTTATTTTGTCTAGCCTTGGCCAACTGTCACCCTTCATACCTCAATGTCATAACCAATGCCATGGGCCTTACACATCTGGAGAAAAACATAGTGGAAGATCAGTGAGAGATTTTCGTGTCTCAGCTGGGTGGTCATCACTGCATAGCGATTGGTTGCCTTCGACTAGAAAAAACCACAACTGAATGTAAGACTCTTATAAAGTATTTAAATAAACGTTTGATTTTAGGATAGTTGTAGATTAATAGAAAGTTACAAAGATAATACAGAGAGTTCCTGTTTACCCCATATTCAGTCCCATTGTTAACATCTTACATTGATGTGGTACATTTGTCAAAACTAAGAAGCCAAATCGCTACATTACTATCATCTTAAGTCCATACTGTTTCGATTTTATTAGTTTTCCCCTACCCCCTTTTTTTTGTTCTAGGATCCCATCCAGGGAAATACATTATATTTAGTCATCATGTTTCTTTAGGTTCTTCTGGACTGGAACAGTTTTTCAGACTTTCCTTGTTTTTGATGATCCTGACAGTTTTGAGGAGTCCTGTTCAGCTATTTTGTAAAATGCCCTTCACTTTGGGTTTGTCCGATGTTTCTGCCATAATTAGAATGGGGTAATGTGCTTCTAAGAGGACTATGTAGGGGAACTGCGCTCCTCATCACCTCCTATCAAGGGTACCGTAGGCTGGTCCTGGTCTGGCTGAGGTAGTTTTTGCCAGGTTTCTCACTGCAGATAGACTTTCTCCCCTTTCCATATTGCGCTCTTTGGAATCAAGTCAACTAAGCATAGTCCACCTCCTTGAGAGGACTAACGTTAGGATTGTTATTTCAACTGCTTTCTTTGTTTGGGAAACTGCTATTTATCTTTGCCTATCAGTGGGAGCTATCCCAAAGAGACTAGTTACAGTAGGCCTAAAGTATTTCAATCATAACATTTTCTAAAAACATTTAAAATTTAATATGTACAAAAGAAAAGTATTGGATCCTGGCGGTTGGTTCTGTAGCATATCCTTTGTGAGATGTGATATTTGCCTTTGACAATCAGCTATGTTTGACCTTGGATAACTGGAAACTTGGAGAATGGCAAACAGGGCCATGGCCAAGCTTTGGGCATAGAAAGTGAAGGAGCCTGGCCCAGATTTTGAACTTTGGGGACCCTCAAGGGCTGGGAAATCAGGTGCCTGCCCTAGTGCAGTGCTTGGAATAGAAGGAAAAAGAAATGCTGTTGATCCCCAGTTGGCTGCAAGGATCATAAGATCTGATACTATCCATTGTGACACCTCACACTTTCCATCTTTGGGATCACACAGGGGAACTGAGGCTGACTGAGTGCCCAGCAGAGACTGAACATCACCCCCACACACACTCACACACACAAACACTCACACATTTCATGTTCACCTTTTGAGACATATCTCCCCCACACATTGTTTCTTTGACCTTTATGTAAAGTATTATATCTGATGGTCACGTTATCAGTACTATTAATGAAACCTGCTCTTCCCATGGGCAAGCAGAGTTCGCATCTATGAAAACATTGGGCTCTCAGGCGCATGCATCTTGAGTTGTGTGCCTCCGTTGGTCTTGTTTCATTTGTAGCCATTGGGAATTTTCTTTTTACAAGAGAAAACCTGTTTGAGCCTCATGTCTCACAACTGTACTTGTTACCACCTGACCTATTGTGAGTTGTTCCCCTCCTGTCCCCCTTAATGGGCAGAGGCTTTCTGAGAGCAGGCTGGGCATGTTGCGAGCACAGAACAGGCAATCCGTGTTTTATGAAAGACAGAAAGAAAGAATGGATAAATTAAATATAGTAAGTGGACAGCATCTCCCTCTGACTTGAGACCTCGAAGGGCATAATTTGGAGGACTTCCAGTTAATGAATGCTTTGGGGCAGAAGCAGGTGGCTCACAAAGCCCAGAGGTCAGTCACACCATCCCTAGAGAATGACAACTCAGGGCAGTCACTCCAGACCCTGACCTCAGAGGACATCCTTAGGAAGGGGGTGTGGCTCTGGTGGACCTGTCGGGAATTAGCGTGGAATAACCAGCTACAGGAAGTTCTGGCTCAGTCACTGGGGAAATTCTGGTCACGAGGCCCGCTCGCCCTGCCATGCCAGGCCGTGCCAGGCCGTGCCAGGCCGTGCCAGGCCGTGCCATGCTCCTGCCTGCACAATGAAGGCCCAGAAGCCTGAGCTTTTGTATACGAAAGTGAACTGTAAATACTCTGGAATTCCATTGTGGTTACTGAGCATGTAATTGCATGGTAATTACCATGAATTCACAAGATAATTCCAAGGTTATTTTTGTCTTCTAAACTTGTCTTATGCCGCCATAGTATATAAACTAGTAAATACGAGATCAGGCCCTAGTCAGCGAGCGAGAGAGGTAGGCAGGCATCTGGTAGCAGGATCCAGTTCAATGCTGTTTATCTTGGCTCTAAACCATGCAGAAGAGCTCAGTGCCCAGTATTTCTGGATAGCAAGTAAGGACAGGCTGTCTCAAGGTTTCTTCCTCTCTACAGAGATAGACTGCAGTTCCCCCTCCTCCTAGACCTTGGCTTGTGAGTCATAAGGAATCTGAAAGAAAAGCCAGGACATTTGGTATATGTCTCCAAACTGCCTCTTCTTTGTCCAGACTTTCCTCACCTGGAGGGCTGCTTCTCCCTCCGTGGGGGTGGGGTGCTCGCAGAGCTCTGTAGCAGGAAGGCCCCATGGAGTCAGACTGACTGAGGTTCACGTTCGGACTAGGCCACCCACTCTGTGTGTGGTCTTGAATCTGTCATTTAACTTCTCTGACCTCTGATGATTAGGTAAGCATCTAGCACAGTTCCTGGCCCCTGCTAAGTGGTAGCTACTAATTTTTTTGCTGTTTCTTTGAAAGCATCTACAGGGTCTGGAGCATTTTGGACCTATACTAAATGTAACTTTCCAGGCTGGTCCTTTCCCCGCTGGCCCCTGGGATTGTGAGCGTCACCACCAGATTGGTTGTTCCCTGAACCCAGGTTGGTCAATGCTCAGAACTCTTCATGTGTCCTACTTGCCTCCAAGACAGTCCGCGTGCCTGTCTTGGCGGGCAGGCTCCCCCAAGCTCAGCGGGCTGCTCCAGCCACTTCCCTTACTCTCCACTTCCCAGCTTCTCTGCCTCAGCCCAGCAGGCCCGTTGCCATCTCCTGAAAGAACCACGGGCTCTCTTTGCTTCTGTTCGTTCTCCCTCCTCGCCGCTTAGTGACTGTCCTCATCTAAGGATGGACAAAGTTCTCTGGTGTTAATAACGTGTTCCCTGCCCCCACCAGTCCACAGTAGTTTTTCCTAAGAACTTTAGCAGCAGGTTGTGGGGCTGCTGCTCAAATGGCACTTAAATGAGGGCTTGGGCTTCTCTTTGTGTGTGCGCTATTTTATATTACTTTTCAAATCTTCAAGGACAGGGAGTTTGTTAAATGTCTTTGTACCCCTAATGCTTGGTGAAATTCCTGGCATATATTAAGTGCTTAGTAATTGTGTAATTATAATGCTAATAAAGATGAACATACATGATAAATGTACTTTTTTAAAGACTTAACCAACTCTGTTTTTCTATAAGAAAAAGCTGATGGTGATCTCGGGTTGTCTTTTATCCAGCCCAGTAGCACAGGTGACAGTGTTGTTGTGAGGTTTAGGTGAGTACATAAAGACCTGGGAACAGTGCCTGGCACAAAGTAATCGCTCAAAAAATGTTAGTTCATTATTATTTGTTAATTAAAATAATTTCACAAATAAGGGAAATTATTTAAAATAAAAACTGACCAACTGACGAATAAACCTTTTAATTAGAAAGGGACTTGGCTCAGAAGACCTGGACTATGCCACTTACTTAACTTTATGACCTTGGGCAGGTCACTTGACTTTGCACGGCCTTAGTTTCCTAATCTGTAAAATGGATGCGATGAGCCCTGACTTCTTTATTTCTCGAGGCTATCATGGGGGTCAAATATACTCAGGTCTGTTTAAAGTATAAAAGCATGATACAAAGAGAAATCATCATTTTAATTTTTTTAATTTTTTAAAAATATATCTTTATTGACTTCAGAGAGAGAGAGAGAGAGAAACATCAATGATGAGAGAGTCATTGATCGGCTGCAGCCCGCAACCGGGGCATGTGCCCTGACCGGGAATCAAACCCTGATTGCCCGGATCCTAGGTCAATGCTCATCTGCTGAGCCACGCCTGGCTGGGCGAGAAATCATCATTTTTAAAAGACTGATTTGTATAATCTACTCTCTTCAGATGCTGTACAGTCTGCCAAGGACATCACGACCTATGTGGATTTTATAGTATCAGAAGACTCCTCCATGACCACCTGGCCTGTTCAGTGCTCACCGAGTCTCAGCCTAGCTCAGAGCAGAGTAGAATCAAATGGATAAAGGCAACATGCATGGAAACAACCTCATCACACGGGTACATGCAGCCTCTTTTGGAAGAAGAGTTTTCTCTGTGGCCCAACCAAATACTCCTTCAGGGATAAACTTAAGCTCTACTCGGGGGCTGGATCATTGACGCTCAGCCAATGTCAGGCAGGTAGGATAGCAAAATGGTCAGACATAGGCTTTAAAGTCTGACAGGCCTGGGCTTAAATCTTGGCTCCCACACTTGTTTGCTGAGTGACCTTCCATAAGTTGCTTAACATCTCTTAACCTCAGTCTTCTTATCCAAAAGTAAACATAATAACAGCACCTGCCTCACATATAGGTTGTATAAAGATTCATGTAAAGCACTTAAAGTACCCTGCGTGGGGTCAAGGCTTGATACATTGTGGGTGTTATGATCATATTATTATACACATTATAGTTACCTGCTGACCTGTCTGTGTTCTCTAATAAAGTTGGGGCTCTTTGCTACTCATCCTTGGAGCCTCTGGGCTTAGTAGAGTGTCTGACACATAGTAGTTATTGAGTAAATACCTGCTGAATTTACTTCTAGTTGATTCTTGGGGAAAGTATTAAATGATAACTAAGGTAATTGCTGATGAGGACCTAGGATGTGACCTCTCACAACATTATTATTCAACATTATTCTAAAAGATTCTGCAAGAAAAATACCTTTTAATGGGAGGCTGGGATATGGAGGGATGGGCCCTTCCTGTGTCCCCTTACAGGACATCTCTCCCTGCCCCCAGCACCCCACTGTACACAAGGCTGCTGGGCCAGGCTTGGTATAGAGCCCCATTTTCCAGGCCCCATAAATCAAATCCCTCAAGAGACCTTGGGGGCCACTTAGCCCTCCCTTATTTTACAAATGAGGAAGCTGAGGCAGATTGGGTGTCAGAATTCATGACCCTTGACTCCTGACAAAGTTCCCACTGGCCACATTTGGAATGTGTGGGATTCCAGAGGTTAACCTTTCCTAGTAAAACAAGGGGGAAAACAGAAGACAAAACATTGTCGGAAGAAGTCTAGTTTTATTAAACTACCTTTCTAAATCACAATCTAACAAGAATGCTTCAAGCCAAAGAAAGGGAGCTGGAAATACTCCTTTTCACTGGAGAATATAATTTTGCTTCAGCCACAATTTAAATCGATTTAGTTCTGAGCACCAGCACTTGAAGTGTGGAGCATATTCTATTTTCGCCGTGATACTTGTTTTGACAGTGATGCATTTCAGTTGACATAGTTGAAATCCTTATGCAATAAATCTCTGCCTGAAAATTAATCATGTTTATAATATTCTGAGAATTAATAACACCCATTGCTCAAATCATTAACTTAAAAAAGGAGCTTCCAAAATCTGTTCTCGGCAGTAAGGGACCACGAATAAATGAATGTTTGATAAAATAATCCAAGTAGCAGTTTAACAAGCGTAAACTTGAATGCGGCTGCAGGAACACAGAACTATTGTTTAAGGGTTGGCAGAGGCTGATGAGGTTCTTATTTCAGTTGCGGAGCCGGCATCCACATGCATAATGAACTGCTCTCTGAATTATTAATGTGCTGCTTATTTAGCCTCATCTGTCTAGAAGATAATGTATCCTAACTCTAATGAGTGATTGGTTTTGTACATAATTACAGTAGCAGCAGCAGTGGGGGAAATGTGTGCCTTCAAAGGAAGAATTCTAAAAATGAAGTCATCACATAAACTTTGTTGTTGCTGCATTCTATCAAAATCAAACCCGGAGCACTGGAGAATTCATAATAAATTACAGGAGACAGAATCATTATTAACATCATAATTTAACACAAAAGGTTTTACTTAATCATTCATTACAGATCATGTGCTGTTAAAAATGCTTATAAATGACTTGGGTTGTTTTAAGATGTCTGCAAAGATGGTCCCTTCTGGCCACTCACCAGCTGGGGTGTGGAGGGGCCACAGAGAGAGAGGAGGTGTAACGACAGGTAGGAAAGGGTAAGGATTTATGCCTATTCTGACAAAATTATTAATTAAAGTTTAAAAGTTGTTAGGCGACTACTTTTCATTTCTAAAATACGCACCTCTGGGACTCATCCGGTCTTGTTTCTGAATCAGTTGGTTATTTATTGAGGACACTGGATGAGAAACCCATGCACCTGGCCTACACAGATCTAAATGATGCTTTGCCACCTGTTTCTGACATGGGACAACAGCTCTTCTTAGAGTCCAGAAAAGTTTTTGCCTCCCCCTGCAGAGCATGTTACTTAGAGGAACCGGCCCAAACGAAGCATTTTCCAGGCGTTCGTTCTGGATGCGCCCTCATTGTGGTTTCATCTGTGCGGTTCCTTTTCCTTCAGTCTTCAAAGGGGCTGTCAACTGACTGATCGTAAACCTGACAGCATCACGGTCTATTCACACGTGTCCAGGAAGCTTCAGTTTGTCAATGGTTCTGTGGTTGCGAGTGTGCATGCTTCTTTTAGAAATCACCTATCACGGCCCTGGCCCGGTAGCTCAGGTGGTCAGAGCATCATCCCGGTATGCCAAGGTTGCAGGTTCGATCCTCGATCAGGGCACATACAAGAATCAACCAATGAATGCATGAATAAGTGGAACAACAAATTGATGTCCCTTCCTTTCTCTCTCTCTCTCTTTAGAATCAATAAAGAAAAAAGAAAATCGCCTATCACTGTAAGTACTCTTGCATGGGAGCACATGCGTGCACACACACACACACACACACACACACACACACACACACACGCACAGTGGCACCCAGGTGAGAACGCTCATTTATTTTCCTAAAACCAAAGGCACTTTCAATTTGCCCCCACATCAGGAAACCTGTGTAGCTTTTCTTCGGTGGTTGTGGAGGCATTTGAATTATTGAAGATCGTAATGCTTCCCTTGTGAGTGCAGGCAATTCCTAAAAGTGTTTAAGACTCTTGATCACAGGAGAATTCCCATATGTTGCCTGTAGCTAGGATTGAAGCCTATAGGCAAGATGGGGAAAATGAGAGAGTGCTTCTAATTCTGAGTACAACTCTGCCTATAGCCTTCTGAGGCAGCCTACTTAAACGCAGCGAACTGTCTTTGCGCGTCTCCTGTTGAATACTAACGCAGCTTCCAGCTCCATTTTAGACACGTCATGGGGTCAGGTTCGCTAGGTCAGAGGGACGCGTTTCACTGCTGTCCCTCCCTCTGGTATGAACGTAGGTCCCTTTGGGGAGGGTGAAGACCACCGGCGGTGTCAGACCTCAGAGATTCTCAGAGGGCCGGGGACCTAATGGAGACAGGCCTGTCTCCTCCCCCGTCCAACTCTGCTTCTCTTCTAAATAGGCAAAGAGGTCAGGGGATTCCTGTGAGCAAGGGCACCTCACGGGACAAGTGGGTTGAGGAGGAGGCAAAGAAGCTACTACCTAAGCCCCCTAAGACATCTGGCACCCTCTGCAGGCTACCTTTCCCAATGTACACTGAGTTCCTGTCAAGGACGGTGACTGTGGGGACCCTGGGAGGGGGGCTGTCAGATAAGGGCTCTTTAAATCCAGAGGCATCTGCTGGATCCAGAGAGGCAAAGCGGAGAGGCAGGACATGCTGCTCTGAAAAGGTACCTCTTGGGCACCAGTGTGGGGCCCTAGAGGTATTAACCACTGGAATTCCTCTTTTATCTCTTTGATATATTTGGACCTCAAGTAGAGCTTCATTTGCAAAAAGGGTGTGAAGCCCACTGTTGCAGAGGCAGAGGAGACCCTCTGGCAGCTGTCGGAGCAGCTGTGGCCGGAGAGCCCCATCCACTCTCCCATCCCACCTACACTCCGGGCCATCTGGTCCTCTCGACTTCAGTCCTCCTGCTCCATGACCGACCTAGCCCACTGTCCCCACGGAGACTTACCCTTTGTTACTGAGGGCTCCGAGGTTGGTAAGCCTCCGCCAGCCCCAGGACGGCTGGCCTCAGCCACCCTGGCGATGGGCTAGTGATGAGGTGGGCGAGGGGGGCATGGGAAGAGGCGGATCAGGAGAGGCCTCATTAACCCAGCTGGGAAGCTGAGGTTTTCCTGAAGATGACAGGAATCATTTCAAAATCACAAGCAGGGGAACAAGAGGCTCAGATTTGCTTTTCACCTGGGTCACCTTGGCTGTGTGTTTGTTTAGGTTGAAGGAGAGAAAGGAGGCAGGGAATCTAGTGAGGGGGTGTTACAACACTAGTGTGAGACGATGAAAGCTGAAACTGAGGCAGCATGTTCATAGGGGGAGAGGAGGGGTCAGAGTTGAGGAGTTAAGGCATTTTAGCAGCTAGCACCAGCATGAGCTGGCTGCTGGCTGGATGTGGGGATAAGTGTGTCCGATCAGCCTCTCGCCTGACCCACCAAGGGCAAGTAAGTATAGGGAAGGGAGGTGACAAATGCGGTATTGGACAGTTTGACCCTGAGGACTTTATAGAGAAGTTCTCTAGAATATTGGGTCTAGGAGTATGAAGCTTAAAAAAATGTTTTAAAAAATTAGGGCTAGAAAAATATGGATTTTGTCAGAAGTTGCTGGTAATTGAAGAGCAGGTATAGATGTACTTGCCCAGGGAAGCGAGTTGAGAAGAGAACTGAGGGGAACACCAAAACAGATATAATCCTGGAAAGCCCAAGCTCTGACCCTCCCGCCCAGGCCTTCCTTCTGGAGTGGCCTCTCCTCTTTCCGTTGACCAATGCATTCATATTCCAGAAACCCATTTCAAAGAGCTTTAATGACTTGCCTGAGGTCCTTTCTTCTCTCTAAACTCAAAGAGCCTGGCTCAGGGCCAGAGCTCAGTAAGTGGCGGCTGAGTGTTGCTCAACACGGGAGAATCGGGAAGCTTCCGTTGCTTACCGGCTCTGACAGGGCAATGAGGCGGCTGGTTTTCCTCTCTTTCTTGGGAAGGCTGGGCACTGTGAGGGTGCTAATACTGCAATCCAGATGGCCGTTGGTCAGGTATAAGGTGAGGTTTGTCAGGGCCAGCTGGTCGCTGTATGAGAGGTCGAGGTCTGTCGCCCATACCTGATTAAAACAGGAGCGTGGGCGAGATCAGCCCTGGGGGGGAGGAAGCCACGCCCGCCCAGCCCAGCCCGAACCACACCGGGCCCAAGGGAACCAGTGACCGTGTCACTTCTGGAGTGGATGTTTTTGCTTTTGTTTCTACTCCTTCAGCTGAGGGGCGGAGCCTCCAGTCTGATTGTAATCAGAGAGTCAAGGTTCTCTGGGAAGTTACACTGTGAAAACGCCTGGCCAGACACTCTGCTGGAGATGCCCAGTTCCGAAGGGCTCCTGGGAGCTCTGGGTTTTCTGCGTGTGGTTTTCCATGTCTAAGATGGTCAGCGCAATGTTTTCTATTGAGAAATGAGACTGGATAGAAGCGTCAGAGGATGGGGAATGAAAGGAGAGCAAAAAGAGGGGGAGAAATGAACAAATATGAGAAAAAGGCAGTTTGCCCTGATTCTGGAAAAAGCAGTGCTGGCCTCTGGGGGAATTTCAATGTGATCCTTAGGGAAACTTGAGGTTGGCATGTAAGTCAGCTCCCCCTGTCTTACTATGAAAATGCAGGAGGGTCACTTCGTGCAGTGTCCTCAACTGGGAACCAATGATAACACCCACCCAAGCTGAATCACAGGGTGATTAGAAGAATATACTATGATGCAAGAAAAATTAAAATGCTTTGAAAGTAGACATGTGTAAACTGTACGTAACTATAAGCTACTACTAGTGATGTCCATTAATTCCTTCGACAGATATTTACTGAGCATCTACTACGTGCTACACTAGAGATGGCAAAAGTGGGTCATGTGCTACCTCCTCCCCCGATTGCCCTTGTTATCCCCCACCCCACGCTGAATCCACAGCACCCTAGAGTCCTCCTCAGTTCAGTGCTCAAGGCATATCATTGTGCTAGCCATCGGAGCGTCAAAGGTAAATAGGCACAAGTTCTGCGATCAAGAAGGGGAACCCAGAGACATTCGTATTCAATTAATTACAG
The DNA here is from genome assembly GCF_964146895.1 of Miniopterus schreibersii. Classification (NCBI taxonomy): domain Eukaryota; kingdom Metazoa; phylum Chordata; class Mammalia; order Chiroptera; family Miniopteridae; genus Miniopterus; species Miniopterus schreibersii. The sequence continues at coordinate 163,190,763 of NC_138101.1, read as the reverse complement.
CACAATACAATATGTGATATAATAAAGGGGTGGAAAGAAAGGACAGACTGACTGAGTTGGTCTAGTGAAGCCAGGGCTGCATCATGGAGAAGGTGACATGTGAGCTTTGAGAAGCAACACAAACATGACTGGCTCCCACGAACCAGGTACCTACAATGTGCCAGGTGCTTCACAAACACCTCAGATCTTTATAATAACTTACAAAAATAAATCCCCATGTCATAGATGAAGAAACAGAGGTTCAGAGAGGTACCCAAGTCCTCACAGCTAGGAAGCGGTGGTGCTGGGATTCGAATGCAGTTCTGCCTGGCTTCAAGTCTGCCCTTTTCCCATTCCCTGCTGGAGGAGACGGCACTGATCTCGACCCACCCAATCCTTACCCTGTACCAGTTTCCCAGTCAAATTAAAAGCTCAAGTTGCAGAGGATCAAAACATGTTCTTGTTTAATATAACCCACGCCACGGAAATGTCTTGTGGAGAAAACATGAAGTATTGTATTTCTGGAGTATGCTGTAATTAGCAGTAATGCATTTTCACTGTAGGAAGTTGGAAACTAACACATTTTCATGAAGACTTGATTAAACATTTTTTCTTCTTAGAAGGCCTCCATGTGCCCCACACACCAACTCGGTATGTTAAAATACATAATACATCTGCCCTAGAGTGGACTCCTCTCAAACAAATCTAGCAGTGAGTGACTTGAGTAAGCATTGAATGTAAATGGCATCATTATAAGGATATTAGGAGGTCAAGCTGTCAGGGCCCCTTGCTAAACTGAAGCTAATTTCAGGAGTCATATTCGCACAGTAATGCCCTTTTATAATAGCAAATAAATCACATTTGCAACAATTGTTAAAAACTAACTGCCAAGTATCTGTTGCAGTTGTAAACATCCTATTTGTCAACTTAGAAATTTCCTGCTGGATGGCATAGCATGCAAATCAGATGGGGACAGCTACTTTTTCCTGATATGAGAGCGTGAACCTGCTGTTCTTGCGGGTCAGGCGTTCTTTTCAGAGCCTTGATCTTGGTGTTTTGTTGTCCTTGATCAAAGGAAAGTAAATATAACAAACGTGACTAATATTTATGTTAATAATATTAATGTTTTGGTGGTGAGGATTTTAATGAGAAAGTAACACCATGTAGGGGAAAGAGAGAACCAGGGAGTGGGAGGGCCTGCATCTGGCCGTCACAGACAGTGTAAACTTGAACGACTAATTTAAGCTCCCTCCATCTCAGTAGCCTTAAGTGTAAAAGGAGCAAACGATAATAACCTATGAGATTTTGCAACAAAATAAAATAAATGCACATAAAATTGCCTATCACACGATAAAGTTCGATACAAGTATTATTTACGATGATTGAACATTTCCTGTAAGAGGAGTAGCATGTTAGGAGACACACTTTCAGTTGCCTGTGTAGCTGTTGGATTGCCCCATTTAATAGCTGTTTTCCCCACTCATAAGCATGGTGTTCAACCTCACGGCAACTCATTCTAGGAGGTGGCTAGGTTTGGGGAGGATTGGTATTACTCTATCTCCACTGGAGCACTGATAATACTGAGATTAGAAAGCAGCTTCAGGCACTGGCTGGGTGGCTCAGTTGGTAGGAGTGTCGTTCCATACACCAAAAGGTCGTGGGTTCAATATCCGGTCAGGGCACATACCTAGGCTTTTGGGTTCTGTCCCTGGCTGGGGCGCATATGAGAAGCAACTGATCTATGCTTCTCTTTCACATCCATGTTGCTCCCTCTCTCCGCCTTCCTCTCTCTCTAAAAATCAATTTTTTTAAAAAGCAAACAAACAAACAAAAAACACACATCTTAGAGTAAGGATTAAAAAATAGGTGGGGTTGCTTCAGGGTTTGCCTAAGATTCTAGAGCACTGGTCTTCTTGAGCCAAGCGCTTTTGCTTCCCCCTTCGGCCCTAACCCATTGGTTCACAAAAGAAATAGAACACGCTTCTTTAAGTCTTTTCCTCAACAGCAGGCTTGCCTGAATTGCTCGGATAATTGTTCTGTTCTCCATCTGGATTTTCCTTTGCAGACACCGCCTGAGGCATGCTTGTTTTGTGTACAGGGGTTCCTATCTCCCCCTCTAGACTGTCAGCCCCTTTGGGGAAGCTGCCGAGTCTTTGTCTTCCCACAGCACCCACAGCACCCATGTCTGGGGCAGGGCTAGGCTGGCACTTCACTGTGAACTCCTCGGCAACCTTTCAGGACAGGGTGGGTCTCCCAAAGCTGGTTCCAGACTCAGATGCAGCAAATATTCAAGGAGCATCTCCTCCGTGCCGGCCCAGGCTTTCACACGTATCTCACTGGTCCTATTCCTGATTTTGGACTTGGAGTTAACGGCAGAGCCTAACCTCCCTCTGCACTGGATCCGCCCCTCACAGTTCAGATGAGCGATGTTGGCGGCCTGTACAAGGCGCTGCGCGTGAGGATGCGAGAGGTGGGTGGATTTTAAATGCTTAGGAGGTGGCTTTGATATGACTTGCAGGACTTGGAATGACTAGCTTGACAGGTTAATTGATTGGATATGAGAGTGAGGAGAAAACATCACTGAAGGTTAGAGCTAGAAAGACCCTTAAAAATCATCTAATACAATCAGTTTGCTTTATAAATGGAGCAGCTCTGGTAGGAGAAGGGAAGCGATTTGCCCTAGGTCGCAGAGCCAGGTATGGAAGGTGTGGGATGAGAAACCGAGGCGTTTCAGCTCCCCGTCATAAATCACTTGTTGATATTGTTTGACTGATTGATGATATTCAGAAATCATTTTGTTAAAAATGGTTAGAACACCAGAGAGATTTACATCAAGGCCTTAAGAAGCACAAGCAACATAAAACTACTCATCTCAGCATTACTTGTCATATTGAAAAACTGTAGCTGTCCAACACCTGGGCATTGGTTAAGAAGCTTGTGACACATTCAAGTGATAGGCTAGTCTACGGGATTATCACTGAGGATAATGACTGTGAATGACTTTTGATGATGTAGGAAGATACCACAGAACAGCAAGAGAAGGACATGAAGTCACATGGGCAATATGACTCCAACTTCGCAAAAATAATATGCGTAGACACAACTGGATGAGCACATAACAGAATGTTAGCAGCCTATCGTTAATATTAGCAGAGTTATGACAAGTGCAATTATGTGGACTTCCATGAATATTCTAGATTGGCACTATCTAACACGGAAGCCACGAGCCTTTTGCGGCCATTGAGCACTTGAAATGTGGCAGGTTCAAATTAAGATGTAGTATAAACATAAAATACACACTAGATTCTGAAGACAAAGGAGATAAAAAGAATGTGAAATATCTCAAAAATAATATTTTATACTGGTTACATGTCCAATGGTAATATTTTGGCTATGTTAGATTAAATAATACACGTTAACATATGTTCACCTGTTTTTAAGCGAGGCTACAGAAAATAAAAGTGACACATGTGGCTTACATTCTATTTCTATTGGATTGGTTGCAAAAAGTCCATTGCAGCTTCAGCAGGGGCAGGGCCAGTCGGGAAGGGGTGGGGAGAAGTGCTGCAGAGGCTCTGGCTGGGTGCAGTGTTCGCTGCAGCTGCCTCAGGGGACCTGGGCGGACGGCAAAGACTAGAAACTACGGCAACCTCATCGCTTTTACATCAGCATTGAGAACTGGAAGGCAGGGTCAGGCGGAGGCAAGCTTGCCCGGAATTGTTCTGTTCCTAGGATCTGGACCCTGTTTGGACCACAAGCTTTGGGATGCAAGGCTAACGCGCAGCACGCTTCTGCGTGAGGAGGGGTGGCAGAGGGGCCCAGTAGCGAGCCCTTTTGCCTCAGGTGTTCCAGGCAGATGGAGGCTCCCTGCTCACCCCTGCTGCTTCTGCCTCTTGCCTGTGACAGGCAGGATGGATGGGTGGCAGAGCGTGCAGATGTGGCCAGATGTGCTCAGGCCCTATATTCTGTGAATGTCTCCAAGTGCAAATAAAGTTCTGTAGCAAAGAGTTTGGTCTTGTCAACCCTCTCTTATGGGTGTCAGGGCAGGTGTGGGACTGAGAAATTAATTTATAGATCAAGTGACATTCAATGAAGAGTCGTAGAATTTCAGAGCTTTGAGAATCTGTAGATGTTTTGCAGACCCCTCTCTAGGTTTTCTTTTCTTCTCTCCCTCTCCCCCCCATTTCATCCCTCCCCCTCCTCCTTACTGAGTCTCAGAAGGATAAGTGACTTGCTAAAGGCCCTGGATCTTGGTACCAGGGTCTGAGACAAATAGCTGTGATTCTCAGCAAGTCGCCTCTTTGGACCACGCTTTTCTCGACTAATCACTGGGGACAAGAGTCCTGGTGGACCTTTCCTTGGTGCCTCCAGATGAATCTATGAGGCTAACTGGGAATTGTGAACACTTCTCACTCGCGGAGAATGTTTGAAGATACTGATACTCAAACAAAGGCAACTGAGAGATGCAGCGCTGAGGCCGAGTGCAGAGCATGCCACAGAGCCCACCCTCCTCAGCAGTCCCAATCTGACAGGAAACCCACCACTAGACCGCTTGTCTCTTTCTAGAGGGAGACCATGCCCTCAGTCAGACCCATGGGTCCCCGTAGCTGTGCCTAAGCTGTAGAGGCCAGGCCACCTGCCCAGCTCCTCTGCTCACTGGGCAGTACAGCAATGGGTAGGCCAAGGCTCCACCTGTCCTTACTGGTTTGGCTGCAAACAGAGCCAAGGGCTTATTTCCTGCTTACAACTGTGGAGGCCGGGAATCCATTGGGAAGCGTTGAGCAGAGCACTGACATGATCTAACTTATATTTTTAAAGGGGGTTGTGGTGAGGAGGAGAGACCATGAGGGGTCAAGGATGGAAATGGGGGGGCAGCCAGTTAGGAGGCTATCGCAGTAATCTGGGCGAGAAATGATGGTGGCTGGGGACCCACATGGTAATAGCAGAGGGTGAAAGAAGGGGCGGAGGCAAGTGGCCTCGCTGGAATGGGAACACTGGACCAGACTCCTGGACTCTCAACTTCCTTCTCTCTGGGCCTCAGTTTCCTTGTATGATAACACAGAGCTATCTATGACGGTCTTTATTTCTGAGGACTTGTGAGGGTCAGTGACTACACAAGATACTGTGTGAAACTAGTATTGCGGGGTCTGGCAGACACAGATCTCTTTGGACCCTGACTTCTTTCCTGTGTGACTGTCAGGAACCGGGTTTGGGGCAGGAGTAACAACTCCCTCGCTTGGCTCTTGACTCCGGTCTTCTTGCCTGCTTTGCAAAGACTGGGAGCTCATTTACCTCTTCTCAGAGGCTGTTTAAAAACAGTCTCCAGAATCCTGGCTTTCAGACTGAGGACGTGCTTTCTCAGTGACGTCTCTTCTCATTTTGATCTTTGAATCACTAGGCAGCGTCAAACCCTCTACTGTGGTAAATCACACACCCGATACTTCATTTTAAAGAAGGTGGTTCGGTGCACTGAAATACTTTTCATTTAATAAGATGTTAATGTGATTATGATATTTGCTAAGAATTGTTTGAATTACGTAAAAAAGTCAATAGGCAAAGGGGATCGCAGCCTCTTGGCATGTTGCCACCTAGTGGCAGCTTCTGGGATGGCCCGGTGTCTCGGCGAGGCAAGGAGCTGCTCCTGCTGCTGTATGGGAGTCATCCTGCGCCCTGATCAACCTTGGAGACTCTTAGGATTCATCATTCCCCTCTGTCTCTATTAATCCTATTTATCCTTCTGGGCACGATTTAAGTCGCCACTCCACGAGGCTGTTTCTGAGCAACTAGAGAGCAACCATTCTCCGCACCATCCACCCTGACCCAGCCTTATGTAAGCCTTTGGAGTCCGGGGCCAGAGGGAGCAGAACATCTGGGCCCTGTCACTGAACACTCAGGGTCAGGGTCCACCAGGCCAAGGCGACCACGATTTTCAAAGGCCTTCAAAATGTTTGGATTCTGAAAAATAGTTACTGGCTCCCAAATAAGAAAACTGCAAAATAAACATTAATAAAAGATCAGCCAAATTGACACGTCCGTTAAATGCAACACAGCTCTTACACAGCTATGATTATTCCGTGAGAGTGCATTTAATACATTTGATATGATGTAGGGTGATGGAATCTCTAAAACTAAAAACACCCAGGGCTCAGAGAGGTCGCAAACAGCTCTGCCCTGCAGACCTAAAATGAACCCCGTTGCTCCCATGTCCTCATTTGTGGATGAAGACTCTGGGAGGTGAAGGGACCCGCTCAGGCCCCTCAGTCGGGGCAAGAGCTGGGATCAAAGCCCACGTTTGCTGACTCCTGGTCCAGCCCTTTCCGTGATGCTGAATTACCAGCATGAATAGCCCGATTTCTTTGTGGCGCCAGAAGCTTCTCTGTGACTTTGGAAACTTTTTCAGGGTTTGCAGGAACTATATTCAACATTAATTTGGGGGTCCAGAATGGAAAATATTGAAATTAAACCTGCAGCACCAACAGCTGCATTTATGTTTTTCACTTTTGTAAAAAAAACCCACAAATCTTTTCGGAGACCTTGCCTTCTCTGCTTCCTCTCCCAGGTGGCTCCTATATCCTCTGTAGATTGGTCGTCCGCCCTGTATTACTTTTAGGACTGATGGCCTGCCTGATGTTATTTGTATTCATAATGTATAGAATTATTCATTTCTTTTTTTCTGTTTAAGTATTTCCTTACTTTTTTATTATGAATTTTGGGAAGACCGTTTTCCTGTTTTGACACTAAGCACTAAATTATAATAAACATGCAAACCAAGTCGTTATAACTTATTACAGTTTTGGGGACTAAGTAATTGTACGTGCTTCTTCCACAGCAGGTCAATATAATCATCCCATGCTGTAGACAGTTATCCTTTAATTTTTCACACTATAAACATCAGGGCTGGTGAATGGTTTGCTTGGTTGAGAAGTAGTCCTTCAAAGTTACTGCAAATGATCTCTAGAAGGCATTTCTGTGAATTTTCAAAGCAGCTCTGGAGCTCCCACGGGGAGGAGTCCTGTGCCTAGCCTCTGCAGGCGTGGAAGCCTGCCCCGCAAAGCGAGGTGAGGGTGGCCACGCAGCACTGGTCCCCACAGCGCAACGAGCTGGCACAGAGCTCGCCTTTCCTTCCCAGTTTCCTCATCAGCTCTAGTCAGTCATGTATGTGAATATTTTTTACAAAGAATTACCTCGGGTGCAGAGTATGTACTCAAGAAGCACGAATGTCAGAGCTATGGCCTTGGAGTTGGTCTGCTGTAGCCCCCTTCAAACTCCAGGCAGGAGGCTCAAGATGGAAAGAGACCTGGTCAGGAGTGGAGTTCAGACCAGGACTCAGAGCTGATGATTTCAAGTTCAAGACAAGTTTGTTGACATTTGGAAATTCCTAGAGAGGAGAATGAGACCCAAACAGGGCCTTCTTATTAATTTCTGCATCCCCCACAACACCTAGCACAGCACTCCTGCCTCACATAAATGTGCACAATAGATCTTTGCTGGATGATTCAAATAAATAACACAAGGACCAAAAAAAAAAAAAAATCTTCCCTTTAAAACACAGACAGGAGAGATAGCATTCAAACCCACGAGGACAGCTGAAATAAAAAGACAGTGACAAGTGTTGACAAAGGTCTGGAGATACTGGAACCCTCTTACGTTGCTAGCGAGATTGTAAAATGGTGCAACCACTTTAAAAAACAGTTTGGCGGTTCCTCAGAAAGTTAAACTTTCAGCTACCACATGACCCATCAATTCTACTCCTAGGTAGATAACCAGGAAAAATGAAGATACGTATACACAAAAACTGGTACATGAATGTTCATAGCATAATAGTCAAAAAGTGGGAGCAACCCAAATGTCCATCAACTGATCAACAGATAAACAAAATGTGCTACATCCACACAATGGAATATTTTTCAACCATTAAAAAGAACGGAGCATTGATATATGCTACAATGTGATGAACCTTGAAAACATTATCTGAAGTGAAAGAAACTAGTCAGGCCACATATTGGATGATCCCATTTGTATGAAATGTCCAGCGTAGGGAAATTTATAGATATGGAAAGTGGTTTCCGCTGGCTGGGGGGAAGAGAGTACGGGCAATGATTTCCAACAGGTTCAGGGAATTTTTGTTTGTAAGGGAAATGGTCTAAAATTAGATACTGGTGATAGTTGTATAACTCTGTGAATATACTAAAAACCACTGCAGTTCATTCTTTAAAAGGGTGAATTTTATGCCATGTGATATCTCAATAAAGATGTTACACACACACACACACACACATACACACACACACACACACACACAATCATTTTCCAGGAGACCCATTCTTGGAAGGACACCTACACAATTTGTGTGGCCACTTGTTTGCATCTACTCGAGTGTATAAATAATGACTGAATGAGGAAGTCTGTGATAAACTACTTTCCAAACGGCCCTCCACATTTATTCCAGGCATTCCCCATATGTGTGTAAAAAAATATCTGCTACCTACACTAAAGCAGACCAGTACCCAGCAAGGGTTAATACCTGAGGCCCAATATGCCAGCATTGATGGGCTGGAAGGGCTGATATATTAGCATCGATCAAAAAGACTCAATTAGCTCTGAGGACACAGTGTCACTTTTCTAAAGGACAGTAAACTTCCTACTTCCCACCACAGGCTTTCATTTCATATCAGCTCCTGGACTGAGCGGGGCCAGGCCCGGCCAAACCCAGAAGCGCAGCGGGGCAGGTCGGTGGGCACCCGGCACAGAAAGCTTTGTCTTAGGCACGGCGACTTTTATCCTTTCCTCCCGTCGCTCATTCCAGGGTCCTCCCAGTGCTTTGGCCCGGCTTCTGTGGCTTGGGGAGCCCCGTTCCCGAAGCCCTGTGCTCCCTGCAGGGACACTTCCCTGTCCCCATCGGGTTAACCCAGTGATCCTCTAAGCCTCAGCTCCTTTGCTGACAGTGGAGGGCTGTTTACCATGAGGGAACCTTCGGGAGCTGGTTATCTGAGAGATGACCTGGGTCCCGTGACTTTGCCCTTGTTGCCTATAGACTTCGGTGTTTGAAATGTCTGCGCCCAACCGAGGCAGCTGGCTTCCTTTAGGGATGGCAGCGATGAGCAGAGAGCTGCTGATGTGACCGCAGGGAGGACAGACTCTGGGAGGGACCTCGTGGAAGGAAAGTGAGCGCCGGGAAATTACTGTCTCCTAAGGGCCTACTGCGTGCCAGGCTCGCTGGGAGGTATTTTCTCATCTCACCTCACAGCCCTGCGAGGCGGACACGAACATCCCCGTTTCACAGAAGTGGAAGTGGAGGCTCCAGGAGCCGGGGCGAGGAAGCCCGGGTGTGCCCGCCTCCAAGCCCAGGCTCTCCCCGCCGCCCCGGAGACTGTCCCCCGGGGGGAAAGGGCTGCGTGGCGGAGAGTGAGCCAGCGCCCCGAGGCCGGCAGGCACACGCCGAAGCTCCACCAGTTCCTAGGTGGTTCTGAAGCCAGAGGAAGGCCGTGGTTTACTGGGGGACTTCAGGCAAGTCCCTTAACACCTTTCTGCCTCGCTTTCCCCATCACTTGAGAGCTTATAATAAATGAGCTTCGCCCCAGAGGCTGCTTCCAGCTACCAATTCCCTCTGATACCATTTGTCCTGGGTTCACTTTCTAGCAAATGAAAGAAACAGATTAAGGGAGGTGTCTCCTCTCTCCCTTCCTCCTCTCCTCTCTCCTCATCCTCAAGAGAATAAACTGGGAGGCCCGCCAGGCGTGCAGATAAGTGTAAATTCTGAGTTCTAGCTCTGCTTGTATTTGATAAACATTTGAGAGAGTCTTCAAGGCAATTTGTAGAAAATAATCGTGAAATTACTTCATTATTTCCTTTATCAAATGACTAAAAAATTCCGAAATACATGCATTGATGTTTCCCCCCCTCAAATTCAAGAGAATATATTCTTTGGTATACCTAGTAAGTCTTTAATATGAATAGAAATTTATAGTTATTTCTTTGAAAAGTGTTTTCTTTATATTGTGCCTCCGTAGGGATGTCCTCTTGCCCTGCACATTTCTATTTTCGGAGGGTAGGTCACCTAGTTGCTGACACATGGGATTCAAAAATTCAAAACCGGTTTCTCCAGTTCAGGGAAGAGCTTCAGGAGAGCCCACTTGTCCTCCTTGGTGGTAGCTGCCAACACTAGGGGACTCCATGTTCTTCTTGGAGCCATATGGGACTCTTTTCTCTCTAATTCCTTTGTATTTCCTGCCTCTGTTCTCCCTCTGGGAGGTGAATTTTATTGTTTTATTTGGGTTTTATTTTGTATTGGTTCCTGACTCTGCTTGATCAAGTTTCAATGGGTAAGTCTGATATCATTCACATATTGAGACATTTGTGGGAATGTCTCAAAAAGAAAATTGAAGAAAAAAATTAAAATCAGGCATAAATAAGCAGGTACTCTAGAGTGGGCTAGCAATGCAGCACGCCAGGGGAGGACCGCCCGCCTCAGGAAGGGAGGCCGCTTCACTTACTGATGGGGCTTGGAACAATAGGCAACACAATGGGTCTTATGTTTAAGAAAGCAAAATGTTTGTTTAGAGGAATATACATATTGTTAAAACAGTTCTATTTATGCAAAAGATTCATGTAACTTTATAAAGGTTTTCAGGGATTTTAAAGGATTTTAAGTGCTGTGTTAGACTATACTAGTAACAGATGTTCAACGGCGTGTTGACGTTTTTGTTTCACTGAAAAAGCAATGGATTACTCAATATTTTCTTTTTAAAAAATCATACCAAAGCCACTACATGTTAAGTATAGCTCAAATTCATTATTTCTGAAGAGCATAAAAGATTTAAAGTAACATAAGGGCTCCTAAAAAATAAACATCACTACAGTGGAGCCAGGAGATTGTTTGCTAAATAATCCCTTCAGAATTCCAGTCTTTCGTTGTCACTTCTTGTGCTTTTTCTATGAAGACAGATGGTGTCAGTAATTGCCTATATATTTAATTAAGTTAAAAAGCTACAGAGTAAGGTTTTGGCAAAAAGTAGAAATTTTTATGCTATGAGCGAAGAAAGCTAAAGGAAACAGAGAGGAGAGCATACGACACTGTTCCTCACCACATACGCGTTTTGATTTCCATGCGCGTTGGAATGGGAGGCTGGGTGAGAACAAAGGCATCTATTCCGAAAGGTAAGGGCTGGACTAGAAATCCAGACGGACGTTCTCTTACATTTTAACCAGCTAGATGGGAACGACTCTACCTCTTGTCCACATCACCTCCAGCCTTGGCCCAATACTTGGTGGTTATTCTGAATTCCTCTGACTCTCAGTTTTGTGTGTGTGTGTTTTTTGTGTATTTTTTTGCCTGGGATATTTCACCTAGCCGGCTAATTATTGTGAAATTATTATGGGGGATAAAAGCAGTATCTACTTGTAGAAAGTGGTTTGGAAAACTGACTTAACCATTCTCGTGGTGTCTGTTTTCCACAGTCCCATCCCGTGAATCCACCTTCTGGCTTAATGGCAATATGGCACTCCCAGCTGTGGTGCTGTGCGTGGGTTTGCTCATTTAAACTCTTAAGGCTTAAAAATGGCAACCACAACACTGATTTTATTCCATTGCGCTTAGTCATTAACATTTAATGATTACCTTATGTGCTGAGCACAAGGATGGAATATATTAAAAAAAATAGGAGATGTGTTTTCTGGCTTTAAGCTGCTCAACTCAATCCAACAAGCATATTGAGGGTATACAAGAGAAACATACATTTTCTTTGGCGATGGTAGTTGAGGAGGAGGGAGTGACTTACGAAGGATGTCACCATCAATTCAACACGGTACCACAGGGAGCATCTGCTGCGAGAGGAGCGGGCTCGGCAGCCAGTTGGTTTGAACTCTGTCATGATTTTGTTGCTGGAGGATTGGGTGAGTGGAATTCCTTAGAAAAGGAATTTTCTAAGACCCACACTGGAGAATGAATGATTTTTATTTGCGTGAAATTATATTTCTCGTTTTCAAAGTCCCATTGGCTTTAAACCAGTCCTGGGAAATATGTAGCTGGGGCTCCAGCAGAGCCAAAAGCAGGGCTGGTGTCCAGAGTTTCCATTCCATGGGGGAGCTGAGTGCGATGTGGCGTCACGCTAACTGCAGTCCATTAGTCCACTGTGTGGGTCCCACATGGCCAGTCCATTAGTCCACTGTGTGGGTCCCACATGGCCGTGAGTCCCAAGAGAGCGAGAGAGAGAGGGCTCCTTTGTTAAGCATCTCGGATTTTCGCCCTTGCAGTGTCCACGCCTGTTCTGGCCACTGACTTGCTCCAGGTGTGACTGGCAGGTAAGCCATGTCACCCAGACCTTTCTGGGCATGTGTCTATTGTCCAGCCCCTGCCCCCAGCCATCTGCGGGGAACAGACCCGGAGAGTGTTAAACTGCAGCTTCCTGGCAAAGCTGTATAAATGGCATGTCTATAATATTTAGTCTCCCCTTTACTTTTTTCATGTTAATAATAACCAGGTTATTATAAGGATATCAGTTTGAAGCCTGGGTTTGCCACTTAGTAACGGTGTGGCCTTGAACATGTCATTCTAGCCTCAGTCTTTATTTGTAAATTAGGGATAATAATACCCACTTCTCAGGGTGTGAGGATTAGGAATATTACATATAAACTACGTAACAGAGTGCCTAGCACTTGACAAAAATTCAGTAAATTGTTAATGTTATCAATAATAATTACTCTGGAGATTGATACTATGCCTCAGCTCTGAGAAGAGGGAGAATGAAGTGACAGTTGAAGTGGGATTAATTAAGGTGGATTTCCATGAGGAGCTGGATTGTGAAACATGCTTTGAAAGAAGGGAAGCTGTATACGGACAGAAAAGAAAGGCGAGGCGAGTTGTAGGAATGAAGGTGGCATGTGGGATGCAGGAAGAGAGGGCATTTATTGAACATGGGAGCCACCAGATATGTCAGCTTGCTCGTCCTGGAGAGTACAGTACTTTGGATATGATCAATGAGAAAAACAATAGTGCCACATGGTGGGAGGGGATAGTTCAGGGCTGTTTTAAGAAACAGGTAAGGCCTAGGGCAAATTACCCTGTACTTTCTCACCCCAACATATGGTACAGGTAAAATTAAGTTAAAATGAATGGTAAGGACAACTTTGTAAGGCAAAATAATTTTTTTTAGGCTTTAAACTTTACCTTTTAAAATATAATTAATCTTTTTTTTAAGTTTAATTTTTAATTACAGTTGATATTCAATATTATTTTATATTAGTTTCAGGTGCACAGCATAATGTTTAGACGCATATCATTTACAAAATGATCCCCCCGATAATTCTAGTACCCACATGACACCATACATAGTTATTCCAATATTATTGACTATATTCCCTATGCGGTGATTATTTTGTAACTACCAATTTGTACTTATTAATTCCTTCACCTTTTTCACCCGGTCCTTAACCCCCCCCCCCATCTGGCAAACCTGTTTTCTGTATCTATGGTCTGTTTCTGTTCCGTTTGTCCCTTTAGATTCCACATATAAATGAAATCATATAGTATTTGTCTTTCTCTGTTTGACTTATTTTACTTAGTATAATACCCTCTACGTTCATCTATGTTGTTACAAATGGTAAGATTTCATTCTTTTCCATGGCTGAGCAATGTTTTACTGCATATATATACCACATCTTTATTCGCTTGTCTATTGATGGGCACTTGGGTTGCTGCAAGGCAAAATTTATCACACAGAGACAGGTGACAGCTGGAAGTAGAAAAGGGCCACTCAGCTCTGTTTTTGTGATACTAGGGGACAAGCTGTAATTACACATATGTGGAGAATCTTCTGGACTTTTCTTAGCATTAGCAGGGAGCCTTTTCCTTCTCCCTAGCTGCTGCCCTCCTGAGTCCTGTAGAACTGTGGCATCTCCTGAAATGCACAGGATGCAGTGTGAATGCCCAGATTTGCTCACCCTGAGACCTCAAAGTCCAGAGAGAAGTGTCAGGATTTCATTAAAAAAAAAAAGCAAGGATCTCCATGATGAGAGTGGACGTCTGAAGTCCTGGGTGAGATGAGATGCAAACAGAGAAATTGTGTCTATAATATATGCAGACCAACTGAAGTTCTACTCGAGGTGATGTTCAGGCTTGTGTTCAATTTTCTGAAAGTCAAGGTTTATAACATAAGGGGCTTTACCAAACATTTAAGGACAGTCACATATGGTAACATTGTCTATAAGCAAAGTTGGTCACCTGCACTATCAGTGTTAAAAACAAAATTGTAATTGTCACTGTAAAATGTACTGTCATCATTGCCTTTGTGTTTATCGTAGAAGTCATTATTATGATTTCTTGTATATTGCGGGTCTATTTCATTGACACAAAGATGCAGACCTTTTAAAGGGACAGGTCTTTTACTCTAATGCTTCAAAACCTTCTGGGATCTATTTTCCCTTCACTAGGTATTAACTTGTGACTAACAATGTGCCTATTATAGCATTAAAAAACACTGAATAATAGCCACGTCTGTTTATACCAAAGGCTTATTAAATTTTAATTTAGATATACACTGTTAACTTTCTTACATATAAATAAAAAACCTTCCCTAAGGAGAAAAAGTAAATCTCATTGGGCCCCCTTGGTGAATACCTTCTGTATCTTGAAGACAGACATAGGGGCATCTTGCAAATAAGAGTACTAGGGGGCACTCAGAGAGAAGTATTCATTTATTCATTCAGTGCGTATTTATTGTGGGTCTGTTATATGCTAGACATGGTGGTAGGTGCTGAGCATACAGCAGTGAACAAGAAGGAATGATGACATTTCTGTGGACCTTGGTTTTCCACTCTCTGAAATAAATGTATTCATTTTTGATGTTTATATATCACTTTATGATGATGAAAATGCTCACTGACTTTTAAAAATAATGCTAATTCAATTCAGATTCCATTCACAGTTTGAGAACCTGCTGAGGGCTCGGGTGACAGCTTTCCATGTGATTATACCATTTGATTTAATAAGAGCAGCACCTTCTATCTGCGCAGCCTCTCAGAACATCCTGTGGGAAGGAGGGCAGGAATCCACCATTTGTCAATGGGAAAACCAGGCTCACAGAGATCCAGTGGGTTGTCGGAAGTATCACAACTGGGAAGTGGAAAGACTGGGGCCAGAACCCATTTCCCATGGTGATGAAAATATTTTCAACTATCTCATTTTTTTTTTTTTCTACTCTAGGCTGATAAATTTGTATTTAGGAACTCTTAGAAACAGTTTTCAGAATATATGGGATATTCTGAGATATACATGGGGGGTCTACATTTTTGTTTTTCCTCACAATTCATACTTTGTAACAAGTCTCCAGGAAAGACCATCATTGCTAGCCGCTTGCTACTGTTTTTCATCTAAACTCTTTTCTTAAAGATTGAATTTCCTTTTTTCCCTTCTTTCTTTCTTTTTTTTTTAAAAATTTATCTTTATTGTTGAAAGTATTACAGGTGTCCCATTTCCCCCCCCCCCAATTGACCCCCCTCAACCTCACTCCAACCCCCTCCCCAGGCCTTCACCCCGTCATTGTCTGTGTCCATGGGTTATGCACATATGCATATAACTTCTTCGGTGAATCTCTTCCCACCCTCCACCCCCCTTCCCTCTTCCCTCTGAAATATGATCGTCTGAAATATGTCTGGATCTATTTAGTTCATCAGATTCTTTTGTTCATTAGCTTCTTCTTAAAGAAGATCCTTCACCATTTCCTGTAGTGCTGGTCTGGTGGTGATGAACTCCTTTAGCTTTTGCTTGTCTGAGAAGCTCTTTCTCTGACCTTCAATTCTAAATGATAGCTTTGCTGGATAGAACAATCTTGGTTGTAGTTCCATGTTTTTCATCAGTTTGAATATTTCTTGCCACTCCCTTCTGGCCTGCAAAGTTTCTGTTGAGAAATCAGCTGACAGTTGTATGGGTGCTCCCTTGTATGTAATTAACGGCTTTTCTCTTGCTGCTTTTAAGATTCTCTCTTTGTCTTTAACCTTTGGCATTTTAATTCTGACGTGTCTTGCTGTGGGCCTCTTTGGGTTCCTCTTGTTTGGGACCTTCTGTGGTTCCTGGACTTGTAAGTCTATTTCTTTCCCCAGGCAGGGGAAGTTTTCTGTAATTATTTTTTCAAATACATTTTCAATTTCTTGCTCTCTTTCCTCTCCTTCTGGCACCCCAATAATATGAATGTTGGACCCCTTCAAGTGGTCCCAGAGGCTCCTTATGCTATCTTCATATTTCTGGATTCTTTTTGCTCTTCTGGTTGGGTGTTTTTTGTTTCTTCATGTTCCAAATTGCTGATTTGATTCTCAGCATCCTCTACTGTTGATTCCCTATAAATTATTCTTCATTTCAGTTCATGTAGTCTTCATTTCAAATTGGTCCTTTATTATGTCATCGATTTTCTCAATTATTTTTGTCATATTCTTACTAATATCCTTGAGCATCCTTATAACCATTTTTCTGAACTCTGTACTTGTTAGCTTGCTTGCATCTATTTCATTTAGTTCCTTTTCTAGAGATTTCTTCTGTTCTTTCCTTTGTGACATGTTTCTTTGCCTCCACATTTTGGCTGCTTCCAGGTATTTGTTTCTGTGTATTAGGTAGAGCTGCTATGTCTCCTGGAATTTGTAGAGTGACTTTGTGTAGTAGGTGTCCTGTAGGGTCCAGAGGCTCAGCCTCCCCAGTCACCTGAGCTGGGCCTTCTAGGTGCTCCCCTGTGTGGGCTGTGTGCACTGTCCTGTTGTAGTTGAGCCTTGGTTGTTGTTGGTGTCACTGGGAGGAATTGACCCCCAGGCCAATCAGCTGTGAGGACCAGCTGCAACTAAGCCAAAGAGCTGCTGTGATGGAGACACCCCTATGGAGCAGGATTTACTTCAGTGGAGCTTTGGTGTTCAAGTGTGCCCCTTGAGTGTGTCACTCGTGGATGTGGTAGGGTTATAATCCAGCGTGGCCAAGTCTCACCACCAGGTGCACTGTCTCTGGGGCCTCCCGAGAGGTGCAAAGTCAGCCTCTGCCAGTGCCTTGCCCAGGGCCACCCAACATGAGCTACTCAGCAAACCGTAGTTGGCTGCTGCTTGTGCTGGGCTTGGAGGTGTCCAGGAGAGGCCAAGCTATGAGCCAATGCAGGCTGCCGCTAGTGCCAGTCCTGGGGCCACTTATCAAGCCATGTGGGGCCCGCTGCTGCTTGTTTGAGAGATTTTTGGAAAGTCCTAAGCATGAGGCTGGAGAGGCCACTTGCACAGAAAAGCCCCTGGAAATGGCCTGGATGAGTGGCAGGTGGGGAGGGGCGGGGCCTCCGGGAATCACGGGGCGGGGCCAAAGGCGTGAGTCAGGTGCTGGCCATTCAAACATGGTGCCTGCCTGCCGGCTGTGTGCGGGGAGGACTCCAAAGGAGCCTTGGCCTCCGCCAGCCCTTCTGCCTGGGAGGAAGCCGCCCCTCCACCTCTCACCCCAAATTCAGGCAGGTTAGTTCCTCCCCGTGTCCCAGGTCCTTTCAGGCTGCTGCCCGGCGCTGGGCTCAGAGGGAGCGTCCGAGTGAGTCCGTGCCGGGCCCTTTAGAGGAGCTGCTGGGGCTCCCGCAGCCTCCGCGACCCTCAGGGACAGTCCCCGCTGGTTTCATAGCCCGGAGTTGTGGGGACATCTCTTCCCAGCCCTGGAGCCCTGAGCTGGGGGCCTGCTGTGGGGCTGGGACCCCTCACTCCTCCGAGAAACCTCCACCGCCGAGATTCCCTCCTGGGTTTAACCCGAGGCACCGGGTGTGGGCCCGAAGCCGTGTCTCTGCGATTCAGCTCCGATCCGCCCGCGTCTCTGCCCCTCCTACGGTCTCGGTGCTGCTTCAGTTCCCTGGTTGTGGGGCTTTTTTCAGCCAGATCTCAGGAGGCTCTGAGTGATGGTGGTTCTGGATTTTAGTTGTGATTTTGATGTGGTTGTGGGAGGCGGCGGGTGCAGCTGTTACCTACGCCGCCGTCTTGCTGTCTCTCGGAATAAATGATTTTTAAGTAGGAAGGTTCTTCAGAATCAGATAAGTGAGCCTGCTCATTTCACAGCAGAGAAAACTGAAGCTGAGAGAAAGAAAGCAAGCTCAAGGTAATACATTTAGAAAAAGAGCTGCAGCTGACTGCAACTTTAGTATGATAAAGAGCGTTACAAATAAACTTAAAACACAAATGACCGGGTGTGATATCCAAGCACAGGAGGTGAAGGAGTGGGGCACAGTTCCGGCAGGTGAAGAAGGCAGCAGGATTGGTTGGGAGATTGGTTGGTTACACTGAACAATAAATAAATTGATTGAACAAATAAGCAAACAACTTGAGGAAAAAGACTCTGGTTTATCACTGTTGGAGAAGGTATTTATTTTTAAGTAAGGAAAAGGGGAAGCCTAGAATCTTGAGGTTTAGATTGGAATTAGAGATACTGGCAGGAATGCATGGTTTTAAAATATATACACTGATAGAGGCTTGTCAAATTAAGATTGGCACAATTTTAACGCTATAACATTGGGTAACAACTAGAGGAATAAAAGCAAAAGATGAAATAAGTAGAAAAATATATACACTGATAGGTATGGAAATAGTCATAGAAGCACAAATATCTGTATGCTTGTGTGTGTATTGTGCATATGTAATATATATATTTTTTGCTCTGTCCACTGAAAGAAACCAGAAGCAATGGCCCTCCAGTAACAATGAGAGCACTAAGAGCTTAGATCTTAGTACCATCTTCCACTAAAAGGACCCAAGGCTCTGAGGTTGGTCCTAGGTCTGGGTCAGGGAAAGTGTAAGGGTAAACCTGAAACACCTCATTGCACTAGAAAGTAAGACAATGCTCGAGGAGTAATGGGAACACACCAAAGGAGCACAAGAGCCACCCTGAAGGGCCTCCCACTAGCTAAATCTGGGACAATTTGAACATCAAAATGATGAAAGTATGTAATATAATTGACTAAAGAGAGTAAAGTAGAAACTCATGAGTTCAAACTGGTATAAATACATACATGCATACACATATGTATGAATCCAGACACACATCCACCCATACATGCACACTTACATACACACATGCATACATACATACACACATGCATATGTACATAAACGAAAGAGGGAGAGGAAAAGCTCTTCCCTGCGGTAGATTGCCAATGAATAAATGTAGAAGGAATGATGGAAATAAAAATTACAATGGGACTACATCAAATTAAAAAGGTTTTGTACAGCAAAGGAAACCATCAACAAAATGAAAAGACAACCCACTGAGTAGGAGAACATAATCATCAATGATACATCTGATAAGGGGTTAATACCCAAAATTTATAAAGAACGTATACAACTCAACACTAAAAAACTCAAACAATCCAGTTAAAAAATGGGCAAAGGATCTGAATAGATACTTCTCCAAAGAGGATATAAGATGGCCTATGGACAGAGGAAAAGATGCTCAATGTCACTAGTCATCAGAGAAATGCAAATTAAAACCACAATGAGATATCACCTCACACCTGTCAGATTGTCTATCATCAATAAATCAACAAACAACAAGTGCTGGTGAGGGTGTGGAGAAAAGGGAATCCTTATGTACTGTTGCTGGAAATGCAGACTGGTGCAGCCGCTGTGGAAAACAGTACGCAGGTTCCTCAAAAAATTAAAAATGGAACTGCCTTATGACCCAGTGATTCCACTTCTTGGGATTTATCTGAAGAAATCCAAAACACTAATTTGAAAGAATATATGCACCCCTATGTTCATTGCAGTGTTATTTACAATAGCCAAGATTTGGAAGCAGCCCAAGTGCCCATTAGTAGATGAGTGGATAAAAAAGCTGTGGGACATTTACACAATGGAATACTATTCTGCCATAAAAAAGGAAATTGTACTTTTTGCAACAGCATGGATGAACCTGGAGAATATTATGCTAAGTGAAATAAGCCAACCAGAGAAAGACAAATACTATATGATTTCACTTATATATGGAATCTAATGAACAAAATAAACTAACCAACAAAATAGAAACAGACTTATAGATACAGAGAACAGACTGACAGCTGTCAGAGTGGAAGGGGGTTGGGGGGCTGGGTAAAAAAGATGAAGGCATTTAGCAACCCCCCCCCCCAACTGTCATAAACACAGACAGTAATATGGTGATTACCAGAGGGAAGGGGGGGGGTAGAAGACAGTAAATGGGGGCATAAACGGTGATGGAAGGAGACTTGACTTTGGGTGGTAAGCACACAATGCAATATACAGATGATATGTTATAGAATTGTACGCTTGAAACCTATATAATTTCATTAACCAATGTCACCCCAATACATTCAATAAGAATTAAAATAAAAGAAAAGAAAATTACCACTATCACGGTGGTGGCCGGCTCAGGAGAAAGTTGGCAATGGCTGCTCAGTTTTGTGGGTGGGAATTTGAGGAGAAATAGGATATTGGTGCACTCTTGGAATACTTTCCCAAATTACTTTGTAAAGTAATCACTTACAGGAAAATTACAAAATTAATTTCAAAGGAAAAAAATAATGATTTTTATGGTGGAGAAACATGGCTGAAAAAAAAAAAGAGAAAACTCACAAATGACAATATGGGAGAAGATATTTTCAACATGTATAACAGTCAAAGGGTAATAGTTCCTTATACAGGTACAAAGAGCTTCTACAGATCAGCATTTGTATTATAGTCCAATTTGACAGGGACAAAAGCTCTGATAAGGCAGTTAAGACGAGATGCATAAATGGCCAACAAACATATGAAAAGACAGTCATCATCAATACTAATAAAAGAAATACTGAGGAAAACAAGATGACATTTTTTCCCTGTTAGACTGGCACAAAAAGAAGAGGTTGATAATATGACAGTCTCTTCATTGGCACCACAGCACCTGCCAATTAGACAAGAAACTCCGGTGCTTTCTGAAGTGATGTTATTTGTAAAATGGCTGGACAGGGCCACAGTGATTTTGCAAATTCATACATATTCTATACAGAGAGCTAACATCCTTCCCTTGCCACTGTAGAAACACCCTTGACGTGCTCCCTGAGAACTGCCTCCAGTGTTCTATTGAAAACTGTAACACAAAGGGCCGTATGCTCAAGTATTAACAGGAAGGGATAAGAAGTCATGATAAAATCAGAGAACTCTGGGTTAATATTTATTTATCCCATCCATCAACTGATGTCTGAGCTCTTTCTCAAAAAGCCTTGGCACCACCATCCAGCATCTGCTAGAATACCCTATCATTGTTCATTCAGTCAGTCTTTCAACCAATATTTACTGAACACCTACTTCGTGCCAGGGCAGAGATAGTGCTGAGAATTGAGTGGGGAACAAAAAGAGACACAGTACATCTCCTCAGAGAGCTTATACTCTACAGGAGGAGACAGCTTTAATCAGGTAATCATGTAAATAGGTTGAAAACTGTAACTACGGTAAGTGGTGCGAAGGAGAGGTACATGATGATGTGAGAACCCAAAACAGGTGTATTTGACTTTGTCAGGGAAGGTTTCCCTAAGAAACTGTGGCTTGCCCTGAAATATGATGAAGGGGAAGGGGGCTAACTAGGCAAAGACGAGACAAGAGCATTCCAGGCAGCGGGACAGCATGTGAAAAGGCCCTGAGGCAGGAGGTGGTGTGATGAATAAGGAGGGGGAGCAGAGAGAGGCCGATGTGGTTGGAAAAGGCAAATAGAGGGGGAATTACTGTGAGAAAAGACAGGCACGTGGGACCAGTCAAGTGAAGGGTGGCATCTTTATCCCAGAACCAAGGAAGGGTGATACACCCAGGGACAGGACCAGCTCTGTGTTTAGAGAAGATCCCCCTCGCTGCCATGTGCAATTCTCCCTGAACCAAATGCGAATAAATAAAAACCGTAAGTTAACCGTCCCCATAGTTCCATCCTCACTAATGCCCCAAGAATGGCAGGTTTAATCTTTCCTTCTTACGACAGACATTTGGGGAGGCCAGCCTCCCCCGCTTTCCCTCCCCTACTTCCCTGCCACCCAGCTCCTCCACCAGAGGGCGTGTTTGTGTCTTCCCTGCCCCCAGGGTAGATTATTTCCAAGCGCCCCTCAGTTTGTCCTTTTGTCTCTCAACCCGTGGGCCTGAGGAAGGAACGTAAAACCACTGGAGGGTTCAGGAAGGCAGATGGAAAATGATTATTGAACAAGCTGAAAGCTGCCCAAAACATACACTGTCACTTTGAAACCATCATCGGGCTGAAGTAGAGGATCGTGAACCTGAGAATGATGAATATGAAAAAACTAGTGTATTTACAATGTCAGAAGGCGAGAGGCTATCAGGAGAGGGAGGGTGGGAGGCCTGTTCCTCCTTTAGGCAGAGGCCTGGCTGCCCAACACTAACGGAGGAGGAACTGAGCGTTTTACAAAACAAGTCCCGTGAGGTAGTAATGAATTTAAACATTGGAACCTAGACTGTTCTGCATCAGAACCACGCACATGCTCATGAAGGATCTCGCAGATGAAATGCTGAATAAATAAAAGCATGTTGTGGAATAATAATATATAGGAGGTTCTGATCTATAAAAAGCTGATGAAACTATACGTTATATATGGGTAATCCATGCACGCAGTAAAAGCATAAAGATATTGAAAGGAATCAAAGTCCCCAAAATAAGACAGTAGCTACCTCTGGGAGGAGGAGGGGCCACGCGAGGAGGACTGGCAAGGAGTACATAGGACTGGAGCGGTATTGGCACCACTTTCTCTCTTAAGCTGGGTGGGAGGCACGTGATATTCATTTCAACCTTTTTATATTTATAAAATATTTCCCAACACATTTTTTTAGAAGAAAAATTTGACAACCCAAGTTGCTGGTGATATACTAAGAAAAGGAACAGAAACAAGGACACAACTCCTTTCTAATGACTGACGTTCTATTCAAAAACAGGTTCTAGACAGGTCCGATCCCTAAGATGGCACATAAAGGAGTCTCAAAATAAGACACAGGCAGAGAATTAAGGCCCAATTAATGGAGCTATGCGGCACGAGCTGTGGTCATTTAAACTCCACCTGTACCCAAATGAGAAAACCCTGCATTTCCAGACATAAAGCCTGGTCTCACACGGATTGGCATGGACCGTGTGCTTGCTGAATTTAGAGTCAGCTCATCTGGTGAACTTTAGAAGCTCCCTTATATGCCCAGTTTCGTGGGTGTGGACAGTATGGAGTCTACATATTTTAGTACTTCACGTGGCATCAAGTCGACTTACCTGTTGTTCCATGGTGCTGGGGTCAATAAAGGTCACCAGGTCTATAGAAAAGTAACCGACCACATTTCTCATTTTACAAGCATTTCCAATTTGGAGGCACAAAGACGTGAGAAGCTGGGGATTCACTGAGGCCTGAGGCACGGTGGAACCGGAGCAGATGAAGGGGCTGTCCGCATGCAACTGGTCCCCCATTGACAGCACGCTGATTTCTCCGTTGGGCTCTATGAGCATGTCCACCGTCAGGTTGGTGATACTTTCTGCAGGTGGGTAAGCCTCGACCACGCCTCCTGGTGGGCAAAGCATGGAGTAGGTGAGAGGATTCGTTCACCTGGACTGGGCCACTTAGAGCAGGAGGAAAGAGGCCCTGCCTTGGCAGATGGACTGGGTTTCAGGTGGGGCACCTGCCATGCCTTGTGAGACTCTGAGCAAGTAGCTTCAATTCTCTGAACTTCCTTTCCCTCATCCATATAATGGGCATAACAAAACCAATTTACCAGATTGTTGTGAGTCTGAGATATACAGTATTTATAGTATGTAGCCCCATGCTTGGCATACAATAGGGCTCAATGGGTGGAAGTTTTGATTCTGATCATAATGAGGGAGGCACGGTAAAGGTCATCAAGTGTATGCCCATCCGTTACATAAACAATGAACCTAAGGCCTATATGCAGATCCCTTGGAGGAATTAGCTGCCCACAGTCCACAGTTCATACCTTGATGACCACTGGTCTTTCTGTTCAACTGTACTGCTTTATGAAGTTTTGACAGGTTAGGGCTTTTATCAGGCACAGGAGAACACTGACCATCACGTGGGACAAAGGATTCCTACAGAAAGCCAGTTGTAAATCATTTTCTAAATTGCAGAGGTCAGGAGATGCTGCCATTCTTGGGGAACAGGCGTGCTTCCTCCTTGCTGACGAGAGCTTTATAATGTATCATATTTTACCTTTTGCTCTGAAGAACAAAAACCATAAAGGCGAATTTGATGCTTAATGATGGCAGCAGTCTTAGCCCGGGCTAATTTTGTGGGCTAGCTCCATAGTGTTTACAGAAATCACATGGCCCTGAGTTTCTGTTTTCAGGCCTAACATAAATCTTACTGTATATGTCCCTTTTATGGAAAAAAAATTTAAGTATTACTTGTAAAGAATTAGATGATGTAATTTAAAAGTAAAAGCAGCTAAGTGTCCCCTAGACATGGTGGGCTTAGGGGCCTGACAGTTTTCAGATAAACTTGGTCTGTTATTTTCACAAAAGTTCCACCCACAGGCTTTGAGCAGCACACACAGTTAAATCCTGAAATGTTAGTGGTTCTTAAATGCAGCCATCTGTTATTTTATACAGAGGCACTTTCTTTAAATGTGTATAAATGTAGTTGGAACTGGCCCTAAAGAAGGCTGAATTTCAGAAGGAAAACTGACTTTTTTTTTTTTTGGTTGGTTTGAGATACGCTTTCCTTCAAATGAGGCCTACTGGTGTGTGCTGTACCTGTACCAGCTGCTGGGGAGTTAGCAAGGTCAATGCAACAAAACAGCAACAAAATCCACAAAAAAGCCCATCGAGTCTCTCTGATCTAGATGACTTTGTGGCTTTAGCTGTCACCTGTATTTTGAAAGGCACTGGCCTCAGTGGAAACACGCTGTCCTTTGTACTTGCATGATTACCTCAGATTTTTTTCTTCTAAGTAGCTTATTTGTATTAAATGTATTGCCTTTGATATAACCCTATGGCAACGCAAATATGTAGCGCATCTTGTGGCCATAAGCACACATGAGAGAGCAGAAGTGACATGAAACAGGCGATGGTGGGAGATGGCGGGAGATGGTGGCCATAGGGTGGGAAGGCCCGGTGGGACAGCCTTGTTCAGCCAGTGAGCATTTACGTGGGTCTGATGTGTGCTCTAGGCTCAGAGCTGGGCAGAGGTTGGAAAACACATGACTCGCTAGAACTGGGTTTTGAAGATGTGCCTTAAGTCGTAGGATCTAACTGTGTTCCCATTCACCAGTATTTGTTGTGTGGTTTTGCCCGAGTCACTTCTTAGCTTTGAGCCTGTTTCTTCATTTATAAAATTGGCTCTTGAATAAAGCTAGTTCTGCCTCCCACAAACAGGCAGTGTTTACAGCGTGGCTGAAAGAAAGGGTAGAGATTAACAGGGGGTCAGGCAAAGCCTACGCTTGTGGTTTTCCAGCTCAGGGGCGATGGACAGTGGTTGGGAAAACCCTATTCAACAAAGCTCCCATGAAAATACGTAAGGTTAGAGGAAGGTTCGCAGGCTGACCTTGGAAGGTCTGGGAGCTTCCTAACATCCTGTCTTGGATGGACCTGGAGATCTTCATGGTTTTCCCTTCCTAATTTAAAAAGAATCCCTTCTTTTTAACCCTCACCAAGGATATACTTTCATTGCTTTTAGAGAGAGAGGAAAGGAGGGAGAGAGAAATATCAATCGATTGCCTCCCGTATGTGACCTGACCAGGGCTCAAACCTGCAACGCAACCCTTTGGGGTATAGGACAATGCTCCAACTGACTGAGCCACCCGGCCAGGGCAAGAATCCCTTAGTTTCGACCACTTTTGTTGTTGTTGTAGGTACCTTGTTGTTTTCTAGTTATGCGTGGGGTTGACTCTTTTAGTTTTACTTTTCTGTCAATGGGTGCATATGGAAATTTTCGGAATCACAGAAATTTAGATTTGAGAGAACACTGGAGGTCCCGCAGCATTACCTCCCCCGCCTGAGAAGACCCCGTTGCAACATTCTTGTTAGAGGCCTGGCCGTCCGGCCCCTGACTTAAATAATTCATTAACAGCGTTGGCTAAGCCCGTCCATCCCACCCCAGCCAGTGTATTCCAACAGGCCCGTCCTTCTGATGCTCTCTCCTGCACTGACCGAGGATGTGCTCCTTGATAGATACACCCACCAGCTCTGGCGAAAACTCCTGGAGTAACACAGATGTAGCCCTTTATTGGTTCTGCTACATATCAACAGAGTGATTTTGGGGGCGTTAGTTGATGTTTTGTACTGAAGTTTGGCCCTCTATTAGATAAGGGCGATAATGGCACCCACCTCACAGCATTATGAGGAGGACCGAATGAATGAATAATGAATATACACATACTTAGAACAGTGCCTGGCACACAATAAGCACGGTTGGTGCTTTTTATGTTCCTGTCACTGCTATTAGCGCCGTGGTGCGGTTGCCGCTGCTGTTGTTACCACATACTATTACAGTATTACGACATTGTTACATATCGCTGTTAATACGTTGTCACGTGGGAAGGTACCTTCTGTAGTCTGTTGTACTAGCCTTCTCTTCTCAGTCATGTGGAAGGCATGCAAGAATATCTGCCTGCCTTACGCGGTAACCGCCTGCAGAGTAAGGGGCACTGCATGGGTGTCCCTGGGTGCAACATTCCCACAGGGACCCCTGCCACTGGGGATAAACATCATTCGCTCCATTGATTCCCTCACCGACCGACCTCCTAACATCCTTGGAAAATGAGGATGAGTTAGGAGGACGAAGGTGATGAAAGGAATGCAGGCTGCCTTTGTTCCGGGACTGTCAAGGATCCTTACTTAGAAATTCTACCTTCAGAACTGGAGGTGAGACCATTTCTACTCTCGTAGAAAACGGAAGCGGACACTAACATTGAGTAAAGACCTATTCGGGGTCAGGCTCTATGGTAGAATCTTCCACGTCTGTTTCCCTGGCTCCTCCCAGCCACCCTGTGAAGAAGGCGAGTGCAGAAACTGGGCCTCCGAGGGCTCAGGGACTTGGCTCACGGTTGTGGGTGAGACCCAGATCCGGGTCATCTGATCGCAAAGCCCCCCCTCAGAAGTCTGTGGTGCAGAAAGGGGCTGCAGTCTTGAGCTGTGTGCGTCACGCTTGGTGTGCTCAGTTCCTATTTACTTAAGGGGCTGAGTGCAAGATATTTTGGCAACGTTTAAAGGAGAAAGAGTCTGCTGTAGGAGCACGTTCCTAAACCAACGCAAGATGTGAGGTGTTTAAATCGGCCCCGGGTTGACCCAAAACTAGAATCCAAGGCCGTGCAAACCGATGCGCAATAGGAACTTTCCAGTCTTATTTACCTTGAATGAGAAGCGTGTGGAGGAATTTCCTCCACTCCGGGAAGCGTTTCTCATTGACTGGCTGAGCGTGCTGTGCTAAAACGCCCGCCAGCTCCTCGGAGAGCTTCACCAAAGCTGGCTCCTGCAGAAACAAATTAAATAGAACCACAAGCAATTTTACTACAGAAATGAAAACTGCTTGTGGAGTGATTAAAAACCAGGCCTCCAACAGGCAAAAAAAAATGTGCTTACTGTTTACCCAGAGTCAGAAAGCCATTTTGAAAAGTTTCTCTATTTTCCCAGCCACTTCGGTTTCCATATTTCAAAGTGATTGGGCCCCTAAATGTTGCTGCTCAAGTGCCTGTTGTCTCTGAAAGGCAGCCTCTGTCTGCGTGTCAGGCAATCCTGGTTTCAGACCCACGGCAGCTTGACCAGCTGTGTCCCTGGGCGATGTGCCTCCCCACTCTGGGCCTCAGTTTCTAATTATGTAAAACCAGATCCTTTGGACCTGAGTGTTTTTTACTCTATGACACTACCAGGGCTGACCCGGGAGAAATTACAGAGTGGGAAGGATCTTTCTTGGGCACCTCTATCTCTTTAAACTGTGCCCCCCTTGTTGGGGGGCCTCCATGTAACCATGCCTTAAACTTAGGACTGATGCTGTAAATGTGGGGTTTTCAGTGGGGGCAGGTGGGGGTGAGGAGAGGACCGGCCTCAGTCCCCTGGCATTCCCTGTAAGTCACAGCCTCACTTAACTAGACATGAGACTGGCTCCATAGCATCCTAAAACAACCTCAAACTACAAAGCCTCCTGTCAAAACGGAAACAGTAGGAAACCCTCTTATGAATAAGAAGCTTGGCTTTTTGTTATAAAAAGCCTCAGTTTGCCAGGACAATTTTTCTTTTTGGATAATCTTAGACGGTCTAAAAATTTTCGAAGAGAAGAGACTGGCTAAAATTTTTCAAATGGAAGCCATCGCTTCAGATTTCATTTCTGCCAGAAGTAGGGCAGGGCCATAGATACAAAACCATTTGATGGGCAGTGTTCATATTTAAAACACAGGACACTGGCACGAAGAGCTCAGGTTTGCTTTGGGCTTCTGGGAACTTCCAAATCTATGAGTGAACACTCAGTAATTTGGAGAACAGGAAAAGAATCAGCTTTGGAGAGTGGGGCTAGAAGGAATCTTAGAAATAATCTGTAAACTCATTTATTTCCAAGTTCCCCGACATTAAAAAATGATTGTCCTCCCCTTCCCCTGCTCCTTGGAACCGTTGGTTCATTCTGGGTCCAGTGCCTTCTGAAAGCCTACACCAGAAGACAAGCATCCGAGCCCTAGATGGTCTGGCTCAGTGGTTAGAGCGCTGGCCCATGGACTGAAGGGTCCCCGGTTGGGTTCTAAAGGCCAAGGGCACGTACCTCAGTTGCAGTCTACGTGTCTCTCTCATGTTGATCTCTCTCTCTCCCCCCTTCCATTCTCTCTGAAAAAATATCCTCAGGTGAGGGTTAAAAAAAAGGAAGACAAGCATCTAAGACTATATATATTATATATATATATATATACTCTAGGCAGGTCCAAATAATCTGAATAATTTCTGAAATATCCAGATAATCCTGGCAGGAGAGTCTTATTAGTTAGCTTAGCAAGTGCTTGACATACAGAACAAGAATGTCAGGAGAAAGAAAGGGTGCCCTGGACCACGTCTGTCTAGGCGGGCTCCCGCACAGCGCGGGGAGTCTATGAGGACGGGCTGGGGAGGCCGGCTCATGCGGCCAGTCTCTGTCCTGGGAGGTGGAGGCAGGGAAGTTGCTGCTGAAGCCGTGGGTCTCTCCCCCCTGTATCTTGCGCGATGTACACCTGTTTGTCTTGCTCTTATTGTACATTCCATCATCTCCCAACAGCCTGCATCTAACCACAAATAAGCGCACAAGACACAGTTCCAGCGCCCCCCCTTTGTTCCTTCTCTGAGCACTGTCCTCCAAGCTCATCTTTCTGTTCTACACTTGTTTCCATTAAAACCAATTTTGCCTGATTCATGAAGTGCCCCAGAGCTGGGCCCGGGAAGCACAGCTGTGGGTTCCCACCCTGCTTGGGAAAACCGAGTGACGAGGAAGGAGGCTGCGCAGGCCAGGCCCTGTCCCCGGGCAGTGGAGACTCCTCTTTGCTCTGCCTTCTGCCCTACGTCTGAAAGGTGTTGAGCCACCTGCCCGGTGGTCTGTTACGTGGTCATTCACATCAAGACATCAAAGAGAAATCATTCATTCATTCATTCATGTACTCATCCGCATATCAAAAACTCACAGGAACTTGGGGTATCAAAGTCACAGGGGCAGACAGTAGAATGGTGGTGGCTGTCGGGGCTGGGGCAGGGGGTGGGGAGTTAGTGTTTACTGGGCGCAGAGTTTCAGTTTTATGAGATGAAGAGAGTTTTGGAGACAGATGGTGGCGATGGTTGCCCAACATTATGAACATAATACCACCCAACTGTACACTTAAAAGTGGCTAAGATGATAAATTTTATGTTATGTATATTTTAGCGCAGTTTAAAAATTGGGGAAATTACAGAATGTCAGGTCTTTTAAGTTCCTGAACTAGGTGGGGGGAAAGTGTTCATGTACTTTGGGAGATGGAGATGGAGAGGACACAGTGCAGGAGCAGGTGAAAGCCTTGCCACCTAAATCTTGAAACTAGATCTCCATCAACTTGAGGATCAAGTCGAATTCCTCAGCAAGACGCCCCAGGAAGGGCCTCTGTGACCTGCCTCTCGTTCCTAGTGGAGCCTTACTGGTGTTCTCTCCGCCTCCCGGCCTCGCCCAGCGGCCCTGGCTCCATCTCAACGTCTGCCTCCCTTTCTCTTCTTCTTCCCCTGGCTGGCTCCTTCTGCGCCTCCTGGTCACATCTCCTCCAGGAAGCCTTCTCTGCCACCCCAGTGGGGTGTCCTTTCTCTGTGCTCTCCAGCTCCCTAGCGGCGTGGTCCGTGGCTTTGAGGTCAGTGCCCCCCGTGCTTGGCACAGGGAGCACTAGGTGTTTGCAGAACGAATCGTGGTGGTGGTAAACACAGGGACCCAGCCCTGAACAGCTGAAGTCACCCAGTAAGAGAAAATTCAAAACGGGCTCCCTCCTTGCTGCCCAGACCGCCTGGGTGATGCCCACTTAAGAACCACTAATTCTTCCTGGGTGGGTATTATGGGATTCCCTGCCTCTGAGGGGCACTGCAAAGGTAAACGAGGTGACATTTATGAAGTGTCACCTCAGATGCAACAGGCTATGTGAGGGGCCAGTAATGGAGTCGTAAGTCTGCAGCATGAGGGAAGCACCCGGACACCGTGCCAGGTGCCACCATCACCTCTGCTCACAGAGCCAACCATTCGGCCTCACCCGCCGTGTGGGTGCCGTGCGCAAAGCCACAGCGTGGGGCACATTTCCTAGAGGAAGGTTTGCTGTGGGAACTGGAGGGTGACTTGTGTCCTCTCATGAGAAGTCCACTGTGGGGGCACAGGTGGGGTGACGTTCAGTGGGGGACCTTGGGACATACAGAGGCATCTCGGGGCCATGATTACCTCTCTAAGGAAAAAACATGGAAACAGATAATGGGGGGATACTAAATTGTTAACTTATTTATTTTGAAAGCACCTGATAGGAAATACAAGGATTCTACTAAGAGTGGCCTTAATACCAATAAACTATCCTTCTATCTCTACCAAAAAAAAAAAAAAAAAGAATACTGCAGGATCTGCAACTCATATAATCGAGGAGAAAGGGCAGCAAATGACATTCTGTGTAAGAGATTCAATTTACCCGGCCCCTTGCCCCCACCCCCCAAACAACCCTCAACAGCACACTGTCTGCTGGAGATGCTTGTGAATGGGTGGGTGAGGCCTGAGCTCAAGTCCAGGTGCAAAGGACTCCACTGCAGCAGTGGTCTGACAAGCTGGGGACACCTCTCCCCTAGGAGCAAGAAGGGCTCTGTTGTCACAAAGGCCTCCTGATGTCGGATGTGAGTTCTCGGTCTTGGGGGCAGTTTCTGTTTTCTAGTGAGTATCATTCTGCACAGTACAAACATAATTACTACAACTTTAAGGGTAGATGCTTGTAAGGGAAGACCTATAGCTATTCAGGTTCATTCTCTTTTGAATAAACTTAAGTACACAGAGACACACACGGATGCACACACAGACATACATGTGCACACACAGACACGACCAGACAAAACCCTAGATTCATGCGAACTATCAAACAGCATTTGTAAAATACACTCTCCTGCCACAGCAGGCTCACATCATGACCTCATTCAGTCCTCCCAGTAACGCTGAGGCCAGCACAGTGTTGTCCCTGCTTTACAAATGGGAAGCGGAGGCACCTAGAATGAAGAGGCTTGTGTCAAATCACCTGCTGAGTTGTCAGGTCCTGTTATCGGGTGATTTTCAACACATGACTGAAAACAGAGAACAATGGAGTTGGGGGAACCATTGCTAGTCTGCTTTCTTTTCTACTTTTTCAACCTCCCAAAGTGTGTGTGCATGTGTATGTGTGTGTGTGTGTGTGTGTGTGCACGCATAGTCTGTTAGAGGCCAGCAACCAGGCCACATGTTCTCCATCTTATGAACTTGGGAGTCAGTAGTTTGAAAGCTTGTTTTCATTGACTCACATCAAGGTGATGGACCCACTGAGTCAGTATTTCAGAGAGCCTGTCACCCACGTGGAGCGGATCCCTGAGACCTCATGGCTCTGGGGCTGTGGAAAGTATATACCTTGAGAACAATAAATAAATGTTAGAAAAACACCCTTTACTTTTTGGGAAAAATTAGACTTCCCAGATTTTCATTTCATCACGATTGCCCTGGCCCTGGGCCATCACATTAGCTGCTGGCCTTTGTGGAGCTGATGACTCTAGAGCCATTCCCATCCCGGAGAGACCTGAGCCCCATCGGCACCTCTGCGCAGCCTTGTCACCCTTTGTCCAGTGCCTACACTTATCCCTCAGGGTGCAACAGTAGTTATGACCTTGGAGGGTTCCGGGATGTATGGACCTTGCCTCTCAACTCTCTCTCTTTTTCTATCAAGGAAGTATAAATTTGAAGGAAGAGATATTTGACTGAAGGAAATTCAGAACATCTCAGGGGGAGCTGCTGGCATATCCAATTTAATACGGACTAAAGCTACTTCAAACTCCAGAGAGTTAACTTTCTCAAGTAAATTCTGTGTGTGTGTGTGTGTGTGTGTGTGTGTGTGTTGGGGCGGATAGGAGGGGAGGAAGAAGGAATACAAATTAGAATGCTCTAAATATCAGTCCCACAAAACTCATTTTATCCTAGAAGCCTTTGTGCTGGCTCTGCAGTGGTGAGTTAAGCAAAATAACTTCTTGGCTAATCACCTGCAGTCTCCCACATCAGACACTGTTTGGTGGCGCTCAGAAGAGAAACCAAGGGACCTATCTCGATGGTCCTGCTTCAGAGAGGTTTCTAATGTCACTAAATGGAGGGATGGAGGGTGGCATAAGGCCAAGAGGACAAGAAAGTGATCTGGAAAACTAAGCAAGGCTGTCAGGGTTGAAAGGGGCCATATGGACTCTCCAAGCAAATGCCTCATGGAGCAGAAGAGGGCCGGGGCTTCCACACTCCTGCACGGGGACCGCGGGAGCTCCCCGGCTGCCTTCTGACCCTGGGTGAGTGCCCTCCACCGCTGCTGCCCCTTTCAGAGGGCAACGTGCGAGACGCCACGGAAAGCGCTCAGGGTTTCAGTTCGCTAGGGGCACAGAGATGGAGAGAAGGGGGGGATTCCAAATTCGAGGGTGAGTTTGCTGTGCACGGACTACTTTTTACCCCTATAGACATTTTTTAGGTAGCATAACAACTCTCACTTATTGAAAGCTGGTTGACCAAGTGGCATGGCTGTAGCAGGGGGTTTCTATTTATTATCTCAAAGCCATTCTATGAGGTGGTTACTCTCTTCCCATTTCATGTCACACAGACATGAAGTAGCAGAGCCGGGATTCAAATCCAGCTGCTACCAGGATGTCAGAGCGCATTGGGATCTGGAACTGCCATCAGTGGGCATAAATGGTCACTCTGGGTTGGATCGGGTCATCCACATGGGAGGCGAAGTCTGTGCTGTCAAATTTATGAAAAAGTGGTAGAGTGGACATTTGCTGTTGGCTGGCTGGCATCTTTGTCCGTCTTTCAGGGTAATGATGTCCCAAACTTCCTTTTAGGAACTGCCACTATCGCATTGTTAGCTATGCAAGTTGATTGAGAACAACTCCACTCTCAGCTCCAGGGGTGCAGCCCTGGCTAGCAAAGCCAGGCCCTGGCCACAGTCATTGGTTCAAGAAGGGCGCGTGACCCACGCAGGCCACTCAGATGTTAGGAAGCGCTTGCTGGGGCCTCCCGAGAAAGGCTTCACGGTCCCCTGAGAAAGCTACCAGGTGAGATGTTCTCTCTTCCTATTGCCTTGACCAAGGACAAGCTCCAGGAGCCACTGTAGCCGTCTTTAACCCTGAGGACAGCCAGTTGTGGGATGGAGCAGACATCATGCTAAGTGCAGAGGAGAAATGCAAAGTAACTGGATCCTTACTGATACTGAGCCACTGGATTAAGCCTTGTTGGAAGCCAGACCAATGACTGGATTTTCAGTTAGTTGAGATAATAAATTCTCTATTTTTAAAGCTCTTTTGAGTTGGGTTTGCTATTACTTGAAAGTTAAACATTTTAAACTGATACAAGTGGGTGGGCGGAACGATGGATTGTGGAATCCATGATGGATGCTGGAAGCCAGCAGATGCTATGATCACTCCTAGGCATTGGTTGCTCTCATTCTGTGATCGGCAGTGGAGTTTTCACGCATTCCTCTCCATTAAGATGATTAGAAACAGGCCCTCTTTAGAGTGCAAAAATATGCTGAGAGGGTGAAGAAAAAATGAAACGTCTTCGGCAAGTCGTAAACTACTTCCCACACCTACTTAAAGTTTAAGGCTGCTTTAGTACTCCATGTTTAATTGTTAATTGAGAATTTAAAAATCAAAAATGCCAAGTTTGCCTTCGATGAGATGGAAAATTATGCTGCTGTAGAAGGTAACATAATGTAAAACAGCCAACATTACCAAGGCACACAAATGTTTTTGGTATGTAAAATTGCTTTGTAAAATATTTGCTCCATCTGCTGAAAGCGGCAAAGACAATTTTCCCTTGATAGCTAATGGCCCATTTCGGCTGTGTGGCAAGTGATTCGCTGCGGTGGCGGCTGTCATTAAACAGAATGGTGAAACGCGGTATATAATTCCATACTTACGTGGCATTATCCACTCGCCGCTTCTCCAGGAGTCTGTCCCTCATTACCCGGGCCTCCACCTTGCACCAGCGCGCAGGCCTAGCAGTTGATTTGACTTGAGAAGCGTTTTGTCCAACTGAGGCACATATGTCGCACCTCCATTCCAAAGCTCAGCACAACTGTGTCGCCCCAACCAGAAACTCTAGAAAGGTTCATTCCTGTTCAACTTTCCAGCACTTAAACTGCTGTTTCTCTCCCCCCTCCCCACAGGGGGCCGTGGTTTTCTTTCTAGGCTCACCCAGTCTCGCTGCACGCCGGGGTTTCGATAGATAAAGATTAAGCGGTTCTTGAAATTCCGTAATTGAACTTCGCACATACACAAAAGCAGGAAAAAATTTTCCCGGGGCCAAGACCGCCGACATAAAAGCCTGACAAACGCCGTCCTTGGTTCATGGCGTGTGTGGCGGTCTGTGATCGCTCTCTTTAAAGGAGTTGTTTACACTACACCCTAAATGACTTCAACATCTGCTAAAGGAACAATTAAAAATAAATAATCCAGGGTGGTTTAAAAAAAGAAGAATACGTTCATGTTTTGGGAATGATAGTAAAAAGTAGTTACAGCAAGTGGCAGATTTAAAAAATATATATTTTTAATGTTGGAAAATGAGTTTGAAGGAAATTATGTTAAATATGAGTGACATCAAGTAAATACATATGACTGCTTTAAAGATGACTCAATATTTGAAAGCAGAAACCATCTGGTTTAAAAATCAGCAGTAAAAAAATAAAATAATATAAAATAAAATAAAATAAAAGTCAGCCATAAGTGGAAGTAGCTATAATTATTATTATTGGTAATCGGTTCCTCTCTTTCCAGTTCGAGAAATATCCCTGGTTGAAAAAAATTGCATAAGCTGAGGAAGCTCTTTAATTGAAAATTAAAAATAAAAGAAAACACGTGCATCCTTTGGACTTAATTTTCCTTTCAAGTGGCGGGGCAGAAGGGTGAACTGGTGGAGTAAAACCAGAGACTGCCAGGAGAAATTATATTTTAATTTCATGCGAAAGGAATGAGCAAGCATCTACTTTAAAAGATCAGAGTGAGGGGCTGATTTTCTGAGATTCCCACATGTATGGATGTAAGTACCTAAGGCAGACGGAATAGCATGACATATTTATTATTGTTTTCTTTCTACAGACCATGTTTATTAAAATACCAGGGGAATAAATCAGTGAATCCCCAAAGTGGGGATTTGCGTTTGATCTCGCACAATTTCACGAAAGTCCCAGTCTTCTCAAGGGCACCCCTCTCCCCCGAGGGGCAGGGGGACAGATGACCGGAAGCAAATGGCACAGTCGCGGGCCGAGGAGAGGGCCGCTCGCCCGGAGCCTGTTCCAAGTGCCCCTGCCTGCTCGGTGGCTTTCAGCAGGGCAGACGTTTCCAGAAGGGCTCCGACAGGGGCGTCCTGGATGTGAAAACACTAACGGATCCCCGCTCCTCTCATCCCTTGCTTTATTCCTTCCTTCCACGCTGTTACTGCGAAAAACTGGCAGTTAAATTCAATTGATTCAGAATATTCTGGATCCATATGGCTGCCAACCCTGGAGCTGAGGCGGCGATAGCGCCTCACTGCTGTTCCCGAGCATTTGCCTCTCCCCCGGTCCCCAGATGGCGGGAGTAACATTTAAACCTCCTTTTCTCTGCCTTGTACAATAGACCTTGGCACCATTTCAACTGTTTACTCCGGTAATTAACAGCTCTGATACCACAACAATTACAACTCCTCCACTCTCACCACAATAATGCTATGAATTAGTGAGAGCTAATGGCTGGAAGGTAGAGTGTTTCCAGACTGCGAGATGTGTGCATTTTTAGAATAAAATAAAAGGTACAAACAGCACGCTTTGCAGTAGACAATGATTACCTAGTAATTAGTTTACACAAAGCTTCCTATTTAATGGCAAAACGCTGTAATTAACGTGTGACAGAAAATCAAAGGGTACTTTGTAAGCATATGAAAAATTAACACTGCAGGCCCATAGCTTTATGTACTGATTAGAAGCATATTAAATCAATAGGACACACAAACCAACAGCTTGTATAGCTGATTATTATAGGTCCTCAGAAGGGGGACCCGGCTTTCATTTAACTTGGGGAGGCAATTTTCGCTCTCCTGTCATCTTCCTCAGGCGCAGAGAAGCACCTCAAACCCAACCCTGGCAGCTTCATGAAAATAACCATTGAACTGGAAGAAAACATTCTAAGTCATTTTCAGAGATAAGGGAAATATGTAAATGATTAAGACTTTCCAATGATTTTGGTGACGTGCTGCTACACTAATTAGAAAAGACACCAACTGGAACTGGAAAATGAAGCAACCAGGTCTCGGTCTCATGGTCAGAATATTCTCTATCAGGTCAATGCCTCTTTACTCAACATGCAGAAAGTTCAAATAACTGGGATCATTTTCTCTTTTCAAATGATAAGAAGCCAGGGAGCCATCAAAGTTTATTCTTTTGAAGGTATTATCCGGGTAAATAAGCAGGTAGGCACAATTGGGTCACCATTCTGGATCTTCAACAGCCACAATTTTATATAATGATAATTGATGCATAGAAAAATATTCTGAAATCCTACAAGGCCTTAAAAGACCTTCTAAATCATCAAACAAAGATCATATTGTGCAGACTCAGTCAATGTTACTTGCAATTTAATTGTGATACAACTTTATGGTAATATTAATAGTAACAGGGAGCATTTCTTGAAGGCTATGATGTGCTAAGTACATTGCTGGACAATTCACAAGGGTTATCTCAGTTAATTCTTACCACCTCCCCTCCAGGCAGGTACCAATATTATCCCTTTTTATAGATGAAGAGACAGGGACTTGGAGAGCCCATGGTCCCCCTCTAGTAACCTCTGTGTGCCTGGGCTGTGGACATTTGAGAGCAATGGCTGTTGTGTTCCAGGGACCTTTGTGTTTTTCACAAGTCTCTGTAGAAAACAGAAAACCTGCCACAAGGGTAGTGGGTCCCAATGGCAGGGACCACTTCTCTGGGATTTTCAAACAAGGAGTCTTTTCTAAATGTGGCAAGAACACTGGGCCTGGAGGAGTGGATGTGGGTTTCAAACTAGGCACAACCACAGCTATATGAATTTGGGCAAGTCACCCAACTTCCCAAAGATCAGTTTCTCCATCTGTAAACAGAATAACAATACCTTCCTTCTCAAAGTGGTGTGGAAGTAAATGAATAAAAACCTTAGAGTTTTTCTGAGATTGAATGAGACAATTCATGTAAAGTTCTGAAATGCCTGATACCCAGCTGGTATTCCATAATGCCATTGTTATTGTTATTATTAAATACAAAGAAATGCCAAGACCTTAACAGTATATTCGTGGATCTACAAAAGAAGTCAAGTTTTTACGATATAAAAATAAATATAAATAACAGATGAATAATCATTGGTATGTAGCTTAATGATTAGGGGAAAATGATATCCTAGATATGTTCTTAACCTTAAAAACCTTGATTTTTCTCTTAATACCAAGATGTTGTGTTTCTGATATAAGAAACTAATAATAAATAAGGACATGAAAAAAGGATCTCTTGCTAGTAATCTAGTAGCAATTATAAGATGTATTTTGACATCTAAAAAAAAAAAAGGAAGCTGGAAATAACCTAAATTTTCAACTTAGTTGAATGGTTTAACATGGTAGAGTAAATCAACATGAGGGAAAATTATACACCCATTAATTGGGACGACCACATGTAAACATGGAGAATGCTGAAGATCTGATGTTTAAATAGCATATACACTGTTACTGTAGCTATCAGAAATAAACACAGAACATTTGGAAATTAATACACAAACCTGAAAACAGCTATACTTGGGAAAAGTGGTTTTGTACTTATTTGATTAAATATACCTTTAATCTTGTTTTATTACCTTTTAACTTTTCCAAAATATTATGTGGTTATAGGGTTATGGTTCTTCGGGATCACCTAATAAATACCAACTAAATTCTATTCAAAGCACCAAGCTCAGCCATCCAATAGTGGCTCCTATGACCCAGTTACATGGCCATCTGAATGGATGGAGGTCTTTACAAGGAGCCTAGGGAGTTCTAAGGCACTTACTGATTGACGGTTCTCTTTTATAATAGTGTATTTGGTTTGCTGACTTAGTTCTACAAGGAAGCAAAACTCCTGTGGTTTATTCTACTTTTTCTAGGCTTGGGTGCCTTGAATTAGTGTGTGTGTGTGCGTGCGTGCGTGTGTGTGTGTGTGTGTATTCCCCCTTGGTGATCTCCAATTTAATTTAAAATGTCTAACAAAGTACACCAAAGTACAAGTACAGGTAAAACTGCTCTTGCCAAGGGCTAAAATAGCAATATTATATAGTAGCTTAGAGCCAGTTCAATTTCCTTTTTCTCCCTTTTCTTGTAAGCGGTAAAATTGTGATGCCAAGACCTCTACACACCATCCATCCGGGGAAACAGAGGCCCAAAGAAGGTCTGCACAGAGAAACCCAAAGCAAAGTGGCTTAGCTCTTTAGACAGAGAAACTGCTCTACGAAGATCTCTCTAAAAGCAGTGTCACCAGTAGCATCACTGTCACCAAGCCAGTTCCCCAGGAATAAGGGAGGGAAGATTTATCCTTTAAAAAAAGAAATAAGAAGGAAATGCCACAAGAAGGACTGGTCCCACAGCAAATGTCTCCCTGCCTCTCCCTACCCTGTCTTAGGTGAGTGTGTCCAGAAAGGCCTTTCCCCTACGAGTGTGCTTCCCTGACCTAAGCCTTTATTCCTAAATGAAAAGAAGTGCCTCCGACTGGCAGGTGGGGAGTTTGGAGTGTAAGCAAGTGTGTGGATTCATCACACATTAACAAGCATTGAGTACTTAAGTGAGTGAATTTACTGGAACCTTTTGGAGAATTCAGTTTAAGGTTTGTACCAGCCACCACGAAAAAAGAGATTTGTGCCCTGTTTCACTGTGGCCACCATGTAGCGTTCTGCCTTTCCTAAAATCACCTCCATGTCTCTGCTGATTTTCAAAATGTGACTACAGGTCTTCAACATTTGTTGACTTTGTTTCAAGTCTCAACTGCCACCAGTTAAATAACTGGTTCTAAACCAGATAGGAAGGGAAAAAAGAGGATCTTTATATTGGGTCCTTGAGTCTGCGCTGAATCATGCCTCCATCTAAAACCAATATCTGCATAAGATGCAAGAGATTCTCAAAACAGTTCTGACTGCCATAAACAGCCCTGTTTTTAATCTGTTGCCTACAACATACCAATGAGAAAAATCATGGTATCGTGTCATAAACTGCTATGCAAATGATGCTATTTGTAAGTATTAACATAATTTAGTGCTTACAGTCATAATCTCATTTCTAATAATTCTCCCAGAATGGAGTCTTTCTCTGGACTCTTAGCCTGCAGGATAGTCTTTCATCAAGAAGCTGAAAATTTTAATAACCTGCCAGCATATGTTTTGTATGTGCCGGGCTAGGCTTGATGACACAACATCTTCATTATCAAAAGAAACAGGTCTACAAACTGTAATAGGACATTAAAACATGCCTGTGCTCATAAAGTAATGCTTTGATGTCTAAATGTGCACCATTACGATGGTCTCCTGGAACAAAGGATAATTCTAATCCTAAATTCTCAATAGCTACACTCAATGGAGACTGCAGCTCACTTCCACTCTGAAAACAATTTCACTTTGAAGGCAAAAGAATGTCAATAGTTTCGTTGCCACCTCCCCCCAAAGGCTCTCCAGAGCTGCTTTATTTTTTATTTTTGGTTTCTAACCAAAATGGCCATGGCTAAGCACAGGTTTCAGAGAATAAAAAGATTTCTGAGTAATTATTTTTTCCTTATTAAGTTAAAAAATGATTTAGGTAGATTATTAATTATTCAAGAGTTTCACATTTAATAACATTAACAATAATGCCAAGTGTACTTGGTGACAATTTAAAATGGTATAGTTGAAAATAATTGAAATTAAATAATATATAGTCAGGCTTCTAAGTGCAATTCAGCCAATGTCAATATTTTAAATATTTTTTATACTTAAAGTCAAACATTTAAAATTCATCACAGTCTGGTTTCAGGAAAATTAAAAAAAAAAAAATTGGCTTGAAATATTGAGACCAGCACACTAACATTTCAATTTTCTAAGTGAAAAAGTCTTATTTTCATCCTTGACTCTCAACAGTTTTGCTTTAAAAAGAAAATTCTATATGGTATGAAATAAAATCCAGTTCAAAGAGAACACAAGCGAAACCTCTACGGGCCTCAAAATTAAATACATTTTCCTTGTTTTATTTTTTTTTTCTAGAAGAGTAATTCACTTTGGTATCCTTTAAATAATATGTAAAGAGCTGGCCGTGACAGGTACTGCATTTAGTCCCTTCACTGACGGAGGGGGAAGAAAAGCCCAGAATAGATCACAGGGAGAACGGTCACATTTGTCAAAGGGAACTCTCCCTTCTGACTGTTCCCTAGATTTATTCCTTGCTTCACTTTCCCGAGAATAACGCGGCTTTCTCTGGAGTGCCCCCCCTTCCCCCCCCACTCCCCCCCCCCCCCCGTGTCCTGATTCGCAGGCAGAGGGGAAGCAATCCCGGCGCAGCCCACGGCCACGGCCACGCGCACCAGCAGGCAGGGCGCCCGGGAAGGGCCTCTGCATCTGCATCTGCGCCGTCACCAGCAGGTCAGCCGAGACAGAGATTTGGGGTTAAGAGAAACCGGGCTCGTCTAGACCTCTGGATGCCAAGTGAGGCAGCGTTGAGAAGGGTGGGTTTCATTTACACATCAAGCCATATAAAATTACTTTAATTATTAAGCAGGTTTGGAACGGACCAAGAAGTTGTACAATTCATTCTCCCACCAACACACTTGGAAGATGGAAAATTCTTCGCACGTCCACTCGTGCGCTGAGACTTCCTCCCTACTGCTCAGCTTCGGCCTGGAGAGTTTCTGGCCAGGATGTATTAATTTCTCAACATCTCACAGGGACCAGCAGTTACATAAATTTTCTTGAATTGTCTTCAGAAACATAAGACTGCTGACAGGAGCTATTATACATTAGCTTCCAGGTGACAACCAGTTACTAATAGAATTTCTCTCTCATAATAAAGCGCGGCTAGCTTATTACTGTCAGTTGTTAGTAGCATGTGATCGAGACCCACTTAGAGCAAATGATGAGACTTGTAATGTTACCTGACTACGATTTTAAAAATTACTTCCTAATTATCATAATCAATTGGAAGATGTGAATGAAGACTTTTAGGGCCCAATGAAGGGACATTTAAAATAACCTGGTCAACCCCACTGCCCAAGAAAGGCAGAGTGGTTTGCCTAAGGTCTCACTGCTGGCAGGTGACACTACTGAGCCCTGATGAAAGTGCCTTCATCTCCTCGCCGAGCCTTTTGCTTCATCTCCTAACAATACACAGACACTGTGGATTTATGTCACCACGGGATACTCACCTGTGCCCATTTCTTGCTCCAGTCTTCGTGGCTATATCTGCTGCGCTCCTTTAGGATCCACTTGCTGCACTTGAGGTGGGAAAGAATGTCACAAAATGCAGTCCCGTTTCCTCCAAACTCATAGTCCATCTTAAAGAGC
Organism: Miniopterus schreibersii; assembly: GCF_964146895.1. Lineage (NCBI taxonomy): Eukaryota > Metazoa > Chordata > Mammalia > Chiroptera > Miniopteridae > Miniopterus > Miniopterus schreibersii. Next base: position 163,148,591 of record NC_138101.1, on the reverse strand, counting down.
CAGCGTTGGATTTCCAGGTGATCGGTGACCAGCTGACCCAGCTGTTCTATCATCTGTGGGGAGGAAGACACAGCAACAGGTACTATAGCTGGTGTCCTGGATTCCTTTTTATTGTATTAGCTCAGTTGTATTTCTCTATTTTGAATGGTCTGTTCATTTGGTAATCCTCTAGTTATTAAGGCAGATTGGAAGAAGTTTTATATATATCTATATATATTTATAATGTGAATATATATATATCATGTGAAGAAATCACTAACCAATGGGCCAAAGGCATGTCTAAAAGTATAGTATTACTTATGAGAAACTCTGAAATTATCATTTGCCTGCTTTTCAAGGCAAAATAAAGAATCCTTGATTACTTGTAGCTGGATCTTGGTATTGTTATCTTTTTCAGAGAATTATGTGTTTACTTACTGATTCCTCAAATGATTTGTTTTTATAGTTTTCAAGACTATAAATTTTTGGTGCTTTGTTGAGTTTTTAAATGTTATAACCTATAAAACATTTAACTTTTTCCACATTAATGTACGTGAAAAGCGTTTGTTTGGCTGGCCATTTGGCCAAGTGTATTACATTATATGTATTATATGAACATGACAGGTGAAGGAGATAAAACATTCACGGAAGCAACTTTCCTGGGATACACACCCATCCTACATTTTATTTAAAGCAGTATTCTCTCAAAAACTGGGCTCAGTAACATGGAAGTTTAAGGGGTAAAAGTTTAGGCTCTAATATCGTGATGATAATAATGATAATATCTAACATTGCTGAACTCTCAGTAGGAGCCAGGCCTTAGACTAAGCTCTTTACATGAGTTTTCTCATTAATACTCACAAGCCCTATGAGGCAGGCACTATTTTTAGTTTCATTTCATAGATAAATAAGTGAGACTCAGCAAATCTGAATGACTTGCCCACAATCATATGGCACTGAGCGGCACAGCAGACACTCCACCAACATGCACGCTCACTGTCCCTGCACTGCGCTGCCGGGTCCGACTTGCAGAGAGGAGGAGAGAGAGGTGGGTGGAGGAAGAAGTTCCAAGAGACGCAGCTTTCCTTACTGTCAATAAGCCACTTGGGATAAGTTTGAATCAGACAAAAGTGTAAAGCAAGGTTACTTAATTATAAGTCATACTGTTCTAGTAGAGCCTTGGAGGAAAATAATTCATTAAATCACAAAATGGTTTTTTTCCTGGTCTTTTCATTGGACTTTCCAGTCTATATTTCCCAGAAAGCAATACTAGGCATTCGCTCTGCTGAGCCTACTACTGCTGTTCTTGGCCATGGTCTCCTGTACTTAAGGAGGTCTCTGCAACACTCTTAAAAAAATTTTTTTTTTAATGATGAGAGAGAGATATCAATTTGTTGTTCCACTTATTTATGCATTCATTGGTTGTTTCCTGTATGTGCCCTGACCTACAGCCTTGGTGTATCAGGATGACGCTCTAACCAACTGAGCTACCTGGCTGTGGCTGCAACACTCTTATTCTCTTCTCTTTTGATGACTTTTTTCACCAAATGGATTATTATTATTATTATTTTCCACTAAAGAGTGTGAAAGGACTCAAGATTGTGGTTCTGCTGAAGTCTAGAGCTGAAAGATTACAATTATTTTGATTAAGGGTACAATCTGTTCTCTTGAGTTGTATCTTTTCAGCAGATCTTCCTGGGGATGTCACACTACACAGCAGTGTGGAAGTGATAGCAAAATGGGCATTCTCGGGATCCCTGGAAGCCCCGTGCAACCATGGGGTATTCAATTAGGGTGAAAATGGAATTGTCTTAGCTCCGTAATTATCAAGTAGTGTCTGTGGATAATTTGGGTGTTTAAATGATAAGCACTCTGGTCTACATACCATATGGCTGTGAGCATAGCCTACAAAGGTTTTTTAGTGTGCCTTCCAAAGTTATATCCCTTCTTTCTCTAGTGTTATGTTGAGAAGATGGACTCTATATCTCATCATATTTTGCTGTATTATGATCATACTTTGCAGAAGCAGAAATTGTCTTTGGCGTGCTAATATTTTATAAAAACTCTTTCGCTGGTGTAAGGGAAGGTGTTCTGGCATAGCATTTTTATTGTATATTTAGGTATATTGTATATTCAGAGATTCAACTACTAACAAAATTATCATCTGTTTCTTCCAAATCCTATTATTTGTTGCTTCTGAGAATCCTCTAAATGGGCGTCTCTTGGTGGATCCCCGACAGTAATGAAAAGGATCAATAGTATTGTAGAGACTGCGCCACGGGAAAGAATTATGTGCTATCTCTAAGTGAAAATTGAACAGTGCTTTAAAATAGCACTGCCATTTTTGCTTATTTAACCAAAGCTGTCAATATTTCATATGGAGCACATGCCAGAAAGAAAGCTTGCATGGTTACTTTATGGATCAAAACAGGAAATGCTTATGGTGCTCACACTAGACTTAAAAATAAATAGATAAACCACTTAATCATGAACCAAATGACTTTACGCTATTTCCAAACATTGATCACTTTCTGTTTGAGTCTATCTGTTCAAAAGATGTAATATAGCTTTAAGTTGCCATTTATTTTATACTGATACAGAGCAGAAGTAGAAAAATGACTACTACTAAAATCCAACTGATAGTCAGGGATATTTATTAACCTAAATTAAAACGATCACAGCTTTCCTTCACCAGCTTTAAGTTTATGATGCACATCGGTAAAAGTCAGTGCTATTGATTCATCGCCATCTGTGAATTCAAAATGCTGACACACTCAGATAGATTGGGTAGGGCAGTCACTATCTGGAAAAATCTCAGTGGAGCACTTCAATTCTTGATGACCTCAGAGGTACGTTTTCCAAACAAGTAGAGCTGAAATCGGTTATACCTCTGTTTAATGTGATGCAGTTTGCACATGCTATAGGTGAAGTGACATCCCTCAAATCTGATGTGTCTATAAGAAAGATGTAAATCCTACTTCTGGCCCCAGTCTGTCTGGCTCAGTGGTTGGAGTGTTGGCCTATGGACTGAAGGGTCCCAGGTTGGATTCTGGTCAAGGGCACATGCCTCAGTTGGATCCATGTGCCTCAGCTGCAGGCTCGATCCCTGGCCCCAGTTGTTCCGGGCACGTGCGGGAGGCAGTTGGTTGATGTGTCTTTCTCACATCAATGTTTCTCTCTCTCTCTCTCTCTCTCTCTCTTTCTCTCTGAATGGCAATGGAAAAAATATTCTAGGGTGAGGATAATAAATAAATAAATAAAAATAAATAAATAAATAAATAAATAAATAAATAAATAAATAAATAAATCCTACTTCTGAACACCAGCGTTATAGGAAGGTTTTACTGCATTGAATGTGCCTGCGTATTTAACCATAATCAACTTTTAAAGTTCTACAATATTTCATGGCAAAGGGTGCCTGAGTTCTCACCAGTGAAGATGAAAGTAAGACTTGATGTAAATATTGCACATACATTGTAGAGTTTTAAAAATTATTTACTGTAATGTACACGTGCGAAATTGTATCGTTTAAAAATGCATTTCACTTGTATTAAGTCTATCAGCCAAGTATTCTACTGGAAGGTAGAATTCAGCACTTTGTCATCTTAAAATTCTAGTGGAGGCTAATGACAGGGGACACACCAGTTCAGGAGGAGCCTCCTTTCTGCTCCCAGTAAAATTGCCCATGCCTTTCCCAGAGCATGCCACCTTTAACAGCAGCTTCCTTTATGAACCGTATATTGCCCAAGAACACTCCGGCAAGATGGAAACCTTTTAGGGCAAGATAATAAGCTAATGGTACTTTCAAACTAGCCTCTGAAACGTGTGATGTGTTGAAAGGCTTGGTTCTGGGGCTGAGCAGGTCTGACGTACACAGCGTCGCGATCAGGCGATCGAGAGGAGGGGGAACCCTAAAGCTTGTCCCTCACAAAGCGCCTTGTTGTGCACGGTTCTTTCGTTTCCCAAGAACTGGGTGCCTGGGGCCAGTTGTGACTGGCTCAGAGTAACAGTCAAGAGATGTGCTGAAATCAAGGTTAGAAAATGTTAACAGCCATTCTTCTTTTTATTTCCTTTATTGTGACAAAAGGTAGCAGTTAAATGGGAGAACACCTACCAGAGTTAACGCAGAGATATTTCTAGTGGCTAATATTTTTGTTCTCCAAATAATTGAGGCCCTAACTATCGGCTGGAAGAGTACATAGCTATGGACCTAGCCCAAGACAAAGCCCAGAAGCAGTTTTATTCCTGGAGCCATCTCACCTCCTGTTTCTGGAATTCCCCCCTCCTCCCTTCATGGCTCCTTCCTGAGGAACCAAAGGATTTTTCACTAGCAGAGGATGTCTGCAGCCCTCTGCTATAGGCCCTCTGCAACCTGACTTGGCAGAAAGGCTCCCTCCCTGGAGCTTTCCAAACCTGCTCCCTTAAGCCAAAACTGTCTTCCACATTTCTCAGGGTCCTGCTCGATGACTGGCTAACTAATATGATGATGAACTAACTAATCCATGTTGAGGCAATAAATACTGATAGCAGATTGGTTGGTACATTAACAGGGTCTTCAATGTCTTAATCCAAATGAGTAAATATTTTGGGAATTCCAGAAATTTCTGCAAGCACAATACTTTTTTTTTAAATCCTCACCCAAGGATGTTTTATAATTGATTTTTAGAGAGAGAAGAAGCCCGGCTGGGTGTGGCTCAGCGGTTGAATGTCGACCTAGGATCCAGGCGATCGGGGTTCGATTCCCGGTCAGGGCACATGCCCAGGTTGCGGGCTCGATCCCCAGTGGGGGGCGTGCAGGAGGCAGCCGATCAATGACCCATCATTGGTGTTTCTATCTCTCTCTCCCTCTCCCTTCCTCTCTCTCTGAAATCAATAAAGATATATTTAAATAAATAAATAAATAGAGAGAGAGAGAGAGAGAGGGAGAGAAAAGGGAGAAAGAGAGAGAGAGAAGAAGGGAGAAAGAGAGAGAGAGAGAAACATCGATCAGTTGCCTCCCATATGCTCCCTGACTGGGGATCGAACCTGCAACCTAGGTACGTGGCCTGACCAGGAATTGAACCTGCAGCCTTTTGGTGTATGGGACTACATTCTAACCAACTGAGCCACCCGGCCAGGGCAAGGCCATGAAGAACTAAACTAGATTCCAACAAATCAACTCAGGTATTCCACAGAGTCTTCATTGGGTAGGGCTGGCACTAGAAGACCTGAAGTCCCTGCAAAGTCAAGAGGATGTGATATATTTGAACAGAGCCTCTCTTGTCCACCCCACATACCTGCTGGTGACTAAAGATGTCACAGATTCCAGGAGGGATTGGCACATTGGCGCTGGCAAAGACCCGTTTACTTCCAGACTTGGTGCTATAAAGATGAGCTATTTCAGGCTCTGGGCCCAGGATGGGTATGTCTAACATATCGGCCACGGCCAAGTCATCTCTGTGCAGGAGCCCGCTGACAATGTAGGCCTCTTTTCCGCAGATGAGATTTTTTATTCTTTTGATGGCCTTGGGACTGTACTTCAGGTGAGTGGCCAGGCACATATGATGCTTCTGGGGGAAGAGCATATTACTCTTGTTAAAAGGTGTTCTTTTTCTAGTCCACGCACCTAATTTATAATGTTGCACACAATAAATGCATTATTAATAGCAGGCTGGGTTATGACCTATCCTGTTGTTTAGCAGTTTAAATTGATAAAAGCTGTTGGGGTGAGGCTCTATAATCGCTCACATCTTTAGTGTGTTGGAAATAGGCTCACTGGGAATAGAACTAATTACTACACATCTGTATTTATTTGATCCACGTGGAATTATCCTTCTGTCAGAAGGAAAAGAGGCTGGCGGCCTTTGGATAATAGTGATTCATCTCTGCAACACTTCTGGCATGGTTTAACACTAAGGCGCCTGGAAAATCGATACCCAAAATGAAGAAAAACGCCCCATAGTGTTCTTCACTGTGCATGACTCCTAACCTGGCAACTCTTTAAATGATTTGGTAGGAAAAAAGCACTTGGCTTGATGCTCTCTTTCTAAAGTTCTGCCACAAAGTCCATTTCAGAGACTATGTACCTTTATAATGATTATCATGGTTCTTGGCCAGTAACTGTGGAGAGGATTCATGGATGAAAATATTTGAAAGCTTCAGCAAGACGCAAGCTCATTTTTCAATGGAAAAGCCTTTTACTTTTTATTATTTAGACCCAGCTCAGCAATACATGTGACTGTCTCATTCAATTAAATAAATAATTCTGGCATGTCTAATAGGGGCTGAGGACAGAGCCAGATGGTCATCACACACCAAACGAATACAACCGTGTTTCTGCATTCAAGGAGTGGGACACAAATGAGCACTGTTAATGCATAACTAATACAAAGCAGAGAGAGGCCATAAAGAACTACAGAAGGCCCTGGGGGCATGGAGAAGGGGGGCAGAGGACACATGCTGTTGGGAAGAGCTGAAAAGGCAAATTACTAATTCTCCTTGGGCCTCAGTTTCTTCACCTGTGAAATGATTATTGTACTAGAACTCATCTCATAGGGATGTGAGGATAAATGAGATAATGCAGGTAAAACATAGTGCCCTGGACATAATAAGCACTTAATGAATGTTAGCTACTATTATTATTGTGAAAGAGGTTGGGGTAGAGGTGAATTTTGAAGGATGGGTGATACTTTATCAGGTGAGGATGGGCGTGGGAAAGACATTAGCCAAGGATGAACTACGAGAAGCCAAGCTCATGCTTACTTTCTCTAGAGAAGGCTGGGCTTAGGAGTCCAACAGTTCTGGCTTGGAATCCAGCTCTATCATTTATAAGCTATCTGAACTTGGGCAAATAACTTAGACTCCCTGAGCCTAAGTTTCTCCATCTGTTAAATGGGAATAAAAATACCCATTTGCTGGGTTGCTCTAAGGATAAAACAAGGTCATGAATATAAACACCTATTATAACGCGTGGCATTGAGTTGCTGTTCTGTAGATGATGGTACTTGTTATTACAAAGGAAACTCTCTTTTTAAAGTCATTAAAATGTCATGCAAATAATATAATGCAAGATGCCAGAGTGTCAGGGAGTTCAAGGCAGCTTATAGACTAGCACCTACTCCGCCAGTTCTAGTCTAAATTATCTACTCAACATGGCAAGAAAATGTGGAGAAATATCGAGCAACCATTTCTGGGAGTGTCAGTGCACCAGTGTGCATGCTGTTGTGGGTGTAACCACCGCTGGGTACGGGAGAAAGAGACTGCAGAGAGCCCCGGGACTTCAGTCCTGCCTGACTTTGTCACTTGCAAGGTGATTCAGAAAACGCAACCTTTCTGAGTCTCAGGCCCCACATTCAAACGAAGGGTTGGACTAGACGTCTCTAGGGCCCTTCCAGCTCTGAAGTCAGGTTTCCTTTCAAACCAGAGCTCTTCTGGACTTATTGCTTAATGAGTTGAGTTTCTGCTTGGGATGTTGAAAAAGTTTTGAAAATAGATAATGGGATGGTTGCCCAACAATGTGAATGTGCTTCATGCCACCGAACTGTACACTTAAAATGGTTTCAATGGTAAATTCTATGTTATGTATACTTTGTTCCACCCCCCACAAAGAGAAAAACCAACCCAGAGGTCCTCTGAGAGGAGGCTCTATTGGTTTCCCCTACCGGGCCCTTCCTCCAGAGGGGCGTTGTGCCCTGAGCTCCTTAGGCCCGTGCTTCGTGCCTCGCCTGCCGTGACTAAGGCCCGTTTCCACCGCCTGCTGCTGCGAACGCAGTTCCCGGCTACCCAGCGCTCCATCGGAGGTGGCTGCTAGCAGCACCTCCTGAGCTTGTGTTTCCCGTCTGGTTGGTCATTGTCTTTCTCCCTTGTTTATTTCATTCCTTTCTTTCCCCACAAATAATTCCAGTTGAGAAATGTAAAAATATTAAACGTCTGGGAGAACTGGTGACTTGAGTCACAGTGTACTTGGTGGGGTTTCAGGGCACCTAGAAGAGCGCTTCAAGGTGACAGTCCTATCATGTTAAGTTCACAAGGTTAAAGCGTTTTGACATGTATTCTCTCATCTGATCCATGCCACACGGTACCAATCAACGTCCCCTCTTTTGGAGATGAGGAAACTGAGGCTCAAGTGATTTGCCTGAAGTCACACAGCTAGGAAAGGGCAGAGGTAGGATTTAAACCCAGGTCTTAGCCCAGTTGCCATGCCACAGCTGCCAAGTCTCTTCCGTTTTACAGATTGAGGAGTTAGGGTCCGGGGGGTTTATGAGGTGTGATGAGGGGAAGTCAGATGCAGCAACAGAATGCAATGTTCAGGTTCCGAGCATTTCTCCAGCCAGGGCGCATTTCTGTCTCCTCTCAGTCTGCTGATCTCCACTGGCAAGTATTCTACCTGACCCTATATTACCGTCATCTGTGGGCGTGCCATCTTCGGGCAAGATGGTGCCCTAACATTGTGTTCAATATGTATTTAATAAAGATTTGAACAGGAGTGAGTGGCAGAGAACACATTACTGACTGCAGGTCTTATAAGGCCATTTAGAGAAAATCTGTATCATTAGATTCATGCAGTGGGTTAACACAGCTGACAAAAATCGAAAATGTTCCTAATTTTATAGCATTATATGCATTTAATTTATCACCACTGATTTTTTTTTTTTGACCTGAGACAAAAGGTAGTTGCTTAGGATGTCTTCATAAACATTAAAATGTTCAAAAATAGACACAAAGACTTTATAATACCACTTTGTTCCCATTACAAATTCAAACACTGTAGAGTAACTTGGAGAGATGTACAAACAGATTTTTGGCACACTTTAAAAAATCTCCTCAAAGCCATCCATTTGAATGAAAATCAGCGCTGATACAATCTCTCCAACCCATTAAAAAGAAAAGCAATAACTAAACATGAGCAGGAACTGATTTGGAAGTGAGAGCTTAATTTTTGTATTCTAAAAAGTTGATTGCCTGTGAGTGATGACTCAAAATAACTTAAACGTAAACTATGAGAAGTATTAAAATGTACTTAAAACATCCCCTACTTGTTTGTACTCACAACAATGCAAACCTCAATTCTGAATGAGACTCGGCACCTGTGACTGCTCACTGCCTCTCTCCTGCCTGAAAGCCCGACCGGGCCGGGAGGGGTCCCTTTCTCAGGCCACAGGATCACAGAGCTGGGAAGGGCCTGGAAGGGATCCAACCCACCGCCTCGCTTATAGACAGAGAACAGAGAGCAGAGAGGCAGGGGGCTTGCCCAGGCCACATGGACCTCCAGGAGCAAAGCAGTCATTCCAGTCCAGGACCGTGCTCTGGGGTCAGACAGATTTAGGCTCACACTCTGGCCCCACTAGTAACTTTGAACTAGAAAAATGAGTCTTGGTTTTCTTGGCATAGGAGATTGATCATTTCTGTCTTGCTGCATTGTTCTGAGGATCAAATGAGAAAATGTATCTAAGCATTTGGTACATGTTAGTTCACTCACTTTCCTTCTCCCAAACTAGCGCCCCTTCCCCATGCCATGCCTCTTCTATGTAGATGGGCATTTAAGATGCGCAGAAACTCCTTATTAGCAATTATCTGGAGAAACTCAGGAAATTACCTACACACTAATGACAGTTTTTCTTCCTTGCTTCCTAAGGCCACAGTAACTCTGCCATTGAGGCCAGGGGCTGGCTTGGAAGCACCAAGGCAATCCTTGCATTGCTTGTGGATATTGGGAGGTTCCTAAGAGTATAAGTAAGTGGCGATGATTTATCCCCCCATCTTTTCTTTTGCTTGTCCCTCCTTCCGCTGGCTTTGCCTTTCCCTTCCATAGCCCAGTGGTGCCAGTGAAACAGAAGGCTTTCAGGGGAGCATTAAGGTATCCAGTTATGAAAAAATAACATGTTCATCTTGGTAGAAGGGCAAATTCACTGAGTGTACCAGCAAAGTAGAAGTGCTATGACAGCCCTCCTAGCCCTGGCAGGCCTTTTTGGGGGGTTGGGGGTGTCAAAATCTTGGCGCATCCAAAGGGTTAATGGGTAGTAACTCAATGCATAGATACTTCCTACATAAAGCATGCAATCAGTTTCTCTGGCTATAGACTGAGAGTTGACTTTGGTGCATCCCACTTGTGAATGCAGAGCTATCTTTATTAGCAAATTCAGACCCTTGATTATATACATTAAAAAAGTCTCCTCAAAATTGCATAGTTCATTAGGTATTAAAATATTGGTTGTTTAATGTGGGAAGTTTGAATTCTTGTTGAGAGAGAGAGAAGTTCACGTCAAGCCATGTCTTGCACTGCCTTGTTCTAGAACACTGCTCTTGTGGTTCCATGAATTTCCCAAAAGCTCTTGTTTCGGGTTGTAATTTCACCCAGAATTCTTTCCATTCATTGAAAATCAATACAAGTTAAAAAAAACAATCAGAAACTTGTTCATTATGAACCATGTGATATGGTCAATAAGACCAAATTCCCGTGGGGGTGGGGATGGAACCAAAACCATGGATTCAGAAGGAATCCCAGTGTGGAAGTCAGAACACAGGGGCCCTGGTCTAGATTCCGTCCCAAACTAGCTCTGTGACCATGGGCAGGCCCGGCCTTCCTCTGCCTTGACGTCCTCCACACAGAACAAAAAAGGAATTGCAGATGTTAAAAATTCACATACTTGGTGGTGCCGCCCAACAACCTCAATTAGGCTTCAGCTCGAAGAAACTGAGAAGGGGCAGCTCGACTAAGTCTGAAAGTTAAACTGGGATATTTATTTCCTACTGTCCAACTAGTCGTCTAATCAGTAAAGCTGTTAAACTTGCAATAATATTTCACTGATGTGCACCAGAGCGTTGCAAGTTATAAAATTTCCAATTTAATTTTACTGCATCCCTGAAGCCGTAGTAATTAGAAGACAAACTCACAGGGAAGATCTCTATAGCTTCGGGGGTGATAATTTTGAACCTGTTCTGCAGGTCACTTCTGTCCTCCAGGTTCCCCGATTTGACAGCTGCCTGCAGACTCAGGAGCCTGTTGTAATACAGCAGTAACTCGTGACTCATTTGGTGGGAGCAGATGTAGATGACGCTGACATTGGCATCTGAAAGCAACAGGCACAGTGTTAATTACTGGTCCAAAGGTAACCGACATCATGAACTCTGGCATCGGACTGATGCGGTGCAGTTTACAGTAAAGCACATATCCGAAGCCACTCTGAAGTTCATTTAGGTCGGTTTTGTACAGATCTTAGCAACATAACTGGATTTGGGGCACTTCAGCATTTCTCTAAAGAAAAGATAAATAGCACTACCACCAAAAAAACGGACGTGATGGTTCTTCCAGAAGGAGGGCTGTGAGGTGCCATGGAAGCAGACTTTCAGATAATTATAGGGAGCCAGCCCCGGAACTCCCATTAACATCAGTGGGAATTGCATACTGCTTAAAAAGTTTATCCCATTAGCTTCAGTAAATTATGAAACAGAGCTATTAACTTTAGAGAGCTGATGAAATGGCAATTTCTTATTCTGCCTGGACTTGGCAGGGCCAATTCAGGGACTGTCCTGTTCAAATGAACGGTGTGATTATGACCCCAGCAGTGATTATTTCAGGAGACCAACCTTCTCCCTGCTCCGTTCCCAAAGAGGAGCAGATTAATTATATAGGATGTCTAGTGATTCTTGGTTTAAAGGAAACACTGTCTTAATTTAACTGTTCTTAAGATGTCCTTCTTATTCTGTACTTAGAAAGAAATCCTAATTAAATATCCCGCCCAGATGGAATAGTCAGATGAGATGACCCACTCCAGGCTGCAAAATATTTTAAGGAGTATGGACAGTAAATCAGCAGCCAATAAAGTCATTCATTCATTCATTCATTCATTCATTCATTCATTCATAAAATAACTGACCGGTAGGGGCAAAGCACTTGACAGGACATGGAGGAAATACAGGAATCAAAGCAACTGAGGTGCTGCCTGTGTGGAGCAACCATTTCACGGGGCTTGGGAGGCTCAGAGGAGGGAGCTCTGTAGCCGTCTCCTCGGGGAGGCAGGGCGGAGAGGGGATTTTAAGACGCCTCTGTTAGTTTTGGCAGAACATACAGAGCACAGACTGATTAAATTCTAGCTCAGCTGCCTAGGGACCCTGGGTACGTTATTTAACCTTTGTAAGCATTGGTTTCTGCGTCTGTAAAATGGGGAATAAAGTCACCTGAGGCATTGAGAACAGTTAAATAGTTTTAGAGAGTATTAAATGAAAGAATACATTATATATATTTATAAATGGGGTGGGCAAACGTAGATTTACAAATATTCGTACGGAAAAAGACATGCAGGCTATGATTATTCCAATAGCTTAATTAACACTGTGTTTTGCATACTCAAAACTCAAACCTACTTTTGCCAACCCCTGTATATATATGGCACTCGGTGCTGTATCTGGCACATAGTAGGTGCTCAGCGAACAGTACAAAGGCAGGGATCTCCTCCACAGCTCAGCCTGCCCAGGCCAGCCCACAGTTATTCCCCCTCTGGCCTCCACTCCTGTGCTCCTTTTAACCCAGTGCCTCAAGATCTAACACGATGAAGCCGTGCCCTCTGTTGTTGTGTCTTATTGATCTTGTCTTTCCAAACTCCTCAAAGGCAGGCTGTATACTCTTTCTTATATTTCCACGAGCCCTGGGACAGTGTGGAGTATGCAGGAGGCACTCACTAAATACTTGTGGGGTGACTGCAGGGATCTGGGAGAACAGAGATTTTGGAAGTGGAAAGTCTCACCCCCACAGTGAGCTCCACGGCCCACAGGAGAAACCCCCCCCCCCCGCCCCGAGACAAGTGCTTGTGGCTGGAAGCATTGTCTTCTGAACTAACCTGGTGCTGGGCCCACAGTAGGTGCTCCATGTAAGTGGCTCCTATTTAATTTTGGAATCAAGATGCCACATAAACCTCAACATAAATTAACTTAGGAGACAGTGGTTAAATGACTTCTACCCAATTGCTGATTGATCAAATTATCCCAAATCTTTTGTTTTCAAGAAGAGACTAGGGCCTTACCAAACTAGTGGTTTTAAAAACACCAGTATTGCCTGGCCAGGTGTGGCTCAGCGGTTGAGCATTGACCTAGGATCCAGGAGATCGAGGTTCGATTCCCAGTCAGGGCACATGCCCGGGTTGTGGGCTCCATCCCCAGTCGGGGGCATGCAGGAGGCAGCCGATCAATGGCTCTCTCATCATTGATGTTTCTCTCTCTCCCTCTCCCTTCCTCTCTCTGAAATCAATAAAGATAAATAAAAACACTAGTATTTTTTTAAGTGTTGAAAAAGGTCATAAAAAACAAATGAAAATAACTTAAAGGCTCCATAACAGAAAACTAAATTTTTCTTGGGAAAAAATTTCTAGGTTACAAATGATAACAAATCATATTGCTAACTTTACCTTTCCTGGTCATTTCTGGCAAAGGAATACATATCACTAACACTAATATCCAGTATCAGTGTGGCTTGACTGTGAATCTATAAACGTTCAAAATTGATAGGTAATTTTGGAAAGGAATTAATATGAAAATGAAGATTGCTTTGATTGCTAAGCAATAGTCAATATCAATCACTCTTGCTTAACTCGTCTAGGAATTGAAAATACTAGCCATTGGGTCTGCACCTGACATCTGACTTCACAGCCAATATGTGAATGACAAGTCTTATAAACATGATCAATCAGATTATCTTTATTTCCCCTGAATAAACAGAAAAAATCAGCACCCTTTACTAGGAATTAATGGAATAAAAGCAAAGATAATCATATAAAGTACAGCATAAGGAATATAGTCAATAATATTGTAATAACTATGAATGGTGTCAGACAGGTACTAGAATTAGCAGGGCGATCACATCATAAGATATATAAATGTCTAATGACTGGGTTATACATCTGAAACTAATATAACATAAAAAAATTAAAAAGATAATTTATTCTTCCACAAAATTATTACTATTTTCCTAGTTTCTTATTTTTATTTCACAGTCAAGTACCTTTTCTATCTTCTAACTACTATTTCTAAGCTTTCATCACTCCTCTTGAGAGGTTTAGGATTGCCTTGCTATGTCATGAAGGTAGTGTACCAAGAAAAGGCATCTGGTTCATAATCTCTTAAAAATGTTCATATTAGCAATATTTCCCACTGCAGGTAGACCTAGACTGAATTATTGAAATATTTAAAATAGAAGCTTAATACTTTCAAGTCTTTTCTAATAGTGAGAATCTTTTGTAAAGAAATTCTTTGGCGATGGTTTGTACTATATAGAGAGGGTGTATAAAAAGCTAAGAAAAAAATTAATTCAAATAAATTAGAGCAAAGTCTGCCCTCTGCTGCACTTCAGTGGTTTCCACCGGGTCAGGTTTTTAGTTGAAATAGCTCAGCACTAACAAATCAATCTCAAGTCATTAAATTTATTTTTGTAATGCAGAAAAACAATATTAGTGCCTAGATAATAGATTAAAGCAATTACACTATTATTATTTTAGGACACTGTAAATTTCTAGTACTGATGTATTTTTGTTACTAAATGGCATTTATAAAATAATAATGATGCTGAAATATATGTGAATCATGTAAAGTATGCCATTCCAGGGAGCCAGCTAAGTTGGTCGTTGAAAATTTAAAATCCTTCTTTGTTTTGCTTAAATAAGGGCCAATGCAATTATATTTTAACAAAACGAAGATCTTATTTGGTAACTAATAAAAACCTAGTTTTTGTTTAACCTTGAATTTTGGCTATTTCATCCCAAACGGATCCATCGCATTGCCCAGCCTTTGCAGCCTTTATTCTTTAAGCCTAACCCCGGCCCAGCTTCGAAAGGCATCAGCCGAAGCCGCCCAGTTCCCGCGCCCTCTGCCCCGGTCCGGGTGGGGTCTGGTTCAGAACTGACCAAACCAGCACTGGAACTTGGCTTCACAGAGATGCATCTCTCACTCAAGGTTTGCATTTCTAAGAATTTCCTCTACTAGGTGTCTCCTGCTTTCTAATAACTAGATGCTATATATTTAAATAAAAGCTTCTTTTAAAAATCTATCTTCATTTCCCTCTCATTCTTATAATGAAGACATAATGCTTTTGATTTCTGATACCACCTTCCACTCATTTCCCAGATAATGTAACAGTCAATATTGACACAAAAATGTTCACTCCCTGCAAGCTTTGGTAAATGAAGAAGATTTGGGGCTCTAGGAGAGAAATCCTTATCCAAACCCGCAGCAAAGAGAGTTTAGAAAACTACCCAAGTAAATTAACTACCCAAGTTAAAGAGTTCATTTTTAAATTCAAGTTGCCTTCACCGTAAATCTGTTCTTTAAAACAAAACATTCAATTGCCCTGCAAGTAAATTAGAAATCCAAGCCTTTTCCTTATAGAGAGAAAAAAAAAGAAAGAAAAAAAAGAACCCCCCCCTAAAATCATTTTATCAACATCCACTGATAAACATTCCAAAGAGTCATTTGTGGAAAAGTATTTACTGTACCTAAGATGTCACACAGCCGCCCCAGCTGCATGTTCTGCTGTGTGTTGAAGTTGGCAATATGATGTCGCACAGGCTGGGAATATCCTAAAAGGCAGACAAGGTGTCAAAACCCAGAAAGAGCAAGTCAGTGAGGCAACGTGGCACACGAGGAGTTCGGTGTCACAGTTCACGTTGCCAGGGAAGGGTCTTCTCTGGAGCATCTTGCAGAAAACACCTCACTGCTAGGAGTGGGGTCCTGGCTTCCCAGGGGACTAAGCACTACTCCGGGAGATGTGCTAAGCAGCATTTTCTGCAACAGAGAGAGGTTCATATTTTTCAATACCAGCAAAGCTGCTGGCAATCAGGGTTATGAAAACACGGGGGAAATTTCTGACATTTAACACGAACATTCAAAACAGCATGTAAGAAAATCATGCTCAAGTTTTTAAAAATGATTTTGGCTTTTAAACTCATGCTTCCTATGGGGCATTTTGAAGACATGCCCCAGGATCATTCTAGACTGACACACAGATTTCAGAGAAGCCCCTTGCTATCAGAAATATGTATTTAAGTGATTCTAAATACTGAAGAAATATGTTTCTTCTCACACAGTCAAAAAGACTTTTAACCTTTAAAGGGCAATAAAGGTTCCTGGGGTTAGTGTAGTGTTTTATCAGTACTAATGAAAGTCCTGCCAGTTGCCCTCATGTCCAGTGGAAACAGAGCAGAAGGAAAACACACATGGGTTATTATTGTCCAAAAATCTTCCACAAAAACAAACAACAGCAGCAACACTTCCTGCAGATATTTCAGGGTTAAAAAAATATAAGTGAGTGAAAACATGAACTTAAAAGGCATGCATACTCACAATTAGGCATAATTGCTTATATGAAATTCAGCAACTGTAGGTGCAACTTTGAAAAAAAATTAAATTGCTTTTCACATTTTGAAGAAATGCTTCAATGCCTCCTTGTGGTTAGTGAGCCCAAACACATGTTTCAAGTTAAACTGCTATAGATAAAGTGATTTTAAGTACTGCGTCTTTGAGATGTGGCACAGACTTCCTTTTCAGCATAAGGAAAACTATAGCAATTCAGGCAACAGGGCTTCAGATCAAATGAACTCTGATAATTAGCTCTTTGCTTTGATGTCAGTGTTTAAACACTAGACAACGTCTGGAAATTAAATGAGTTTACAATTCATCTGAAAGTCTCCCTTTGGCTTTATGCAGATAAACTAACTAAAAAGGCAGAAGGCCAAATGGGTTGTTTGAATTATTTTTGAAATATTATTAAATTCTAAAATAATTTGGGGAACCATTCCACAGAATATGAAAATTAATATAGACAGCTACAAACAATGCTGTCTTGGTGTGTGGCTGCAATATTGTAACTCGGGATTTCGCATATGTATAATTCTATCTATATTCAAATAGATGTTTGGAAAGAGGTATTGTGGATAACTTATATATCAAGAATATAAGAAGGCAGGAAAAAAGTGCCTAAAGAAATAAGGTATGAATAAGAAAAGTGCCTGAGAGCATTCCATGAACGCATTTCCTTTCAAAAGTAAAGATAAAAGGCAGTGTGAGATATCTCATTAAGATGATGTCCAATTTAAAATATAAAAGCTGTCTGATCACTTTCTTACCACATATGCAGCACAGGAACGAATATGCCTGTGTTTCAATCAAGTGCTTGAGGTTAGTTTTCCAACAGATTATTTAGTACCTCTGTTGCCACTCATCAAGGACGCATGTAAAGTATCTACGCAGAATTATGATAGAATCGGTTACTCAGTTAACCCTACAAACACATCCATTTTAAAGAATTGTACGTTACCAATCTCAGAACATTGTTATAGAGGATCATATGAAGTAACAGGTATGAAAGCATTTTGTAAACTGCAAAGTGCTGTGTAAACATAAGGTATTTTAATGCTGTGAGGTACGTGCACTTCCAAAGCTCATGAGAACAACAAAAAATTCTGTGTATGTTGCAACGAATGCGACAGACCATTCTGCTTGGACAAGAGGCAACGCAATGCGCAGTGCCATCAGCGGAGCAGATGTTGGGAGTCAATTTTTAAAAAATCAGATTCATTCTTATGTTTTGTATATCCACAAAGTACATGTGTTGACTCAAGGTGAAAAGACCTCATCGATGCTGATGGCATATATGAAATACAATAGAGGCTTAACCAGAAACCATCCACAAGGCTGCTGTGGCCTTGGGGACTTCAGCAGACATGCCCAGTGGCAATGGGGCATCAAAGTTTGGAATGTAATCTACAAAGATGGGATACTTCGAAGGTCAGACTGGAAACACTGGGGGAGTTTTGGGAGACCATTTACTTCTACCCTGTCATGTTACAGACAGGGAAACTCGGGGGAAGTGCCTTGTCTCTTGCCCAAGGTTGCATAAACCTACGAATTATTATATAGCTTAGATACTACAGATTTAGCTCTTGTGACAAATGTGGTTACATAAAATAAGACAAGACTCTCCAAGTGTGAGTAGAGAACTCCAGAAGGGACAAAAAGCCTCTGCCTCTTTTCTGACTTTTATTTTCAATTTTTGTGACAGGCAGAAGAATGGCCCTCCAAAGATGTCCATGTCCCCACTCCTGGAACCTGTGAATATGTTAGGTTACATGGCAAAGGGGAAATAAAGTTGCAATGGAATTAAGGTTGCTAATCAGCTGACCTTAGACTAAGGAGATAGCCCTGGATTATTTGGCTGGGCCTGTGTAAGCAACGGTCTTTAAAAGTGGAAGAGAGAGGGAGAAAAGTAGAGAGTTAGAGATGTGACTACAGAAGACAGGCTCAGAGAGATGCAGCTGTGCTGGCTTTGGGGATGGACGAAGGGGGCCAAGGGCTCTCCTTGTTAATCCCTTCGTGGGTGGCTTCTGAAAGCCGGAAAGAATAAGGAGATGGGTCATCTCAGAGCCCCCGGAAAGGAACAAGCCTGCCCACACCTCGGTTTTAGCCCTTTCAGACTTCTGAACTACAGGACTGTAAGGCAGTAACACTTGTATTGTCTTAAGCCACTAAGCTTGTCGTAACCTGTTACAGGGTGATAGAAACCAATATGACTCTCTGTCTCCCTTACCCCCAGCCCGCACCCCCTCTCTCAGATATTCCGCTGCTCTTTCACTCTCACCGAAAGGTGCGGGAAGGCCAAGCTCCCTAAGAAGAGCTCAGAATAGGCATTAGGTAAGTGGTGGTGGTGTTATGATTATTTTTTCTTTCTTAACTTCAGCTGAGCCAGAATGAAATTCTCTAAAGGAATCTCATTTAAATGTAGAGAAATTATTATTACAAACATAAAATTATATTTGAGTTATCAAAGTACAGTTCTTTTTTTTTAAAAAATATGTCTTTATTGATTTCAGAGAGAGGACAGGAGAGGGAGAGGGAGAGGGAGAGAGAGAGAGCAACATCAGTGATGAGAGTCATTGATCGGCTGCCTCCTGCAAGCCCTCAACTGGGGATGGAGCCCGAAACCCGGGCATGTGCCCTGATGGAGAATCGAACCCGGATCTCCTGGATCCTAGGTCGATGCTCAGCCGCTGAGCCACGGCCGGCTGGGCCCGAGAAGGGGTTTAAAACTGACTTCTGGTTACTGCGCAGCTCTCGTCCCTCTGATGCCCTGGCCAGGGACAGCAGGGAACCGTGCCTCCATCTGAGGGCCTGCAGCAGCAGTTCTCAGCCTTTTCCCCACTTGGAAACACGTGACGGGAAATGTTCAAATGTGTCACACACTGCTGGTCACACACAGTAGAGAAGCAACAGTAACTCCATCCCTTTCTCTTCACTCAAGAAAGCATAGGAGGGAAGAGAGGCTGATGCTGAGCGAAATAAGCCAGGCAGAGAAAGACAAGCACCACATGATCTCACTCCTGTGTGGACTCTAATGAACAAAATAACCATGAACAAAACAGATTCAGAGACACAGGAGCATGGAACAGACTGAGGGGTCTCAGAGGGAAGGCGGGGGTGGGGGAGTGGGGGGGAGAGATCAATCAAAGAACTGATATGCGTGTATGTATAATCTATGGACACAGACGTTGGCAGGGGAAGGCCTGGGGGTCGGGCGGATGCAGGCTCGAGGGGGCCAATTGGGGTAAACAGGGGACATCTATAATACTTTCAACAATAAAGATAAATTTTTTTTAAACAAAAGCATACTGGATGCCAGCTGAGCAAGAGTGACATTATTATAGAGATAATCTTGAACTGCTCCAAATCATTAAAAAAGTTAATCCTTAGCCAACTTTGGTATTCTAATAGTAAAAATTTAGGGAAACGTGCGATACTTCAAAGTTGATTGCATGTCAACATATTTTGTCATCTAGAGAAATGTGATCTAGGCATTATGGTTATACCCAGGTTTTAATTACTTGGAAAGTGTGAAAGCACAAGGTACTGAGCTAGGAGATAAGGCATAGCAAGAGAGAAGCCTATTTGGGTTATTTATAGAGTATATCCAGGGCCAGTTTGATGAAAATAAAACAGCTGTGTTTTGGGGCTGCTGAGGGGAATGAGGGGATTTTGTGATGGCTATGTAGAAAGCACAGGAGGCGCTCAAATATTGGTTGAGTCTTTAAAACATTCTCAAATACAACCTGCCAAATAGATTCTGTGTGCTTCTGAAGACCTTCCTTTCAAAAGGGTGAGGACTTTTTCTTGTTTAAACTTTTTGTCAGTGGCTGGCACAGCACTGCGTGCAACTAATGCCAGTGATTCTCAAAGGGTGGTCTGGGGACCCTGAGGGCTCCCGCAACCCTTTCAGGAGGTCGGCAAGGTCATATTTTCAAAATAATACTAAGATGGTATTTGCCTTTTTCAACCTTATCATCTCATAAAATACAAAAAGTTTACTGATGTGATTTTAGATTTCACATTGCAACTAATACTTAAGAATTACCATTGTAGAGTTCTGGTATAAAATCAAAGAAGAATATACACAATTACCTGAAAAGGCTGTAAAAAACATAACATATTATTCTATTTTCCAAATACTTCTCGGGGTAGGGCCAGGTTTTCAACTGAAGGAACATATTGCAACAGACTGAATGCAGAAATATATGTAAGAATCCAGCTATGTTCTATTAAGAAATTTGCCAACTTGCCAACCTATGCTACTCTTTTCATTGAAATTTTTTTTGTTTTGGAATAGAAAATAGAGTTTATTTAAATAAAAATGTTATTTAGGTTAAAATTGGTAATGGATTTATTATTATTCTAAAATAAATATTTTTTAAGCTTCTCAGTTTTTGTTTCTAATGTGGTTGAATTTCCATAGCTATACCCTACTTCAGCCAACACTCTTTAGGGTCCTCAATAATCATTACAAGTATAAGTTTGAGGACTGCTGAACAAATATTTTAATATTTTTCGTGAAAATGAAGATGACAAAAATTATAGTTTTATCTTAGTATTTGCAAGACTCTTTTCAGAGCACATGTTAATGGGAAGCCCAGGGGCTGGTGTCACTTGCCAGCCAGTTCAGTGCCGTTTCTGTATTTCACGCTGCAACATCAGACAGCTCCAGACCACTGGGTCAAGTAATGTTACAAGGTCACGGGGCCAATTCTCATCTAACCAGTGAGGGGCTGTTGACTTGATTACTTGGATGAATACAACATGGGGAAATACAAATACGTTTTCATTCTAATTTGGGCTATAAATACACGTGAAAGTTTAAGTGTACTTTGTTCCTGATCCCAAAAGAACCGGATATTTCTGGGAAATGCTGCCTGGGAGATCTTGGCAGTTCATCCGTCTCAAGGATTTAGCGTGGCAACCCCGCAGCTCAACTATGGGTTCCATACCACTTGCCAAGGCACGTGTTGAAGATCGAAAGTCTGATTCCTCAGCCCTGGGCTGGGAGGAACAGAGTCTCTCTTGTCTCTGAGATGTCAACTCAAAAACGAGACGCTAGAAAGGTGCCGGTGCACTTGCAGCCACAGTAAAAGTGTGACTTCAGACACAATGCTCTTGACTCTGGCCCTCTGCCCTGCCCTGTTCGCAAACGGAGGGGAGCGCAAGTTGCCTTCTGGAGGAAGGGAGGGGAGTCAGAAAGCAACTGTCCCATGGCCATTCATGGCTTTCTCACTTCAGTGTCTGGACAGCTGTGCACACAGGTAAGTTTTCTATCTTTTGGGCGTTTGTGACAATACAGGGTAGCAGAAAGTGTGGTTTTTCATGAACCTCCCAAGAGCAGGATCTGTAATTTTATGGAATGGAGTACCTTGGAGACCGCTAATTTTGTTTGCCCAAAGGATAATTTGCTGAAATAAAGCAGAGGGGGGAAATGAGCTGAGCTATATACCTTGCTTTTAGCCGTTAAATCATTTAGCAGTGAAAGAAAGGATTACACAGAGGAAAGAGAAAACCCCATCTCAGTATATCCCGTGTTTTCACTTTAAAGAAGGAAGAGAAGTGAGGGAGGAAACTCAACACTGGGGGTTTAATTGGCTGGCAGCGGCCTCATGTACCTGCTCAGGGCATCCGAGCCCCATACTTGGCACATCTCATTTAGTGTCAGTATATTTTAAAATGCCACTGAGTTTAAGTGTAGCACCAAATGATGCACTGTAATAAAGATGCACAGGGGTTAAATTAAAAGTGGAGGAAATAACTTGGCCAAAGAAACTGGAAGCAGAATTAGTTTGCAGGTTTTGTTTGGAGCTCTGCTTTTTCTAGAGGAATTAGAATTTTTTGTGGAAGTTCTTTCTTATTTGACTGATAGATTTTGCTTAAAATAGACCCTAGGATTCTATTACTGCTATGAACTGTAGTAGATTATTTTGCTATAATTATATTTCATTAATAAAAATGATAAAAATATGCAATATCTAATGAAGAGATCAGCCTATATAATCTAGAAAGGATGATTTTTTAAAATTTTATCATTTTATAAAGTTACAAGGCCGATTAGTTTCTTTGGACAATTAATCAACGGCATCCCACCTCTCTTGTTGGTTAAAAATAGCTAAAACTCTCTGTTAATCTAGGAATATTACATAAATTATATAACAGTCAATTGTGTTTTATCACTCCTCCTTTCAAAGAGGTTATTTTACAATGTGTAATTGTCTTTATGATCATATTATCAAGCTGTAGATTTTTAAATACATGATAAATATTTGGTGGTCAAATATTTTCTTTAAAGGCCACCCTTTTTGGTGATGGCTGGTTTGGAGAATGCAATTATTCCTGTGTGTGCAAAACTGCATAAACAAGTAACCAAATGCCCACAACTGCAATATATTATGCAGTTAGCAGCTACTAAATGTTCATTTTTAGGGTTCAAACAAATCAGTGCAGCCCCAACTGGCTAGCGGCATGGTGTAATAATTTCTAGGGCTAATTCTACACCAGAATTGATTGCAAATTTCCTATGGAAAGAGAGAAAGTGGACAAGGCTGCAACTTGTATTAAACGCCTACCTGAACCTTACACTCCTACCAATAGATTTTGATGACTGAATCCCTCTTAACTCTGGGAACAGAATTACTATATTGAATAGATCGGGGGCCGGGCATGTATTTAGAGATAAATCTGCTTCACTTTCATTCACTTCTATTTCTGTGACTTGTATAGGTGAGTCCCTGGTGCAGGACAAAACAGCCATGTTATGAGTAGTTGGAATCTTCCTC